>NC_140082.1:16187217-17529005 GCF_964194135.1 Talpa europaea | reverse complement strand
GCATCCCGGCTGCATCTCGTCGGTCTCTCAGTGGATCCTCTGGTTCTTTCCTAGTCTTCATCTGCTGCTGCCTCTTCATGTCTGTCTCTCTGGCTTGCCTGTAGACTTTGAAAAGGCAGGGCCGTTTGTATCTTTTTTTTAAGTTTTTTTAAATTTAATTTATATATTTTTTACATCATTTTTCATTTTTGCACAATGTATGCATTTTCATCTTGGTTATATTCCCCATACAATTCCTGCCCCCCTTATTTGGACCCTAATCCCTCCTCCCTGCCCCCCCCACCTCATAGTGTGTCTCTGGTTTATAGTTGCTTATTGATTTTGATTTTTACTTTATTATAATTAGTCTTTTTCCTGGTCCCTTATTTTGGTTTTCTAAATTCCTGCTATGAGTGAAACCATCCGGTATTTTTCTTTTTCATTCTTTTTTGATTGCTGAGTAATATTCCATTATGTGTATGTACCACATCTTCTTGATCCAGTCATCTACTTTTGGGCATTTGGGTTGTTTCCATAGCTTAGCTATTGTAAACAGTGCTGCTATAAACATTGGGGTGCAACTAGACATAAGACCTGAAACCATAAAATATGTAAAAGGAAATACAGGCGAAACACTACATGATGTACACCTCAGCAACGTCTTTAAAGACTCATCACCCAAAGCAGAGATAGTGAAGGCAAAGATAAACAGCTGGGACTACATCAAATTAAAGAGCTTCTGCACAGCAAAAGAGACAATAACCAAAACAAAGAGACACCCCACTGACTGGGAGAAAATTTTTGCACACAGCACTAATGAAAAAGGACTGATCACAAAAATCTACAAAGAGCTGTATCTTTTCTATCTATTTCTATATCTTCAGAGCACAGCATGTGGAGTCAGACACAAAGCAGGTTCTCAATAAAAAGGCCTTGGATGGATGGAAGGAGGGAGGCAAGGGAAGAGGGAGGGTTAGTAAGAAGCCTGGACTGGACCCCTGATTCTTCTACTCCTCTCTAGTGCCAGGGGCACCCAGCCCTTGACAATCTTCCCCATGGAAGGCCCCGCGGGGCCCTGTTCTTGGCAGTGCTTCTGTGCGAGCACATGCTGTGGCTCTGGGAAGCTCTGAGGAAGAGCAGGCTCCCAACCGGAGCTCCGCCTTGTGCTCTCACAAACAGCAGTGGCTCCCCAAGGCCTGCCAGTGTTGGGTGGGGCTGCATTGTGGAAACTTCTATTTCTGCTTTGTAAAAACAAAGTAGGAAAGGAAAGTTGGCTCTGCCAGAGACCCATGCTAGCCCTGTGAGTCATCTTTAACCAGGCAAGATGAGAAAACCCTCCCTAGATGGGGCCTCTGAGCACTGACCAAACTTGGTCCCCCTCTCTCTAGTACCCCGCAGCCTCGGATATTAGGGGGTGGCAAACTCACATGCCCCCTGGGGCCAGATCCTATACATGCAATGAAAATGGAGGCCAGAGGTAGCAAGATGGAAAACACTTTTCCAGACCAACAATCTGGATTTTTACACGTAAGCTTCCAATTTTTAAATTCTGGAAGCCAACTCAGAGATATTTAGAAGAATCCTGGATGGCTTGCCAACTTGGGGAGGGCCATCTTGGGTCAAAGACACATGAGTGTGAGTGTCTGTTGGATGGTCCTGGGTGGAGTCAGCAGCCCCCAGGCTACTGTTCTGCCTTCTCTGTGGACATGGGGCCTCTCAGAGACACTGCAGAGTGAAACTAAAGCAGTTGTTGGGTGCTTTCTCTGCTTTAAACTAACATGTTAATTATACAGATAATTGGTGTTCGTCAATGTAAGGAGGTACCATCTAGGCGCATCTCCCACCTGCTCAATTGGATCCTGGTGGTGACCAGCTCAAGTTCTAGATTCTGGCTGCCTGGGTTCACCTCCTGGTTTGGCCACTGACTACTGGGGTGACCTCAGACAAGTAACTCAGCTTTTTTTTTTTTTGCCTCAGTTACTCCCTTGTGACATGGGAGTCAGTATAGTCTCTTTCTTGTTGTGTAAATCAGATGAACTAATGTGTTCAGGACTCGGCAAGGGATGCTGCCTCCTTGCTAAGGAGCCTCCACCCATAGTCTTCAATTCTCCACAAGCTCGTTGAACATTCATTAGGCTTTCAGCTTTGTGCTATAAGCAAAGCAGGAGGCCCACCTTGGTACATTCTCAAGGAAGCCCCACTTTACAGATGAGACAACTGAGGCTGGGAGGAATGGTAGTGACTTGTCAGAGGTCCCACAGTGGATCAGAGGCTGAGATAGGATTCCAGTGGGTGGGTCTGTCCTTCTTGCCAGAGTAGGGGGTGTGTACCCCTCTTTTCCTCAGAGCTTCTCTTGACAAGCATGAAGTTGGCCTCTATATCCTGGGTGTCCTGAGACAGCTCTGATTATTTTCAAGGGCATCTGGGATGAACAAGCTCTGGATCCAGCCCCAGGGTCTAGGGTGCTATGGCCCTCCCTGCTCATGTCTCTGATTTGGTTTCCCCATTGGAATGAGGCCCAGCACATCATTGCTCTGCACCTTGTGTACCCGCTGTCCTGAGGATGGCCACAGGTCCATGGAGACTATGACACACGGTCACACCCTGAGGCAGGTGTCCTTTTGCCTCCTGGCCATGTTGAGCGCTAACTTTGTGCTAGGACCTGTAAGATCTTGACATGCCTGGACTCATTTAATTGGCATAGCTACCGCCAGCAAGACCCATACTGTGGTGCTCCCATTTTACAGAGGAGAACACTGAGGCCCAGAGAACAGAAGTAACTTGCTCAAGGTCAAAAGGTCAGTCATTGTCCCACACAGTCAGACATCGCACTTAGGCCTCGGAGGTCTCGGGAGTGAAGTGAGCTTGCAGTTGGAAGCACCGTGACAACTATCACCCCCGAGCCTGGCCATGCTCCCCTCTGCTGTGCTCTTCAGTAAGACCTGGGTCAATCAGTTCACCTCTGGAGACTCGCTGCTAAACACAGAATAATATGCCAGCACTCACCTCCCGCAGGGAAAAGGACCAGCACCCCTGACAGTAGCCTGCTTGGGGGTGGCATGCTGGGTAAGCAAAGGGGACATTCATGCACCCTGGTCTCTGCCAGGCTCCACTCCAGCTGGGTCAGCCTCCAGGCACTGCCAGCCAGCACTTGCCCTGGCTAGGGGCAGAGGCTGCTGTAATGTCAGAAGAGCAAGACCACATTTATGAATTCAGGAAGGACAAGAATGTCCAGATTTTGCCCATCTGGTGACCTGGGGCAAGTCCCTTTTCCTCTCTGGGTCTTAGCAGCTCCAGAGCCTTTAACTCCATGTCCTGTAGAAACCTTTTAGGCTTAAGCAATTGATGGAAAATTGCTGGAGGGAACATCTCCCTCAACTGGTCTCTCCTCACTCCCCTGTCTGGAAAAGCCAGCGGCAGAAATGCCACCTCTCCTGTCTAACCTGGAACATCCACCTGTAAACCCCAGGACAACTTTTCTATTTGCACAATTAATGATATTATTATTGCTGTTGTTTTTTATATTAGCTGCATTAACTGAGCCATATGAGAAGTATGTGCTGAGTATTTTACATGCACTATCTACTTGAATGTCCCAAATAACCTTGGTGCTATAATGCCTTCTATTTCACAGACAAGGAAAGTGATGCTTAGAGGGGTTGATTGGTAGCTCAAGGTCATTTTCAATGCCAGGTTGAGGAGAAGCCACTCTCTGAGACCAAGAACCCCCAGTCCCTCATCTCGGCTCTCAGCCATGAGATGGCCTGTCCTGCAGGTCAGAAAGCAGACGCCCTCCCTGCCTCCTGCAAACCTCCCTCACTTTGGCCACCCGGCAAAGAGATATAGTGAATAGACATCCAAGAAAAAAGAGAAAAAGAAAAGGGGAAGAAGAGAAAAATGAAGAACGCTTTGTTCCCTGAACCACTCTCCATAAACACAGTCTCCGCCAGGTACATGACTTAACTGCGGAGGTGACCCCCGACCCCCCTGTCCGCCTCCAGCCCCCCTGGCAGCTGGCTGATCACATGATGCCCAGACAGCCCTGTTTGCTATTCAAGCGTGTCCGCGTGAAGCGGTGCTGGCGAGCAGCGTTCCCCCGAGGGGCAGGCGGGGCCCGGAGTCGGCCTTGGACACGGCCCCTCACCCCACACCAGAGAAGCCTCTGTCAGGGCCCGCTACCCTTGCAAGGATGCTCAGTGCCAGCCTGATTCTGTGCCCCCTGCCTAGGACAGCAGCACAGACAAGGTGCAATGGCCATTGTGGGCTAGCATAGTCATGAGACTTGTGCTCAGTGGGGTTGAGCCTGACCTCCGGCCTCCACTCAATCACTCACTCACTCACTCATTCATTCATTCATTCAGTAAATATAATGTGTTCTCAGTACTGGGGATACAGCAATGGGCAAAATACATGATGGCCTGTAGAACCTACAATCTAGCAAGGCAGACAGCCGTTAAACAATCAAAGACTCTGTTAATTATTCAATTGCAATCATGCTAAGTTTCAGGAAGGAGAGTAAGCTTACCATCACATAGAATCTGGGTCTACCTTTGTCAGACAGCCAATTATGAAAATGCAGTTCTCTCTTTCTCTCTCTCTCTCTGTTGTAAAGCAGATATTTGCAAGCATTCAGAATCCTGCAGACCTAAAAATGTCAGGGTACTGGTAGAAACATCAAAGATTGTAGCAAAAGGCAGAGAGTAGTGTGAGCAAGGGTTCAGGTCGGCACGAGCCCAGGTCTCTGAACTCCCAGTGTAGTGCTTTGTCCAAGCACAGATCACCTTGGATCCCCAAATGAGGGACCCTCTCTCTCCTGTCCCCACCCGCTGTTAACTCATCTGTCATAAACACACCAAAACCCAGCCAAGAGCTAGTCCAGAGACCCACGAGCCTGGGTGGCTATGCAACCTTCTCCCTGGACACCCGGGGTGGTGGGCGGGGAGAAAGGAGAGAGCACCCAGCACGCAGCGTCACCATGGCGGGAGCAGTAACTTCTCCTAATTGTTTCCCGGCTCCTGGATTCATTAGCAACCCTGGTATTAATTCAGATCACTGCATTTATCCCCATCTGTCCCAGATTCGTCATCGAGACACGGAGGATGCTAATGTGGTGGGTTGCAGCTAGGAGGGATCACAGCAGAGTTAAAGTTGTTGCTTGGAAGGGGGGAGGGCCCCAGCAATCTTTGGTTTAGAATGAGAACGAAAAGCCCCTTGCCAAATTCATACACACCTTCCTTAAGCCCCTAAAGCCCCAAAGCAGGCAGCCGCAGGCCCATGGGCAGATAACCTTCCACCCTGGCCTCGGCATCAGAGAAATTCCTTTTAAATGACTCCACAGACTCCCCCACCCACTGAGTTCCCCTCTTTGGCTAACAGATGGGCTCAGCTAACCATTCCCAGCTTTCCGATAAAGCAGTGTCAGGCAGTGAGGCCCCCTCAGAAAGGCATGCTTGGATAATAAATTCCAAGGCACCCCCGCCATCTGCAGGCTGCCAATCACGGGGCGCCGGGCACACCAGGGCTCCCAGCCTGCGGCTGTGAAGGAGCTGGGGTGCGGCCCGGTGGGTGGAGATGCAGCCTGCCCCTGCCCACACTCGCCTGGCCCTGCCGCCCTGTCCTGCTCAACTTGCAAGCTGTCCCAGCTGAGGTGGCCAGGGCCATTCCTGCTGAGGCCTCGCCATCCATCTATTCATCACCCTTCCTGTCATGCTGGACCCAGCACGTGGGCTACCCTGTGATTCAACACAATGGTCATGAGCCTCGGTGGCGACGGTCCAATCTCCTGCCACATTCGGGCTCAGCAACGTCCCCCTACCACGTAGGCCGGTGGCTTCCCCTGGCAGGCTTGATTTCCCCCATCTAGGAAATGGGAGATCACAGCATTCACTCTCTCACAGATTTTATGCAAGGCTGTAAGTAAATGCATGGCACCATGCCTGGCCCGCGCCACGAGGCAGCCGCCATCAGCACATCACCATTTTCACTATTATCAGTGTTGTCATAATTGAGAAAGTCATTTAGCCTGAAAAATGGACTTCATGATTCCTATTTCATCTGATCCTTGCATTGGAGATGTGATAATATGCATGTCAATGGCTTAACCTTGCACATAGTAGGCATTCAGGAAATGTTAGCTGTCTTTGTAAATCTCCAATTCATTAATTCACTCGTGCCTATCCGAGATTCACTAGACACTGCGCCAGCCTTTATGAGACCTGGAGAAACAAAAAGCAAAATCTTGGTTTCTACCTTCAAGTCACTCGTAGTCTAGGGGGCAAATGAAGTGGCATCTGCAAAGGGTCTGAAGTTCCCAGAGTTTGCCATCTGTTTGGGAAGAGGCCCAGCCTTCCCACATGAGCTCTCCCCACCATAACAGTCTGTTTATTCTGTACTGCTTGAGTACTTTCTCATTGCTAAGGGTTCCTGAAGTCAGGAGTATAAAATGTACAGTATGTGTTCTGTTGTCATCCATCCTAGGACAAAGCAGACATCACTAATCAATTCTCTCTTTTAATCACTTCTCTCTTTTTCCTTGAATCTGAGACAGGTCACAGACTCTAGAAAGACTCCTTGATTCTGGCTATCATATATAATTCACTGGAGCAGGCATTCAAGTTATAAACAAACATAATGCCAGTCTTAGATTAGGGGTCAGCTATGTCCAGCCATGTGGACTATGTCTGGCCTACTGCTTGTTTTTCAAATAAAGTTTTACTGGAACATAACCATGTCCATTCATTTATGTTTTGTCTGGCTGCTTTTATACTACAAAGGCAGACTAAAGCAGTTGTGACAAAGGCTATATGATCCACAACGCCCAAAGTATTTACTCTCTGACCTTTTTACAGAAAGCATTGTCTTTGCTGCAGTGGCTTTCCTTGAAGGACTCACAGGGAAGTGAGAAGAGTCATGGTGAACTAAGATGGTGAAACACTTCACCATCACCTGTCTGTCTTCATACTCATGTCTGCTTGCTATGAACGCCTGTGACTCTCTGCCTGTGAGCACTGTTCTGGCCTTGGAAGTCTGCTCAGCTATGAGAGGGAAGGCTGACTATGGAGGTGGGGTAAGTGGGTAAATACCCTAGACCCCTGGACCCTTGGGCAGGATGACTACAGGGAGGGTCACACTGCCTTCCAGTAGGACTCAGCTCCAGTTACTCCCCCTGGATAATGAAATCCATGTGTGTTTTACATCTCCATTCCCCACATGGCATTTTCTAGGGGTCCTGGACTAAGGTCAGTCTAACATGCTGGGTTTCCTTCTCTGCCCCAGATCTTCCAAATTTATCACAAGCTACATGTTTTAAAGGGACCAAACAGTGACTCATCCCTTTGGGATGTTGCAGCGGCTCTGGCATCGATCTCACATGTGTGTTCCTAACAGAGTGGGCTCTGATGAGGCTACCCCATCACCACCTGGTGTGGCAGAAGTTCATGTGTGTGAACAAGGTTCTGATAGTCTGATACCTAAGCTCTTACTCCATTGCAAAAAGCAGGTTCCTATCCTGAAATGCCCTACTTGCTTGCCGAGGGTAGACATTCTCAATCAATCACAGCCTGACTTCCTCTTTGCATCTTAGAGGGATACTAAAAGGGAAACTGGCATGTGGGATTAAAAGCATTATTTGGGGGAATGCGTGTGATATAAAACTGAGAGAAAGGAAGCACAATGCAGCAGGAAATAGTTCTCCAAGGGAGAAACAAAGTCTGCCAGTACAAATGAGAGAAGGCAGCATCTTATGGTATGTGTGTGTAGTAGGGCTGAATTTTCTTCTTTCTTGTGTCATCTCTACATGGAGTTTCTTTTTGTGCATGTGTTTACTGAGCACCTATTGTGCACCAGGTCTGTGTTAGGGGTGCAGTGATGACCAAGATGAATGTGTAATTGCTAGATAGAAAGATCATTATAACCCAAAGTGATAAAGCAAGGACAGGACCCCAGGGAGCATTCAAGGATGAGAGCACTTGGGTTGCTCCTTCTGGACATTTATCACATCTGGAATGCTGTGGGTCTTTGTGAGATGGTGTGTTAAATCTCCCTCTCAGCATTTTTCTCTCGCTTATACTCAAATGTCTGTGAGGGCAGGTACCACATCTTTCTCGTCTTCTACCATAACCTCAGTGCCCAGAACAGTGCCTGGTATGGGCACGAGCTCAATATTTCATTCCAAAATGGGGCCATTCTGGCTTCAACAAGAGGTGGGAGTGTAGGCCTGGGGTGTAGACTCTGATAGAGGCACTGGTGGGAGGGGCAGCTTGAAAGCCTCAGAAAGCTGTTTTCACTTTGTCCTAAAGGTTGTGAGGAATCTGCTGAAGGATTAAAGCAAAAGAAAATGAATGAAATAGTTCAGTCTAGGTAGATTAACAAAAAAATGAACCACCTGTTTTAGTACACAATTGTTTACTACTCTGCTCTAAGCGGGGTTTAATTTTCAGTTCAAATGGAGGCTCTGAGAATGCCAGTGGAAATCCCAGGACCTGGCACATGGCATAGACTGTTGATGGACATGTTTGTGTCTCTGCAGTGTCAACATATAACATGCAATTTGCCCCTAAGCTGTGGGGTCACCTGGATTACTCTTCAAGTGTAAGAAGGCACACATAGGCAGAGAAGAGTTTCTCATGCAGGAGAGTTGAAACAAAAGATGTCACTTTCGGCCTGTGATGCCTGAGTCACTAAAGCTCCCAGAGCCTCAATTTCTGTCTCTGTAAAGTGGAATCCATAGCAGTGACTTCCTTTGAGGGGATAGAAGGAGTCGGGTGCCTGACACATGTGAGCACTCATTATCAGAGGTAATCCTGATGATCATGATGATGATAAAATGATATTAGAGCTGGGAGACCTAGTTTGGCAGGGGAGGAGGAAAACTCGTGCCCAGAATGGAAAGTGACTGGCTCAAGGTCATGCAGGGAATCCAGGCAAGTCTCAAAAACTCATTCACACGCTCTTCCTTTTTCTCAGGCTGCAGTTCCCAAACCTTGTGCCAGGGTACCCTGGGGTGCCTCAGCAGGCTCAAAGAACCCCAAGCTATTTTAAATTGTCAAAGTAATAATAGCAATACTTGACATCTCAACATCACAGGCACACCAGCTGAGGTCATTGGCAGCTCCAGCATTAGAGCAAACCACATTCCTTTTGATGACATCATATCTTTGTGACCCTGGGTTTTTGGTGGCTGCTATGATAAAAAGCAAGGACAGTGCCAAAATCAATGTGAAACAGGAAATGAGGGTGACAAGATCCAATTTGACCCTGAGGTTTCAGAAACTGTACAGAGCCCGGGGAGGGGGGAGCAGGCCCCCATTTCAATAGTAAGTGACTGTGCTTATTTAAGCATGAAATAAAAATATTATCCTTTGATCAACTTCTGTAAATTCTTCCTTCAAATAGCTACTAGACTGTTAGGATAGAAAGACGTATTGGATTTGCACCAAAATACCTAACAACCACAACCATGAAGGAGTTCTTTCAGTGAGACAATTCTGGTGCTATGAACTCAGAAAGTTTGAGAAGCTCTGATCCATGATCTAAGTGTCCCTTCTCACAAGAAAGAAGGCAGGCAGCTCTGAGTCTCGACTTAGGAACCAGGTCTGAGGCAGGAGAGAGATAAGTTAATGCCTTGTAAACAAGACAAAGCAGGAACAGGACACGCCATCTCTCAACTGCCACCAAGTCATTGTTTATTTAGAACCAATAGTGTGAGTACATCAGAAACCATGTCCTCCCAGCTCCCCAGCAAGAAGGGCCCCTCATTCACTTGGTGAACGCATGCTCAGTGTTTACTCCGTGTCAGACACTGTGCTGATACAGTGATAAATGAGGCATAGTGTCTGCCTTCAAACACAGGAGAGGGGAAAGTGGGGAAGAATGGAAGGCAGGAAGGAGGTGGCACTATTCTTGCTTTTACAAATAAATTTCTGAGAAATACAAGTTCAGAGAGGTTAAGTAAATAACTGAGAGTAACACAGCATGAACAAAATTAGATGATGACTCACCTCCAAGACAATATGCTATGCCACTCTGCTTGGGCACTCACAGTCTGAGATCTGAGAGATCAAATATTGGCATGTGAAAAATATTGGGAGGCATGGCCTCCCTGGTGGCACAAGGGGTAAAGCACCGCATTATGAAGCAATCAGCCTCTGCAGCATGAGTTCGATCCCCAGGCTGGCCAGGGAGAAACCCACAGGGCACAGCAGACCTCTCCTATCTTGCCCACTGCTTCCCTAGGCAGTGTATTTCATCAGTTTGCCTGTTCTGTTCCCCGCTCTGTCTCTGGTGAATCCTCTCACCCCCTCATCTCTGGCCTGTACCCCAGCTGTTGTATGCTATGCATAAATAAATAAATATTTTTTAAAAAAAGAAAAAAATTTGGGAGGCAGAATTTGACACCACTTGAGGAAGGTACGACAGTAGCCCTGGCACAAGGACAGACACATAGATCAGTGGAAAAGAATTGAGAATCCTGAAATAAACATCCCTGTCATGTGATTTCTGAGAAGGATGCCAACTATTCAATGAGGAAAAAGTCTTTTCAACAAATGGTGGGTGAGACAATTGGATATCCACAGGCAAAAGATCAAAATAGATCATAGCTCCAAACATAAGGTTTAAATTATAAAACTTCTAGAGAAAATATAGGAGTAAGTCTTCATGACCTTGGATTAGGCAAAGGTTTCTTAGCTACCCCCCAGAAAAAACAAAAACAAACTAGACAAAATGGAATTTACCACAATAAAAACTTTTGTGCTGCCAATGACACCATCAAGAAAGTGAAAAGAGAACTCAGAGAATATAAGAAATTATTTGCAAATCATATGTCTACTAAAAGCTTTTATCTAGAATATAAAAACCACTTAAAGCTCAATGATAAAAGGACAACCCAATTTAAAAATGAGCAAGGGACTTAATAGGAATTATTAATAGGAACTTAATAGGAGTTCTTCCAAAGAATATATACAAGTGGTCAGTAAAAATATGAAAAGATACTCAGCATTATTAGTCATTAGAAAAATAAAAAAAAATCATAATGAACTACCACTTCAACACCCACAAGGTGGCTTTAATATAAAAGACAGACAGTAACAGGTGTTGGTGAAGATGTGGGGAAATCATAGCCTGGGGACCTTGTAGGAATATAAACTAGAACATGTTTAGTATAGTCAGAGGGATGTGCCACCATCAGATAAATCTAACTATGGAGCATTTCACTCTATCTAACTGTGAGAGTATAAAACTGTAAAATGATTCCATTCCTAGGTATATACCCACAGAAATGAAAACATAATTCCACCCCAAATCTTGATTATTCATATCGACACTATTCGTAATAGCCCAAGCGTGGAACAATCCAAACATCCATCTACTGATGAATGAATAAGCAAAATATGGTGTATCCATGCAACGGGCAATTGTCCAATGGTAAAAATGAGGGATGAAGTAATCTGACGTGTTACAACCTGGAGAAACTTTTATTCTGCTAAGTGAAAGAAGCAAGTCACAAAAGGCCACATACATAAGACTTCACTTACATGGAATGTCCAGAATAGGGAACTTTATGGAGACAGATTGTAGACTAATTTTTGCCAGAGGTTGGCTGCTGGAGGTCAGTAAGAGTGACTGATAATGGGTTTGGGTTTCTTTGTGGAGGGAGCAGAGTCCGCAATCAGATTTGGGTGATGCCTATCCAACTCTATGACTATACTAAAACTGTTGAATTCTATGTTTTAAATGGATAAATTTTAATTATATCTCAATAAATCTATTCAAAGATAAAATGTGTTGGGGTAGTGAGGTGCCTAGACATACAGCTATGGAAGGAGGCAGGAGTTAGAGGGAAGGAGCTTGGACTTTTTTCTTGAGGACAATGAGGAACTATATAGATGCCTTTCAGCAGAAACACACTAAGTTAGGGACCAGGAAGGAGACTCCTGAGGAGCCTGCAGCAGGTGATCAGACTGATTTTGGACAGTGTTGGAGGAGGCAGAAGAGGGAATAAGCACATTTGGGAGTGTGCTAGCAGGACTGGGCAGGGACAGTCAGGACTTGGCAATGAATTATGAGAAAGAGCTGGATACAGGGATGTAGAACAGATGATGGAGGAGAGCAGCTCGTCATAGATCTCACTGTTTCCCCAGGTCTTGATTCAGTTCCTGAGAAACCTCCCTAAAATTCTATCAGGTTCAACTTCCAGATCCCACCAGCATCCCTCAACCTTACTTTCTGTGCCCCCTTCAATTGGAGAAAGGATAAGGAAACTAACATTTATTGAGAGCTAATGGGCAGGTGTTAACTGTACATGCTGTAGCACCTACCCCTGATGCAGCCTTGCAGCAGATACTCAGTACGTATGAGCTACACTAATGAATGTGAAGCGGCATCTTTGGTTGAGTGTTCTTAACAATCCTATCAAGTGAACACAATCGACACCATGTTGACAGTGGGGGAAACTAAGGTGCAAAGAGGCTACGTGACCTCCCAATGGTCCAAAGGTAGTGACTGTGGGAGTCACAACTGACAAGGCGTGTTGCACAGGTGCTAGGTTCTTTGGAGGATCCCAGATCCTCAGACCAATTGCTCGTTATCCATTCCTTCATTCAGCAGTGCTATTTATTAGGTTCTGAAGGAGATGGTATTGGTGTCCTGACCATACCCCAACTGCCAACACGTGTGACTCTTTGCGCAGTGGTGTCTCTAAGCAATGAAACTTTCTCTGCCCATGAACATGGCAGAATAGAACTCCTGAGAATTAACACTACTATTCCCCCCCAACCTCTAGGAGCAGCCTTCAACCCACAATGTGGGAGAGGGTGCATAAATATCCCAGCCCCTTCCTTCTCTCACTGTCTCTCAAAGGTCCTCAGTAGGGTCAGGTCTGAGTGGTCCATGGTGGTAATGTGCTTGATAAAATATACCATGCCTCAGTTTTCACACTCCAGTGCAGGTGCCTCCTGCTGTCACACACATGCATGGCAGTTCTTGTCTCAGGGTTTGTTTGGGGTGAAAAACCAAACTCAGAGAGGAACCTTCTTTGTGGCAAACACTAAGAAGCCCTGGGGTAGGTTGATGAGCAAATTGGGGAGATTTGGCCTATTTAGGGTGCCCAGGCTCCTGGGGCCAACAGCCGTCATATCTCACAATGGTATACAGACATGCCTTTCCCTGTCAAGCCCTGTTCCTGATATCCTGGTGCCTTGGAACCAGCATCATCCTTCCCCTTTTATCAGCCCAGTTTACCTAAACGTGACTCATCTCTTCGAACTCCAAGATTCCCAGAGATAGCTCAACTTTTGACTTTTGACAACTCAACCAGGACAAAGGCATAAGTTATGACAGAAACTGATGCAAAAATGAAGGCAACATTCTCTACCAAAATGGGGCAGATTCAGTAGAAACAGGGGATTTCTCCCATCCCTCTGTCCTGCAGAGCCCTCTGTTTGCTCCTCACACCCCAGTTCCAGGGTAAAGCAATTAAGTCATTTGCTGCCGGGACCTGGAGGTGGCAGTAACATATAATCACAAACATAAACAGTTTTATATGGTAATTATGAATTCTGCTTATTTTTTTATCAGTGCAACCCAGACTGGAGATTATTTTCTGCTTGATATAATTCTAATTTTGATCCATCCTCCCCTTACCTCCACCCAACTTCAGGAGGATTAAGATGGGGCTATGGGTGATAATTTGGGATATGACAGAATCGAGGCCTCTATTTTCAGGTCTTGTATGACATGGATTTGGCCAAAATCCATTTGCTGCTGACACTTCAGCCTTGTTAGGTCAAATATCCAAATGGTGACAACCCAGCATTCCATGGCAGCAAAACCTCCTCCACTGGCCTCCTGGACTCTGGCATCATCCCTTAGGCTGGGTCCAAATTGTTCTTTTCAGAACATGGATCTTCCTGCCTTTCTTGTAAGGCATTTCCTCCTTGCTGAAGGGCACTGGTGTAAGTCAAAGGTGTAAGCTAACACAGAGAGACCAGGGCCTTCCAAATGAAGTCTTTAGCTAATCAACATCCCCAGCACACCCTGGAACGCCCACTCTTCCCCATCTAGGCCACATGGTTCTCTTAACCTGGTGGCTGAAGATAATTCTTCACTGGCCCCCCGCTTCCCCTCCCCAGGCCTGCCACTGATCCTCTTCTCTCTACAAGCTGACAGAGGGATCTTTTAAGACACAAATCAAGTCATAAAACCCCTTTTCATGGTGTGTAGAAAAAGATCCAAATTCCATGCTCTCAGCCTGTATGGCCTGGCCTGGCCTGGCCCAGGGCTCCCTCTCACCTCTCCTCCTGCACAGCCTTACTTTTGCACATTGCACGCCAGGCAGGCTGGCCTCCTTTTTCATTCTCAGTGCAGGACAAAGCCATTCCCACTTCAGAACATTTGCCTTTGCTGCTTGCTCCACAATACCCCCCACCCCCAGCCTCCAGGCAATTCTTTTTTTCTCATTCAAGTCTTAGCCCAAGGGCTGGTCCCCAGAGAGGCCTTCTCTGGCCCCCTCAGACCAGGCAAAGACTTTCCCACCCCATCCCTCTCTGTTGTAGTCCTTATCTAGTTCTGTGTCTATGTATTACCTCTACTACCTATCTCCCCTTGTAGAGTCTGCGCCCCAAGAGGGCAGGGCTTGCGTCTGGATTCTTCAGTACTTGGCACATAGTAGATGCTCAATAAAAACAACCAAGTGTGTGAATGAACAGCGCCTTTCACAGTTCCTTGAAGAGCCTTTTAGGCTCTCCTCCTGTGATTACAATTATCTATTTATGAGGTAATCAGCAATTGAAAAGTTCCCCGTAATAATAACTGGAGCTTAACGTACAAATAAACCGAATACCATTAAGGACGTTCTGTGGCCACTGGGGTGGATCAAGTGAGCTAATCGTCCAACTCCCAGCAATTAAGTCAATTAACCATTTAGACATATGCTGAGCCATTTCCCTGCTCGAGTTTCCTGGGGGCATCTGTGAAATTTGTGCAACTTATTTATGGTGTAAGCTTCTGGCCGTCCTTACTAACTGGGGTGACTGGGGAAGCGAGAGTGGTGTCTGGTTAAATAAGGAAAAAAAGCGCTGCAGCAAAATGTGATAAACGACGTGCTTCCCTCCCTCGGCGCTGTCACTCCCTCCTTCCCCGTGCGCAGAAAGGACGGGAGAGGCAGCTATTTCTTGCCTTGAGTTATTCACTCAGCATGTTGGGGGCTGTTTTAACACCTGTGTGAGTCACGGAGGGGAAGGAGAAAGAGGAGAGAGGTGAGTGGGTGTTAACCCTGTGGGACACAGACTTCATCCTGGGTTCAAGTCCTGCCTCGTACTCAGAACCTGTATCTCCTCACCTGGGCAATGGAGAGTTCCAGAGCCTGCCTCACCCAGGCTTGTGGTGAGAATTAGATGAACAGTGCAAAGTCCTTAAAGCCCGGTCGACACACGGAAAGTGCTTAATCGATGGTAGTTATCTTTGTTATCATTACTATTGAAGGTTAAAGAGAGGGAGGGAAAAAGAGCGAGACAGGAGTCAGACTCTTCTGCTTGGAATCCCAGTTCTTCCTGGCTTTTCATTGCCAGGAGCAACTAATTTCACCCCTCGGTGCCTCAGTGTGCTCATCTGGAAAATGGGCCGAATAATGCCAATGGAGTTTTTAAGATATAATGAGTCAGACCAGAGGCTTGAAAGCCTCTGTGTTCCTCCTCACCCCCCCTGGATTCTCCCTTGCAGTGGAGGGAGGAGCAGAAGGACAGTGCCCTTGGTCCCCCAGCAGGTCGCACAGATGGAGCTCTGGTCTCTGGTTCTGATTTCAGAGTCTCAGAGCTGCAGCCACCTTGCCTGGCTTAGAGAGTTTACATCATGTGAAACAGAGTTGTCCTCTCAAGGAGAGATATGGTTCTGGAGATCATTAGCATGTATTGATTGGGCACTTTCTTTTTTCCTAGCACTGCATAAAGCTGTTCACAGATATTATGCAATTCAAACCTTCCTGAGAAATTCTGTGAGGTATATTTTATGGACAAGGAAAGGACTCAGAAAGGGCAAGTAACTCACCTCAAGTGACACAGCCAGGAAGTGGGGCAGCTGGAATTTGAACCAGGTTCTGGCTGAGTCCGGAACTCTGACCCATCTTGCCCTCCTGCGCGTGGCGTGCATGCTGTGATTTTTTCCACATGGTATTCCAGTTTGTGAGGAAATAAAAGCATTCCAATTTCAAGATTAATCAATAGCTTTTGGAGAGGGGCCCTTGACACCTCTCCCCCCCAGCCCCAGCTGTCACCCTCCTCCTCTTCTTCTCTTACTTCCACCCGGCAAGCTCCCAGAAGGCAGCAGGTCCTTGGCTGAGGATGGAGAACAGCCAGATGGATCAGGCTCCTGAGACACAGACTCAACCTCCACATCAGAGATGGTCCCCACGCACTCTGTCCAGGGAACCGTGCTAGACCTGCCAACATCCGGGTCTTCAGGCTCAGCTTGGTGACTTCTCTGCACAGGATTTTGGAAAGCACCTAAAGCAGACATCTCTGCACCTAAAATGCGTCTCTGATGTTCCAAGGCCAGGGTGGTGGGTTGCCCGAGACTGTTTCTTCCTGGCAACAGTCAACACCATTCGGTGCCAGAAAGTGGAAGGAACAAATCTCCAGCTGAGGCATTGCTCAGGCTCCAGCAAAGGCCGGGCACAGGGAGCTGGCTACCAGCTCACTTTGACAGTGGGGTGGGATGAAGGAACTTATCTTCCACCTCCTCCTTCTGGACAACACTTTGCAGTTTGCAAAACTTCATATTAAGATGCAATATATTTTTTTCAGTATGATCATCATAGTAATTACATGTGTATACATACACTTCACATGTGTGCATATGTCTAGAAAGCTACATTTTATCTGCTTATTGTCAGGCAGATTCTTATATTTTATAGCTTATACTAACAGACATGAAAACAAAGGATGGTAACAGAGAAGAAAAAGATATGATGATGGTAATTATTATAAGAATTATTGGGGAACTACATTAAAAGTATAGATGCTAAAACCCAACACCAGAACTTTCAATGCAGTTAGTCTAGGTCAAGGTTTGAGAATCTAGATGTTAAAAATGTCACTGAAATGTACATTTAATACAGGTCATTTTATGCTATGTAAATTGCACCTCAGTTTATATATATATATATGTATATGTATATATATAAAATATATAAATCCCAGTGAGTCATTTGCCTCAGACTAGACTGTGAGGCAAGTCTTCCTTATGGAAGGTGCTGTCCGAGTCTGCAGGGGGTTACAGGTGGATGAGGTAGGAAGGACATTCCAGGTACAGGACACAGTGTGGGGAAGGTTTGGTGCAAGGGATAATGTGGAGATGTGGAGAACCATGGGGAATGATGGGGGAGACTGATAGGGACCAGGAAGCAGGAGGTCTCACCAACCAGCTGAGATGTTGAGCATCACTTTGATGGTTTTCAAGCCCTTGAAATGTGTTTGATGATTTTGTGCTTAGAAACAGTTTTAGGCTAACCCATGAGACTGGATTGGATAGGCAGACAAACAAGACATAGAAGCTAATTCTCATGAAATAAAAAGCCACAAGCTAAATAATGCAGAAATCCATAGAGTAAACCCTCCTTTTGAGGCCTTTGTAATACACATAATTAAATTAACTCTGTAAGTTATACCGTGTTTTATGAACTGTCTAGAAATTACTTTTCTTACTTAACAATTCAACAATAGACTTATTTCCTCAATATTGCACGTGTTAAACTGCCTTAATCTTTTTAATGGTTGTATAGTATCCATTGTGTTAGATCTATTAGGTTGAAATTATAGATTTGCAGCCATTTTGACTTACAAAAAGGACCGTTTTTGGTTTCCTTTAAACATCCCCTTGTTGAAGGATAATTAGGTTGTTTGCAAATTTTTTCTATGTATTTTTTTTTAAAGATTTATTTATTTTTTTATACAAGCACTGGGTACAGTCAGAAGTGCAGGAGGGTGAGAGAATTCACCAGAGCCAGAGCGGGGAGCAGAACAGGCAGACTGACGAAGTACACTGCTGAGGGGAGGAGCAGGCGGCAGGAGAAGTCTGTGCGCTATGTGGGACCCTCGCCGGCAGCCAGGGATCAAACAGGTGCTGCAAAGGCTGAGGGCAGCTTTGAAACCCAGCGCTCAACTGCTGCACCACCGGGGAGGCCCTTTCTATGTATTTTTAACAGTGTTACAATGGTATTTGCTGAAAATACCTCCCTAAGCCCTTGTGCGAGAATAACTCTAAGGGAGATTCCTGAAAGCGGAATTGCTGGGTCAAAGGGTGGACAGATTGAAATTTTTGAGGGATACTATTAAGTGTTCTCAAGGAAAAAGAAAGGTGCCCATTGAGGTTCTCAGGGGAAACTATAAAAACTATTATGTCTCAATGTTTACACAAAGAAATTACATAATAAATGATCACAAAATCTCAATGCATATAACAGAAAAGTATTTTCTGTGCTCCATAAAGATTGTACTCCCAATGTTCAAGTGTGCCTATTTTACAACATCCTCGGAAGCCACGTGTGTTATCACTAAAGAAAAAATGTGCTGATTTGACCATTTAAAACTGTATCTGTTCTTGTAAATTGCATTTCTTTTATTGCAAGTGGAGTTTAACTTATTTTATGTGCTTCTTTGACCATTTCTATGCTTTCCTTGATTAATTTCACATTCATATACTTGGTTCATTTTTTTTTCTATTCACTTTTAATCTTTGTTTTCTTAATAATATCAAAGAGCTCTTTATATAATGTGCGTATTAACTCTTAGCTTGTCTATAGGAAGTGGATAGTATTTCCCAGTGTACTGAATGCCTTTTACTTTTTATGCCTGTAAATATTTTCATTTTTATGAAATTTAATCAATCTGTTTTGTTTTATAACTTATTGTTTTGTTTTTATACTTAGAAACATCCTCACTGCTTGAGGTCATAAATTGCTGACCCACATTTTCATCTGGGGGTCTCAGAGTTTTATGCTTTGTTGTTAGCTCCAACCCATTGGGAATTGATTTTGCTGAATGGCTGTGAAGTAACAGTTTAACTCTATCTTTGTTCTCTGGTGGTTAAACAATAGTCCCAGTGCAGTTTGTGGAATAATCTTTCCCCAACTGAACTGAAATGTTACCTTTCTGACATGTAGCTATTTATAAATCCTTAGGTCTATTTCTGGAATGCTTTGTTTTCTAAATTAATAAGCAAAAATACCTCTAATACTTCCCATTTCCTAGGTCTCAGGTCTTCTTTTGAGGAAGGCCTTTCCCATGTTTTCATTCATTCATTCATTTGTCTAGCCTGCCAGCCAGCCACTCATTCATCAACTCTTTTATTCATTTTTTTTAATTCATATTATTATTTTTTTAAGATTTATTTATTTATGCATATAAGAACTGGGGTGTAGGCCAGAGGTGTGTGGGGGGTGAGAGGATTCACCAGAGACAGAGTGGGGAGCAGAACAGGCAGATTGACTGAAATACACTGTTGAGGGGAGCAGCGGCAAACACGAAAGGTCTGGTATGCCATGTGGGTCAACTCCCTGGCTGGGGATTGAACTTGTGCTGCAGTAGCTGTGGATAGCTTCATAGTGCTGTGTCTTAACCCCTTGCACCACCAAGGAGGCCCCCTAATTCATATTATTTCTTAACAGATATATAGCTCCTAGAATTAATGACACAAAATCAGCTCAGGTGTGCTTTCTGCTCAGGACAATGGGGTATCAGATCCATTGCTTCATCCTATTGACTTCTCCTGACAAGCCTGTGAAATGGGCATTATTCTCAACCGCATATTTCAGATGAGGAAACTGAGGCTCAGAGGGGATCATTTGTCTGAACTCTCCTTGGTAGTAAACGCCAGTGGAGAATTTCAAACCCAGGTCAGGCTAGTGCTAGTTTTAACTCTTGGGTCTGCTGCTTTATTTATAGAGTAAGGGTTCACCTTGAAGGTGCATCTACCTGTGCTGCAGATTGTGTCTAGCTGTGTGAGTGCTCAGGTGACCTCCACACCGGCCCTGCCCACAGGAAGTGGCAGTCTGATGGTAGAGGCACGACATCAAACAGAACATTATAACCCAGTCTGAACAAGGCTAAAATAAAATAGTGGTGTACAAACCCTGGGAAGGATTTACCTAAAAAAGCAAAAGCTTTCAACTTCTGCAAAGATGACTTTGCTGTCAGTCTAGCAAACTGAAAAGTCCATGTATAGGTGAGACCTGAAGGTCCAGAGCCAGAAATTTCTGGCAGCTTCTTCCATCCATTTGCACCTTGGATGCAGTTACCTACCATGCCAGGGATGCAGGACTCTGGACAGTCTTCACGGGAGAGAGTGTCAGCAATACGAGAAGCAGCAACCAAAAAAAGTAAAAAAAAAAAAAAAAAAAAAAAAAAATCAACACCCTTCAAATCGGCCTTCTGGGCCTCATAGCTTCTGAAAACCTTGCCATCTGTCCACATAAGCATGTTCCAAAGTTTTAAGTACCTCGTTTCATGAACTCTGTTAAAGTTAACCTGGCCCCATAATATATTGGGGAAATCTGCTATAAATAGAGGTAAATAGAGATTGTAAAGATAAATAACAATACCAGCACGAGAGGGCTGATAATGCACTCTATTTATGGCCCGGCTCTGGAAAGGGATGGCCAGCGATACTGCGTCTTTAATGACTTACTTTTGCCTTGGCAGCCTGTGTTCCCTGTTAGGGTACTAAAGATTCAGTGACACAAAAAGCTTACAGATAATTAAATATTGATTTTTGTTTTCTAATCCTATATAAAAATTGTCCTGGGTCTCCCAATGGGGGTTTTATCTCACCAGGACATGGGGCGAAGGGAGGGCATCTTTTAACCCTCTTCACACTTCCCGTTGTGCAACACAGGGGTGTCCCTTAGATTAGGGGGAGTGTGGAAGGCTGGCTTCAGGGACACACAGCCTCTGTGTTGCACAGGCCCTGTGCTCATAAGAGCCCTGCACTTGGCTTAATGTGCTGCTAGTACCTTCTTGAAATTCTTAATGGTTTTTGCACACTGGGGGTCCTGCGTTTTCCTTTTGTACTGGCCTCACAATCATGCACTCGTGCTGGGGGCTGGTCCGGCTGAGAATCCAGGGCAGTCAGTTCTGGACCCTCAGCAACCCCGCTGTTGCCCAGCACGCTCTCTTCCTCTCCTGCCCCCAATCTTGCCTGCCATGCCAGAAACTTCAAATCTGGGAAGAGGGCCAGAGAGAAATTTGTGATGAGAACAGTTTTTCTCTCCCCCTCTGCTCCCCACCCCCACTCTATTTCTTTTTTAAAAAAATGCACCTCATTGTCATTTTGTGTCTGGAGTGAGGCTCGGGACATCTGGCAATGTGGCAGAGTTTCTGGCTGGCTGACTAGCTGGGGGAGGGGGTGGCGTCGTGGCCAGGTCGTGGGCTCTTGAGGGCCCACAGCATCCGAGGAGAGAGTCAGACTCAAAGAGCTGGGGCCTGAGCCAGCTCCAGCCCTGTGTTCTCTGTGTGGCCTTGAGCAAGTGAAACACCCTTCTAGGCCTCAGTTTTCTCATCCCCACGATGGAAATGTTGATTCTGGTCACTCTGTCTGCCCTTCTCTTTCAGCAAGACAGCTGGAGAGAACCAAGGTTAAAGAAATCAGGATCTGTGAAGTGATAAGAAAAATAGCTTATGCTTACCTATATCAGGCACTTTACACTAGGTTCTTACACGTGCTAACAAAGGTATATTTATTTATTTAATTTTAATTTTTTTAAAGATTATTTATTTATCCATTCATTTGTTTATTTATTTATTTATTTATACAAGCACTGGGTACAGTCAGAAGCGCGGGAGGGTGAGAGAATTCACCAGAGCCAGAGCGGGGAGCAGAGCAGGCAGGAGGACCGAAGTACACTGCTGAGGGGAGCAGCGAGCACGGCAGGAGAGGTCTGCGCGCCATGTGGGACCCTCGCCGGTGGCCGGGGATTGAACCGGCACTGCAGAGACTGCAGGCAGCTTTGTAGCCCAGCACTCAACCACTGCGCCACCAGGAGAGGCCCACAAAGGTACATTTATTAAAGGCTGCATAGGCTAACTCATTTAAACCTCACAGTAACCTCATGAAAGTTACTTTTGTAAACATCTTCATTTTACAGATAGGGAAATCAGGCACAGAGAGGCTAAGTAACTTGAATCAGATTGCAGAGCCGAGAAGTAGCAGAGCAGGAGTGTGAACCTTGCATTCTGGCTGCAGAATCATTGCTTCTCATCATTGTGTAAAATGTACCTAGTTCTTTTGATGTCTTTAACTGCAGGAAGTATACAAACCATGGTTCCGTATGACAAAAGTGGCGCAAGAATCATGCTTGCCTGGTATTTCTACACAGCGGTGGCTTGCACTGCATTTGAAACTTCAATCAATGGCCAATATTAAAATGAATCTCAAGATTTCTATTTTAAAACATAAATTTCCAGTTTTTCCCAGAAGCTCTGGTAATGATAGGCTCTTTTGTCTATCTGCCGTAGTCCCCACCTCCCCCTATTGTCCTCCTGACATGAATGCCCAGAGTCTGTTTCCCTATTATTTGATTGCATTCTGCCATTGTCTTCACATACATTGTTTGCCAGACCCTGGGGAACCTCAGGTTTTGGTTCCTTTCTTTGGGCTTCTTGGGATCTTCCTTGGGATCTTGGTGTGTGCCCAAAAGCTCCTTCCTAGTGGCTTTAAAGGCTTTAAAGGCAGTTTGTGCTCTTTTGGACTCTTTTGTGAGTGGCAGCAGATATGCAAGAACCAGCTAATTTTATAGGGTGGAGGGGGTGTGACAAAGGAATCCAATGAGCTCGGAGGTTCCAGTAAGCAATGCACTTGCTTCCATAGTTTTTAACTTTAGTAATTCCAAAATAACTATTATTGAAGAACAGCAAATATGAAAACTTATTTGTAATTTTGAACTTCTGAGATATTATAATCTGAGTACTCTACATTATAAGACCCCCAAATTCTAGTATTTCATGTCTCCAAATTTCAAAGTCTTTATTGCAAAGACCCTCTGATGTCACAATCTCATGATTCAAGTTTATTCACTTCCTAGAAAATGTGATACTATGAAGAAAAAGTGCTAGAATGCTATGACTTCCTGGTGTTAAGATCTCATGATCCTGTGATTCGGTTAATTATCAGCTCTATAAAGTCAGCGAGGAGCTAATCGACAGTTAATGGAACGATAGAGACAAATGAGAAAGTCTGGTTGTAGTCCTGTTACAAGGGGGGAGGGGGTTAGGATTTTCCCTTGACCATTTAACCAGATGTGACTATTCCTTCATTTTCCTGATGGAATCAGTGTCCCCAAGACAGACATGTGGCAGTCAGTATCTCACACTGAATAAAGTCGATATGTAAATACCCAGAGTTATGCGACAAACCTTAGGGATCTTGTGTTTGTTAGGCAAGTCCTGTACATACTTCTTCATCAGGTTGCATTTCATGTGAGAAGCTGTCATGAAAATAGCATCTGATTAGATTCAAGGTAGTGTGGGTAGACAAGGAATGTGGGTAGTGTGTGTAGATGAGGAATGTGGGTAGAATGATTTGGGGCATGAGAGGCTGGCCAGAAGGAACTTGAGCTGCTGCAGCTGGAAGAGGGGTGCAATTAGCCGAACATTGGAAATGTCATGGATCCATGAGTCAGACCAATGGGAGGTTTGTTTTTCGTTTAATCTTAAGTTGAAGGTGGCTCTTCCCAGAGCTTTTACCCCTGGCATGGATTGATCATAGAAGCACCTGGCAAGAGACAGAGTACCAGGTTGGAGAGAGAGAATGTGAAGGGTCAAAGTGAGTGTGAAAAGAGCCATTTCACGGGCGCCATTTTGCACAGCGAGTTGGAGGGAGCAAATCTTATTATTGTGTCACTGCACATATCTCAATACTTGGTTCCAACTTTTGGCAATTACATGTACAAATAGGAATTTTTGTTTATCATTGGAAAAGGGAATTCTGACACCATGATACCAGAGACATCACAGAAAACATGAGTGGAAACTAGAGGTCCTTACTCTTGATGCTATTGACCTTTGGGCCAGATAATTCTTTGTTGTAGAGGATTGTCCTGTACACTGTAGGATGCTGTGCAACACCCCTGAATCCCTGATCTATAGCCATTAGATACTAATAGAACTTCACCTCCAGATGTGACCATCAAAAATATGCTTAGCCATTGCTACTTGTACAACTTGAGGAAAGACTCCAGGTTATCCCAGAAGAGAGCCTGTGACTCTCAGGCACTTTGAGATAAGGATTTCCATCAATGCCTTAACGTGGACGTAATTAGCAATTCATATCAGAATTCTACTGTGTGACATTTGGAGTTTGTTGTGTATAATTATGCAGGAATTATCAGTAGAGCTCTCCTTCCAGGGAGGGGATTCAGTAATAATCAAAGAATTCTTTCTGGTGACTTAATTTAATTCTCAGTTAAAGAATTCCAGTAGGTATTACAGTAGATTCAAGGAGGCAAGGTGGGCTCTTTTGGACAAAAACAAATATAAAGTCACCTGCATGGGAATCACATTAACTGGATGGATTTCTCCTTGAAGAGTCTACATGGTAAGATAGAAGGCCTGGTCTATAATAAGTACTCGATAAATATAACATAAATTAAAAACTAGTTCTCTTGGGTCATATCTCAGCAATAGGACTTACTCTTCAGGGCAAGTTTAGAAAACATTCCAGTTTACCTGCCAGTTTTGAACCTTGAATACTGTTGTCTTGAATCATGGTGTTAAGAAGGATTCTGGATCTCCCTGATGGCGCAAGGGGTCAAATACCGTACTATGAAGCAATCCGCAGCCTCTGCAGCACAAGTTCAATCCCTGACCTGCCAGGGAGAAACCCATATGGTGAGGCAGATCTCTCTGTCTCTCCTGCTGCTCCCCTCAGCAGTGTATTTCAGTCAATCTGCCTGTTCTGCTCCCACTCTGTCTCTGGTGAGTCCTCTCAAGCCCCCTGTATCTCTGGCTTGCACCCCAGCTCTTGTATGCATAAATAAATAAATCATTAAAAAAAAAGAAGGATTCTGAGGATG
Organism: Talpa europaea; assembly: GCF_964194135.1. Lineage (NCBI taxonomy): Eukaryota > Metazoa > Chordata > Mammalia > Eulipotyphla > Talpidae > Talpa > Talpa europaea. Next base: position 17,503,969 of record NC_140082.1, on the reverse strand, counting down.
TATTCGTACTCAGGAGAAATGTGACTGAGGATGTCTGCTTTGGGTTGGGAAGCGACTCTGACAGCATTATCCTGGTCAAATTGGTAGTTAGAAAGATCTTTCTGGCCTCTAAATTGGAGGCTAGATTAGAAAGTGTGAGGCCCAATTTAAGAAGCTGAAACCATCCAGGTATTTTAACAGGGAGAATTTAGTATAAGGGAATCAGTGATTTGAAGTTGCCAAACTGGAAGGGCAAAGCAGAAACACTGAGACAGCAGAGACAGTGACTTCAGGAAGCAGCTACCACGCTTGTGCTCAGGAAGCAAGTGGAGAAGTAGAGGGGGGAGGGGGGTGTGTGTGGAAACACCGTGGGGGTGGGCAGAACTCTGCTGGTGTAAGAGCTCTGAGGGAAGATCATGCACAGGCTTCTGAAGAGGGTGCCCAAAGGTGCATGAAGAGGCTGGTTATCATTCTGAGCAACACCTGCCCTGGAACCAGCTGGCACAGCTGGAATGAAGAAGTTTTGCTGCTGTGATGCTGACAAAATCTGCCAGTGGAGACAAACATTTCCCTTTCTTCTCAGTCACAGCATCTCCCACGAGCACCCTCTATAGGCGGGGGCTTGAATAGACCCATCAAGCAAAAGTGGAAACACAATGCTCCCAAATCCCACTCAAACCCAGAAGACAGAGAAGAGGAGGGTCGGTTTGCAGGTGAGAGATGCTAGTTAAATAGTTTGCATAATTAGGGAGGCTCAGAGAGAAGAACCCACTCAGCAACTGACCTGTCCAGAGCTTGAGGAGGGTCCACCTGCCTGCTAACCCTGACCCCCTGTCTCTGGGCTCCCAATGACATTGAGATTCACAAACTTGGTAGATGGGGTGATGGTTTTCATCAGAATACTCTGCAGCCCCCAGCAGCCTTTGACATGCACCAATCACATTGAATCACGCCTTTATCTCTTTTTGCCAGAAATAGGTATCAGAGCAATAACGGCTTCCGGTCTCACCCACTGGTTTTTCCCACCACTTCCTGGATTTTATTTGCATTGGGTCAGATCTGGTTTCCAAGTTGTTTATGATGCCCCTACTGTGAAACACATGGGTGGGGTATTATGAAGCAAGGTGGCCCATCCCAGCATCCCCCAAAATCTCGCAAGTAGCTGCCTCCTCTGACAGTCTCCCCAAACTGCTGAGACCTCCAATGTGTAACAGGTCATGTGACTGTGCCTCTTTCTTCTTATTTGGCAAGTTGCATCTCTCCTGAAAGACTTTCTTTTCTGTCATGTCTCAGGGCCTGGAGAGAGATAAGGCTATTCCTCTAGCGCCCTGGGCAACATCCCTCGCGTACAAGCTAAATTCCCTTCCAGAACCTGCTCACATATTACGTAGAAACATTAAATATTTTACTCAGGAAAGAAAAATAGAGAGCGATTTCATGCACAGTGAATTTCTGCTCTTTAGGGCTTCATCTGTGCTGAACCCTACACACTCCTTTGTGAAGGCAGAGCTAGTGTAAACCCTGAGAATAAAAGTGGGGCTTGATTTTATGCTAATATATGTAAAGAACGTGACTACAGAGTCATAGGTAATACAATGAACTTAACTTTTTTCTTCCTTTTTATTGAATTATAATGACTAGTTTCCATAGCAATTACTGCATCACCTTGTACATTACCAGGAAGATGTACTGCACTTTTTCCCAGTCATCCTTGTAAACATTTCTACTTTTTTTTTATGATGTTCTGGGGGAAACACAAGCCCTTCCGGCTTGGCAGCCACAGGAGAGCATATTTCAGGAGATTAATAAAGTCGACCAGGGTGTTTTTATTTTCTAAGTTCAGAGCTTCATTTTCCATCTTCACCCTCACCAGCTACTTTTCAGGCAGACAAAGAGAGAAGACAAAGAGCGGGAGAGAGCAGAGGTGACAGGAGATGAAAAGGAGGTGCAGAGTCAGGGAGGGCGGGGGCTTGGAAACAGTGCCTCAAGACTCCACCTTATGTCCCTGTGGATTCTGGAAGAGCTTGAGAGCAGTTCCCTTGTGGACACCCCGATTCTTGTAAAGATCTTGGTGGAGGAGGATGGAAGATCAAGCTTGGGGAGCAAGCAAAGATCCTTTGGAGACCTTAAACTATGTGTCTGAGGTCTCTTGTTTCTTTGGCAGCCAGCAGTCAGGTAGGGAGATGGGAATCTGGGTGCCCCTCCATTCAAAAGCCCCATTTCCACAGGGGCTCACATTTATGAGCCTTTTTCATCTTGGCTTTCCACATTGTATATCATTTCCAGTAAGTTCTCTGCAGTGGACGGCTTTGCAGGCATTCCTTTCCAGCGGGAGGCGACAGAAGGGACACCCAAAGGGGCGTGAATTGGCTGCAGCCACAACTGTGAGAGGTTAGGGGTATGGCGGATGCTGGCAGATGGGAAGACCCCATTCTGGGCTGTGGGAACCCCAGACATGGGCTCAGAGGCTCCCAACAGGACAGTGCAACAGGGGCCACACGGGGATCCCCCAATGCTTTTGTTTCATTTGCTAAGGAGTTTTCTTCATTCCATTTATGTGCCAGGCCACTGCCCCAGCAGAATCAGATTCTTGTGGAGAGGCCCTAGGAGCTCACGAGCCCTAGAGTTTGGCCTTCTGGGTTCTAGTGTCCCGACCAGGCCGCTTACATACTGCGCTGGGGGTCGGTGACTTTCCTTCCTCCACTCATTCCCTCATCTCCAAAGTGGCTCTATTGGTAGAATCTGACTGAGATGCATTTATTTATATGGTCAGAGGAGACAAAGCTAGGTGAGTGCTTACTCCTTAAGGGACCTTGTTTCCGATGGTACGTGTGTACCCGCCTGCACTTGCGATGCAACCTGGAATGAGTTTATCATTTCAGAGCCCATCCCAGCTGAGACATGAGATGTGTCTGTTAGATGGTCCTGAAGCATCTTCCTAGTTGTAAAGTGCAAGGGTTTTTGGATTCTGATAGTATGGGTGGAGGGAGGGGAGAAAAAGGCGGGGGAGGAAGGGAGGAAGGGGTGGGGGGGGAGAGAGAGAGAGAGAAAGAGAGAGAATATATGTTAGAGCAGATGTCTTAAGCAGAAGGAAAAATTCCCTAAGTGACAGGAAGCTCTGAGTTCACCAAAATACTTAGCCAAGATAAGAAGGATGTAACTGATGTTGGAAAGATGTTATGAGATTAATAAAAGTGATTAAGGGATTAGGACTTCTCAAAAGAGATAGTGAAGGGACCACCAGTGGGGAAATCCTCCCTCACCCTCTGCACTAGGCTTCTTGTCTCCACTTGTAAGTCCTCAGTCATGCAGGCGTCTAACGAAATGGTCTCAGCAGATGCTCAAATAGAATCCTGGCTTAAGCCCACCACAGACTGGAAAGGTCCCCTACGCCACATATCACACACACACACACACACACACACACACACATCTAGACACAGGCACACACACACACAGACAAAGGCACAAACACACCCAGACACAGGCACACACACACATTGTCAAATGAGTCTATTTTTTTTTTTTTCTGAAAATGTCCAGAGTTTAAGGGATGCCTTGGGGTTATCAGCCATGCTTCTGCTGAGCACAGACTCTTGGAAGGGTAGCCTTGTGAGGGGGGCCTGGATGTGAATCGGGCATCACCAGGAAGTCAGACCAAGTTGGGGCATGGAGGTGACTCAGGAATGGAGAGATCCTTGTGATTCCACCTAGTGGCAGAGCCTCAGTTTTCTCACCTGCAAGCTTTTGATAATGATGCCTCCCCCCTACACACACATACACTCAGGACTGAAGGGCAGTGAATAGGAAAGCACTTGTGGAGAGTCTTCCCTGGAAGAGTCTAGACTTCTCTGTGGTTCTAGAATAACCAACAGAAACCTGCTCCAAACGTTCCTCCTCTTTCAGCAATTGACTGAGGAAGGCAGTGGGTCTGTCCCAAGGAATTAGAACTGCTTACTCCTGCTTCAAATCTGGTCCCATTGTCTGCCAGCTGTGTGATCACCTGGTTTCCTCATCTTAAAACATGGTGGAATTTTTACTATTTCACAGGTTAGAAATGAGGATGGTAATATAATAGATATAAACATAATAAACAAAAAAACACCACCTCATCCCCTCCACTTCATCCCTAGCCCAATGTTGTTGAGAAACTTTTGCCTTCTGACCTTTGCCCTCTGCACTCTGTCACTGGACATGAACTCCAGGTGGACCATGAGCAGCCAGATGCCCAGATGGCCCCACAGACCCTCACCTCCTGGTCCCACACCAAGTCAGGGTAGGTCTGTGGGGCATAGAAGATGATGGACAGCAATGACATGTCATTTCCAAGATTTGTTATATAAAGACTTTAGTTTTCATCTTGGCATCTCTAGCTCTTCTTTTCTTTTCTTTTTTCTTCTCTCTCTCTCTCTCTCTCTCTCTCATGGATACTCATTCTGGGAGAAAGCATGTGGCGAGCAGCTATGAGAGGGACTCACATTGGAGGAAATGAAGCCTCCAACTGACACCCCCTGGAATGAGCTTGAATCCTCCAGTTCTGGTCAAGTCTTTGGCGACTGCAGCCTGAGTTGACGGCTTAAATACAACCTCATGATTGACCCTGAGCCAGAAACACCCAGAATCCTGACCCCCAGAAACTGTGAGATAATGAGGACTTAAAGTTGCTAAGTGTTGGAGTAATTTGTTACACAGCAATAAATAACTAATATAAGTGATATAACTGCTTAAGATGGGCCTTTCCAGAGGTGACATTAACTGGACCATTGTGCTCTAAATGACAAATGTGGCTTCGGGGTTTATTTCACAAAGATTATCTCAACTACAGCCCCCTTGTCCCTCGACCCAGACACCTTTCCATGATTTTTCAGAATTTTCTCAGCAGTAAATGATGAAATCTATTTTACAGACTGGGATACTGAGGAAGGCAGTGGGGCTGGTCCCAGGGTGTTGGAACCGGTTACTCCTGGTTGGAACCTGGCTTGGAGATGGAAAGTGGTTGACTCAAAGTCACAAGACAAATCAGATGCAAAGTTGGGTCGGAAAATCAGGTCTCCTAATGGGCTGTTGGTGCATTTGTTTAGTACCACTATGCACCTGATTTATAGTAGGTACTCACCCCACTACCTTGCCTGAGGGATGCAGCCTCAGGCAAACTTGGCTTCCCAGGGAAGGTCTCTTTGCACCAGTATCAGGCCCATGTTTGTCCCTCCTTTAAGTGCAGGAGATAGAGGCCAGACCTGGAGGCAGCTGGCAATGGGAGAGAATGATCCCACCTCGGAGCCCCCACCGCAGGCAGAGGCTGGGAGGTGCTAATTCAAAGAGAGCAAAGAAACTCAGTCTGGGAATTATTGGCCTGAGAGAGTCAGGCCCTCCATCTCCTCTCAAATGATTTCCCAGATCCCCCAGGCCCCAGGTGCCACAGCTGGACCCCAACAGTCTTTGTGGGGGCCCAAGGATGGCCATCACCAAAACTGCTGCTGGCAGTTTCCCATCAGTTGAGTGGAACAACATCTGCTAGTTCAACCAAGAGGAATGCCCAGGGACAGAGAAGGGAGGGGTGGGAGACACCTGAGTTCATAACAACCTAGTGACCGGTGAGCGTGGTCCAGGTGGGCACCCAGCCAGGAGCAGTGCGCTGGGACAACGCGGGAGATGACTGCTTCCAGGTGGGGCTGGGTGGGCTGGGGGAACAATCATAGAGGGATATATAGTAGGGTGGGGAGTCTGTTCAGGGATGGGTCATAGAAGCCATCTGGTGGTGCAGGTGGATGGGTTTAGTCTCCAGTGTCTCAGGCTTATAGGGGTTGGGCTCTCCCCACATAGCCGACTGAGAACTGGGACCCCAGTCTCCTCTCCACCTGAGCTTATCATCCTCAACATTCATGCCATTTGGGATCAGATCATTCTTTGGGGGTGGGCAGCTGTTCATTGTAGGAAACGATTAGATGCCAGTAGCAGCCACCTACTTCCAAATTGTGAAAGCCAAAAAATATTTTCACACAGGGGCAAAGTTGCCCCCGGTGAGAACTGCTGACTTGACCCATACTCTCTCTGCTTGGTTCTTGCTCCTCTTTCACCCCGATTGCCATGTTCTGTGCTTCTTGGGGCTGATAGATCTCCAAGTCCCCACAAGCCAGTGTGCACCCGCTGCTTTATGACTTCTCATCCTGTCTCCTCTCTCAGGAAACACTGCCTCTCCATTTGCAGAGGAGATGTCATTGAAATTTGCCCAGGTTCGAGGTAGGAGGAGGGTTTGAGCTATGTTTGTGAGTCTCAGCTTGGGCTTTACATTCTGTGCTTTATACTCGGTGACTCTGCATATAGCAGGTGCTTCATAATGAGTTCTTGACTGAATGGAGAATCAGAGTATCTCCTGGCCCATATAAGACAGAGAATGCTCCAAGTCTGGGCTATGATCAGAACTATGACAAATGGAAGAGGGGGTGCGTGGGACTGAGGTGCTAGTCTAGGGGAGGCCAGGCCACTCTGGACACACCATGTCCTAGGAAGAGAGAAGGATCAAGAGTCATGTTGGTCTCCACCCTTTTCTATTGCTCCTGCCTCCACCAAGCTTCCCTGCCTCCAGGCCTGCTCTCTCTTATCCATCTTCATCTTGGCAGCCAGAACCATACCCAGAACTGGCCAATCTGATCACATCAGGATCACAATGTGCAAACCTGCTATGGCTCCCTATGGACAAAAGGTCAGAGTCCTTTGTTTTGTAAATGCTTCCTATGTTCAGTCCAACATGAAAGAGTCAAAACAAGGGACTAAAGGATGTGAGGGGAGAGATCCATGTAGCAGCAAGTGGCGCGTAGTCTCAATAAATGCATTTATCACCATCACAATTCTTACTGTGCATCTAACAGCACAGCTCGCGGACTCCCAGGGAAGGAACACAGCAGGCAATAGTTGGGAGCCTGGCTTAGGGGTTTCACAGCATGGAAAACCCTCTGTCTCTGGATCAGACAAGCACAATCTTGAATTCTAGCTCTGCTGTGTGATCTCAGGCAGGTTACTCTACCTCTCTGAGCTTTAGTTCTGACTTCAAAAACTAGGGGAAAAAATATTGACTTTCCACATTGGTTGTAAGAACAAAATGTTACATGTAAGATACATAATGACAGGTATACAGTAGGCACTCACAGCTTAGTATGGCAAGAACTCATGAATCCTTTGATACTCACAACATCCCATAAACATTGGTTAATGAGGTTAACATTGTTGCTGTCCTGGTACAAAAGCAAGGAACCTGAGGCCGGAAGGGGAGAGACTTGTCTGAGGTGTCCAGGTGCTAGATTCAACCCCATGATGCTGACTGCCCATCTATACCTTGTAGTGAGGGAGGGGGTAGTTTTTTGAGACCCCCAGGGAGAGCTGGGCTCCTGGACACATTATCTCAGGGCTATCCTGGAACTCTGAGTTCAGTCAGCCAAGACAACTTAGTGAGTGGGAAATGCTGGGTTCCCTCCAGGCCCCTGGTGTTTGCAGTCTGCTCCTGAGCAAAGCTGAGCCAGGCCACAAAGCAGAAGTGACTCTGAGACAGCCACTGCATGGGAAAAACAAAGTCCCGCCAACCCTAAGGAGGTCCCTGGCCCCACTTTCTGAGAGCTGGAGCAAAGGCACCCAGACAGGGCAGCCAGGCCAGAGTCCTGCCACTTAGAGGGAGATTTAGGGGCAGCAAATGGAAAGCCAGACACACTGGCTGCTGAATTTACTGGTCTTTTCAATGAGATCAGCAGGAGGGCCCTTCTGCTCAGGCCTCTGTTGGCAGCCAAGATCACTGAGTTGGTGGCAGTGTCCGCGTTTTCCTGCACAACGGGCTGGGCAGGGAAAGCCAACTTGCTTATATCCTGGACTCTTTGGAGGTGATTCATGATTATTACACCATGGGATTTAAAGATGGCCATTTGCCAGGGATTCTGCTTTCAAAGTTACAAGCCCAGGGGAGCCCTCATCCAAGTGTTTACCGGGTGTTCACGAGGTACCATGCACAAATAGCTGACTTAACAGTCGTGAAGGTGTTGTTGGCATTACTCATTTGCAAAGACATCCATGTCCCAGATGGACTGGCTTTAGTGTTCCATGCATGCACTACTACACATCCACCAAACAGATTCATAGATGTGGACTGAGATACAGAGTCAGTCAATCCATAAGAAATTGAGGCTTTACTAAATGCCTCCTTTTGCTCATCCACAAAATGGGTATATTACTAACACTTCTTTCATGGGGCTTCTGATGGTATTCAGCAAGATAATACATTTATAATTGTTAGCAGTGTGCCAGGTATACAGCAAGTCCTCAATCAATCCTAGCAGTTGCCATTATTCCTGTTATGTCAGAATTGACTAAAGAAACAAAAACCTGAGTAAGGACTTTCCCCAGAGTCAAACAGTTAAAACAATTCAGGCTCATTCATTCAGGCAACAAATATGTATAAAGTGATAGCTCTGTGCTAGGCTCTGTCCTTAGATGTAGGGTTACAGAAATGACCAAGGCAAGAAAGAGAACAAAAAACCAAGCAAGCAAACACAACAGATATGAACAATTTATGGAATTGTCTTCACGACTAAGCAACAAATTGCAAAATGGATCAACAAAGAAAGGCAAAGGGCAACTGCTGTAGAGATAAAATAACAACAGACCTGGCCTGGGGAGTCAAAAATTGACTCCCTCACACAGTTAATACATTGAATCATGGAGGATGAGTAGTGTAAAATTGGTAGAAATAAAACACAAGCACATGTGTGTATGCATGTGTGTGTATTTATGTTTGGGAATGGGTCTGAGCATTTCAGGTAGAAGAAAAGGCATGTGCAAAGGTCCTGTGGTAGGAAGGAATTGGTATACCCCAGTAATTCAAAGAATGATCCATAATCAAGTTAAGAGAGTGAAGAGAGTTGGCCTCTGTAAGGTAGCCAGGGGTTAAACTCTTCAAGGTCAATTCCTACCTCTGTTCCCACCCCAAGCCTCCCTTTCTGTCAGTCATGGCATGATCCCCATTCTCCTATGGCTATTACATCTCTAGAACTCTGCAATTATCTCCTTAGGTAAGTGTCAGCTTCATGATCACACATCGGTGCTCCTGACCAGAACAGGACCAACTTAAGGACAGAGATGGGTGTCATTTTCTCTGTGAACTGACGACCATCACCAGGTCTATAATATCATGGCTAATTAAAACTATGTGCCTGGGTAAATGAGCTAATGAAAAAAATGAATGAATGGTCACTTGCCTGAAATTACATATCAACTGTACACAGGTTTAAACATAAAAGCAGTAAATAGGTATTGTGAGGATTAGGAAATAGAGATAAGCAAAAATAAGACAATAAAAGCATCATGTTCCTGTCCCTGAGATTGTTATTGTCAAGGCCTTAGCAGGTATGTATGTCTCTAACTATCAAAAGTCTATATATCCATGGATTTTTTTTTACGAAAATGAAATAATTGTACCCATCAGTCTTTGTAACCCGCATTTTCAGTTACCCGTCTCCACATTTTCATGTCCTCTTCTCTAATAACCAACCTTTTTGTCCCCAAACATCCCTTCTGAGTTGGTTCTGCAGAATGCCCCAAGCTGGGTTATCCTGGCAGCTTCCTTGTGGTATCAGTTAGCCTGTTCCTTGTTCCTGTGCATTTCATAACTCGGACATTGATTCTAAAGGCTGAGTGGACCCAAGGTAACCTCTGTGACTAGAGGACAGCAGTAGAGTGTTGTCTTCTTCCTGCCACAGATCATCAGGAGAACCATGATTTCTGATGCTCTGCCTATCGTCATGTTAATGACCCAGCCATGGGCAAGAGAAAGGATCGTCATCCCCATCACACACTAGTTTCCCCTGAGACCTTCAAATGACATGCGTGCAGAGATCCAAATCCCTCTCAACCATACATGGAATGGTTTTTATACCAGGTCATAATTTACCTGAATCTTTATTTCACTAGGAGGTGAGTAAATACTAGTTTCCCACTTTTGCATCTGTCCCTTCGCATTTATGGTTGACATTCTCCTGGGAAGCAGATCCTTGCTCCTTGGCTGGGTTATTGGCCATTGTGAAATACCTCCAACTTGCTTTTTCATTTGCATGACCAGTGTGGGGACTGTAAAGTAATCTCATTTTAACCACCAATGCTGGATTATTGAACACAAAATGTTTGGAGGTTTCTGGGGTGGCATCCTGAGGAAGTTCTCATAGTCGCTTTTACTTGCTCTGTTGTGTGGACAGGCAAGGAGGGACAGACATGTAACATCAGGGATCTCAGGACCTAGAAATGTCCTTTGGAGTCCCTGTTGCTGACTTAAAAATGTCCTATAGACCAGCTCTTCTCAACCAGCTATGTGCACCCCTGTCACCCAGGGTCCTGGTAGAAGATACTGATTCTGTACATCTGGGGGTCTTGAGATCTACATTTCTAACCAGTTCCCCTGCAATGCTCAGGTTGTAGCTAGATACACCAAACACTGAGTAAAGCCGCTCCAGAACATTCCAACCAAACCCCCTCCCAACCTCTGCTTGGAGGCTCTCTGAGCAGTCTCACATGCCTCATCTGGCTCTGCCTACCACTCCCACCCCAGAATCAGCATCATAAGTCACACCCCAAAGATTAAAAGCCAAAGCTACATGGTGTCTGATGTGGGCTGTTGAATTCTTGTTCATGTATCCATATCTAACTCTATAAACAAAAAGAAGTAAGAGTTTGAGTAAATCCTTCAGTTGAAGATTTTCTCTCCCTGCCCTCCCTCCCTCCACACACATGTGCACACAGCAGTTTCATGTTGAAATTGACCTTGAGTTTGCATTCATCAATATTCACCTTATAAAAGAAAATAGCAACAAGTCTGCTTCTGAGTGATCACTATCTGAATCACTTTGCCAGCAGATTTGCAGAGAGTGCTGTCAAAAAGACCCCTAAGTAATCCTTCTAGAAATGAAAGTAGCGAGGCTGCAGGCACTGGCACGGGCACCAGGAAACCTGGGTGTGACATTGTTCTGCCATTTTTGGAGCAACTTTAGAATTTTCTTCTGCCTCCCAACATGTAGCTTTGTTAGTCATTCAACAACCCTTTTTTGCATATCTACTACCTGCCCAACCCTATCCAAAGGGGTAGTGGCAGAAATAAGGCAGACACATGGTCCCAGCACCTTAGGAGGTAGAGGAGACATGAGGTGCTGGAGGAATGCTTGTAGGAGGGCTGTTTGGGGCAGCGACTAGCAGAAGAAAAACACATTCTGTAGGGTCTGCTCCCTTTTCACACAGTATGTGTTTTTTTCTATACTGGGTTCCAAAGCAGAAATAGCGGTGGGCATCCGATCTTCTTAATGTTAACAGTGTAATAAACATGAATCACGAAAAAGTGCTTTTAAAATAAGGTTAATGGAGCTGAGTTTATTCCATTTTGTTGCATGGTTAACTAGATCCGAATAATTACCAGCTCCACATTTATGGATGCCCGTTTTAAGGTTATTTTTATGTAGCTCTGTGAGGTGAAGGCTTTGTTTTCCTTCTTGGTTTTATTGGCCAATATGGAGTAGAATGTTCAATAAAGGCCTGTACATAGGGGTGGCCATCAGGGAAATAGTTCCCCAGTGCTCAGGCCCCCCAAGCAAACTCATATCAGGAGACCACCCCATTCCAAGATGCACCATCTCTTCCAAATCCTGCATGAATCTCATGTAGGAACAAATTGGTGCCCAAGGTGTTTCAGGAAAAGCTGGGGACAGCTGACCTGCTCCTTGTCATTTCCCCTGCCAACATTATTGTTACCCATTTGGAATTAAGGCTCAGCCCAGCCCCCCTCCCTTTTCTCTGCAGGGTGCAGAGCTGAGTGCTTAATCGACATTTGCATAAAATGCCATAAATCATTGAATCTTAAAGCTTCAAGAAAGCTCAGAGGTCAACCAGTTCTCCCAGCAATGAACAAGGAAGACTGAATCTTGGGGAAGCGAAGGAATCAGGCAAAGCTCCTGTGCACCAAGGGCAATGCTGTACCCTTTGCAGGGGCTGCCTCCCCTGACATTCACAGTTGCTCTGAAGCGCCAGCTAGTGATGTCCACTTGACAGATGGGAAAGCAAGACACAGAGAAATGGCCAACCCAGAACCCCCAGCTGGGATTCTCAGCAGAACCTGATCTGCCTGACCCTAGGTTTTATTCTAGCTCCATGGGGTGCTCACCTGCAGATCTGAGTCATCTGGAGGCAGTGGCTGGGTCTCTGTTTCTCTGTCTGGGGAATGGGGTGAGAAAGACAACCATCTGTACTGTTTTACCCTGCAGCTTCTGGCAGTAAGAACTTAAGAGAATGGATAGGCACATGTCGTACAAAGAGTGGAAAACTCAGTCCCCAGCACCTTGCAGAGACCTGAGTACTTAGGGTGTCCTGGCTCAATCCCTGGGAGTGACCAGAGGCAAAGGAAAGAGGTTTGGATTGGGAGTAAAAAAATAGGTTCTAGCCTACTTTTTCTTTAATTCAATTCAATTATATGTAATATTTGGAGATCCCCATTCAGCCATTTCCTCCGCAGTGCACCCCCACCAAATCACCCATAGTCCACTACCATTGCCCATGGTGCTTCCTTCCCTTTGTGCGTGCCCTTCCGAACCTACCTTGGTGCTTCAGTTCTCTAGTCAGCTTTCAAGGCTTAGGTTTTTTTTTTTTTAATAATTTTTTTTAATAGAGGCATGTTTTATTTATTTGTTTGTTTGTTTATACAAGCACTGGGTACAGTCAGAAGCGCGGGAGGGTGAGAGAATTCACCAGAGCCAGAGCGGGGAGCAGAGCAGGCAGAAGGACTGAAGTACACTGCTGAGGGGAGCAGCGGGCAGCAGGAGAGGTCTGCGCGCCATGTGGGACCCTTCTCCTGCGGCCGGGGAGCAGCCGGGGATAGATCCGGCGCCGTGGAGGCTGCGGGCAGCTTTGCAACCCAGCGCTCAACCGCTGCGCCACCAGGGAGGCCCTCAAGGCTTAGTTTTTCAGTTTGTCTTTATCTGACTCTTAGTTTAGTTACTTTTGTATTCCACACTGCAATCTGACTTTTTCTACTTGTTCAGTGCATGAACTTGGGCAGGTAACCCTATCTGCATTTTCAACTTCCCTTCTTAAATATTCCGAAGTCAGACTGTCTGGGTTCAAATTGGCTCAGCCACAGATGATCCGTACAACTCCACATGAGTAAGTCATCATCAGCAGCAGCAAAGTACAGGACACTTAATAATATAATGCATAAGTCTAAATGCAAAGCCAGAAGACTTTTTACAAATTCATACCCTGTGTAAATACCACCAAGATCAAGATATGAACACTTACAAAAACCCAGAGGCCTCCCAGTCAATCCTGCAATCTGCATCCAGAAATAATTAGTTTTCTAACTCCTATTGTCATTAATTAGTTCTGTTGATGGAACTATACAGTACATTCCCTTTGTGTCTGGCTTCTTTCACTCAACATTATTTCTGTGAGATGCTTCTGTGTTATTGAGGGGCTCACTAGCCTTTTCCTTTCCATTGATGTATGGTATTCCACTGCATAACTTCAATACGGTGTGTATATTCCTTCTTCTGTTGATAGACAACTCGATTGTTTCAGATTTGGAGCTCTTCTGAATAAGTGCATATCTTCGGAGACTCTAAACACTTGTTTCTTTGAAAGGTATAGTCATGTGTCACTTCAGTGAGGGTAGGCCATTTCATCCTTGTGCAAACACAAATTGTAATTACAGCTTCCTGGATGGTATAATCCAGGCTATATGGTATAACCTACTGGAACCACCAATGGTTAAATAACTGGTTGAATGGTTGAATTACTGACTGAACTTTAAGGGACATGTGACTATATACTTAGGAGTAGAATTGCTGAGTCACCACATAGACATGAGTTTGGCTCTAGTAAATGTTAGTGGGTTTTATCGCTTCTGTGCCTCAAATTTTGTGCCTCAGTTTCCTCATCTGTAAATAGTAACTGCCAATCCCCCAAGCTGTTCCCTCCTATGTAAAGTGGGAAGAAAAAAGCAAACTACAGAATGCTAAGTACAGCTCCATCAACAACCTGCATGAACAATAAGAGATAATGTTTATAGATACAAATTCAGGTTCTTAGTAGGGAGAGTAAAAGAGACTAAAAGAGAAAACTAAGTTCAGGGCAAGCACTTGGGCTTTGGGTCTCTCTGTAATGTCTTGTTTGGGATTAAAAAATCTAGAGCAATTAGAGCATAAGGTTAAGATTTTTAAAGACTGGTGTTTATTTTAGTCTCTAGCGTTGTCTGCATGTTCAAAATACTTTTCATTCAGACAGATACATTATTGCTAAATATATAATATTAATCTACAAAATATGAATGCTATATCATTTGCATACAGCCTACAACATAGTTTGCAAGTAAATGTTCGCTATTGTTATTATTAATACTAAGATGCTATTGTAGCCTAGATTCTGTGCTGTGCATTAGGTGAATCGCACCACTTGATCCAGTGAAACCCACGTCACAAACAGTGGCTGACCCCCAGTAAATCCTAGCTCTTGTCATTTTCTTAAAATGATCAGAAGTCACCAAGCATGGTGGTTTTGATTAAACACATCAGCCCTTCTGGATTTCCGAGTCTAACCACACCAGGAAACAAAGACACCCCGGAAATGTGTGCATTGATGGGAGCCATGGTTACATGCTCCCAGATCAGCCTGACAACCTGGCCGGGTGAATTATTCTGTTTCTCTCCAGACCCACACGGGGTACCCAACAGCCAGGCGGCTCTTGACAACAGACTCTGGCTTTAAAAATTATGATGCTGGAACTATTTATTTTCCAAACATGGTTGAATTTCAACTTATTGTAGAGACAGAGTTGGAAAAATAATGACCAGAAAACACATATGAGTGCGTGCATGCACACACACACACACACATGCAATGTTCAGACACCCAGAGAACAAGCCAATAGCAGCCAACCTTCCCAGAAAGAAAGGAAAAGATGAAGATAAACAAAAGGAGCTTTTTTTGTATCACTTCAATTAAGAGGAAGAAAATAGCCCCCAGGCATGTGTATGTGTGTGAGTGGGTGTCTGTGTGTGCCTGTGTATGATTTGAAAAGAGAGAAATTGAGTGGAGAGGGAAGAAGTGTGCTTAGCTTGGGAGATAAGCAGACTTTCTTGACCCCAACCCTTAATTCAGTCACCAAAAGACACTTGCTTCTTGATTTGCATTGCAAGAACTTGCTGGGCAGAATAAACATGGATTTTACTTTAACAGTGTCTTGGGCAAGAGCAAGGGTTCTTTAACCCCAGTAAAATGGGTGGCCTTGCCCAGCATGGCATGCAGGATGGGATGCTATTTCTGGGCTCTGGTGAAAGGGGAGCAGAGGAAGCAATTGTGACACTAATTGCTCCATCTCGGGCTTGGTTTACAGTGATATTAATGTCCTAGCCTCCAGTAGATCAGCATCATAAAAAGAGAAAGAAACAGCAGCCCATTAGCAAAGGAATGAGGGATGCTAGGGAGCAGGTGGGGGAAGCACCACGCGGTATCTGCCTTGCCAGCTGAATTTCACTGGTGTAGTCTTGGGGACGCTGAAGGGGTATCTTCTAAATCACATGACATTTGGAACCTCTGGGTTCAGCTCCGACTGTCACTGCAAACCCCCTCTGTGCTGGCTTACGTGAAACTCAGTTTGCTAATCTGCAAGATGGAGCAGTGCCCTCCACCCTGGGTAGAGTGCAATGACAATGAAGAATGTCTAGAACACTGTGCCCGGGACACCACCCTGAATGCTGACTGGTTTGGAAGGGAAGGAAGAATCAGACTCCATGAAGGCAGTCAGTCTGGCAGGGAGGACAAAATCTCCAATCAGGGCCAGTGGATAAGGGTTCAAGACCTTGGTGCCCTCTGTTAGAAAGCTAGCCAGGGGCTGCTGAGGGACTTGTGTGAAATGCAGCTGCACTGGTGCAAATGGCAAGTCATACGGATTCCTCTTTGTTAATCTCTGAATGAGTACATTCCGTGTGCTTTGTGTGTACAATCACATGTAATATTTTATCCTTATCATGATGCTATTTTCCTCTTTGCTGGACATCTGTTGGTTTTACCAGTCTGGCTTCCAATCCTTCCTTTTTCTGCTAAAGATACATTGATTTTCTTCCAGAAGAAAAAATACTTCATGTGCTTGTGACAGGACTGCCTGCTACGGAAGAGCAGGGGTCTGGCTCTGTGACTTAGATCTGCCCAACCAACGTATTGCATTCCTCCAGTCTCAGTGATTGACAGGGACAGGCATACGATATGTACCAGAAATGATTCAATGGCAGGGCATTGGCTGAAGCTATTGGGAAAGGGATGTTCTTTCCACAACAATTGCCAAAACTAAGAGAATATAAACTTAGAGTTTCTGGCTCCCTTTTTGTTACTGTGACATGAATTCCTGCCAAAGGATGAAACTACACAAAGAAATCAAAGTAGAGATGAGAGCCCTAAGAACACCCTTCAAACACCTAGATACAGCCATGCCTGAAGGTAGATTCTTGGACTTTATGGTTATGTGAGCTAACACATCGCTTATATCTCAAGTTATTTGAATTGGGTTTCTGTCACTTGAATTAGAAAAGATCCCATGGGCCCATTTTTATGTTGACAACACTTCACTCTAAGAAGTTGCAACATATACTTGTTGAGGACACACAACTACTTAGGTAGTATAGCCAGCATCACCCAGTTTTACCTGACTCCTGACTCCAAAATCTCAACCATTCTATTCATCTCATTCTACTACTGACTGTACTTAAAATCAGATCCTGGCTTCTTTGTTTAATTTAGGATGGGGACTAGCAATTGATCAATTGGGAGAATAGTGCAAATATAATTAATAGATAAGACCCTCAGACTCTGGAGATGCCAATTCAGCTTGTTGACATTTTAATGGGATGTTTTGTGATTCTTTTGAACAACCCTTGTCTGTCTCTCCTCCACATCAAGGGCCTTCTAAACATTTTAAAATATTTTTTTATTTTATGTTTTTAATACTATTCAATACGATTTTGTTTTAACATAGTTCGTGGTACACAAGAAGCTATAAAAATAGTAGCGAGGGCCCCTATGTACCACACCCTTCACCTCCTTTCTCCAAGTAATAATATCTTAAATAACCATAATAAAATCATCAAAAGTAGAAAACTGATAGTACAGCACTTGAACATGACATAATCTTCATTTCACTGGTTTGATGTGAACATTTTTTTTTCCTGGTTGGTATGTAGTTTCGTGATTATACTGT
The DNA here is from genome assembly GCF_964194135.1 of Talpa europaea. Lineage (NCBI taxonomy): Eukaryota > Metazoa > Chordata > Mammalia > Eulipotyphla > Talpidae > Talpa > Talpa europaea. The sequence continues at coordinate 17,486,730 of NC_140082.1, read as the reverse complement.
AAACAAGATACAGACCACAAGAAAGAAACTTTTTCCTGCACCCCTAGTCATACCTACCCCTGTCCTCATGCTTGAAAACCGGTGATTTGTTTTCATCAGCTATACGTGTGTCTCTTTGCCAATATTCACATGCGATATTCTCATCCTTATCTTTGAACATTCACATCTACATGTTGAATTCTGCAATATATGACCTTTTAAGATTGGCTTTTATCTCTCAGCATTATGACTTGGAAATCGAGCCAAGGTGCTCTTGTAGCAATAAGTTATTGTTGAGTAATACTCTTATGTGCGGATAATGGATATACCATTGTCTGTTAACCATTTACCCACTGAAGGCCAAGTTATATCCTGTTTAGAGTTACTATGAAAATCGCTGTTGTAACCATCCATTGATGGGGTTTTTGTAAAGATAAGTTTTTTGTTCTCTATGTAAATACCCAGAATTGGGTTTGTTGGATCACATGGTAAGTTTATTTTCACTTTGTGAGAAATTCTCACACTTTTCTGGAACAATTTTCTAGAACATTCCCCCATCAGTAGATTGTGGAGCACTTGATCTTCTTGTTGATCTTCTCCTCATAAGCGGCATATCGCTTAGAGATTATTATGCCCAACTCATAAAAAACACACACTTCCCCTCTTCAGTGAATGAGTGAGCTAAGGAATGAATATAAAATGAGATCAAAAACTTCCACTCAAAAACAACTTTTTTTTCTGATGGTAAACATGATATTTGGTGATGGCAAAATATTTAGAAAATTAAGTAAAGGGTAAAGATGAAATAAAAATCTCCCACAACTCCCTGTTCAGGAACAAACCACCCTTGGGATTTCAGTGTGGAATCTTGGGGTTCATCCTCACCATCCCCTTTAAATGTCCACAAGTTGCCTCTCATTCTTGGCTGGTGGGTGCCACATTTTCTCTTTCCTTAAATAAGAAAGGAATATGAACCAAAACAAAACAAAAAATAAAGTGGGGAAAATACGCCCCAAGCCTTGACTGCTTCTCTCTTATCAGCCTGCTCTTCATCGAACAGGAGTTTCCTCTTAAAGCCCTCAAGAATAGACACATATCTTGTCTATTCCCGTCACGTGCCTCAAGGCTGTACAGCACGTTCTTATCAGCAGAAGGCACCTGGTGCATTGTGGGAGAGTCGTGTGGGTGGGAGCTTTTGCCAGAGAGGTTCCCCCTGGCTGGGCCCCAGGCCAGCCACCCAGCTGACCTCAAGTTGATTTTTGCTTCTCCTCAAGACCTTCCCCTCCCCACTTTCCCTTGGTTAAAGGAAGCTCTGGACTGAATAGAAATGATCTGTCCTTGTCCTGCATCCCACAGAGACGCCCCCTGGCTGTCCCTGATCTCCACAGGAGGTCGTGAGCTGGAGGCTTTGTGGGAAAGTGGGACCCCTGGCTGAGCTGGGAACAGACTCCAGGAGAGCTGGTCTGTCCCCACTCAGACCCAGCACCAGAAACTTCAAGCCCTGGGAGTAACTGATGATGGCGTTTTTCCCCCAGGACAACCCGCTTTCTGATGACAATTTTTTTTTTTATTACATATGTTTTTCCTATAGTAGGGGAAATTGGTTAAGTTCATAGTGAGGATTCTAATGTCCTAGTGTTTTTCCATTTTCTAAAATTCAGGCTCAGTCAATATCATGTTTAATCCTTATAACACTCCTTAGTTGAGATGGCTACTGTTTTTCCTTTTTTATGGATGAGAAAGCAGAGACAGGCACAGAGAGAGGCATGGACAGACTGACCATCACACAGCAGGAAGTGACAGAACTGGGATTCTGACCCCAGCGTGGCTGCCCCCGACTTCCTGCTATTTCCAACATCCCTCAGGGTCTCACTTTCCCTGATCTGCACAGCAGGGAGCTTAATCTATGGCTTCTTCTCTTTTGAACTTTTGATAACCCTGTTTCAACGTCAAATATTTGTCAAATGCAGCTGAATAAGGGGCCCTGATTTCTGGAACTGAACTCATGAAATGGAGTCAAGGGTGACTTTTCCCAAATGGGAGTTTGGTCCAGACCTAACCCGTCACATGCTGGGATAGGTGGAGGGCGGGTTATGTCACCTTCAGGAAAACTCAGGCAACCACACAGGAGTGAAGAGACAAGGCAGATGCCAGAGCATTAGCCACGCCTATTTATAATCAGCGCATTCTTTATAATCAATGCATTAGGACATAAATAAAAATCATTAGGCAGCCTCCTGCCTAGGAAGGCCACTCTTAACGTCGGACTGAGAGGGTTCTAAAGGCCTTTCTATACATTTGAATCTCGAACTGAAGAACTAGGAAGGTGTTACCCTCATGCCCAGTCAGGGGTTACCTTAGCCTTAGCAGACAGATACTTTCTCCATGTCAATCAAGGACCACGATGCTCATGGTTTCGGAAGTGAATACACTGCAGTTTGTGGAACTTGTGCCCTGTCGATGGTCATTTCCAGATCTTTGCTAATGTGAGCAACTCAAGGCTGAAATGAGGTCTAGGTGAGAGGTATAGCTGTAGATCTAAGAGAAGAGGCAGGTGTGGGGATAGGACTAGGCATAACCTGAACTGATACCCACCGGTATCAGACTCTGTTTGGCAAGCAGGACTCGCTGGGGCTGGGGGGTGGTACATATCTTGTTCTGAGCATCTCTCTCCTTCTTGGGCAGCAGCGTGGGTCAAGTGGCAGACACACAGTAGGCTCGCAGTAGCCATCACTTTCCCTTTCTCTCGTATTCCAGTCTCACTTCGGAGACAACAAAGAGGCAGCATTCATTGAATAATTCATTCAGAAATCCAAACAAGGACTTCACACCTCCCATGTGCCAGATTCTATGCTCGGCATTTGGGCCGCAGCCATGGAAAAGGCAGGGGCCTGCTTCCCATGGGCTGCAGGCAAGGGAGAGATGCCCGGATGAACAGTGCGATTGAACAGCAGGGTGAGGAGTTCGCACAAAGAGACATGGGGCAAGGTGTGGGGGAGGGGAGTGACTGGCATGGCTCAGAGCAGCTTTGAGGAAGATGAATGGGCATGGTCAGCCAACACTTTCTGGCAGAGCAGGTACCAAAACTGAAAAATACTCACTTCTGGGTATTTTCAGGTGGCATCTTCAGAGAGCTAGAAGAGACTATAAAGAGGACTGTGGACTAAGGCATGGCTAATGTGGCTGGTGCATGGTGAATGCTGGTTTTCTTGCAAAATACAAGTGAATGAAGCTCCTTGGTCTCTTGCCATTCAGTAAAGAGGACAGGGGCAAGATAGGGGCTGGGTCAGAGCAAAGGTGAGGACTTGGGGGAACAGGAGGTACCCAGCCTGTCTCTAGACCTGGCTGGTACTGGGCACAGGGAACACGGGGAGCAGTTGATCATCTATGGATAGGTGATATTTTTCAGAAGATACTGTTTTTCAGGAAGAAGTGAAAATCATATCTTTGGCATGAACCCCTCCTGATTTTTAAATGTTGGCAAGGGACTCAATATAAAAGCCAAATGAAATATCCACAAGCAAAAAGAACCAGACAAAACACCCTCCCCCCACCAAAAGCCTGGCAGGTTAAACAGAAAGCATCCAGGTAACAACATGCTTTCCCCAATGCAGAACCCCAGTTGGTCAACTTGTCAGCTGACACCTCCCCAGGGATTCATGACCTCAAAAGATACCTTTCAAATACAAGCTTCTGAATATCTACCCCCTTCCTTGTGCCTGGGTTTATTTTTAAAGTAAGGTTTCCTTGTCTGTGTTCAGCTCGATGGGTGGAGAAAATAATTAGAATTGATTTCTCTGCACCCATTTAGAAATAGAATAGGAGGCGACTTTCGTCTCTATACACAGGAGACGAGAGGAAAAAAAGAAAGAAACTTCCTTCCAATCCGTGTCTAATTCCATGGATAGTCTTCTCACTTTTTGGACTGTTTTAGTGGTGTCTTTTGATTACAACATTGGTTTGAAGAGACACTAATTGTACCCTGCTTACAATGCTTGTAATTATGCGTATTACATTTTGATTCATTTCCATATGTCAACACCACTACGAGATGGGGGGGTGGGTGGCTGAGAACCGCTTTTATAATCGGTTATTGTCTACGAAAAAAAAATCCGCACAGAACATGAGTGAAGTGTTCTTTGTTGAAATTGGAAATAAGATTATACATAAAAGTCGTCCTCTGACATCCAGAAAATGGACAGTTTAAAATAAATTGCCACCGCTGATCAACAAGATTGCTAGCTCCCTTCTTTCCTTTTACACTAATGAGGGAAATACTTTTCAAGGCTCTAATAGCAATATGTTCAAGTGCGTCATTTCAATAGCTTTCTTCTTAATAAAAGATGACCCCAATATTCCCCCCTTAGCTGAAGACATTGTCCTACCCCCGACATGTTTGTGATTCGAAGCTCCTTGTGGAAAAGAAAAGAGAGCGAGAGAAAGGAGGGAGTAACCGGGAGGTAGGAGGAGGGAGGATAGTGACAAAGTCGCCCAAGCTGGCAAAAACCGAGTGGCTTGTTGGCAGACAGAATCGGAGTCGCTCTGGGCTGGAGAGAGATGACTCTGAAGCCAATAATAAATAAATAACCCAAGCAAAACAATCACTTCAAAGAGCCCGTGTGTGGCTGTCGCTTCCTCCTGAGGGCTTTTCCTGAGCCCTAACCCCTTTCGACAGAGCAGGGGATGAAAGCACTTGAGCTTCTTGGTCCACATTTCCATGCAGGGACCCAGGCAGGTGCTTGCCTGTGCCCCTGAGCTGGGGAGATGCAGAAGGTGGCTCCTGAGAGCAGATCACTAAGGTTTGGGTGAGCAGAGACACATGTGCTTTGGAGTAGGATTTGCAAAGGGCTTGGGTGGGGCAGACTCAGGCGTCCCTACACTTTACCCTTATATGCTGGGTGAATAAAGTGCTCAACTGTGCTGTGACCCCCTAAATTCATATGTTGAACCCCAAATCTCCAGAACCCCAGAAGGTGACTATTTGGAAATAGGACCTTTAAAGAAGTGATTAAGGTAAAATGAGACCTCGAGGGTGGACCCTAATCCAATCCAACTGGTGTTCCTAAGAAGAGAATTCTCTGGGGCACAGCGCGAGACCAGGCGAGTGCACACAGAGGAAAGATCACATGGGCTCACAGCAAGAAGGCAGCCATCTGCAACCCACAGAGAGAGACCGCAGGAGGAACCTGGACTTCCAGCCTCTGGAATTATGACAGGGTACATTTCTGCTGTTAAACCATGAAGTCTATGGCATTTTGCTGTGGTAGCCCAGCAGTCTCATAAACTGGGGGACAGAGTGCCTCTGCATGTGCCCCACCTGCAAAAGGAGAAGGCAAAGCCAGCCTTACCTGGGCTGCAGGGACACACTGGCTGCAGGGACACTGGCTGCAGGGACACAGCCTCCTGGGCTCAAACACGGGAGTTTCTGGTCAGGGAGGCAGAATTTGTGTCAGTCAATATACGTGTTTGACAATAATAATAATAGAAACTACCATTCCTTGAGCCTTAAAGCATCAGCCTTATACAATTGCTCTGCAAGACTTGACTTGTGTTATCACTCCACCAGGCTTATGAACCAGACAGCTCTTTTCTCTACCCAAATGGGAAATCAGATGGAGCCAATGAGGATTTGAACCCACTTCTATTCACATAGGCTCACTGGACGACTTTGTGGTCTTCCACGTGAAAACTGTTCAAGCCCATCATTTGGAAAAATGCCAAGGGAAAATGACCCCCCCCACCTCTTCCAGACATGCTTTCTCACCCCTCTCCTCACCTTCCACCTAAAAGGGCTTGGATGTCTTTCTTCCAGGCCCCTCCCATGGGAAACCCCCTGCGTCCAGGCTGGAGTTTAGGCTCTGGGTTGTGAGCAGAGATGAATTCTGCTTTGCAGGATGTCTTTTTTCATCTTGCATACTCCAGCTCCACAGCTTCTGTGGTGTCTGGGGGCCCTTCAGGGCCCTTCATATGGCATTTGGTAACTAGGGGACTCCCTAGGGCTTTCTGCGACCTACCCAGTTACCATACAGACTCTGGGCTCCTCTGCTCCCCGGGTCAGCTGGCTCTGCTGTCAGGATTTGTGGGGCCAGGTGCTCCCTCTTTAGAAAGCACTGAAGAAAAGAAAAGATGGTCCCAAAGGTGGCCTGCAGGTCTTCAGAAAGAAACCCAGCCCGGCCACACTTGGACCTGAGAGTCTGTTCTCGGCCACTCTCTGTTCTCGCCTGTGGTTAAGAGGTGATTACTCACATTAACACCTAACCTTCCAGTGGGGAGGCTTTTCGGAGCAGACACCCCTCCCTACCACTCAGCAGGGAGAGGGGAAGACCCCTGTTCTTCAGAGGAGACTGAGGTTCAGAGAAGTATAGCAGCGAGCTAAGGTCACCCAGGGAACATGCTGGGACCAAGACACTATTCAGATACAAGGCTGTGTGACAACTAGTCTCCTGTGCGAACTGCTGGGCCGCACTGCCCGGAGCTGCTGCTCTGCCCAGGCCCCGTGCAAACTCCATTTGGGCAGGGCCTCCTGCTCCCCTGACCCCGGCCTCTCCACCAACATCCCCCTGACTTCGAGGCTGCCCTTCACGAGCCTGTGTCCTCTCTTAGTCGTGCCTGGCTGACCCTGCATCCCACTCTGGCTGCTTCTGCCTCCAGCCACCATGCAATGGGATATCCCTTTGGAACCATATCCGGCCAGAGACCTGCAGGAATCCAGCAGCATCCTCTGCTTGCTACTTTTTATTATTTTATTTTATATAATTTTTTATCATTTTTCATTTTTGTATAATGTATGCATTTTCATCTTGGTTGCATTCCCCATACAATTCCCACCCCCCTTATTTTGACCCTACTCCCACCTCCCCACCTCCTAAAGTGTGTCTCTGGCTTATAGTTGCTTGTTGATTTTGATTTTTACTCTGCTTGCTTTTTGCCTCTGCATCATCTCTGCGGTCTTTTGAGTTGCTTCCCTTCATTTACTATCTTGTGTATGGTCATCACAACAATGTTGATTGGTTGGGTCCCACCACGGTATCTGCCCGCTCAGAATGGCCTTGGCAGCACGTGCAGAGCTGGTCTGGCCTGTTCAGTCCTGGTTCTTTTTGCATCAGGCCCGGTTCACACTTGATTTTGTGCAAACGGTAGTGAGGCTTCCGCGATTAGTCCCTGTTCATTCCTACCACAGGGCTTTGCTGGGCACCTCCATGTGCCAGGCCTGGGATTAGAGGCCATGACCAAAAGAAACAAACACTCTTACCTTCTGCTGGATGGGTGTGAGGAGACCAGAAGGAGGAAAAGAGATTGGAAACTAAGCAGGAGGGACAGAAGGACAATGAGAGGAGGGAGCAGGGAGGAGGGAGAGGGAAGGAAGGAGAAGAGGAGGGCATGAGGAGAGAGGAGGGGCAGGCCTGTCTCAGATTAGCCAAAATGCCACAATCCCAAGAGAGATTTTTTTCCTTACTTGCCCTGGAACTGTTCTATTACATGTCTCCTTGGTTTTCTTTTCTTTTCTTTTTTTCCTTTTCAACACTGAGTCCAAACAACTTGTTTAATGATTTTTTAAAGTGAGGGCTTCTTGAGCTTGCAAAGGTGGGAGACTCTGCTGAGGTCCAGCCAGATCATTTTACCGATGGGGAATTGAAGCTAGAACGGACTAGTGAGGTCCACGGCCCTGGTGTGTGAGGGGCAGAGCTGACGGACGATCCTGGGCAGCCCACTTCCCCCACAGATACAGGTCCTTGGGAGGCAGCCCAGCGAGAGGCCCTAGGACAGCGGCCAGGCTCGCTGGACTCAGGCCCCAGCACCCACCACCAGCACGAGTGGGAGGCTTCTCGCTTTCTGCCAGGCTCAGCAGTCCTGAGCACGGGCCCTGGGTTATAGGCAGTCATCACCCAAGGACAGCTGCTGGCAGCAGTGTCGGGCCTGTGACTCCATTCTAGTCCTTCTGCTCCTTGGATGAATAATTCTGACAGGTTCTGGGGAAACCAAGCTCTGTTTCTCAGCGTGGCCATGACAGTCACCCTTAATTGACTCTTCCTCGTTCCATCTTGTTGAACGAACACTCTCTTTAAATCAGTAATGACGGTGCTACCAGCTATAGGTAATAGAGAGTGGAGCTTGAGGGATGTTGTTTTGGAGAAGGTGATTGCAGAAGCCTCTCTGATGAGCAGGAGTTTCAACAGAGACCTGAGAAGAGGGAGGGAAGGAGAAGGGAGACTTTCTGGAGAAGGTCCTAAGGGAAGAGAAAATGAATGCAAAACCCCCCAATGGGAGGGAGCCTAGATTCTGGAAAAGAGCAATGCAGCCCTGCAGTGGGAGGGGATGAGCCCAGAGAGAGTGATGGGGGAAGTAAGAAGATCTGTGTTAGAGAAGAATACATTTCTCCAACTGCACACACCGGGGTTAGATTTTGGACCCATATCTTTCTTTTTCCTTTTTTGCATGGAAGAGCTGGGGTACAGGCCAGAGGTGCAGGGGATGAGAGAATTCACCAGAGACAGAGTGGGGAACAGAACAGGCGGATTGACTGAAAGACACTGCTGAGGGGAGCAGTGGACGAGACAGGAGAGGTCTGCTGTGCCGTGTGGGTAGCTCCCTGGCCGGAGATTGAACTCAGGCCTCTGTGGTGACAGCACTGAAACTTATCGCCTAGGCCACCAGAGAGGTCTGGGCAAACCTCTTTCTGAGTCAGTCTTGTCATCATCCCAAGCATCATTCTCAAAATCTTGATTGCACAGGAGAAAGAAAGGAGAGAGGAAAGGAAGGAAGGAAAGAAAGAAGGAAGGAAGGAAGGATGGATGGATGGATGCATAGGTGGAAGGTGGAGAGATGGAAGGGTGGCAAGAAATGAAGAAGAGAAAAAGAACCATGATGGGTGGATGGTTGGAAAGAAGGTAAGATGGATGGAGGGATGGATGGATGGATGGATGGAGGGAGGGATGGATGGATGGAGGGATGGAGGGAGGGATGGATGGAGGGAGGGATGGATGGAGGGAGGGATGGATGGAGGGAGGGATGGAGGGATGGATGGATGGATGGATGGATGGATGGAGGGATGGATGGGGGAGGGAGGGAGGGAGGGAGGGAGGGAGGGAGGGAGGGAGGAATAGAAGAAAGGAAGGGAGGGAGAGAGGGACAGATGAATATAGATGAACAGATGAATATGTGAAATGATGGCAAATATGAAGGAGAATAAGAGGAAAGAAGATGGATCGATTGGTGGATATATGGATCAAATAAACAAATGGATGAATGATGCTAGCATGACAGGGAGGAAAGAAAGAAGGAGGAAGAGAGGACAGATGGATTTTTAAAAGTATTTAACTTCCCTGCTTCCTATGCTCCATCTGACCCACTGGAGAGTCACCCCTCTCATTCCCCTCCCCCACAACCCCTCTGGCTGTTGAACTCACTGAGCCCTCACCCCAGAAAGGTAATTCTACCCTCTAATTACAGCACTTGTAAAAGTAAGTGAGGGCTCATTCTTCAGAAATAAATCAATACAAGTTAAAAGGCCATCCTGTTTGTTTCTGTAACAATGCTCTTTAGAAAATTGGGTGCTGTTCCATTTGCTGACGGGTACCCCATCCGTCATCAGCAGCCAGAGTCACATCACATTATGTTGCCAAACATAATATAGCATGATCGGGATGATGCATCAAATTGGAGATTGGCAGGGAAATGAATTTTAGCGGAGAGATCTCACTTGAGAAAATATAAAGCCAGGAAAGAGGAAAAGCTTAGAGGGAGTTTTCATAATCAGAGATGGGATTTAGAAAGCTCAATTGTGCAGGGTTCCGAAGATCAGGAAAATGCTAGCAGTAACAAGATATAGTCTTAGAAAAACAAATAAAAACAATAGTTAGAAGAAAAGAGAGCACACGACTATCAGAAGTGTTCCCTCTCTTGAGACAGACAACCCCCCATAAATAAGTTGTGTCATTCCCATTATATGGTCAGGAAAGTTGAGGTTCAGAGAGGTTAAGTGAGTTCCCCAGGGTCACACAGCCATAAAGCAGCAAAGCCAATATTTGAAGTCGGATTGGCTGATGCTGGAACCTGGGGGACCAAGGCAAATGGATGAACTGGAGATGGTTTCCTACTTCGGTGTCAACACTACTCTCAATTTTCTGGAAAGTTTGGAAGCAGTCCACACAGATAATGCATTCTTGCCAGGGACGCATGCCTGGTCTGGGTGTGCCTGGCAGCCTGTACTCCTCTGTGTCTACAAAGAAATAGCAGTGGTTCGAGAAAGGGCTTCTGTTCTTCTGGGCAGCCTGAAACTCTGCCTGAGGCTGGTATATCTGTGGGTACTGAGTAGGAGTTTAACTTTGCACCACGGGCAGGGTTCAAGGTTAACATGCCTCTCCTCCACTTACGACCCCAGCTGGGACCTCAGTTCCGCTCGGGCTGGGGCTTGGAGGATGGTGGCGGTTCAGTCAGAGGCATCACTCTGCCCACTGTGCCCTTTCTCTGTCACTGCTGAGCAGCTTCTTTCTCACAGCCACATGGCCTCTTTTTCCTGGCTGATTCAAACTGGTGAGATGGGCAAGTGAATTTCAGACCGTGCAATGGGACTTGAGCACGGACCCTACTTAGGGGAGTTAGGCACTGAGTTAGGGAGAACACAGAGACACACACATGCTATGCTTTCATTTCTTTGTAAATGTTCTCATATCACAAGTGCTGATTAACAGGACCAGACTCACAGTGGAGTTTATAATTGGGAGCTTAGATTCTACATGGAATATTCAATCATAGAAGCATAAAGAAGGAGAGAGTGATCAACAGAGGTAGGGGGAAGCGGTGAGTTCTAGTTGGGTTTTGAGGTATAAATAAGAGTTTGGTAGCAGGCAAATATATAAGAGCTAAAGACATTCCAAAAAAGATGTTAATGGGTAGAAAGCAGGAGGAAATGACATGATTGGAGTATAATTCAGGAAAGGGGTGTTCCCTGCTTTGTCAAGTGAGGGTGGAGGAAGGATAGGAGATGTTATCAAACCTTTTTAGGTTAGGCACCATGTAACCTGTCTGTGGATGGTACTAAAGACCATCCAGTTTCCATGTGCCAAAAACTTTGTGTTTTCCAAACCTGGAGTGAATTAACTGAGATGCACAAGCCTCTGGGATGTTAACAATTATTTTTCTCCCTTGCAAAACCTCCTTCCCTGCAAACGATAGGAGACAGTCTCTCTGCTTCAATGGACATCAAAGTCACCTGGGGCTCTTGCGTAAATGCGGATTCCTAGGCCCCGCCCCAATGACTGGGCTCCTCCGACCATATCTGGAGAAGCACCTTTCCCCACAGACCCTGAGTGAGGCCCCAGAGAGACAGACTCCTTTATGCTGCAGCAGCCACACCAGGGATTTGAAATCACTAATAGACATTCCCCAAAGGAGGCACAGTTGTTTCAAGTCAGGAAGAAGGGAGGCGGGGCAGGGCTCTAGATTTCACAGCAAGTACTTTGTGAAATCACAACGGCATACATCGCTGTAGAGCCATAGCAGCGCCTTATTAAAAAAAGATCAGGGGGGCCCTTGGAATTGATCATAAACTATTTCTGTCAATGTCACACACAACCGTGTTTGGGGAAGTTTGCGGCCACATCTGCTAAATTGAAAGGCTTTGGGATTTGAAAACAAACAAATAATAAATAAATGAATACATAATAAAATGAATGGGAGGGGGAATCTCACTTTGAGTTAGGAGATAAGAAATCTTAAGAGAAAAGAAAGTGCATCCACTTTGTGTGTGTATGCAATACCAAGCTTACAAGGGTGTTCAAGGAATGACAATTGAAAAAAGTGAAGCAACGAAGGAAGGATAACATTTCAAGGGCAGTCTGAAGGCAGCTTCATTGCCAGTTCCTCATGTCAGTTTCAGCAGTAGGATATACTCGTTGTTAAAATGAATTGCAAGTTTGGACAACCTGCGCATCCTCCTAAGCAGCTGTTTGCTGATGGAGCGGAGGAAAGTCACATGTAGTCAGAAAACAGACTTAAGAGAATTCTTGTTGGCAGAACAGAAAGAGGCATTGAAAGACATCCACTGGTTGTACATGGTAAAGTAAGGCCTGGACAGGAAAAACCCACAGAGGATCACACAGTCCCCAGCCTCTGGACCAGGGCTAGAAACCAGGCCTCACACACCTCACCCTGTATTTCCTGCTTCTGTTCCATTCAGTAAAAGCCCAAAGCAGAAACATGTTGAAGATCAAATCTTTAGGATCCTCAGAAGCACAGGGGAGCCAGTTGCAGGCAGAGCTCCCTGAGCCAGCTCGGAGTGTCAAGTAGGACACATATATAGGAGCATCTTATGTGATGTCTGTGGCACCGAAACTGATGGAGTGAGGGGGCTGTTGCGCACATAATCTTGATTTTTCTAAGAGACCACATTTCTCAACAGGTGCTGTTGGGAGCTCAGGCCCTGGGGGCCTCAGTGATGGAGAAGACCAGGCAGGGTCAGGCGCTGGTCTATTATCTCCCTCATCCCCTATGCTGCTCCCTCCCAGAGAACCATTTACACATTGATTAGGGCATTCCCCACACTATTCTGGAATTCCCTACTTGTGGTCTGTGGGCATCTTATGGGTTGGGATCCCATTGTGTCAAATGTTCCCAAGAGGGGAATCATTCTCAACACCACATGACACCGTGAATGTGCTTACGTGGGAAGGGGAATTGGCGTAGGTGGCCATTGTGTCAATGTTTAATAATATCCCGGTTGGAGCAGATACTGGCAAACAATGATTGCGTTTGCTGAGCTTTCTCTTCATGCTCAGCCTTGAGTTAAAGATTACACAAGTTAATTCCCTCCTGCTGAATCCTCAGAACTAGTCTGTAAAGTAGGCACCGCTGTTTCCTCTGTTTACAGACAAAGAGACTGAGGTTCAGAGCCAACTCACTAGCTAGGAAGAGCTGGTGCTGGGCTTGAATCTCATGAAGACTACAGACTTTGCAGCCCTACATCCCCTGCTCTGCAGTTAAAGACTTCTGCACCCTTTGCAGATGAAGAAACCAGCTCAGGGACAGGGGGCGTCTTGCCTGAGATCCAAGAGCAGGTAAGTGGCAGAATCAGTTTCCAAATGATAATATCAGTTGTAGATGACAGGAAATATTGGTAGCAGGGGGTGGAGAAAGAGGGAGAATCTTTATTCCCCAGCCTGATTTCTGGGTACCCAAGGAGATATTCTTGAGGTTGGATGTAAGAAATTCCCGACACCCGAGAGGCGGTACCATGCCGGGCCAGTGTGTGCTGAGGCTAACTGGGCATACGTTCCTGGACCAACTGCTGGAAAATGTGCAAACGCAGAAATATTTCCCCTGCAGAGCAGGGTGGTGTGCAGCTGTGGAGTCCTGCAGAGCTCGCTGGCCATGACTCACCCCCTCCACAGAGCCGGCCTGGTCATTTTGGGTGGAGATCAGGAACACACAAAGTTGCATTTGATGTTTATGCCTCCCAAAGGACCTATCAGATTTGCTGCCAAGACACCCCCTTCCCGACCCCATTCTCTCTCCAACTGAGTTTTCAGAAACATAGATAAGGCAAGGTCCTGGGAGTAAGAACAGGGGGACAAAGAGAGGAGAACGCTGATAGAGTGCCTACTGCATGCCAAGCCTGGCTGAGTAATTTACACATGTTCCAAACTCTTGCTTTTCAGAGGCTGAGCTCTGCAGCATGGCCTGCCCCTCCAAGTTGATGAGAAAGGCAAGATTTCAGGTCCTGCATTAGGCTGGATTGTCTGCTCAATCTTCTCTTAATGACACCCCCCAGGGGATTTGTGTGAATGTCATATCAGCCCTGTGACCCCCTTCTGATGGAAGCATGCCAAACCCCATTTTGTAGAGAGAAATCTAGGCTCTGAAAGACCAGAATTTCCAAAGATCTCCTAGGAAGGAAGAGGCCACACTGCCATCTCTGGGGTCTGCCTGGCCCCGGGACCCGTGATGGTGGGGGGAACTTACAAGCCAAACCACTAGAGTGCTAAGGCTTAGGGATCATAATAAAGGCAGGGGAGTATGTAGGAAGAATAACTTGGCCCATGTCAACGGTTCAAGTCAGTTCTGCCACCAACTTGCTAAGCTATCTCTCTAGAACTCAGCTATCCCACCCATGAAATGGAAGGAAGGAGGCATCATTTTCAGGTGGGAAGTACCAATTCCAGGATTTCAAGGAAGGGTGGTGCCAGGGGTTTCTCCAATCTCAAGCTAGATGCAACCATGCTTACCCACCAAGTTCAAGGAGATTCCCAGGGGGGCCTCCCTCACACCCCACAGCGATCCCAGGTACTCACCATCCCCCGATCAAACAGAACAAGGCCCGACTGCCTCAAACACCACACAAAATCGCAGGCAACAGGGCAGAAAACCCAATTATTCTCAGCTGTTACACTGCTTAATTTAATATTTCCAACGAGTTCCTTGAGCTGCTCCTCAAGAATGAAATGCATATTTGGGCTCTGTCACAAAACATTACATTTTGTCAAGGCAATCCATTTTGCTGCAGTAATTTGTAAGTGTGCACTGGCCCTGGCGCGGTCTGGGGCTTTTATGGTGTCTTCGGGAAGTGAGGCCAGAACATGGGGCTCTGTGCTGTGACAGACAGGTGGAAATGGTAGTCTGACAGGACCCAACCTGGCTTCTGTCTTTCTGAAACTCCAGAAAGAGAAAGTTTTGGGGAAACTAACAGATCTGGGGTCTACAGTGCCATGGGGATTATAGAAACGGGAACTGTGGGCCTTGCTGGTGGAAGATAATGCTGTATCAACACTTTTTAGAAAGATCACACACATCATCATCGAAGGAAAAAAATTTAAGACAAGAATCACTAAAACATCACCCGTAAACACTCACCAAGTAAGGAAGATAGAGGTGTCGATCTTTTGCTATACATGCCTTTAAACTGGCTTATAAACAAGCACACAGACCCAGCCAGTGGGATTCCACTTTCCTTTTAGTTTAATTTTATTGTGAAATAATTAGACTCTCAAGGTGTTGTTACAAGAAACTCACAGAGTGTCCCCCGGCCCCCTTCTCTCGGAGACAGGACATTGGAATTCCGTTTGTTTTATTTTCTGCCATTGCCACTTAGCACTTTCGACTATGAAATGTTTAGGAGATACTGTCCATCCCTGTACATAATTGTGTTGTTGTCTCATCCTTTCATATTCCCAAATCTAAGGAGGGAACTAAGATGAGCTAGTGTTCTGATGGGGGAGGGACGCGGAATTCAGGGCTCCTGTTTCTCTAGCTCCCAACAGCCAAGGCAACTGCTTGGAAAAAAATCTACTCAATACATTTGACCCGTGTACGTAACATTTGGTTTTAAGATCAGGGAGGATCCTGGGGTTTTGAAAAGGAGGGATTCCAAGGTTTTTGAAAGGTTTTCCCAATCTCAAATTGCATGGAGGTCCTGTTTTCCTCACTCCCCTTTTGTTGGACATTTGAGCTGTTTCTAATGTTTAATACAAACATTATTAAATGTTTGTCTATTCTGGCATACTTGTCTAAATAATTCCTTAGTTCATTTAAGTAGAATTTAAGTTCTATATTTACAAGTTCTTGTAAGTGGAAGTAAGTTAAAGAGGCCCGATTAAGAGGGAAGCAGGTTTTTTTCTTGCAGGAAGCACAGCAGGGAGCTCAAAGTCCCTCTTGCAGACCCCTGGACTCCTGTCACAAAGGTCTGTTTGCATGCTTGGCCCTCCGCTAACTCCTGGGACTAAAACCTCCTAGATTTGCCCATGGTAAGAGTTTCATTCCCAATTTTGCTGAGAAAGACGATGTTCCCAGAGGTGAAATGGCTTCTTTCAGGCCAGATCCCTGGTAGGGATCCTGAGTGGGGACTCAACCTGCTGGGTTCTTTCCACCATGTCTTGGTGCATGCACTCCCGCACGCACACAGGCTCAGTCAGGAGCCAGTTTCTAGGTTGGCTTTGAGTAATGACATGCAATCTCTTGGTATCTCCATTTCTTGAAGTGTATGACTGGGAAATCTATACGAGAGGAATATTCTTGGGATATTTGAATTTACATGAAATCCAAGCTTTTCTTTACTATAGGACTTTTCCTAGTCTTTGTTACAATAATGCATATTATGAAACTCCAAGAAGAGGATTTGCCTGGCTCTAATGTATTGCTGGGGAATCCTTTTATCACAAAGCATCTCATGGGGCTATTACTTCATGGAATTAATTTAAGGAATACTTTCTTTTAACTAGCTAGGTACCTATCCTTATACTAAACTCTCCTGAACATTTATATGGGACTCTGCCTATGCCAGGCCTTGTGCTAAGCACTTCATCCACCAGCCCGTCATTTAATCAGTGTGATCATCTCTGAATGAGTCAGTGGTTGTGTTGTTGAGAAAATGAGAGTGAAGTAGTGAAGGGGTCTTAGCAGGTAACAGATGGCTCATTCCAAGGGACCTAGGATGGTGGCAAGAGCTAAAAATAAGAAGATGATCAATCACCTCAGGGCTTGCATGAACAGGGAGCTGCTCCTTTTCTGAGGCTAAGGGCCAAGGCCAGGGGGCTTTTATAGGGAATCTGTAGGGAATCGGGGATAGCTGTCAGAGGAGAGCTGTGACCTTTGGTGGAGGGGCACAGCCAGCAGTCAGGGTGGAATCCAACACAGAGAGAGCTAGGAGTTGAGACTCCATACACTGTCTCCTCCTCCCTCTCATCTCGCACTGGCATCTCCCATTGGGTAGGCCAACCTGGGAGCAGGAGAGCAAGGTATCCTTGATGCAGGTCAGCCTACCTGGACACAGATAGAGAGTGGGCCTGGAGGTGTAAATGGGAGACATACATTCATACTAGGGAGTGAGACTACATTCACACTTAGTGAAAAGTAAGTGATTGAATGAGAGAGTTGAGTGGTGAGCCAGTGAATGGGTGAAGGACAGCAGCTGTCCCCCTGTGATCCAGAACCCTCTCCCCAAAAGTCACCTTACCCTCCTGCTTCAAGCACCACCCAGGACCTAGGCTGGGGGTCAAACCCTCCTTAGCTTCCGTCATTATCCCATCAGATTGGGGCTGTCATTAGCCCCCAGTGCTGAACAAAGGCCCTCGCCCAGGCGGCCATATCCACGAGGCTAATTAATTGGATTAATGGTAGAGCAGCCCACACTGGGTCTGGCTGGGATAATTTCAATGAACGCTGAACACCAATCCCCAAAGTCATTGGAATATGGATGAGGCAAATTGAGTTAAAATTGAGGAGATTGCTGCATTCATTAGCCCGCCCACCCTCTGAAGTCGCTGGTTAATATGCAAACTATTAATATGCAAATCAGTGCAAATGGAAAAAAAAAGAAGTGTGATTCACCCACCCCCCCTCTTTTTTTTTTTTTGGAAACTCAGCTACACATGGGCAGCTGCTTCCTGTGAAAGGGAGAGGCAAGGCGTGCTTGTGCAGGTCTCTGAGGCAGGGGAAGGGACTGGAGATTTCATGTCAGAAATTAATTAAAAGCAGCAGCAGGGACACAGCACACCTTTATCAGCCTGCAAACACGTGTTAGAGTAAGTGGGGCAATGTGGGGGAACTGGATTCCAGGGGCAAGATTGGCTGTGCACCTGCGGACAGGTCCCTGGAGGTCTTGGGAGGTCCTTTTGGGTTGAGCTATTTAAATTTTTATTTGGCTGTGTGTTCTTGTGTTTTATTTCAACATATATATATATATATGTATAAACATATACATATATATGTATGTACACATATATGCATAAACATGTATATATTTACTACATAAGCAATGGATGTTCACTATAGAAAAATCAGGAAGCAGAGTAAAAGCTCAGTTATCTAGAATTAGAACCAAATCAGAGCCCAAAGTTATCAAAGATGTCACTTAAAACAAGGAAACATTTTTTAAGTGATATGCTCATACATTAAATGTTTTATTCATTTTATTAATTTTAAATGAGTTGATTTTTCAATTCCTGGAGAGAGCCACTGTTTCAAAATTCAAAGGTTAAAAGAAAAACGAGAAAAATTGGAGACAGAGGCACCCAGGTCCCCTTCCTTCCTCAGTGTCCCAGCCCCCCACTTTGCTTCCTTAGAGACAGCACTGGTGCAGGTTCCTAAGAAGTCTTCCCTAAATCTGCTATGCACTTACAGGCAGGTATATTATGTATTTCTCTCTTCCAAAAACAGAGAATACTGGGCATAATGGTATTTGGCATTTTCCTTCCTTCACTCAAACATCTGAGAGATTTTCCATGAAGACGACCCCCAACCAATTTTCTGGACTCAAGTCGGGCCACACACCAAAGGATCATTGCTTCCTGCCCAGTGCCCTGCGGGTGGATGTCCAGGTTGCTTCCTTTGCTTTTGGCTGTTTTAGTTGATAACGCAATAAAAACCTATGTGCATTTTGAACCAGTGGGAGACCCGTAGGAGAGGCTCCTGGGGTGGTGGCAGGGCTGGAGGAGGCACCTGAGCAGCTGTGATAACTGTGGGCACTGGCTCTGCATGCAGCCTGCGTCAGCTGCTGCTCCCCCCGGGGACCCCGGAGTGCCCACTTGCTCACAGCCCCGCCAGCAGAGCGGTGGGTTCTTCAACTTTTGGATATTTGCCAACCCTATAGGGGAAGAGGGGTATCTCCACAAGGTTTCATTTGCATTTCTTTTTTCAGTAGTGAAGATGAGCTTTTTCCCCCTTGTAGTTCCAGAGCTATTTGTATTTTCTTTATTAACTCGCTCTTCATTCCTTTCCCTACTTCTCCATTAAGTGAGTAGCTTCCCTTTCTTATTGATTGGTAGGGAGAGCTCTTTAAGCACTATGAGATTAGGTCTTTGTCTGTGGTAGGAAGCTCTAGTACTTTCCCCCAGTTTTCTGTTTGTCTTGGGGCTTTGACCATGGGGAAAACAAGACAGTAGTGCAATTGTGCTTAAAATGCGTACATTTAGTCACCAAACTTTTGATGCTGGACCCAGGTTCTAGCTTTGAATTTTGCTTTTCCCTGGAGGTCACTTCCAGTCTGTCTTTCTTGACTAAACCCACAGCCATAACGCATCATTTCTCATTAATAGTGTCTGGATTAGATTTCTTCCCAGTGGAGCAAGAATTTAAAACAATAAAAATGTCACCTGAGTGTGAGTGCAACGTTTTTCTCAATCTTTTGTGATTCCCCCCTCCTATCCGTGCTGGCATCTTGGTATATATATTGGTATATATTATATATGCAATATTTATTTCGTGTGTGTGTGTGTGTGTGTGTGTGTGCTGTTTACGCAGCTGACCTTCATTGTGCAATTCCAAAAATCAGAATCAATATTCATGGAAACAATAGCTTTTCTTTGTAAACTCATAAGTCATTGGTTTTCCTAAAATTCAATCCAAAGATCTAGTTAGGCTAAGAATCATAACGAGTACATTCAGAATGAGTAAGTTCTGGAGCAAACACACCCAACCTGTGCGGAAGAAGCCCCTTGACTAGCGAGAGGAGAAGTGACTCCAGGTGAGGTGAGGAGCAGCCACTGGCCAAGAGTGGGACACTCTTGAACCATAGGTACTTGTCCTTGATGGAGGGAAAAGGGAATATTGGTTAATCCAGTGAGTTTGGTAAATGGAGGTCAGTTCCAAGAGTTGCTTGATCAATGAATGACCAAAAGGGTGGTCATTCATGGTGCCAAATCTTTGGTACAACTTATTTATTAAGCATGGTAAGCACTTTCACACATTTTCCCCCATTTCATTATCCTGTTTTATCGATAAGAAAGCTGAGATCCAGAGCAGGGAAGCATTTCTCCAAGGTCATATTGGGAATGAATACTGTTGCTTACCTGTTGGAAGGATGAGAAAAATGATGAAAGAAAAATGGAGCCATACTGGATTCCTTGTTTTTTTTTTTTTCTTTTAAGAAATGAAACAGGGCCTCCCTGGTGGCGCAGGCGGTTGGGCGCAGCACTGTGAAGCTGTCCGTAGCCTCTGCAGTGCCGGTTCGATCCCCTCCAGCTTCGGAGCAACCCACATGGAGCAGTAGACTTCTTCTGCCGCGCCCGCTGCTCCCCTCAGCAGTGTATTTCATCAGCCTGCCTGTTCTGTTCCCCACTCTCTCTCTGGTGAATCCTCTCACCCCCCACACACCTCTGGCCTGTACCCCAGCTCTTGTATAAATAAAATAAATCTTTTAAAAAAAGAAATAAAACAACATAAATGACCTAGGTGAATTTTATAGTATGTGTACATATTGAAACATTTATAAAGTAGAGAATGGCAATGAGTACGCCCCCTGTGCCCACCTCCCGGTTTTAGAAAGAGACCATCACAAGCTTCCCCAGGTCTTCCTCTCCCTCTGGAGTAACCTCCATTCCGAATTTATATTCCTCAGTCCTTGCTTTCCTTTATAATTTTATATATAGGTTGCTAAGCCTGAATATGGTGTTGTTTACTTTTACCTCTTTTTGAATTTTCAATGAACAGAATTATCCTGCTGTCCTCTTGGGACTTTTTTTTTGCTTTGTCTCTTGGTAGGATGCCCTGGTGTCCTTTGTGTCCATTAGCGCTGCCTCTCGTCACCTGTGTGAAGGAGAGTGTGCTATCTGTCATGCTGGACTGACACCCGGCCAGGGCAGCTGTCTGAGCGGTCACCTTCCCCTTGCCGCACCTTGCCCTGGGGTCTTTCAGGTCGTCCTTCTTCCCAGTGCCCAGACTGGGCATGTGACCATGGCCACTCTGCTGGCACATGAGATGCTCAGACTCTGCACCCACCACCACAGGAGCAAGCACGATTGCAGAGCAGGACTGTGAAGGTGACAGTCACCCCTTTCAATTCAATTCCCCCCTGTCTCAAGCCTTTTGTGACTCCTGGACTAGGCTGGACATCTGAGGTCCACGATGCAGAACTTGTCTCTGTCATTGCCTAGCAGTGCTCTGAATGGGGGAAGGGCGGGCAGGCAGGAGGGCAGTTGGGAGGGAGGGAGGGAGGGAGCAGCCCAGTTTGCCTGTGGTCATGTCACCTCTTTCCCCCGTGATCACGGCACACAGTCTCTGTCCATCCCTTATACCAAATTCGGTCCATCTTGTGACTCTTAGAAACAGGAGCTGCCCGTGGGTCCTTGCAGTCTGTCTTGGCGTGACTTAATCTCAGGTGCTATAGAGACTAAAATCTGTAAAGACGTGCTTTCCAGTGATCACCCCAACAGAGGTGTAGATGCTGAGAGGGACTCGGTGGTGAGGGTGTTAGTGCTGCTCACAGAGTCAGCCCACAAATATTGATTAAGCACCTGCCATACAACAGGCCTGGTGTGAGACCCAAGCCAGAAACAGCTGGGGAGGAGCAAGTAAAGATAATTAATTATCATACAATTATCATCACAGATAACATGCAGTAACCACTCAATAAATTCTGTTCACGTTTCCAAGGGCTTTACATATTTAACACATTTAACACATCTTAATCCTAAAAGCACAGTATGATGCAGTACTGTGCTATCTGCCTTTTTGTAGATGAGTATACTGAGGTACAGAGGGCTTACAGAACCTGTTCTAAGGTCACACAGGCTACCCAAAGAAGGGGACCTAAGCCCTATCAAGTTCAAGTTATGGTTAAGTCATTGAACTTGGTCCCTCTGTCTAGTCCTACAGTGAGCCTCTGAGCTTGCTGCATCCTCTTGCCTGCCCATAACATGACATCTGACTTCAGGGAAGGGGTGGTGATGTGGAGAGAACCCCCAGTTCTCCTTGGCAACTTCCACAGCTGCTCAACAAGATTTTTTCTCTCTGCCTTGCAGCCTTGGAGCCCATCCTGAGCCCTAAAAACCCTGCTGTGAATCAGCCTCACCAGCATGACCAGGCCCAGGCCTCTTCTGAGGGCTTGGAGGAACTGTCCTGTGGGTGTGAAATTGAGGGCCTGAGAGGACAAGAGACATTCTCAAAATCACAAAGCCAGTTGGTGGCAGAGCAGGGCTCTGTAGTTGATAAAGGCATCAGATACTTCCTGGATGACAGTGGGATGGAAGATGATTAGGGCAAAGCTAATCTAATGGCAGAGGTGGGCAGACTCCAGGCAGGCAGGATATGGGGTAAAGGACGATATTGGCATGTGCACAGGCAGCCAAGGGAACCACAGAGAGCCACAGAGGAAAGGGACACCCTCTTGGGGAGAGAACTTAGGAGAGCACAGAGTAAGTGATGAGCATAGAGGCACATGGACTACTAAGCACCTACTGTGTGCCAACCCCTGTGCTGGCTTTATGAATGTTTTTACCAGTCTTTCCATGACCCTGGGGAAAGCACAATTGAGGCTCAGAGAAGGCAGGTGACCTCCCAGGACTCCTAACCTTTGCACTCTGCTGCCTCCCTGTTGCAGAAACATGTCACCCACCCACCTAAAACAGGCAACAAGACTAATCACATTGAATGTTGGTATGTGCCCAGCAAGTGGCAACTTATTAAGCCATTTATGAATTAGGTACTATTAATATTATTGTTAAGTTCCCATCTGTAGATGAGAAAACAGAGGCTCAAAGGGACTAGCTCAGGCCACATAGCTATGAAGTAGCAAAACTGGGCTGTGAATCCAGGTGGGCTGGCCTTGGACTTGACCAGCTGGTGGCAGCTCCAATGGGTCTAGATGAGGCTTCCTGAAACAGGTTTTCAGGCACACTCCTGTCTTCAGCACAGCTCTAAACCTAACAGACCAAGAAGGTCCCCAGGATCCTCCACCACACCTGAAGCCCAGGAACGGGGTCCACTGACATACCTGTGGGTGGCCACAGAGGCGCTTAAATAGAAAATGCCATGTGCTGTTTGTGCAGGTGGTATCGTGGGCCCCCTGAGGTCCTGACCTGTCTGAACTAAAGAGAGCGACTTAGTGTTAGGAGGGGCTGTAATTTTCCCATCTGTGCTGTGTCTGTGTAGTCACTGCTGAGGTAGAGCTCAAGCTGGAAAATTCCTCCAATCTGAACTTTAAGGTAAGTTTAGATTGCCCTCCATAATGGTTGCTGTAGTTTTATTATTTCTATTTTGTTGAGAATTATTATTTCTATTTTGTTGAGAATTTGAATTGATGTTCATCAGGGACATGGATCTATAATGTTCTTGTCTCGTGCTGTCTTTCTCTAGTTTTGGTATTAGGGTAACGTTGGCATTGGAGCACGTGTCAGGGAGCATTCTTGTGTGTATTTTAAAAAATAATTTGATCAAGGTGGGCATAAATTCTTCTTTTAAAGTTTGATAAAATTTATTTGTAAAGGCATTTGGTCCCGAGATTTTGCTTCTCAGAAGATTTTTTTTTTTTTTTACTACTTTTTCAATTTCCATGCTTTTGACGGGTTTGTTCCATCCATCCATTTCTTCCTGAGTTAGTTTTGGTAGATTATGTTGATCTCAAAATTTAGCCATTTCTTCAAGGTTATTGAATTTATTGGCATATAGTTATTCACAGTAATCTCTATGATCTCTCATATTTCCATGCTATCTGTGCTGATTTCTCCTCTTTCATTTGTGATTCCATTTATTAATGTTTTCTCTCTTCATTTATTTTTGTTTGTCTATCTAGAAGTTTACATATTTTGTTTACCTTTTTGAAGACCTAGGTCTTCATTTCAATGAATTTTTGTGTAGTCCTTTTTATCTCTTTCATTTATTTCTGCTCTTATTTTTATTATTTCCTTCCTTCTCTTAACTTTGGGTTTTGTTTGTTCCTTTTTTTCCAAGTTGCTTTAGGTGTAATTTTAGATAGTTTATTTGGGATTTTTCTTGCTTCTAAGGTCCACTTTTGCTGCTCCCCCATAGATTCTGTTAGCTTGCATCATCATTTTTGTTTACGTCATGGGGGGTGTGTGTGTGTATATATATATATATTTACACACATATATATACACATATATAACATTAATATATAACATTAATATATATTATATATTAATATAATATATAATTTTATATTATATTACTATATAATATATTAATTTACGCTTTGATTGTCTCTTTTATCCAATTGTTATTAAATAGCATGCTGCTTAATCTCCATGTAATCATAGTTTTTCCTTGTAGTTGATTTCTAATTTTATAGCATTATAATCAGAGAAAGTACTGGGTATAAGTACTGGGTATAATTTTTATCTTTGCAGTTTTATTAACAATTGGCTTGTGTACCAAGAGATGGTCTATTCTTGAAAATATTCCATGTGTACTTGAAAAAACTGTGTATAGTTGTTTTTGGGTGAAATATTCTGTAGATGTCTGTTAGACCTACTTGGTTCAGCTCCTCATTTAAAGCTATTCTTTCCATATTTATGCTTTGTCTTATTGATCTCTCCATTGTTGTAAGTGGGGCATTAAAGACCCCAAGTATTATTGTGCTTTTATCAATATTTCTCTTAAGTTCTGTTATTAATTATCTTATATATCTCAGTGCTCTATCATTCAGTGTATGTATTTATAAGTGTTATTTCTTCTTATTGTATTAGAACCTTAATCATAAATAGTGCCCATCACTCATTTCTTTTTGATTGCCATTTGCTTGCATAACTGTTTTCCAGCCTTTAATTTTAAGACTGTGCTTATCTTTGTTGGTAAGGTGAATTTCTTGTAAATAGAGAAGCTTGGACTTTATCTGAAATCCTTCAGTCACTCTACATCTTTTGACTGGTGACTCAGACCATTTACATTTAAGGTGATTACTGAGACATAAGTGTTCCTTGACATTTTGTTAATTTTTTTTTGCCTTTTTTATTTTTGAGGGCTTTCTGGTATGTTTTGTTTAAGTTCAATTTCCATTGTCTTATGTGTTAATTCTGTATTTGGATAAATCAGGCAGACTATTGGATGGACAGATGGATGTATGAGAGTTTGGACTGATTGATTAATTAACAGATAATTGCATTGATAGATGAGTGAATAGGTGGTTGGATAGACAGATGGATGGAGGCATGCATGAGTAGATGCTATGTTTTTGTTTATATGTATTCTTTGTTAACCTACCATTAGAAATCAATATTTTTTTTCCTCAATGATAACAAAGAAGATTGGCAATAGAATAAAAGTAGTATCATGGGCTTTTAGATCCATAATTTTGAGCTTTCTTTCGTCTACCTTTTCTTTCCCATCCAATCCTTGGGAATACATAATTCATTCAAAATCCTCTGATAAGTCCTGTACTAAAGAAATATATGAGGTCATATTACCAATTATAGTCAATGATAGATTTCATTTTCTCTAAGCACCATTTAACATAACCCTAATCTACTTAAGCCATAACATTATGAATGTAAACATCAAATATGTTCAGAAATGTTATAATGGGTGATCACTTACTTGCAGTTCTTCTATGATGAGAAAGTGTGTGTGTATGTGTGCACGTGTGTGGTTGTGTGTGTGTGTGTATGTTGTGATGGGGTGGGTTTGAAACCACTGTATTAGCAGTAAGAAGATGTTCCTGCCCGCCATGCTAGTGATGGAACTTGTGTGAGATCACATTGACCCATGCCCTCCTGTCATCTATAAAAGGAAGCACACAGTGGACTCTGGCTGTAAGTTCCCGTCCAGTTCCAGCCTGGCTCTGCTCTGTGATTCTGCCTGCTTCCTGAGGGATGTGTCCATGCATGAGTCACCCACTACCTGCTGTCCCTGGGCTTCCCTCTCCCCCGAGATGCCTACGCACTCCATTTGTCTGAGGACAGACATGCCATGAAGGGGTAAATTATCCACATTTACTCCACATGTTTAGATACCTTGATGCTGTGACTTAATTTTCCTTGCCAACCCCCCAGGTCCTGACATGGGGGAACATCAATTTTTCCAACATGGCTCAACCCTGCCAGGGGCAATCAGCAGCTAGCACCACTGCTCTGCTCCCAGCTTGGTGCCCGCCCAAAGCAAGCTAACCCATCACTGTGTTTTGACTGCAGCCACTATTCCTCCTGCTCGAGTCCCTCCTCTGCCTCTCAGGAATCTGCAGTGATGGCTGAGCCAGCAACATGGTTCTACCCCAATTGTTTCAAAAGCTCACAGCAGCAGCATTAGGGTCATCATGGCTGTGCTCCCAATGAAAACTGCTGGAGGTGGAGGGAGGGAGAGCACCACGTCTTTCTGGTCCTGGGGGGCTTGGGGAATGAGTTGTATTGGAGACTAAAGACCCAACACCTAGACAGAGGCTCAGAGACCCACAAGAAAGGCTTGAGAGACTGGAGGTAGCCACCACTAATCCATCATCACCCCCCAATGTGGGGTAAGTGGGCAACTACTGTGACTTGAACTGTGCTGGAGAAATGGAGCACGGCACCTAAAATCTGTCTCTCCAGGACTCCCCAGGGATATCAGCTTGCCTGGGCCTCCACCTTGGGTAAGGAGGGCCCTGGAGAGGAATGCTCAGTTCCCGTCTTATACACACATGGGGCTCAGGACATACCCTATTCCATTCCATCAAATGTGTCAGTGATTGACATGCACACCATTATTTTACATCTTGCTAGCAAGTGAAGCAAGCTACCAATTAAAATATGGCATGCCATTCATCGCAAGATGAATATCGATTTCAGAGATATTAGAATCTAAACAAATGCATTTTGGAATCAATTCTATCTGGTACTTATTAAGTTAGAAAAAAGAAAGCATACATGGTGTTTACAGATTGTGCTGCAGCTGACTTGCTTTGTAAGCTCAGGGAGATCATTCTACACCCCTGAACCTCAGTTTCCTCATCAGTCGTGTGGGACTTACCCTCCTGTCTAGCCAGCCAATAGGATTGCGGTACACATAAATAAGATCTGGGCAGCAACTGATCTCTGTAAACTTGCAAAGATGTTTAAATAGGAGTATGAGATGGTTACCCAACAGCAAAATCCTCATCCATGTGTATTTACTGTCAGTGTATTTGCTGTGTGACTTTCGACAAGTTGCTTCACCTCCCTGAGTCTCAGTTTGTCCCATCTTCCTTAGGGAGACCAAGCTACATCTTTAAACAACCACTGGGAATACTGGAGGAGTTGGTGTTTGCAAGGAGGGCTGCACATGCCTGACACAAGGTGAGCCAGGTCGTGAATCCCCCACACACATATATTCTGCTTTTTTTTTTAAAAAAAGCTTTATTTATTTTTGCATAGAAGAATTGGGGTGTAGGCCAGAGGTACAGGAGTGAGAGGATTCACCAGAGACAGAGTGGGGAGCAGAATAGGCAGATCTTCAGAGATACAGGAGAGCCAGGAGAGATCTGATGCACCATATGTGGGTTAGCTCCCTGGCTGGGGATTGAACTCAGGCTGTAGCAATGATTGAGCTGAGACTTAACCCCTAGGCCACCAAGGAGGCCCACTCACATATATTCTCATTGACTGGTAGGTCTGCTTTGGGTGTTTCTGTGTTTCCTCTAAAGCATTGTTTAAGCCCATCTTGCAGACAGTAATTTGGTCATTGAACAATCTGATGAACGGATGACGGATGAATGCACATTCTCAAGTGTGCAGGTGAGACTGAGTTTCACAACCATACACCTTTTGAACAACTCAGAGGCAAAACAGATACAAATTACTTTGGAGATCAAGCGGCTTTACTCCCATTTCACAGAGGAGAATACTGAGGCTCAGAAGTTGCCTGAGGCCATGCCTATCACAATAGACTCTGACCCAACCCCCAGCCCACTACCACCATGGTCTTTCCCTTTCAGCCCCATATGCAGGCCAGTGTCTAGGGGCTCCCTGACCCCCATGAGCAGGCAGGCTGTCTCCAGGTTGACACTGTACCATTTCCCCAACACAATTGCTTCCAAAGGAGGCCCTGGGAGCTACTGCCATGGAAGGAGGGACTGCCATAGCTTCCAAGGCCTCAGACCCGGCCCCATTATTATTCCTCTCGGCGTAATAAATACATTTTAAGAGAAACAGATGCCAGAACAGTTGGACAGGAAGGGCCCAGGCATGTGAAGAGGAATCTGGTTTGTGAAAATCTGTCTATTTGCCAGACGGTGAGCAATATGGTGCAGCCAGCCAGGTCTGGGTCCCGCTGCCAGGCGGGCTGCTCAGGCCTCCCTCCTGGGCCAGCGTCCTCAGGAGCCCAAATGGGCATCCAGCTCCCATTCCTGCCAATACCTGGTCCCGGATGCTGATGGCCACTCCATAAGAATTTATTCTCTGCCACAGGATGGGGACCCTGGTCTGAGGAGCCAGAGCAGCTTAAGTAGGGAGGGGCAGGGCTGGTGGCAACTTCAGACTCAGCCCCAGCCCCCTGCAATGAGTGCCCTTTCTTGTCTCCAAACTGGCCTGTAAGCACTCTCCGATGGTGCTTGTGGCCTGTAAGCAGCTCAAGATCCTGAGAAACTATGACAGGAAAGGGTCTTCTTGCTGCTGTTCCTGCCTGGTAAAAATCTTTGTTCCTCTCTCCTCACTGCCCCTTATGGGAGGAGGGGAGAATGTTTACTTATTTATGAACAATGCCTTGGCTGCTGCAGTAGAGGACCCAACTTCAGAGAGGCAAAGACACCCAGAGCAGATGTGTCCCCCAAAATCATCACCCCACATGCCCCTTTGGGCCTTAGCATACAAATCCTACTGACTTTTGGCAGAAAGATGTGGTCGGTGGAGAGGCAGGTGAACAGCATGCAGTGATGACCTGGCATTTTTTTCCTCATCGCGATCTGGTAAAGGAGAAGTGATTGCCCCCATTTTGCAGATAAAAAGTGGAAATGGGCCTCCCTGGTGACCTAGGGGTTGAGTCTCAGCCCCATTGTGCTTCAATCCCAGGAAGCTAGCCCACATGTGGCATGGCAGACCTCTGCTGTCTTGCTTGCTGCTCCCCTTGGCAGTGTATTTCAGTTGGATCCACCTGTTCTGCTCCCCACTCTGTCTCTTGTGAATCTACCTCTGGCCTGGACCCCAGTTCTTCTATGCAAAATTAAGTAAATAAAATCTTAAAAAAATAAGTAGAAGCTCCTGGAAGAGATATGACTTGCCCAAGGTCATGCAAATCAGAGGGGTCAGAGGTGGGAGTGGCAAGCCCTGCTTTCCTAAGGCAGATTTCTCGGTCTGCCCTCCCTCAACTTCTTCCCTGGGAACAGAATAATAGTGAGCCCAGTTCTCCCAAAACACTGGGTGGAGAGGATATTCCACCCCTTTCTTGCCTTCTCTGGTCATAAGCAAAGCAAGATGTTTGTTTGTTATTGGGAGAACTCAAACCGAGAGCCCTTCTTTCCCCTCCCTCTGCTGCTCTGTCCTGCTCCCAGAGCTGACATGCTGGCGTGTGATTACCCATATCGAAGGCTTTCCTCCAGCCAGCAGACTCCAAAGTGTTCTTTCTACTCGCCCCAAAAAGGCAAAAAAAAAAAAAGAGTTCTGGAAATGCAAGAATTCTGCATCCAAATTATATTTCTCCATGGACTTTTTGACCCCAGAAGTAGTACAAAAATATTTTGTATGGTTGTGTAATCTGGTTGGTTGTTTTTTTTTTTTTTTTTTTGGTATTCTTTTCTAAAAAGGTAATGATCCAAGTCTCACTGCCTACCCTTTGTTGAGGACTTAAGATATTCCAGGCTCTTCACTATGCACTGTACATACACTCTCTTGTTTAACCCTCTCAATACCCCCGTGGCGTGGCTGCCTGTATTGCCACTTCATCGTAACAATAAACAACACACAGTTAGAGAATGGGGAATTGGGCTTGAGCCCCAGGCTTCTGGACGATGTGTTCAGTGTTCTGCATGAACTTCCTTTCCATCTCCTTCAACTTGGAGAGGTAGAAAAGCCAAACCCCTATTTCTGGACTTCCTTGCTGCTGGCTTTCTGGATGCAGATTCACCCTGGCCAATGGGAGGTACTGATGTGAGATTTGGGAAGCCGATTTGAAGCCGCACTGGTGGCATGTAGTTCTGACACTGGTAAGTATAATCATGCAAACTTGAGACTTACCTGCAGCAGAAGCCTTGCTCCAAGCCCCCACACTCACTTCTGAGACTCTGGTGTCAGGCATGCAGCAGCTTCTTGCTTCAGCATAATTCCAGTAGTATCTGTCCAGATGTCTCTGCTTGTGTGCTATTTTAAGACACTCAACCTAGAACTTCTCCTTCTGCTCTTCTGATGCTTCTGGGTGCATATAAATCCCTGTATTAAATCCTATTCTGCTTAAAATACCTAGATTGGAATTTGTTTTCTGCCTAGGAACTGGGTTGGTACATTGTGTGATATCAGGGGCACCTATTCTGGGTCCTAAGCCTCATTTTCTTCATCTGTAATAAGGAAGAAGAAATATAAGGGCTTTGCAACCACAAAATGTTCCACAGAAATCATAATGCAATCTGGACAGTCTCCTCCTAATAGGGAAAATAGGTGTTATTTCTCCAGTAACTGACCCCTACCCACGCTTCACTCACAAACCCACTGAGGAACCAGGAGGACTGGCTTATCACTACTGTTTGCTCTTGGGCCCTCTCACCTGTTGTCATGTCACCTGTGCCCTCGTCTGGGAGCCCTGTGATGACCATGCAGTCAGAGCTGCTGACGTGAGCTGCACAAGCCTTGTCTTTCCATCTCGGGAGGCGGGGGTCATGGCGGGAGGCTCCGAGAACAAATTCCACTCTCGCTTTTCTTGAGATGTTGTAGTCTCCAGAAGGTGGCAATGTGGATCAGGGCACTCTGCAGTATGACTCTCTTAACAGAGAAATGGGTCTGGGAAGTTGGGGGACAGTCATGAGATAGGAAACAGGTATCTGCCAGGATGGATCAGCCACTGTCAGACTGACTTGTGTGTATTAGAGAAACTAGACCAGGCGGAACTGAGAGGTTGTGGAGGTCAGTGGTCAATCCATCATTCAATCAACATTTTTTTAAATAAATTTTATTTTTATATTCCCCAATACAATTGCAACCCCCTTATTTTGACCCCAGTCCCTCCCCTCCCCGCCCCCCACCCCCCATAGAGTGTCTCTGGTTCATAGTTTTTTGTTGATTTTGATTTTCACTTTCTTATAATTATTCATTTTCCTGGTCCCTTATTTAAGTTTTCTGGATTCCTGCTATGAGTGAGACCATCCGGTATTTTTCTTTTTCTTTCTGGCTTATTTCGCTGAGCATCATCCCTTCCAGCGCCATTCATGTTGCTGCAAATTGCATGTGTTTATCTTTTTTGAATGCTGAGTAATATTCCATGGTGTAGATGTACCACATCTTCTTGATCCAGTCATCTATTTTTGGGCATTTGGGTTGTTTCCAAAGCTGAGCTATTGTAAACAGTGCTGCTATAAACATAGGGGTGCAGGTGCTCTTTGGCATTGATGTTTCTGTGTCCTTTGGGTAAATACCTAGGAGTGGAATTGCTGGATCATATGGAAGCTCAATGTTTAGTAGGTCCAGAAAACCACACAGCTCTCCATAGTGGTTGGACCAGTTTGCACTCCCACCAACAGTGCAGGAGAGTTCCTTTTTTCTCCACACCCTCCCCAACATTTGTTCAATCAACAATTTTTGAACACCTATTGTGTGCCATGCCCTGTGTTTGCACTGAGAATTCAATACTAAATAAATCAGGCACAGTATTTGCTTTTCTCTGGCTGCTAGCCTATCAGAGAAGAGAGAAGCAAACACATTTATACAAGAGAGTCAGTAATGTGAGCTGAGGGAAGCAGAGGGAGAAATGGGAGTGGTGGGAGCCCAGGAAAGCCACCTGACCCATCAAAGGGCAATCAGAGAAGGCTGCCTGGAGGAGATGACATCTAAGCTGAGCCCTGAGGAATAGACAGGAATTTTTCAGACAAAAGGCAGGGTGGAGGAGGTGGGACAGCTGGTAGAAGTGGTGGGAATGCTTTTAGCAGAGAAAAAAACTTGAGGAAAGACTGGACTGAGAATGAGTTTATCTGAGGACTCAGCATTGTTCTGAGGGGCTGAGAAAGGAATGTGGGGGGAAGGGCAGGGCCAGACCACACAGGGCCTGTAGACAGGGATAAGGAATGTAGCTTTGTTCTGTAGATACTTGGAAACCATTGGAGGGTTCTAGGCAGGGGAATTCTCTAGTTATAGCTACGATTGCAAAATGAATCAGCCCTAAATAGACACATTTAAAAAAACAACACTCATTTTAGTGTGGTCTCTCACCACTCTGGGGGTTGATGGGGCTCAGCTAGGTAACTCTGGGGTGGAGGCTGAGTCTAGAGTTGTCTTGAGGGCTTTTCTGCTCACGTGTTGAGGCTGGTGGCTGGGAGCTCAGCTCGGGCTCCGGGCTGGTACATCGACACGTGCGTCTATGCTTGGCTTCTTCGTGCAGTCTGGGCTACATCACACCAGGGCAGCTCCTTCCAGGCTGAGTGTCTCCTATTATAGCCAGCTTCAGATGTCTCGTAGTATCTTCCATGCGAACAACAACCTGGCCTCTCAGTGGGAGAAACGCCAACATCACATCGTCAGGCAAACATGAGGGATGGGGGAACTTGCTGTAGTCCACTTGGAAAGCGCCATCTGCCATAAAAGGCACAACCAGGCTTTTAGAAAAATCTCTTTGCTGGAAAGGGTTGGATGGAGAGGCAGAGTGGAGGCAGGGAGGCCCAGAGTGGAAGTAAGAGGAATTTGGGTGACACGGGTATTTGTCTTTAACAAAATTAACATACACATATATATGATTAAATACATTTCAATACACTCATATCATTTTAACATAAAATTTTTAATCATATGTTGATATTGCATGGCTAAAATGTTTGCTTGAAATGCCTCAAATAAAGGTGGATTAATAAGTCAACAGAGGGTTAGATGCATGAAAAGACAGGTTAGATAGAAGAGGAAAGCAAGTACACAAATACTAACAGTAGGATTTTGGCAAAAGATATAAACTTTATGTAACATTTACTATAAACTTCTTTCAACTTTGCTTTGTATGAAATTTTTTATAACAAAATGTTGGTAAAAAGGAAGATTTGGGGCCCATTAAAGTTTAGTGCAAAGTTCATCATCTTCTTCCCCATTTGATTTTACTCACACCAATGATATGAAAAATGAATTAACTTTACAAATTCTAAGGGCATAGATAGACTTATCTCCCACATCCAATTTTCTGTCTCAAAACTTCTAGAAAAGGATACCTGAGGACTGGGTAAATTAGTCCTTCTTCCTATGTGATTCCTAAACACTCAGCAGAGGACAGCCGTCTTGGTGAGAATTTTGCAGTGGTATTTAGTGGTATTTAGGAATTTACCCAAGGTCATAGAGTGACTGAAATGGTCTTTAGTGAATATTACTTTTCTCTTTCCAGGAAGTGTGGCCATTCTTCTTAAGATAAAGACCCTTATAATGTAATCCCAGCCAGCCCCTTGAATGTAGCCATCAGGCCAAAGGGTGGTCATGTGACTAGGATAGGCCAATAGGAGACATTCCCAGGAATTTCCAAATTGGAGGAAGCCAATATGCACCTCCCTTATTTTTAGAAATCTCAGGCTCTAAGCGCATAGGATGGAGGAGATTGGGGGCTATGAGAACTGCTTGCAAAGAATCTTCTATGCCAGAGACTCTGTATGGGCCATTTCATTCAAACTTCATAGCAAACCTGTGAGATGAGAAGTTTGCTTTCTCCACCTTGCAGATCTTAAGGAGACTGAAGGTCAGAACAGCTAATTCAATTTCCCAAGGGAACATCGATAACTGGGTGAAGATTCAAAATCTACTTAATCACCACACAGTGAGTCAGAGGACCCTGTGTGGGTCACAAGGTCCGCCGGGAGGTGGCGTGGCCCCTGCCCTGGAGGACCTGCCCTGGTCAGATGTTCCACCTCCTCGGCCTGAACCTGAGTTACCCTGTTAAGCAACTGTGCATTCCCAGTAACTCGAGTGTCCAGCTGGAGACTGCGCAAGGAGCCACCTGGCTCTCAAGTCCTGGACAGTCCAGTCTTTTGCGGTTTCTGTGCAAACAGATCTCCTCCTGTGTACACTAGAGACAGAGCCCGAGATCTAGCTGTGGGTACAGGGACGTGAAGGAATGAATTCTCTAGCTATTGAAGATCTCTTCTCAATTATGGGGACTTTTTTTTTTTTGCCTCCAGCAGCCTGACACATGTCAACTCAGTTGCAGTAAATTGAAGGCAAAAGACCTCACAGGCATCAGTGGAGGGGAGGGGACTCTGAGACCCCCATCCAAGCTAGACTGTGCCAGCTTATCTCATTTAACCCTTAGCAGGAGATAGAGCTGGCTCATTTTACAGGTGAGAAAAATGAGGTCAGAAGGACTTAAAAAAAAAAACGGTTTTAAAGGCTCTTCATGACACGCCTGCCACAGCAGGCCCATGACAGGTACTGCCCATCATTCCCGTCTCACAGATGACAAAGCTGAGGTCTGGAGAGGGAAATGACTCGACTAGGCGGCAACGGAAGCGGTTCTGAACCTGTGATTCTAGAGCCGGGCCTCTGACATCAGGCTCCCTTTCAGAGAAGCAGCTCGGCCACTTCAGATGAAGGAATGGAGTGTGGATAAGGCCCAGGGGACCCACAGCAGGACAGGAACCTGTTTCCGACTTCTTAACATTCGAGTTTTTCTTTTTTTTTTTCTTTCTTCCTTTTTTTTTTAAGATTTAGATGCTCTCTGCTGTTTTCAGAGAAAAGAAGGAAAAGGTGGTTAGGTCTATCCCCACCCTTCTGCCTTCCTCCCCTGCTCGCCCCCGCCCACCCCACCCTTACAAAGTTTGTTGATGAACAACCTATACAAGTGAGCCTGGGGTTCCTTGGCACCTACAGCAGCTGAGGTGCAGCCTGCAGCCCACGTGGAATTAATAACATGACAGAGTTGGGGGGGAGGGGCCCAGAAGAAGGGGGGTAGAGTAAAAAAGCAACTTTCGCCAGCTCTCCAAAGCGGCTCCTCCCACCGAGTCTTACTGTGTAGAGGGTGCCAGATCAGATTAGAGCCACCAGTTGCCACATTATCCTGTCTTGACTTCTCCAGCGCTCATTAAGCTCTGAAAATCCCCTTTACGGTGTTTAGGACACCTCCTGAGGAGTTTGCTGTGTAAATATTATTCCACCATTAAATCCTACTACAAGTCAACAAGTGGGATTCGCGTGGTCTTGCCAAGGGGGCTGCGCCTGCGCCTGTGAAGCGCGGCCAAGGGGCTCGCCAAGAAGCCAAGGCAGATAAGCCCCTCTTCCCCAAGCCGCCTGCCACTTGGGCCTGCTCAATGGAACCAGCCCCTTGGGGCGTGGTTTGGACTGGGAATCAAGCTACCATCCACAGTTGGGGGCCACTAGGAGGGAGGGCAGCTGGCAGTCATTCTGACTACTCAGTCTGGGGTGCGGGCCTGGGGGCTGCAGCCCCCTTAACTGAGATGGGGCTGCCCCCCTTTATCTCCTGCTGCTGCATGGATGTGGGCACCTGGCTCCAGGAGGCGCCATTCCCCAGCCAGAGGCATCCTTGCCTTGGCTCTCCTTCCATCGTCTGCACATCAGGCCTTTTCTTTATTAACTTGTGTATTTGGAGGAGGGAAATCGCTTGATGGAGAGGCATTGATTATTGTGGATGAATAACCTCGGTGACTCTTGGATGTGGCTGCAGCTGGCATGGATGTCACTGCCTTTTACTTTGCTTTCACTCTCCGAAAAAAATATTATCTAAATATTTGGTAGTCTGATTTGCAAGTTGTACTCTGAGAACATGGTGGCAGAAGATGGAGGACTGACATATGGAAACTTAAGACACAGCTCCTGGCCCCATGTTGGGTGGGCATTTGTTGTGCTAGAAGTAGTCTTTGAACACCCTACTTTGTGCTACTGCTGATGGAGTCACTGGGATCCAGTGCTTTGTAAACAAGCATGGTCCCTGCCTCAGAGAACTCACAGCCCAGGGCTCTGCAGAACAGAATGCTACCCTCTGCTCTCAAAGGATGCGACTGTACCAGTTGGTAGGTCCTGGCACACAGTAGGTGCTCAGTAAATGGGAGTAATATGAGGTCTGCAAAGTCCACAGCACTGTATCCAGCACGTAGTAATTGCTCAAAGAAAGAATGTTGTCTCATTTTTTCTTTGGGAGTTTGAGGAACCTCCTCAGTCATTTTTAAAGCTGTGACATATTGAGATAACCCCTTCCCTTCTCTGAGCCTCAGTTTCCATATCTATAAAATGGGTTTATCATAATATCTATTATGAAACTGTTATGGACCTGATGGACAAGCAGTTGTTGAGCACCTACTATGTGCCGGTTCTGTAGAAATGAGACCCGGTGCCTCTCTCGATTGCTCATAGTCCTCTGAGGAGTTAGGAGGTAAATTCAATGGCCTGAGGCCAGATTTGTTGTCAGTGCTGTGAAGGGGTAACTCAGGGACACTGTGGAAGCCTCAATGAGGGTCCTTCATGGAGCCTGCCTAGGGGGCAGGAAATAAGACCTCCTAGAGCAAAATAAGGCCCCCAGGC
Source organism: Talpa europaea (assembly GCF_964194135.1). Lineage (NCBI taxonomy): Eukaryota > Metazoa > Chordata > Mammalia > Eulipotyphla > Talpidae > Talpa > Talpa europaea. The sequence continues at coordinate 17,450,449 of NC_140082.1, read as the reverse complement.
CACATCTGGCCCCAACCTGCTTTTCCTACAGTTCATAAGCCAGGAGTGGCTTTTACATTTTTGAATGAGTTTTTAAACAATCAAAATAATAATTTATGCCACCTGAAAATGATATGAAATTCAAATTTCAGTGTCCATAGACACAGCTGTATTGAAACATAGCCTCATCCTTGTGTTTATTGATGGCCTGGGGCTGCTTCCACGCTCACTGGCCTCAGGGGCCGTGAGAGGGCCACTTAGCTGAAAACATTTGCCATTTGACTCTTTCTAGAACCAGCATGATGACTGCTGTCCTAGCAGAGGTGAGTGGGAGTCAAGAGCTGAAGAGTGGACAGCATTGGTCAAAGAGAGGTCTGCTTTGCAGGTTGGATCAAAATCCTGGCACATGCAAGTACCATGTGGTAAACTACAGAGCGCCACAGCAACTTGAGCCAGTGTCCAAGGTGCCGGAGGACAGACCCATGGACAGTCTGATCACAGGAAGTAACTAGGGGATTACTAATGACATTCATCTTGCTTAATAAGCACCTTATATACCCACTCTCCCTCTCCTAACAATCTTCTATTCAGCCACCAAATGTATCTTTGAGATGAGACCATAAACCTGCTTCACAGGAGCTCAGAGAGGTAAAGATTGCTGGCCCAGGTCACACAGCAAGACAAAGCTCAGAACCCCAGGTTGCTGGACTTGTCAATCCATGCACTTAACCCATGCTAACAATCCGAGGCCTTTGACCATATCTTTCAGTGTTATAAAGCTTCATGTTGGTAAGAAGAAAGAAAAAAAGTTAAAATGAAACCAGGCTAGAATCCAAAGCAGAAATTTTGCAGTCATTGCTCCCACAACCTCCCCACCCACCACCACATCCTGGATATTTATTTTATCCGGTCTCCCTGCCCCCATTTCAAGTTCCTCTGAAATCTAACCACACTACTGGGAAGGAGAAAGGGATGAAAAGTTAAGCTTCCCAGAAAAAGGCAGCAGAAGAGAACTGCGATGGGTGGAGAGAAGCATCCCGAAGGCGCGGCGGAGTTGGCAGCCCGGCTCCGGCAGCTGTTGACTGTGCACTGAATAAACACGAGCGGATGGATGGGTTCGGGCTGGGAAGCCACCTCGCCTCTCAGGCTGCAGGCAAAACGGAGAGGCGCTGGATGACAGGCCTGCCAGCCGACGGGAAGTGACTCGGGTGCGGGGCTTGTGCTTTTAGCTGCTTGGCGCGGTTTGCGTATCACCGGGCGGTGATAGGAGAACTGGAGGCTCTGGAGGCTGAGAGTCCTGGCTGCTTCTTCCTGTCTGTGGGACACAGGCGAGGCCGCTTACCCATCTGAGCCTCAGGGGTTGTCTCCCAGAAGTGGAGATAATTGTGGGGGGATGATCTGCCTCTGGGGGTAATTGTGCAGTGAGCACCTAGGGGAGCTGCACATATCCCCTTTGAGGGAGGCCTTGCCGTCCCAGTTCTGGGAGTGCTGTCATCAGAGATGGCGGCAACATTGACCCTTCAGACTCACCCCCAAGACCATGTGCAAGGAGGGATGGCTGCCCACTGTAAAGACCCTGGGTGCTAGGCCAGCTCCAGCTGCCTGGGAAGATGACTAAGGTTGTCGCCCTGCTGGGTCCAGACTTAACATCTCCCTCCATCCATTCTCCCCCTCCCCACCCCAGGTGCCATCTCAAACATGCTTACTCATAAGTACATTCCCATGCTGCACAGTGGGTGCCTGATTTGGGACTATTTGCTTGAGAAATGAACTAGATCTGGAAAGCACTTGTGGCCCAGTAGGGGCTCAAGACATACAAGAAGCAAAGATGAGAACTACAGAAAGGACCTAGGTCCATGTGTCCAGATTCCTCTTGAGTTCAGAGACAAAGAAGAAAGTAAGTCAAGTGTGCATGCATGCTCCTCCTCTGCACCGCCGGCAACAGGGACGTGTGCCCTGCTCAGCTGCCATCGCCCACTGAAGCCAGGCTGAGCACTGGGTCAGCATTAGTGGTCATGGCTCACCAGTACCCCACCGCCCCCACCCTGTCTGTACCCAAGGAGCCCAAAACCCTTCTCCTCTTGCAATCCAAGGCTGAGCAAACCCAGGTGCTTCTAAAACAAGATGACCAGGTTTGGAAGAGACTTCAAGTCCGCAATTCTTTCTGCCTGTCTCTTGGAGAGGGACAGCCTTTTCTTGCAGGAATCAGAGCCAAAAGTTGCCTTTCTTAATCGTTCTCTCTCTCTCAGGCTGATGTCTCTGTCCTGTCCTGAGATCACCTGTATCTTTTCCCTGGGGCACCAAGGAGCTTTCCTGACCCTGGGAGAAGGATTCTGTGATGATAAGTGGTAGCTATGAGAGTCCTGGGAAAAGGCACACGGGGCTGGGGCAGGAGGGGCAGAGTGTGCGAGAGAGCGCTCACAGGCTGTGTGCAGTGGCGGGTAGCAATGTAAAAGGCAGTCCCGTCCTGGAAGCTGCAGCTGGGGACAGCTCTCCCAAAGGCAGCCTGGGGCTCACCAGGTTTGCACACCCATTAGCACAACTCCCAGAAAGCCTGGCCGCTTCGTGGGGGCATCGCAGGCTCCCTGCTGTTCTTCATGCACCAGGCTGCTCCTCTTTTCAGTCTTAGCTCCAGGAAGCATTCCTGGCCAGCCCTGGGGTTTTGGTGCCCCCGCCTTCTCAAGTCAGAGAGCTTGCCTTACTCACTTACGATGGTGGGATGACCTGTGTCCTTCCCTCACCAGAATCTGAGCCACTGGGAAGCAGGGGCCACCAGCTTTTATTCATCCTGGGTGACCAGATGTAGCTCAGAGCTTGATACAGAGTAGGTACTTTGACATTGCCTGAGACCAGCAGGGTCCACCCCCCTCCATCTCTTGACTTCATTCTTCACAGTCCCCAGTATTAACTGGGGCGACCACTGGCTCCCCTGAACTAATGCCCTCCTTGCCTAGCAGTTCCTGATTGTCCTCATTGGTCCAGGGTGGGTCATGAGCTTCTCCCTGAAACATCGCATGACCTGGGGGGAGACTTGCTGGGCCCAGCCAGGCCTGGCTCAGGCGTAGCTCCCATGGTCAGACAAGTCAGAATCTCAGGGCAGGGGGGGGTGTTGGCACATGAGAAAGTGTGCTAGCAGAGATGAGGGGTGCAGCACAGATGAGGGGTGCAAGAGTGAGGAAGGGAGACAACAGCTCCCCACCGTACACCATGTTGCCCAATCTTTGGGAAAACTTTTCCTTATTTACAACAAACTTGGTTTGTTAGCTCTGTGGACTCATCAGTGGTTCTCCCCAGCAGGAGAGATCCTGAAAGTCTTCAGAATCAGCTGATAATGGGTTATGAGTCCCTGGTGGGCAGTCAGCAAATACTCCAACACGAGGCTGAAAGAGGACAGAGGGCAGGGCAGAGTGTGGCGGACCTGGTGATACAAAGGACTTGACCCTGCAGACGCGCCGTGGGCCCCAGGCTGCCGCCTGTGAGAATCAAGTGTTACCCGGGCAGTGACACACATCTTCGGACTGACACTCACCGCACCTGCAGAGCTGAGTAGCTGCAAGAGGGGCACAAATATTCAAGAGCTGGTCTTTTAAGAAAAAGTTTGCAGGTCCCTGTGGAAGAGAGAATTATGCACAGGAGGATCATAATCCGCTCTGCATTTTAGGAGGATGGATTTTACACTCAAGGAACAGTGAGGAGTCAGTCAGCGGGGCTTTTGGGGCATTTGGGTGTACGTTGGCGGGGAAGTGGTCTCTGTCCCGAGAGTCTCTACCTCAGCTGGGGCTCCCCAGGAGCAGACCCCGACACAAGGTGCTGGGAGGTCATCTCAGGGGGGTGGGGAGAAGGGGCAGGGGTGTTTATACTCCCGATGCCACGTCATTGGTTCCCACACATTTCTAGTGGGCCCCAAATCTGGGAAATTGAATGACAACAGACTGGCCAGATGTAAAGAATAAGACTATTAAATCCTGGGGTGCTACAGGTTTCTAAACCTAATGTTTGTTCTTTCTGTAAAATGGGGCAGCAGTGCCTGCTTGTCATTAAGATAAAGCAAGACACTGTAACATAGTGCATAGTGGGTCCCCATTATTACGAATGACAGCACCACCCATGTCCCAAGATTCTCCTCTGCCCCCCCAAATCTTTCCTGTGAGAATGAATCCCTGCTCTGTATATTTGGAAGACTGGGGTGGGGGTGGGGGAGATTGGCAAAGCCACAGAGCCAGCTCAGACCTAAGACTGAGTACGTAGGGCTCTGAGAGCTAACGCTAAGTTTGACTGAGTGCTGGACTCCTGAGCTTTTGCTCTGCCTGTTTCCTGCTGTGGGGCCTTAACCCAGACCCCTTTTCTCTCTGGGCTTCCTTTCCCCGTCTGTAAAATAGAAAGACTCTCGGCGTTGGGTTTATGGAGCGTTGGAGAAAGAGTCAGCAACTTTCTCATCCCTGATGGTCCCAGACCTGACTATTAGGTGATTCTGCGGACATCGACTTGTCCCCTGGGCCCTCGGGTCCCAGCCAGACATTTCTTTCCCCTGACAATGGTCACGATGAGTTTTCTGACACACCTTCCTTGCCAGCATTGTTGCTTTCCATCATACACTAGAATCCACCCAGTGGAGTGCCGCGTCTCCCAGTCTGTGGTTATACATCAATAACAAGCTGTTTGTTGGTTCAAGACAGGCCTGGTCAACCTTACCCCACTGAGTAAGAATCTCTGGGAAGGAGGACCCTGGCTCCTGCATTTCATTTCGGGGTGCCAAGGCTGGTTACTATGGGATCCTGGGCCCTGGGTTCAGAATGGCATCTCTGAGTAGCTGTGCAGCATTGGGGGAATCAGCTACTCTCTCCACCATAAACATGGAGCTCGGCAGTGGCCCCACTGCAGGGCAGGGCGAGGCTTACACAAGTCTCTGCATGAAGCTGTCAGCAAATACAGGCATTTGCCATTCACGTGACTGGCCTGAGTTCTGCCCTCCAGCTTAGCAGTATGCAAGATGTCACCGTATTGATCTTCTATAAATCAATTTAATTTGTGTTTTCAGCTTCTATCCCATTGGACAGCAGGGAAACATGACCTTGGGTAGACATGGCCCTCTACCCCGGCTGGTGCCACAGACAGGTCTAGTTGTGAAACATTCACTGGACACAGGGATCCTGATAGCTTTCTGCATTGTCTTCATCCACTCCCCAGCGATGGAATGAGATGGGGAGACAGAAAAGACAGGATGCCTACAGACAAAGAAACACGCATCACACACCCAACTGTTTAGACTCAGGTGCCACCCAGCACGCCACTCCCCCATCTCACATTGCCTATTTAATTTGATCTTTCTTTAACCCCCAAAATGGAGGGTTTCATTCGGTGGGTACAGTCAAAGGACAATTTTTAAATGAAGGTAAGACCACGATGTCACCGCACTTGTTGAGGGCGTCAAAGATTGTATTTAACTCAACAACTAATGGGAGACCAGAGCGATGGCCCCACTGGTTCAGAGAAGAACCCCAACCACACCCACATACCTGGGCCACCAGAAATGTTGGTGTTCGTTCATGAGGAGATGCAAGATTGGCCATAACTTTAGGACAACCGTCAATTGCATTCCGCTGGACAAAATTCATTTGCATTTCTACGGCATAAATCATTTGTATTACCCTCAGGTTTTCTTTTTTAACTTAGAGTTATGAAATAGAGACGACAAACGCAGAGGTAAGCGGAGAGCTGCGCCAGGCAGCACACATACATCTTTTATTTATTGATGCATTTCCCAATCTCAACATCATTTTCGATTCTTCCCGACAGTACCCTACTGCCACCACCCTCCCTCAAAGAAAGAGGGGAGAGTCTGTTTGTCTCCTGAGACTCAGTTTCTTAATCTGTAAATGGGTGGACGACTGAGCCCCCTTGGGTGGGAGCCCCAGCAGGGGGGCAGGAAGCCCTTCAGGAAAGGGGTACAGCACTTCAGAAGGGGGATCCCTCCAGCCCAATTGTGCTCATATCCCTGTTACCTTCAAAGAGTCACCATTTCCTTTCCATCAATTTTAAGCAGTACCTGCGACATCAGAGAATGAAGCACTGGGTCTCTCTCTTTTTTTCTCACACAAATGAAAACAGACGTAAAGAAACAATTGAGATAAGAAAAGTCAGTTCATGTGGACTAATCCTGTCTCGGTGGGAAGTCCTGGATCAGGAAGGTGTTGAGTAGGAAACAAAGTGAAAGCACACACACCCCGCCCCAGAGACACACACGTCGCCACCACCAGCTTCCCCTGCACCAGCAGAGAGCAGCTAGCCAACCCCTCCCGCAGTAAGAGGGGTTACCCTACCCAAGGGGTACTTAGAAGGACAGGCCAAGGACAGCTCATACAAGGAGGGTTTGTTTGTGGCCGAGAAGCAGGTGCCCTGTCTCCTGGCACCCCTCCCTGTGGCCCCGCCAACCCCCACCTGGCCCTCCACGCTCCCTCCCCCTGGCTCTGTGCCCTGGCAGCCCAGACAGCAGCCCCTCCTGTGATTCAGGGCTGGAATGTGGGAGTCCTAAGACTGCCCTAGCTAAAGCCTTTTAATTCCCCTTCGGTGATGAATGGGCGAGGCCCTCAAATGAAATGTCGAGGCGCTGCTGCGTCCCAGCCCGCTGTCCTCCCCTGCTCGGTGTAATTATTTCTGTACAGAACATGTCAAGTGCCCGCTTCCCGGGAACTCGTTTCGCATGCAAACATTTGGTGATTAAGCGAGGCTTACTTAATTAAGCACTTTGTAATGACTCTTAAACCAAAGAAGGGTGGATTAGGAGTCTGATTCGTGCTGGTGATGTGAAAGGGGCCTTCATATAGAGGAGGCAGACAATGATCCAGTCAGGGGCGGAGGGGTGGCGCGGGCAGAAGGGTGGGCACTACGGAACTTTGATAGAATCATTCATTCACTCAATCATTCAACTTATTCATGGAGCGGGTCTAGCAACCAGGGTACATAGTGAATAATATCAACTATAATAGGGCCAGGCATCGTGCTAATAAGTCTGGTGAGTAAGCTGACTGTGAATTGTCCTCTTACCGTTATTGAGAGCTGACTCTAGTAGGTTCTGAACTGTGACCAGCAACTGCTAATAATACTAATACAGTAATAATAGCCACAGCAGCAAACTATTGTAAAGCACCTGCTCTGTCCCAGGCATAACTCCAAGTGCTTAACAAGTTAGAGACTCATTCAGTTCTCTCCTCGACCCTCTCTCTGACAGAACTGCAACTGGACACTGTTCCCATTTTACAGGTGGGGACACTGAGGCACACACATGTTAAGAGTCCAGCTAACCAGTGGTTAAGCTGGGTTGGGCTTCAGACAATGAACTCTCATCCACTGCTGTATTGCCTGACTGCTTAAGGGATGGTTGCAGGGATTCAATGAAATAAAGTTATCTAATAAGCTGTGACGGGCGAGAAAAAAATGGAGCTTGGGAAAATTAGCTTGTCCAAGGTCACACAGCATAAGGAAGTTGGGGTGGATTTCCTTGATTCTTCTTTAGCTGCTTCTTACCCTTTATCACCATCTAACACAATGCATATGTTGCTTATTTGTGGTCAGACTATCCCATTGCAATATGCTCTGAGTTAGCTGGAGTTTTCCTGTTTGATTTTGTTCTGGCCATTTATGCCCTGGAAATGTGCTGGGTTTTGACCATTGTCTTGGCCTTCAGAAATGGCCACCTCTTTGTCACTGTCTTCCCAACTCAATGATTTCTTACCCACTGTGATTCAATTTCCCCATTGTATAATGGGCAGTTTGGAATGGATCATGTCCAAGTCTGCATGTGACGCCTGAGGGTCATTGGAATCAGGAGTGTCTCTTCTGCTTTTGGGAGCCATGAGAATGACAATGGGGACTCGAGGGCTGTGTCACAGGAGGCCTCAGAGCCTGGCACTGCTCTGAGCCAGAGCCAGGCTGAGTGTCTGCTCTCATCTCCATAAGGGATGTGACCTTCACCAAGTGGCTTGTCCTCTCTGAGACTCAGGACCTTCACCTCTCAGAGGAGGTGAACTGCCCCCTGCTTCCAGGGCTTCTGAGACAGTGAGGGATCGCCACAGGCTTGTGGGCCTTTATACACTGCTATTTCCCAAACTTGAACCCACAATGAAACCCCAAAGTGCCACTCTCTAATTGTCTTTGTTTTCTCACCTTTATTGTAAACAAGAATTAAAAAAAAAAAAAAAAAAAAAAAAAACAAGTGATCATCTTGTAGTCAAGGACTTCTATGTGACTGAAGTGCCTGGTGTGGAAAGCACTTTCACAATTGTGAGCTCACTGAGTAAAGACCAAACAGCCTCATAGGATGATTACAATGAAGATTGTGCAGGGTTTGAGGATTACGAGGCAGTGGAAGAGTTAAATATGAGGTCTGATTATCCTGAGCTAATACACAGAGACTTGTCATTGCTCACACCATTTTGAACAACACTCTGATCTCAAAAGGCATTTTCTGCCTTGGAATTATACCAGTTAGGAAACAGACCTCAAGTTGGCAACCACTGTTACTCTCCTACCCGAAGTTCATTCTCTCTTCCATGGTGACAGCCCCTTATTTTATTTGCAGTATTGACATGTCCAGTTAAAAGATTTATCCCTCACATCCCTTAAATATATAGTTGCCAACACAACATAAACTGAGGTGGTTAGGTGTGATTTTTCTGAGCAAATTCTTTAAAAAGGGTAACTATACCTGAGTGACATGCATTCTATCTTCTGTTTTCTTCTTGTAGGAAGCACAGATGCAATAGTTGGTGCAACAGTGACCATTTTGTGACCATGAGACATCTTATACTATGTGGCCACGTGCTAAAGATATTTGGGCAGAAACAACTAGATATTCTCTAATTTCTTTGACAAGAGGGTAAAACATAACCTCAAACTCATTTAAACTAGACAGACTTTACACATAGAAGCATATGTAGAATACCATCTTCCTATACTAAATCTGTCATGGTTTAGAATTAAACAACATTTTCTGTTCATACTAAATTAATGTTAATAATCCAACTTTTATTATTTCATGGCTAGGCTTAAAATTAAAAAGTGAAGACGCTTTAAAAAATAAGATTTAAGAAGTTTAAGTGTTAACTTACATGTGTATACATTTAACGTAAATTTAAAAATGAACAGATTTAAGTAAATATGAGGAGCCTCTTCCTTTTTGATCCTTAAAATAGGCCCAACATTATTTGAGTTTAAGAAATGCTGGGGGAAAAAAAGAAAAAAGAAAAGAAATGCTGGATCTGGGACTTGCCTGCTATTGGAGCCAGGACTCCTCCTCCACATCCCCAATAGTTGGAGAAAAGTGAAGCAGGGGATCAGGAATTCTCATTAGCAGGTGAGAAGAACTCAAGCTGAGAAGCCAGGGGTTTGGCTTGAAGTGAGTGTGGGGAATAAAAGAAATGCTTTCTTGAGTTTTGTAAGCTTTCCTACCCAAGACAAGCTCCAACAACATTTGTCCTCTCAGTGTTTCCTGGCCCGGAGAGAGAGGCCAGAGAGCAGATACTCTGAAACACCTTGCGAGGGGTTGTTTTTATAGTGTCCCCTGCAAGTATCAGCCAGAGAAAGCAGGGGCTCTCAGGGAAACCCCACTTGATGAGATTTCCAGCTCTGGCAGGTGGAGCTGCTGTGACGAGAACAGATCCATCACCCCTCAGCAGGGACTTAACTTCCCCTCCCGCTGCCCCAATCACGCTCATCTGCAGCCCCATGCCCTCATCTGTGAAATGGGACCACTAGACCAGCCGAGCTTCTAAAGGGGTGTCTGTAGATGGAAGCAACACGATAACCTATGTTCACACAGAAGATGTCTAAGTAGGGCGGGGGCCATATTAGAGTTTAGCATATGTATTTTTTCCTTCCAAAATGACATTTATTTTAACCTTTAGGATACAAATGACATTTCCAGGCCCAATAGATCTGGGGCCCCAGTCACTTTCCAGTGAATCAGAGCAAAGCCTTGACCTAGTGGATACCTGAATATAGATAAAAATGGGGGCCAAGACTGAGTCCCTAACCAGTGGAGTCGTGAGAAATAGGATCTAAAGCAAATCTCTGCCACTAATCCTGCAGGCTAGGGTAGAGCGCCTTTGTTCTGGAGGGGTGTTGAGTGTGCGGAGCTATGTGCTGAAGCTAATGAGGTAAAGTTGAACAGGGGTAAGCCAGAAGTGTCAGACTCCAAACTACCTGGTCCAAAAAGCCAATGACGCGTGCTGTAGCGGCAGCATTTGTTATTATTATTACAGCTAACACTGGGCATTTGTTATGTGCCAGGCACACTGCCAAGCATCTGTGTGCATTATTTCACTCTAAAGAGGCTGTGGATTCCCCCAGCCAGGGGCTCAATCCAGCCAGGTGAAACACCAGCATGCCAGGGGAATTCTGGAGGAAAACGGAGTCCCTGGGAGCACCCCTTAGGGGACCCAGCATCATTTATTTATCGTCCATCTCTCCTGTGAACCCCATGAGAGCAGAGACCATCTCTGGCTGATCCACTCTGAATTCACTGCTGCTCATACACCTAGCGCATGTAGCTTCTGAGTTAATCCATGTTGCATGAATAAATGCAGGAATGAATGAAAGCCAGCCTCTTGGCAGGCACTCAGGCCTTTAGTGGCATATTAACCTCTTTACTACTCCCAGACCAACCTTTGATTGCATACTTGGCATGATTCAAAACATAACAGCCCTGTCATCCAAGATGGCACATGGGCTATGAGTGTGGGTTTAGAGATGCACTTTGAGTCTCTGCTCCGCCAACCTGCCAACTTGAGTATAGCCTTAGTTTCTTCCTCTGCAAATGGGGATAATAGTTGAACTTGTGTGGAAGGAAGTTGTGAAAGTTTAATAAAATGTGTATGCAAAGTCCTTAGCGTAGTTCTTGGCATAGAATGTAAATTGTGAGTTATTGGTACAGTTACTACTATTGCTGGAGTTGATATTTTGGACTCAGTGCTAGGACTTTCATAGTTTTCTGTTCAATTTCACCTCACCAGATTCAGCCCATTCTTTCATCACTGAAAACACCTTGGCATACTGGGTCCATTGCTCATCATGAGCCCAACCCCCTGTCACTTAACCTTTTGATCTTGGGCACTTTAAGGATCCTCCTGAGCCATCAAAAAAATAAAAATAAAAAACTATCTACAAGTCCATGGCCAAGCCAGATCCACCTTCGGATGGAGTGGCTTCATTTTAACAAAGACAAAAGTAGTGGTGAAAATATGTTCAATGAATGGAGTCAGCCTCATTTACCAGGCAAAGATGGTACACAAATTTGATGCCAGGATCCTCAGAGAGGCTGTAGTAAAGGTTAACCTGGGTCATGTTCATCTGTGTGCCGGACATTGTGCTTAGGATTGTTTATGTCATTTAATCCTCACCGTGACTTATGAGCTGACTTCTAGTCCCATCATCAATTTTTTAAAAGATTTATTTACTTATACAAGAACCAAGGTACAGGCCAGATGTGCAGGAGGGTGAGAGGATTCACCAGAGACAGAGTGGGGAACAGAACAGGCAGACCGACTGAAATACACTGCTGAGGGGAGCATCTGGCGAGGCAGGAGAGGTCTGCCGCGCCATGTGGGTTGCTCTGCGGGCGGCGGAGATCGAACTGGCACTGCAGAGGCTGTGGACAGCCTCACAGCACTGCGCTCAACCACCTGCGCCACCAGGGAGGTCCCCCATCCCCATTCTAAGGATTAAAAAAATGAGGGTCCCAGGGCCCAAAGTCATGAAGGAAGTGGGGATATGGGCTCCAAACTCAGCTCTGTTAAATGGAAGCTTCAAACCCAAGACCTGAAAAACAACTGACTCAAAGGCTTTTATTAGATGCTGGCCTCAGTCAAGATTCCTGGGACTTGAAGGACTGTATTGTGGGCCATCTCGGAACCCACCTGGGAGCTCGCCCACGGCCACTCCCCAGGCTGAACCCGCACCACAGGCAGCCTTGGGAAACACTGGCTCCCCACTGGGACTCCTGGGCTTCAATCACAAGCCTCTTTTGTGGATGAAATGACACTCCCCTCCAGGGACCAACACAGCAATTTGTTTTGGCTGTGTTCAGAGCCCAGCTCGGCTCGGTGGTGAGAGCCTGGAGTGACTCAGAGCACCAGAGGAAAGCAAAGGTCTGGACTGAGAAGGAATGGAGCCCTGCCTACCCCTGTGTGATGCCGGGGGATTTATCACCATGCTTTCTAGAGGTGCGAATGGGAGACAGCCTATAAGCTTGACAGTAGGGAACGTATTTTCACATCAGTCACTACTTTGCCTCCACTTAAACATACTCACATTCATATATTCTGCGTTATTTGCCTCCACTCACTTATTCTGTGATCCATTTATTCAGTTCGTATTTATTGAGCTCCTACTATGTAGAAACCTGGGCAAGATTCTGGAGCTATATATAGGGAGCAGCACAGAGGTGTGTACCTGGCCTGGGGTAACAGCCCATCTATGAAAGCATCTCCTGATGAGTGGGTAATTCCATCAGCTAGGGCTAGGGAAAGCGCAGGTGGTCACACTATTCCGGGGCCTCCTAGCACAATTCCAAGGTAAATTTTAGTGACTTGGGGAAATCCTTATGCTAAAACGTTAAGTGAAAAAACAGGCTACACCATTTCTCATGGAGTATAATTCCAACTTTATTATAAAAATATATGTGTACGTGAATAAGGAAAACGACTCATAAGGAAATGCATAAAAATGTCGACAGTGGTTATTGCTGAGTTGTGGGGATTAAATATTCTTCCTTTTACCTTAATACAAGGCTCTGATTCTCAACCACAAGTAGGTATTCATTTCATTTTATAGGTTTATATACATTTTAATTATAAAGTAATTTATACTCATTGGAAAGCTCGAAAGTCTCTAACTCATCTCTCCCCATTTGAAACCCCATTATTTTAAAGTGTGACATGCCTTTTTCAGGTCTCTCTCTTTCTCTATCTTACACACACACACACACACACACACACACATACACATGAGCACATGCATGCACTTTTATAGAATCACTTTTTGTTTCAGAGGACAAATTCCTACAAATAGGCCTCCTGGCTGGGTCAGTGAGAGTGATATATTTTTCATCAGTTATTAAATTAGTATTGAGATAGTCATTATAGAATCTGGGCTCAAAACTCGGTAGTACCTCTGGGTCGGAGGGTCCCATTTTACAGATGGAGGCACTGAGGCCCAAGAGTCAACCAGCCTTTGCCAGGGTCACACAGTGAATGAGCCCCATGACAAAGGCTAGAAGCCAGGCTAACACTCACTGAGTCCGGGTCTCTCTCCTCCCCCAGCCCTGCCCTACTCACTGGCCTGGACCCCAGAGATCTTCCTGTGTCTCCCTCCAGGCCGCCCTGCCCCTGCCCACAGCTGGTTATTGACAGCACTTTCCATGTGTGGCCTTGTGGGTGGAATTATTGGCCCTTAATTGAATTGAAAACAAAAGGAGATTGAGTTTTATGGGGAGCGGAGGCCATTGGAGGGAGGAAATCAAATGCAGAACAAGCATTAAAGGTTCTCCGAGGAAGATCAGCAGCAAGTGGGAGTGTGGGGTTGCCTCTGCTGTTTATGGAGCCAAAGCTCTTAAGGTCAGTCCTCCCGTGGACCCTCTGTTCTCACTCCCCTTGCTTCACCCAGACGCTGTTCTCTCTGATGCCTCAGGTGCTGTGAGTGCCTGGACTTGAGTGCAGAGGAGAGAAACGGACACTGGCTCCTGGTGTCGCTGGTGTCTTGGGTCCCGCTGCCCCTGGGTGTGTGGAGGCCTGCCCCTCATTTTAGGAGCCAAATCCAGAGAGAATGCACATCTGCATCATCACTCATTCCCACACCTCTATCTGTAAAAGGCCAGGTAGAGGGTGGGAAAAGAGTCCATGAAAGTCCCACCTCCAGGTAGGAGCCAGCTATCAACCCATGGTACAACCTCTCGGTCAGCCCCATATTACAGATAGAGAAGCTGAGGCCCAGAGAGAGGTGCTCCTAGCTGGGGTCACATGGCGATTGAGTAACCCCGCCTCACAACTCCTATACTGAAGCCCTCACCTTCCATATGACTGTATTGGGATGGAGCCTAGACAAAGGCAATTAAAGTTAAATGAGTTCAGGAACTCCAACAGGAGATTCCACAAAAAGAGACCCCAGGGGCTTCGCCCTCCCTCTGCCCATGCATCTCTCTGAGAGAAGGTCTGCAGGCCAGGTCTAGGGTCCACACCAGACACCAAACCTGCTGCAGCCTTGACCTTGGAGTTCGAGCCTCCAGGACTATAAGGAAATAAATCTGTTGTTTAAGCTCTGCCCCCAATCTATGGTATTTTGTTTGAACATCCTGGACCAACTTAAATACAGTCCATAGGTAGGTAGGTAGCTATATAGATCGATAGAAGATAGAATGTAGAAACTGGTAACAATCCAAGGAAGGTGTGAGGCATTGTACCAAAGTCAACTTCCTGGTCTCGACAATATGCTAAGGCTGGGTAAGGTATTATCATCATCGGGGGAGGATGAGGAGAGGCTACAGAAGAACTCTGTACTATTTTAGTAACATCTTATGAGTCAGCCTAAGAAAATATTTTTAAAATGCAGATAATCAGTCTCTACCTCACAGTGTAAATGACATGCGACGACTTGTATGAAGTAGCTGGGTCCAGTCAATGTTGGCCCTGCGTGAGTGGGTGTCACTGTTTACTTTCAGAAGGGGGCAAAGTAGGCCCAGGATTTGGGGAGCTTAGTTGAAGCTGATAGAAGTTCCTGGTGGAAATTTCTTTTACGATTGGAAGAGGATTCAGATTTAACCTCTCAAGAAAGAGAGAGAGAGAGCTGGAAGGAAACATGGAGAGAGAGGCAGAGACACAGAGGCAGAAAGAGAGAGAGAGGGGAAGAGAGAACGGAGAAAGCAGGAAGCAGTTCAGTTTTGTATATGAGCCTGGACTTATCCATCAAGCAACGCCTCCAAAATGCTTTGCAAGTTCCTTGAGGAACATCTGTTAATCCTGTGATGTCAAGGCCCGAAGTTACTGAGCCTGGGAAATCGCTGCTGTGTTTTACTGACTTCCCCACAGTTGGCAGTTTCCCTTGGAATCGCCGTGTTAATCAGAAACACGCCGTCCATATTGTCAACACTTTGTTTAACCACTTCTATAAATTCAGCATTAGTGTTCGAGCGGTCCTGAGTTGATGGATGAAATCGTCGGCAGCCCCAGACAGCCAAGCCCCATAAAACAAAGTCCAGGGCGCGAGGCTCTAAAGCAGGAGACACTTGACATTTGCTAGGACACGTGACTTGTTGGTGACTCACCTCTGGGCTTGAAAGAACGGCGGGTCCCACAAGGAAAGGTCTCCAGGAGCAAGGGAGAAGGGAGGCCACGCGGCCTCCTGCCGGAATCCTGCTGGGGACAAGTCTCTGCCCATGGGTTGGGGAAATGCCTGGAAGGAAGCCAAGGATCTAGAGGAAATGGAAGACGCCTGGAGGAGAAGGGAGTCCATGAAATAGAATGACTGAGCCACACCAGCCATGTCAAGCCCGTTCCTCTAAGAAGCACGTGACTTCGACTAGTGACCACAAATAATGAGGGTAGGTGGGGTACAATGGGGCATGTGACCTTGTACGCATCTTCTTCCTAAGAGGAAGATGTAGAAGAAGACATCTCCCTCTGTCCATCAGTCTGTCTGGTAGCAGAGGTCTGAGAGACCAGGTCTGAGCCCAGCCCCTAATCTTGGGCCCAGAAGCACACTGCTGTGAGCCTCCTGGGTCAGCCTCAGTGGCAGGGAAATCACAATGAACAGGTGAATAGGCCTCAGAGCAGGCCTCAGAGGGGTGTCAGACACCCCTCTCATGAACGCAGAATGCTAAGAACAATGTTCAGCAGAGGATGGGCGCTCCATTGAGGGCATCAGGGAAGGCTCCCCGGAAAGGTGATATTTAAATGATGTCCAAGAATGAGAGGGTTCCAGGCAGAAAGAAAGGCTTTTACATCAGCAGGACCATGGGCCTGTAAGGATCTGAGCCAAGGTCAGTCAGGTTGGAGACCAGATGATGAGGAAGAGAGTGGTGTGTGGGGAGGGTTGGGCAGGGGCTGGGCCACACACAAGTATTCAAGACTCTTCATTCCCATGAGGATACTGAGGCCCATACTGGATCAGTGACATCTGCACAGCACCCCAATGTCTAAGCCCATGCCTTGCAAAACTAACCAAGATGGTGGCATGGTCTACACACTTTCCTCCTCCATCGCCTGCTCCAGATGCGAGAGCCTGGTTGGACCAGGCATATTCCTCAAGAGTGAGACAATGGAGACCTCAATCAACTCTCGTCTTCAGGTAAACTGCCCCTCACACCTCTGGACGAGGGCCAGGCTCACGTGTCCCCTTCGAGAAGAGGCCCATCAAGATGCTGGCCCTTCTCCTCCCTGCCTCCCCAGCCCCCTGCTCCCCAGGCCAACAGCTCTCCATTCCACATCCTGCCCAGCTCGTCCAACTCTTTCCAAGCGCCTGTTTTTCCAGAAATACGAGTTGAGCAAAACAGCCTCCCTCCCTGAACTTGAGTCTGAAATAATAACCCCAAGAAACACACACTTTCTTGGAAAACCCTTCAGAGCCTCCCGCTGCCTTTGGACACGTCAAAGCTGGATTTGTTAAAATAATAATCTTTAGGAACTTGAGTTTCTCCGAAGCCAAATGCCTTGCATAAGACTATCACGCACCTCCGTCCCTGACCCAGAAAACTGGGCCATGAGCTAACGTGGCTCAGTGTCCAGAGTGAAATCACTTGGTGTCGTTCTTTTTTTCTTCTTTCCTTTTTTCTTTTTTTCTTTCCTTTTCTCTCTCTCTCTCCCCCTCTCTCCCCCCCAACCTTCCTTCCTCCCTCCTTCCTTTACTTCCTTCCTTCCTTCTCTTTCTCTCTCGCTCCCTTCTCTCCCCCACTACTCTCACCAGGTCTGAGGCAGCTGGGGGATGTGTCCCTGGAGACAGGCTCTTCTGGAAAGGGCTCCAGTTGGGTGGGAGGAGGAGGGGAAAGGTGGCCCAGGCTAGAGGCTCTGAGAGGTGGGAAACCTGCAGGTCTTGCGTGCAGTGTCAAGCAGGACAGCAGGGAGGCACCCAGTCTAGCTGACTAGCTGTGACCAGTCTCCCTCGATGCCTCTTTGGCAGGGTCCTGAGGTCAACAATTGCCCAGGCCAACTCAACGCCTTCGCTGTCTTCCTTGGACATTTTCAGGAAGCAATCCTCATTTCCAGCTTTGCTGGTGGTGGCTGAACCCTTGGGCTCTGAACCTGGGTGATCTCGGGCTGGCGCTCAACAGCTGTGGGATGTGGGCAAAAGAGCTAGCCACGTAGCCTCAGACGGCAAGCCAGGAGGCCCCCACTTGGAGGATGTAGTTAAGGTCCCCTTGGAGGAGGCTTGTCAGTGGCTGCAAGCAGAACCCACATGCGGTGGTTAAGAGCCAATGGGTGGCAGGATTCTGGGAAAGCAGTGTGCTCCCCAGCTCTGCAGCACCTCAGGATTCCCAGCGTGGCCTGGGAGGAGGAGATCTGGGGTGGGGGGACAGTGGGGAGGGCCTAGAATTCAGCTGACATCTCAAACCCCATCTGCAGTGGCTGGGCCTCCACCACTGAAATTTCATTTGCTTCTGCCTCCAAGAGCTCCCTGCAGAGTGCAAACCCCCAAGAGGGCTGGGGTATTGATGGAGCATCAACTAGTTAATCTATAAACTTGTAAACTTGACATCATTCAATCCTCAGCACAACCCAGGGAAGCCCATACTATTTCTCTCCCTATTTAAGAGAGAAGGAAACTGAGCCCCAAAGTGTTAAGAAAAAAAAAAAAAGCCCCTTGACAAAAGCCATATACCTAGGGAAAACTGGACAGCCAGGAAATAAGATAGGTGATCAGATTCAAGAGACCCCAGGGCTAACCACTAACCTCAGGACCCACACTCCCCGCGCCCCCGCAACTGCACAGCATGTCCTAAAACAATGCTTATTCCCACTGTCTGCTTCGGGAAGGTGGCTGCTCAGTGCCTTGCAGCAGCACTGAACTCAGCCCAGGGTCCTCATCCCAGCTCTGACCATTCCATGCTGTGTGGCCTTGAGCAAAGTGCTCTCCCTCTCTGAACCTCCATGCCCTTATCTTGCAAACAGGGATAAAATCATATCTAAGGTGTGGGGGCACACAGGAGAGGATCCATGTGAAGCACCAGGTACTTGGGAGATGCTGTATATAGTCATCAAAATAGCAATTCCTCTCTTTTTCCCAGGATGGAGGGTTACCTCAAGGCCCAACCATTTAGAGTATTTTTGTCCCACCCAAGGAGTCTCCCCGCCTTGCTTTTGCTTTTCATCCTTTGCTCAGGTGCTAGGTCAAAGCGGGGTGCTGGGCCCTGGCAGCCTGCCTGCAGCTGGCCCCGGGTCCAGTGTGCCCTGTGACGTCTGCCTTCACAATAGCGCCTTGGCTCCGTGGGACATGTGAGTCTGAAGGACAGGCTGTGTCCTCTTTGCTCTCTTGGCACCCCGACTTCTAGAGCCCAGACAGCTGCCCACACCCCAGTTGGAGCAGAGGGAGTTCTGGGGGGCTTCTCTGGACAGCTAGATGCCCCATTGTCAGTTGAGAAGAGTCCTGGCGAGGCGTCTCGTGGTGGGGTATTTGTGTTGGGGGTCAGATCACGTCCTTGATTTCCAGCCTGAAGTATTATTGTTGCTGCCGTGGCTGTCACTGTTTTCACAGAGGGATGTTTTTCAAGCTAAACCAAGTGATATCTTGAGGAGATGCTGCGGAGGTGTGTTTGGTGCCCTGCCCAGATCTGCCTGCCCTCCATTATTTGTACATGCGCAGACCCTAGAGCAGACTGCTGCCTTTGCCCAAGGCTTCTCACACCCACAGTGTGTGGGTCAGGCCAGCCTTGTTGGGGAGCAGCCTTCAACCAGCGGAGGTGGGGAGAATACCCCAGCTCCCTCATTCCTGGGGGGCAACTGTGAGGTGTGTCTTGCATAGTGTCCTGGAGACGACCAGCAGGACTGAGTTCCAGCTACCTCCAGTAGCCACCTGGGCGCCAGCGCACTCTGTAATTCCTTCCCTTCCCTGTCTCGCTGCCCACTCCTCTTGACGTTACCTCCCAAAGGAGCCACCTAACTGGGGTCTTTATCTCAAGCTCTGCACTAGAGGAGACTAAACTAAGACACATGCACAAGAGGTGAGCTGAACCTAGGTGTCTGTGTGCCAGTGCTAAGTGATTTTTAAGGATTAGGGCATTTCAAATGGCAATCTTAGTGGAAGGTACTGTTATCACTCCCATTTTATTTTTTTTAATTATTTTTTTAAAAGATTTATTTATTTATTTATACAAGCACTGGGTATAGTCAGAAGCGCGGGAGGGTGAAAGAATTCACCAGAGCCAGAGCTGGGAGCAGAACAGGCAGACAGACGAAGTACACTGCTGAGGGGAGCAGCAGGCACGGCAGGAGAGGTCTGCACTCCATGTGGGACCTTCACGGGTAGCCAGGGAGCGAACCTGCGCTGCAGAGGCTGCGAGCAGCTTCGCAGCCCAATGTTCAACCACTGCGCCACCAGGGGAGGCCCATCACTCCCATTTTCGAGAGAGATGCAGATGCAGAGAGGTAGTGTCACTTGCCCAAGGTCACACGACCAGGAAGTATCAGAGCTTTTCTACTGGAGGAAGGAATGGATGCCTGGACTCTACCTGCTGTTCCCCATGTCCACCCTCTGACTTACCCCAGGTCCCTCCAGTGCTCACCTCTGGGATTTTTCTGACACTGACTCAACATGCGCAGAGTGGGATATGTGGGGCCCCATCTGAAACAGCAAAGATGATTCCTTGCTTCTAGGGCCAGGGGTTGGGGGTGGTGGTGGGGGCTGGTGGGGTTGGCGGGGGCGGGCTAATGAGAAGCAGCTGGTGACAGGCCTCAGGCCCTGTGAGCTCCAGAATGCCAGCTCTGTGTCCCACTCTCTGGGGATCCATTTCCCATCTCTGGGTGAGGCTGCTGAGGCAGCTGGGTCAGTGGGGGCCAGACTGCCAGGGTTTAAACTTCATTCAAATGCAGAAGAGTGGTGTGACCTTGGGTCAGTCTTAAATCTCCACTTCCCTATTTGCAAAAGAGAAATAATAGTAATAGCAGAACAGTAGTGTCTACTCACAGATCTGGTGAGGGTGGTCAAGAAAACAGCCTTTGCTAGGCACTCAGGACAGTACCCCTATTATTAATAAGCAAGGCCACAGCTTTTAACTTAATTAATTTTGCTGTGTCCTGGGCTTCCCAGCAATAAAATGGGCACAGTGACATCACTTCCCAAATTGCGTGCTGTGATAAAAAAGAAAGAATGCAAAGGACGTGCCACTACTTAGGAAACCATGTGTTTTCATATTAGTAGGAAGTAATTTGTTAATATTCGTTAATAAAAATTAATGTGAGCTCATTAATGTTAATTACCACTCATAGTTAAAATTCCTGGTCTGGACTCTAACAGAAATGGCCATCAGATTGTGATCCTTTTGTGCAGGGTTAGGGGGATGCATGTGTACACATCATTTCACTTTATTGTTACAACAGCTAAAGGGTGCCAGACAAAATGCCAGAGGCCCCATTAAATTTGAGTTTCAGAGAAACAGAATAATTTTTTTTAGTGTAAGTACATCCCAAATATAGTATGGGCTATACTTATGCAAAGATGAAAACCTCATCATTTCTTTGAAATTCAAGTCTAACAGGGCGTCTTGTTTTTATTTGGTGCACCTGGAACCATAACACCACCCATTTAACAGACAACAAAGAAACAGACATAAAGGACTGAAATGACTTGCCCACATCTCAAAGAGGCAGCAGCCATCTAGGATCAGGACCCCGGGGCTCATTCACCCCCGTGTGTGGCTGTGGCTAGCAGGGGCTAGGTTTGCATTCTAGATCAACTTAATCTGCTCTGTTGTGTCATAAGAGGGCTGCTGTACCATCTGCTGGTGTTTTGAGGGCTCTGCTCCCACTTTCTCTGAAGACCCTGGGGACTCCTCAGTACCCACTGCTGTCTGTGTACAAGGTCTGCCAGGCAGGCACACCCTAGGCTGAGCTCCCTGGGTCCAAATTCAAGGCTGCCTGGTGTCAGGCAACCCTGCAGGAAACAAACAAATGCAAGTGGAAAAGTTGGGGGGGGCCACAATCCACCAATTACTTAATGCTTTCCTGGTGTCCAAACATTTCGCCTTGTGTGAACTGAGCGCCGAGACTTGGCTGGGAAAGTGCGGTGAAGAAGGGACCTGGTGGTGTGTGTTTTTTTTTTTTTAAAGATTTTATTTATTTATACAAGATCTGGGGTACAGGCCAGATGTGCGGGAGGGTGAGAGGATTCACCAGAGACAGCGGGGGGGGGAATAGAACAGGCAGACTGATGAAATACACTGCTGAGGGGAGCAGCAGGGGAGACAGGAGAGGTCTGCTGCCCCATGTGGGATTCTCGCCGGCCGGGATCGAACCCTCACTGCACAGGCTGCGGACAGCTTCACAGTGTGGTGCTCAACCCCCTGAGCCACCAGGGAGGTCTCAACCTGGTGATGTTTTACATGCAAATCCAGAGGGATGGAATTGCTGAATCAGTGAGGTGGGTGGAGCTTGCCTCATCTGAAAGAGATCTTGAGGTCAAAGTGAAGATCAGCGACATGAATAGGACCCTCCTGGAGATACAGCACTTCCTGCTGCCCCCCTCCCACCCCCTCCCCGGTTGACCTCCCCAGCCCTAGCTGCAGCCTCCGTTTCCTGCTGCCAGCTCTCCAGTCTGATTCTCCTTCCCATTTCCCTGCCCCTCTGCCCCCAGCTTCCCACCTTTGTCTAGAATCCATGCCCCTTCACTGTGCAGATACCTGCTGAGTATCCCCAGAGGCCCAGGCATTCAGGCCAGCCTATCTGGATACAGTTCCCACTTTACACAGAAACTGAGGCCCAGTGAAAAGGAAGGGGTTTTCCTTGGGTCCTGCCAGGATCTGCAAGCCAAGTCTCTTGACTCCAACACCAGGGCCATCTTCATCACCAAATGTCTATTTGACAACGTAACAGCACTAAATGTCTATTTGACAACGTAGCAGCACTAAAGCTGACCCAGTCTCTCACCAGCAAGGGGAATCTCAGGTGCTGCATCCTGATGATATAAAAAAAAAGCACTGGAGGGGCCTCCCTGGTGGCGCAGCGGTTGACCGCTGGGTTGCGAAGCTGCCCGCAGCCGCTGCGGCGCCGGTTCGATCCCCGGCTGCTCCCCGGCCACCGGAGGAGGATCCCACATGGCGCGCAGACCTCTCCTGCCGCCCGCTGCTCCCCTCAGCAGTGTACTTCGGTCCCTCTGCCTGCTCTGCTCCCCGCTCTGGCTCTGGTGAATTCTCTCACCCTCCCGCGCTTCTGACTGTACCCAGTGCATGTATAAACAAACAAACAAACAAACAAATAAATAAATAAAACATGCCTCTATTAAAAAAAAAAATTTTTAAAAATAAAAAAAAAAAAAAAAAAAAAAGCACTGGATAGAAATAAGCAAGATCCAAGTTTTTATGCCAAAATTTATTTCCTTCCCTCTTCCTTCCTCTGTCTCTTCCCTCTCCTTTCTCACTCCCTCCCCTACCACCCATTCATTCTATAAATGTCTGTGGGCATGCTTCTATGCTATTTCCACCCTCCGGGCTAAGGTCACTCAGTGTCAAGGATCCTTCAGCCCAGGGAAGAGGCAGACAGGCAAACAGACCCAGAGGGCTGTCAGTGGGGAGTCAGGCAGGCTGTGAGCCTACAGAGGAGGAATGTTCCTCCTCCCCCAGCCCAAGGAGGGCCAGGGAGGGAATGATATCTGGGATCAAAACCTAAAAGAGGAATAGTGAATATCTGGGTGAACAGTAAAGAGAAAGGAATTTTAGGAATAAGGAACAGCCTGTGCAAAGGCCCAGGACAGAGGGGCTCAGGCTGGGACATGCATGGAGTTCAGGAGAGTGAAGGAGATGAGGAAGGACTGGAACAAGGAAAGTGGGGCTGACCCTGAAGGATCTTGAGGGCCAGTGGATCTTCTTGGACACCCTCCAGGGAGCACTGGAATCCCAGCTCCTCACTAGCATCTCCATGTGGCTTCATTGAATCTCTGCTCTTTGAATCACTGCTCTTTAGACCTAAGCAGAGTCACCAGTCTGCAGGTTCCAGTCTGAGTCTTAGATCTGGAGGAGACTAGATCTAGGAGTTCTGCCTGCTCAGAGGCTCTGGTGGAGAAAGGGGTGAGGGAACCCCACTTACACCAGACACAGAGTGTCTAACAGGGGTGGGGGAGCCCAGAGCTCACTTCATCAACCACAGAGAGGAAAGAATGTTATATAGGTACTGAATCCCCTACTTCTGTCCAAGCTACGGGACTTAAAAAACCGAGAAAAATAAACCACATCTAATTACCCTGGCTGGTTTCAGCACTGGGCTTCTCTCCCCTGCTGACACATGCATGCCCACACCATCCTCTAGAACAATGGGAGCCACCCTTTGCTGGCACCTGCACTGCCTTGTGATGCTCCCAGGAATATCCTTGCCAGTGCTGCTAAACTCCACCTTACAGGAGAGGCTACAGAGGCGCAGAGAAGTGAAGTAACCTACCTGGGGCCACACAGCAAAGCATTCAGCCAGCATTAGAGCCTAACCTGTCTTATTCCAATGCCACCAACTTTCATCTGAGCCACAGGCATCTGTGGATAATGAACTTGGAAAATATATTCAACCCTGGGAATCTGAAGTTCCGGGGAGGATGTTTAAAAGTCTCTAAATAATTCTGTTGGTAAAACTCAGATAAGAATGTTCTCCTTCCTAGGAGGAAAGACTCCCAGTTCCCTGTGGACATCCTGGATTCATAAAAAAGCACCCTCAGTATTCCAGAGGCAGGATGTCGGCTGCTGTCTAGGGTCCCAGCAAACTACCAGGGACAAATCCAGGCTGCAGGGGACACTGGGGCCTCGGTGGAGTGATGTGTGGGTGATAGGAAACCCAAAAGATATTCTGTTCACGCATACACACGCACTCGCACACACACACAATTGGACTTATATAGGTCTGCATCACTGCATTAACATGTTGACATGAGATTCAAGTGGTGGAACCAGTAGCAGTTCCCGTCATCACACATCATGTTCATCCTGCTATGGCCCCATCATGTCGTGAGTCTCCAGTGAGCAGAGCTGCCCTCACCTAGGATCCCCTAAGACCAGCAACTCACCTGACCTGAGGGAATTATTCAGATGAAGGGCACACGGAAAGAGACCAGGTCTATTTCACTCACCCCATAACCCCATAGGCCAGCAGCACATCTGGTGCAAGGTAGGTTCACAGTTAATAGTTGGGAGTTTGAACTGAAATGTAGGTGTGGCGAGTTAGTGAACAAGTGAATTAAAATGTATAATAAATAGATACACAGAAGATGGGTTAAATAAGTAGCAAAAGGACACAAGGGCATTAGGATGTTTGGATTAAAATTAAAAATATGGATGGACACTGGATGAATGCATGGATGGATGAATGGATTGATTAATAAGTCTAAAGGTGTAGGATAGATGAATGAATTAATGCAGATATAAATGGAGAATAAATAATCAACACACAATGCATTAAGAGCTGACTGGGTGGGAGGCTAGATAAAATGAATAAGTGGGCGGTGGCCTACAGGAGAGTGAATAATCAGAAGAGAGGATCTTCTGGGCAGTGAGAGCAGAGCTGCCCATCCTCAGCCCCACACTCGCCTGCCACCTCCATCAGAATTCCGCAGCCAGGCTATTTTTGTCCTTGCTGTGAAGGGGAGCTTTTTTTTTTTTTTTTTTTTTTTGGGATGCAGCTTGTTAGAGGAGAAAGCATGCAGAGCCCTTCCTCCCACGGGTGCCTCCTGAGCTGAGCGAGCACCCCCCTCTGTCAGGCATTTGGGAATAAAGCCAAGCACAAAACCACAGCAAATGTGAGTAACCTGACAGAGAAAGACAGAAAAGGGACTGGGCCATGCTCTCCGGCCCTCTCTAGGGAGACAGGGAACACAAGAGGGAGGTGTCTTGGACTGAACCTGAAATTCCTGACCTCCATTCAGTCTTGGTACCATTACTGAGTGAGCCCCAGACCTTGGGAACACAGTGATTCTCACAGACATACCTAATGGAGGAAAGAGACATAACTCAGTCAACAAAAAATATGGCATCAGAGTCAAGGACTAGAGAGTGTCTTCATTATCTTCTGCTCCTTGACGAATGACCCAAAAGTCAGCAGCACAGTTTCTGTGCTTCTGTGTGATGCTGGCTCAAGTTCTCTCAAGGAGTTGCAGGCAAGATGGCAGCCAGGGCTGCAGTCTCATCTGAAGGCTCAACTGGAACTGAAGACTCCATTCCCAAGGTGGTACAGAAACAACCTGGCAAGGGAGTGCTGGCTGTGGGTGGGAAGCCTCAGTTCCTCTCCATTTGTATGTCACCTGAGGCTGCCTGAGAGGCTGGTTCCACCCTTCCGAGGGGTCCAGGAGAAAGTAGAGGGAAGCTCCAAAGCCTCTTGATACCTGGTCTTAGAGATTGTTCACTGTCCCTTTTGCCACATTCTATTTATTAGGAGCAAGTCATTAAGCCCAGGGGGAGGGGAATGGAGCTGTGCCTTTGAATGGGAGGGAAGTTAAAGTGTGGGGACAAATGTTAGAGCACTACTGAGCATGTCAGGAGGTCTGACATGTGACAAGTCAATGCTGTGAGGGTCATTGAGGGAAAGTTCTCCAGAGATGACTGAGGACCAGGTCCTGGGAGTGGGAGGGAGCTTGTTGTGTGTAGGGACAAGATGAGCTTGAGCCTGTGATGGAGATGGGGATGGAAGCAGGGAAGCTGAGAGAGGCAGGAGTAGGTTTTGTAGACCACTGTGAGCAATGCAGTTTCTGTCCCGCAAGAAGTTTTGTGGAGTGCTTACCTGTGCCACCTTGTGAATCACTCAAGAACCTCACATGGGGGATCCTCTGATTCCAAGTGCAGAAGTGAGGATGCTGGGGAGCAAGGAAGGGAAGGAAGGTCACACACCCATCTGGGATGCAGAACTGGGATTTGGACCCAGAAAAACCGGCCCCAAAGCAACAGTCCTGAAATCCTCCAGAGCAAATGCTGCATTTAGCCCATCAGGAAGCTGGGGTAAAATACTTCTGAGGATAAAAATATGGTGAAAGAGAACAATGGAGACAGAGAAACTAAAGGCAGGAGAGAAACAGGATGAGAGACTGAGACGCCAGTGACTCAATGACAAAGAGAAGCAGCAAGGGAGATAGAGGAGGGTCAAGACCAGAAAATCTTCAGGTGTCGTACACAAGGAGGTGGAGAGAAAAAGCAAGAGATGGAAAATGGAGGCAGAGGGACAGAAGTGAGAGGGATGCCTGAGATGTGGGGTGTGTGTGCGTGCAGTGCGGATGTGCTACTGAGGGTGGCACGGCCAGGCGGACCACACCATCCATTGCTCCTGTCTCCCCGGACAGCGGGGGAGGGAGAGGATGCTGACAAAAGACAGTGAATTCCAGTAATTCCAGATGAAATAACAGCCAGACAGCTTGCCAGGAAGTTGGGGCGGGGTGGCTAGGGAGAGCGAGAGAATGTCCAAAGAAAGTTTAGCAATGTGCTTTAGGATTCCCTCCTCCACACCCCCCAAAGAATCAGCCATATGGGGGTGGGGTAGCAGGTGCCCATTGAGTTGGAAGACATCTGCCTCCAACAGCCCATGCCAAACTGGGGGTCTCAGGAGGAGCACTTGCAGGGGGCCCAGCCATGGGGCAATAGGGAGTGACTTCAAACATAGGGGTCCACTCTGCACACAGGACAGTGGGGTTTTGTGGGAGAAAAGGAAGGATCTGATCTTCCCCAGGGAGCTACCATGTGCACAAAGGGCCCATTTCCTTTTACTGAAAAAATTCCTACCCCAAGCTCCACCCACATGCCATACATATCTTGTATCATTCACAAGTATTCACCCCCAGAACATTAGCTACTCAGTACTATCCTCATTTGCAGGTGAAAAAATGGAGTTCAGAGGCAGCCCGCAGTCACCCAGCTGGACAGGAGAGTAGGAGTCCAATGTGCCTTAAACCCCCACATTTAAAAATAAATTGCAGATATCAGGAGACTCTACTCACTAGTGACTTAATATGTATTGCCCAAGAATAAGAACCTTCTAGAATCACAACACCATGTTCCACCCAAGAAATTCAATATCAATACAGAAATAGTATTATTTTATATATATATATATATAGTCTATTTACAAGTGCACCAAATTGTCCCAAACAATAGATAAAATGTCCCAAATGCTGGATTTTATTTTTTTAATCTGGGATCACTTTTCATGAAGATGGTGCCAAAAGTAAAGAAGGAAGCCCCTGACGCTCCCAAAGCTGAAGCAAAGCAATGACAACTTTGAAGGTCAAAAAAGCAGTGCTGAAAGGCGTCTACAGCCACAAGGAAAGGGTGCTCACGTCACCCCCTTCTGGAGGCCCAAGATACTGCGACCCAAAGTCAACCCAAATACCCTCAGAATTCCAAGCAGGAGAGAAACAAGCCACTATGCCATCATCAAGCTCCCCAATGAGTCATCCATGAAGATAGAAGACAGCAACATACCTGTGTTCATTGTGGACGTCAAGGCCAACAAACCCCAGATCAGACCAGCCATGAAGAACCTCTATGACATTGACACGACCAAGGTCAACACCCTGGTCAGGCCTGATGGAGAGCAGAAACGTATGTTCAATTGTTCCTGACCAGGAATCTTTGGATATGGCCAACAAAATCGGGATCTTCTGAGTCTATCTGGCTAATTCTAAATGTAAAGTTTTTCACCATAACACATACATACATACATACATACATACATACATACATAAAATGAATACATAAATCCCGAATCACATTGCATTTGGTATTCATGCTTTCTTTGACTCCTTTATTTAAAACAACCCTTTTGCTGATGTGGGAGAAGCTGATGCTCTTCTTCCTGGTGACATTGACAGTTGGAACAGTGTAGATGACAGTGTGGTAGAACCACCCATGATCTGGGCGTGTCCACTTGCGTCCTCCCCATCAGACTCAGGGCAAACCTTTGGGCAGTCACGTCACTCCCACATGTGCTTCCCATTTCATCTCCTCACATGATGTTCCTGGCTGTCATTATGGGGGTGCTGAGTTGGTCAGTGGGTTTTGGCTGGGTCTGCCATGCCTTTTTATTGTCAAAGTGCACTTTCTTTTGTGTGAGTAATACATCAGCTGTGACACATTGGGAGCATGTAAAGACATCCATTCCCCAGTAAACTTTCACCCTGTCATTTTGTGAGCCATGAATGATCCTTGCCAGAACCAAATCTTGCAGTGGTGATTGCAATGTGAATTCGTCTTTTCATACTTATGAGTTAATGTTTCTTGGTAAAGAGGAGTTTCCCACTATCCCCACTGCCTTTTCATTTCATCTGTTTTCTGTTAGCTTTTTTTAAGCTCAAACTATTCTAGATTTGGGTTGGTGGAGTTCCTTCAAGCTGACCTCTGTGTCCTTTTGCACATGTCTCCCTCATTCTTTGAGAACTTTCTTACTTTCTAATGAAATAGAATGTTCTAGGCTCATCTTGTTCCACTGCTTCCATCTTGGAATCAGTCTTTGCTCCAAGATGTCTTTGGTTGCTTTTAGTAGAGAGTGGTATTTAGAAACTAAGATATGAGTCCAAAGTGTGCTCACTTTACCCAAGGTGTCACCATCTCTGGGATTTTCCCAAGAAGAGAAGACACATGAGTTCATTTTGATACCACCAATCCAAATCCAACATTTTCCTTATTTCCATCGGTCTGATGCCACTGTAAAAACCCCATTCCCCAAATATTAAAATGCCCACTTGTTCTGTCCTGTAAACCAGATGAAATCATTTCAGAATTACAGCAATCTGAATATCAGTGACCAAGCTATACATTAAATTTTAAGATTTCTTTGCACTGACTTTAAAGTATATTCAATTAAGAAGACATAGTAAAGAACTGTGTTCAAAGTTTACTTTAACTAATTTCCTTTTCTAGGTAGTTATGTTTTTGTATTTTTTAAAGATTTATTTTATTTATTTATACATACAAGAACTGGGGTGTAGGCCAGAGGAACAAAGGATTCACCAGAGACAGAGTGGGGAGCAGAACAGGTGGATATACTGAAATACACTGCTGAGGGGAGCAGTGGGCGAGACAGGAGAGGTCTGCTGCGCCAGGAGGGTCATGGATCGAACTCTTGGCTGGGGATTGAACTCTTGTCGCAGTGGCTAGAGAAAGCTTGATAGCACTGAGACTTTAACCCCTGTGCCATGAGGGAGGCCCAGCTGTGTTTTTGTATTATCCATTGTGCTTGACAAACGATCCCTAGACTTAGTGACACCAAAAAGCATTTATAGTATCTGCTGGGTTTTGTGGAGGCAGGTGTGATTTATCTGGGTTCCCTGCTTCAGGGCCTCTCAGATTTCAGTCAAGTTGTCAGCCTGGCTTCCCCTGGAGACTTGACTGGGAGAAGCAGGGTCCACTCCCACTCTCATTCCCATGGGCACTAGCAGGATTAGGTACCTTGATGCCATAGCTGAAAGTCCCACCTGGTACCTGGCTATTGGCCTGATGGCACTCAGTTTCTTTCCAGGTGAACTTCTCCACCAAGGAAAGCATATGAGAGAAGCCAGAAGTGGAGAGTGCTAGAAAGACAGACTACAGTCTTCCTTAACCAAACTCAGAAGTGACATCCATTACCTCTGCCATCTCTCATTCATTAGAAGTGAAGTGCTGGGTTCGGCCCACAGTCCAGGGAAGAGGATTATACAAGTGTGAGTACCAAGAGGTGGGGATCCTGGAAGTTACTTTAGAGAGCTACCTACAAAACTTATCAGTTTGATATATAGTTAGGTTTATTTGTTTCTCTTTGAGTCGAATTTTAGAGTTTGCTGTCATTTTCATGCTTGTTGATTGAAATTTTTCTTTGAATCCATTAAATAGTCATATGGGTCAGAGTATATTATATAAAAAGAAGTCCCAAGAGAAGGCTTGTTCCTATCCCCATTCTGTCACCCCATTCTGACTCACTTCCTCCTGCAACCAATTTTATTCACTTCTTACCAGAAGTGAATCTTACCAGCTTTTCCTTATACAAATTTATATTCACATATTTTTCTTATCTTTCCACTTTTCTTGGATAAAAGATAGCATATGATAGATCTTATTTGCACTTTACTTTTCACTTACTGATATATTCTAGAAATCACTTTGTTTCTGTTCATAGAAATTATCTTCATTTTTTAGAGCTGCACAGTAATCTATTATGGGTAAGTGCCCATGGTTTATTCAACCAGTCTCCGCTGAGTAGGCATTTGGGGGATTCCTAACATTTCATTGTTATAGAAAATACCACAGCAAATGACTGTGCACTTGTTCTGGACTTGCGGAGTTGTATATTCAAGGTAAATTTCAAATAATGAAGGGTTAAAAGATCGACCATATGTGACATTTTTAGATATTGTCAAAAAAACCCTTTTGCATTCCCATCAGAGTGTATGAGTCTGTTTTTCCACATTCACACAGTCCCCCAACCAATCATATTATCAAATTTTTGTCAATCTAAGAGGAGAGGAATACTCTATGTAGTCTCAATTTGTATTCTCTTATCTGTGAAGTTGAATATCTTTTTATGTTTTTAAAGGCCATTGATGCATTCTTTCTGTGTATGAGCTATTAACGTCTTTTGTTCATTAAAAATATTGAGGTTTTGGTCTTTATTCTTGTCTTCTAGAGCTTTTTATATATTAAAGACATCAACAGCTTATCTGTGACATTGATTGCAAATATTTTCTTCCAATCTGTCGTTTGACTTTGCCTTTGATATTTGTTCTTTTCTGCCATCATATTTATCTGTCTTTCTTTGTTCCATCGTGTTTTGAATCATAGTGGGAAAGATTTTGTCCACACTGCAGTGCTTTCACACAAGAATTCATCCATGCTTGCTTCTAATACCTGTATGGTTTTGCTGTTATTTTGACATTCAGCTCTGTGATCATTTATATTTAAATCTGGTGTGAGAAGATAATTGTTTTTATATAGAAAAGGAAACTGAGACTCAGAGGATGTTATTGATTCTTTTTCTTAATTCATACAGATGATAACAATGTATTTATTTAATATATACTATGAACCATGCATTAGAGTCTCACTAGCATGCATCTTGTGTTTTACTTTATCTCATTTAATGCACCTAGTATTTATTATCTCATTTAACCTTCATAAAAACTCCTTGAAACAGGTAATGTTCCTATTCTACATAGCAAGAAATTGAGGCTTGGTGATAGGAGGTGATATGTCCAAGGAAGACACAAAGGAAAGCTAAACATACCAGTTGTTCTTAAGAAGGGTTTCTAGAAACTGTAAGAAAACAACTTACCTCCCATTGGCTATAATGTGACCACATGGCCACAACTAGCTGCAAGGCAAACTGGGAAATGTAGTTCTTATTCTGGGTGGCCATGTATACAAATTCATGGTTGTAGTAATTATGGAAAGAAAAGAGAAAGATTTCAAAGAACAACCAGCAAGGTGGGGAAACACAGGAAGGGAGATTATGCAGTTCCCTAAATGATATCTCTGGTTTTGAGGACATAGAAAAGTGTTTCTGCTTTTGGGGTTGAGATGCCAATGACCTTGAAAATTTGCTCCCACATATTGGCACAGTTTATTCGCCTCAACATGTGGAACCAAGGTGTTCATGCTTAGAAATTGCTTCTACATCTTCTCTCAAGACACCCACGCCTTCTTTATTCCTGGTGTTAACTCTCTGGCCCTTTCTGGCTTGTGCTCTGTGGCCTTGATTGGTAGACAAGAAAGAGTCCATGACTCAATGTAAAAAGTCGAGGAATGGCCTCTTTCTGGAGGAAGAATAATGAAGGTGGCTTAGAACTGAAGAAAAAATAATTATGGCTACTAATATGCAAGTACCTGTAATGTGGTAGTTCCATTGGGAACATTTTATATACATTGTCCCTAATCTTCAACTCAATCTTTTTTTTAAGAAAAGATTTATTTTATTTATACAAAAGCCAGGGTACAGGCTAGGTGTGCGGGAAGGTGAGAAGATTCACCAGAGACAGAGCAGGGAACAGAACAGGCAGACTGATGAAATACACTGCTGAGGGGAGCAGCAGGCGAGACAGGAAGAGGTCGGCTCACCATGTGGGTTGCTCTGAGGCCAGCGGGGATCGAACTGGCGCTGCAGAGGCTACGGACAGCTTCACAGTGAGGCGCTCAACTGCCTGCGCCACCAGGGAGGCCCTTCAACTCAATCTTACAAAGGAAAACACTGGAACTCAGAATTTGAGTAACAAGTCCATGATCTCAAAACTAGAAAGTGACAGGAGGCCAGGCTTAAGTCACTTCTATTGGCTTCAGGGACTGTTTCTGTTTTTGTTTTGTTTTGTTTTGTTTTTATATCTTTTACATCATTTTTCATTTTTGCACAATGCATGTATTTTCATCTTGATTATAGTCCCCATACCATTCCCATCACCCTTGTTTTGATCCTACTCCCTTCTTCCTCCCACCCCCTGCCCCCGTAGCGTGTCTCTGGTTTATAGCTGCTTGTTGATTTTGATCAACAGGAACTGTTTCTTATTTTAACCCTCAGGAAACTACCAATTATGCCATTAATGTTTAAGGACTGAAATTTTGCTATACATATTCATATATATTTTTTTAAATGTGTGTTTATAAAGCACCTACTATGTACCTAAAACTCAGCTTGGGTTTCTGCTGCTCTGGGCCCCCTAAAGTGTTGGCTGGGGTGATGGGAGGGACTGGGCCATGGATGTCCTCTTACAGCAACCAAGCTGGCTTGCTCTCCCGGCACAGCAGTGTTCCCCAGAAAGAGAGAGGGGACATGTGCAAGACCCCTTATGTCCTACGCTTGGAACTGACTTGGCATGACTTCTGCTGATTTCTACTAAGGCAATTAAGTCACACTTACTTGTAAGTGAGCATCGAAGGATGGAGAAATGGACCTACTTCCTCACAGGGGGAGCTGCGAGTCACATTGCTAAGGGAGGGTGGAGAGTCAGAACATTTGGAAAAGTGGAGATTTAACAAAAGTAACTTAGCACATATAGGCACCTTACTAATAGGCTTCAGTGAAGAATCTGTATGTTATTCTCAGCCATGTTTCCGCAAACCTCTTCCATAAAGGAACAGATAATAAATATTTCAGACTTCACGGATCACACAGTCTCTGTCTCAGTTATTCAAGCTCGCTGTTGTAGCTGAAAGCAGCCGCATAAAAACCATAAACAAACGAGAGTGGCTGCGTTCCAATAAAAGTTTATTTACAAAAACAGGCAGCTGGCTGGATCGGAGCCACAGGCGGCAGCTTGCTGACCCCTACGTGAAGGGCGCCGAGAAGCTGTCCAAGGGTTTTAGGCAGGGAAATGCAGAAAGCAAATTTAAAAATCCCCTCAGGATAAAAAATACATGGAAACTGGGGGGCAGAGCATAGGGACCCCTTAAGGGGCTGCTGCTGTGCCCAGGAGAAGGATGACAGTGGCCCTGGATGCCACAGTGACAGCAGGTGTAAGACACATGGGAAACACATGGAGAGGTAGAGCCCCTCAACATGGGGAAGGAAGGGTTGAACCTGGGCACTAAGGCA
Organism: Talpa europaea; assembly: GCF_964194135.1. Lineage (NCBI taxonomy): Eukaryota > Metazoa > Chordata > Mammalia > Eulipotyphla > Talpidae > Talpa > Talpa europaea. The sequence continues at coordinate 17,416,769 of NC_140082.1, read as the reverse complement.
CAGTAGCAAAGGAGGGCATCCATGTACTGGTGCTGCCAATGCCATGGCAGAGAGAGGCACAGGTGGGCACCACACGGGACGAAATTAGAGACAGCATCTCCATCTTCAAGCACATGTGTGCTAACGCTGGACTAAGAAGTCTACTTTATGTCAGTGAAAGAGAGTAACATAGATCAAAGATTCTTAGGGGAAACCAAGGCCTGGGAGACCAGACACTCCAACAGCATGGGCAGTGAACCCGCAAGCTGGGACCCAGTTTGTAAAGCTTAGTCCCCCAGAACATATCGTCTCTCTTCAGCTGCTATCTGTCACCCAACTCCTTAAAAGAAAAAAAGGTTGGAAAACCTCCTCGGCGGATTTGTAAGCAAGTGAGATGACTTGCGTGATAATTCGCCTCCACCAGGGCCGATGGGTATCTGGCTCAGCCCTGAATAGGGTCTTCAGTTTCTGGAAGCTTAAAAGAAAAAGGATTTTGAGCTCCAGGGCTTTAACATCACAAGGAAATAAAGTCCCTTGCAGAATTAGAGGATCAGATAAGTCGAGACAAAAATGGAATTGCATAAAGTAAAAATATCTATCTGGAGGGTTTTTTTCTCCCTAACAGCACACAGCAAGCCTGCGTGTGATGAATAGCATCTCCCTACCCCTTTGGATTCCTCGAGGCTCTTGACAATAGAGAGGTGATTTGGACTGCTGAAGAGGGAATACCAAAATATGGGGTGCCCCCCCACATCCCCTAATCTCCAGAGGGGGTATGCTCACTGGCTAGCCACATGGAAGCACAGCTCCCTACAAAGGGGCTCTGACAGTGCAGGGCTAGTCTCTGAAATGCCCTAAATGAAAGGTGTTGGGGCTCCCTGGTGGCGCAGTGGGTTGAACACTGCACTGTGAAGCTGTCCACAGCCTCTGCAGCGCGTGTTCAATTCCAGCCAGCCGGCGAGAATCCCACATGGTGCAGCATACCTCTCCTGTCTCACCCACAGCTCCCCTCAGCAGTGTATTTCGTCAGTCTGCCTGTTCTGTTCCCCACTTTGTCTCTGGTGAATCCTCTCAACCCCCTCTGAATCTGGCCTGTACCCCAGTTCTTGTATAAATAAATCTTTTTTTTTTAAAGAAGTGGGGGGTGGCTTGGTTCCTTGTTGCCCATTTGTTTACTGCATCCACTGATCCTAGGATCCTAGGAAGGAAAAGGTGGTCATATGTGAGCAAATGCATCTGGTCTTCCTGCCAATCCACACTGAGTGCTGGCCCTTTGCTGACGTCAGGAAGGAGCCATGAAGGAGCACGCACCCTGGGTCTGAGTCCTGCCTCTGTGTGACCTTGGGCGAGGCTCTGTGCCTCGCCTCGACAAGCATCAGTCTTTGCGTGTGCCTAGTGGGTGTGATAATGGTGTGCACTTGTAGGGTTGCTGTGAGAATTAAGTAAAATGACGTGTATAAAGAGATGACACATATTGGGTGCTAAAGAAACAACTGTATCAGTCATCCTTTTTCTAAAGTCTCATCATTGGAAAAGAAAAAAGTTAAAATTATTGGAAAATAGTGATAATAAAGAGCCTATCTTGCACTGGACATTACAAAATCTTATTTCCATGAGGTTCTCATGAAAAGATCCTCTGAGATGTGTTTGTATAATTGAAGACTCCAAGATCCACAGGAACAGTCAGTATAGGACCATCAGCCAGAAACAGTAGATAAAACCAACCAGTGCTCTCCTGTGCAAACCCAGAACATCTTTCTCAAAGAGGTGTTGTCAAACCAGGAGCCAAGTCCATTGTGCTGCCTTCCTTTGTCAATAAGTTTTTACTGGCACAAGGCCATGGCCATTCATTTACATACAGTCTGTGGCTTTGGGGTTGCAAAGATAGAGTTGAGTTGCTGTGATCAAGATGTGTTGGCCCACAAAGCTGAAAATGCCTCTTAGCTGGCCCCTGGCTGTCAGTTTGCCTGACTGCTGGTGTAAAGAAGTGATCTAACAGCCCGCACTGTTGGTGTTCCGGGTGCCAGTGCTGGGGTGGGGGGGGGGGCATGTTTAAGCCCTACCACGGAGAATCTTCCCAACTGTACTGGAAGCGGGTTCTGTTATCATGTCCCCTGAGGGATGTGGGAGCTGACCAGTGGGAGAGGGAACAGGATGGGAAATGAACCACACAAAGGCAAGACTTGAACTCAGTGGATGGACTCCAAAGTCTCCCTTTAACCCCTTGCAGGAAAATACAAATTTCAGGCCAAGCTGTGACTCTTAACCCTGCCACTCACTAGAATCACCCAGAGAGCTTTAAAAATTAGGATGCCTCTTTTTCCACCAGTAGAGAGTTTGACTTGATTTTAATTGGTCGGGGGGGGGGGGTAGGGAGGGGTTTGGGGTGAATGTTTTTTATAGCTCTCAAGGTGACTGGAATGTACAGCAAAGGCCAATGTCCATAGAGTTAAAGAAGAGAAAGGTGACCGATGTTCTCCAAACTCCAGAACTATGGAGAGCCCAGCCGAGCCCCCTGGCCCCTGGCACCGGCATCATGAGGCACCGCATGCACCCCTCACTTCTTAACCCTCTGACTATCTCTGTTGATGCCAGGCTCCAGGGAAGGAGGTACAAGTCCTGAGTCACTCTCCCCATGACTCTTCCCTCGCCCTCCAGGCACACATTGGCCCCGTGCAGGGTTAATTCCTTAGTATAAATTCACTCCTAAGGGAGTATTGGGATGCAGGAGAATTCACTGATAGTCTCCCTTGGGATTAAGAGCCTCACTTCTCTTTGTGAACAATCACACTAACTGCCAAGTGTTGGACTATCCTCTCTGCTCTGGTCACAGCCAAGCCCTGAGCATTCTTTACTTAATCCTCAAAGCAACTTTAGGAAAGAAGTCCCATCATTAACTACATTTTGTGGGTGGAGAAACTGAGGCACAGCGAGGCGAGGCCAGGTGCCTGTGTCTCCCATCTATAACTAAGAGCGCTGGTGTTGAAACTCTGTCTCCGGCCCCCAGCCCAGAACATTCTTTCAGGAGGGGCCTCTTTGAATTGCCGCAGGAGACATCTCCTTGGCTGGGGAAGATCTTTGTTCTGGGAATGCATGCAGGCTGAAAAATAATCGGAGAGGGCATTTCTTTCCCCCCCTTGATGGGGCCCTCCGCATTCTCGGGAGGGAACTAAGCAATCAGGAGAAGGTTATTCTGCAGCAGGGTCCCCTCGCTGCCATAGGTCTAATAAAACAAAACCCCAGCCAAATTAGGGGCATATTTCATCTAATGGGAGGAAATATATGTGGCATTTCTGCCTGGCGGTTGACCTGCTGCATTTATGCACAGAGAGAGGGTTTGATACATCAGAGGGCAGTTAGACGATGCTTAAAAGGCCTCTCGGGTGAGTGAGTGAGGGACGAGAAGAAAAATCTTAGGCTTGGTCTCCATCTTCTTACATTTCTGCTCTTGGGCCAGCTCTTTCAAAGAGTGTTGTGTGGTTGGGGCACCTAGGCAAGACCCCCTGGGGACCCAAAAACCTGGTTACAGGGTTACAGTCCTGCACTCCAGGCTCTGTGTCATTGGGTGAACTTGATTTCCCCATCTGTGAAATGGAGAGGCTGAGCGTCAGTGCCTTCAAAGTGGCCTCAGCAATGATCCAGAATTTGAGGGGGGAAAAGCTGATGTCTAACACCGTCTTGGGGAACAAACCGTGCTGTAGAGATGAAGCCCTTGTCTTCCAGCTCTCCTACCCGCTGGGCTGTGCTTCTCTAGAGGGGTGTCCAAACCATTTGAACCCTACCCCAACCATGCACATCTGTAGAAATACGTTAGAAATTGTGATCACGTGCTACCACATTCACAGATTACGTACGTGATCAAACAGATACCAGCATGGAAATTTTAAAAGGAAAATCTAAACTGTATATCAAAGTTCTACCAAAATTCTAACCCTCCTCTCAGCCCCAGAGCACCCATCCTTCCTTACACAGGGCTGCTTCCCCCTCCACCCCCCCCCGCCCCCCATATTACTTACCGCCTTCACCAGATGCCTTAGTGAGGCATCGGAGAATGTCAGCATTCCACCACGTTGTTGTGAAATCAGTCTGAAGGGAAGGGAAGTCCAGGTCCTGGACATTCAGACCTGGGTTCCTCCTCCTGACCCGTGTGCTTCCCCCGAAGAGGGCTGCCAAATAAGCAGGTTCCTGTACAACTGGGAACCAAACACAAACACTTTAAGAGGATGTCCTGGAAGCTGTTTGTGGATAATCTGGAGATAATAACAGAGAAGTGGATTCTGTCCAAAGCTGTCTATGGGTAATTGCACTGATCCCATAAAACAAGCTTTAAAGCTTTAGAGTATGTGTTTAATGAGAGAGAGTTGGGGAGAGAAAGAACATGCCAGACCCTATTAGGTGTGGGCACATCATTGCTTCATTTAGTCCTCGCGCTACTGGAGGAAATGGATCTTATTAATATTCCCATTTTAGAGATGTGGGAACTGAGGAAAGCCACCCAGCCAGGTGGAGTCTAACTTCAAGCCCTGGCCTGTTTTATTCCATGCTGTTGCAAAACTCTTGCTGAAGTGAATGAAGCCAGGTGCCCAGTCACCCCTGGCTGCCCTGGCAGGTCGGGCCGTCTGTCCGTGTGTCTGGGCTACAGACATGCCGGAGTATGAGCTTCTGGACTGCGAGGTTGGCGGGGGGCCAGCCTCTGTGCTGACTACAGCAGAGGAGCGAGGAGCCCGCTGATTTAGGGCCCATGTGGATGGACAGCCAACAGGAACTGAGCTGCTCCAGACGCTCAGGGAGAATGATAAGCACAGCTCATGCCCCTGCATTCCTGGCCAGTGACGCCGCGGGGGAGGCACCCGGTGGAATGCCTTGGCAGGTCTGCTCTTCCCCCAGCCCCTCCCTGCTGGCTGTGGCCTCCTGAGAACCCCCCAAATCACTGGTGACTTCTTGTTCCAGGGAACGCTGATTTCTCCCTGCAGAGGGCTAGAGGCCTCCTCAAAGGCAACCAAAGCCCCACCGCCAGGAATATGGGGACCCTCTCACCCCCGGAGACAGTCCATGGCTTCTGTTGTTATGGGAAATCCAATCTGTTTTCTCCGTGCCGCACAGTCTTTCTCAAACCTTCATCGGACCATTTTGTTCTGCTGTCTATAGCCTTCCATGGGTCCCTACAGCCCTCAGGTTAAAGTCCAAACCTTATTCTCTTTTTGGCTAGACGATTTGGCCCCTGTTGACTTCCATAACCCCTCCCTCACCCCACCTTCAGACAGACTCACCCACCCACACTCACCCCACCTTCCCTTCACCTGCAACCCTTGCCCCACTCACCTCCTGATGGAGTCCAACCCATCCTCCAGCACCCCCTGCGGGAAGCCTGTGGTGCTGCCTTACTCAGGGCCTCCCCTAGGGCCTCCCTTGGTCGTCCTGATCACTCTGGGAGGGATAATCTATCCATCCATTTCCCGAATAAGCAGGGGGGCGGGGGGCTCTGGGGGAAGGAATGATGCCCCCTTGTTCACCAGAGCCCTCAGTGCCTAGCACAGCGCCTGACATGGGGCCTGGCATGTGAGGGCGTCAACCAATAAATACTTGTGGTTGGCAACAGGTAACAGACCCCCACTGGGGTCTGCAAAGACTGTTCTGGTTTGGGCCACACTCCTGCTCCTGAATAGCAGTAGCAGCAGTAATAGTAATTTGTATTTTATATTATGATGCATCAGCATTGTTTTGAGCATTTTGTGCATAATTGTGTAATCACTGCTTTCCCCTTCACCCTGTGAAGCAAGATGAGGGAAGAAAAGCCCAGAGAGGTTAAGTAACTCCTGCAAGCACGCAGCTGGCAAAAGGTAGATCAGGGCAGGGTGGCCCTGGGGTCCCTGATATCACTGCCCACTGAAAGACTAGGGTCAGGAGAAGCTCTTGGTGAGGAGCAGACCTGAGGCTGGGGCTCGGCGTCACCAAACAAGCTGAGCACTGGGAATCGGGCAGTGACTCTACATGGGGTCCAGCTTCTATGGTCATCAAGTGGATATAATTATTGACCACTTGTCACCCCCCCCCCCCCCGGGCTGTGAGCTCCCTCAGGGCCAGACCTGCCCTGCAGGGGATTAGCTTAGGGTCTGGCCTTGCCCACAGTGGAAAAAGCTTACCTTTCTCCACGGGGAAGCCATATACGTAAGAGTATAGACTTTCCAGCTTTCCCCTAACTAGTTACATGACCTTGGGAAAGTCACTTCATTTAATAATAATAATAATAATAATAATAATAGTGCTGCAGTAGGGTTTTGGGAGGATTAAATTAGTTAATATATGCTGGCCTCTTAGCACAATGCCTGGCCCAGAGCTAGCATTATATAAGTACTGGGAATAGCCAAGTTTCCAAATTTCTCATCCGTTGCCCTTACAAGAGCAGATGACATCACATAATCCAATCACTCTGTGGGCAGACAGAGCCCCCTCTTCCCCGGTAGAGACGTGCCTAGGGCTGTAGGAGACAGCTCTAGGTGCATAAACCCGCAGACTTGAATCTCGCCCCATCTTGCTGTGTGACCTTACCCAAGTGGTTTGCTGTCTCTGGGCTGCAATGGTCCCATCTCTACAAGGAACGAGAGTCGTTGGCCTCTGCGGGGCCTCTCAGCTGTGACATGAACTCTTGTCCTCCCCATCAGGACCGTGTGGTCCCCGCAGCAGTGAGGAGATGGCCTCAGAGGAGAGGGCGCAGGTCTGGGTCCTGAGCAGGGGCTGGGATTGGCAAGACTGCCTCATTTGCCCAGATCCTGGGACACTTTTGACTTCAGCAGGCATCGTGCCAGGTCCAGGGGCAGGTGCCCAGGGCTCCAGTTGCCTCCTGCCCACTGCCCTTTTTTGGCTTTATGGGCCTAGCTCTAGGTCCCTCTGGAGCTCGTTAGCTGGGCAGCCAGCTGGGCCCAGGCAGCTCAGTGCCTACCAGGGCCTGCGGGAAGGTGCGCACTCAGTGCAGTTCCCTTAACCCCATCCTGCCCGAGGGCTGAGGGGCCAGGCTGGCCCGTGAGGAGTCCAGGGAGAGGACACTCTGCACTGGGGGAGTCTTCATCCCCTGTGTCTCAGGTCCCTCTCTCCTCAGCCTACTCCTTCACCTCTAACCCCGCCTCCTCTCAGCTCCTCTCAGCATCCCCAGCAGCAGCAGCAGCAGCTTGGGCATACACATACCTGGGTTGGCTCCTGGCTCTGCCACCAGCAAACTTGAACTCCCAAGCAAGGGTCTGCTCCTCTCTGAGTTTCCTCATCTGCAAAATGGGCACTTCATCTTCCTTCTTGCAGGTTTTTCTGCAAAAAGGCAGGTTGAAAGAGACCATAGCGGAGGCCAGTTTGCACAGGGACCAGCGCGTCTGGGAGGTTTCACCAGCGGCCCTTGTGTCTTCCTCTCCCTTCAGGGCCAGTCCTTGTCTGTGCCCCATTGTTCCAGGTTCCTGCAGCCCCAGGGGCCCAGGGGTCAGTGCCTTTCATGGCCTAAATTAGTGCCTTTTCACCTTCTGGGTTTTCACTTCGAGCCCCTCTGGAACTCTGCCTCTTCCCCATGGCTCAGTTCCGTCTCTCTCCTTCTCTTCTCTCCCCTTAATCATGTGTTAATCCCCTAACAGCCTTCCCCAAAGGGGTTTAGTCCTTCTTGTCTCTGTTAAGCATTTTGGTGAACTCAGAGTTTAGGAGATTTTTTTTCCTTCTGCTTAAGGCATCTGTTGGTCTCTCTCTCCCTTTCTCTCTCTCTCTCTTTCTCTCTCTCTCTCTCTCATACACACACACATATGCACACACATGCACACACACATGCACACGCATGCATGTACACACACACACATCACTGAGGGGCACTTGACCAGTAGGCTGGTACCTGGGAGAAGGGTGAGGGACACTGTTTCTCGCCAAAGCAGGTCTCTGCAGTGGGATCCTGATGTCATATGTCCCTGCCCTCAAACCAGGTTCTGACCAAAGTCCAAAGCTCCCCGCAGGGGCAGAGTCACAGAACAGTTCCTGAGAGACCATCACTCCTTATCTATTAAGGCATGTTAATAGGATGTGTTGGCTCTTCCAAGGCGTTCATATCCCAGGGAGGGGTGAGGTAGGCGTGTGGGAAGTCCCTACCCCAGGAGGTGGGGCACACAGATATCTGGCAGTTTGGGAGGCAGCAAAGGGGTTGGGGGTCAGTCAAGGCTTCTGGGAAAGGGGAGCTCTCTTGAGCTGGAAGGCCAGAAAGAGGGTGTGCCTGGTGGCAGACACTGCACAGTGTGGGGGAAAGTGACTCAGGCTGGGCAGCAGCCACTCAGGGCCTCACTCAACCTTTTCTTCAGTCCAAGCTTTTGGTGGGTTGCCTGAGGCCCATCAGCCTGGGGGAGGGCAACCCATTTTTCTCAAGTCTAGAGATTCAAATGTTAATCTCATCCAGAAACAGCCCCCAGAACCTCACTCAACCTGAGCGCCCTGGGGCTTGGGCTTGGGTGGGTCACATAGACAAGGGTTGTAATCTACAGCTCACTCCTGGCCTGCCTCCCTTTTGTGTAAATAAAGTTTTATTGGCAAGCAGCTGCCCCCACCCCACCTCTGTGGTGTCTGTGCTGCTTTACACTAAAACCCCACGTGGAGCGGATAGCCGCATGTGAGCCCTATAACCTGCTGAGCTTAAAGTATTTACCATTTGGGTCTTTATGAGAGAAGTTTTTTCAACCTTGACATAGACACAGGATACCTCGGCAGGATACTTTCTTGTTGGGAAAATGGGTACATAATAGTACCTTCATCTTAGTGTTGTTGGGAGAACTCCGTGGGGCTGATGAAGACCTGGCATACAGTAGGTGTTCCATAAAGAGCAAATGCCATGTGGTTGCTGCTGTATTGGTAAGTGCCAGTGTGGCCACCAGTCACCATTATTGGATAAACCCCAGGGGAAAGTGGGGGTTTCAGCTCCAGCTCTTGAGGAAGTGGACCAGGAGGATGAGGAAGCCAACGGCAGGCCTGATTGGGGTCCTTTCCAATACAAAGGACATGTTGCCACCATGAGAAATAAAAGGCGGGCTGGGAAGTCACGCCAGGCGGCCATAATCGCCTGTAATTTGGACTCAGTCTCTCGAGGCAAAGGGATTTTGTCAAAGGCTTTTCACGGTCCAGCGCCCCCATAGCCCAAGGTCACTTGGATCGAGTCTTCTCTGACACATATTTATTATCAGGTGGAAATGGCGCTTGGGTCTCTCCCAAGCTGTGTGCAGAGGCTGACTCAGGCCAGTGCAGAGCTCAGTGGCGGCAGCCTTGGCCACGGTGGGAGAGAACAGTGCGGGAGAGTGGAAGGGAGCACGCCTGCTGCCCACTCAGCAGCTGTGTGACTGACCTTTAGGCCAGGATTTAAATGAAGCCTCAGTTTCCTCCCCTATAAGATGTGGACAAGTGCTCGGAGGATGCCAGCTCTGCCCGGTCCGTGAGGCACAACGGATACCTTGCAGCCTCTCTGCTTCTGTTATCTCTCACCCCCTTGTTTCTGAATCCACAGGTGAAACCACAGCATAATGGGTAAGAACACAGACTCTGGAAAGAGGCAGCACTCAACTCCAAGGCCTGATCTGATGCTGAGTAGCTGCATGTCTATGGATATGGACAGGCTACCTGAAATGGCCCCTTCCCTGGAGGGAGGAAGCCACCCCAGCATAATTTCTCAAGGAGCCGCAGAGACAAAAATGTATCTGGAAGGTCCTGGTTTTCCCAAAGAAAAAGATGTGTTCTCCACCCCTTCCAGAGGTGGCTGTTTGGGGGTCAGTAGGTGCTTAGAAGGAACCTGGGGGTATTCCAGACTGGTTAATGCCCTGTGCGCTGCGCTCAGACTTGTGTTTTAATCCTGTCTGGGAGAAACTAAGCAAATTACTTCACCTCCCGAGACTCTGGTTCCCCTTTCATTTATGTATTTCTTGTTTTATCCAATATTTTATTGAATACCTACTATGCCCCGGCAACAGTCCCAGGAATGATACAGTAGGAAACAAGATGGAGAAGTGTGTGAACAAGACAACAGATAAGCAGATGAGTAAATGGCTAAACACTGTGTCTAGTACAGAGGATGCTACGGAAAGTTCAAGCAGGCGAGGGGTTGATGGGAAAGAGGAGCTGCTCCAGATTTGGGAGTCAGGGACAAACTCTTTGCAGAGATAACTCTTGTGAAAATCAGGGACAATAGTCAGATTTTAATCAGGTAATTAAATAAAACTCTTACCACACTGCCTGGCACCTGGAGGTCCCACTGGCATGTGGGGTGGATAGATGGATGATTGGAGGCATTGATGGGTTGATGGCGGATGGGTGGGTAGGTGGGTGGTAGATGTGGAGATGTATAGGCAGAGGGGTGGGTGGGTGGATGAAGATATGCATGGATGGATGCTTAGATGGATGGTATGTCGTTCAGAGACCTAGTGGGAAATAAAAGTATCCTCAAATGGCTCAACTGAAGAGATATTAATGAAGGGGCAATGCACAGAGGTGTGGACAGGGTTTAGTGAAAGAACAAGAAATGCTGAGAAAGAAATGTTGAGGCACCCAGGTACTAACAGCAGAGTAAGATGGTGCCACTCCTGGCCTTGAAGGACAGGAGGATGGAGAAGTGTCCAGAATTGTTTGGTGGCCTTCAGGAGGATGACAATAGGTCGAAAAGCTCAACTACTGCCAAACAGGAGCCCAGAGGGAGAAGGAGCTATACATGCTGATAAAGTGCCACTCTGATCACCTGCTGGCACCTGCCATTGACCCCACTCACTCGAAAGTCAAGGTTAAGGGAGCCAAGGTCACGCAGTCCACAGAGGTGAGTCTCTCAGAGTAGAGCAGAGCAGACTTGGGTAGAGGAGGGACCTGAAGGAAAATGACCAGCCATGATGGGGAGAAGAATAAATAAGCAGATGAGCCTGCAAGTTGCTAAGTCAGCAGAGAAGCCTCAGTGACAAGCAGTTGTTCCTTCTCACATCAGGAGGCTCCTTATAAATGTTATTCTTATTAGTCAAGGGAGGAGAACACATTAGCAATTAAAAAATACTAAATCCTAATAACCGAACATAATTAGCATCTATTTCTGAGCCATGTCACAGTTTGATGCAAGTCACCTGTAGGGGGTGACATAAGGAAACACCCCCCCTTCCTTCCTGGAACTCTATTATCTTTAATAATTGGGGGATGGGAGAGAGAGAGCTGGCAGAGTCACCCCAGCTCTTAACTGCCTCACTTCCTCTCACACTCCATTGGTCAGGACGAGTCACATGACACCACTAGCTACAAGGTGTCTGGGAAATGCAGTCTCCTCTTTTGCCCAGGAAGTTTACTGTCCCACACAACTGCAGGACTCACAGCTGCTTGATACAGTGAAAAAAATCACCCCGCTCCAACCTCAGGCACAGGTTAGAAAAATGGAAATGAGCTGGATTTTGGAGTCCAACAGGTTAGGGCTTGACTATAGCTGAACCATCTGCCAGTGTGTTAGTCTCGGCAAGTCACTTGCTTCTCCTTGTTCTGTTTCTATGTCTCTGATGTGGAGAATGATTGGAGCACTGATCATTTGTTTAGCACAGGACCTGGCACGGAATTGATGTTCCAAAGTTTGTTGAGTGTCTTTACAAGTGTAGTTATGAGGACGGAAGATGGCTTAGCAGGTGCAGCACACCTAAAGTGCCCTCCATGGATGTGTCACCCTATAAGCCACTGTCCCCCTGAGTGCCGGGCCTGCCTGCTTGCAGTGAGCAGCAGATAATAGCCCTGGAGGGAAGGAGGTAGGGCCACTGAGACCACATTTTATGATGCAAAAATAAGGATGAAGGCTATTTCCCTGATTTGTGAATTTCTTTATGTGCAACATCTTACGTAGATATAAAACTGACATCGCATTTAGTTATTCATTTCTCAAATGGCCTTTATGGAAAAGAAAATGACTATGTGGTAGCCTGGGAAAACCATATTCTATTTTCTGCTGCTTGCGCTGCTGCTGGGAGATTCTGTTCTCGCTGCAAGATCTGCCAGGGGGATTGTGTCCTGGGACTCCCTGTGTTGGGGTCCCCATCCCCCGGTAAAGATGCTCAGGTGGGTCGAGTGGAGTATTGGGAGGGGGTGGTTAAGAGAAAGGACTGTGAAGCCTGAGTGCCCAGGGCAGCAGGGCATGTAATTAAGGGGCACAACCAGATTTGAGGCTGGTACTGGATTTGGCTCAAAAGTCGGTGCTTTTCCATGCTTACCATGAGGCACTGGGCGCAGTCCCAGAGTGGGCCTCCTTTTCTTTATCGTTAAAATGGGGGTGATGGAATTCTTACCTGCATCCTTGGTCTGTGGAGAGGGTTGAAAGAAATATAAGCTCACAGGCACTTAGCACCATGCCCAGCAGGGACAAGGGCTCTCTACCTGCTAGGTCTACACATGGTGCACAGTCAGCCAGTGTCCCCTGAGCACCTACTAACTGCTAGTCACCATTCTAGGCACTTGAGACAGAACAGCTCTCATGGAACTTGTAATCAAGTGGGAGATATAGGCATAGATAAGATGAAATAAATTATATATAATAAGTGAAGGTAAAAGTTTTGTGGGAAAAAAAGTAGGCAGAAGAGATAGAGGGTGCTGTGCTGGGGTGGGGGGGTGGAATCAAAGGCCTCAGAGGAAGGGTGACTTTGAAGGAAAAAGACAGAAGCAATAAAGGAAAGGGGCATGGAATTATCTGGGGAAAGAGTGATCCAGGGAGCGGCGTGGCCAGTGCAAAAGTCCTGGGGACTGAGGAGTGGAAGAGAAGCAGAGCATGAGAGTGGAAATGTGGATGGGGCAGGCCAAGCAGGGCCTTACTGTCATTGTAAGAACTTTATTCTATGTGAAATGGTAACTGTGAGAAGACTTTGAACACAGCAATTATGTGAAAAAGCATTGGGACAGACATGTTAAGTGCAGACAGAAAAGTTGGACCTGGGGACCACATTAGGAGGTCATGGTCCAGGCCAGAGGTGCTGTGGTAGCTTTGGAGGGGTGAATATTATCACTGCCAAGCTTACCAAGCCATCTCAGACATGCATGCACATAGCTGGCTCACCCAGGCTCTTCCTCCCAGTAGCTGGCACCCTGAAGGCTGATGCTGCCTGTAGTGGCTGTCCCACTTCCCAATCAAAGTCACATCTCCTGTTGCCCTCTCCCAGGCTTTTGTCAATCTCTGCAGCCTGGCCAAGCCAAGAGGTGTCAGTGTCTTTAATCTTCCCTGGAGCCAAATCTCCCCTTCCCCCCAGTCATGGCAGAGTCTGTCCTGGCTGTGCTCCAACTTGCCTACATCTGTCTGAGACCAAGGGGCCAGGAGTGCCTAATGCTCTCTGGATTACCACAGGGTTGTCCCAGCTAGAAGGAGCCCCAGAGAGACCTGAGTCTGGTTTCATCAAAACTGAGGTATGGGGAGGCCGAGTTTTGATGGCAGGACTCATTTCTTTGTGGCTGTTTGACCGAGAGCTCAAGCATTTGCTGGCCCTTACTTCACAAGGCAACAAGGGGAATCATTTGTCTTAGGAAAGGCCCAGTCCCTCTTTTTAAGTGCTTTTACCTGATTAAATCAGGCCCACCAAGATACCCTTCCCTTTTTTCCACAGTATAAACTAATCCCAAGAGTGTCCTTTCATCACCTTGACCATTGTTATGGTTAGAAGCAAATCACAGTTTCCATTTCTCACTCAAAGGGAGACATTTATATAAAGGCATGCACATCAGGAGGCAGAAATTTTGGGGGCCTACCCTATATCTGTGTGATTTTGTTGAAGAAGACCTTTCAGAAATAATGACAGTTAAGCTAGAACCTGAGAAAATAGAAGGAAACATGGTGGAGGGAACTTGCAAAAACATGGAGAAGGGAACAGCTTTCTTAGCAGAGGGAATAGCAAGTACAAAGATCCTGACATGGCTATTAGTTTGCAGAAGACTTTGAAATCAGGTATGATTGACTATATCATGGGGGTGGGTGATAACACAATTAAAGCCATACAATGCAACACAATAAAAGGAAATGGGAGAGAGTTAGAGCTAGAACCATAGGACTAGAAATCAGGAGACCCGACCTCTAAACCCAAGCTAACCCCTCACTTGCAGCATAAGCCAGAGCCTTTCCCTCTACTCCTTGACCGGATCTTCCCCTCCATAGACTAAAGGGGATTGAATCTGGTGGCCTGAGGATCATTCCAGTTTGAGCAAACTTGAAGATTCAGTTGGACTGAATGATACCTCTAGCTAATTAGTCAATGACATCAAATTAATTAAGGCCTGGAAAAGTGATTACTTCATCTCAGGTTTTCCCATGTTTCTTGGATGTCATTGGGGGAAGGGGTAGTGGTGGACTACACAACAGCAAAGAATGCAAGAACACCTGGAGGGAAAAAAGTGGGGGCTTTCAATCCCCCAGAATCAACACATAGTGTTTTGGACCCTGGCTGGAGTGCTGAGGGTCTGCACAAACCATTAAGCCCCCTCACCAGGCAGGATACTCAGCCCGGAGTCCAGCCCTCCTCACTGAAAATCCACAGGGAGTTAGTTTGGCCCCACCAAATGTAGGGATCAGATTTCTCTATTCATCCTTGCCATGGAAAAGCAGAAACGTGGTGGTGGTTGGGAGTTTGAGATTTGTTGGGGATTTTATCCTTAATTTTTTTGGTCAGTTCCAGAGGAAACACTGACTTTCAGTTGACCTGATAGAAGGATAGGGTGGGCCCAAATCAGAGTGGGAATCAGTCCAGATTTCCTTGCATGTCTTTTGGGGAGAACAGGTTATTCCCCACCAGGATGGAGGAAGGAAGGAGGGACAATGGATGTTCTGAACATTTGGTTCCATTGTGTGGTTACCTCAGAGGCAACTCTGTGAGTTCAAAGAGGAGACTAAGAAAAAGGGAGGTGTTGAGAATAACTGCTAAGAATCGAGATTGAGAAGGGAGGGCTGGACATTCACTGGGCTGTTGTCCAACCAGAGGGCAATGGTCCTAAGCGGGAGATGGGGAGTTTGGCATAAACGTCTCAGAGTGGTGATGATTGATATTTTTTTTGGAAATAGTTTGTTTTTGTAAAATTGATACTTTCCAATTGTGTAAGGAAACAAAAGGGAGGGAGAGAAGGGGTGAAAGATGGATAAAGAGGAGGAGGAAGACTGATATCAAGAAGTGCAAAAAAGGAGTAAAAGTCATTCTTTAGTGCCTCTGGATTGGTCCCTCTAGACTGTAAGTCCCTTGGGTGGGAGGCTATGTCTCTCCCTACTTATAACTTCAGGATCTCTGTTAGGAGGGGAAGATACTCCTGCAGAGAAAAACATGCTGAGTTCAGAGCTCCTCCTTGGAGGACAATACACAGCTATTTGATTGGAAACCAAGCCCAGCATGGAGAAGTGGCAGTATCCCAGTGTACCCACACTCTACCTCACCCTGGGCTGTGCCCCAAGGGTGACAGGTGCTGTAGGATCTGCCTCAGTCCACTTTCTATAGTTTTGAATAGCTTTCTATAGCGACCAGGGAGGCAGGAAACAGGCAGAGTGTGGTTTCTTGGATTCATAGAAGAAACTGGGCAGAGGGGCAGTTAAGAACACAGGACTCTCATTCTCATTCATTCGCTGGGCAAGCTGGTGCCACTTGTTCTTGGTACATGGAAAGACAAGTGGCATCTGGCTGCCCAAATAAGAGATAATTTTCTCCTTGTTGCTTTTGTCTCTGCTGATAATCTCCTAATTAGAATCTGAGATGTTCAATTGTGCAGAGTGCGAGCAATGGCAGAGCATTCCCAGGCATGCTTGATGCTCTCAGCAGACTTATATAAACAGTTTCCTCATTCCTCATTCTCACAACTGAGCAAACTGAGATTCTGGAGTTGATGTGACTCCTCAAGGTTAAAAAGTTACTCAGTGTCAGAAAAAGGAAAAATATTCAGGCCTCCTAGGTCTAGTTTTTTTTCTTGTCTTTCCAGCTAGATTTCCCACAATTCTCTTGAAGGATGCTTGTCTCCCAACCTGTAGTTGCTCAGCAATGTTACACATCCTATTTCATCTTCAAAAGTCTTTTTCTCTTTCCAACAAATTCCCAATTTTATTTAAGATAGTGCAAATATCCTCAGGCTGCCCTCCCTGATATCCCCCAGTGAAGGCACTTCTCTATTCTTCTTACATTGTATTTGTGCCATTTACATTTATTGTTGTCAACTTTTAGTGTACCCCTGCAACTACACTGACATACTTGAAACCAGTAACTGTCCTAATTGGCTCTGCTTCTCTAGAGTATCACATAGATAAGTATTCATTAAATGAATGAGTTTGAATTTGTAAATATTATTCTCATAACTCTATGCTAAAATGACAATTGGCATGCTAAGCTGTCTCCTTCAAAACCAGGTACAGAAACAGAGATGTGTCAATGCCAGTCTTTTCATAATGCTGTTCACTTAAAGATAACACTGTTCTGTTCCAAGATCATAGTATAATGCCCTTCTTCGCCTCCCCCATTAAGCTGATAGGATGTCCCAACTCTCCCACTCCCAGAATAATGACATGCCCTCTCTTCCTAGGGCTGTCACCAACAGTGTGATGAGGTGATAACTCCTCAGTGATACCTTTTGTAATTGAAATATTAGTTATAAATATTTCTCCTAATTTTATAATAAAATATCCTTGTCTCAAAGTCCATCAACCCTAGAAACAGGAAGAGATGGAGATGATATGTGGCCAAGAAACCTAGAAATCAATTGGAGGATTCAAGGTGTCTTCCTTATCACCACAGATGTCAGCTTCAAGTTGGGATACCTGGATATTTGTCTCCATAACCAGTAACTTGTTGTATGACCTTGAATACATCAACGCCCTCCTCTGAATTTTCATCTCCTCATGTGGAAATAAATGCTCTATCTACCTTATAGGGCTGCTAGGAGAGAGCTCCACACAGTGTGAAATGATAGTAATAATTGTTGTTTTTGTTATTAGGTGGGCAGGTAGAGTCTTAATGCGAGGATTTCAATCCTGGCCTTGCCACATAGTCAAGTAACCTGAGTCTGTTTTCTATGTTGCTAAAGGAAATAATATTTTTTCCTACCTCACAGGAATATTGTGAAAATGAAATATAATAACTATAAACTCGCACTTAATATAGCAGCAGACACATAGGGAGTGATTGTCTTTTTTAAAAGTCACTTACTTGTTTTGTATCTGGAATTAAAATTCTGAAACATGAGACCAGAATAAACCTTAGGAAATTTTGAAGGTATGCTCCCCATGGGTTGGGCAAACTGAGGCTTAATTTGGTGACTATGTCAATATCAGGAGGTTAAAAAAAAAAAAAAACCAAACAGATAAAAGCAAAAGCTATCTTACCCCAAACTTCCCCTTCTGAGTTCCTAAATGAGAGGTGGCTGGGTGGGCTGGAGGAGAGAGGACACAGGCAGACTGACCTGAAAATTGCTCTTAACTCTTCTCTAGGATTCTTCTATTCTATCTTTGTGCCCCATAGTGTTACAGATATACCTCCATGTCACTCCTTTTTTTTTTTTCTTCTTCTCCTCCAGGTAAATATCAGAATATATTTTACAGAGGAGATAAGACTTAGCACTCAAACTGTCTCTCCATGTCCAAAGCAAGAACACCTTCTGCCCAAGTTAAAAAAAAAAAAAAAAAAAACAAGAGTTTGGCTGAGGGGCACTGCTGGCCAGCTTCCTGGAGGTAGGAGGACAGAGGGCTCCTCACTCCATTTCCTGGGTTCCAGGTTGCAACTGAATCTGCCTTCTGGCTCCCCACTGCCTCCCTTTCCTCCATGGACTAAATACATTACATCATGGCTGCGAGGGGCAAGGCTTGGAGGTTCCTTTCAAGAACCGAAACAAAAGCATATTGCTCCTAACTTATTTTAGCAGTTTTCAGTAATATAATTTTCAGTTCATTTGGTTATCAAAAACACACTTTTCCCCCCTTTTCTTCTCACGGAAAAGGTGAAGCAGATCTGGGCCATGCTGGGGGTGCTAGTGACTTGGTATTCTTTTTTTTTTTATCCCCACTAATTTTTCCATGCTGTGGAGAATTTGTCACACACGCAGGTCTGTTTGATTTCATTAAACAGAATATTTAAGCATAAAAATTGTTTAATCGCCTTGTGTCATTATGAGATGAATTTCATTTTGCATACATTTGCATATTTCATCAGAATTAAGGCTGCTAATATGCAAATGAGAGACAGGTTGCGGCTGAGGTGTTTATTGTAATAGCTGCAGGCTGTTCCACTTGGACAGCTTTCTAGGTGGTGGGGAAGGAGGGGGAGGGAGGACTTGGGGTGGCTCAGAACACTTCAGGAAGCCCCTGGGTCTCTGGGG
This sequence comes from Talpa europaea, assembly GCF_964194135.1. Lineage (NCBI taxonomy): Eukaryota > Metazoa > Chordata > Mammalia > Eulipotyphla > Talpidae > Talpa > Talpa europaea. The sequence continues at coordinate 17,398,469 of NC_140082.1, read as the reverse complement.
CTTCTGCCTCCATGGAGCCAAGATGGGTGGGCGTGGCCTGCCTCCCTACCCTAACGAAATAGCCAATCAGAGCAGGCCTGGCAGGAGAGGCAGAGGAGGCTCCTCTGTCTGCCCCAAAGGCTCCTGGGAGTCGGTGGTGGGTACAGGTGCTGGGTACTGGAGGTGGGGTGAGGTGAAGGACCAGGGCGATGCCCCTCAGGATGTGCATATGACAATCTGGAGCCTCCGCAGCAGCCTTTTCTCCCTGTTTGTGCTGTTTCTTTCTCTGCCTGCTATTTTTCTTTCCCTTTGTTTTCTCCAAGGCTTTGTTTCAAGCCCTATTGAGTTTCTTCTTACCCTTTATTTCTTTCTCTTTGTTTGTCCTTTGCACATTTCCTCCTCTGCTTCCCTCCACCCTGAAGTGGCTGACTTCCTTATCTATTGTCTTTCCCCCAACCCCCTTTGCTTTCTGTTCTCTTTCTTCCATTTCCCAACCTGCCTTGCTGCCTCCCTTCCTCTCTGTGATCCCAACTCACTTCCTCCTTCCAGTTCCCCTACTCTTCCGCCCTTCCCCACCAACCCAGAGGGTGTTCAGGGCAGCCAGGAATGGCTAGAAGGCCCTGTTTGGCAGCTACCCCGCCCCTCCATCTGAAATCTGGATGAATCCTTGTCTTCGTTTGAAGGTCAGCATTAAATACAAATCATTTTCTTCTTGAGGGCCTGCTGCTGGCCCCCAGGGGATCCTGTTGTGAGTGGCCTCCCAGGAACAGGCCCAGGAGAGAGCTCTGTGCCCAGTGCATAAGGAGCCGGCTGCCAGCTCACTGAGGAGCTTGGTACAGGTGCCACTTTCAAAGGGAAGGAGCAGCACTGGCCTCCTCCACCTCCTGCTCATTACAGCGGGTGACAGGTCACACCACTCTCTCAAAGAGGAGGGTGATCTGGAAAAGTGTAACAGGGTGGTCCCCAGGAAAGGGGGAGGTTCCCTGCCCCACCCAAGGGAGGGTGGAGCTGAGCAGGAAGAGGGAAGCTGAAGAAGAGACTGAGGAAGGAAGGAAGCAGGAAGGAGCCAGGAGACCTGGAGGAGGCGCATGGAGCCTAGAGACACGTGAAGAAACTGCGCTTGTCTTTTGGTCGTGGACTGGGTGACACAGATGTGGGTGAGACCCGTGGGGAGGTGACAATGGCAGCTTTTATCTTGATGTTGATTTTGCTCTTTTCCTTCCGGGCTTGTCTGGTTGTTTGTGACCCTTTTCTGTGGGTCCCCACTGGAAGGTGCTTTAGACTTGTGGCAGGCCTTGGGGCCTTGCTCTGGGTCAATCCCATTTGGATGGACTTTTACCCACAAGGGGACGGGTAACTTTGGGTGCTTCATTTAGAAACTAGATTCTTTGCCTTACCTGTATTGTTTCCTAGTTTTATTAAAGTTCCTTTTCATTAAAGTCTCCTATGTCTTGTGTTGATGCGGCGGATGGCAGAACCCATTTAGAATAGGCAGGTTTGCGGGGCTTGGGCTGCCCCTCTCTCTGTCCTATAACAGCACTGGCCTCCTCCACCTCCTGCTCATTACAGCGGGTGACAGGTCACACCACTCTCTCAAAGAGGAGGGTGATCTGGAAAAGGAGCATTCATACCGCCAACACTGAAAGATCACATGCCTCAGGCATTGGACTAAACTAACCAAACCCCTTCTCTAAACCTCAGTTTCCCATTGACCTCTAAAATACTTGGAATTCACCTCTTGCCCTTCTCCCAGGACTTCCCTAGCAGTTTGTAAGCGAATTATTTGCAAAGGGCAGACCAGTTCCTTTAACCAACCCCTATTTATTTCACACCTACTAGACGCCAGGCCCTGGGTGAGCAGTGGATAGAGGGGTGAGGGAGACAAGGCCCCCACTTTCCGACATTGACGTTTGAAAGCCAGTCCCAGGAGGAGATCAAGTCAAATAGTGATAGATGTCTGAAGTGGGGTGAACAGTGGCTGGACCCACCACACCCCCTTCCTCTGTTGCCGCAGGCACCTGAGCATGTCTTGGGCCCGTTTTCTGGGTCACATCTCCACTGGCCAGGGGCCCCTCCCTTTCAGAACACCCAGAGGGTCCTTAAGGAGAATTTGTTTTTTTCTAAGACTCTTTGAGCATCTCCCCTGAGCTGGTGGAGCAGCATCTGCCAGACGAGCTACCCCCTGCCAGATTAGCTGTTCAGGCCTGCGTTTTAGAGCCTGAGCAATTAAAGTAGAATTAATTGGCTACTAGGCAATCACCTTCCAATCCGAGCAGGGAGCGAGCGGGCAGGCCTGTTTTGCTGAGTCGACAAACTGAACACAATGCTTATCGACCAGGGGTGGTAGGGAGGGGGTGGCAGGCGAGCTGGTGGGAATTAGCCATGTCCCACCCCCACTAAGTACAACAGCCCACCTTTAGGATCTGGGCATCTGTGGGGAATCCAGCTTCTCTGGCACAGAACTTTCTGAAATAGAACTTTGATTTCATAAGTTTGAAATACCCAGCCCAGGGATGTTTTAAAATTTGACTTAATTTTTAATATCTTTATTCTCTTCCCAATAGCAAAAGCAATACATTTCCTATTGATTTTTTTAAAATCAAATATTGCAAATATGTGTGGCGTAGAAAACCCTTTAAAATTATACACCTGCATATATATTAGCATTTGATAGCAAGAGAAATCTGCACGTGTATACAGCAAACTGTCAACAGCAGTTAGCCTGGATCGTGTGTGGGAGGAGGAATTAAAGGAGGTTGGGTTACATGTAATACATTTAGGGGGAATTCAGTGGGCATCTAAATGGGTCATGTGGCATCTTGTCGTTATTGTGGATTATGCTGCTTTGTTTGTAGTTTTATAAAATCAAGTATGTTCATGGAGAAGGAAAAAAATACAGAAATATGTAACAAAAAAACTCCTCAGCTCCAGGCTTCCATTCCCCCCAAGACTGATGACCCAAAAATAGAATGCCCTGGCGGGTAGGCTGTGGCTCTGGGCATGGAATTCAGGCAGAAGAGCCGACTGTGTGATTTCTCCAAGTCATTTGCCCTCTCTGGGCCTCTGTTTTTTTTTCTATAAAAACAGAGCCAAAGTACCTACCTCCACTTACTGAGAGAATCGATATTAAAGATCTTTCCATAGTACCTGGCACACCATGAGTGCTTAATGAATGGGTGCCATTAATATTGGTATTATTAATATTGCCAACCCTTTCTGGCAAGAGGCCAGATGCAAGGAACTCAGCTTATTGCATCAAAACCCCAGGATGCAGAGGCCACCACTACCTCCCTCCCCTACTCCACTACACCCAAGTAAGATGACAAAAATAAGAGAGTTCTATTCCCAAGGTAGTCAGTTTCCTAGTGTTGCAGGAGGTGTCAGGGGATTCTCAGAAAGGGGTGCTAAAGACAGCACAGAACCCAAAATGGAGATGAGGCGGTGGGGGAGGAAGGAAGAGTATCAAAGTTGAGGCAACACTCGGAGCCCGAAGAAGATCTGAGTTCAATCCCTGGCTAAATTTACCACCTTCCACCTCATGGGCTTGGGTCTGTTCCTTTCTCCCCGGGGCCTCTGCTTCCCTACATGAGCCCTGGAGGAAGAGCAAATAGCTGCTCTAGCACCCACTAAAATACTTTGAATTCACCTCGTTTTTTGTTTTTTGTTTTTTTTTTTCTTTTGTGAACTTGCATATCCGGTAGCCTGGGTCAGAGGGAGCGGGGAGAGGTAGCAGGGTGGGCCTGTCATCTGGTTGAGTGTTGGAGAGTGACAAACGCATTGTAGGGCATCGCATTGGAGCTCCCTCCTGGAAGCCAGTAGCTGTGTCTGAAGCAAGCATGCAGGAAGTCTTTGGCCTGAAGGTGTTTGTGTAAGAAGCCAGGGCGGGGGAGCCAAGAGGGGGGCTGCTGTGATTGTACCGAGGAGACCGGGAAACCTGAGCACGTCCTGCCCGCAGTCAGACGGGGGTCACCAAACCCAGACTAAATAGTCTGGCGGGCTGGGCTCTGGGTTGTCTGGAAACCGATCCCTGGATGGAAGGAACAGGGCCGTGAGGGGCAGGGAGGGGGGCTCAGGCAACAACATAGAGCCCTGTATCAGCGGCCACTCCCACGCTGCCTCCCCCAGGTGGAGCCTAACCATGAAGGAGACGTTTCCGCTTCTTAATGGGAGAGGGGCGGAGGAGGGAGGCCTAGGGGCACCGGGCCCCCCTCTGCTGGCCTGCACAAGCTCCTGGCTGCATACCTTCCTCTGTTCTTAAGACCTGGAGCCAGGGCCTCACACCCTAAGGGATCTGAATGTCACTGTGTGGCGTTGGACTGGTTAATTAGCCTCTCTGTGTTACCAGCAGCCTTCACTTGCCAAGCAGGAACAAGTCTGATTGAAACCCAGAGCCAGACTAACACAATATGTGCCTTCATGGGACATTCCTCCAGGCAGAAGCCATTCCCTGGACTTGAGTACCTGGGCCCCGCACTTGGGCAGTGAATCACATGGATAATCAATTGTACCTGGCAGCCCTGGGCAGGATCGTGAAATGAGTAAGAAGGTCTAGTGTGTTACTGAGTTTCTGTACTCTGCCTGTAAACTTGTAAATCTTCCTTGTAAACCTAGTATCAACACTAGGAGATGGGTGTTCTTTCCTTCTTAGAGATGAGGAAACTGAGACTCAGAGAGATCAAGTCACTCATCCAGGGTCACACAGCTGGTAAATGACAGTGCCGGGATTTGAACACAGATCTGATCCTAATGCTCTTTGCATGACACCTCATAGGTGTCACCTTCACACCCTGAGGTTGATATTTCCTTCCGATGAGTTACGTTTCAGTTCAAACTTCACTTTTTAGGTTCAAGCAACTCTGTGCACAACAGCCAAAAGGTGGAAACAATCCAAGTATCCATCGATGGGTAAAAAGATAAACAAATGTGGTCTCTCCAAACAATGGAAAATAATTCAGCCTCAAAAAGGAAGGAAATTAAGACACATGACAAGGCATGGATGAATTTCAAAGGCGTCATGGTATGTGAAATAGGCCATTTACAAAAGGAGAAACCTGCTATGATTCCACTTATATAACTACATAATCAGATTTATAGGGGCAGGAAGCAGGCTGAGGGCTGCCTGGGGCTGAAGGGCAATGGGAGGTAAAACTTTTGCTTGCAGAGTTTCAGTTTGGAGCAATGCAAGAGATCTGGATAACTGTCATGGTTGCCCAGCAAAAGGAAACTATTTAATGATGCTTAACTATGTTATTAAAAATGGGTAAAATGGTGCCTCCCCGGTGGCGCAGCGGTTGAGCACTGGGCTACAAAGCTGCCCGCAGCCTCTGCAGCACCGGTTCGATCCCCTGCTGCTCCCCGGCCACCGGAGGAAGGTCCCACATGGTGTGCAGACCTCTCCTGCCGCCCGCTGCTCCCCTCAGCAGTGTACTTAGGTCCTTTTGCCTGCTCTGCTCCCCGTTCTGGCTCTGGTGAATTCTCTCACCCTCCCGCGCTTCTGACCGTACCCAGTGCTTGTATAAATAAATAAATAAATCTTTAAAAAAATGGGTAAAATGATCAATTTTATGCTACATGTGTTTTACCACAGTGAAAAATATTCTCTTCTTTAGGGAGATGTTTGTGACTCCCCACCTCTCACCCACTCCTTCCGGACAAGGCTGCTACCACAGAGGTCTCTGCGTTGCCCACTCTCTGCACCCACCTGGAGTTTCATTAGCTTGAGGCTCCTCTGGGGACCCAGAAAAGGCCATCACCTTGCTGCCTCCATCTCCACAGTCACCCCCAGAGGCAGGCCAGTTCCTGCACTCAACAGGCACTGGGGCATAATTCTCAGTGAATAGCCCTAGGTGCAGAGAGACAATACCACAGTCAGTTTGCACATGTCTGATTAGAAAAGAGAGTATGTGCTGGAACTTGTAAAAGTCTGGCTTGCCAAATCACAATGCTGAAAACCAAGTTTGAGGGTTCTCTGGTGCTCAGTGGAGGTAAAGCACATAACCCCAAGTTCCTTCTAAGCCCCTGGGCATCTTCTCCAGGGCATGACGACCTAAATGTTCCTTTGGGTGGTGATCCGGACACCTAGAATTTGTTCTCCAGCCCTTCTCTGCGCTTGGGGCTCTGGCCCTGCTTCCCACCTCTCAGGGAACCAAGCTGAGGGTTACTAAAACCAGAGGTAGCCCAGTTATCCCAACGCTGAGTTTTCTTCCTCTTATTCCTGCCAGACCTGAGAGCAACTGGCTCCACTGTGGATGGTTTGTGCACAATTACCAGAGTTGTGCCAGGTACTGAGGGATGGAAGTCCCCAAGCCCATTTCAGAGTTGCTAAAACAGAGGTTTGAGCAGGGTGTACAGGACCTTGATTCACACTCCTTCATCAGCCTGTTTCCCAGAGCTGGAGATCACATTCATTCTTTTTCAGATATTTGTGAGCATGTGCCAGGCACGGGACTGGAAACTGCCATCCCCATAAAATGGTCAGGGGACAAAGGGGCAGAATCTGCCTTTATCTGATTCACTATCAGGAGGAAAAAATTGTGCAGCAATGTCTCCCAAGTAAATTTAAACTGGTAACCAGCATATGGACTGTGAACCAGGAAAGGGAGCTGGGAGGGCTGATATAATAGGAATGTTCAGTCTAGTCTGGGGAGGTACTGGAAGGCATCTCTGAGTCTCTTCAAATTAATGTTTCTGATAACTAGGCTGAAATCAGATCACAGGGTAGGCACAGAAAACTTTCCATATAGATAGAGAGAACACTATAGGTGAAGACTGGTCTGATGAACCAAGCCAGGTAAATCCAAATCACAGAAAGAATGTCTGCGTGGTTGGAGTTATGGAAAACCCAGAAGGTGCCTGAGGGATAGGAGGTGTGGGGCAGAAGGATGGCCATGACTCTGCCGGAAGGACTGTAGTCTGAGGCTTAGGGGCAAGAGCAGGCATAGAAGGTGCCTGGGGCTGCAAGTCAGAAGGGAAAAGTATTGACAGGCTGCTGCGTGCAGGCAAGAGATGATAGTGGCCAGAGTAGGGGGGACTGTGGGGAAGTGGGGGGAGAAGACAGAATCAAAAGAGATTTAGGCAGCGGAAATCTTCAGGACTACCTGAATGGGGAGTAGGGGGCAAGGTAGAGGTGGGGTACAGAGCAGCCAGATCACTGTGATGAGTTTCCTAGGAGAAGACACCTGGGTTAGAGAAGGGAGATGAAGAATACGGCAATCATAAATTCCTCTCGGAGGTCATTAGTGTGTACCAGTTCATTTACAGATGGGGAAACTGAGGTGTTTCAAAGCAAGGTGTTTTTTCGTTTTTAAATTTTTTTTAGATTTATTTATTTATGCATACAAGAACTGGAGTACAGGCCAGAAATGTGGTGGGTGAGAGGATTCACCAGAGACAGAGTGGGGAACAGAACAGGCAGATCAATGGAAATACACTGCTGAGGGGAGCAGTGGGCGAGTCAGGAGAGGTCTGCTGTGCCATGTGGGTAGCTCCCTGGCCGGGGATGGAACTCGTGCTGCAGTGGCTGTGGATAGCTTCATAGGTTGCGTCTTAACCTCTTGAGCCACCAGGGAAGCCCCCACAAGGTGCTTTTTTCAAGAGAATGCAGAGAGGTCAAGCTGGGACCAGAATTCATTTCCCATGTGACTGATGATAAGACATCAGCTCTAATTCAAGGAAGGCAGAAAACTTCATTTGTTTGTTCATACCTTCATTTAATAAGCATTTTTTGATCTGTAGAAATAGGAGCCGATGAACATACCCGAGTTCCTGCCTTCAAGGAGTTCTTGGTGGGGGAAATGGACACAAAAATCTGCATGATGAGGACCCAAGAGGGATCACCACAGCTACAGGAAGCACAGGGAAAAGAAGCATAAATTGTGCTTGGAAAGCTTGAAAGGTAAAGAATGCTTTTTAAGCTAATCTCTAAGCATGCGTTTGTTGGTAATCCAAAGCAGGAAAGGATAGTGTGGCATCAGACACAGCATGTGCAAAGGCCCAGGGGCACAAGTGCATTGAGCATATTCAGGAATTGAAGAAGTGTTGGATGTAGAGTAATTGCAGGAAGCAGGTCTGGCGTGGGGGCCTAGTTAATAACAGATGTGCTTTTGAGGTGAACCCCAGTTCTCAGGTCAACCTTCCTCAAAGATTAGAGTCAGGGGAAGCTCTGCAATGATGACCTTTGCCATATTTGTTGCTAACAAGAAAATCATTAACATCTCCAGAATACAAAAAGACATCATTCCCATTAGCTTTGTGATGTGCTAGCTATTATATTGCTTCAATTAACCAAGAGGCAACTTAGGGTCATGAATAACAATGGTGCCCTGGAGCAAGACTGCTTGGGTATAACCCCCTGTCCTCATGACCTTAAGCAAGTCACTTTGCTCTCTTAGTTTCCTAAACCCCTCTACAATGGGGACACATCTAGAATTAAGAGGCCGGACACATTCACAGTGCTTAAAAGAGTGCCTGATACTTACTTACCTGTACTTACAGAGTCACAACAACCCTATAAGAAAGATGGTACTTGATATTTTAAAGATAAGGAAGTTGAGGCTTTAAAGGGGAAATAGCTTGACCAACAGAAGTTGATAGAGCTGGGATTTTGAACTCAGGTGCTGAATTATTAATTGCTTTGCTATTCCACATCTAATCTAAAGCTTAAAGTCAAGACTATACACAGGATATTCTAGGCCAGGGAATGTGGTTCCAGGCTGGAAAAGCATATAGTCGGCCTCCATCAAAGTGGGACTGGCTATTGCACAGGCACATCTCCGGTGGTGGGCTACATGTCTGAGTAACACAATTGCTTCTGCATCATTGGGCATCACTGTGGCAGGAATAGCATAGTGACCCTGGAGACGGACAGCTGGAAGTTCGCCCCTAGCTCTGTCAACTTCCTGGCTGAGTGACCTTGGGCAAGGTACTAAAATCTCTAAGCCTCACTTTACCCATCTGTGAAATGAGACGGCTGGGTCACCTAAGTCAAAGGAAAGAAACTTCTAGACTGATGTGACCTATTAAGTAAAGAAAGCCTGTGAAATAGTTCAGAAAAAGGAAATGAGGTTTCCCCACGCCCTGCTCTGTTGAAACTTGTGGCCACCTAAATCCTTTGAGACTCAGTTTACTAACCTGATAAATGGGTAGAATTAAAATAATTCGGACTAGAGTCAGTGTGTGTGCAGTGTACCTGGCTCTGGAGCCCAGTAGCCCCCATGTTGGGGTTGACTATCAGATCTTCCCTTCTCTTGCCCTTTTGGTAAGTCTGAATCTGAGGGTCTCGTGTGTAATCCAAGCACAGTAAATCCAATGTTGCAGAATTTAACTGAAGAATTAGAGGTAGTGTGCATTAAGCACCAGGCACATAGTAGGGCGGCAGTTAATTGGAAATAGTGCTCTTAACACCCACCAGAGCTACTCTTCTGGGGAGTCTCCTTTGGGCCAGGCCCTGTGCTGACATTATGTGTTCTGAGCCCCTGTCATAATTCAGAGGAAGCACACAAAGCTGCTTTATACACTGCAAAGTCGGTGCACGTACACATGACCCCAGCAGAGACCCTGGGGTGCCCTGAGGAACAGAGACCCCATACGGGGAGACCTCGGTCAGTCAAAGATGGTTCAGTGTACCCCACCCCCTCCCAGTACACACCCTAAAAGTTTTCATTTGTTAGAATTTGAGACACTCGCGAGGCAACAAAGGCAACAGCAGAGCCGGCTGCTGCAGCAAGGCGGAGATGAATCGCCCGTTGGGTTCTCTGCAAGTTGCAACAGCACGTAATGACGGCCTTTTCCTCCACTCATAAACCACATATGGAATTAATAGCACACCAGCATCAAACCAGACCAGGCCGGGTTTATTCACCAGAAACAATGAGACGTTAAGAAAGCAGGGCCAGGAGAAGCAGAGAAGCTTTAACAAGCTTCTAGGTGGGATTTTTATTCCCCCTCCCTTTTCACTTTATTGAATCTGGTCCTTGCTGATTTGGTTACAGCCTGTGATTTCAGTTTATGATTCAATAACCCATTTGAAAGCTTGTAAATAGCACGGTTCTGCTATCTGCTCCCTCCTCCCGAAGGGGGTTGCCACTGAGGAAAGCGGGGGAGCTCCTTCACTCTTGAAGCTGGTAGCACAGCCCTGGGGTGTGATGCTGAGCAAGGTAGACCCGGGTGGGCTCTTGACCAGTGGTAAGGTGGACCTAGCCTCAGTCATCAATTGGCGTACAGGACCTGCCAATCCAAAAAAGGACTTTTATCACTGCAGATAAGACCATGCATGGCTGTTCCTGCCCTTCCCACCATCCCCAGGGCGGAGGACCCCGCTGGCACGAACCTCGGCTCACCTCTCAGCAACCCATGCAAGAGGCTGACTGCATGATTCTGCTTCATAAAGTCTATGAGTCTTCACAGCCAAAGTTCAGCAGAGGGTCATCCACTCCCTCTTCCCCCGACTTTCATGACTCAGCCCTCTGCTAACTGGCTAACTTGCCGGTCCCAAGGAAAAGATTGGCAACGTGGCACAGGACCCCTGCCACAGGCAAGCCAGGTCCAGAGCAGAACCCCCTCTGGCAGGCAGGTGCATGGGGGAGCCCAGCCAAGATGGACCCCGGGCAAATACCCAACCAAGAAGTGATTGTTGGTGTAACTCACTCATCTGGAGGGTCACTGACTCCTGCATTGCTTCTGGGGCATCTCACTTGACCAAGTGACCAAATGATTAGATGAATGATGCAGCTCACTAGCTCATTGGCCCTGTGAGTGGGAGAGATCTGGCGTTTGGGATTCTGTGCTCCTGAGTCTCTGTGGCTTAAGTTCCTGCAGCAGAATTTAGGCTTGATTCTCTCCCAGGGAGCAGCCTGGATGACCCAAAGAGCTTCATGCTAATCTTGGCCCCCATTTTGGGTTTCCCTTTGACCTCAGGAGGGCAGCCTGGTGCCAAGCTCAGTGTGCAGGAAAGTGGAAACTGGTGTGAACAGCTGAACTGGAACATTTCATGACTCCTGCCTACAGGGAAAAGCCCATGTGCCATGGATGGATCTCCAGGCTCTGGTTTTATTTACTTTGTGGCCTATTTGCCTGCCGCTTTATTACCATACTCCCTAAGACAGGGTTCACAGTTCTGTTCAGTGGTTACCATAAACACCATACTGTCTTTGTGCTTACCATCTCTCCACCTGATGTGCCTTTCCTCCATTTAAACACCCAGCAAACTCCTACCCATACTGCAAAACCCAGGCAATATAGCCCTTCTGTTTTCCCCAAACTCAGCTCCAATTCCGCTGATACTGAAATAATGTAATAGCATGTCTGACAATCTACCAGCCCCCAAACAAGACTATGAACTCCCCGAGAGCATGCTCAATGAAATTGAAGGGACTATATGAGTATACGAGTGAATGAGTGATTAGTGTGGCCACCTTTCCAACAAGGTACAATGGTGATATGCAAATATCATGAACATTGGTATGAAAAGATCTGAGCTCAAATCCAAACAGTTGTTACTTCATGAGACCTGGCTAATTCCATTGTTTCTTAGGAATCTGTTTTCCCATCTCGAAAATGGGACCACATATGTTACATCCTTCCTCCTACCAGGAGATTCCTGCCCTCTTCTTCTGCAGGTCCCTGGCTCCTTGGCCTCCTTCTTGGCACCTCTGTCAGAAATAGGAGACCCCAAGAGGATGGGAATCAGGGAGAGACTGGAGCTCAAGGTTTTCTGATGACTATTTTCCCTCCCTGAGGAGGTCCCCATCAGCATCATATTCATAATAATAACTCCCACTTATCAGAGAACCTGTAGAACTCTCTATTCATTGTCCTATCAGGTGAATCCTCCCAGTGTTCTATGTTAAAAAGGAGGACACTAGATTCCAGGAGGGGATTTCCTGGACTCTCTCTAGCTCTCACTGTTCTGTTTTGAACTTTTTAACCTTAGACATTGTGTTTCTGTGCAGTTGATCATGGGGAGACCAATTTTGGACTTGAAACTGATATCAATGACCCCGTGGTTTGGGTTTCCTGGACTCTGGGCTCTGTTCCCTGGGAACCAGGTAGTAGTTAATGGAAGCAAGACCCAGGACAGTTCCCTGGACTTGGAGTAGCCTTAGTGAGGTGCTTCTGTCTAAGCCAGCCAGGTCTGACAGGTTCTCCGCACTTCCAAGATTCCCAACGTGACATTTCTTCAATGCCTGATATTTTCCAGGCTCTGTAGCAAGAGGAGGAGATGCAGAAATAAATGGCAAAATGGCATTGTTGTGCCCTCAAAGGCCTCCCAATCCAATGGCTAGGCAGCCAGTAAGACCAGCTTGTGGTGAACAACACTTGTGAGAACTCATTTCATCATCATTTGCAGTCAGTTGCTCATGGCTGCCTGAAGCATCCAGGAATCAAGAAGAAATGTTGCTATGATTGATTAGCAATGTCTGCCATGTGCACAGCTATGATATTTCTGGCCTGTGTGCCAACTATCTGCTAAGAAGGCCAAGAAGAAAGGGACCTATAGAAGAAAAGGGCGGGAGTCCCCTGGCAGGAGGATGGAAGGGACATATCAGGTGATGGAATGTCGTTACATCATCACTTTGTGGTCTCATTATAGATATGGGAAAACAGGCCCCAGAGAAACATGGAACTGGCCAGGGGTAACAATTACCACTCTTAAGAGGTATGGTGGCCTACTCGATCACAGAATTGGAGAGAAGTATAAAAAGTGAAGATTTCTCCAATCTCAATCTGAGCATGGACTATATGTCTTGAAAGAAGGAGGGATTCCTACATCTAGGAGAATCAAAAAGGCTCCCCAGAGGTATTGACAAGTGAGCTGAGCTTGAAGGATCAGTAAGATTTCAACATCTACTTGTGGATCCCAGAGGCATATTTGAGCATCTACTGCACTTCCCATGTTTCTCAGGCAGGGATGAGAGCAAAGAGGGCTTTAAAGGCAGCTGGATCAGCCAAAGCAGAGGTAGAAGGGCCATCTTGAATGTAGTGTGGTTAAGGGCCAGGGAAAGCAGTGTAAGGAGAACAGCATCAGGGAGTGACAGCTCATGAAGATTCTGGGGCTGTGGCTTTGGCTTTCAACTCGCAGGCTCTGGGAGCAAGAGGGGACCTTGAACTTGAGCTGAATTTCCCTGGCTCCTTGCAAGGGACCCCCAGCGAGGAGTGGCTGCAGGGCTGAGGAATCTTCTCCTTGAGTGTTCTGGGCCAAGAGAACCAAGTTCCTGCAGCCGTGAGGATGCGCTGCTATTTTAAGCCACCTGCCAACAGCCTGCCTGCCTCCCCCGCTGCTGCCTTGACATGCGGCTCCTGACAGCGAGCCTGGTGTCGCCCTAGCAGACAGCGCTGGGCGGCTGGATGCAGACATGCACCCCAGCAGGTGACAGCTGTGGGGACCCCTTCCCACCCTTCCCACCCTTCCCACCCAGCTTCCTTGACCTGCCAGCTTTGGCGGGGGCGGAGGAGAACCCAGCATCCTGTCTAACTCAGACACCAGGCAGGCAGACCTGAGTGCAGGTGTCTAGCCTTGCAGATCCTTACAGTGCGACTATGGGAAGGTTAAATACCTCTCTATGGGAAGGTTAAATACCTCTCTGGCTGGAGCCTCAACACTTGCTCTGTAAAATGGGTACAATGATGAAATAACAGAACCTCCTTCACAGGGTGGTTGGAAGCTCCTTACATGTGTAAGGCACCTAGTACAGTGCCTGGGACCTGGTGGGAGAGAATCTCTATAAACCATGCTCCCTCTCCCTCTCCTTATCCTGCCTCAGTCCTCACCACCCGGCAGAGTAAGTGCTCAATAAATTAAAAACAGGAGGAATGGTCTTTGGTAAGTGACTATTTCTCTCGGGCTCCACTTGCTGTCTATAAAGCATCCATTCAAATGGATGAACCTTCACTCATTCATTCGCCATGAGTCACCGAGGTGGTACTGTGCACAGAGCACTGAGGCTCAGCGAAACAGAGCTGTGCAGGCCTGCTTGACCATGATTGGAGCATGCTGTCAAGGCCTGTTCTGCTTCCATGTGGGTCACGATTAAATTCCAACTTCTAACAGGGGACCAAATCTGATTTCAGAACAGGTAGAACCTAACCCAGTCTCATCGTTGTTCATAAAGCAAGAGCCAGATTTCATGTCCAGCTTGCCAGTGCCAGATCTAGTCAGGGAGGAAAAGGAGGACCCAGGATTATGGCCAAGCAGAGCAGAGGAGCAATCCACGGTGGAAAGCGAGCTGTTGTCCCAGTGGCCTGTAATTGCCAGGGAATCTCCCACCTGGCCTGTTGGGTAAGGCCGGCAATGCCACCAGCAGGTTCCAGAACATGTCACGCATTGTCTGGGGTCAGAGTGTGACATCTCAGGCTGACTAGAGAGGAAGACCAGGAAGCTCAGCCCACAGGGTGGGGTGAGTGAGGGGGCTCTTCTAGGCAAGCCCACACTCTCGGTGCCTGCTTAGTTCTGACCAGGTGCCACCCTGGCCCTGCCCAATTATATTCCTCGGAATCAAGTACACTCTGACATTTCAAAATAGCATCTGCACCAGAAATTCAAACTTCTTGATGACAGTTCATTTTCCCCTGTGATGGATTGGAGTGGGCTTTCTGCAGGCAGCCTGGGCTCACATCCTGGCTCTGTCCTTACCAGTTGTGTGAATTCAGGTAATTTATCCAACCTCTTTGTGCATGTTGCTTCATCTGTAAAACAAGGATAATAATCATACCTATCTCCTTGGGTATTTAGGGAGAGAAAATGAGTTGATATATATATAAGATGCTTGGATTAGTACTTGGTACTACAGATACTGGGAAAGATTTGCCCATCTTAATATCATTACTGTTTGAGTTGTTTACTTGTGGCATCACTTAATGAAAAACCAGCCATTAAACCAACGAGGATATATCTTTTTGCAAAAGTTGCACTGGTTTGGGGAAGTGGGATAAAGGAACCTTAGCCCCAAAAGAGAATAAGTTCTGAGACTCTCTCTGGATACCTAAGTCTTCTCTTCCCTGGAGCAGTATTAGACATCCACACACTGGCCATGGTAGACAGTGCTTGCTTCCCCAGCCCTTGACATTGGACTTGTCCATGTGATTTGCTGTGGCCAGTAGGCTATGCTTTATTAGCAGACAGGATGCTGGCAGAGGTTGTGCTTGCTCCTCTGCCAGCAAGTGACCTTCCCCTCCTGCCTGGAGTGAGACAGGTGGGAGCAGATCTCACCCAGACCCACAGCCTGCAGCCCAGTTCAGCTGAGCACAGCGAGGCTCAGCGGGAATGTGACCTACCTGCAGACCTGTAGCAAGAAAAATAAATATGTTTTATTGACAACTATTGAAATGTGGAGGAAATTTGTTACTCAGCATTATTGCAGAAATAGCTAACTGATATATCTGCCAATGCATTGCCATCAAAGGGTTCTTGTGATGATTAAAAGAGATGACACATGCAGAGTGTTTAGTATGAAGATAGACACACAGTAAGCCTTCAGCTGACCTCAGCTATATTTTTTATCACCATCATCATCATCACCGTCAACATCATCACCATCACCATCATCATCATCATCATCATCATCATCATCATCAATCGTCATGATCTCCACTTCCCCCACAGCTGGACCCCTTTGCAGGCGCTCCCCTCCTAACTTGAGGTCAAGTGCTCTCCAGGGGCCCGGTACATTCCCCCACCCACTTCCCAACCTGCCTCTCCTTGATGTTCTGAAGAA
This sequence comes from Talpa europaea, assembly GCF_964194135.1. Classification (NCBI taxonomy): domain Eukaryota; kingdom Metazoa; phylum Chordata; class Mammalia; order Eulipotyphla; family Talpidae; genus Talpa; species Talpa europaea. The sequence goes on along the minus strand of NC_140082.1, from coordinate 17,382,780 downwards.
ATGAGAAAGAAGTGTTAAATTTGTTCTTGGCTACTTTTCCTTGCAACTCCCAGAGGCCCTGCTTACAAACTGAATCAGTTATCAGCTAGTTAGGCTGGCGGTCCCCGGAGGTGCCGCTTGAATACAGATAGGGACCCATGCATTATTCAGTGCGAAGACGGGGAGAAATGAGCAATGCGTCCAAAGCCAGAACAGCAGTGGCAGTAAGGGAATAATTAGCGAGCTGTCACTTGTCCCTGTCACTGTTTCCTCCCTTAACACATGAGGGAAAATAAAAAAATAAAAAAATAATTTTTTTTAAAGGAAGAAGAAAAAAGGCAGGGAAGATCATCTTGCTTCTCAAGGCAGCTGGTAGGTTAAAATGTGACACCAAAGAAGCTTGAAGCAAGAGCTCTGGTTCCGCTCACAAAAGCCATGGCCTGAGGACCCCCCCAATATTTTATTGAACTCCCCTTCCTGCTTGATGATTCATGAGCTCTGCCCCAGCCTTCCATTCAGATTTTCTGCACGTTTCCACAGCACTGGGAATTAATTTCTCCCCTCTGAGGAGGAGGAGGGGTGCTGGGAGGGGGGTGCGGGGAGGAGACATGAGGGGCAGAGCCACCCAGGCCTGCGAAGGTTTGAGGTGACCTTCCAGGAGGAAGCTGGGATGAGGTTGACAAGAGCTGCGCAGCTCATTTGGGGCCTGTGCGATTTGATTATTCATGAGTTTTTGCGCACAGAAAGAAATCATTTTGTTGCGTGACTCCTCACCGTTTCTTGTGGAAGCTATTTTTATTTATCTATTAATGTCTTGTTAGATTTTTTTTTTTTTGGTGGTGTGTGCTGGTTTGCCACTTGGGGTGTTGAGCCAGACGTGTGAGGGTCTGAGATGTGCCGATGATGAGGCCAGTTTTCTCAAAGGCATCCCTCCCTTTTCCCTTGGAAAAATAACAAAAATGGTGGTGGGGGTAGGGTTGAGACTATTTGCTGGTTTGATTCATGCCTCTGTTTCCCACTAGCAATGAGCAGGTTACCTTTGGGTAGAATAGTTGTTTTCTGCAGTTCTGTTTTGAAATTCAACTCAATGAAATGGGAAACATGCTTTGTATAAGAAGAGTCAGAAAAAAAGGTTGTGGGAGGAAGTAGGGCTTGAGAAAGGATATAGATGACCTTCCAGGGCTTTCCAAAATCAGACCCTGATGGGAAGGCAAGGTAGTCCGGGGAGGACTCTCAACTGGTAGAAACAGGTCACCCTTCTTCATAATAATCTTCAGTGTCCTTCGCTGCATAATGAGGATCACTTAGGGATGGAAAATTTTGTCCTGGAATCCCAGAGATAAATGGAATTCTTTTTATGCAGCCACTAGCCCTAGCTTGGCAAGTCCATGGCCTGCATACCACTGCTGCCTAACCCAGTGCCCAGGGCAGACATTGTTAATTAATCCCAGAACATACAACCTAGTGCAGTCATCAAAGTCATGCACTAAGGCAGCCACTGTCATGCAGTCAGAGTTGCTACTGGGAATGGAGCCATCAGGACTCTTACCAGCACTCCTAGATATGGGAGAGGGGTAGATCTTTAAGAGGAAAAGACCAAATGCCAAAATTTATGAAGTCAAAACATGGCTCTAAAAAGTCATGAGTTCTAGATTAGGGAGATAAAAGTCTCAACCCCATCAATACAATTGGTAGCTATGTGATCTCAAGTAAGTCTCTCCAGGGCTGGGACCTCAGTTTTGACATCTAGGAAATGAGTATAAATGCTAATTCGTTCAACAGCAGGGAGATCCAATAAGATGCAGCACACTTCACACAGAGCTCTGTCACATGCGAGCTCCTTCAACCTGCCTCACACTTTCAAACTCTAGACTTCTTTTGCACATGTTGTTCCTTTTAGCCTGGAAAATCCCTTCTCCCTTGCAAACACCTTCGTTGTCTGAATTCACTTCCCCTCTGGAGCCTTCCAAAGCCCTCTCAAGTCCCAGTTGGATAAATTACTTCCTACCCACTCACTTCTTCCCTCTACCAGATTTTTATATTTGCTGCCTAATTTCAGAAGTGAATGGTCAATTTAATTTGCTCTCTTCCTCTTTCTTACTAGATTGGAGGTCAGGGGATGGGTTGGGAGATTTTATCACCTCTTGGTCCCCAGTAGTCAGCATAGAGATTGACACATGGAAGGTTTGTTGAATGTAGGAAAGATTGATTTTATCCGTGTCTATGAACAAATCTGGACCCTCTCTAGGCTCGATGTTTGACATTCAACCCAAGCTTAGACTTAGAGGTGACAAGCATGTGTGTAATGGGGTTCTAGAACCCTGGGGACATGATTAGGGCATACCACCCCATCAGCCTCCTCTTTGGCTCTATCACCAGCTCTTGACCTCGCAAAGGTGCTGCTGAGGAAGAAAATGGAGACAATATGACACAGGAGAATTACAGACCAGTGAGGTCTAGGGCCTGTAGCAGGAGGGGAAACCAGGTGGGCTGGAAATACAACAGCTGCTACTGATAATCCCAGGTAAAAACCCTCTGGTTTTATATAGGCTGAACTATATCCCCCCAAAATATGAAGTCCAATCCTCTGGAACCCATAACTGTTACCTTGTATGCAAATGTGTAAATGTTATTTTGTTTAAATAAAAAGATTTTTGCAACTGTGATTGAGTTAAGGGTCTTGTGATGGGGAGATGGCTCTGTATTAGTTGGGTGACCTTTATGCAAGAGTCAGGGGAGACTACATGCACAGAAGCAGAGGGACCATGGAGGCAGAGGCTGGAGTGATGCAGCCACAAACCAAGGGATTCCAGCAGCCACCAAGAACTGAAAGAGGCAAGAACAATCCTCCCTGACAGCCTCTTCAGGCAATGCCGACTGCCAACACCTTGATTTTGGTTCAGTGATACTAATTTCAGATTTCTGGCCTCCAGAATTGTAAATTAAAACATTTATGTTATTTTAGTCCTCCGAGTTTGCGAGTTTGTGGTCATTTTGTATAGTAGCCACAGGAAATTTTTTGAAAATAGGATGAAAATAGGGTGATGACAGAGGAAATGGGAAGGGAACCTTGCTCGTCTGGAGAATAACTCCTTTCTCCCCAAGATGCACAGAGCCTCCCACCCTGACACATCCCTTCCCCACAGCTTCCTCATCTTCCAGGCCACTCCTCCCATACAGATGCTCCTTAAAGTGGCACATAGGTGCAGTCATCTTACTTCCCCACCATCTCCCCTTTTTCCCTCTGTCCTTCCAGCCACCAGACTCAGTTAAGGAGAGACTGTCCCTGCAGCCCCAAGGTCTGCTCAGGCTTCACATGTGGCCAAAACAAATGCCCTCAGCAGAAGGAGGATGAGGCAGACCAAGCAGGAACCAGCATGATGAGAAAAGAACTAAGATCCAGCAGCTGGGGTTCAAGAGCTTGGGCGATATAACTGGCAGAGGCTTGGCACAGACAGGACTCAACAGATGGTGAGCACAGTCTTCCCCGTGGAACCTGGAAGGGCCTGAGATGATGAGGGGTGAAGCACAGAAGTGACCGGTTCTCACCCAGGGTATTAGTCCTGGGTGTCACACAATTCACATTCAATTGGCATTTACTGGCATCACATATGACCAGCCCTGATTGGGACACCATGGGGTAATTCCAGGTATCCCTGTGATTAAACTGATCCTTTAAAAAAAATTAATGTAATAGATTTAAAAAATAGACATATAATTTAATTATAGTAAAGTGCATCTATATGAAAAGAACAACTCAGTTAAGTTTTGTGTGTGCCTACCTACCACTCAGGTCTAGATGGAGCCTACATCCAAGGCCTGGGTAGCTCCTCTCACCTATTGTGTCCCTTCTTGTTAATACCTGCCTCAATGTAACCACAATCCTCACTTCCATCTCATCTATCTCATTTCTGAGCCTCATGTGAGTAGATCTATCCAGCATTTATTCCATGGCATCAAAATTCACTTAATGCTACATCTTCTCATGTTGTTTCATGGACTATGAGTTTTCCTTTTTCCTCACTGACTAATATTCCACTTGCCATTGCTCTATTGATGGACACTTGAATTGTTTAAGAAATGCCATGAAATTCTATCTTGTGTCTTTGAAAGTAACAAGCATTCCTTTCTATGGTTCATATATCCAGGGCTGGAATTGCTGGACTAATCCCTAACCTGGGGATCCAAATTCCTTCCTTAATCAGGCATAGAGAAGGATAGTAACCATATAATTCCCAATAACTCCTATCGTCCATATATAAATATAATAAACAAGGTTAAATCAGGCATTGTTACTCAGAGTATAAAACTAGGGCATATTAAGGATCACAGAGCAAATATATGCAACCTTAGTTTTGGGTTTCTGTCTTTAGACTCCAAGACCAGTTTCTTTCAAGTATCCCAGGTTGTTTTTTTCCCAGATTTGGCACTTTCTTTCCTCTTGTATCCTGCTTTTGATCTTGTGTACTAGGTGATCATTTGAGCAGATGACCAACTATTTCTGGTTTTCTTCCCTTCCAGAGCATGTAGAGTTGTATTTCTATCCCTGTGTTGGGGTAGAGACTTGTGAAGAATCCGGGTCAATGAATTGGGAGCAGCATTGATTCTGGGTGGATTTAATAACCAATACAAGACCCTTTATCACTCACTTGTCCCTTTGGCACTCTGACCAGCAACTTCTGAGGTGACCAAGGTTACCCAATGGGTGACCAAGGTGACCAGGGTAGCAAAATTACTGCATTGAGTAGAATTTCTTTCCAAATTGAGATGAACATGCTGCATGAGCAAGAAACAAGTTTCTGCTGTATCAAGACTTTGAAATTTGGGGACTGCTGTTACTGTAATGTAACATCTTCTATCCTGACTGATACATACAAGATTCATGCTTCCCCTGAATTCCAGATGAAGTGACCAATACTGGGTGTGTTGTGCTATTGAGAACTTCTTCAGCTGTGCTTCTTGTGAACAAGTAGGAACCAAACCACCACGGGAAATTGGAAAAAGAGGGCCTAAAGTTCTGATTCCCAATGCCAATAACTGCTAAATACACCTGACAATTTAAGTTTAAAATTGATTACAATTTTAAAAAATAAAAATTCCCCTTCTACTTTACACTAATCACTATTCAGTTCTCAGTGGTCACATGAAGTTAGTACCTATCATGCTACCATATTGGACACCAGTAATGTGGAAAATTTCCATTGCTGCAGAAAAGTTCTCTTGGACAGCACTGGTCTAGCATCTTAGAAACTGAATCAAGAAACCCTGTGCCAAGGAACAATAGACTCTTAGAAAGAAAGGATACATCATCTTCAGATGCTGGCATCTTTGCTGTATGGACCCCCAAGATCTTCTTGGCCATGAAATGAAACAGTGCAACAAACAGCGCTTCTCCTATCAGCTTGAAGGGACAAATACCACTGTCAAACCAAGGTCACCTACAGGAGGGACTTGGGCATCACAGGAAAAATCCAAACCTGGATAAAGAGGGAAGTAAGTGACCAAGTATCTCACCTTTGGGTCCACCAGGGCCAGCATATGTGGCCATCCAAGATCATAGTGCTTAGAGCTGGTCAGGATGCCTTACACAAGCTTTGGATGAGCAATGCAGGAGGAAGAGAAGTTTCTCACACAAGTGGAACATGAATGAGGGCAAGGGCAAGTTCATTAAAAGAGGTGCCTGCAGCTACCCAATCACTAGTGGCCTCAAGAGAATCACTCCACTACCGTGCACCTCAATTGCCTCATCTATAAAATGGCAAGAATAGCTTATATTTATAGAACTTTTATTCTTCCTGGGTGACTTGCCAAAGGATGTCATATGCTTTATCTCCTTTTTATCCTCACAATGAGCTCAGGAAGCAGGTTCTAAAATTACTTTTCTCTGTGTCTCTCTCCCCACCCCCCGCCCTTGTTTTGAATGATTGGCCCTGTCTCCCCAAGTTGAATGCGAGCTGCTAGAAGGCAGCTCATCCCTTAATCCAGAGCACCTGGTAGAGAGCAGATAACAACAGACAGTTTCTTCTTCTCACCTTTGGGGTGGATGTGAGACACACCGAAGGTGAGTCTGAGGGAGGTGTCAACCTTTCTCCTCCCAACACAGACATCTTTACTTCCCAGTATTTCCAATTCGTTTCTTCCTCAGGGAACATAGGGAGATTTCTTGAAGTTGGGCATGGTCACACAGGCAGATGGAAAGAGTGTCACTTCTGGCAGGAGAAATTAAGAGCCGGCACGTTATTCTCTGCTTTCTTTGCCCAGTGCAGGAATGTGTGTTGGGAGGTGCTATAATATTGAAGCTTTCTGGGCTGGTGCCTTGCAGTGCAAAAGATAGTTGCCCCAGAGGGTCATTCAAACTCACCATGAACTTTGTGAGCACAAGAAATAAGCATTTCCTTTGTTAGGTCACTAAGTGAGGGGGATTATTTTGTTACTACATCATAACCTGACCTATCCTATCTAAAATAACCAACTTTAAATCTCACCCATCCTTCAAGAAGCCCACAGTGCTCCTGCCCACCACACCGCATCTCTGGTGTGGAGTGGCTGATGGTTGTGGCAGATGGAGGCCCCAGGTGGTCTGGGCTGGGCCAGTTAGTGACTCCTACACAGCCTAGCTCACTGGGAAGGATACTGGTTCTCTTGATCTCCTTAGAGGCAGCTGCTTTAAGGTAGGCCCTTGCACATCGAAAGTTCGTGAGACAAGCACTGTTGTTTGACATTTTTCCATGTATCAATACTTTATGTGGATAGTCAAGATGTTTCCCAGAGACCATGTCTATTTTTGAAGCTATCTCCCCACTCCTAGGGAATGAAGGGAGTTGAAAGTTTTCTCCTTGGCAAAGTGTCTGGGTTATGTGGTGGTTCTGTCCCAGCATTCCCCCTGTCCCAGAAGGCCCTGATTTCTGTGTGGGGATGCATAGGCTTTCATGAGTAGGGACAGGTTCATGTGACCTAGGAGAAGCCTATCAGCCTGGCCCCCTCCCTCCGAGGGGAGATTGGTTCAGAGGTAGACACGGGAACTGAGCTATCCAACAGAGTGAGTCTCAGTGCTTTCGGAACAATGCCAGATATTCCCTGTTCTCCTTGCTGGGTAGGAAGAAAAAAACATGCTATTAGGAGACCTGCAAAGAACTGGCAGCAATCAGATTTAGAATGAAGCTGACGCTGGTGAGATACAGATGGGAGAAAATAGTGCTGTCCTAGGGAGTGACTTCATTGAGCTGCTGGATCAAGCTTTACCTGTTAGCTGAAACCTCTAATTTTTGTGTTACATGAACTCAGGACCCTTCATTTTTAAGCTCACAGTATAAATGTTCCTAACTGGCATACCACATAGAAGTCAGGGCATTAGACTTTCTGTCAATCCCCTGTCCCCTAGCATCCTAAAGTTTAAGACTCCAGAGCCATGAGGTGATCCTGTGTGAGGTCTGGAAAGGTGAGAGATATGTTCAAGTTCACCCAAAAAGCCCCTAGAAGTTCCTGACTCCTGACTCTCTACCCAGAAGGGAACCAGGCTGGTTGCTGGATCTGCACACATGTTCTGAGAGTAAGAGAGAGCAGCCCCTTTTTCAGGAGGAAGTACTGGTTGCCTGTAGCATAAATTCATGTAAATTTATTTAGAGTAACTCTGCATGGTATGGGCAGATATAAACAAAGTGAGGAGGAAAATTCATCTCAGTCCTATCATTGTGCCTCTGATAGGGTGCTCTTCAAGATGTCTGTGAAACTCTCACTATCCTTTTTTCCCTCCAATTGGTCCTTAAGTTCCAGCTGATAATACTTAAAAACCCATCCCATATCTAGAATCAGCCCCTTTCTCTCCACCCTGCATCAGCACCTAGGTTCTAGCTCATTTGCTCTCCAGGGAGTTGTAACTCTACCCTGGCCCAGGCTCCCTGTCTCCAAATGTGCTCTCTGCATGGCAGAGCTTCCTAAGGTGCCAACTGAATGTGCCAGATTTTTAATTTTTATTTTTTTAAGATTTAATTATCTATGCATACAAGAACTAGGGTATAGGCCAGAGGTATGGGGATGAGGGGTGAGAGGACTCACCAGAGACAGAGTGGGGAGTAGAACAGGCGGATCTACTGAAATACACTGCTGAGGAGAGTAGTGGGTGAGACAGGAGAGGTCTGCTGCACCATGTGGGTAGCTCCCTGGCCAGGGATTGAACTCATGCTGCAGTGGCTGCTGATAGCTTTGTAGTGCTGAAACTTAACCCCTTGTGCCACCAGGGAGGCTCTTGGGCCAGGTTTTTTATTAAGCCCTTCCAATGATTGCCTGTCATTCCCAGAGTGAAGCCCATTTTCTACAGCCTAATACACGAGGGCTTTGAGGTCTACTTGAACAGATTTAACACCTCCACTCTGCCAGTCCCCTAGCTCTCCTACTCCAGCTGCACACCCTCCTCTTTTGTCGAATCTCTCATTGCATCCTCAGGCTACAGGACTTTGGGTACACTGCCGCCACCACTGCACATTCCGTTTCCCTCTGGCACCCCAAAAAACTTCCCTCTCCTGTAAACCCAGGTCAGAATTTGTGTCTTCTGTATACTTGCTCTTTCCTCCATTGTCCCTTTTATTAATGCAATAATCACAATAATAGTAAGAGCATTTATAAAGTACTCACTGTGGCTCAGCCCTATGCTAAGCACCTCATTTGGCTACCTCATAAAACTCTCCCAACATCTCTGTCAGACAGGTGTCATTGCTATTACTACTCCCTCCTCCCACTTCATTGACAAGAAAACCAAGACTTGTTTGCTCATGGTTTCTTTCTTTTTTTTTTTTTTCAAAGATTTATTTTTATTTATTTATACTAGCACTGGGTACAGTCAGAAGCGCGGGAGGGTGAGAGAATTCACCAGAGCCAGAGCGGGGAGCAGAGCAGGCAGAAGGGCCGAAGTACACTGCTGAGGGGAGCAGCGGGAGGCGGGAGAGGTCTGCGCGCCATGTGGGACCCTCCTCCGGTGGCCGGGGAGCAGCCAGGGATCGAACCAGCGCTGCAGAGGCCATGGGCAGCTTCGCAACCCAGTGCTCAACCGCTGCGCCACTGGGGAGGCCCTGCTCATGGTTTCTCAACTAGAGAAAGCAGGCCAACCAAATCCCATGCCCCAATCTATTCCACCACTCCTCATGTATACTACACAAATGATCAATTTAAGAAGTACTTGTTTGTCAACTTCATCTAATCAAGGATTTTGTGAGGCCCATTTCAGTGTGTTAGTCATCTTTATAAGCCTCTTAGAACTCAGTTTGAAAGCGTGTACTGATAAGCATACATTGGATGGAGGGATGGATGGGTGGGTGGATGGATGGGCAGGTGGATAGATGGAGTGATGAATGGATGGATGGATGCGTCATTGGGTGGATGGGTAGGTAGCTGGGTAGATGAATGAAGGGATGGGCAGTGGGGAGCATGAAGAAAGGGTGTGCGAATGGTTCAAAGCATGGCGGGATCGTTGGATGGGTGGTTCGAAGAATGGATAAGCAGGTAAATGGTCAGAAAGGTAAAACAATAAACCCCAGTAAACTCCATAGTCAATTCCTATATTTCCTTGATCCAGGTGCTTCATTATTCACTTATGGGAATAATCCAGGGACTGCAGCCCCACTCTGGCCGAGCTGGCTTCTCCCCTTGCTCCACCTGCACCCCTGCTCACGGCAGAGGAAGGAACACACGGCTTTGGAAAAGTTGTCCTCGGCAGCTCCCCTCCAGGCAGTGGCTGGGCCTAGCACACTGGGTGTTTGCATACACTGGAGCGCTGGATTCCCTGAAGGTGGAACTGAAGCAAGGGAGTCAGGCCTGGCATTGCTGACTCCCACCCGGGGAAGCCGGCGCCCCACGCCACGCAGCGCTCCGCAGCCCTGCCCAACCACCGTTGTCTGCTTTCTAAATAAACCCTGAGACGGAGCCGTGTGGGGTTATAAATCAGCCGGAAATCAAATGCTAACATGTAAATAAATTGCAAATCAGCTGAGAAATTGGTTTCATTTTGAGACGATAAAGCACATTTCTCCTGCGCTGATTTTGTAAGGCGCCCCTTAAGAATTGTAATATTTCTGTGTGGTAATGATAAACATTAGTGAGTTGCTTTAGAAATGAAAAAATAGACAGCCTCTGGGGATTTGAAAAACATATGCACTTCAAATTTGAAAATCCAATTTAACTGTCCATTATAAGGAGAATAAAAAGGTAAGGATAGGATAATTTTGCAGTTACACAGCATTTGACTAAATCTGATTCCGCGATGACAGGCACACTTTAAAAGCTACAAGTCTGAATGCGAGGAGACAGCAAATCATTTATTTATGATTGTAATCTAGCTCCTGTCTAACAAGTTAGCAACTGCGAGGCTTGCTCCCTGGCTGCGGACGGCGTGTGTACACTTGTCAGTGAGCACTCTTAAAAACACTTCTTGTGGAATTTCTGGGTTTGGGAGGAAAAAAAAAATAATAAAAGAGAGAGAAGACAAAAGAGATAATCCTTGTCCAATTTACCAAACAGGCAGGTGCCTAAATTGTGAAAGTTTAGGAAGAAACATCTTTTTTTTCTCCTTAATTTTTATTGAAAGCAACTATGGAAAATGTGTGTGCGTGTGTGTGCAAGCATGTAGGCACACCTACGTGCTCATGCGCTTAAAGAAGGCGCTGAACACACAGGCACCCTTGACCGGAAGAGACTGTCTACAGCTGGAAAAGTTCATGTTGCAAACTTCAGCAGTCGGTTTTCCTGAGGAATGTTGGCTCGTCTTCAGTCTGTTGTCAGCCTCTCCCTGGTGACGTCCTTCTGCCCTCACCCCCGTACCTATGGGAGTCCTGCTACTGCAGTTAACTTGCAAGCTTGTTTTCTCAAAATATGCCAGGGTTTCCACAGAAACATACTTGGAAAGCGCTGGAAGCCTGATATGGAGGAGGAGGTCAGAGAGACTAAAGCAAACACCGCCTTGAGGCCTCCACACAATGGCTCCCGAAATCCCGGCGCCACCACAAAATAGAGTCATCAGCCATATGTGTCTCTTTCTCAGGCTGAGCACTGGGCTGGGCCACTGACATGCCTGAGGCCTGAGAAGCCCAAAGCACTGTGAGAGAACTCCAATTTCATGCCCATTTCACAGATGGAGACACTGAGGCACGTGTGTAGAAGACTTTAAATTCATCCTTCACCCCTGTCTTATTTGTAACCACATTTATTTATTTATTTATTTAGTCAAGCAAATATCGAGCACCTAGTTTATGCCAGATGCCACTCTAGGTGGTAGCAAGACAGTGTGGGGAACAGACAACATCCTGCCCTTGCAGACCTCATAGTGAGCAGAGGAAAATAAGAAAAGACAAAAGATATGATAGAGTTCCAATTAATAAATGCTACGAAGGAAAGCAAATTGGAGATATTGTAAGCATGATTAGGTGAAGGATGATGGCTCTAGAGAAGGGGTTAGGAAGGGATCTCCATGGAGGTGGGTGTTCCCAGGAGACTTAATGACCAGAAGGGCAGGTGCAGATCCCTGGGCAGGAAGGGCATTAGGATAAAGGAAAGAGCAAGAGCCCTGAGGTGGGGATAGGCTCAGTTTCTTCAAGAAATAGAGTTCAGGGGCCTCCCTGGTGGTGCAAGGGGTAAGGCGTCAGCACTATGAAGCTGTCCACAGCTACTACAGCACAAGTTTGATCTCCAGCCAGGGAGCTACACACATAGTGCAGCAGACTTCTCCTACCTTTGTCCGCTGCTCCCCTCAGCAGTGTATTTCAGTCAGTCTGCCTGTTCCGCTCCCCACTCTGTCTCCTCTCACCCCCGCACCTCTGGCCTGTACCCCAGCTCTTGTATGCATAAGTAATTAAACCTTAAAAAAAAAGAAATAGAGTCCAGGACGCTCCAGGGGACAAGGTGGTGGGGTGCTATGGAAGCCACTAGAGAGTTTCAAGCCAAGGAATAGAAGGATCTGATTTGGACTTTATAATCTGCCCCTGCAGGAGACTTGCACCAGGCATTGAGTCAAATGGTACCCATAATCAGTGTAATAGATTGTTCTGAGTAATATCAGAGTGTGGCAGACCCAGCTCCCATCACCAAAGTTGAATTTTCTCTTCTGTGTCTGGCCCAAGGCACCCAATTCAGCGCTGTGGAATGATGGCAGGGTTTATTCCACTCTTCTGAAGGTAAACTCATATTTACCAAGATGACATTCAATCACTGAATAGGAGAGGGAGGGAGCTGGAAAAGGCAAGTTACTTCTTGTCCTTGCAAATGAGTACACATGGAAGAAAAACTCCAGTGGGTAGGTAGAGACTGAGGGTTACCTGCAGGCTCCATGTTGCAGGCATGTGGTTTCTTTCAAGGGGCCCAACAATTAAAACCAGATATGGAAATATCCCTTGCAAGTGTCTTTCAGAAAGCAGAAGGACTTTCAAGCAGGACCTCCTCTGGAAGCATTCAAAAATCACTAAAAACATGGTCATGCCAGAAATCGTGATTATTCCAACTATTATTTGCAACAGTAATAATAAAACCAAGATTTATTGAAGCCCCTGCTTTGTGGCAGGCCCTGAACTAGGGCTCTACTGACAGCATCTATAATTATTACAACAGCCTTCTTGCGTTGCTGTTTTTATTATCCTGAATTCAAAGCTCATAAACGGAGTTCAGCAAGGTTGGGAACCGGTTAAAGATCACACAGGCCCCCAACAGTGGACTCGGGGTGCAAAAACAGCCTCCCGGCTCCCAACCTCCTTTCTTTCCATGATGCTTGCTCACGTCCCTCCTCCTGACAAGGCCCCCAGCTTTTGACACCTTCAAAGATGCATTGCTATAAATATATGTACAGTTGTTGAGAACATCTGGCAGCCCATCATACAACAAAATCTCTCTCTCTCAGGTTGTTGTTGTTGTAAATATCAGTTAGTGACCCATTCGAATCTGTAGGATCTGGTTGTGATTTTAGCTGTGCTGGTCTCTGCTTGTCACCCGGGAAGTTTACGCGAGATTTGATCAGAATTTCACGAAACCAGGCAGGGCTTGTGTGGAGCTGTCAGATGAAATAATTTGTCAGTGATGATTGTGTGAATTCGTAAATATTTATGAATTCACAAGTTATAAATGTGCAGCTTTCGGGAGGGTGGAATTCGATGCTCACCAAGTCACAGATTACAATGAATATTTACAGAAACCCCAATCTGCTAATATTAGTTCTTTGTGCTTACGAAAATGCTTTTCTTGGGATTGTAACCCTTTCAGGATAAAGTGTCTAAGGGAAAAAAAGAATGGCTAAAGGGGTCACCCCCCATAAAAATCATACAATCATGATACAAGGCGCTTATAGAAAGTTCATGATTCTCCCCCATGTCCACGTACCATGATGCCTCTCGCCACCCATTCTAAAGCTGTTCGTAGAATCGGTTTTGAGCTGAATTGAATTGAAAAAGCTAAAGATGGCAGGTGGTCAAAAGACCAATTTTTTTTTCTTTTGCTGAGTTGAGTGACCTGACTCTTTGGGTGCCTTGAGCAAGTTCTGGATCCCTAGGAATCTGCTTCTACAAAGGGTAGCTGTCTGCAGATTTAGTCACAGGCATAATCACCTTGAAAACACTTCCGATAACACCATTGTCAGGAAAGTACTGAGTCTGAGTCCTGTTCTCCCTTTGTTAAAAAATATTAATAAGCCTTGGGGAGGATTTAAAGACAAAGTAACGGCAAGTTGAGACTTTCTTCTTGATGAAGTCAGGAGAAAATGAAAGCAAAATCAAATGGTAGGAGATTTTTTCTGTTCATGATAGGCTGCACGCACAGCATAGTGGGTAGGATGGAGACCCCGGGACAGCTACTTGTGGTTCACCAGCTATGTATGACCTTGACTAAGGACTTAACTCTCTGTGCCTCAGTTACTACATCTGTGAAATGGGGAGCATAGCAGTACCTTCTTTGAAGATTTGTTCCCACCAGATGAAATGAGCTAATGTCTGGAAAGCACCAGAACTGGCAGATGATAATTGTCCTCTCTGTGTTTGTTGAACCAATATAACAATGGGAACTTAAATGCATCCGGAGTCCTGTGTCAAGCCTGATGAGGAAGCAAGAAGAGCCAGGGAGGCTTCAGCCTTGCCTGTGTAATCTCATTGAATGGATGACCCTGGCCAGTCTCTTCCATCATCTGGAAGGAGGACTCAGAAGAAAGAGTCTAGATGATCTCAAGGAACCTCTATGTTTAGGGTCTACCAGAAGCCTACGGCCAGAGGCCGGATGGTGACACCCTTCCACTTACAGTGCACAGTAGGACTGTTCAGGAAACTTCCTAGAATAGGACTCGCAGGGAGTTGCCGACTCACATCCCACCTCCAGCTTTTTAACTCCCCCGTTGTACCTGCAAACTCTAGCTCAATGCTCTGCTCTTGGGGAGACAGCACTGAAGAAACAAAGACTTAATCATGGCCTGTAATGAAACTTTCCAAAAGACAGCTGTGGTTTTGTGGACAAGGACTATCAGAGCTATTTTCCAAACTGAAATTTTCCTGTATCTCCAAATGATGTCGTTCTGCATCCTTTGGACAGTTATAGGACCTTCAGCCTCAGTCTCCCCATTCACGAAATGGGGAAATATATATTGGTATCTAGCATTCTTCTCCTATGGATAAAACTAGGGCCCATTTGTCTCCTGCAAGCGCTGTGCTGCTGAGCAGCCATCTTTCCCACTCGCACAGCCTGCACACATGGTAGGCGTGCCTGACACTCCATTGAGGGAACGTAAACACCCACAGGGCTCTGTCTCAGAGCCGAGCACCTCTGGAGGAGATCTATCCAAAGGCATCCGCGGGGAGGGGAGAAACATCAAGATCGACTCCTTCCAGGAGCAAGGGCTGGAGCATCCAGGGGAAGACAGGAACAGGCATAAACTGATCATCTTTTGTCCTACAAAAATATAAAGCAAGATTATTATTAATTAAATCACCTCTGAAATACTTAGCATGCTTTCTTTTTCCCTTGCCATTCAACTCTCCTCATTTCTTGGTTGTGATTGCCCTCATTTTGTAGACGGAGAAACTGAGGCACAAGGTCCCTCCCAGGTTAAGAAAAAGCAAAGCCACCCAGATCCTGCAAGACTAGTGGCCCATGACCGTGCACCCACCTGGACTCTTTCTACCCCCTTCCTGATACGTACTATGCCAGGCAAACTCCCAAGCAGTTTATAGGTACTGTCTTATTTTATCTTTAGACTCCTAGGAGGTGGGTACTTTCATTCCCTTTAGTTAGTGCAAGTGGCAGCTGAGGTTCAGAGATATTAATTAAGTAACAAAAGGACACACAATAGGAAAGTGAGGAAGCAGGATTCAAACTAGCAGACTGAATCTGGTCCCTGTGCTCCTGAGACAACATTAGCAGCGAGTGTAGCCAGAGCCGTAACTCGTCAAAGGTGGGAGCTGCTCTGCCATCACACCTGCATCCAGCACACGCCTGGTAGAGAGCACGTACTTCACAAATATTTGTCAAAGGAACTTTTAGAAAATGCACCAGTCTCTTGATCCTTAAAAATCTCAACTTATAAACAGATATGTCAGGGAGCAATTATTCACATTACTCAAGATGTCTTCATTTTATAAAAAGGATTTACATCAGAGTTCCTTTAAATAGCAAGTCCCCCAGTGCATTTAAAAATACGATTCAATTTATAGCTCGGGATTACACACATGCTTTCAGAAGCCCTCACTTGAGTAAAGGAAGCCAGTATGAACGTCATTCATTCATCTAGGTTTTCAATAAGCAATTATTGAGCACCTGCTGAACACCAGGTACTGTGTTAAGGAGGTGGGGACTCAGAGGCAAACACTATGGCCCTAGTCTTCTGGGGACACCAAGTCCAGAGAGGCCTATTCTGGTAGGCTAGTCAAAGAAATAAACAGATGGATTTTCATATTTAGGAATGGAATGATGCTTAGAGAAAACAAAGAAAGGAGCTCACTCTCTCCTCTCCAGGTATGCTGGGTAAGAAGAGACTTTCCTGAAGAAGGGCCTTATGACCTGGGTCTTGTGAGATGAATAGGAGTTCACCACTTAGAAATTCTCCCATTTTGAAAAATTTTCAAGATTAAAATACTAAATAGATAGATATTTAATATTAATCAAATTCCACAAGTAGTAGCATTTCTAGGCAAGTGTGGTTATATTTCATATTCATGACACACCTGGAACTTTTGCAAATATGTCAGATATTTTCTATTGATTCTCAAAACAATATGGTCTTTTGCAAATATGTCAGATATTTTCTATTGATTCTCAAAACAATATGGTCAGATGAGAATGATCTGTATTTTATTTATTTTATTATTAGCTTATTTTTATTTTATTTAAAATTAAAGCATGCATACTATAAAAAATACACACAAGCAATACATCAATCATTATGATCTGTCATTCCCACTGCCAACATATCCAAAGTTAATAGCTCAACCTATCTATGTCTTTTGAGAATTTCTTTTTGTTTGCTTGGGAAAAAAAATATTTTGCGGCTTCATGATTTGCAACCAGCTCTTTAGAAAATATGATACAACCCAGAGAGAATATCTGTCCATGTCTTTTGACAGTTTTCAACCACGAGGTTTTAAATGGCTTTCTGCTTCACTATTTATGTCTATGTTTTATCTAATCAGTCCCCTAGTGTTGGGCAGCCAGTTTGTTTCCTAATATAATCAGTGCTGTGTTGAACATGCTCATGGCCACATCTTTGCTGAGTATGTTCCTGTTTGCTTTCTCCCACTGGTCCACCCCACCAAGTAATGTCAGTGGAGTAAAGGACAGACAAATGGTAAGACTCTGAAGGCAGGAGGTGTGGTCCCCATTTTACAAGAGAAAAAACTAGTCTAAGCCTCAAGAGCTTAGTGAAGCCTTCTGCCCATCAATCACAAACTTTGACCCTCCCCAGGTCCACCTGCGTCTCCCAGGTGTCCTATCTTCAGAGGAAAATCAACCCTATCTCCCCAGGTATCCTATTGATTCTCAAAACAATATGGTCAGATGAGAATGGCCTGTCATTTTATTTATTTTATTATCTTATTTTTATTTTATTTAAAAAGTAAAGCATGCACACTATAAACAAAATACACACGAGCAGAGAGGGAGGATTGGGCAGAGAGAAAAGGACACCTGAATTGATGAGGAGTGATAGTTTCCTTTCCATTCTGAGTCTGTTTAAGGGCCAGGAGAGGTAGAGAAAGCCTCATTTGTCCAAATGGAGGCAAGTTGTCCACTGAGCAGCCCCTTCCTCCAACCACACCTGGAGTCTCCTGGCGATTGCAGGGTTGTCACCATTGGGCCCCTTGTCAGACTCAAAAGCTGCTCTGCTCAGGCGATCAGACAGAGCACTGCTCACCAGGCCTCTGCAGATGGGAGCTGGGAGGAGGCAGCTGACGGCAGAAGGCTCAGTCTCCAACAACACCTGAGGCGGTGGGGCCACACTCCCATCCTAGACTTCAGTTTTCACATCTGTGGAACAAGGAACAGAAGCTAAGTGTGGTGCGCAGTGCCCCGGAAGTCTAGGGGTCTGGCTCTTAGGGATGAGTCCTAGCCCCAACTGGGAAATCTCAGGAAAGCAGCTTAACCTGTCTGAGCCTCTTGCACATCAGCAGAGACTTGAGTACCACTCCCCCACCCCCATCCCAGATGGACACTGCTCCTGCTGCTGGGCGTGCAGAGGTGCCTTCAACAGCACAGATCCCTGCTCCCCAGGAGCTCCTGCCCCAGTTATGGAGAAGGACAATAAACAGCCAGCCACTGCACAAACGACAAGCCAAGGTCACTGTCAACAGAAGAAGTACTCAGAAGAACCAACACCCAGCAGGTGATGGGAAATGACCGGGGGGCGGTGAGCACAGCTTTGGAGAGTGGTTTCCCTGAGGTCACGGTGTTTGAGCTGGAACTCTGATCCATGGCAGGGCATCCCAAGGGGATGGCCAGCCGCAGATCCCCCTCCTGGAGACACAATGGAATCAACCTGGGAGCTTGCACTAACTCACACAGGTCCAACAGGGGACATCTGATGTAATTGGTCTGCGACAGGTCCTAGGTATCATCAGCATTTTAAAATGTTCTCCAGGGCCTCCCCGGTGGCGCAGCGGTCGAGCACTGGGTTGCGAAGTTGCCTGCAGCCTCTGCAGCACCGGTTCGATTCCTGGCTGCTCCCCGGCCACCGGAGGAGGGTCCCACAAAGCGCGCAGACCTCTCCTGCCACCCGCTGCTCCCCTCAGCAGTGTACTTCGGTCCTTCTGCCTGCTCTGCTCCCTGCTCTGGCTCTGGTGAATTCTCTCACCCTCCCGCGCTTCTGACTGTACCCCGTGCTTGTATAAATAAATAAATATTTTAAAATAAATAAATAAATAAATAAATAAATAAATAAATAAATAAATAAATAAATAAAATGCTCTCCAGAAGGTTCTAATGTGCATCCAGGGGTGAGAACTAGCAGTTTCAGTTCGAGGACATTTCAGACAAGGGAAGAAGCAGATGCCAAGATGAGAGCTAAGGGAATGAGAACGACTTTGTCCTGTTTGGGAAGAGGAAGGACAGTGGCAGGGCTGATGCTCATGAGGCCAGGGAGAAGGGCTCAGTGTGAGGCCAGGTGAATAAGGAAGCTGAAGGAGAGATGGGATTTCATTTTCAGGCTGTCCCCATGACCAGGGGACCTCAGTTGTCTTGTTAGTAAAACAGGGCTGGTAAGTGTCCGACCTGGGTGCCTTACTGAATCTGTGAGATCTGCCCCAGAGGAAACAAATGGAAGCAAATGCCCCTCTAGAGGCTCCCTTCTGCAGGGATCCAAAGACATCACCACTTTCTCGGTGTTCAAAGCGCAGTGGGACACTGAAGGCACTGACAAGTCCTGCAGGGAGGTGAGAAAACCTCATTGAATCTGTGCAAACATGCTAAAGCGAGGTTGGCCCCCCCCTCCCGGTGCAGCGGCAGCTAAGGGTATGTCCTGTAACCCAGAGGCCGCAAGGACCTTCCCTAGGTGGTTTCCTTACCTTGCATCCCTCATACCCTGGACCATCACCCCTGGAGTTTTCTTCTTCCTAGTATGTGGCACTTGGTGACCTATCTTACTTGTTCATTTGTTTCGTATAGCCGATAGGCTCCTCACAGACAGGGGACATGGACTACCTGCCCACTGCGTGATTTCTGGCTCTTACCAATGATTTGCTGAATGAAGAAATGGAAGGGGTGGGGAAAGAAAGGAGGGAGGAGGGAGCCATGCAAGGAGGGAGATCAGAGGAACTGAGTATTCTCAAACTCACTTGGTCACATAACTTATTTTTTTCCTTTGCCTCACAGAGCTGTTTTAACACAAGGAGTGCAAGTTGGGGAAGATGAGCAAACCGTGGAGGACTGGTCCTGTTCCAAAGGGAGGGGGGCAGGCAGCCACAGCCCACCCCCCCCCCCACCAGCTTTAGCTCTGGTCCATTTATTCATTTCCTTGTTTTTATTTTTTCAGCTTCTTACCTGCCCCTAGAGGTTGACACCCTGATTGCACATTCGCGCGGGACACCTCACGGGGCCCTGTCACCGTTCTGCACCCCAGCCTGGCCCAGAGTCTGCCATTGGCACCTCAAACCCACCAGAGCGTTTGCTCTCAGCCCGTCTGCCTCCTCCTGAGCTGCGGGTCCTCGGCGTCAGCAGAACAGCCGGGCTACGCTGCAGAGTCCGCAGTAGCGCCGCCTCGGAGGGGAACCGGATCTGAATGGAAACATATGGATCTGAGAGGTGTGGGAGTCTGTCTTTTTTTAAATTGCATCAAACCCTTCCCTTGCCTTGAGAGCTCTACATTTTTCAAAGCCGCTGAACGTGGTGCCAGGCTGCAGTTTGCCTTTCCCCGTTCACCTGCCTTCAGAGCGCCGAAAAATAATGAACCTCCCCCCGCACCTCCCTCCAGCCTGCAAAAGGCAGAAGGAAAACAAGCAGCCGCCTTCCTCCTAACCATTTAACATGTCTTGACGCCTTCTCTTCCCCCATAGAAGGAGCTGGCATTTTTTTTTTCATTCTTCTTTTTGCAAGAGGTGTTTGCAGTGTGCAGATCAAACCCCTTTATTCCCAGTTTCTTGTCGGTTCCTGTGTTCTGGAACTTAAGAATGCCACAGCGGGGAAGGCAAGGCTGGGCCCTAGGGAAGACAAGAGAGAGGCACTGGCTTGCCGATGAGGGGGTTTTCATTCATTCACTCATTCATTCATTCCCACAGCAGGCAAGGAACATTCACCCAGTGCCAGGAACTGTCTTCATTCATTCATTCATTCATTCACTGACTTCCTTCAATGTTCCTGGCATTATGCTGGCCAAGGACACATTTGCAAGTTTCAACGAAGCTGGCTTCAGAGAGATCACACTTCAGCTTGTGGATTTTTAGCAAGTGGAAAGCTAAATCAGAGAAGACCATCCAAAGGGAAGACTTCAAAGCATATAGATAAAAATTGGAGACAGGGGTGGGGGGGAGCAGAGTCAGGAGTTCCAGACAATTTTCACTCGGACCCTACCAGGGTCCTGTACGAATGCATGGCTGTCCCCATTTTGCAGCATTTGCTGATGTGAGAACAGAGGCTCAGAGAAATGTGGAGACTGGGCCAAGCTCACACACAGGGAGGAGGGCCATGGGTCCCGTGGGGTCAAAAGTCCCAGGACTACAATATCACATTCATCTCACAGCAGGGTAGGGGGATACTGTGGAGGTCCCCAGCTTCCTCTCATTTTACTTGTAAGGATGTAATAATATAGTCCACAGAAGAAGGATGGAGTAGGTTTTCTTACTTTTCCTATTTTGTAAATGGAGGAGATCTAGGCTCAGAGAAGCTATAGATTTAGTTAAGGTCACACAGCCGTAAGGAAACTAATCTCTCCCTTTCTCTGGTGGGCCTTTGTGCGCGTGTACACACACGCACACATGTGCAAGCGCACTTTCTCTCAGCTGGGCCTCATTCCACCCACAGCAGCCTGAGGACACTTGGAATCCTGAGTGTGGCTTTTCCCGACAAAGCCGGCACTCAATTATTGGGAAGCACCTCCCCTAGCCCTTTCTGGATCCATTTAAGAAAAATAAATAAAGCTGAGCCTGACTCTCTGGTGATGAGATGACAGGGGCAGATGGAGAGGGAGGTCAGATAGCTCTGCAATGCCACTGGTGAGAACAGACAACATTCCCCAATGCTAATGGGGCGCCTTCAGTACCCCCACGCCAGCGGGGGGAAGTGCTGGTAATTGAATCTGCATAAGAACCTGAACCTTGGCCATCCTTCCTGTCCATCTGACCTGATTACTGTTTTGTCCCAGCAGCCTGGGCCTCTGGTGTGGCTCCCATAAGATGAAGATGATGGGAATGGAAGAGACGCATATTTTAAAGTCATGCAGAGCCTCCCTCCTGAGATCTAGCTCCCCAGTGGAAAAAACATTCAATAGTTTTCAGGAAAGGCAGGTGCTGTCTCTGCCAGGTCAGCAAAGGACTTTGCATGTGCGTCTCTGTCGAAAAACCCAGATTATTCATTTCATCTTGGGCTGTACCCAACTGTCATCTTCCTTTCCCCCGAACCCTCTACCTGAGATGTTATTTTTGTTTTAAATGGAGATTATTATCCTTCAAACAGAAATATTGCCTCCAAATTTGAAGTAAGCAGATAATGAGGCCATGCTGGTAATTTCACACTGATGACAGGAGAAGCAGCTACCTGACTGACTGACAGTTGCCAGGAGAAAACAGAAGCCTCCGGAATCCCTCCCAGGTTGCCTGGGGGGAGGGGCGAGGAGGTGGAGGTGGGGCTCAGGCGGGGCTGGGAGCTGCTCCAAGGGGGAGGGGAGGCCCGGTGCCCCTGTCGCCCCTGCCCGCTCTCTGTGGGGTCTTCACCATCTCATCAGACATTCGAGCTGACAACTGTGTGAAATTGAAATTGTGGAGTTGATTAAACGATGTATTTAAGGCTTCGTCAAAGGAAGAGGTGGGGATGGTAGTGAAGGGGGGAGATGGGGAGAGGGTGAGAAGGGAAAAGCGAGGGAATGAGAAAGAGATAGGGGGGAATATCAAGAACTGGGAATCTCAAAGGAGAAGCAGGAAGAGGAGGAGGAAGGAAGTGGGAAGAGAAAGAACGTTTCAAGAAGAGATGAGGGCAGAGGGAGAAGGTCTGGAGAGAGTGGGGCCCAGCAAGGAGAGAGACAGAGCAAGACGCCCGGGGACTGGGGGAGGTGCAGGGGGGGGCGCTCAGACGCGCTCCCTCAGGCCCCCCTGCCTTTCTCCCTGTAATGTGGGGAGGGTTTATCTCACCAGGAGCAGCCGGCTCAGTCACTGATCTAATCAAATTATTCAGCATTAAAAAACTGCCAAGACATTCCAGTACTTCAGCTTCCAGAGACCCAGCTGGGATCAAATGCTAATCAGCATCGCCACGATATTTATTCCCACTGTCAGGCTGCTGCGTGTTTGTTTTCCGAGGGCTGCATACTAAAGCAGAGGAACAAGATGGATCGGCCAGTGGCAAGGGGATGTGGAGCCAGGGGTGGTCAGGAGGCAGACAGACAGGTGGGCAGGAGAAAGAAGGGTCCAGGAGAGGCACCCACAGAGCTGGGAAATGGCCCGGAAATAGCCCCCTACTAGACACAGAGGAACAAGCCCCAATCCTTTTCTACGCCACCTTTGCTCCATCTCCACTCTAGGGAATCTCATGCCAGCACAGGTTGGCTGCCAGTTTGGACTCACAGAGAATAAGCTCGGGCTTGTGACCCCTGACAGGTAGCTTTCTCTGTTTGCAATTCCGTTCCCACCTCTGTCATACGGGGCTCTAAAACCCACACCGCCAGTTTGCTGTGAACCCTTGAAAGGTAGCCGTTAAAATAGCAGGATCTGGGCATACCAGGTAAAGGCAGGTCTAAGTCGAGGCTGTGTGACTTGGCACATGTTCCTTAACCTGTCTGTGGCGCAGTTTCCTCCTCTATAGTCTAGCACCGGTCCCAGAGGCTTGCTTGTTGTGACATTTAAGCAGGTTATTCAGAAAGCACACAGGGAGCACTCAATATATGTTAGGTGTAACCACTAGCTCTTAACATTATTGCAAGGATTGGTGTGAAATGATGGAGGTGAAATTCAGCAAAGGAACTGGAGCAGATGAGAGCTGATGATAATGGGAGCTCACCTGGAGGCAGGAGTCCTGTGCCCGACAGTCATTGTTTTAAGGATGCCAGCCCCTCACCCTCCCAGGGGTCTCCCCCTGGCCCCAGCAGGCCTTCTCCAGCCCCGGCAGGGAGGACAGACTTCCCAGGAAGCTCATGGACCTGGGATTCCTTCTCCTCAGGCTAGCAGACAGGACATGCCCATATTCGCCCCCTGAACTTGGCACCCCCTCCTGTGCTCCTGTGCCCCTGGCCCACTCCCTGAAG
Source organism: Talpa europaea (assembly GCF_964194135.1). Lineage (NCBI taxonomy): Eukaryota > Metazoa > Chordata > Mammalia > Eulipotyphla > Talpidae > Talpa > Talpa europaea. The sequence goes on along the minus strand of NC_140082.1, from coordinate 17,359,418 downwards.
GTCACAGTGAGGGGGAAGACTAATTAATTTCCTTTGTTTTTCAGAGTTTCATTTTTTAAATTACAGCCTTCCCTCCTCTCTAATAAATACTCAACAATTAAAGCTTTTTTTCCCAAAGTGTGATTTCAACATTTCAATGTCCCTCCCCTCCTGTCACCTTCGCTGCCATAAACAGATTCGTAAAAACTGCTTTTGACGCCCCAGCTGCCATTAGCCACTTAAAATCCCGTAATTATCATCCTATCATGGGCCTGTTAACGAGCAGTAAAAATAAGGCCATTGAATATGGTAATTTATTCGTAAATTAGCCTAATGAGAATAGGTTTCAGACACTGTTTACTTGTGGGCTGCCTACGCCTGGCCAAGGCAGCAGCGACAGGAGAGATGTGTGTGCCTGGGAGGGTGGCCTGACCGGGGCGGTGAGCCCACGGGTGGCGAGGCCCCTCCCCAGGGCCCCGCACCCAGGACACAGGATCCTGTTCTCTTTATCAAGACAGTGCCAGGTTCCCTTGGGTCATGGGACAGCTTCTCCGCCTCCAGCAGACTTGGCACTGTAAGACTGACTTTTCGTGAGCACTGGGCCTACGGTCAGGGTCACTGTGTTAGGAAGCTCTTACGAGCTGAGTGATGGCAGGTGGATCGCTGTGTCACCATCAGTGTTGTGGACTGTAAAATGGGGTCAATGTGCCAACTAGCGGAGTGGTTTTAAAAAATTAAGTGATAGGGCCTCCCCAGTGGCATAGGGGTTAAAGACACAATGCTATCAAGCTATTCCCAGCCACTACAGCATGGGTTTGATCCGACCCAGGGAGCTAAACTTCTGTCTTGCCTGCTGCCCACCTCAGCAGTGTATTTCAGTCAATCCACCTGTTTTATTCCATACTCTCTGGCGAATCCTCTCACTCCCCGCACCTCTGGTCTACACCCCAGTTCTTGTATGCATAAATAAATAAAAATTTAAAAAAATTAAGATATCTATATATATAAAACAGTACCTGGCACGTAGTAATGTAGTAGGGGCTTTATCCATATTGTTATGGTCATTATTACACCAGGGCATTAGCAGATGAAAACTGACTTAGCCTTCGAAGGTGCTCCTGCTCTAGTGGGTTGAACAGTGTCCCCTGAAAGTCAAGTTTACCTGGAACCTCAGAATGTGGTCTTTCCCAAAAATAGTTTCTTGCATTTGTAAGTAAGCTAAGATAAAGTCGTGCTTGATCCATGTGGCCCCTAAACCCAATGATCGGTAGCCTTATAAGAAGAGACAACACAGAGAAGTAGAAACCTGCACAAAGACAGAGGCAGAGACTGGCATGATGCAGCCATATGCCAGGGAGCATCCAGGCCACCAGAAGCTGAAAGAGGCAATTGAGGCGCCTCTGCTGGAGAAGGGAACCAGTTGAGGATGATGTCAAGAAAAGGTCCTGAATCCCTGGGAGGATAAAAGTGCTCTTTTCTGAGATTTGGCATTGTCTGGGATTTGGGTGGAGGAAGAGTCTGAGCCGATGCCAAGTGCAGCTATTCAGGTTGTTGACTGCACCAAGGCCCAGCCTGTAAGAGAAAGTCCAGCTCCTTGAGGGCAGGAACTCAGCACTCAGCCTGACATAGCATATCTTGTGCATGATTAATACTTGCCAAGCAAATATTCAATGGTGAGCCTGTGTAGGATATTTACAAAGAAATTTCACCGCTCACCAGGGAAACTTGCTGATCTGGTATCAGTCTGGCTGGGGCCTATCCTACTTGCCAGAGCTCTAGGATGATGGGGCGAGATGACAGGCCTCACAGGCAATGTTCTTTCACTGTCTTTCACTGGTGAGTGTGTGGACCGTGGAGCCTAGAGGAGAGCCCTACCAGGTTGGAGTCTCAGGAAGATCTTGCTGAGTACATGGGCTTTAGTCACATCTTCATTGCTCAGAAGGCTTCACCTAGGAAGGAAAGAGAAGCTCCCCAACTCCTGGGTCAGGGTACAGCCAAACATCTGTGGCTCTACTGCACCTCCAGCATGTTTGAGGTGACCAAGCCTCGTGCAGGGCTGGTTTTCACTTGCATCTAGGTTTGGGTTTTGACCCAGGAGCCATGGCGTTCCTCTTGCAGAACAACAGGGCCCAGGGCCTCGAAGTGCTTACTGAGCCTGAGGCCAGCAAGTTGACTCATAGTTCTGAAGTCTCAGTTTATACATATGTAAAATGGGTAAAATGGCTTGCATCTCCTAATAGTTGGCAGGGAATGAGATGAGCGCATCAAGTGCACAGCATGGAGCAAGGTGATGCAGCCAAGGGAAGCTGCTAATGTGACTCTGATATAAGTATTGTCCTTCTTAGAGATCTAGCTCCTCTCTGGGGTCTGGAACACTAGCAGCTTGGCCGGGTGTCCTGACTTCTCCATTTTATTACCCCTCTCTCCCTCCACCTTACGTGTGCTCCAGGTTCCTTTGCACCCTAAACACCCCAACTGGAACTGACTTAAGACAGATTCCAAGTCTCCAGCCCGTAAGGAGCATACAGTAGTTCCCATGCTCTAGATGAGGAAGCTGAGGCTCAGATTGGTGAAAGGAGTTGCCGAAGGTTTTCTCAGCTCCTCAGTAAGAGACCACACTGCCTGAGTCAGCCCAGTGCCCCACTGTGCCTTTCAATCTGCTCTCAATGCTGCCCAGTTTCATCAGTCACCCCAAGGCCTTCCCAGGGCTCAATGCAGTGATTTCTGTACCTAATCCCATACCCAGACTATCGCCCAGCAGTCTCTAGGCTCCAGTAGCTGAACTGTGAGCTCTTTCTCCAAGCTGGAGCTAGTCCAGGTAAAGCATGGAAGAAGTACCGGATTCTAGTCCTGGCTCGGTTTCTGACCACTGCTGTACTTCAGGGAAGCCCCTTCCTTCTCTGGTCCTGATGTATAAAGGTAATGAACATAAATTATGAATCCTAGTATTATAAAGATTAAATAAAGAGAGTAGATGCCAAATAGGGATTTGTCAACCACTCCCAGCACCTTGTTTGATGCATTAAGGATGGCAGAAAGCCACCAACTTGCCCATAAATTAATTAAACAAATGTTTATTGAACTGTTTTGTGTTAGATACAGGTGAGCTGAATGGACATAGTCTCTGCCTTGAGGTTCATAGTCTGGTGGGGAGATATACACTATTCTGTTAATTGCCAGGTAGTTGTTAAATTGTACCTGTGATAAGAGGTGAAGTAATAGGAATATGGTGACTTGACAGGAAACGCCAACCTGAGGGGGTGATGCTGGGACTGAAACCTAAAGGAGTATGATTAGGCTAGGGGTTATAGGAAAGAATGCTCTAGGAAGCAGGGGTGACACATGCAAAGGTCCTGGGGTAGAGAGAATTCAATAAAAACCCAGTGTGACTGGATCCCCTGGAGAATAGTTGGGTCTTCATCTCAACAGTGACAGCAAGTTTAATTTGGAGGTAGGGCTGCCTGTGCAAATTAATGTAGGGAAAGGATTAAAGAGGATTGTACTGAGAACAAAAAAAAAAAAAAAAAGAGGCTATTTCTGGGCCATTTCATAGCACTTAATAAAAGGATGGCGGGAAAGGAATGCCAAGCACAGCTATTCCTGTTGTGGGCTGCAGAAGGACATGGGAAAGCCACAGGTCCCGGGTCAGGGCTAGATTCCACCAGAAGTAAGGTTTTCTTTCTCCACAGTGCTGCATGGGCTGTCTGCCTTAACAGGAAGAAGCCAGACCCCACATCCCCTGTCTGCCTCCTGAGCGTAATGTGGTAACTGATTACAACAGATAAATTGTGCCACTGGAGCCTGGGTCTGAGACGTCTCCCTTCCCCCCATCATAACTAGTGTTAGCACCTAGCTCCACCCCAGAATGGGGAAGCCGACCCCAGCCCAGTGACAGCAGAGGCAACCACTTTGGGTCTCTCCTCCCAAGCCAGCTTTATGATGACTTGGAGCTTTGCCCCCGAGCATCTCAGACTCACCACGGACAGCTGTGCCCGTCCTGAGAGCCATCAGTTCCTCTCTCTAACTGTGCAACTTATTGTCTCTGGCACATGCCTCTCTCTCTTTGTTTCTCTCTCGCACACATCATCCCTTCTCTTTCCCCATTTTCCGACCCTGCCCCCAAGCAATATAAACGTCCCTGAATTGGGTTTGGGGAGATTCCCACAGAGCAGCTGACACCTCTCCCATACTGGAGCAGATGCCAGGGTGCCAGGCACACACCCACCTTCCCAAAGACTTCTTGCCCTTTCAGAAAAGAGAGAAATGAGACTCAGAGAGGCTCAGTGACTTACCTGGGGTCACACAGCCTGAAACAGGCAGAGCCATGACTCTGTCTGGGTTCCCTTCACACCAAGGCTGTCGGGAAGAGAACCAAGTGCCAATTCAAACACCACCACCGCCAGTGCATCATTGGACCATCTGTCCCCTTTAGCCATGAAAGGAAAGTAGGGCCTTACCCCCTGTTTCTCTTTGCTCTTGGAGTACGTGACTTAGAGCGTGTTCTGCGCGCACTTGGGCTAAGGAAAAGTCCCCAGGAGACTAGGTCAGACCATTGGGACCTGGATTAGTTCTCTTCCACAAGCCAGAGGATGACTTCACTTGCCAAAACCACAGCCCAAACAACATATATCCAGGTCCTTGTAAAAGCCTGAACCTCCAGGCAACATTTTTGAAAAATTGTGCAGCCTCTGCCCAGGGCAGCACCCGGGATGCCCTGTCACAGCCCCACTGCCTCGACTTGTGCTAGGGACCTGGACATTTTTCTTCCACCCCCTGACAGAGGCTGCGAGTTTTCAGGGGCAATGGTGATGAGGTTTGCGACTGACTTTTGACCAAACGGATTTCCAACCGTGTTTGAAAAGGAAAATATCTTCCCAATGTACCAAATAATGAAAAATGACTGGGCGAGTTTATAACTGTTGATTTAGCCACCAAGTTCCCCCCAGCCCTGACTCCGGTTCTCTGGAGGTTTTCATCGGGCATTAATTCACTCTCCTTCTCGGCGCGCAAAGAAATAGGCCCTTCCGAATCCATTCTGCAGTGCATTAGCTTCAAGGCCTGTTGGAAATGGTTTAGCATCTGCTCTTAATAGACACCGCAGCATACAGGGCCAGCGGCCACTGGGACAGGGACCTGCCATCAGGGACCTAACATCAAATTCAGGAGAGTGACAGCTCAAGAAACTGCTGTCTGAGCAACCATAGGACACACAGCAGGGGAGATGGCTTTGGGGGTGGGGGTCACCAAGGCACAGACATGGGGGCCCTCTGGTGAACTAAGCCCCTTGGGGGCCCTCCAGCTATAATGAAACCACAAAGAACTTCAAGCTGAGGAGTCAAAAGATGAAAAACCCTAGCCCTGTTTCTCCCACCTTGCTATGCCTTGGAAGCGTACCCCGCTAGGAGCTTTGAAAAATCCTGATGCCCATACCAGCCACACCCCAGATCCATGACATCAGCATCTCTGGGGAAGAATTTGGGAAAACTGTTCTTTAAAATTCCTGTAGGTGATTCCAGTTGAGAACCAGTGAACTAAGGCGCTAGACTCTCAAAGTAGGGTCCTGAGAGCAGCAGCAGCAGCAACAGCAGCAGCAGCAGGAATAGCAGCAGCACTCAGGACCTTTTGAAAAAAACAAAACCTAGCTCCCGCCCCAGACCAGTTGAATCAAACACTCCCAGGGCAGTTCCAGCAATCTGTATTGTTCTCCAAGAGACCCCCGTCTCTGTATGACTTTGGAAGCTGGACCTAACAAGGCTAGGGAATATATGTTCATTCTCTTGGTCATTCATTCATTCACTCATTTGTTCATTCACTCATTCATCTTCCCAGTGTCTTCAGCAAGCAAGAGTGTCCTTACTAGGGCCCAAGCTCTGTACCAGACATTGGACATCCCAGTCAGGTGTGAATTTTCTTCCCAAGGAGCCATCTGAAATTTCTCCATCTACACATCTGCCCTTTCCCAGCAAATAGAGGTAACAGTGAATGTCATCAAAGTTACACAAATGTTCGACCTAAGCTTGCCAATAACTAGTCAGTTTTCCTCTTTTCTCTGCTCATGCGCATTCAGTTTGAGCAGTCAGCATCACTGCTAAGAAGCCCATGTGAGCTTTCTCTTACCAACGTTCTCACCTAGAATTCCTTCAGTAAATACTTCATTAAGCAATTAAGGGGTATGGGCCTCCAGGCTAGAGATACAGGAAGGCCCACATCTCCCAAGTGATAAACTCCAGAGGTAAACAGGATGAGGGAGAAGGGTCTCAAGTGGACTGTTCTTGTGGAATTTTGCTCCATGAAAAACGGCAGCGTGGTTTGCCCCAGCCCTGTCCGACTCAGGGCTTCCCTGAGTTTCCTTCCCACTCAAAGAGGCAGAAAAGTGTGTCAGTCAAGACTCTGCCCTCAGTAGGCTGGCTTTCCATCTGACTTTTAGACTAACTGGAAGGCTTTGAGCAAGTTACCTTATTGCTGTACGTCTCGGTTTCTTGATCTGTAAAATGGGGGGAGAAACAATATGTGTTTCATTGGATTGTTACAAGAATTAAATGAGAGCTGGCAAAGTATCTAGAATAATATCTGGCACACAGCTACTATTAAGTTTTTGTTAGCTAAGTCACAAACATTGCTTTTGAGAAAGTTGCCCAAAAATACAATCCACTTTAAAACCAGATTGCTTTTCAGATGTACAAGGGACTTTGCTTGTTCGATGATTACCATAGGGAATTCATTTTATAAAGGGAATAACTTGGATATCCATATGTTGAAGTTGCTTAAAGTGAAGTAAGCATGTTGCCAGCTTCTGATAGTGGCAGGAAGGGAGATTTGCTCAGACGTGTGGCAACATTATTGTGAAACATCCATCCTGAAGTATCCGGAAGTCTTTCAAACTCCCTGATTTTTGCCTTCTTGCCAGTCTGTCTTCTTCCCTTCTTTTGCCCTGAAAGTTATAACAACAATGGGAGAGAAGTTGTTTTAACAGAGAACTAATAAGGATAATATGTCCTGTCTTCTTAACATCTAATTATGGAAAATATTAAGAACCTCTATGAATCCAAAGCCACTCTGCTCTGAAAAATGGCTTCCCCCCACTTCCTGTGTATTCCTCTCCACTTCCTGTCTCACAGGAAGTGGTCACCTCTTGTCTTCTGGGCACCTTTGCCAAGGTACTCTACCTGAAAACGATTACCTCAGCTGAGTGCTGGACATGGCTACCCATCACTGACTCGTACCTGATGGCCAGGACCCCCTATGAGCATCAGGGCCCAACAGATGAGCTCAAACTTTTTGCAATTATTACAGGTGTCAACAGGATGGAAACAGAGCCAGAAGCTGTGATGAGATTCGGCCATCAAGATCCAAAAAGGAGCATTCTGCTTCTCAGCGTTTCTTGCCAAGGATGATCTCAGATTCATCTGTTCCCATTCACAGTGAGCAAAGGCCTTGATTTGAATAAGGGTGCGGCTCTCTTTCCTCTTCTCCTGTTTCTGAAATTGGACTGGGTGGGGACATTGATGGTCAGAACTGAGGCGAATCCAGAGAAAAGTGTCCTCATTTTGGCAACTGGCGGTGTCTGCTACCTACAAGGGTTTTGGCATTTCTCCTTGCAACTCCGCTCTACACAATTAGCTCTTTCCTGTGGATCTCTGCCTGCCCCATCTCCACAGATTCATTTCTTTCTTTCTTCTTTCTTTTCTTTCTTTTTTTTTTTTTTTGACATTGAACATTTATTCTGGGAATGCAAGTTGGACGAGACAGCCCTGTCTCGTGGAGTGCACAGTTGGAACACAGGCTGGGGGCACGTGGGCAAATAAACAGGCAGTTAAACATAGTATAGGAGGGTGGGACCAGGGGCAGGGGTGCTTAAAACTTGTGGAGAGGCATAAACACAGCCTGGAGAATCAGGGTAGTTTCCATGAACAAAGGAGATCCAGACTGAGGGAGGTTTATGTGGAATCTCTGCCAGACCCTGCCTGCATCCTGCAGACTATCAATGTATGTGCTTAGCTACAACTATCTTGGAGTCTGAGTCTGGGACTGTTGTAAAGATCCACCAAAGGGTAGAAGTGCCAGGGAATTCACTGGCCCCAGAGCAGAGCCACACCCATGACTCACAAAGGTGGTGTATCATTACCCCAGCTCCCTCTCTTCGCAGGTAGGATGATATTGAACCTTGTGTTTTTTATCGTTTTTTTCTAGAAATCTCTGTGGGCTTAAGCACAACTCATCTTCAGGGATAACTGGTTTTACCATGCCCATTATGGCTGCCTCACTCTCCCACTCCCTCTTGGGGCACCCTAGGATCCCCTACCCAAAATACTACTTGCCCTGGAATCCTTATCTCCAAGTCTTCTTCTGGGGACATCTAAACTAAGACAATTGGCAAGGAGGGCAGTGATGTGATCAGGTCTGGGGCCCTGAGAAGGGAAAGCCAGGAAGCAGCCCATTCTTCAGACCTGGAAACAAGAACAACATTCCACGACCGCAGCCCTGATCAGCATGAAAGTAACTTCAGATCACACACAAATAAAGAAACACGTGCAGGGAGACTGAACCCTACTGAAGCCCACATAGCACACCCAGTCCTTGCACTCATGCTTGTCCTCAATGGGAAAAGAGCTGAAGAGGACCCTACACGTTACGTTTGGAAAGTGTCCTAACATAAGGTGACTTGCAAAGTAATGGCAGTGATTAAATCTTGAAAGTCAGGGTAACCTTCCTTTCAGGCCCCTTGCCTAGTGCCCCCTCCAGAGTTCAAATATTTGTAAACTCTCTACTTCATGTAACCAGAGTTGCACCCATGGTTTTTTAAAGCTCGAGTTTAGCCTAGAGCAGCCAGATTCTTGCAGGTGCTGGATCCAGCCAGGCCCACCTCCGCAAACCAGGGCAAGGTCAGCACACTTTAGCACCCCCTGTCCAGAAAACACTCCCTCCTCCCTGAACCCCCATGAGGGAGGCGCTGCAGATGGAAACCCTGAGATTCAGGACTTGGCCACAGTCATGCTGCCATCACAGAATAGAGGCAGGATTGGGGCCAGGAGGACCCAGCTCAGGTACGTGGCCTGACATATTTTGAGCACGCAACTGAGGCCCAGAGAGAGGGAAGTGATGTGCTGACGGAGACATCTGGACACAAGACAACTGAGCTCACAGCCACCCCAGAGCTCCTGTGCTGTTGCGTCATGAAGTCAAGGGAGACAGGGACGCGTGTGCTGTGTCCTCCGAAGTGCTCAACAAGTTCCTCTCAAGGGCCCTTCACACAGCCAAGTCCCTGAGTGTCTCATGATCTGAAAGGAAAAACTGACAGCTAATGGAAAGGAAGAAGGAAGGGGAAAAAAGGAGGCAGGGAGGGTGGGAGGGAGGAAGCTCAGACGGGCCATGCCCCTAGGTGAACTACCATGAGAAAAGTGATATCTCTGAGGGTTACCAATTCCAGACCTTTGCTTCTGACAACAGAGTTCTCAGTGTTTCTGGGCCTGGTTTTCTTATTCGTCCCATGGAAGTCTGCTTGATCCATGATGCGTTGCATTCTTGACCATGGACAAGAGCAGCCACGTCCACAACGGCAGTAACATCACTTCTGTAGCCTTGTTCCATGGCTGATCCTGTTCTAAGTCTTTCAGGACCTCGGCTCACTGGATGGCCAGAGTAACCCATGACAGGGCCATACATGATCCTGGATGGGGCACCTGAGACACCCAGGTGGTCAAGCCACGCCACAGGGCTAAGAGCAGCCGCGCTAGAAGGTGAGCACAAGATGGCTTGAAACCACAAGGCTGCACTGCCTCTGCTCTCTAATGGGACTGTCAGCAGAGCATGACAGAGGGGGATGGCAGAGCATTTGTGTGAGAGCCTAGCATGGTGCTGAGCACACAGTAGGTGCTTCCTACACGCTCACTCCTTGGCTGGCTGTGGTTTCAGTTCCTGAGGCGCTGGTGTCTGGTCCACAGCCCCTCCCTTCCTCCCGGGCATCTCTTCATTTAAACCACAGTCTCACCCCATCCCTATTAGGATGGCCACTCCCGACAGGAGTTCCAACCCTGCACAGGCTGGGTTCTTGGCCAACCAGGAGGGCCCAGCACCCTATTATCATTCCACCGCCCTCCAACGGAAATTATAAGCACTTTGTGTCAAACGCAGCCCGTCGCTGGCAGCCGCACCACGGGAAAGCGATTGAGGTCAGGGGAGGCAGACAGCCTACCCATCACGCCCGCCGCGGCCATTCCTCACGCGGTGACATGCAATCTCCCGCCGAGGGTCACCTCTGGGGAAGCGATTCCTTCAAGCCCAGAACAAGTGCCAAATTGCAGCTTTGCCGAATAATCATGTGGAACACATTGAAAATAGCCGCCTCTGTAATAACCAAAGCAGCCCCTTCCTCCAGCATCCCCGAGACCGTATTTACTGTAAATACATTAACCTACTCGGGCTGCAGCACAAGGCCTGGGGCCTGCTTTGCAGGCAGCGGAGCAGCAAGCTGGGCAGAGCCGACACTGAGGAAGAGGGTTCTGTCAGCCCGGAAAGGGAGGAGGTGAGCCCGGGACAGGGGAGCCTGTAGTCCTGTGACAGCCTCAGCCTCCCAGGCTCTAGGAGATGCGGCCGGAAGGGGGTGTGGCCTTGTGCACCCCACTATTGCCCCGTGTCCCCCAGACCCTGTGGGTTAAGTCTGGATGCAGAAAGGAGGCATCTGTGTTTCTTTCTGCTCTTGTCGAATCTACGCATGGCAACTCTGAACTCTGCAGGACAGTGTGTTTGGGGAGGGAAGAGGAGCAGGAAGAAGAGTGATGGGGAGAGACAGAAATATGAATGAGAAGCAGAAAAAAAAATGGACAGGATGATTTGAAGACCCGAAGAGAGAACAATCTCCGATGAGAGAAAAAAGAACAATGCAGAAAGAAAACACTCTGAAGGAGACAGGAGGGGGAGGCTGGCGGGCTGGGGGAGGTGGGGTGCCGGGAGGGCTTGAGCCTGCCTCTGCAAGGCTGGGTTTTGTTTCCACTGAGAAGGAAAATGTCCTTTGTTACCAAAAGCCTTGAGAGACACCACAGACCCTCGTGCCCCACTCCATCACACCAGCACCCACACCAGCCCACGCACACACACGCCAGCACACACACACTCACACACACACACACTCACACGCAGCCTGAAGCCCATCCCCTCCCCCCCAGTCCCAAAACAGACAGGGCAATGCGGGGTCCTCGCCAAAGGAAACATGCCAAAACCAGACAGGGGCTGGGCGTGGGGGAGGAGCGGGGAGGCAGCTAGGTCAGGGGCCCGGAGAGGACCCAAAAAGCAACTGGAATGGGAAGGAATCTTGGGGCTCTGCTGGGGGCAGGCCCCTCTGAACCTGGGCCTCCCTTCATGCCAGCATCTTACCCAGCCATGGTCCCCGCTACATGCCGAGCTACCTGAACTAGAGGTAGTTCAGCTCCGGGACTAGAGGAAGTCCACTGCTCCCTGGTCTCCTGGCCGGAGCCTGCTGCAGCTTCCCGCTGGGTGCAAAACCTCCCTTTTAAAGTGGGTGGGCAGCTTCTGGACCACCCTTCGCCTTGCTCTCTCTCTAGATGCCCCTGCTACCTCCCAATAATTTGCCAAAATTAACAGATTTATGGCAGTGCATTGGTTTGGATCAACTTTTCGTATGTACTTTGCGAGAGAAAAACATTTTCCTCTTCCCCGACTTACTGTTTGCCCATTAATACGCTCCACATTCACTGGTGCCTAATGACTGTTCAAATTTTCTCTGTTCATAGAGAATGTTGTTGTTGTGATTAAGGGTGCCAGGGTTCTTGCAAGTACAAACACACCAAAGCCATAAAAAGGGCAATTAATTCTTAAAAAAAAAAATGCAAGAGAGTGGGAGAGAATGGATGCTCTGTTTACAGAGAGGCGAGCAAGAAAACAGATCTTTCTAAGAGGTGTCCTCACAGGACGGTGGTGTCTCCTATGGACTACTGGGAAATGTTGAAGCGCCAGTGTCTGTGGTAAATGTCATCCGAAGGTGGTGTGGCGCACTTATTACATGCCCAGCTCTGCAGTGGCCACTAGAGGAGGCCAGAGCGGGCGAGATGGACATTCCGGCTGGGACTAAATCCCAGCTCTAGAGAAGTCACCTATTAACTGCCTCTGAGCCTCAGTTTTCTCTTCTGCAAAATGGAATCACGAACCCCCAAGAGTGACTGTCAGGATTGCATTTCAAGGACTCAGCCTGCTACCTGACACACAGTAGGTATGCAAGCATGACCTGGTTTCTTATTCATTCATGGGACATTTTCTCTGTGTCAGGTCATAGAGAGCTGAAGATTTGAGTGTGGGGCACAAATTGAGCATCCAGGAGTGTCTTGTAGTTATCAGTGTTTGAGGAAAACTACAAGGTAACAGGGTAGGGAATGTTCTGGTGGGCTGTGTTGGGAGCTTTGGTGGCAGAGGGCAGGGGGGTGACAGGGAGGAGACAGGCAGAGATCAAGTGGAGTGAATCTGCTTCGTTGATTCAGATACCTTTCTCCCTGCCTTTTATCTTCCCTAAAAATATATTTCACAAGCTCTGACCCTGTCCTTGAAGGTTAGCTGGCCCTGCATAAGGGGACTTGGACATTTTATGAGAATTGTTAAAACAAAAGTTAGGACACTGTGAATAGTTTCTTGGAAAAAATAGATTCTGAGCACCTACTGTGTGCCAGAATACTACATAGTGGGGATGCAGCCAGGAAGAAATCTGATGTGGCCCCTGCTTCCTGGCACTTTGAGTTTTTCAGGGACAGAGAGTGACTTCAGAACGTGAGCTAACTCAGACACTGTGATTAGTTCATCACAAATTCTAGCAGGGGCACCAAGGAAGAAGCAGTGACTACCAGATGAGCAACAGAAGTCCGATGGAGCTGGAACTGGGGGAAAGGCAGGGTTCTTCCAGGAAATAACAATGGCACTGAGCCCTGAAGGTGAGTAGGAGGCAGGGTGGTGAATGGAGGGTGAAAACAGGAAGAGCATTCCTGGCAAAAGGAACAGCATGTGTGTGGGCCAGACCAACAGCGAAACACAGGGGCTTTGTATTCAGACGGACCCAGGTCCAAATTCCTGCCCCACCACCTCCTTGCTGTGTGACCTTGGGTAGAGAACTTAGGGTCTTTAAGCCTCAAGGTTCTCAGTTGAAAGTAGACTCACTGAGATTCACCAGCTTGTCACGAGGACCCGAATAAGGGAAGTATTTAAAAGTGAAATCCTAAACCAGGGTTGGTTTCTTGAAGACTTGTCAGATGGGGATGGGATGGGCTTGGAGCAGCGGTTGAGACTCCCAGCACGTAGTCCCTGTCCTGTCACCTTGAGTTCTTCTGAGCCTGTTTTTGTCCCCCTCCCCCTTATAAAATGAAGGGTTCTGCTCCCTGTTTTGGGAAAGAAACAGAGATGTTATTCATCAAGTTCTCCTACATGCTAAGCAGCCCTGGCCCATTTATATCCAGCCTGGGGCTGCCCTCTCAACTCCAGCTGCCTCCTCCTCACCTTCACCTTGACTGTGGATGTCTAAATGGCTACCAAACTTAAGATGATCAAGCCAAAGCCCTGATCCCCACAGGACCCCCCAACTAGTTCCCAGATCACAGTTGTGCCCATTTCAGTGAAGGACAGTGCCAACCTTGGCATCTTCCTCCTCTCTGTTGCTTACCCTCCATGTACAGTAATGGTGGTGGTTCCAACTTTGTGGTTTTATCTGAAGTCCAAACACATCTCACAACTTCCATGGCTACCCCCAAAACCCACACCACTGTTTCTTACCAGGATTATTGCAGCAACTCCAAATGGCTTCATGCTTTTCTATAATTCCCCATAGCTTATTCTAAAAGCTAAAATACAAGTCAGGTCACATAACTCTTCTGCTCAAGAACCCCCAATCCATCCTGGCTCCCTCAAATAAAAGCTGATGTGCTCACTGTCCACCTTCATACACCTAGCCTTGCCAGCATGGTTGGCCACAGGTCCTTTGTACTTGCAGATTTCTTGGCCTGGAATGTCTCATACCATCATGGCTGCTCCTGCATCTCTTTCAGGGCTCTGTTGGTCGTCACGTCAGGACAACACTCCCTAGTCTCAGTTCCTGCCTTATGTTTCCTAAGGCACTGGGTCCTTCTGGTCTTCTAGATTCTTTATCTTTTTCATTTACTCATTGTCTCTTTCCCTCTCTATGCTAGAAGACTGGCTTCTTGAAGTCTGTTTGGAGAGAGGAGGGACTTAGTAAATAGTTGTTGATGAGCCACATCTGTGACTCAAGCAATAATTAATCCACTTGACCTTCCTCTTTGAAAGAGACATCAAGGGGCACCTTCTGGTGAGATCATAGCCTCCCACCTATGAGGCGACAGACTTCCCTTGAGCTGGAGACCCACACCTTGGCCAAGAAGTCTAGAAAATGGCCAGAAGAAAAGCGGTGGCAAAGAATCGTGCTCCAGACCAGACCCAGTTCTGCCACATGTTGGTTGGGCCAGCTCACTCCTAGAATCTGATACTCAGTTTTCTCACCCCAAATCGGAACATTTATGATTGGAATTGTGTTCACCCCCAAAAAGACATGTTGGGGTCCTAACACCTGGAAATGTGGTATTATTTGGAAATCAGGTCTTTTGCAGATCTAATTATCTAAGCTGAGGTCATACTCTGTTAGGGTGAGCCCTAACACTAATGGCTAATGTCATCATAAGAGCTAAATTTCTCAGAAACTCACAGACACAAAGAAAAGAGGGCTTGGGAAGATAGAAGCAGAGATTGCAGTGCTGCCATGCGCCAAGGATCACCTGGGCAACCTGAAGCTGGAAGAGGGAAGGGGGATCATCCCCTAGAAGCTCTGGAGGCAGCATGGGCCCACAGACACTTTGATTTGGGATTGGTCTGCAGAACTGAGAGCAAAGCAAATAGATTTCTGTTGTTTAAGTCCCCCAGTTTGTGCTAGTTATTTATGGCAGTCCTGCGACTCCACGCAGGATGAGGAACCCTGTTTGCTGAGGACTGTGTGATACACATGGGCTCCCAAGAACCCTGGTCATAAAAGACCCTCGCTGAAGAAGTAGATGAGGGGCCTCCCTGGTGGTGCAGAGGGTTGAGATGCCACACTATGGGGTTATCCGCAGTCACTGCAGTGTGCAAGTTCGATCCCTGGCCTGGGAGATAACCCACATGGCGCAGCAGACCTCTCCTGTCTCACCCACTGCTCCCCTCACCGGTGTACTTCAGTAGATTTGCTTGTTCTATTCCCCACTCTGTCCCTGGTGAACCCTCTCACCTCCCCCCAACATCTTTTGCCTGCACCCAGCTCTAACAATGCATAAATAAATAAATCTTTAAAAAGAAGAAGAAGAAGAAGTAGAGGAGAGAGATGGTGCCTTTGAGTGACTGGCTGAGCCTCCTTTCTGACCATCATTATCCTGACCATCAGGCATGCACTGTCTCGGGGTCTGGTCAAGGGTCTGGAAGTCAGCCCCTCCCCATTGCAGGGGGGCAGGCGTCCTGAGGCACAGTGATGATTTGGAGCCCTCAAAACTCCACTTGAGCCTCTGCTCTGGATCTTAGAAGCCAGTTTCTTCTCCCTGACATCTGAGCAGAAACACAGCCAAATTCTCCATAAGATTCTTCAAAATAAATCCAGTGGATCCACCCCCCTGCATCATCCCCTCTCCAGCTGCCCCAGTGCACTGACATTTGGACCCAAGAGCTAATTGCAGCGGCTTCATCTAAAAGGAAACCACAAACACGCTTTCGCCCACGTTTTACGACTTTATAACTCACCAAATAAACCTGATTCCTATAACCATAAAACAAAGCCGAAACGAGTTGGACATGTACCAGCGAGGAGAAGCAGGAGGGGGGTGCAAATTGCCGGAGGGGGCTCTCAGCTGCGGAGTCCCGGCTCACTGTGTGGATTTCGGCGCCGCAGTCTTGCAGAAACTTAATATTCCAATCAGCACCCAAGCAAGGCATTAGAAGCCAAGGAGTGCATGAGTGCCCCCATAGCTGGGGGAATATTACTCACCAGGTCATGGTCGGCTGCGTAAAATACAACCCTCATATATCATTATAACTGCCAGCCAACGACAGTTATAATTGAGACGGCAATAACTAGGAGAGAGTTCTTTAATTTAACATCCAATTATTACAAGTTATCACTTCTTAATAAATGTAATATAACAGACAATCAATGTTGCATGCGACGGCCCAGACTGCAATGGGATGGGAAATTTATATCCTGGGGAAAAAAATATACTCCATGTAGCGTGTGCATGTGCGTGCGTGCGTGTGTGCGTGTGTGTGTGTGTTTCAGCTTTCTAAAGTCTGCAAAGGCTGTGATAAGTATTGCAAGACTCCAGCTATAAATAGCCGAGCTTGCCTCAATAGCTGACATCGCTCTATTTGCATATGCACAATAGCTCCAGGCCCAGGCAGAGGAAAAAATAAGAAGGGAAAGAAAGATTTCTTTTCCCTGGTACAGCCTCTGAGGAATGGCAAGTGGAGGCAAAGCCCGTGGTCCAGCGGGCACCAAGTTCCAGCAGAGGAACTGGTGAAATTGTCCTCAACTTGAGACTGAGGTCAGTACTATTTTTTTAATGAACATTTTTGGATGTGTGACAAGTATACTCAAAAGTGAACAGATCATGAGTGGACAGCTTGATGACATTCTATAAGGTGGACACACCACAGGTTAAGCACTCTGGTAAATGATCAGTACCCCAGAAACCCTTTCAAACCCCCTACCCAGCATTACCTGCTCCTGGCACCACCAAGATAACCATTATCCTGATTTCCACCTCCGTGGATCACTTTTGCTTATTTTTTAAATTCACATAGACTGGTTTCTTTAGCTCGATATTATTTTGTGAGATTCATCTATGTCTATGCATAGAGAAGCAGTGCATTAATTTTTTTCTAGTTAATATTCAACTGTGTGAGTACAGCACAATTTATTTATCCATTTTATAATTGGTGGATGTTTGGGTAGTTTTCAGTTTAGGACTCTTATAAATAGAGCTGCTGTGGACATTCTTGTGCATATTTTTGATGAACATGTATACACTTTTCTCTTGGGTGTGTAGCTAGGAGTAGAATCTCTATGTAACAAGGGCACATGCATGCTCAGCTTTGATAGAACCTGCCAAATAGATCTGCAAAGGTATGGACCATTTGGCATGCCACCAGCAGGCCACAAGAGTTCAGTGGCTCCACATCTTCCCCATCACTTGATAGTATCCACCTTGCTTATTTTCATCCTCTTGGTGGATATGTGATGGATCTCCGTGTGTCTTTATTTGCATTTTCCTAATAACCAATGAGGTTGAATGGCTTTTTATATGTTCATTGGCCATTTGTATATCCTCTTTGGTGAAGGGTCAGTTTACATGTTTTGCCATCAGGCTGTTTGTCTCTTTCTACTCTGGAGACAAATTTTCGTCAGTCATATGCATTGCAAATGTCTTCTTCCCCTCTGCAGTTTGCTTTTCACTCTCTTTTTCTCTTATTGTCTTTTGATGAAGAGATATTTTTAAATTTTAATACAGTCCAATTTACAAATCTTGGCTTTAACAGTTAGTGCTTTTTTCTGTGCAATACAGAATTTTGATCAAATTGGAAAAGGGGAATTTGTTTAAGATGAGTCTTAGTTAAACTTCTAGGAGAACAAATTGGTTGAGCAGTTTTGTTTCTGCTTTCTGTCCATTTCTTTGCTCTCTGCAACCCTGTGCTTGTGGATTTAGTTGGTAGAGAGTAGGGTGAATTATTCATTCACTGGTGATCCTCTCATCTATTTAGACTTTTGTGCTAGGTACTATGCCAAGAGCTAGAGTCACACAAATGACTGTAATAGATGCTTTATATTTCATGACCTCAACAAATACAATATTCCTAGAAGGAAACATAGAAGAAAATTCTCAGTGAACTTAGAATTTGGTAAAGATTTCTTAAATAAGGCATGAAAGGGGAAAAAAACATCATGGACTATAAAAGCAAAAAAAAAAAAATCAATATATTGGATTGCATCAAAATTAAACAATTTTGCTTTACAGAAGATACTGTTAAGAAAGACTGAAAAAAGTTATAATAACAAAATATAATGATGTTCCTGGAACTTTAGAACATGATAACAATACTCTAGCTCATGGCTGTCTCTTCACTGAGTCATCCATTCAGTGGCTGCTTATGGACACTTGGTATGTACAGTGCTCTGTGCTGGTCTGGGGTCAAAATATTAATTGAGTACACACATGAATCCTGGTGGACTGTGGGGAAACAGTATCTTCAAGGAGCTCACATTTGGAGGAGAAAAGGCAAAGAAATAAGTCAACATTATTCAAAGAAATAAGCCAGTAAGTTGCAGTAGAGATAAGTCAAAAGGGTGTGGAGACCATAAGAAGAACACCAGGAAGGCTTCCTTGAGGGGGTGATATTTAAATTTAGCCTTGAAGGATTAAGTACCAAAAAACAGTCAATGGCTTAGAGGCAGGAAAGACATGGCAGGTTCTAGAACTGAAAGTCATATTAAAATCTGGGCATCAAGGGCAGGGCAAGAGGCAAAGCTGAATATCTAAGAGGAGTTTAAGTACCCTGAGGGGGATTTGGATTTCACTGGAAAGACAACAGGAATATCGGGGAGATGGGAACATTGTCAGAGCAGAGACTTGTAGTTTGGTGACCAGATTGAAATTGTGACTATATCACAATTTTGTATCATAGTTAAAACCATCCTGGGCCTCTGACCTAGAGAGTTTGATCTAAGCCTGAGCTCAGGCTTCTCTAGGGATGCAGAGGAGGCAGACAGCTGTGCAGGTTGTGCACTGCACAACAACTCTTGACTGAGGACATGAACAATGGCTGAAACCCAGGTCCTATTCTGTGGCAGTCATGCACTTTTGCAGAGGGCTATGTCCACTCAGAGGAACAAGCAGGCTTCTAGTTTTCAGAATAACAGCATCAGCAGGCAGAGGCTCTGAGGAGATCAAGATTTATGAGCAAGCACCTACTATGTGCTAGAAACTTGCAGGGGTTCTACTTACATCATCTCACTTCATCCCCGTGATTATCCCTGCAATGCGATTGGCATTTTTGTCATAAGGGTGGGAAACTGAGTCTCAGAACAAAGTAGAGTCTTGGCACAGAGCACCAGCATGTGGCTGTCTACTCAGGGTGATGGGGATAATGTTGGCCAGAGGTGAGCTGACACAGTGACCAGCTTGCTTCCTCCACCTCTGCCCTCCCCTCCCCTCCCCTCCTGGCACCTCTGGCAGGCCAGCCCACATGGAGTGGGAGTGACGCCCACACTCCCCAGACAGAAGGTCCCCACGTGGTTTCCAGACCTGGGGTGTGAGCTCCGGCAGCTGAGACGCCTCAGCCAAACCCATCCTCCAACTGGGGGAGGCAAGATGTGGAGGGGCTGGGGCCCTGAGGGGGAGGGTCGCACCGCAGTTGCCTCTCAGGCTCAGCAGCCGGACGGGCAGACTGAGGGGCTCCCAGCCAAGGGAGGTGTGATCTCCCCCAGCTCGGCGTCCTGGAGTGCGAACTTCAAGCGCCCGATTCCCAACATTTGGCCATATTTTTTTTCTTACCCCAAAGCAAATCCGGCTCCAACATGGGCTCCCTGCGCCTGGCTGGGGCGCAGTTGGCTGTTTTTAAGAGTGAGAGTGGCTGCTCACATAGGCAGGAGCAGGGAGGGAAGCCTGGAGGGAGAAGTGAAGGCAGAGAAGGCCCCGGTTATCCACCTTGGGAAAGGCCATTGATGAGGGATGAGGCTGGGGGTGGATGGACAGACAGACAGATATTACCAAGTAAGCCCTGAGCAGGCGATCTGGATAGGATGAGGCCAGGACCCATCTTTCTCTCTTTCTCCCGGGGCCACGGGGCTGCATTGCACCTACGTCATCATCACACACACTAACCCAGATAGCAAAGATCCCTGTCCCCATCTGTCTCCTTAAGGACCGAGCCTTGCCAAGCTCCGCGTGGCTGGGGTTGAGCACCGGGTGTGACATGGAAGAGATGACCCATGGAGCTCAGGGAGGAGGAGAGAAGAAGCAAGGGAGGGAAGGAGGGAAGTTTGATCTACGCACAAGCGGTGTGACATCTCACACATAATAAAGAAGTACCTTGCGCTGCTACATCCATGTGTGGATGTTGCAAACATTTCTCCTGGCAGAAGAAGCCAGACACAAAAGAAGAGAAACTGTACGATTCCATTTGCTCGAGCCTCAAGCCAGCGCAGACAAACTACACAATGCAGGGCAAAAGGAGGTTAGCTCTGGGGGACATTCACTTGGGGGGCAGGAGGGTGCTTTCTGGGATACTGGAAATATTCTCAGCCTTGATCCTAGCTGGTGGTCCCTGCTATGTGAGTGCCTATTAGATTGTAGCCTAATGAGACTTGTACTTGGGAATACACTCTCCTGTATTAAGTTTTATAGTGCAATCATTCGACCCTAAATAGGTTGTGTGACAGAAAGTGGATGGATGGACGACTGGACAAGGGACAGACATTCATTCAATAGATATTTATGGACACTTGGCGTGTGAGGGGCCCTGTGCTCATGTTGGGGCTGAAAGTCAAATGAGTCCTGGCCTTTTCCCTGCAAGAACTCACAGCCAAGCCTGGAGACAGGTGCTTGCAGGCAGGCGTCGTAACAAACGACAGGAGCTGTGATCAAAAGAAGGGAGGGGTAGATCAGAGGAGAGGGAAATATTTGCCAAGAGTATCAGATGTGCAGAATGGGATAAAAACAGAAATAGATTGAAAGGAGAATCGTCTGAAAGAGTGGTATGTGAGAAATAGAGGAAGGTGAGCCGTGGGTCGGGGATGGATGGAGGTTTTAATCTCTGCCTTGCAGGTAAGAGTTGCTTTGCATAGTATGTATTTAATTACATGTTGGGTGAATAAATAAATGAATCTACTAAGTTCACGTACCTCTATCACAGTTGACAGAAAAGAAAGTCAAGCATGGATCTTATGTATTTTGAGATTCTTTTAGTCTGATCATTTACCTGTTCAGATTCAGCCTGGGGAATAACCAGGGATTCAGAGTGAGTCCCAGCACAGAGCCCTCATTGTGCCTTTATTTAGAATTGCAAAGATTAGGGGACAACCCCCAAAAGGCAAAACCAGGAAACCTTGTTCCCACATGGGAACATTATGTAGCTCTGAATAGGACAGGGAGAAAGTATTGCTAATGGTATGAGAAAAGATTTAGGATGAAAAGTAGGTATACAATGTGAACTCACCAATGTGTGTGCATGTGTGTGTGTGTGTATGTTTAATGGACTTAAAAAATTACCTCAAGGCATTTATTGTGGCTTTCCCTAAATGGGAGGATACTTTTGTTTTCTGCTTTGTTACATACTCTGCATTAATTAAACCTTCCACAATGGTGATGGAGTGTTTTATCAGGCAAAGAAAAGCCATGCCTGCTTTACCAATTTCAAGGAAACAGAGAATTCTCTCGAAAAAATAATGATGATGTCAGTAGGTAACCATGACCATCAGTTCCAAAATATTCTCACCTTGATGTCGCTCTTTCTAAACCCGTATCCTCCTTGGGGCACGTTTGATGGAGAAACTCAGAAGGAGCAGGTCCACCATCTTCTGAACAGTCCTATCACTCATGCAACAATATTCATTGAGCACCTACTGGGAGAGGAGCAGGCCAGTGGCTGCCAAGGGAGCGCTATGGAAGGGCATTGATTTTGTTAGATGTCCGGCCTGGGCTAGCTGGACTGCCACCCCTATCACCCATGCAGAGGGCCAGGAGAGTGGCTAACTTCCATGGAGTCTTCATACCAGGGGCTCCACATGCATCCTGGAGACTAACCTCCATCTAGTCCTATGACATAAGCACTGTCTGCATTTTACAGATGAGGAAACTGAAGCTCAGAGAGGCTAGGTAGCTTGCCCAGGGACACCCAGCGAAGATATAGCAGAGCAAGAGCCAGAGGTCACACCCACAAGGTCACCTTCCCTCTCTGAGACCTGATCCCCCCAAGGGGTTATGTATGCAACCACAGTCGATCAGAGCAAGAGGGCAAACAAGAATAATAAAAAGGTGATGTAGTGTCTGGCAGTGGAAAGTTCTGTGTAGTAAAAACCAAGTAGAAAGAGACCAGAGAGAACATGTGTGGGGTGAATTGTTTAGATAGGATGAGTTCAGGGGTGTGACATTTTAGCCAAGAACTGAGTGAAGAAACAAACCACATGGTGAACTCCAGAGAGTGTTCCAGGCATGGACACAAGTGCAAAGGTCCTGACGCAGGGTGGGAGCTTGGCACAAACTAGAAACAAGAAAGACATCAGTGTAGTTGGGGGCCACTGGCCATGAGAAAAGATAAGGAGCTAGGATGTGAAGATTAAGGGGCAAAAAGAATGTAGGACTCTGGAGGGCTAAAATGCCCTAGAGGGGTCATTCACCACTGAAGGAGCATGTGGAGGGCCCATGGTAACTCTGCTGTGTGGACAGGCAGTGGCATGGGAGCAAGTGGCTACTGCAACAGTCCAGGCAAGAGAAGAGCATGACTCAAACTAGAGTCATATCAAGAAGCAGCCCACTCCCCACTAATAAAACAACACTTTAACTAAATGGAATATGTTTCTATTGAATTCAGTTCAGAGGAATTGTTGTTGGGGACACCCTCTCCTCCTAGAATCTCGCAGGACTAGGGCATGCAGAGCAGGTGGCTGGGAGAGTGAAGGGTTCGGAACACCCTACATCAGGAAGACTGCTCCTTTCATTTACAAGAAGTGGAGACACAGGGCCAGCTTATTTGATTGCTCCCCTCTCTAGGTTACTATCACAGAAGCACATCACGCACCTCTTACCATAGTCTGTGGGATTTGGTTGTGCTGGATTATGTGGTTGAGTCTCCCTTGACCACCCAGTTAATGATGAGAATAAGGATCAGAAAGGCCAGATAACCCACCGAAGTCTCACAGTCAGTACCAGTCTCACAGCTCATAAGTGCCAGGGCCTGGGTTTGAACTGTAAAGACCTAGTCCCTGGGTCACATTACAACCACCATCATATTATCCTGCCATCCAGTTGATGAACTAGGATAGCAAGTATTTTATGAAATAGCAAGCCTATTGATCTCTTTCCTGGGCCTTGCACTGTTTTGTGTGGCCCCAGAGAGTAGACAGAAGTCCAGCCCATGAACTTGAGGGGAGGGAGGAAGGGGCAGGGTGAAGGAAGCCTTTAGCAAACAGAGTTCTTTGAAGGTGAAATTGGCTATGGGCATGTGGCCAGGAGTTTCCCTTCCCTGGAGGCAAACAAGCAGAAATAATCAGTCTCCCCATACGTACAGGCTGCAAGTCAGGATTCTACTAGATGAACTCTATCTCTCAACCTCAAGACCCTCTGCATGGGTCATCCATTCATCCACACACTCATTCAATCAGTCACTGAGCATCTTCCATGCCCTGGGCATGAAGCACAAAAGAGACCATCAACGTTGTCCTCATCCCCATGAAGCCCACAGTGAATGTGATATACTTTTCTGTAACATGTACTCTCTTTTTATTATCTTTTTAAAATTTTATATATTTTTTACATCATTCTTTTTTTTTTTTTTACAATGTGTGCTTTCTCATCTCGGTTACAGTCCCCGTGAAATTCCCACCCCCCATTCACCCGAGCACCATCGCCACAGTCCCTGGGCTCCTCCCTCCCCTGTTCTGACTCTACTCCCTTCTCCCCCCTGCAGAATGTCTCTGGTTTATAGTTGCCTGTTGATTTTGATTTTTATTTATTATAATAACATTTTTTTTTCTTTCCCTGATCCCTTATTTGGATCCTCTACATTCCTCCTGTAAGTGAAACCATCCTCTATAACATTTACTTTCTTATCAAAACTACAGTCTGGAGATAATCATGTGCTTTAACTTAACTTCATTAACCTTTCTTCAAGCAGATTGGATTTTCCCTTTACAGATGAGGAAAGTGAGGTGCAGAGAAGTGCAGGAACCTGTCCCAAGGCGTGTTCATGGCAACCCAAGACTTAACCTTGATCTAGTAAAATCTCCACAGAAATTCCTGCCTTATTCAAGGGATGCAACTAAAATCTGTACTCTCCTCCTCCAAGCAAACAAGCCAATAAAGAAACAAACAAAGCTTTACACCAATGGGCCAGGCGGGGGGATGCCAGGGGAAGCCCTGCTCTTCCTCCTCACCAGGCAGGAGGCCCTGAACCAGGAGCCGGGCCACTCTCCGACCATCTTAATGCATTCTCGACTAAATTAAAGCCATATTTCATGTTAAATTAAGGGGGATTTAAAAAAAATAAAATATCTACAACATTTAAATATCATTAGTAATTACATTTTATTTTATTTCTAGCTGGTTGGAAACATTTTATTTCTAATTAGGTACATTTGTTTTTAATACCCAGTTTACTAAACAGAAAGACCTCACTGTAATGAATGGGATTTGGGTAAACGCGGGGTCCATGTTGTGGTCCAGGGAAGGGGTCTGGGCCTCTGACAACATCACAAAATCCCTGGATCAAATCTCACAGCCCAGAGCCAGCATTTTCTCCACCTTTGTTGTCAGTTATCAAAAAAAGCAATGGAGAAAACGTGGAACTGGATGCCAGTCAAAATTTATAATAATAATTACAGTAAACTTAATTTTTTTTAGCATTGCTATTTCTAAGGCACTTGTGCTAAGCATTTTACTACTCGAAACGCAACCGCTAATGATGGTAATCAGCTAACATTTACTGACGAGTCGCCATATGCTGGGCACTTTGTGTGTAGGATTTGCTTTAATCCGCACAAGAAACTTTTTTTAGGTAGATACAAATCCCTCATTCTCAATTCTATAATCCAAAATGCTCTGAAAACTTCAAGTATTTAAGTAACACATCTGTCAGCAAATCCTGACCTAGCCTGACACGAGGCCCTCCAGTCTCTAAGGAGCTCCAGGCAGAAGGAACCCACACGCCTGAGCGCTCCTGGGATGGCCGTGGGCGCTGGCCACACAGGCGAGTAAAACCTTGAAATCTGAAAATGACTTGACTCCACAAACTCTGGATGAGGAACTGTAAGCCTGTGTTACTGTTCTCCTTGCCTTACCAGAAAGGAGCCACTTTGGGCTGTGAGACAACTCCCCATATAGCTCAGGAGTATACACTAGAGCCCCTAACTTCCTATCACACTCTGGGAAGTGCAGCCCTGGTGTCTGACCCCCACATGGCTCATTTCATTCCTCTCCATCCTGCTATGAGACTCAGTGTACCTAGTAGAACTAGAACTCAGGACTACTTTACTGCCTTATCCCCATCCTTGTGCAGGTGCCTGGCCAGAGTGTTTGTTGACTGACTCAAAGACTTCATAACCTTCACCCTGAAAGGTGGGACTTGGAGTTACCTAATTACAGAGCTGTAGGGACCAGCAAAATTTGTAGAATCCCCAGTTACTACTTTGAAGAGGTTTTCATAAAAAAATGCAGATGTCTGAGCTTCACCCCTCCAGAGTTATGGAATTAGAATCGCCAAGAGTGTGGCCCAGGTATCTACATTCTTAATATTCCCTCCTCCATCATGGTCCAAT
Source organism: Talpa europaea (assembly GCF_964194135.1). NCBI lineage: Eukaryota > Metazoa > Chordata > Mammalia > Eulipotyphla > Talpidae > Talpa > Talpa europaea. Next base: position 17,333,893 of record NC_140082.1, on the reverse strand, counting down.
GATGAGCAACTCATCTCCTGGGTTGACATTTGGGAGCTTAATCATCTCATTCCCCCTCCACCACCATGTTTTGTATAAACCTTTCCAGCCTCCTTGACAGAGAAATCTTGGCCTTTTTTTGTTTGTATACCTCCAGTGATGGGGAACTCACTCACTCTCATAGCTATTAAATCCAAAACCAAACTTTATTAAACAACCCAAAGCAGAAGGAGCCATTTATTGCATAGGTAAACATCACTGGGGGCAAATGAGGGTGTGTATATGAATGTGGCAGGCACTGGAGGGGTGGCTGAGCAATTATCCTAGTGCACTTACACATCCTCGTGCAGGTGAAGGGCAGTAATGGGGCCTCTCAGACAAAGCGTGCATTGCCACATGTGCACCTGTGACCCGTGGATTAGAGGGCATCGAGCACAGGTCACCAAATTGGTGGTCTGGATATCCTAGCTCCACCCTTCCCTTCTTTGTGTCTGCATGCAATTCACGAGGCTCTTTGAACCTCAGTTTCCTCTCCTATGAAAGGAAACAAAGAATAACTGCCTCTTTGGGATGGAGACAGAATTCCCACAGGAAACATTTAATAGAGTAGCTATCAAGATGGTGGGGTGTAGGGAAACCATCAGGAATAGTGTAGCCCCCTTGGGTTAGTGAAGCAGGGAGCCATTTGTTTCTACCTCCAGGCCTGAAAGAGTAAAGTGGGGAGGGTCGCTCCAGGTCCTCAGGCTGGGAGGAACTTGCCTTTAGCAGCATCTCTGAGAGGATGGATGGGACCTGGATGCATCCCCCCCATCCTGCTCTCAGTCCTCCTGTTGGGGGTCCCCAATGACTGACCCAGCCAGGGCTGGAGATCATGGGCAGCCTTGGAAGACAGTGTCCAGAGGCCCACTGCAGAATGGAGAAGGGGGCACAGGGTGCTGAGGGGCACATGAACACTGCAACACCTCTGTGCTAAGATTTAGGGTGCAGTTCCCTCAGGCACCAGCTGAGAGGTCCCACCTCCCCTGTCCTCCGCAGCAACAAAATGGACAAAACCCAATCCCAGTACCTCGGGTGAGGCCCCTCAGGGACAGGGGCCCCTCCAAGTGGCCAATCCTGGGTACATCCCAGTCCCAGAGTCAGGTTCGTCATGAAGACGGGGCCCTCTGGGACTGTCTGAAAAACTGCGGCTGCGTGGAGCTCAAGCTGTCGAAATCAAGAGGCTGACATTTAACATGCAGCAGCTTCCTGTGATGGATAAATATTAAACACAGCACGACCGACAAGACTAAGTAAATATCTATTAGTCTCTGAGATGGCGTCTGCAGGCACAAGGAGAGGATGTCCTAATTGTTCACCCTTCTCCTAATATTAAATAAGCATCTCGCTAGGCTTCACGAGGCGAGTTCCTGACTTGGTTCTCATCCGTGCTCTCTCTTGCTCCCTTATTAAGTCGAACAATCTTACATTTTCTGAGGCCAGACGAAAGAAAACAATAGCATATGAAAAACTAAGCATTTGCACGGCCCTCCAAGAGATCTTCAAGGGACTAATTCAACCCATTGCAATAGGTGTTAAAAAATAAATAAAAGATGAAGACCAAGGAGGAGACTGTGGTTAAGAAAAGTCTCTCACAAAGCAGTCTGGCTTTGCCTTTCACATACCTTGGAGGGCCTAATAGAAATATATATTAATATACTGTGTAATCTAGAATACATCGATTGTGTGATACATGATAGAGTACAATGAATTGGTAGAGTGCAGTAGAATACATGCATGCATGCACACACCCCTTGGGCGTGTAAATATACACACATTTGCACATACATGCATGCACACACACACCCCTTGGCAGTGAGCTGCGGTGCTAAAGTGAGTATCATGCCTTCATCCAAGCCACATATGCTCACTAAGTCCCTCGACAAAAGAGACACAGTGCCAGGCCCAGCCCCAGAACAGCCAGCAGGCAGAGCGACCTGTCCATCACCTGTGTTCTTGTCACTGTGTGACAGACGCCCCCACTCTCTCGCTTTCTGTGGGTTGGAGGTGCAGCGGGGCTTGGCTGGGTCATGCACTTCTCAACTCTCATGAAGGTGTCATCAAGATATTTCCTGTGGGACCACAGGGCTGTGGTCTCATCTCATATGTCGACAGGGGAAGGACAAGCTTCCAAACTCCCTGCTTCTTGGCAGCTTTTGATCTGTAAGGGCTGAGGAGCTCAGTTTCTTGCTGGTGCCAACTGTGGGCTGTCCTCAGTCCTCTGTCTCCTCAGGAGAGCTCGCGAAGGGGGTGAATTAGACCAGTGTGTTTGTATGTGGATATCGACTAGCGACAATTCAATGCCATGGGCCTGAAATCGCCATCACTTTTGTGTCTCTGCAGGTGCCTCTTCTCTTTCAAATTTTTACTCTGTGTTTTGCTTTATCCTGGAAGTAATAACAAGCCCCCTGGTTGACGGGTAGAATCAAACTTTACAAATGTTCACACATACCAAGTTATCTTAGAATATATCCAGGTTTGCACAGAATCAATGCAAAAGCGCCTGGTGGTGGAGAAATTCTAAATAAATTGTTTCATTGTCATGCCTGATACATCTGTCATCTATTGACACAATAATGCTGCGTAACAAATAACCACAAAACCTCAATAGCACACAGCAGCTTGTATTGCTCATGCATTTAGGGTGTTCAGTCAGGCGGCTCTGCTGGGCTTGGTTGCGATCGCCCACATGTGCAGGGCTCAGCTGGTTATGGGCTGATCTAGGCTGGCCTCATCTGGGATGAGTCTGGCATCTCATTTGGCTCCACATGTCTGTCATCCTCCAGACTAGTTTATACATAGGCTTCCCACTGTGATGGCCAGGGGGCAGCAGAGAGCACACATGGCCACACAAAAGCATTTCAAGCCTCCGTATAAGGAGCTGACATTGCTTTGGCCGAAGCCTGCCACCTGGTTTGTCCAGAGTTTGTGCGGTGAGAGGGCACTGCAAGGTCCATGGTAAAGTTTTGGGGCCTTTGGTCCAATCATCTGCCAAGGCACGGGCTCAGGTCACACTTCTAAGGACAGTGCCAGTAAAGGGTTTTAGTTAAGCCTACACGAAGCACTCACTTCATCACTCTCCTCTGGCTGAGTCACCGCCAGCCCTTAATTCACAAGGTACCATGTCTGAAAGATGCTGAGTATCTTTGATTCAGAATCCCACCACTGTTATCTTGCAGTGGACAGAGATGTATGTACAAAGAAGTTTCCCTTGCTGAAGATTGGAAATCTAAATGGCCATCAGCAAAGGACCAGTGAGTAAATGAGGTTACATTCACACAATGGCCAAAGCAAGTCACAGGGGCTATAAAAGGAAATATAAGATACCTTCGAGGGTAATAGTGATCTGGAAAAAAATAAGGCACTGTGGGGGAGGGGTAGCCCATAGGAGGGGTCATGAGGAGGGATCTGGGGTGCGGAGGCGAGGCCTGGGCTGGGACCTCAGGATCATGAGGTATTAGAGCAAGTGGGTTGTAGGCAGAGGGAACAGCATGTGCAAAGACCCAGCTGCTGTGGAGTCCCCATGTTACTGACTGCACCGGCCCTGCATGCCCAGCTCTCCCTGTCCTTCTCCCCTCACACCTCTGCCCCTCTGCCCTCTCCCTTTCTAGGGAGAGGGTCTTTGCCACCCACCTCTACCTCCCCCAGCAGATAGTCCCCATGGGTCACATGGACGTGCAGCAGCAACTGGCTTTCGCATAAGCGTCCTAATTCTCCAGCCTTGAGCCATTACTGAGAGGCCACCTAGTCTGTTCAGGGCCTCTCCACTTCCAGAGACCAGCCTGCAGGGTGCCAGGGCAGAGGGACTGCAGTCCTTAGAATCTCCCTAACAGGTTATGAGCAGAGGGAGGGAGCAGCCCCAGACACCTGGAGGCAACCTGGGATGGAGGAGAAGCTCTGGGCTTTGTAAGCGAATCAGGGTGGTTCCCCCGGCCCAGGTACTTACCCGAGCTGTGACCACAGGCAGCACGCCACTTCACCTCTCCCAGCCTCAGTTTCCCCTTATCAATGAGAATCATGCCATGTTGCCATAGTTCCTGGCACACTGGGTATTCTAACAAATGGTATCTGATGTTACTGTTGCCCCCCTAACCCGTCCCCTTCTCCTGGCTCTCCCTGAACAAAACCACAGATGTGTTTCATCCAGGACCCAAGCTTCTGTAGAGCATGAAGCAGCCTTTGTTTTCCTGAAACCTTTTGAATTTTAGATTATAGGTTTGATTAAGGATTCAAGGTATTAGAATATGAGAATACAAGTAATCTTCTGCTTCCTGCTGTGGCTTACTCCCCCATCCTTCTATTGCATTAACTTTGCTGCGTGGTGCCCCAAACACATGTGACTGGCACAGGCCACCCTCCACCTACCCGAGGAGGCAGGCCCAAGCCCCTCCCAACCCTCGGTGAGGGTGGTCTACAGTCAGCACCTTTGTTTTCATTCTTTCATTCACACATTCATTTATTGGTTCACTAAATAGGAACTCAGCACTTAGACCAAGGGCAGGGAAGCAGTGGATAATAGCCTGAGAAACTGCCCTTGAACTCACCATAGGCATCCCTGGTGGTGCAAGGGTTAAGTCTCAGTGCTATCAAGCTATTGCCAGCCACTAAGGTCTGAGTTCCCTCCCTGGCCAGGGAGCTGACCCACATATGGCACATCAGACCTCTCCTGTCTTGCCCGCTGCTCCCCTCAGCAGTGTATTTCAGTAAATTCGCTTGCTCTGCTCCCCACTCTGTCTCTGGTGAATCCTCTTACTACCCCCCACACCTCTGGCTTACACCCCAGTTCTTTTGCATGGATAAATAAATCAATTAATCTTTAAAAAAAAGAACTCATCAGCGCTACAAGCACTGTCTATTTGTTAACTTTTTTTTCATAAGAGCCACTCCCCAACTGGAGCACCCAACTGTCTTCCCAAAGGACAGAGGTGGTAAGGGACACCCGCTGGCTAGCTCCCTTTGCAGGCCATGGGCTCAGAGGCCTGAGTAGGCAGGGGGACCCTGAAGAGACTGTTCCCTAAGGAGGGGTCACTGCTCAGCCCTACACCCACGTGGCCCACAGCAGGCTACCCTCGAGCCTCCATGACCTGTGGCCTCTGGTCCCCTGTGAGGGTGAGGTCTCCGTGCTGGCTGGCACGTGATGTCTCTTTCCACATGGGGACAGTGAGATGAACAGTGAGAGTTCCGAAAGCCTGGCCCCAGCAGAGGGGAGGCCAGACGTGCAGGCTGACACGACACAGGTGACAATAAGCATCTGGTGCCGGCTCATGTGCCCACTTACAGAAAGGGAAACTGAGGGTTCATTCTTACTCTCATAGCAATGAGGAGATAGGACAGACTTGGACCTAGGTCTACTTGCTGTGAACGGTCAAAGCCAAATGATTGGGCCTTGGTAGGATGAGTGGGAACTGGTGTTGTTCCCCAGTATCCAGACAGTGGATACAAATTACCAGGAGCAAGAGTGTGATCTGAAGTTTCTAATTCTTTCTTATTTCATTGGTTTTGATATATATGTAAAAAATATAAAATCATCACAGCCTGAAGATCGGAAACATTATCAATCACCCCAAAAAGTCTCCTTGGGCCACTTTGTAACCTCTCCCTGCCTTTTGCCTCCTCTTCCAGCACTCTCCAAGCCAAGCCAAGCAACCACTGATTTGCTCTCTGTCACTATGAATTACTTTGCTTTTTTAAAATTCTGTATGAATGAAATCATAGACTGCGTAATCTTAGGTGCCTGGACTTCTTCATTCTGCATAAGACCCTTGAGATTCATTTACGTTTTTGCAAGTATCAATAGTTTGCAGCTACTTTTTATTCCTAAGTAGTATTCCACTGGACGGATGTGCTACTCTGTTGACCCATGCATTCTTTTTTTTTTTAAATAATAAATTTTATTTTTATATTCCCCATACAATTGCAGCCCCCCCATTCTGACCCCAATCCCTCCCGCCCCCGCCCCCCTAAAAGTGTCTCTGGTTCATAGTTTTTTGTTGATTTTCTTATAGTTATTTTCTTATAGTTATTCATTTTCCTGGTCCCTTATTTAAGTTTTCTAGATTCCTGCTATGAGTGAGACCATCCGGTATTTTTCTTTTTCTTTTTGGCTTATTTCGCTGAGCATGATCCCTTCCAGCGCCATCCATGTTGCTGCAAATTGCATGTGTTTATCTTTTTTGAATGCTGAGTAATATTCCATGGTATATATGTACCACATCTTCTTGATCCAGTCATCTATTTTTGGGCATTTGGGTTGTTTCCAAAGCTTAGCTATTGTAAACAGTGCTGCTATAAACATAGGGGTGCAGGTGTTCTTTGGAACTGATGTTTCTGTGTCCTTTGGGTAAATACCTAGGAGTGGAATTGCTGGATCATGTGGAAGCTCTACAAAGAAAATAATCCAGTCAAAAAATGGGCAGAAGAGCTAAAAAGAAACTTCTCTGAAGAGGAAATGCAAATGGCCAACAGGCATATGAAAAAATGTTCAACATCACTTGTCATCAGGGAAATGCAAATCAAAACTACCATGAGATACCATCTTACACCAGTGAGAATGGCACATATTAAAAAAAACTAGCAACAACAAATGTTGGCGAGGGTGTGGAGAAAAAGGAACTCTTCTGCACTGTTGGTGGGAGTGCAAACTGGTCCAACCACTGTGGAGACCCATGCATTCTGTACACTGCTTCCTGTTTTGAATGATTACAGAAAAAGTTGCTGTGAACCTTAATGTACAACATTTGTATGGACATTTGCTTTCAGTTATCTTGGGTAAGTACTTAGGAGGGGAATGACTGAATTATTTGGGAGTGGTATGTTTAAATGTTTTTAAAATTGAAAACTTATTCCAAAGATGATATATAATATCTATTCCCAGTAGTAAGTAGTGGATCACATTTCCAGTTTCTTTGTGTACTCACCAACACCTGGTAGGAACTGTATTTTCAGTTAGGGATTGTCAAATTGGTGTTCAACAGTATCTCATTGTGATTTGGGGGGGGGGGTGGCGATTTTCTTTTCTTTTTTTTTTTTTAAAGATTTATTTTTTTATTTATACAACAGCCAGGGTACAGGCCAAATGTGCGGGAGTGTGCGAGGATCACCAGAGACAGAGTGGGGAACAGAACAGGCAGACTGACGAAATACACTGCTGAGGGGAGCAGCAGGTGAGACAAGAGAGGTCTGCCATGCCATGTGGGATTCTCGCCGGCCAGCCGAGATCAAACCCGTGCTGCAGAGACTGTGGACAGCTTCATAGCACTGCGCTCAACCGCCTGCGCCACCAGGGAGGCCCTGGGGGGGATTTTCTTTATGATTACTGATGTTGAGCACCTTTTCTGTGCTAACTGCATATCTTTATTGATTATGGGTCTAGTCAACCTGCTCTGCCTATTTTTTTTTAACTAAACTTTTAACTTTAGTCTTTATGAGGTATGAACAAAAGGTATTTTTTGCCTTATGGATATCCATTGTTCTAACACGACTTGCTGAAAATACTGTCTTTTTACCAGCACATTTCCTGTCCATCTTTGCTGAAAATCAGTTGATCATATGGGTCTGTTTCTGAAGCTGATTATGTTACATTGATATTATGGAACATATGATATATGTCCCTTTGCCAATGTCATGCTGTTTTAATTACCATTAGCTTATAATAACTTTTCAAACTGGATAGTTTTCCAGTTTATTATTTTCCAAGTTTTTTGACTACTTTAAGTTTCTTGCTTTTTCCAGATGTATTTTGGAATCATTTTTATCAATTTCTACCCAACAACAAAAAAAAATGCTCTGATTTTAACTGGGATCATGCTGAATCTATACTTTAATTTAGGGGAAAAAATGGCATTGTGACAATACTAAGTTGATCCAAGAACATGGTATATCACTTCATCTATTTTGATTCTCTTCAATTTCTCTCAACAACATTGTGTGGTTTACAATATCAAGATTTTGACTATCTTTTCTCAGATTTATCCCTATTTCATATTTTTTTATGCTGTTACAAGCAGGAATTTTTTTCACTTCAATTTCAAATTAGTCATTATATAAAATTATTGCAATATATAGAATTGCAATTGATTTTCTATTTTTAGTTTATTATAAATATTTTTACATCATTTTCCATTTTTGCACAATGTATGCATTTTCATCTTGGTTATATTCCCCATACAATTCCCACCCCCCCTTATTTTGACCCTAATCCCTCCTCCCCTGCCTAACCCCCGTAGTGTGTCTCTGGTTTATAGTTGCTTGTTGATTTTGATTTTTACTTTATTATAATTAGTCCCTTATTTAGGTTTTCTAAATTCCTGCTATGAGTGAAACCATCTGATATTTTTCTTTTTCTTTCCGGCTTATTTCACTGAGCATGATCTCTTCCAGCTCCATCCATGTTGCTGCAAATTGCATGAGTATCTTTTTTGATTGCTGAGTAATATTCCATTGTGCGTGATTTTGTATTTTGATTCAGTATATATATTGATCTTATATACTGCATCCAATCCAACTAAGTTGTTGAATTTCTTGGCTTAAAGTTGCTCATAGTCTTCCTTGCTATCCTTCTGCCTTTTAATATCTGTGGAATCTCTTATTTCTAAAATGGCTGCTAATTTTTGTTCTCTTTCTTTACTATCCATCACTTTGGTAGAGGTTTTTTTTTTCAGTTTTATTGATATCTAAAAGTACTGACTTTTACTTGATGTTCTGTATTCTTTTCAGTTTTCTATTTCATCAATTTGAGATCATTCCTTCTATGAGCATTTAATGCTATACATTTTTCTCTAAATACTCTTTAGCGTCACCCACAAATTATGATATGTTGTGTTTGAATTTGGATTCAATTCAAAATAATTTCCTATTTCTCTTGATTTCTTCTTTTTCTCATGGATTATTTTAAAGTATCTTACTTAGTTTTTAAGGATGTAGAAACATCAAATATCTTTATGTTACTGATATCCAACTTAATTCTTATGTGGTCAGAAAATAAACTTTGGGTGATGTGAGTCCTTTCAAATCTATTATGTTATGGCCAAGAATATGGTTTCTTATTCGTGTGTGCTTGAGAAGCAAATTTATATTTTTGTTGCTGATTGGCCTGTCAATAGGTCAATTAGGGAAAGCTGGCCAATGGTATTTTTCAAGATTTCTATATTCTTACTCATTTTCTGTCTACATGTTCCATAGATGATTGAAAGGAGTGATGAAATCTCTAATTATACTTGTGTATTTGTCTATTTCTTTTCACAGTTTAATCCATTTTTGATTCAGACATTTTGAGGTTTTGTTATTAGGTACATGGATATTTCAGATTGTTACATTTTCTCAATACATTGCCCCCTTGAGAACCATGGAATAGTTCTCTTTATCCAGGATAATATTCTTTGCTTTAAATTTTACTTTTTAAATATCAATGTAACCACACCAGATTTTTTTAACTAGTGTTAGAATAATATTTTTTCTATCTTTTTATTTGTAACTTGTTTGTGCCTCTATATTTAAAGTTTTCTTCTTTGTTTTATTTGTTTCATCTGACAACCTCTTGTTTAGTGGGGTGTTTAAATAATCCATATTTAATGTGATTATTTATATGGTTGAGTTTACTGTTTATCTTTTATTTTTCTCATCTTTGGGGGGGGAATCATATTTTTCCTCTCTTTCAGCCTTTGTTTGGACTTTTTGAGTATCTTTTTGTGATTCCATTTTACTCCCGTTGTTGGCTTAACTATTTGAAGTTAACTAAATTATACTAATCAAGTTATAAATTATAACTCTCTGCTGTGTTACCATAGTGGTTGTCTTAAGGTTTTCAGGGCTACATCTTTAGCATATTCCAGTCTATCTTCAATTGATAGTATGCAACTTCATATACTGTTTAAGAACCTTTCGACAATATATTGCCATTTTTCCCCGGGTACCATTTGTGCTATTGCTGTCACACATTTTACTTCTATGTACCTTATAAATGTCACAGTACATTGTAATTATTCTTGCTTTAAACCATCACTTATATTTAAAGATATTTAGATGTTAGTAGAAAGTATTTTATATGTACCTATCTAGTGACCATTCCCATTACTCTTTGCTCCTTCATCCATCCATACTCCTCACTGGGATCATCTTCCTTTGACCTAAAGTACTTTCTTTAATATTTCTCATAGAGCTGTTCTTATAGCTTTTGCATGTGCTTTTAAAAAAAAATCTTTATTTCCTCCTTGTTTTTGAAAATTATTTTCCCTGGATATAAAATTTTAGAAACATTCTTTTCTTTCCATACTTTAAAAGGGATGTTTCACTGTCTTCTGGTTTGCATTGTTTCTGATGAGAAATCAGCTATAATTCTTATCTTTTTCATCTGTATGTAATGTGTCATTTTTCCCTCTGAACACTATTAAGTTTATTTTATCTTTATTACTGCTTTTAGGAATTTGATTATTTGATCTGGGGTGTTCTCTTTTTTGGTTCTTGTGTTTGGGTTGTGTTGAAGTTTTGAATCCAAGTTTTCATCAAATTTGAAAAATTTCAGTCATAGGTTTTTCAGATGTTTTGAATTTTTTTTTAATATTTCACCCTTCCTTCCTTCAGAGCCATCTTGTTTTAAGATGTCTGAGTTCTCCCACAGCTCACTATGCTCTATTCAATTTTTTAATTCTTGTTTTCTGTGTATTTGATTTGGATGGCTTCCATTCCTATGTCAAGTTCACTGATCTTTTCTCTTGCACTGTCTAAGCTACCATTAATGCCAATCAGTATATTTTTCACCTCAGATAGCATAATTTTCCTTTCCGGAATTTGTTTTTATACATTTTCCATGTCTCTGCTTAATTTGCTCAATCTTTCCTCCAGGTTATTGAATATATGAAATACAATTACAAAGGCTCTTGTCATTTGAGGGTCAGTTTCAATCAGTTGATTTTTCTTCTCATCATGGTTTACATATTTCTACTTCTCTGTATGTCTGGTAATGTTTTAAATACATGCAAGCTATTGTGAATTTTACCTTTTCAGTTGCAGGATAGTTTTGTATATCTATAAATATTTGGGGGCTTTGTTGTCTGATGCAGTTAAATTATTAGGAAACAGATTGATTTTTTCAAGTCTTGCTCTTAAGCTGTCATGTGGGATTGGAAAAGTGTTTGATGTAAAGCTAATTGTTCCACACTACTAAGACAATACCCTCTGAGAGCTCTACCAGATATAACAGGAATTCTTCCTGGATATTATTCTCCCCATCAGGTTCTTTTTCCCTCTTGATTCAAGTCATTTCCTAACAAGTCTATGCTGATAGACATTCCCCCAAATACTCAAGGATAACCTTCTGCAAATCTCCGGAGTTCTTTTCATGTTCATTTCTCTCCTCTTTTATACCCTGCTCTGCACAGAGTAGTTTTATTGGTCTCCCTGGAACCCAGTTCCATCTCCTCAATTCAAGGATGCAACCCAGATATGCCTTGGTTCTCTTTCTGAGCTACAGCCTGGGATCTCTCTCTGAGCAGACATCTGGGTAATTGTGGGTCTTAAATTATTTGTTTGCCATCTCTCTGAGATCACTGTCCTTTTTTGCCTGATGTCTGATGTCTTGGAAACTGTTGCTTTCTATGCTTGTTATTTTATTTTCAAATGGGAGAATTGTTCTATCCTGACTAAAGCAAAAGTCCTTGTATGACCAAGTTTTGAGATAAGAGATAATATGAACAGGAGGTCTGAAATTGGTGATATCTAGACATTTGTTCAAAAGCAGGCCCTCCAATCTGCCTTTTTCATGCATCATTTCTCTCCAACATTTATGGGTGGTGATACTACACTTACCATACAAGGCAGGTAATCAAAGTTCCAGGACTTTGAAGGAACTGTCCACAATCATAGAATAGGGATTGCAATGTGGGTCTGTCTTATAATACTTGTCCACCTACCTCACCTCCAATGGTGTTCACTCAAGGGCCAGGCTGAATGAATAAAGTGGTAAGATGAAATGAGTGGACACATGGGCCTCCCCGGTGGCGCAGCGGTTGAGCGCTGGGTTGTGGGGCTGCCCGCGGCCTCTGCGGTGACGGTTCGATCCCCGGCTGGATCCCCGGCTGCTCCCCGGCCACCGGAGGAGGGTCCCACATGGCGCGCAGACCTCTCCTGCCGCCCGCTGCTCCCCTCGGCAGTGTACTTCGGTCCTTCTGCCTGCTCTGCTCCCCGCTCTGGCTCTGGTGAATTCTCTCACCCTCCCGCGCTTCTGACTGTACCCAGTGCATGTGTAAACAAAACAAACAAATAAACAAATAAATAAATAAAACATGCCTCTATAAAAAAAAAAAAAATAAATAATAAAAAAAAAAAAAAAAAGAAATGAGTGGACACATGCAGGTATGTTTAGCCTGCCTTTGGGTCTCCTCATTCCTCACAAATAAAAAGCGCTAGCTCTCAAGGGAACACCTGTAGATTTTCTAACCCATCAGAGAATCTCGGGGAAAACAAGGAATTTACGAAAGTTCACACAGCCAGGAAAAAAGTCCTGAAAAAAAACTCTCCCCTACTTGCTCATAAACAAGATCAGCATTCCAATAATAGATATGTATGTGTGTGTGTGTATATATATAGATATGTATATGTATGTGTGTGTGTATATATATAACACACATATATATAACATATATATACATATATATAACATATGACTTTAAAGATGTATTCAAATATGTGTCTTTCACCTAGACTTGCAAGAGTGGTGTTTTATTTGGAAAAATTAGGCCTGAGTGCACAGTGGAACTCTGGGTAAGGGTAGAGAGGTCAGAGCTAACGAGGAGAAATAAAGCAGGGATGTTCGGTTAGGCAGTGTCAAGGCTTATTTAGAAAACACTCTCAGCCCACTTTTCCCTGCAGCTGGTAACTTAATCTGGAAGGCTCTCCTCCCAGACTCACTCCAGGTTGCTCTCACTCTGTCAAACCTGCTGGGACTGTTTTCTTAGAGAACCAGTTTTGAAGCAAAACCATTAAAAATGACTTGCATTAAGGGGCCTTTGGTTCAGGGTCCTCAAGATGAACATGAGTTTGGAATGAGGAAAAGTTTGATCTGGGTTCAACAGTGTGTTAACTAGAAATCTTTCTGTTGTGAATGATAAAATCTAAAATCAAATTAGATTAATAAATATAAACATGTGAGTAGGTGTACATGTTTCACACAAACAGAGAATATATTATTCTATATTATTTATATGTAATCTATTCACATAACTGAGAAATCTGGGGTGGCATACTGTCAGGTAAGTTTAATACAGATATTTTTATTCCCTTTTAAAATACCACCATTGCCATTACTAAATGAATTCATGGTCATTCAGAAAAACTTTTTAAAACATATTAAAAAGAAGAAAAAATAGGAAAATCACACAAGCCTATCATCATCCAGAAGTAGCCAGTCTTTTGTGAGCTTTTTTAAAACATCCTTAATATTGATAGGTATGTAAATATTGTAAATTGTTATGTTTTCCTCTTTCCTTCGGATTCTCAAATCAATAAACACTCAGGGTCAAACATTTGGGAAAAAGGGGTAAAGGATGGAATGGAAATAATCAGTTAGTATGCAATCAATAAATATATCATTTCTATAAACTTTGTGAGATTTGTTTTTAATTTTCCACTATCTTTGTGTATTATACTATATATCATATATCATAATATGAACATTTAATTGAATATGTGAATATAAAGATATATGTTTGTAGATATTTATGGATATTTATATTTATATAATATTTATATCAATTACACAATGTGTTTTCAATTTATATTTAATTATTCTTTACTTATGTTGAATTATATTGAACATATACAGATAGTGCGTGTATATATAACTCTGTGTGTGTGTGTGTGTGTGTGTATACACACAGATATAGTAACACTAACATGGATCATTTATTTAGAGAACCCAGGCAGAAGACAACAGGTTTAGCAAATTTGATATCACCTAATATCTACCACTGGGCAAGTGATTCATCTTTCTCAATTTACATGAAGTCCATTCAATACCAATTTATAGTTAGAAAGTAATTTCTCAATTTCTTGGTAGCCCTGCCATCACCATCACTGCCACCACCCACGTGAAGGTTTCCATCACTTCTGACAAGGCCGGGACAGATGGTTATATTCTAAGAGTTATCAGCAAGCCCCCTATCCAGTTCTCTGCTCAGAAAACCTTCTTGAACCTGGACTTCCTCACTGGTGTCATTAAAGAGACTATTGAACTAAACTAAATGGTCTTTAGTTTCAAAGGTGTAGGAACATATCCTGCATATCCTGCACTTGTGGGCTTGGAGACAAGCTGCTTGTGTTGGTCAAATTCACTTGGTGATGAGGCTTGGAGGATGGCAACTTGCCCTGGTCTTTTAAGCACTGTTGTTGGGAAGGAGCTTGTTAGGGAATCCCATGTATCACTGCTCCCTGGGCGTGTAAAGAGCTGCTCCTTGGACATCTTTGGACGTTGCTTTCAATAGCCCTTCCACAAATCCCTTTCAAGCTTTCTGACTTATACAGAGAGATCCTCCTTGTTACTACTCTGTTTCTAACACTTCTCTAGCACTTGTTAAATTCCCTTTTTAGCAGCAAGCAGTCTTCAAACACAGAACTTCAAGCAAGATGTGGTATCTGAGCATCTATGTATATTACCATATTTCAGCTATTCTAAGGTGCTGTAGTTCCAAGATGGCAACTCCAAAAAAAAAAAAAAAAAGAAAAAGTAGTCAAATTAATTGTAAAACAGTATTCCTTGTAAATCACACCCCAATTTTAAAGTTACCAAGGTCCAAAAAGAAAAGAAAAGAAACAAATGTAAACTAACAAAAATTAAAAACCCTGTATATTGTATTAATGACAAAATTCAACATTTTCATTGTTGTATATAGGTTGTTGCCTTCCTACTTATGGCTGATGATGAGGGTTTTCCATTGTAAGTGGTTACGTAAATTAGTTTTTGAAATAAGTGTGCATATTAAATAAAATAATGAAGTTAAGTTAAATTATTTCATTTGAACAATTTAATTTAGAAAATCAATTTTAATTTTATTTAATAAAAATTGCTGTAAATTAAATCACATGCTAAGTCAATTTGTTTATTAAATAACTTATTTATTTAAAGAAAAATCTTAGGTAAATTAGAGCATTACTAACACAGATATTGCAAGCTGGTTGATGAACAACTAATGATGGAGAAACCAGTCTATGTAATTGGGCAAATCTTGAGCACTAAGTAATCTCCAAGTCATTCTTAATTCTGGGGAAGAGTCTCCTGTGACTGGAGGTATCCTAAATGACCATTTTGTTTATTTCCATCTTTCTGTTAGGTAGGAAAGCTGAGGTCTAGACAGAGGAAGGGATGTAATGTAAGTTCATTACTAAGTTTAGACCATTCCTCAGGGTTCCAGCTTGACTGCGTACTACTCCCTATGTGTTTCAGTTCAAGGGGAAAAATGATCCAAGTAGAGTTTCCTTCCTATATACCTCTTCTTTTCTTCCTCTCCTAGGACCAAACTCTAAGTTGTTCCATTATTTAGGTAGAATTTCTTGTTGAATCCTAATCAAGAAGTGGTTTATATCCCATCATTCTTGAATCTGGATTTTGAAATCTCCATTTGTTAGTTAGAATATATCTTGAGGTAACTTTTTTTGTTAAAAAGTTACATGAGAATATGTTTTTATTTTCAAATCCTTAATTGTAGAAGAATATTTTCTTCTATTGCTTTCATATCTTAAAAATAGTTTGGCTGGGTATAAAATTTGGGGGTCACAAGTTTTATTCTTTTAATATTCATTTTTGGAGGTATTGACTATTGGAGAGGAGAAATCTCAGTCTTTCAAAGATAGGATTATTCTTTTAAATTTTAAATTTTTCCTGTCTAGATGTTTAATGGATATTTAATTTACCTTTGGGAATCAATAAAAGAATTCATCTAGTCATATCCATCTTTTCTTTATTTTGTCTATATTGTGATTTTTTTAAGACATAGCCTCAAAATTTCATAAACTGTAGAATGTTTCTTTCTATTGCACCTTGGATTAATGCTATAACTTCAATTCCTGACTCTCAGGATGATTATTATAATTAATTGAAATTTCTCTCATAGTGCAATTATGATTCTTGGCATCTAGTAAGTACTTGGCAATTTCAGCCCCTTTTCTGTTTTCTTCCTAACCTTTTTGGGGATAGTTGAGTTTCTAGTTTGAATAAAGTTCATATTAATTTATAAATTGTTGTTGCCTATGATTATATCTCTAGTAATAGGTCTTTAACAGGTTATTTTATGACCTCCTTTGAGATTTGACCTGAATCTCTAGGAAAGCACCAGGCTTTTGATCTCATTCAAAACAGCAGCAAACTCTGATGAAATATTTTGAGACTAGAGATATGCATTTTGAACTTTCAGTGAGTGAAATTCAACAACTAGCGAAGTCTTTCTTCCTACAAGTGTAATTAGGCTTGCTAAGCAAATGTAAACAGGATAAAAGAGTATCTCTTAAGAGAGGAAGAACTTTTTTCAAGCAGTTATTAAAGACCCATCTACAAATTGCATATATGTTAATTGTAAATCAAGTACTCTAGAAACGCCCATTGATAAATGATTTCTATGCAAATTATAAATCACTTAAGAAAGCTCATTCACAAAATGATCTGTGTACTAATTATAAATCAAGCAACTTAAACATACACATCTACAACCCCTATATGTGCTAATTACAAAAGACACCTTAAAGACCCCCCATTTACTAATAATATATTTCCTTGCCCCCTAAATACTTTAGATAATTCTATGCACCACTTATTTTCATGCTTATTACACAACAAATAAATTGAAATGTATATTTGCAAATAAGTCATGTGCTAATTACACAACAAACACTCTTAAAACACTAATATACAAATTATTTATGTGCTAACAACACACCAAACACTTAGAAACCCCCAAATTGAAATGATTTATGCCTAATTACAAATTAGACATTTCGGGAACACCCATGTACAAATGATTTATGTGCTAATTACACCAACACTTAATTTCAAAAATGTCAAACAACAAATTACTTGTATGCTAATCACAAATCTAAAGGCTTGCAATTGATTTATGTACTAATTATTAGCTGGTCTTATCTGTTTCCTTTAAGGACTCACTGTCATTGGTAGATTGACAGCTTTCATCTGGTTGATGCTCATTATAACATAAATAAAACTTGAGTCCATAATGAAAAGATTTTAAAACACTTTGTCCTGTCCTCTTCCCTCAATCCCACCAATCATTGCAGTCTGGTCATATTTGGGTGTGCTATAAATCTGGGGAACCATATCTTAGAGCAGCCTTAGCATATTATCTAAATTAAGAGTATTCTTTCACCTTTGCCTATTTGGAAACACCCAAAGAAATTAATAGTGGAATACCTGTGCTCATTAACCACTCAGCCCATGCACCGATCTTGTACATTCAAGGGAGTTATTGCTCTCCTCAACTTTATATGTACAAAATTTAACATTCTGTCTGTCATGGCCACTGCTGTTTCCCCTTGTCCTTCTAGTATGTGATTCATTTACAAAAGGTTTTCATATGCATTATCTTATTTTGGACTTGGATCTAATAAAAGACGGAAATATCCCATTTTGCAGATGGGAAGACTGAGGCTCAGGAAAGCAAAACTACATTTCTCCTTCCAGACCTAACTCAAAGTTTCCCAACTCCACAACCAGTGGTCCTTCTTTTACCTGGTCTCCACTTGTCACTGCCTCTACAAGAAAACCCCTAACTGTCATCCTCCTGAAGCCTCCAAAATCAAAACACCCACCCTACCCACAGATCTCACTCTCTTGCTACCCCATACCATCCTCTCCTCTCTTTCTTCAGTTTCCTGGACCCCCTGGCCTCTCCTTCCACACCCTGTTGGCACTCCAAACCAGATTGGGGGGCCAGGCACGCTTCTCACCTCTTTAAGAGTGAAAATGTATATCCCAGAGATTGCGACTTAATTGACTGATTAATAACAGAAAACCTAATTGAACGCTCCCAGCTTGTATGTACGATGTCTTAATGTTAGAGCCTTGGGAATAAACGCACAGCAGGGGAGTCTGAACTGCAGCACAAGCGCTAGCACTTTCAATTTAAGAGTCAATCTCATTATACAAGAAGCTGTTCCCTTATCCCCCTGGAAAAACTCGTGTTCTCAAACCAGATTCCCCTCTACCAGCATCTTCCCCTCAGTCCTGTCTGTTGGAGATGCAAATGCAAGGATCTCTCTCTCTCTCTCTCTCTCTCTCTCTCTCTCTCTCTCTCTCTCTCTCTCTCTCTCTCTCTTTCTCTCTCCCTTCTCCTTATTATTGGTTCCCCCACTGCACTGCATATGTGAGCAGCTCAGCAAATATTCATGAACTGCCACCGTGGGGTCTGTGAAGAGCACAGTCATGGGCCCTGGGAGGTGATGTGTAATTTGGCATCACTGAGCTGCAGGGTGAAGGAGGCAGTGAGATGCCTTTAAGTCAGGCCTCTAGCTAAGGCTGGCTTCCTTCAGGGCAGCCTGATTGAGGTCTTCTGATGCTCAGAGAGTTGCTGAAGATGTTTCAGGCAGGGCTCAGAATAACGAGGGAGGAGTTGGCGAGGGGTCCCCAGGCCCCTGCCCTATGCTCCTACCTGCTCATCAGTCAGAGCATCTCTGAGGCAGGGTTGCTACAGCCTCCTGGGTGTCTGTATCGCTCATTTTGGACTGTTGTAAGAAACTACCACATTCTGGGTGGCTTAAACCACAGAAATGCATTTTCTCATAGTTCTGGAGGTTGATGTCCAAGATCAGGGTGAGGACCAGTGGGTCTGTCTCCTCAGCTTGCAGGTGGCCTCCTTCTCCAGGTCTTCACATGGCCTTTCCTCATGCATGGGCATCCCTGGTGTCTCTGTGTCTGGATCACCTGTAAACATACCAGTAAGACTGGATTAGGCCCTACCCTAGCATTCTCGCCTTAATTTAATTGCCTCTTTAAAGATCCTGTCTCCAAATACAGTCATTCTGAAGTACTGCGATTTAGGACTTCAGTGCACAAATAAATTTTCAGGGACACAATTCAGCCAATAACACACCCTTCCAAGTTTAACATGCTCAAACTCAGCCTTAGGACTTTGCGTCTCTGCCTAGCACTCTCATTTGCTTTTTCCCTGCCCAGCTGACAAAATGCCACCAACAGAAGCTTTAGGGCTCAGACATGTCCTTGACTACCCTTGTTCCCTCTCCCTCTGCCCCACCAGGTCCCTCAGGGACCTGACTCCCAAGACACCACAACCCATTACCTCTTCCTGGGCCTCCATCCCAGCCAACTCCCTGAGCCCGCCTAGCTCTGCTGCAGCCCAATCTGCAGAGCAGACAGGGGAACCCCCTATAATGTGTGCTTCACTCTGTGTACCCACCCTTGCTCAAGCACCCCACTTTCCCCTTTCTTCTCCCACCCTGCCAAGTCACCTCACGGTTTCCTGGCAGATCTGTGAAGAGCCCTCCCACCCCAGGCTCCTCTGCCTTCTCTAAGCAGTTGAACTCCTTAGGATGGGTCTTGGTCCATCTCTCCTATTTCCACACCATCTCCCTAGACATGCTCCTCCTCTTCTATAGCTTTATTTTCCTGCTAAAACTTAGTAGCCAGTTGCTGCTGACTTCAGATCATTTCCCAAACCCAGACCCCTCTACCACCTTTCAAACCAAAGTATCTTCCATGCTGTAGTCTAAGATCTCTAATCAATATAAAAATACTCTAGAATAAATATTTGCAATGAGATACTTAATGAAACAGAACTTCTTATTGTTATTTATTTTAATTGATAAAAACTGGCAGTCACTTCTCTAGGTGAACACAATCAATCATCCTGGGGTGAACTCTGGGACTATCAAAGAGCCACATAAATGGTCCTTCTAGATAAAATGATGAACACCCATTACCCAGGGGAAGGGTGCAAAGAACCATTAACAATGTAGTTCCCCTCCCCTAGTGATCAGAGAAATGTATGCTTCTATAGGAAAAGATTGAGACTGGACTCATTTCCTTCTAATATCCAACTTGAACTTGGGGAAGTCCCAGAGGAAGCCTATTTGCTGGTGAAGGGCCTTGCAGTGGAGTTCACAGTGAAGGAAGACCCCTCTTCCTTTCCGCCTGGTCCAGAATTGCAGCCCCCACAGTAATTTCCATGCCCTTGGGGAAGATTCATGGCTGAAGTGGGTGGGTAGACTGACTGTTGCTGGTTCTTTGCTTGATTGTTTCTAAAACGTCAACATCAACCTGGGGTGTTCAGTGACAAAAGGTGGCTCTGGTCTCTAAAAGGTGTTACCTGAGACTGTGAATATAATCTGGGCAGGGGTGTGAAGCATCACTGGCAAATCAGAGGAAAGGGCTGCACCAGGCTGCACCAGGCCATCATTCAACAGCACCACCTGGTGGAGACTGTCTATGGATGAGACTCTTCTATGTTTGCTGTTCAACTTCAGAAGATGTAATGATCCAATGAGATTGCCCTTCCCGGACAATTCAATGGCAAAAGGAACTCAAGCTTGCAGAGGGAGTGGTGAGTCTTCCTGGTAAATTTGACTGGTTTTTACTGATAAATTTGAATATTTAAAAAAGACTGTGGCTTCTCAAAGATTTCCAAATGGTCATTAAGCATACAAAAACAGCTCAGTATCTTCAGTCAAAAGCTAAATGCAAATTAAAACTGCATGACATATCCCCCTACATCTTCTAGAAGGACTGAATCAAAGAACTGATATTATCAAGTGTCTGGAAAGATAAGAATTCACTGGGATCCTCATATCCATTGGTGGGAGTTCACAGTGGTTCAACCACTTTGGAAACAGTTTGGTAGTAGCTACAAAAGCTGAATGTCTACACTGTGACTCAAGAATTTCATTTCTAGGACATAATACACTCATATACATAGAAATATTTATTTTCTCACCAGAGGACTTACGAGACTATTCATAGCAGCACGACTCATGATGCTCTAAAACTGAAAACTGACTAAATGCTTATCAACAGATGAGAATACAAACACATCGTGGTGTATCCACATGGGTTCCTTGGGACATAGGAAAATCAGGGTGGACCCAGGAAAACCAGGACAGTTGGTCACCCTGCTAACATCTCTGGGCCTGGCCCTATTTCAGTTACTGGGCAAACAGCCATGACCAAGGCTTAAGACGCTGTCCTCATGGAACTAGGGTCTAATGCGGAGAAGAGAAAAGAAAGAAGTAAACAAATAAGCGATATGTGTTATGGAATAAAACAAAAGGAGAACTGCACGAGGTGGCCTAGGATGTCTCTGAGACCTGATAGATAACAGAGGTTAACCATTTGAAGAGCTATACGTGTGGTGGTTGAGAGAGAAGTGGGGATCTCAAAAAGACATAGCAGCAAGTGCAAAGGTCCTGAGGCAGAATGGTGCTTTGTATATAAGAAACAAGGAGGAAACTGGCATGGCTGGAGTCTGGGGTGGGGGAGGACCGGTACCTGGGAGGAGGCAGTGAGAAGAGATATGGTTAAGGTTGAAGAGGTGAGCAAAGGTGAGATCATATAAAGCTCACAGAGTGAGGGAAAGGTTTGAGTTTTATCCTCTATACAGCAGGAAATCTTTGCAGGCTATATCCTGCCAATTTTTTTTTCTTTAATTCTTAACTCAACTACTTTGCTCATTACCTCTCAGTTTTCCTTCTTTTGTCAAGTGCATTTTAAGTCTCTATATATCTGCCACTAAGCACAGCTATACCTGCTTCACTTGACTTGTACTGTATGTTTTTATTGTCATTCAATACTAAATATTTGTGGGGGGAAGCTTTGCTTTGTGCCTCTTCACTGAATTCCTGCAGTGATGTGTTCTGAAAACACACCTTTTTTTCATTTTTCCTTTAGCTGTTTGACTTCTGCTCTCTCCCACCACCACTTTCTCCCCTTTGGAGGATCTATCACACCCATGTTGAATTTGCTCATTCAATCCTACCTCTGTCTTCTTCGTCTTTTCCTATGTTCCATCTTTTATTTCTCTCTTCTGCATCTATGCTTATTAAAACATATCTTCCTATCCACTGAATCTTGCCCTTTATAATCGGCTTTTGGAACTATCCATTGAGTTTTTAATTTCAATAATTAGGGAGATAACAATAAATAACTACATAGAAAATATACTTAAAATAATATTTATATTTTGAATGGCTGCTCTACAGTCCTCTTTAAAATCTACCTTTATGGGGTCTCCCTGGTGGTGCAGGCAGTTGAAAGAAGCACTGTGAAGCTGTCCGCAGCCTCTGCAGCGCAGGTTCAATCCCAGCCAGCCGGGGAGAATCCCACATGGCGCGGCAGCCTCTCCTGTCATGCCCGCTGCTCCCCTCAGCAGTGTATTTCTTCAGTCTGCCTGTTCTGTTGCCCGCTCTGTCTCTGGCAAATCCTCTCAACCTCCTGCACATCTGGTCTGTACCCCAGTTCTTGTATAAAAATAAATAAATCTTTTTTAAAAAATTTTAAAAATCTACCTTTATGACATTCTTTTTTCCATCATGTTTTCTTATAATTGTTTTATATTTTTAATTATTTTAGATATTGCTCTCTCTTTTTTTTCCCACCTCTCTCAGGTTGCTCTATATGTTTGGGTCCTCGGGTTACTCTTTTTTTTTTATCAATTGCTCCCACCACCAGCCTGTTCCTGGGAGTCCATCTCAACTGCTGGCCTGTAATTTTTGTTGTGATGTCAGAAGCAGAGTACACATACTCTACAGCTCAAGGACTATTCAAAGAGCATACACAAGCACTTGGATGAAGAACTAGATGAAGAACAGCACCCTAAAAAGCTACCTCACCCCCATACCATTCAATACTACCCAAGGGTGACCTTATCCCCCCTGGGACCCCACTCATGTATTTTTCCTCCTCTCAACTTCTACATAATAGAACCATCAGGCGTGTTCTATTTTATGTCTCACTCTTTGGATCAGCTTTGTTTTGTGGGATTCAGCCTTGCTCTTACTTGGGGTTGTAGGTAACTCAGGGTGTCACGGGGAAGATGCCACCATGGGAGAGGACCCCGCAGGCCGTGGGCAGCTCTTACAACTGCTGCTTTCAAAACTGGTCACCAAGTGGACGCATGTCGGTGGGGGCGACCTGGACGTGGAACTGCTGGCCCACAGGTCAGCACATGTCCAGAATGACTTGTTACAGCCTTTCTCGCCCTCATGGAACTGGCTGTTCAGGTCCTGTCATCATTCACTGCATTCTGGTGGTTCCTGTATGCAATAGACACTTAATGAAGTCTGGTTGAGGAAATGAAATTAATGAGTAGCTGGACAGTGAGCTCAGATGGCAGATTCAGGCTTGTGTATTTATTGCCCCTGCCCCTGCCTGCTCCCCAACACGTGGAGAGTCCGTGGAGTGGAGATAGGGGTCCAACCCCAACATGGGGAGCCCAAAAAAGCAACCAGCCTGTGGCAGGAGAGGGAGAGCTCTCCCCCTCACCCAGCCAGCACTGCTGCTGGTCTCCAACCAGGGCACCCGCCGCACAGGAGCCCCTCATCTTTCTGTCCAGCCTCCCTGTATTTCCTCAGCCCCTTCCCCCATCTTTTAAAGTCACCAACATGCAGCCTTCAACCACAGGAGCCCCAGCCCTCAGAAAATCCACACAGACCATTTACTCTGCTGAACGCAGACATCAGACAGCCCGGAGAGGTGTTTTTGTTCCCAATCTCCTGTGGTTTTCAGAACCATCTGAAACGCTGACAGATCTGGGAGCAGAGGTAATTTCCTTCTGAAATGGTCAATATCGTCTCAGGTGCCCGGCACCATGTCAGGTTTAGGGTGCTTGCTGCTGAGCCCTCGCAAGCCTGGGCTGGGCGCTTGCAGGTCTGGTGAGAGCGCCCTGCTTCACGCCAGCCTCAGAGGGTCGCTGAGTCCTCTGCCAGGTTCTCAAGGATGCTGGGGAGAGGGAGGCTGGGAGATGGGGGGAACACAGAAGGAGAAAAGAAAAGGAAGAGAGAAGGGGCCTCTGCGGTGGCGCAGCGGTTGAGTGGTGGGTTGCAAAGCTGCCCGCAGCCTCTGCAGCACCGGTTCGATCCCCGGCCGCAGGCGAGGGTCCCACATGGCGCGCAGACCTCTCCTGCCGCCCGCTGCTCCCCTCAGCAGTGTACCTCGGTCCCTGCTCTGCTCTGGTTAATTCTCTCACCCTCCTGTGCTTCTGACTGTACCTAGTGCTTGTATAAATAAATAAATAAATCTTTAAAAAAAAAAAAAAGAAGAAGGAAAGAAAAGGAAGAGAGAGGAAAGAACTGGGGAACCTGGAAAGGCAGGAGAGAGAGAGAAATGAAGGAGAAAAAGGTGAAGAAAATGCACAAAACAGCCAGAGAAAAGAGGTGGGGAGAGAAGGAAAAAATGAGAGCTAAGAACGATGGGAAGAAAAAGAAAAAGAAGAGAGAGGAAATAAAATAATTCAGGAGAGAGAAAGGGGGAAGGAAAGAGAAGGTGACAGATGAGAGAGGAGGCAGGTGTGTCCAGGGCGCTACCCACGTTTTCTCGTGACCACTAATGCTGGCAGCTGTCAGATTCAGGGAAAATCTGGGACCCAAAAGCACGGGAAGATGCCCAAGTCCCAGTGACTCTGCTCTTGTGCCCTTCAGAAAGGAATCAGGGTGACTTCCAATACAGCTGCAAATCTGCTCTGAGCCCCCAGGCCCTGGAGATTCTGCTCCTGAACTAGTGCAACCAAGAGGACTCAGGTCCTCCCGATTCTAAGGGATCAGCCCCCAACCAGGGGGCTCCAAGATAACCCAGGCCCCTCATCAATCCATCCGTGACCCCTGTTCCATGGGTCAGAATGAAGCTGAGGATACCTCACCTTCAGAGTGAAAGCAGCCTCCCAGCTTCTCAGAGATCTGATGATGTCTTTATTTCCCACCTATGGACTTCAAATTCTTTCAGTGCCTGTTGTGTCCCCATTTGGATAATCTCCTAAAGAAAATGGTTTTGGCATTAAGTCCTATTGCATACCTCTTTGAGTGTGTGTAGGAAGAAGGGCACCTAATAATGGTAACTACCAACTAGTGAAACTTTGACTTCTGCTTTTTAAAATAATTTTTGAACCCATTACATTTGGGGGAAAAAATATTTCAGAAACTTCATTCAAAAAAGAATATAATCCAACCATGGGATGAATACTATGGGACACCAAGGGGAAAAACATACCCCCACCCCCAGAATAGATAAGCATTTTCTGACATTGGAAGTAAAATATTGTTTGGGACATTCCAGAGATCTATGTGAAAGTAAAATAATAAATAAAACAGTAAAAAATAAGTTATGTAATCCTCATAAGAAAATTTCTTGGATGTTGACCCAATATGTTCTTACTCTGAACTCTGAAAGAAACTTATCAGCTGAGACTTCATTAATAGACCCAAAAATGAATTCATAAACAGCGCCCTCAGAGGAACAAAGTTCACAGACATGCTCTATAATGACAACACCTCAGTAAAGACAATCCTGCCAAAAACTGTGCCTGTCGGCTCCTTCCAGTTCTTACCAGTCCTTGCGAGTTTGTTCATTCTTGCTGCTTTGTTCTTAACTCTGAACAGCCCTACTTGTGTGATCCCCCAATCAAGAAAAGGGAGAAAGTCTCCCCATCTGAGTCCTAGTCACTCCTAAGATCCCAAGTTCTACCTAAACCTTAATCTTATTTAGGGATTCAAAAATATATTTGATCATATGTGTATGTATAGAGAAAATATATAATGTAACATATGTAATAAAATGTGTGTGCCCCTGAGTATATACATGTGAGCATAGATGTGCGTGTCCATATAGGTACACATATCGGTGTGTGTGTGTGTGTGTGTGTGTGTACTTTGTTCTGTAAAGCCGTGACTACCCGTTCATCATGAAGAACTCAAATTTGGAAGAAAAAAAAATTCAACGAGAAAACATATTAATCCTTCAGTTAATTCCGCATAATGACGAGGGCCTGTGGCTGGGCCGAACTGTGGTCTGCCTCTCTGGTGCCAGTCACATCTGATCAGCTCCCCGGAGCCCAGGATGTCGGAGCAGACGCCTGCTAAGTGTCTTATGGCAGGTGTTTTACCTTTAATAACTCCACGGTGCAATTATGCAGGAATGTGTCCAAGCCTTTTTTCAAACTATTTATAAATTCAGCATTTACCCAATTGGGAGGAGGGAAAAGGGTGGGTAAAAAAGAGATTTTAATCTCATGAGATTTATTTTTTGTCCTAAAGTGACTTAAAGGGAAACAGGGTGGGTTGGTGGCAAATTGGCCTGTATTGGGAGCATGCTGTGTGCCAGGCTCCATGCTGGGGGCTTTATAAACAGCCCCTCATTTAATCCTCATAACACCCTGACATGGTGGGGAGCACCATAATATTTCACGGCTGAGAAGACAGGCTCAGAGAGGTGCTACAGTTACCCAAGGTCGCCCAGCCTGCACAGATAGGGTTGGAAACCTGGTCTGTTTGCTGACGGAACCTGTGGCTCTCAGAAGCCCCCAGTTTCTCTGGGTGCTGAAGAGGGTGGCTGGCGTGGACTCATTTTAACACCCTGGTGGAGTCAGAGGCTGATTCCAGTCATCATCTCCAGCAGTTCATTCCCCACTCTGGGTCTTCCCACTGGCCGTGCTCCCTCCCCAAATTCCAACCCAGCTTTTCTAGAGTTTCCAAAGGCAGGGAGGTTTGGTCAGGCCAGAGGAGACATTGACAGGGTTGTCCAGCCCCGAGAGCGAGTGAAATAGTCAGGAAACCACAAGGACTTTTATAAAAAGGCAATTTCTTCAGCACGCAGGGGGGATAAAAGCCACGATATTTTCCCATTCTTTTTCTTCAGAACTTGATGAAAACATGAGACCAGGCACAGGCAGGAAGCAGAAAATGATCATTTCACAGTGGGGGGCCTCCTCGCCTGTACACAGACGCCTTGAATGCAAGGGGGGTATCTGGGCCGGTGCCTCTGAGGAATGGTCTTCTCTCTGAAACCCTTCCCTCTTGGAGTCACCATCACCTCAGCACTGCCTTCTCTGGGACTCTGCTGCTCTGATGGGCTGGATGCGCCAAGCTCCCTGGGTAAGGTCAATGTGGGCGGAGTCTGGCACTTTGCCTCCACCACCAGGGGTAGCACTGGGAGACAGAGGTCCCACAAATGCTTCTGACTTTGAGGCAGAAAAGATGTTCTAAAGGTTAGCAGATTCAAGTTCACATGCCACTGACCAGCCCTTTGACCTTGGGAAAGAACAGACCTCTGGAAAAGGACATTCATCCCTGACCTGACACTACTGCAGATGAAAAGGGAAGATTCAGACCCCAGCCCCTACCTCAGGCAAATCACTTGGGTCTTACTTTGTTGGAGTAGCCTCCACAAAAGATTAGCTTTTAAAAGAAGCAGGTCAAACAGTCCCTGATGATGATACAGAGCAGGATTGGAACCTACTGGCTGTGTGACCTTGTGCAAGTCACTGCGCCTCTCTGTTTTCTGACTTACACAATGGGAATAAGGGCAGATACTTCATTTGGCTGTTGGAGAAATGGAAGGGGATTGTCTTGCATAGGAGCAAGCTGGGGACACTGTAATAGCCGGGGGCATGGCGAGTCCCAGTGTTTGGTCACATGGATTGATACTTTCCCATTTACGAGGGCTGGTTTGCTTCAATGGATAGAAGATGGAAAAAAGGTGGGTCAGAGAAGTGGAGTGAGTTACTGCTCTGCTGTCATGCTCTTGAAATTCATATACGTTTTCAACAAGGGTCCCCCTGTTGTCATTTTTTGCTGAGCCCCGCAATTTTGTGGCCTGTCTCCATTCTCAGCCCCCGTAGGTGCTCTGTGGCTGTCACATCTACAAAACAAGAACATTGGTTGGTGACAAAATGATGCTAATGGTCACCCTTCCAAGGGTCTTCCTGAGCTGGGCCAAGCACTGCCCTAGGCCTAGGGGGTGCGGCACTAATTAAGCCTCCTAGTGTTAAACATCCTAGTGAGTTTGGAACTCAGTGCCCAATGTCCATCTATAGAAGAGAAAGGTTTTAAATCACGGGGATTTGGAACCAGTCAGTTGTGGATTCAAATCCTAACTCCTTCAACCCACCCAGTCATGACCTTGGGCAAATTCCAGCACTTCTCAGCAACATGGTGATGTCATGGTTAAAAGGGGGGTGCTGATAACAGTATCTCTGTCCTAGGTTCTTGGGGGCAGGGTGCTTCATGACACTGCACATGTGAGCACCCCTCCAGGCACTTTAATAGTATCTGCCAAAATTTATTGGTTTCTTGATTGAACACCTACTATGTGCCAGGCACTGTACTAGGCACTGTGTACAGTGGGCTGCAGCCCTAACCCTCATGGACAGGACAGGAAAGTAGAACTAAGCCAGCAAAGCCTGCAGGGTAACTTCAGATGGTGTCAAGAGTACAGAGTGGGGGCTCTGCTGAAGGGGAGGGGCTATTAATCATGTGGGGGGCTCCTACCAACTCAGAAAGTAAACCCTTTATGAACAAGAACCAAGGATTTCAACCCCATTCCCCCGTGTAACATTTGGGGAAGGGAGTTGTTTTCCATGATTTCCCCCCAACTCCATGTCTAGGGAAGATGTTGAGTCCCACTTCTGGGGGGGGGGGGGCAAACAATCCCCAGAGGACCCCCCAAACAGAGTCCCCTGCCAAGGAGCCTTCAGACCCCACCCAGGAGCTGATGAGTGCTAAGAACAAATAGAAAGGGAAATGAACAAATTATCCTGATAATTTGTTTAAGAAGAGGGGGAAAAGGCACCCAAGAAAAATGATTACCAATAAGACGGTGGGTTTCTAATGAATGTGCGGGTAATGAAATAAACCCGTTTAGGCCACGCTTGGCCCTGATCTTCCCAGGCCTAGATTAAAAAATGGAACATCTGTGATGATTTAATTTACATCTTAATAACAAACAGGCCTCGAGAAACCCGCGGATAAATGCCTTTTATTGCCTGCGTATCTTTTGCACTGCAGCTTGAATGAAAACTCTGGTAATTAATTGTTTTAAGCGATTCTATTAAAAAGTGTCTGCGAGAGCTGCCTGCCGCATGTTTATGCGGGCCGGGCTGCCACAGGAATACAGACAAGCTCAGGAGCAGGCACAGAGCTAGGGGCCTGGGGTTTTTCCACACTCACTGCCTTAAAGACACGCTGCCCTTTTATTTATTTTTTCAAAGCAGCTCATTTCTTTTCCATTTTTCCCGATCTTCATGGTCAGCTCTGAGTTGACAAGGGACCGCTGACATCCCCACCTCCATGCTTATTCCTCTTCTCCTCCACCCGCGCTGGGAACTGCAGCCACCTTGCTTCCTTTTCCAACCTCGGATTCCTAATCCGGAAAATGGGGACATCACCATGCAGTGGCTGTTCCGGGCAAGTTGGGACCTCTGTGAAGCCCCATTCCCCCCAAATGAAGAAGCATCTCAGGAGTAAGGAGGCAGCACCAAGTGCGATGTCCCCTCTCAGTGAAGCCCCCATTTTGGAGCTGGGGGAGCAAGCCATAAATATGCAATAAATGAGTGACCCCCTACAGCCCTGTTTCCAGCCCTGACTGCACATTAGAATCCCCCAGGGAGCTTTTAAAACAAACCCAGGCCTCCACCCACCCAGCAGAGGTCCTGATTTAATTAGTCTGGGCAGAGTCCAGGCATCAGTATTTTTGAAAGCTCCCCTGGGGATCCTTTCAGCAGCCAAGGTGGAGGATTCAGGCATAGGATTCACCAACATTTCCAAAGCAGTGCAGGGCCATGCAGGGAAGAAAATGGGGTTTCTGGAGGAGGAGTCTGAGGAGCAGTCAAGGGTGGCCTCCTTGAGGTGGTGGCAGCTGGGCCAAGATGTTCATGGTGAGGAGAATGTCCTGTGCAGGTCTGGGGAAGAGCATTCCAAGCAGAGGGAACAGCACCTGCAAGGATTCTACAAGAAAGCAGCACTGGCTGGGCGTGTCTGAAGGACAGAAAAATGGGTTTTCGTCCTGGTGGGGGAGGGAAGGACAGGTGCTTCCCCAGCAGGGACCTCCCTCCAATACTAAGCCTCTCCCCCCAGGCTCAGACTCCCTCAGCACCCAGGTAAGCCCATCACAGCCCAGACCACAGGAGCATACCTGTCTGTAGCTACCAGAATGGGAAGGAGCTGATTCTAGATTGGGTGAGGTCCCCATCCCTTGGTGCACCTTCTTCTTGACCCTAACTTAAGGGCCATCCAGCATGGCAACTGCTGCCCAATTTTCGTCTTCCCAGCCTCTGTCCCTCCCGAGACCAGCTCCTCTGTGGCATGGAACAGTCACTGGTGTCCGAGGAGGGTAGTGAAATCAGCCTTTGGGAACACTCTCAGCTTCCACTCCTAGTTTCTGTCATCATTTCTTGTTTCTGAAGATTTTTCAAATTCTGTTTAAACTGGAAGACTCTTCCAGTAAAACATACTCTTTACAGAAGTGGGAACATACCTGGTTAACAAATATATGGGGCAAAGTTCAGCTTCAATGGGAAATAGAGAGAAAGAAATGACGACAATTAACATTTTCACCTAATTTATTAAAAAAAAAAAAAGACCATTTTTTTTTTGTTTGTTTTTTGATAAGGTGATACACACCTAAAGTCCGGATGTAGTGAGAAGGGCCACTCACGCGTCCCTGGCGGGGCTTCCTCGCGAGAGCAGGTGTTTCTAAAGCTGCCTTCTAAGCTCTGCACACTCAGGCACGTGCCAGCCCTGGGCTGCCACTCAAGAGGGAATTTCTTAGACATGGAGAGAAAACAGCCCACAAAACCAGGCTCTCTATAGCATATCTGTGAGCCCCCAAATGGGCCATGGCCTAAATGTCTACCCAGGAGAAAATGAACAAAGAGTTATGACTAATCCAGAGGCATGAATATTCCCAGCCATTAGATGTTTACAAAAACGAGTTACAACATCAAAACTTAATTGTGACATAATAGTAATTAAAAAGGGGGGGGCGGAGACACATTACATAGCAAATATAATGTCAAGTACCCCCTAAAAGAAAGAAAACCACACAGGGCAGACTCGAAATATACAACAAAATGATAAAATACCTTCTGGTTACATTGATGGAAGTGGAAATTAAGGCATTTCATTGGTTTGATTTTGTAGGATTACAAAATCATGGTATGATTTTTCCTACTGTAGTATATTCTTCTAAGAATGATGAGGTTTTTTTTTTTTTTTTTTGCACACTTTCCACAGAGAGGCAGGCTCAGTCTCCAGCACATGATGGGATGATGGGCTGATGGGCTGGACGGAAACCTTGCCCTCAGGTCACCAGCCCTGCGACTCTGGGCAAGTGCCCCCTTGAGCCTCAGTTTTGTTATCTGTGAAATGGGCCCAACCATGTATTGTAGGTTGTCATGGGGAAATCAGAACATCCATATGGGGACCTCAATGCCAGCAGGGCATTAGTCAGGACATTAACAAAAGTCGGCAGAGTCCTGACCATTCTCACTAACAAGCAGACATTTTCATCAAAGGCCAATCAGCCTAGCACAAAAAGGAATTTATAAATCTTCCTTTAAAGGCCATCATGCCCTCTAAGTCTGGACCACAGACTACTAAAGGAAGCTACATTCGAATCTAAGGTTTTCCCTTCCGCATTGGTAAGTACATCCCCATGTGCTCTGATGAGCCTGTAGGCCCTGACGAGCAGGCTTCTGCAGACTGGGTATGGAGAGCCAGGGTTGGAGGGGATGCTGTTAGGAAGTCAGGGATAGGGTCAAACTCAGAGACCAAGAGCCTCTGTTTTTAAGCCAGTGAAATGGGTGGGTGGGTTTAGATTGCATTCTCCGGGCAAGTATTCCCAGATGTGAGTCTGATGCATCCTGCCCAATGCAAGGCCCTCCTGAAAGAAATTGGTTTCTCATTAAATGATTAGGTCATGGTACACACACACACACACACACACCCCTCTCCTGTTACTGTTTTTGTTGCATAATGACGTTTGCCAATCAGCAAATCACTCTTGGGATGGATGAGAATAAAGATGATATGATCGTCTGTTTCTCTCACATCTGCGGAGTACTGGGCAGTTCCACGGATGCTGGGGACACCAGAGGGAACAAGACGGGTAAAAATCTCTGCCCTGGAGGAGCTGGACAAGAAGAGATTGAGAGAATGTGGTAAGTGCTATCAGGAAAAATTAGAAAAGATGGAGGGAAATTCAGAGGGGTGTGGTTTCCAGTAGGGTGGTATAAGTGCCTCTCTGAGGAAGCGAGTTGAGCAACAGCCTGCAGGAGCACAGGAGTGTTTGTGATGATATTCAGAGGAAAAGGGTTTCAGGCAGGGGGACAGTCGGCGCAAAGGCCCTGGGGCAGGAGTGTGCCTGGCTCATGAGAGGACAGTGAGGCTGGAGCAGAGAGTGGCGGGACAAGGGCAGAGAAACAGGATCACCACGAGGACTCTGACTGACACCCTCTGCATTTCACAATTTGTGAACTAGAAAGTTTTCTCCATTCACCTTTTCTCACCCCACATGTATCCATGAAGCACCCCACACCAACACTGAGGTGGGCAGGGAGGTTTCTCACACCACCCCTCAGCAGTCACCCCACACACTGCAGCATCCCTTTCCATGCCCCTCTTTTTCAGAGGAGCAAATGGTGATCTGGCGAGGCAAAGCCACTGGCGGCCAAGCACTCAGGACCGGGGTAGCGTGCACTCGGGCCAGGAGGGCTGCAACTCAGAGCCGACTCATCCAGACCGAGCTCCATGTAGAAAGAAGCCAAGAAAGCTTTGCTCCTCTCACCTACATCTCCTGGGGACACTCAAAGGCATTTTAGGAAAAATTAAAGTGCTGTAGTGCTTTACTCAGTGGGAAGTAAACGTATGAGACTCATTATCCCAAGAGGTGGTGCGGGCTAAAAATACACCCTGGTTCACAGAGGGTTTCGATTAAAAGCAAGGATGATGGATTTGGGGAGCGCTATGGAGGAATGTTGCACGAGGGGGCAGGCCTAGAGGGAGGCAAAGTCCCTGAGCCTCCAACCTGACCCCTCCGAGAGCATTCAGGAGTACTTAGAGAAGGGGTTCACAGGACTTTGGCATCACACAAGTGCAGGCTGGAGCCCCTGCTCCAGTGTATACACACCTCAGGTAGGACTGCCTGCCCCTCTGACTGCAGGTTCAACTTCGGCGAAATGGGGAGAGCAGCCAGCCTCACCTCATGATGACTACATGAGATAATGCATGAAACCAACCAATGCACTGTTGCTTAGCAGTGCAGATGTTTCTGAATGTCTGTCTCCACAGGGCTAGCAGATGTGAGGATAGAGTCCCTGCCTGCCCAGTAGATACCTGGTCTAGTTCCTGGCATGTAGGAGCATGCAGATACTTGCCGACTGAATCATCAGCTTCCTGCCTGCCTAAGAGTCTCTCCCTGACTGTGGACCAGCCACCTCTGCTTCCTTCAGGCTACTGCAGCAGTCCTAGCAAACAGAAATGCCTGGAGAGCCAGAAAGCCTGGCCCCTCTCTATTAGGGCTCTCACCCAACCGGCTCTCTGAGGATCAGCGGTCAGCCAGCAGCCAAAGGAAGAGGCCCAAGTCTTCAAAATCATCGTTGACTCCCACCGCATACCAACATCGCTCCCAGTTGCCTGGTCCCCATGGAGTAGCAAGAACAGAGTGGGGTGCAGATGAGGGAGGCTTGAAACTGACATTCCCAGCCTGAGGTCTCATGAATCCTTCCATTCTAGAAATTGTGAATTTTAGTTGGATGGAATGTTTTCTTGTGTCTACAGTAAAGGAACAGTCAAGAGGCTAACATCAGCCACAAATAAGAGAGTAAAAAGAGATTAAGACATTAATTTCCATCGTAACTTATTTAACTCAACATGTCAGAAATATACTAATATGCAACCAACATTAGAAATTTGTAGTCAAGCAGTTTACACTCATTCTCGGTGCTCAGTCTTTGACATCCTGGATGAATTTTACACTTAGGCCACATCTCAGTTCATTTGAGATTGTAGATCCCTGTGGCCAAGTTACTGCAAACTTGGAAGTGTAATGTATTCCAATAATTAGAGCGCATATCCATTGTTAGAATTAAAATATTAAAGTTCACTGGAAAATTTAGCTTCCACCACAGCCACACACAAAGCATTCAGTAGCCACCTGAGGCAAATGGTCACCCAAGAGAGTTCCCAGAGCAGTGATGGGACCACTTCGCCCCAGTCTTGCTGTCCCTGTCCCCTACTATCTCTGGCCCCAGTGTCCTCAGAGCCACAGCCTGGACAGACTCCAGCCCCAGACAAGCCCTGGTAGAAGGGGTCAGCTCCCGGGCCTCCCATTCCAGGGGAGAAGCCTCTCTGGTGGCCCTCCCCGTCAGAGCCTGCACAAACCCCACTCGTGGGCACATACCCCACTCGTGGGCACACATGCCCATCTCGCCTGGCACAGCAAGGGAAAGAAGTGTATGGGAAGGTGGGCACACTCCCCGGGAGCATTTAGAAAGTCTCTGTGGGGTTGGAGAAGGCCGCCCTTCCCCCATCCGTGAACCCCTGCCCTGCTCCCAGACAACCTCCCCAGGCTCCCTCCTCCCTACTGGACTTTCATCTCTGAATGTGCTGCCCAGGCCCCCCGGAAATGGGAAAGCAGTGTTTTTCCTGCCAAGGAATAGGAGGTTGGGGTCTGCAAGGGAACAAGAAGTGAAGCCAGAGGGGAGAAGAGAAAGGAAGAGGGTGCAGGGGCAGACAGACAGACAGACAGAGACAGAGAGACCCAGAAACAGAAAATGGCCAAGAGAAGCCTTGAGACGAAACGCACCATCTCCTAGTTTGGCGGTGTGGCACTTTCAGGGTGAGCACTGGGGAGTTTGCAGGCACCTCACCAAGAACCATGGTCATCAAGAGGTAAAGCCTGAGAGGTGGTGGGAAGAGGGAGGCGCAGGTCAGAACGGGGCTCTTGTTCCCCAGATCAGACTGGGGTTCATCACTAGCAGCTTTGGGGACAAGGCCCCAAACCCGCAGTCACCTGTGAAACTTATCCCCCCACCAGATACCCAAATGTGCATGTACTAGACAGTAGGAAGAGGGTACCTGCTGTTAGGGACTGAATGTCTGTGACCCCCAAATTCATATGTTGAAACCCTGCTCGCCCTGGGTGACAGCAGCAATAGAAAATGGGCCTTTGGGGGGTGAATAGGGGTAGGTGAGCTGAGGAATGCTCCAGAAGGGGATGAGAGTGTCCCGATGAGTCAGGAGAGGAGAGAGCTGGGTCCTCCCTGCCACCCACCCAGGGAAGACTCCTGACGAAACCCACGAATTGGGTGATGGCCACTCAGAGGAGGGCTTTCCCAGAACCCCACGTGCCCGCACCCTGACCTGGACCTCCAGAGCCACAGTCCAGAGCTACAAGAAATAAATTCTTTTATGAGCCACCTACCCCCTGAGCAGAGTGAACACACCTGACCTCCCCGATGCCACGCCCCCTCCCCCACCAGGCGCTTGCAACAGAGGAACCCAGTTTCTCCCAACCCCTTCAGTGAGCAAGGGGGCCCAGCCCTCCATCCCCCCCACCCCAGCTAAGCCTTAAGCCACTTCCAAGCCTGTGTTTGCAGGACCCCCAGGGAGACTCAGAAGGTGCACACAGGGGGAATATTCCCGCGCTCCCTGGGCGCTCTGGGCGGGCACCTTGGCATGGCTGAGCTTTGCCTCCCATCACACTGCAGGGAGGTGGAAGACCCGGGCTCCTGTTAATGCACACATGATCCCTTCAGTCAGCGCTCACAGCAACCCTGACAGGGCCCTCGTTACCATCCCGAGGTGCAGACAAGGGAACTGATGCACCCAGAGGGCCAGCCCTAAGCTGGAGTCATGTGGAGTCTGTAGGATCAGAAGCCAGATCTGCCTGGGTCTCAAGCTACACCTTTGAGTCACAGTTTTACAGAGTGACCCCCCCCCAGGGGGCTGCTCTAAGAAACTGTCCTTTCTAACCTCTGATTGTGACCCTAAATTCCAGAACATGACTGGGCCCCAGGCTCTGGCTAGAGGGCGTGGCCCCTGAACTACGAGTCCAAAACTAAATCTAAACATTGATTGTCTCCTCCCCTAATGAAGTCACTCTCTGGGCACTGAACCCCTAAAGCCCCTACTTTCCACTCTCCGCATTCAGGGTGCAGCACACTGTTCATCTTCAACTAGTTGAGCTGTTGCAAAATCCCCAGCCTGAAATATCCCCAGATCTGGGTGTTGTCTGCTCCTTAACCCCCACCTTTCCCTTTGCTTTAAAATGTTAACTGTGAACGGATTTATTTCAAACCAAATCACCTTTCCACAATTCCCGGGGAAAGTGTGACAGTTTGCAAGGCCTGTAATTCTTTTCTCCGGAGTTAAGATTTGCTCAAGAGAAATGGTTTTCCCCATGTCGCACGAAGAATGCAAGGGAGAGGGGGGTGTATAAAAAGAGAAAAGAAAAAGCACTTGTCAGATTTGGAGTGTGTGTGTGTGTGTGTGTGTGTGTTTCCTGCCATTGGTCGATATTTCACGGAGCTTTGTTTTCACCAGTTAGTACAATTAAAATCACAAGGAGAAGTCAGGTATAAATCAAAGTTCCTTTAAATTCCACCAGAAAGACGTCCATACGACTGTCTTTACTCAGCATGCACCAATAAAAGATATGTGGTCGCCTTTGGCGGGAGAGGCAGAAATAAGCAATTTAGGATCTTAAAAGATAAAAGATAATAAAAGTAATTAAGATAATTAACCACCCTGAAGAGAGAAGAATTGACTGCTGTAAATTTTGTATTTTGTTTCGCTTGGCAATATCACAGCTGCCACTCCGCTTAATATACAGCACATCAAATATCTGAGAGTCTTTTGCTGTCAAAAAACATATATAATAAAATTTTTGAAAGGAGAGGGAAGGAGAGAGAGACAGGGGCTTCGATTACAAATTTTTGGGGAAGATCTGGCTAATTGGCTTTGGAGCCAGGTGCTCGGACTCTCTAAGTCTTGTGGTTTGGGGAATGGGGAAATTTTAGTCTCTCTCCAGTGATCTCTGCAGCCGAGGAGGAATCCTGTCCTCAGCTGCCACAGGCCTGTCTGTCTCCTTGACCATCTCCAATGTCACCAACTTGAATCAGCCCATACTCTCTTCTTTTTGAGCTGCCTTCTCCCACATCCTGACTCCACGAGCACCCAAACATTGCTCTAAAATTTCAATAGGATGTGTAATTCTCCTGCCTACATCCATCCCCAGAGCCATCAGGATTCAATCCTGATTCCTGGACTGACATTCAAGGTTCTCAAAGACCTGGTCCCTGTCCCAGCTCTGGGGCCCTCACCCTGCTCGCAGAACCAACACCAAGCACTGCCAAGACTTTCTGGGTACTATGATGTGACGTTTCTCTCCTCTGAACCCTTTAGCCACATAAGTCATCTGCCAAACTCCTGTTCATCCTTCAATAAGAGCTCAAGTGTTATTAGCTTTAGGCAAACACCCCCACTCCATAGGGCCCCCGGGGTACTCCCACACTCCTGTAGCACTTTGATCAATAAGACACAATCATGCAGCCCCTGTTTTAGTACAGTGTCTATTACTTGTCCCTACATTTAGTTGAACAACTAGTTAGCCCATTTGTGTGCTAGCTACTGTACTAGCTGCTATAGATGAAAAGGCAACTTCATTTATTCAAAAATGGTTTATTGAGCACCTGTGACATTCCAATCACTGCTCGAAGAGACATGAAAGAACAAAGGAAGAGAGACAGCTAACTGCCCCCCAACCCACCCCCCAGGTATTCCTGGACTCCTGGCAGAGAACTCAGAGAGGGGGCACTGAGGCCTGGGCATGGGAGGAGCACCCAGGAGACCAACCTGGGTGGCTGGAGCTGGCTAGAACAGAGGACGGGCACCAGAAGCCAGATCTTGCAGTGCCCTGGACCATCCTAGGACTCTGGCTTCTCCCCCGGGCATCACTGAGGTTTAGGAAGGAGGAATGACATGACCTGCTTCTTTCAGCAGCTCATCCTGGGCTGTGTGGGTGATTCGAGTGGGGTGGGGAGAAGGTGGCAGACCGGGGGATGCTGTCACAGTCACCCAAGCCAGAGAGGACAGTGACCTGCACAGGACATCGAGTGCCCTGAACATCTGGCACTGCCCAGTGCATGGAGAGTCTCAGCTTTGGTGTGTGCCTGAGCGCACAGACCATCAGAGCACACGACCCCTAATTTAGTGGCTGAGCAAGACCAAGTCTCAGCCGTTGAAATAGCACCCTTGCATTCTTGCAACAAATACATCTGTGTACCACTGACCCTTTATAACAAAGCCTGATCGGTGCACCATGCCTGTTCCTGATCTCTTTACTGAGTGAATGACTGAATGAATGAAAGAGTCAATGAGCAACTGAGATTAGTAGGAGAGGAAATTTTTTTCTTTCATGCTAGTCTCATTTGTGATCAAATAGGTATCATGAGGTAGCTCTAAACTAGCGCACAAAATAGAAACGTAGCATCTGAAACTCCTGCAGGAGCCGCCGGAAGACTCGAGATGGCTCCCCAAGGAGAAGCTGCCGCCCTCGACATGACGCTTCCCCTTCTAGGAGACCCTCCGGACATTTGCTTCCAAGTCCCTCCTCTCTGACACCCGCCCACCAGCTGCCCTCTGTAGGTGTCCCCACACAGGCACCTACCCAAGGAACTTGCCCAGCGCTATGTAAATCTGGACACAAACGAGCCAGGAGCCTCGACTCTCTCAATAATTAGACTTCAAGTGGCCCCCATAATTCAGTAGCTAATTACTTCACCAGCTCTGTCGGCTGGTCCCTCCGAGGAAACCAGCCCATTTCCCTGGCAGACTAGCCCATAAAAATCCCTGAAAGCACTTGGATTTACTATATTTATTTATTGGGATTTGGAGAAATATACCTGGTACCCAGGGGCCTTGGGATATGGAGACATAATTTTGAAATGCAGATCATTAAAACAAGGGAGAATTATAAGACAGAGTCAGCAGGCTTCTACTCTCCCAGGTAGCAGAAAAGATGCCACTGGTAATTAGTTACTGAATCAAATGTGATGGAAGCCATGTGTAGATGTCCCAAACACCAGGTCCAGCAAGGTCCCTGATCCCCAACTCTATTTCTCCAGCTGGCTAATCCTACCACAGGGCCTTTGCACTTGCGGTTCCCTCTGCCTGGAATTCTATTCCCTACATGCACTGGCAGGATGTTTTTTCTTATTGTGTTCTCAACTCAAATGACACTTCTTCATGGAACCCTTCCCTATCACCATTCTAAGGCTGCCAGGCAGGCTAGCCATTAACCTGCTTTAAGTTATTACATTTATCTCCTGAAAGTAATGTGTTCCACTGCTTGTGGATTGGCTATTTTGCTTCCTCCCAAGAAAAGCAGGCCCCTGATTGTTTCTGCGTCCTCTCTGCCACTCAGAGAGGTA
This sequence comes from Talpa europaea, assembly GCF_964194135.1. Classification (NCBI taxonomy): domain Eukaryota; kingdom Metazoa; phylum Chordata; class Mammalia; order Eulipotyphla; family Talpidae; genus Talpa; species Talpa europaea. The sequence goes on along the minus strand of NC_140082.1, from coordinate 17,294,459 downwards.
GGGAGAGCAGAGCTGAGCCTCAGATGGCACAACCCTCCACAGTATGGAGCAAAACAGCCGACGCTCCATAGATAAGCACCGAATGGACACCGTTCTTACTCTAAGCAGAGCAAGGCTCTAGGAATCATTTAGGCACCACCACCACCCCCAGTGCATATAGGGAAACAGGTTTGAGGGACTTGTCTGAGGCCACCACATGTGCTTGTGGCAGAGCAGAATGGGACCAACACCCACACATAAAGCACCCCGTTGGAACTGTAAGTACTCAAGAAATAGGCCCCATGTATTGTATTTTATAAGATGCACCTCATTTCTTCTTATACCAAATCTAGTTCAGATTTCCAGAGAAAAGCAAGCTCAGAAGCATTAGTCACTTGCCTGAGGTCAGACAGCCAGCTAATGGCAGAGTTAGAATTTGAACTTGATGTCATCTGACCTCAGTATCTGAGTGTTCTGTCATTATACCTGGTTTCTTTATCTAGAAAATGGGAAGAGTCTTGCAAATTATTGGTGTGTGCTGGAAGAGAGCTGGGGTAGGGGCATGGATTGGTGGTGGATGGGCGAATGAGTGGGTAGAGATAGGTGATGGGTAGAATGAAGGAAAGATAGATGAACGAAGAGGTTAGCAAGTGAGTGGGAATGGAAGGAGAAGTGGGTGGGAGCTAGATAAGTAGTTGGATCCATAGGTGGAGGGACAGAGAGAAGAAGAGAGGGTGGGAAGGAGGGATGGGGGAAGGGAGGAGGGGAAAGTGGATGGATGGATGGATGGATGGATGGATGGATGGATGGATGGATGGATGGATAGTTGCATGGATGAGAGGTAGATGAGCAGGCAGGTATATTTGATAGGTGGAGGGGTAGATAGATAGTTGAGTTAGTAGAAGGTTGGGTGAGTATATGGTGGGTGAACGGGAGGAAGGAAGGATAGAAGAGTAGATGAAATACTCCTCACCTGCCACAAACATTGTTTCTCCCTCTGAAAGGTCATAGCTGCCTCTGGATGGCAGCCATTTCTCACCCATCCTGTGACCTCCTTTCACGTACATAGCAGTCAAGTCCTTAGGACTCCTGAAGACTCCAGCTGGGGCCTCCCCAGTGCATGCCTCTGCCTCTCCCTCTCTCTGTCTCTCTCACATACATGCACACAGAACAACACAAAGAAGTCTCCACAAAGGCTCTGGGAGCAAAGAGACCCCAGAGGTGTCCCCCCAGACTTCTCATATTAGCATATCAATGCAAGCCCAGAGCAGGAGGACTTGGAGACTTGGATTTTGCAGAGCAAATTACTCACTCCCTAGTGGGACCTCCCCCAACCCAATCTAAAAAGGGAGAAATTATATTGTATTTTCTGTGCTTTGTGTCCGAAAGTATCTGTCCTGCATGCCTCTTGCTGTCTGTAAAATTTCTTACCCTTTGGGAGAAGAGCACCCGTGGGCACTCATCACCTTATTAGGTCCAGATGACTAGGTAGACATCCCCAAGCTAGAGGACCTCACTGGAATGTTCCCTGGAGTCAATCTTGAAACCAGCTGTGGGACGCTAGACTCCTCACTCAGTTCCCTGGGCCTCAATTTCTGCCCTGGACTCTGAGGCTAAGGAGAGCTTCTCAGGGGCACCTACTTCTCAGCTGAGAACCTACTGTGGGCTGAGGTTAGGGGTTCAGGAGGGGCTGTGGAGCAGGAACCCAGAAAAGAGTGTGATACGACATCTTAACAGCCGTAAACACAGGCTTTTTAGGATGTTGGGGAAGGCCAGGCAAGGTTTGACATATGGGCACCTCTTTCCACTGAGTATTGAAGGATGAATAGGAGTTTTCCTGAGGCAAAGGCATGCACAGAAATTTCAGGTGCAATACTATCTAGATAGAGAGATGTGAAATTTCTGAAAAGATAATACAGTAAATAATTAACATGCATTACCTCTGGAGATAGGAACTGGGATAAGGACTTTGCTGTTCTGTTCACTTCTATATCCCCACAGCCCAGCACATAGTAGGTACTCAGAATTGCCCATAGCAGGTGCTCAAAAATGCTTGTCAGATGGATGTATTAATATTCCTAGGAGGGGAGGATTTGCCCTTTTCATTTTATTAGAATTTAGAATGTGTTTAGAATTTGTTTTAATTGTAGTGAATAGAAAAATAGAATTTTTCTTAAAAAGAACACGGCGTGATAATTCCATTTTCTGATCATTCTCTCCCATGGACTCTGTGAAGAACATAGATTTGGGATCACACTTCCCTGAAGATGCACCAAGAGAAATTAAGTGTGGCTTGAAAATTCAGGAGGAAAACTGCCACGTCAGTCCTATATTAAATAAGAAAAAATCCCAAAAAAACAAATGAGGGTGTGAGGGTGTTCCTGCGAACCCTCCCCAGTGCTGTGGGGATATTCGTCTTGTAAGGCGCTCGACAAGGCCTCCCTTGCGCGCCTCTGGAACGAGCCTGCCAGGGGAGATGGATCGCTCCTGAGCCCCCCACAACCCACCCCCGCCCATCCCACGCTACACAGGGGGTTCAATTAGCGAAATCTGTTCCTTCATCCCCTCAACAGAACAGCACCCGCATCCCCGAGACCCTCCACCACGATCAGCAGCCCCCATGTGTGTGGAGGAAGCAATATATTTTTTAAAATCTTATTTGTTTTAATTGCTTGCTTGCTGATTTCTTGCCTGTCAGCCCCCTCCCCTACCCACCCCCAACATCACCACCTCGCTTTCCTGAGAGAATAATGTCTTTGCTGGGAAAACAGCTCAGCCTCACTGAATCCTGGGAATGGAAGATACTACAGAGAGAGCAAGGTGGGATGTCTCTGGGGGAACACCCGGGGACCAGACCTCCATCTGGTACAGGCAGAAGGATCTCACTCAGCACCACTGAGTCCTGTCAATAGCTCCAGAAAGTTTGGGTTCAAATCTTGATTCTGCTCAGGGGCAGTAATGCAAGATTCCACCCAGGGGATCCACTTTTCTCATGTGAAAGATGGGGAGAATCATAGTAGCTACATCATAGGGTGTCCAGGCACCTCAGGAGTTAGATACAGTAAAGTGAGCTTTGTAAAGGGGTCACTCTGGATTTGCTCATTTCATTGTAGAGCCTGATGCTGGAAGAGCAATTTGTGGGATAAAAGCAAATACCCATTTTATACTTATATCCAGAAAACTGACAATTGGCTCTCCTAAGTCTGATGGATGAGTTTCTGGAAGTAGAAATAATATTGGACAAATGGCCTCAAAGGTTCTTTCTAGAATTTAAAATTAAGTGGAAATAGAGAAAATGAGCATCTCTGAGGACCTCTGGAGCAGGTACAGTGCCACTTGTGTCTCTGGGACTGCAAGCCACATGAGCTGTGTGTTTTTGTAGGACCCGTGAGCTAAAAATAATTTTTACACTTCTAAATATTGAAAAAAATTAAAAAGAATACTATTCTGTGACACATGAAAATGATATGCAATTCAAATTACAGTGTCCATAAATAAAGTTTTATTGGCACACAGCCATACCCATTCGCTCACATTTTGTCTAAGGTTGCCTGGCACTATGGTGGCAGAGTTGAGTAGTTGCAACAGAGACCATCTGGCCTCCAAAGCCAAAAATATTTACTCTCCGGCCCTTTACTGAAAAAAATTGCTGATCTCTGGTACCTATCATTGCAGGAAGGCCCAAAGCAATTCCGTGAGGTATGTTACCAGTATTGACCCATTTGACAGGTAAGGCCACTGAGGATTTGGGAAGCTGTCACTGGACCTCAGGGATTACAGGGAAGGTAATTATCCCCATTTTACTGATGAGGAAACTGAGGTCCACAGAAGACAAAGGAACTTATCTCAAGGTCACCCAGTGAGTGAAGTAATGGCAGTGTGACACCAGAACCCTGTTCCTAGGACTGGATCATTTTTCTGTGTTCCTGCCTCTCTTCTGGGAAACTTTGAGGTGCACATGCAGAGTGGTGGAAGGGGCTGTGGGCTGTTCACTCACCTCTGGGCAGCTGAAGCTGGAACTGAAGCAGGGCAGCCGAAGCACGGAGGGGGCACTGGGTTGCCTGGCCCGGCTCCCCGGAGTGGGGTGGGGGAGAGATTTGGAGAAGGAAGAGGGGTCAGTCAGGTCTGTTTGCTTTCCACGTATCTGCCCATTGTTCCCAACACAGGCGCAGGTGGCCCCGGCTGCATAAACATGCATTCTTGTCACCACTTGGTAAATACCTAACCGCTGTCGTAAGTCACAGTCTCCAAACATGGGCTCTAAAAAGACCACTCTCCCCTGAGAGGGGCTGAACCATATTTTGGCCTTAAAATGGTTTTCATTTGGAGCTACTTAAATGCCCATGGAGAGGGGCCTTGTGGGGTCCGGCACTGAAACGCGCTTGGTTTGTGGAGAAGAGAGGTGTGCAAGGTGCGGGGAGACAGACGCAGGAGCAAGTTTCAGAACTGGGTGCTAGAGTGACTGCTTTATTGCAGCAAATGTATTCATAAACATACATGCAGCAAAGGGAATAGGTTAGGACACTGGTCCCAGTATAGATGGCCAAGTGTGGACTCTGCCTGTGAGCCACTGACCCTCCACTCTTAGCCCGCCTTAGTTTTGTGACCTGTAAAATGGGGCCCTGAAAGTTCTGTCTCTCGGGGCTGGGGGTGCTTATCCGCAATCATGTATATAAATGTGTAGTCCAGTCATTTTTGAAAAAAAAGAAAAACAAAAGAAAGAATGGAGTTTATTTGCAAAGGTGGAAAACTACCTGCCTAAGCCAACCTGGGCATTTCTAGGTTGGGTAATTGTGGCCCAGAGAGGGTGAGGGATTTGCCTAAGGCCACACAGCAAATGAGGGGAAAGGCAGGAACTAATACCCAAGGCTGTCCCAGAGCACTTTCTACCAGAATTCGTTTTCCCCTAAAACTAAAGTCTTCAGAGAGAAGCACACAGAGGAACAGAGCATGTCCAGTTCAGGGGTGCTTTTACCCCTATTCCACGGGTGAGGCATATGTTGTCTGCATCGTAGTTAAAAAGACCTCTCACTGTGTACTTGCACACCAAGCAGCCCACATATCAGCCTCTGCTGGTTTATGCAACTATCCTCCCCCCGCAATTGCGAGCCCCTTAAGGGCATAGACTCGATCTTAATAGTCATCTCTCCCATGTGCCCAGTACAGAGCCTGGAATATGGGGGAGGGGGTAAATCTTCTCCAAAGAAATAGTAAATGGATGGGTGGATGATGCATTACCCTGACCTTCCAGCCCCCTCCACTATTGCAACAGCCTCTTACTAACTCATTGGGGAACAACTAGTACATAATTTGAGGTTTCCCTGCTTAGCCTCAGATATAAATGTGCAGAAAAAGATGGTGGATAGAAGCGTTCAGGATGCCAAGGCAATTCCCTTAAATCCAGCATTCAGGTCTGCAAAGCACAACAATAAAGCAGTGTGGCAGTTCTCAAAAAGCTAACCACGGAATTACCGTAGGACCACGAATTCTACTCCTAGGTGTATACCCGAAAGAATTGAAAACATGGATCCCAACAATCCCTTGTGCACATGTTTTTAGCAGCAATAGACACAAGAGTTGAGAAGTAGATGAAGGGATACACAAAGTGTGGTCTGGCTGGTCCATACAGTGAAATGTTATTCAACCATAAGAAAGAATAAAGCCCTGATACGTGATACAATAGGGATGGCCTTGAAAACATGCTCAGTGAAAGAAGCCAGACTCAAGAAGGCATATACTGCATGACTCCATTTCTATGAAATGTGCTAAGTAGGGAAATCCAGAGAAACAAAATGTAGATTAGTGGTTGCTAGGGGTGGAGAAAGTGACTGCTAATGGGTCAGGTGATGATTTTGGAGTGATGGGGATGTTTTGGAACTAGCTAGAGGTGGTGGTTGCACAATATCGTGAATGTACTAAAAGCCACTGAAGTGTTCACTTTAAAACATAATTCAATGTCATGTGAATTTCATCTCAACATTTTTTTTTTTACATAAAATAAGCCAGTAAGGCATCTAGCACATTCCTTCTTGGCTTCTTTCCTGGGTGCAGCATGGTGGACTGAGAGCTGGGACAGACAGGCCTCTCGAGCAGACGTGTCCAGGCACCAAGCAGGCTGTTTCCCCCGCGGGCGATGTTTCAAGGAGGCAGGAATGAAATGCAGGGTGTCAGTGAGCTACAAATACTAGAGGGAGACGGAGGAGGAAGAGTCAGGGACACAGAGACCAGGGGCGAGAGGGAGAGAAAAAACAAAGGAAAAAAGAGAGAAATGGAGGAGGGGAAGTTAGGGGGAGGAGAGAGGGGCGAGCAGGGAGGAGTCTTGGATGGATTAAGCAAACAAGGAGGACTACAGAGCCCTGATTACTTCCCACTGAGCAACATGTGAATCAGGAGCTGAGGGGAAAAAAAGCAGAAAATCAGTTATTTTTCTCCCAGTGACAAATTCATCCCACAAGCCAGATGGAGGCTATGGCACGGGCCTCTGTGTGGGGCCTGGGTTAGGAAGGCCACCTCACAGGCCCTGCTGGGAAGTAGACACGTTCCAAGGGGCTCTCTGGGATGAATGGAGGGCAGGAATCCTGTCCTGTGGGGCCTGGGCTAGCTTTCCTCCTGTGAGCCTCACCTGCCTCATCTGTAATCACAGCAAGTTATGTTTTCCAAAAGTGAATAGAGCACCATTTCCAAAAACTGGCCAAACCAGAAATGCACACTAATTCCTCTCCCCTGGACAGCGGGCAGGGAGGAGGAACAACAGCATGATGAGTGGATGTGGAAGAGGCTATGTAGCTTCTGGCAGGAAGTCATGAACGTTAATATGGCTTCCTCTTGGTGTTCTCTTCAGGCCCTGGGAACTCGGTCGCCATATTGTGAGGAAGACCAGACCATGTGAAAAAGCTAAGGCCATGGGCAGGATTTTCACGCAGCAGCCCCAGGTGAAGTCTTAGCCAATCACCCCTACTATCAGCCACGGCCATTGTGTGAACCAGCCTTTGGAAGTTTTCCATCTCAGCCCGGGAGCCTTCCCACAACATACCACAGGAAGCAGAGATGCACTGTCCCTGTAGAATCCTGCCCAACCTACCAGATCCATGAACAAAATAAGTATCATTTTTTAAGAGACTAAGTTTTGGGGTTGGGTGGGGGAAGAAATCTGTGCGGTAGCAACAGACACCAGGAAGGAACAGCACAATGCCTGGTGGGTGCTGCCCCATCAATCCTGAGATGTTTGCTGCCCAAGGACAAGCAGTTCTTCAAGGGCTCCAGCTAACCTTCAGGGTGTTCTGTCTTTGTTTGGGGCTGAATTATGTGCCCCGCAACTTCATATTATATGCTCTCAACTTCATATTTTGCCCCCCATTCATATTCATATGTCAAAATCCTAACTCCAGCATCTCAGAATGTGACTGTATTTGGAGACAGAATTTTTAAAATAATTAAAGTATAACGAGGTCTTTAGGGTGGACCCTAATTCAATATGCTGGAGTCCTTATTCAAAGAGGTGATTAGGACACAGGCAGACATAGAAGGAAGAAGGCAGCCAGCTACAAGCTAAGGCGAGGGGGCTCAGGAGAAACTCACCCTGCCAACACCTTGATCTTGGACTTAAACCTTCCCAAACTGTGAGGGAATTGATTTTTGTTGTTCAAACCACCCAGTCTGTGGTATCTTGTTATGGCAGCCAAAGAAAACTAATACAATCATTTAAAAACAAAGCTCTGTGGAGATTTCTGGACCTACTAAACATAGAGCTTCCATATGATCCAGCAATTCCACTCCTAGGTATTTACCCAAAGGACACAGAAACATCAATTCCAAAGAATACCTGCACCCCTATGTTTATAGCAGCACTGTTTACAATAGCTAAGCTTTGGAAACAACCCAAATGCCCAAAAATAGATGACTGGATCAAGAAGATGTGGTACATATATACCATGGAATATTACTCAGCATTCAAAAAAGATAAACACATGCAATTTGCAACAACATGGATGGCGCTGGAAGGGATCATGCTCAGCGAAATAAGCCAGAAAGAAAAAGAAAAATACCGGATGGTCTCACTCATAGCAGGAATCTAGAAAACTTAAATAAGGGACCAGGAAAATGAATAACTATAAGAAAGTGAAAATCAAAATCAACAAAAAACTATGAACCAGAGACACTTTTAGGGGGGCAGGGGCGGGAGGGGAGGGATTGGGGTCAGAATGGGGGGGTTGCAATTGTGTGGGGAATATAAAAATAAAATTTATTATTTAAAAAAAAAAAAAAGAAAAGAAAACAAAGCTCTGAGAGTTGGTGCCTCAGGAGGCTACACAGCCAGCAAACAGTGGAGTGAACTCGGATCCCTCCATCTGTAATTTACTCCATATGCTGGAATGTGGGATCCTCTCTACCTGTACTACTGGATTCTCAACTCATATGCTAGACCTGAATGTGGCTAGAGTAAACAGAGGTGATTACCCAGAACCCAATGTCTGCATCCAGGGCAGGCATTGCCAATCTATGCCAGAATCTTCTTATCCAGCACACACGTGGTCTGGGTGTCTTCAACCAGGCAGTACCTCGAGCGAAACAGTAATGGTCAGGGGAAAACTTTCTTGGTCACAGCTCAGAGGGGACTGCCTAAGGCTACCTTACTTGGGGTATGTACCCTTGGGAGGATATTTTTTAGGAGACTCTGTGAGATATTAAGGTACAATTATACCCAAGAGGTCCCCATAGCCACATGGGATTTGTCAGATAAGCCAGGACTCCACATAAAGACTTGTCCAGGGATCAGAGTGGAACCCACAAAGGAGAAAATTACTGATAAATATTATCTTCCAAAGGAACCCTACTTCCCTGCACAGACCCCAGTCTTGGAGTCTGATGGATTCCCATTGGAATCACTCAGGAGATTAAAGTAATTACATAAGCCAACCACACCTTCCAAAAGTCTAAAGGAATTGCCCTCGGGAGGTCCCCAGCATAGGTTTTTCTTTAACTCCCTGCTTATTTTCTTAAGGTATAAGAACCCCTGATATAAACTTTGCTACCCCTGGAATCTGAGAGTGTAAAGGAAGTTCTGCATTAGAAGATAGCCATAGGCCTCATTTCAGTTTCTCTATAGGGCAAGTCTGTTGCTACCACATGACCTTTGCACAGGCTGTTCCCTCAACCTCCATACTTTGCATAATACTCCCTAGAGTTTCAGCTTAAAAATTACTTTCTCCAGATTACTTTCCTGATTATCCTACCTTCCTTTTTCCTCTCGTTGTTCTTATTTTCCTGAATTCTATTTTTCCTGAATTCTTCCCAATTTTGCATCCATTGGTATATTCTTTGCTTCTATGTGTCTTCCCATAAAACCGTAAACCTACAAAAACCACACTGTATCTGTGCTGCTCACCTTTGGGACCAGTGAGTGCTGAGCAGAGGGCCTTGTACCTAGTAGATGCTCAACAAATACATAGTTCTCTTTTTTGAACCTCACTTTACTATGAGAATAAAATAAGTTAATTTCTATAAAGTGCTTAGAAAATTCTAACCTCATGTTAATTAAATGAGCTTCTGCAGATCAAATGCTTAATACGAGGCATGACTTAAAATAAACTCTTTACTTATCTAGGCTTATTATTATTATCATGTCACTGTTGCTGTGTGCCCTGCACATAGCCTGGGGTAGGCCCTTAACAGAATTGTGAATTATCAAGGTAATGTACCGTGAAACCTGCCATAGAGATGGAGAACACGGATCCATGTAAGACTGACATAGTGAAGGAAGCCCAGATCAGAGAGGGGAATGCACTGACCCAAGGTCACTCAGCAAGCTGAGGCAGCTTCAGGACCACAGCCCTGATCTTTCCCCTCCACTTCCGACCATGTGCCCTTAGGCAGATCTCTTTCCTTTCTTGTAATGGACCTGGCAGGTTCACAGAGGTCAGGCCCACCTCCTGCCCCCAGACCCCAGACCCCAAGCCTACCCCATGGTGAACTGCGTGGCCACTTGGTGGCACTGTGGAGTCACCGCAGTCTGTCAGCTACTCTAGGAGCTCCTTCCCTACTTCCACCGCCGCCAAGTGTCCAGTCCAGCTTGACCAAGAGACCTCTGAGGAGGCAGATGGGGACTAAAAGGTGCTCTGTGTTGATCTGATTCCCGATGAAAACACTGAGGCCCAGAGTGGGCAGTACACTTGCCAAAGTCACACAGCTAGCCTGAGAAGGAAGACAGTATAGGACTTTCATTGAACATCTGCTGTTGTGCTCAGTTTGTAACTGTCTCATCTATCTGGTCTCACAATCACCCACTGATTTGAGAAATATCATCCCCATTTTCTGCATGAGGAAACTGAGACACAGAGAGCTTACATGGAAGTACAGGAGTGGCAATGATAATAGCAGTAGCAGCTAATTAATATTTACTTAGTGCAACAGGTAAATGATGCCAGAGCTTTGGGCCAGTCCCATGGCAAGCCCAAGACTTGGACACCTGTATCCACCCATCTTACAAAGATGAAACTGGGGCTCAGAGAGAGGAATCCATTTGCAGAGGTCTCTTGCCTGGACATGGTCCTGCACAGAGAGATTGGGGCTAATTCCGGCCCTCCCTCTCTGGTACCCCAGCCTCAGGCAAATACCCTGGGCCATGTTCTTGGCTGCCACCCAGACCTTTCCCCTGGCTGGTAGGGGCTCCTTCCTGGTCTACAATCAGAGGTCTGGGTGCACGCTGGAATTTGGGGTGCATAGGGTCCCTATACCTCTCTCTGTGGTCCCATCCTTACATGAGCAGGGAAATCCGCCTGCACGTCCCTGATGCAGAATGGAAGAGGCTGCAGCGGAGAAGCAAGGAGGAAGGGTAGGGGGGAGAGATTCCAGAGAAAAAAGCAACAGAAAGAAAATGAAGCAGAGACACCAGAGACAAGATCCAGGCAATAACAGAAAGTGAACGAGGGAGACAGAAAGACAAAACCAAGAAAGAAAGACCGACAAAGTCAAGGCCAAGAGAGCTGCACTTGAGACAGACAGACAGAAGGGAACTGAGACTGAGAGGCACAGATACTCTCCCCACAGGAGAGATGGGAAACCGCTGCGTCACGGGGACGAAGCAACAGGGAGTCACACACACAGAGATGTGCTGGAGACGGGTGCCCGGGCCGGGGCAAGCAACCGAAGGACACCAGAGTGTGTCCTCAGCAGAGAAGGACATGGAGAAGCCACACTGGAGCAAGCACTGGAAGGAGGCTGGAAAAAACACAGTGATTAGGGAGAAGCAAAGACAAGGGCAGAATGGTCAAGAGAGCAGAGGCGGCGAGACTGGAGCAAGAAGGGGAAGAAGAGACACAAGAGGGTGGCGGCAGGGGTCAGGGAGAGTGTGGACAGGGGTCTTCCACCAGACCCTACCTGGCCCCTGGAGGTGGGGCAGCCAGGCTCTCCACCACCTGCCCTATATCCTGGGTCCTCCCTGGGCAGCAGGTCTTGGGCCAGGGCTGTGGAGGACAAAGGCCAGGAGGATGGCCTTGCTGGGACCCCCAGGTTGGCATCTTCCATTTCCGCCCAGTCAGCAGGCCCCAAGCATGTCGTTTGCATAAAACAATATTCCTGTGGGGGGATGCTAATGCGCCCTGCTATTTTTGCCTCTCCTGGATTGTGGTTTGCATACATTTGCATACCCTGGGAGAATTAAACTGGGATCATGTAAATGAGCCCACCAGCTTGGGGGTGAGGGAGCTCAGGGCTCCCTGCCTCCCAACAGCCTGTGCAGGCTCAGCTTCCCTTTGGGGTGCCCTGGCCAGGACCAGGTGACACGAAGGATCAGCTATATTTATTGCCCAAACTGAGGCACTGTCCAGTCAGATTTGCAGTAGCCGGAGGGATCTTTCAAATGCTCAGATCTGAACCTGTCACATCCTTCCTAAACATTCCATGACTTCTGGGACCTTAGACTAAAGGCCAACAATACCCAGTAATCCACAGAGACCAGCCCCTGCCAGCCTCCCTGACCTACTCTTCCCTTCCTGCCTGCCCCCCACCCCCAACGCGCATGGAACTTCCTCCTCTCAGGGCTCACTCTTGCCGGGCTTCTATATACCACTGGACCTTTGCACATGCTAGCCCCTCTAGCGGCATTGCTTCACCCTCCCCTTCTTCACTTCCGCACATCTAATTTGTTTTTCGGACTCTAGGTCAAGTTCCACTTCCTCAGGAAGGTCCTCTCTCTGCTATCTCCACCCTCATCTTCCCATTAGACATGCTCAGCTCCCCTTTGGGTAGCTGTAATTTTAATTGATAAAATAACTTAGTTCATGTCTGTTTCTTCCATGAGACCATGAGAATCATGATTGCAGGGACCTTGTCTCCTTTAGTCACTGGCTCTACCCAATACCTAGCAGTGTCAGGTGTTGGATGGGGCCTAATTAATATTTGTTGAATGAATGAATGAATGAATGAATGAATGAGGCAGATCTGCAAATTCAGCCTCCAATCTGGAGCCCAACCAAATCCCAAACTATCAATTGAGCACCAGTTGGGTACAATAGTTTGTGTCTATTATCTCAATGACTCCCCAACATCCCTACTTGGGAGGTATGGAGCTCATGAGCACATGACAGACAAGGAAGCAAAGGCTCAGAGAGGGAAAGTCACAGGGTTGAGGTCACACAGCAACCACATGGCAGAACTAAGAGGCCAACTCAGGTCTGTGTGACACCAGAACCTCCAGGCGCACCCCTGCACATTTTCTACTGACTCCTCTTTGTGGTGCTCACACAGCTCCCTGAGAGTATTTCCCTCGGCTTCATGGGAGGATTAAATAGATATGCAAAGCAGTGCCAGAAAGCTCACAGGTGTGCATACCAGTGTGGCCCGACCAACTTACACTTCAAATCCCCAGTGTGTGTCCACACCGCCTGCATGGGCACCATATTGACCAGTGTGTACTCACAGAAACACACACTCAGGTACTCACAGACTTTCATTCAGTCACTCAAGAGATGCTTTGCAGATCCAAGCACTATGTTAGGAGCTTTGTGTGCCAGGCACTATGTTAGGAGCTAGGGGTGTTGTGCAAATTAACTGTGCCTTATGCTCTGGCCACATACATGAACCTGGCACATGCATTTGAATATTCATTCCAGCATACGCAGGCTCTGCTGGCACAAGAGTAGCAAGCCCACTGGTGTGTGTGCACAGAGGTAAACTGTTACACACAGAAAACTGTGTGCCTCTTCATGCAGAAAGAGGACTGGGGAAGTAGTGTGGGCAAGGGAAACCCCCGACTGGTCCAGTCCCAGCTTTGCTACTGGGGGCCCATGCTGCCTGTCAGGGTGCAGCTCTTCCTGGAGGACACCCTGTGTTGTTGATGGGTGGGTTGCCTCCTGGTAATCAGGGTTCTACCAATGTGGGGCCTGATGTATTAAACTAAAAGCAAACCCTCTTCTGAATTGCAGAAGGGGTTCTAATACCCCACTTAGAGGGTCAAGTGGATGTGAATGCCAGCTTGGAACTGGACACTGCAGAGTTCCAATCCTGATTCCACACTCGCAGGCCAAATAGTGCTCAGAGACTCGGTCTTCTCATCTGAAAGATGGGAAAAGTGCTCAGACTTCAGGGCGGTGGTGAGGATTAAACCAAACAGTGCCAGGCGCATGGTCAGCGCACAGTAAGTGCTCAAAAAATGTGCTTCTTTGTTATGACCATGTTCATTCTTGAGATACAACTAGTATCACCATACAAGGAAGCCAGGAATTTGAGGCACAGAGAGGTTAAGTAATCAGGATCACACAGCTCAAAAGTAGCTAGCTGGGATTCAAACCCAGGTGACTGGGCCTTCAACCTCAGTGGTCCTCAATCCAAAGATGTAACAGAGTGGGACATGAAGCACACAATAAAGGCATGCCAGGAGACATTTGGAAGAGCAGAGCCTTCTGATCTGGGCAGATACCCCAGGCTAGCCTCATGGAACCACATGAGGAGGCCTGCCCAGGGGAGACCAGCCTCTTGGTTTGAAGAAGATATTCAATTATCTCAATCACAATGCTCACAAGTACTCTGAGAAGCTGAAAAGGGAGCATAAGGAGTTTGCATCACATCCTGCCAGAGATAATTAGAGGTAACATCACTTTTAGGGAGACAAGCCTGTGGCCATTTGTTCAGGGTTGATTAAGTTGGTGGTCAGCAAAGGAAAGTGGAAGAGGGGACAGCAGTCTACCCCAATCACATCACTGCCCTTTGCCAAGATGGCCTTGACCAGGGGCCATGGACTAGCTTGGGTGGCTAGGGAGTATGACTGACACCCCAACTGATAACCCCAGAGGCTGCTCTAACAGGAGGTGCTTTAGTGAGGAGCTAGGGTGCATGTGTTGGAGGAGCTGCTTGTGCCCTCAAGGCAGGACAAGGGCAAGTTCCAGGCCTTGATAGACTGTGGACATGAGCTGGGTGATCTCACGAAAGGGGAGACCTTTCACAACAGGTCAGATATTGCTCATTAAACACTACCACATACCATTAGTATATAGCCTAAAGCATGTTCTAGAAGAAAGGACAGTGTGTGCAAAGGCCCTGAGGCAGGGGCAGGCTTGGCACAGTTGCATGCAGAAAATTTAGCCTGTGCGGAACTGGAGTGAGGAGAGAAGCACCCTTGAGACCTAAATACTGTGAATCACTGCCATTTCTCAAGCATTTGCTCCATGGCAGGATTTGGGCACCATATGACCTTTGAGCAAGATGTTGAGGTGAATCACAGATCCCAGATGAGAAGTCTGAAGGTCAGAGAGGTAAAGTTATGGCCAAGGTCCTACAGGTAATAAATAGTAAAGCTGGGTTGCCATTCTAACGTGGTTTTCCCTTGAGACCAACCCCAAACCATAGATTCCCAAGTCAGGGCTGCAGAAGACCTTGAAAGGCTACCAGATTTGCAAGTTCATTGCACCTAGCAGGAAACTGCCTGCAGGAGTGCACACCACCGTGCTGAGTCTGGTGTGAATGCATCCTGGCCTTGACCACTACAGCATCATTTTGAGGTACCCCCAACCCCCAATAAACTGAAGCCACCACGGGAGACTAATATGGCAGAGCCAACCCACTGGTTCACTCTGAGCTAGTGGGAATTATCTCTTGATATTTACCACCCCAGGCCAAGACAACATTTCTGAACTGTTTTGGGTACATACCCACAGGACATGCTTTGAAAAAACTCCTGGTTCTAGACACTAGAGTTTGTGAAATATTGCCTACCATGTTCCCTTTGGAGAACAGAGTGTATTAGTCATATAAAGTCTCTGATAAGTCCTGCTGCAATGGAACCTGCTTGTATTTCCTTAGCCCAGCATTACCAACATTCATTTGAATGTGAAATCCTTATAAATGGGTTTATAAATCCTTATAAACAGAATTGGGAAAATCTCAGTTCTGGTCTTTGCGACAAAGAGAAGCTAAAATATTGCCCTTCTGACCTTGGAGAAAAGAATTTTAGATGCAATTTAGGGGATAGGTGAGATGATGACATGATGGGGAAATGTTTAAAATACTGCAGGGATATTTTATACAGAGGAAAGAAAACCCAGAACAGGGCATGGTGGTTGCCTTCAAATGCCTGGAGACTCGAGGCTTCCAAGGTATTCTGTAGGAAAATTTCCCCTGTAGTTTCAAAAAGGGGTGCTAGGACCAGGAAGCTGAAGTTAATATAGAGAAGGAAAACGCGTTTGCACTGGAGACTGCTGCCTTGGTGGGAAATGAGCTCCCCATCACCAGAAGTATACAAGTAGAAACCCGAAGACCATTTCATTAGGGCTTCTAAAGAACAAACTCATTCCATACTTGAGGAGTTTCCAGGGTGAAGAAATGCGCCCCAGGCCCTGGCCGTGCTAAACTCCCCACTTCTCCTGAGACTGGGCAGAAAGAAACCGGGCACGTCACATCCATCTGACATTAGGAAAATTCTTATAAATAAAATAGTTCCTATAAAAGCTGTATGAGCTCTCTACAGTCCATCTCATCTCGACAGTAATAAAACCAAGCCCGTAACTCCAGCGTCGTCATGCCATCTACGAGAGGAAACGCTTATTTTAAGAAGTATAAAAAAGAAAAGTAATTTACAGTCTATTAACATTTTAAAAAGTGTGTTAGCAAGAAGGGGGAATACATTACTGACTCTATAAGAGATCCAGAGAGATGCAGAAAACGGAATCGTATAAATTTCCCTTGGTCTCCATTTTAACCTGGAGATCTGCAAAATCCTGAATCTCCTAGCACAGCACACACTTAGCCACTTCCCAGGTGCTCGAGGAGAAGGCGCAGTGGAGAAGCGGTGGCTGGAACGGTGCAGGCTGGCAGGGAGTGAGCCCTGGGCAGACAGGCAGAGGGGACCTTGGACTCAGAAGTCAGGCCCAGATTCCCAGCCCCGCTGGGGTTTCCGGTTGTGCTGCACACTGCCTGACTTCTATGAGCCTCGGGCAAGTTGTCTAATCAATGGACATACTAAATCCTAGGGTCCTCTTGTTTCATATCAAAGTCTCAACTTTAAGGCAGGACTTCGGAGGGCTCAGTGACAGGAGGGGTGTCAGTGACTTTGCTAGATGCATGGCACATAGTAGGTCCTCTGGCCATCTGTCTGCATTCCCAGAACTGAGGGAGGCCCTGGGTACAGAGTAGAGCAGGGTAGGGATGGATTTCAAACTACAAAATGAGGAAAGTGCATGGAAACAATTATAGAAGGATGGACTTGAAGGGAAAACAAACCGTTCCGTCTGAGGAACAGAACACAGGACTAGCCAGAGGGAGGAACTGGGGCCTTGGGGGAAATGTCAGCGGCCAGCAGGGGCAGCAGGAAGGGGGCACCCCAGGAGGGGGTATGTTCCTGGTGGTTGTCACTCAGGGGCTTGAGCAAGGACCAAACATTTGCCTGCCATATCACAAATAAGCCTCTTTCTCTTCCAGTGTATGCATCACACATACACACACACACACACATGTATGCACACACACATGTGCATGTGCGTGCACACATGCATACTCTATAACTTAGACATAGGTCAACACAATCTCACATCTGTGCACACATACACACCCCCCTTGTATATATGCACATGATAAACACAACCACACACATCTGCACACGTACCCATGCCTTCTGCACACTCCCCAACACAATCATACATGCGGCACACACCCTTCTGCTCCTGATACAGCGTACCAACGTGCATCTACACACACACCACATATGCATTCACATGTCCATGTTAGAACACGTGTGTGCATGCTTGGTGTGCACACATACACACACACTCCCCGTCATATGCATACACACTCATGAGCACACACAGTCACTACACCCACATCCTAAGACATGTTCCCCACACAGTCAGCTGCCCAGCTTGTGCCACCAGCACACAGCTCACGACCATGACCTCCTGCCCCACCTTGGTCAGCACAACGCACTCCCAAGTGCCACGCACACACGGGCTCCTAGGAAAGTGCCCCCAGGCCGAGAGTGGGGTGTGGGGCTGCTGGATGGACAGCATCTCACGTCCTGCCATCTCCCTGCCTCAGCCTGTGTTTGTGCAGCTGTTCCTTCTCCCCGAAGTGTGTAGGGGGGGCAGGAAGAGCCACTCGGGGAGGGGCCAGGCCACAGCCGGCCCTAATCAAGAATTTCACACCCCCAACGGAACCAGGCCCCTCTACTGAGCCCCATAGCCAGCTGGGTGCAAGCCCAGAGCTGACTGTGTTCACAGGCTGCTTGGGACAGCAGGGGCCCCTCCAGAAACATGTCCCCCCAGTTCGGGGGGCTGGGCTCCCAACTCACCCACCGCAGGGTTCTCCTGTGCCTGAGTCCTGCTTCCCCCAGCTGGGTGCCAGTCAAGAGCCAGCAAGCACCAAAAGGGCCCTAGAGAGCCCCTGTGGCCCCTTTCCAGGCCTTATCAGTGGGCAGCAGGGCAGGGTCCCTGGCAGGTTGCTGCCCACCCCCTGGGCTTCCCAGTCAGGCTGACTGAAGAGTGAATCTGGAGAGCACGCCATCCCAAATCCCTAGTCCAGCATCTTCTCAAGTCTGCATGGTCTGACCTCTTGGCCTTTGGACAGGCTGCCCCCCCACGCCACCTATCTCGAAGGCCTCTTCTCTCTTCCTAGCACAGGCAACTCTGACCCTTAATACATGCTTATAAGTAACACTGATTTACAACACGTAGTTTTAGGGACACTGACACCTCTACAGATTATGCTATCAGCCACGCCCACCACCAAAACGCCAATAATCCTCCAGCGTAGTCTAGCACGGACAACTCTTATCCATGGCCTTTCAAGACCAGTGCAGAAACCTCCTCCCTTCCCACCAGGAAGCCCTCTCTGCCACTCTCTCTGCCTGCCCAGAAGTGGGCCTCTCCCTCGGCACCCCTCTCCTGCTTCACTCATTTGTATCCTAGACCATGGGATGCCAGGGCAGAGCTGGACTTCCATCACCGTAGCAACCCCCAAACTGGCACACCGCCCGGCACATGAGCCATTTGTTGAAGGAAGGATTATACGGCAGAAAGCTATGGTGAGGTTGTGCTGGGCCTCACCTCTGCAGGCCTAGTGGAGTGAATTAGGTCTCTGATCGTAATTTAAGAGTTAAATAATACCACACATATATTACAAAAGTTAGGTAAATTTCCCCTTCCCTCCTGTCATTACCTAGAAAGCTGCCAACTTCTAGATTGTAATTATGTACATGAATAATGAAATTAACATCTCTATCAGCTCACTCCCTGCTCATTATAGACCAGGAGGAGCTGTGTGTTCTGATTCCAAATCACCCATCTCTGGAGGCTGGCTGGCCCCCCTGGGCTCTGCAAAGGTCTCAAGGGAGGGGTGGCAGACCCAACCCCTGTACACCCTTGGCTGGGGGCTCCTGGGGGTCCCTAGAGACCTTCCCGGGTGGGGATCACATCTGATCAGTCTTTGACTGCATCAGGTGGGAGTGTTGAACCAGCCGTGGCAGGGGCTAGGCCTTGAAACAGTGATGCTGGGAGGAGACTTGAGCCCTGAGTCCATTCTACTCTGCAATGGGCCTGTGCAAAGACCATCCCGAACCTCTTCTCCCAGGTGTGATGGGGCAGGGGTAGGGATGAGGGGTGGTAGTGATGAGAGTGGCTCTGTCCAGGACTGTGGGTAGACAGGACACAGCATAAGCTGGTAAAGACTCTGACCAGATGCAAAGGGGCTCAGGCTCAAATTCTGGCTTCACCACTCCACTTGCTACATGACTTCTTCTGAGCCTCAGTTTCCCCTTCTGTGGAATGGGAATAATAGGCCAAGAATGAGGATCCAATGGCATTTCACTGTGCCCAGCACATAGAAAGTGCTCAATAAATGTTAGTTACTGTGATTGACTTTGTCAGGATGGTGTTCAGCTTGGGCCTAGGGCAAGCTCACTCACTGTGACAGATGGAATATTGATATCCCCCCTCCCCAAATTCATGTGTTGAAATACTAACCCCCAATGTGATAGTATTGGGAAGTGGGGCTTTTGGGAGGTAACCGGCATGAGAAGAGGCCGTGAGGGTGGGGACCTCATGTTGGGATTGCTGTCCTTCAAAGAGTCACGAGAGGATTCTCTCTCTCTTTTTTTTCCCTCCTGTGCACCACATGAGGATACAATCAAAGTCTGCAGGCCAGAAAAATGGCTTTCCAGAATGTGGCCCTGCTGGCACCCTGATCCCCCACACCAGCACCCCCCAGACTTCCAGCCAGGGTTGGGAGCCTCCCAGTCGTGGTGCTTTTGTGTCAGAGCTGACAGAGACATTCCAGGAGGAAAAATCTCATCATGACCCGGGACGAGAAAGAAATCCAGTAGTCAGCTCTCAGGTTTGCCTCTCTGCTGGACAGCCCAGCCCCTGCATCTCCCTGGGTTCTGTGGGAATGCCAGGTTTCATCTTGGCCCACCCAACCCAATCCAACTGCCTTCCTCACGTGGCTATAGCCTTGGACAGTGGCTCTGTGAACGCCGGCCAAGGCCGAGGCTGCCCACCCAGTGTGCTGTCCACTTGTCCTCCAACTCAGATTCACTCCAACTTGCGTGGAGGACTCAGTAGGCAATGCAAGGGGCCGTGGGGATCCAGGCATGCTTGAGAGCTGGGAGAGGCCTGAGACAGTCTGGCTTTTGCAAACTGTAAAGTGCTTTGCAAATGTGAATGTCAGATCACTCTGGGGACATTTGACCCCACGCAGCAGGGCTTAGCACCTCAGTTGATATCATCCCAATACCCTGATTTTGCCTCCCCAATACTGAAGGGCAGGCTGGTTTCTCCCCCAGCCTACTAACCCCTACCCCCCCAAATTCACTGAGCACCTTCACAAGAATCACTGCTGCCTTTGAAGGGACAAGATGGTCAGGCTCTCCTCCTCACACTCATTGTCCAGAACAACCATGATCTAATTTTCTTTTTCAAGAATTCTGATTATGGCCATACCTACCCATTTCAGAGATTAGAAATGAGGAACTTGATCTCAGAATCCTGGAGAGGGTCTATAAAAGCACCCAACTGAGACTAGAGGCTGGGCATCTGCAAAAGGAGAACCTACACATTACTCACATTTTACAACCCACCCTCTTGGCCTATGCAGGGTATACATGGTGTAAGTAGATGTAGGCTGGTAACAATAATAAAGGAGGCAACAAACTGAGCATTTAATATATATTCTATGAACTTTACAAATATTCCCTCATTTAACCCTTGCAAAACATGTAGCATAGTCCCTGGCACATAATAAGTGCTCAATAAATGTTTGTTAAGCATGTGAATTAGTTAAGTAGCAACCATGACAAAATAAAATCTTTTGACTTCAACACAGTGCAAAAAGTCAGACTGATTTGGGATTAATTTCTTGCTCTGCCACTTATTAACTGCGTGGACTTGGCCAACCTCCATCCCTTCTCAGACTTTAGTGTTCCCGTCTGTACAATGGGGATGATGGTATCCACCCATCAAGTGAAGGTGGAAATGAAAAGAAGTCCAGCACATAACGTACTTAATATAAGGCCTGGCTCAGCCCAGAGCACACACAAAAGGTTTTGGTTATCACTATTGTTGTGGTGGATGATGTCTTTGTTTCCATCTGTCCACTCAGCTTGCAGTCATGGGTCAGGAAGTTAGAGACCAGAGGTCACACATGCCTGGTCTGGAGGCTTCATCCGGCTCCCAGATGTGTTTTGTTTGGCTAACATACTGCTTCGTTGATTTTTTAAAATTGAGACAGTTGCCAACATTTTAGGACTGGGAGGCTTCATGTAAAAGTCAGACTTTAAGTCTCTCTTGAAACTTTGGAAATTTGGGCCACATCAGAATCACTTTCACCCAGAGTCAAGGTCAGCTGGAGTTGAGAAGTACCCACCACTCTAGATGAGGCCTGAGCTCCCCCATCTGCCCTAGTCCCCACCCTGCCACATTGCCTCAGTTCTGGCCAGCTTTACTCTGTAGGTAGTTTGCTTGCCGCTAGAGAATTTTGCATTGGGAAACCCTGCTCTGGATTTTCTCTTCTGTGAGCTCCAATGAGAAAGGCCCAAGTCCCAGTTAACCAAGGGGAGATAAACAACGAGAAGAAAAACACACACCTCGTAGTGGTTACTGGGCTCTCCTCCCAACTTCACAGCAGGAGCCCAGAATAGGGTTCATACACACCCCTGAATGCACCATCATGCTCTGGATGCTGAACGCATCCTTCCTCCCACCATGCCCACTGGGGGAGCACATGGAGAACCCCCTGAATGGCCCCTGCCCCTCCGGGAAGGAGGAGGGCGAGCCGAGAAAATGGCTCCCATCTGACGAGGCTGGGCCACAGCTTCTTGACTCTAATTGGGGACGCGGCAATGAGATGATGGCAGAGCGTACCCAGGGCTCAGCTTTCAGCCCGAGGTCCCACTGACAAACCATCCCATTTGGAAAGTTTGCCTGACATTCCTGAGCTGGGTTGCCTTGCCAAAGAAAACTCAAGCAAGGCTTGTCTTGGCACCGACTCAACCCCCAGCCTCAGCAGGAAAACCAAAAACATTTACACAGCTGGGTCTGCGACGCCCGCTTCCCTCAAGAGTTTGTCAGGGCTCGGACGCCTCGGCCAACTCAGGGGGCACCTCTGAAGGGGCCTGTGTTCCCGAGCATGGCCAGGCATGGCTGGCCAGACAGAAAACACTGTGGCCATCCCCGGGAGGTGGGAGAGAAGGCGCTAGAAAATAAGGGCTGGGCAGGGGGCTGGGGCCCAGGTTTCAGATCATGCGCTGATCACCGCACCCTTCTCAACCACATTTGCACAGGTCATTCTGGAGAACCCACCACCACCACCACCGCCACCTGTGTGCATTAGCCGATAAAACGATCCCAGTATGGAATACCTAAGACCCCACGCTGACAGCTTTGAGGGTCAGCCTCTTCACCACTCTCCTTTTGCATTTAATTCCCTGGTCTATGTTCCTGGCTACCTTTCCATGAGGTTCTGTGATGCTCTCCGGGTCCTCTCAAGTGCCAGGCATCTTCCAGGAGATCTGTCTGGCCTCCCAGTTCTGATAGCCAAGGCTACAGGGAAGCCATCCCTGAGGGTATGGTTAAAATCCAGGACCCCAAACACATCCATGAGCATGCTGGGAACTGCCAAATTATCTGTCAAGTCTTTCTTGAATCCCTCTGCTTCTCTCTGTCCCAGTCAACCCCACTGCAGGACCTGCCACCGTGGTCTTGTGGTCCAGTGGCAGCAGCAAAAGCAGCCTCCTCTGTCACCTCCTAGCCTCTACTCTTACCCACAAAACCTATTCTGGAAGTCAAAACCAGCACAACCTCTTAGTCTCTCAATTGTAAACTCAACAAACATACAGAAAAGTGCAAATGATTAATTACAGGGAAACATCTATTAGATGAAACATAACCTCAGAAGCACTTGTTTGCCCCTTTTCCTACTCACGACCCCCCCCCACCTCCAGGAGATCTCATTCCTTTCGATTTTGGTGCTATTATTTCCTCAATTGCTCTGAAAACAGCATGGTTTAAGTTTCGTTCAATCTAAATTTTATATAAACAGAATAATAATAGTAACGTAGTGATCATGCAATTATTATGTAGCTGGCTTCTCCCCTTCAACATAATATGCCGAGATTCAGCCACATTGTTGTGAGTAACTACAGCTCATTCATCTTCACTCCTATATAATATTCCCTTGTGTAACCATAAAAAGTTCCTTTATTTTACTCTTGATGGATATGGAAGTTGTTTCCAATTTGGGGGTTAGTTTAAGACTATATAGCCTTATCTTTCAGTGCCCAAGTTTATGACACATAGTAAGTTTTACAGTCACAAACAAGTTTTGTGATCAAACACGTCTTCAAGAAAACCTGCATTGGGCCTCCCCTGGTGGCGCAGTGGTTGAGCGCTGGCCTGCGAAGCTGCCCGCAGCCTCTGCAGCGCCAGTTTGATCCCTGGCCGCTGGGCGAGGGTCCCACATAGTGCGCAGACCTCTCCTGCCGCACCCACTGCTCCCCTCAGCAGTGTATTTCAGTCAGTCTGCCTGTTCTGTTCCCCGCTCTGGCTCTGGTGAATTCTCTCACCCTCCCATGCTTCTGACTATACTCAGTGCTTGCATAAATAAATAAATAAATATTTAAAAAAAAAAAAAGAAAAGAAAAGAAAACCTGCATTACACAAATTAAACTTACTTGTTTTCCTATAAGACATGTCAGAGACTTTTATGTGTTAACATTTTTGATATACATTGTGACTCCACAGCACCACCTCTGCACCAGGCCCAGGTGGCCCAAGGTTACTAAATCTGCTTTAGGGAGTAGGTGGAGTGGATAGAAAATACTGACTTCTGGTCATGGTCTTTACCCCTTCCTGACTTGCTGGGCAGACTTGGGCATGTCTCTATGGGCTTGTTCACTCTTCTGTAAAATGCAAATTGAGAAATTATGATTCCCTGAGAGGTTTCTCCCTCTAACACTACAATACTTGTGTACAATTACTTTAATAGGCCAGAAAGATTCGGTGAAGGGATCTTGAGGATTGGGGTACTCTGGAGGGTAGAAGGTAAGGAGTGAGGAACAGCAAGACCACATGAATGGAATATGAATTTAAGGGTAAATAAAGCTAATTTAAGGGTAAATAGGGAGAACATGGAGGACAATATAGAGCGTTCATCCAGTGAAATATAAGAGAAATGATTATATAGATCAAATCACCTCATTGCTAACCACCTTCCGAGCTGTATCCCACCATGGAAACCACCAAAGAGAGTCAGAGACCTTATGATACAGATCATGCATTCTCAACAGGGTTGAGGTTCACTCTATCAAGGGCAAGAAATCTTACAAATGAACATATATTACATAAACAGATGCCCAATATATCAGTGGTATTAAAATTTCACAGGGTAGGGAGGATCAAGTAGGGAAAAATCTCTAAAAGTACATTGTAACTTTTAAAGAGCTGAAGAAACATTGATATACAGGCTCCAGTTCAAATAGGAAACTTAGGGAGTGAAGTAGGTGGTCTATGAGACAATAAGGAGAGGCAGAGACTATGGCAAACTGCAATGCCCATACTAAATACATCATATCCATCCTTTTCAAAAGCATTGTTCTGACCAAATAAAACATACCTCCAGACTATATCAGTCATGTCATATCAGTTTGCAACCCCAAACTTAAATATAGAACAAAACCAGGCCCAATTTCTGTAGTCAATGTAATAGCAGCACTCAATCTGACTCAATGCTAACTGCCACCTTGAGAATTATGTTCCCCATGCCCATCCCCATATACACACACGTCCAGAGACCTCCTCAAGCATTCTCCCCCAGATAGGACCCAAAGCCTTGTTCCACAGCATGCACACATGCATATTATGGGGATTAATGTTTCATGATGCATAATTAATGATACCGAATAAATATGCAGATTGGCAATCACCGATTGACTGCTATGATCAGATTCCTGAACACAGCTAATTGATTGGCTGTCTGTAATCACCATATTCAACACTGTTTTCTTCAGCACATGTGCAAGCCAATCCTGGCAAGGGGGGGTCCACAGACTTGTAGATTCTAAAAGACACAGATCCTGCATTGCAAACCTCTCTCATTATCCAGGATAAGATGCCCTTGGCCCATGGGTTCTTTTCCAGCAGTGGGCACCCATGATATGCTAGGGTGGATCAGATATTTTGCAATCATCCAAGGAAGTATAGTACAGTTATCACCACTTTGCAGATACAGAAAGAGTAGTTCAGAGAAGGTATTTTGCTTAGGGTTCGATGACTTATCCATGAGGGACCCAGGATTCCAATCTACTTCCAATATCATGCTCTTTCCTTTTCTTAATTGTTCTGACCTCCTACAGTTGAAGGCACAGCAGATGAAACAATGGATTCACTCACCGATTCACCTAGTAGCCACTGGGCACATCCCCTGTGCCTGTAGCATCAGGACACAGCAGAAAACAAGCAACTGCAAGCTCACAGGGGCCATATTTTGGGACAAAAATTGTGTTTTGAGAGTCCCAGGAGAGCATTTTCAAACACCTCCCAGAGAAGGAGACATCGGAGCAAGGTTTGGGGGAGTAGAAAGCATTTGCAAAGGAGGAGACCATGAGAAAAGCTGAGGGCAAAGGCAAGCGCGGAAGCAAATGTGTAGAGATGATACAAGTAAAGGGAGTCACCTGAGAAAAGGCACAGGGGCCTTTGGGGCATTTGAAAGGAGAGGGGAAGCTGGCAGTGAGGGGATTTGGGCCCACATGGGAGGATCTCCCAGTGCCAAAGAGGGCCCCAGCCCTCTGTTCTGGAGAACAGAGCAGACATCAGGTACCTGGATGTTCCTTGGGACAGCAGTGGAGATTTGCTGTACTGCTGGTCACTGTGTCTACCTCCTTCTCCCAGAATTTCCCTTAGAGTTTGAATCACCTGCCTCTCCTCCCCACAACTGTTCTCAACTTTGTGGATTTAGGTGAAATTGGCTCCACCCTTCACTCAAGGGGTGGAACCAGATTGGGTTACGGCTATCAACTTCTCCAGGCTCCTGAATACACAGATCAGAGCTGAGCAAGTCGTGGGACAGCTGCCCCACCCACTTCAGGCCCATGACGTGAAAAGAAATTGTGCAAAACTTGGGACAAGATTTTTCTCTCTTAAGTGACGGTTTACCAGAGGGTCATCTATTACCTTTTAGATGGTACAGAATGAGGATATGAGGCCGACCAAGGCTGCATCCTCCATAAGGAAAAGAGCCTCTGGATCAAACTGCACCTGAAACTTATCTACAGAGGAGCATATCAGTTATGGAAAACTGATTCTTTGGTTTAAGAAATTCTCAGCTGGGGTTTCTGCTTTTTCACAACTAGAGAGTCCTAACAGACAAAACAGAGAAATTTTGCTTCTTAACTTCTCCTGGTGAAATATATTTAACAAAAGGTCAGAGCACAAAAACCCATGTGGAGCGGATAAAGGGTGGTACACAGTTTGTCAAGCTCCGCAAAATCTTTCAGTTCTTGTTCTGTCTTTCTCCACATCTCCTTGCCTCCCCAGCATCCCTCCACTGCACACCGTACCCAGAGTTCTCTTTACTCCCAGTGCCCCTGAAGGACCTGCTCACACCAAACAACGAGGATTTCAGTTATTTATACTCTAGTGGTGAAAAACTGTTACATGTTGCTGTTGAAGGGGTTTCACATTCATTACCTTCTCTCGAGTCATTTAAAGGAGATAAATGTGTACAAAAGGCTTAGCACAAGGGGCACCTACAGTACGTGCCCACAAGTTGTAATTCTCACAGCCTACTTTGAGGCTATGTATATTTACCCTCTAATTTTAAAGTGAGAAAATTTAAACTCAACTGAAGAGCATCTGTGTCTCTGCTGTGTTCACTGTACATAGACCAACCTGTGAAAGAACATAGGTGGTGTTTCCCAAATTTAGACCCATGGACCCCCTAGGATTGATGTTGAGGGACATGGCTGGGAAAACAGTGGTGTGGGATGACCCCTAATGGCTCCTTTGGTGCAGGGAGCCAGGTCCACATGACAATCCTTTCTCTGACTAGTTGGGAGCCCCTCAGCGAGATGCTTCCCTTTCCTGGGCCTTCATTTTCTTCCCTGTAAAATGAAGAAGAAACTTATAAACATAGCTGGCAGTGATGAGGTAAAGATGAAAGGTACCAACAGGTACGACCTACAGGGTGTATGTTGTTGCTTGGATCACCATGACAAAGTGCTGGAGCCTGAGGGACTTAAACAAAATTGACATCTCATAGTTCTGGAAATGGGAAGTCCAAGATCAGGACGAGACTTGAGGACACTCCTCCTGGTTCACAGATGGCTGCCTTCTCACTATGTCCTCTCGCCTGGTGGAGAAAGAGCAAGCTCTCTCAGGTTTCTTCTTATGAGGACCATTATGGGAGCATCCCCCACTTTTATGACCTCATTTAACCCTGATTTCCTCCCAAAGGCTCCATATTCAAATACCATCAAACTGGGGGGTTAGAGCTTCAACATATGAATGGGGGCACGGGAGACAATGTCCGGGAAATTCCAGGCCTGACTCCTCTCCCTTGCTCCTACCATACTTGGAATTACCTCATTTCAGCTACATGTAGAGTAAATAAAATCATCGAATGAGAGAGTGGACCTAAGTAAATGATATGCATTTCAATTCCTCTGAATATGTGCAGTACCTCCATATTTCAACAAAAATGCTATCTTCACAGGGAAAAAAATCGAGGCAGAGACACCCAGCAAAGGCCAAGTCCTGCCTGACTAATCACTTGCTGAGGATGTCCACAAAGATTTGTCTCTCCTCTTTGTTTGACTTATCTGGACTTTCTGGGTACTCTATGATAATTTAAAAAAAAAAAAGTGAATCACTATAAATTGGTGGAGTGAATAAAATGTGGGCCTTCTGGAATCTGGGCAGCTCTGTTCTCTCTCCTAAGCTGTTTACGGGAATAATAATACTCACTGTTTCAGTCATCTTTGGCTCTGTGATAAACTACATCCAAAGCTTAATGGTTTCAAAAGATCATTTTATCTTGCTCACAATATTATGGGTCAGAACCCCCAGAAAGACTCAGCTGGTGGTTCACTCCCAATCTAGGAGGCATCATTGGGGCAATAAAGGCTGGGGGTCCACATCACTCACACACAGGCTCCTTGGGATATCCTTGAGCCACCTCTCTCCACAGGCATCCATCCTCCAGGGCCTCTTCAGACGGCTTGGGCTTCCCCACAACATGGCAGCTCAGAGAGTCTGTAGGTAGGGTTCCATTTAACCCAGGTGGAAACTGCAGGGATTTGGGGGACATAGCTTGCAAAGTTTCAATACACCATTTTCATCACTTTTTATTGGTCAAAGCAAGTTATAAGTCAGATTCAAAATGAAACACATCTGGTTCATCTCTGGATGGCAACAGTGGCAAAGAACTAGCAACCATATTTAACCCAGCACATCCAGTTACCTTCTTGAAGATTCTTGTGAGAACTGGATTTAAGATACCTATGAAGGGCTTAACTCTAGCCTCCAATTTGACTTTCTGGAAATAAAAATCTAATCATGTTGCCACTACCCTTGACATTGATCCCCTAATCCTCTGACATCCTCACTAAGATTTCCAAGGCCCTGCGAGGTAGTGTTCATTCCACCACTCTGACTGCCTCTCTCACCACTCCCTCCAACCCAGTCACCACCATGTTCCATTTCATTCACACATACATGTACACTCACATACACACACTATACACACTCACACATACATGCACACTCTACACATAGTCCACAGGTTCATCCTCACATGTCTAATTCAGACACAAATACTCATACGATGCACACTCATACTCACATGCTCAGGCACCTGTTGCAGGCACTCCCACACATCCCCCCATTTACACATACTCACACCTGTGCACAAACACACACCACATGCTTCCACACATGCATGACATACTTATGTTCACACAAAAAATCACACAGATTCCCATTTGCACTAACATATTCACATTCACATTTTCTCTCACACACACACAGACACACACATTCTTACACTGTCCCAGACATACTTAGACTGTCGTCCATACCCTCTCACACAGCCGTATTCACACTCACAGCCATACCCACACAGCCGATGCCCAGACACATAATCACATGGCTTCAGGAAGCACCCTCTGCCCAAGTCCAGGGCCTCATGCTGCTCTGAGGCACATCCTCAGGCACACAAATCCATGGCTGCAGGAGAGCATCCTGGGGTGCCATGCCACCCAGAGCTAAAGGGAAGCCACCTGCATACCTGAAGGAAACCAGAGGGACTCCCAGAGAAGACTAGAACTTCAGTATCAGCCCAGACTCCTGCCAGTTCCACCCCTTCCTCTGGCCTGTTCCTCACCTGCACTTGGCCTCAGTGCCTTCACTTGTAAAATGGGAACAGAGAACCCCTCTCAAGGGCCCAAGTCCAAGTCAGATGGATCATAGGAAGCACTTGATGTTGGTCTACAGTGCAGCTCTCAAGAAATATCAGCTCTGAGGAGTTGTGGATCATTGTTATTTGTGCTGGGGTTTTGGAAGATGGCTGCTCTTGGGCAGAGTTGGGGAGCTGGGACTACTTCTCAACTTGAGCTTTGGCATGGTTAGGAAGTGAAAAGGGAAAAAGCCAGAAAAAGCAGGAAACAATGCTGGGGGCCATTGATCCACGGCCTGAAAGCAGCCCAGTGACCCCACTTGTGGTCTCTGAGAGCCATGCCACATCACTAAGAAGAGGTCACGCCGGCCACTCCAGCCAAGGCCCAGCATCACCAATCCACCCTTTAAGGCAAGCTAGTAATGCACTCCCCCCCAAAGTGGCTCCAGTTTTATTCC
This sequence comes from Talpa europaea, assembly GCF_964194135.1. Taxonomy (NCBI): domain Eukaryota; kingdom Metazoa; phylum Chordata; class Mammalia; order Eulipotyphla; family Talpidae; genus Talpa; species Talpa europaea. Next base: position 17,264,661 of record NC_140082.1, on the reverse strand, counting down.
AACAGGTTGCGATGTAGAAATAAACAGAAACATCTCCAAGAATCTCTGATGCCTTGCTGACTTCCTTGGGTTGTCCTTCAACTATGTTGAATAGGAAAAGGACAGAAGATGCGATTAAAGCAACGTATGATTCACCATAAATAATAAATCAATAACCATCGGTGATTCGCCCATCTCTCTTCAACTGGGTTTAAAACAAAAAATTAAATATAGAACAAAGGCAACTATAAAGGAAATACAAGAAGCAGCAGGAGAGAGATTTTCCTGCTGTTTCTTGCCTTAAAAAAAAAAAATACCCTCCAAGGGAATCAGTCTTGGCTGAGGGGGAGGGCTGGGTGGCTCTGTGGGGGGTCGTCATCCAGGCCTGCTGCCTGACTAAACACTCCCCCACCAAACCAGGATTCTGAGCTGCTCAGCAAAGAAGGCAGCCACCCAGGGCAGGAGCGGGGGCTGCAGTGAAGAGCTGAGGCTTGGGCATCTTGAACTGGACCCCAATCCTACCATTTTCCTGGCCTCATGATCTGGGGCTTCACTGTACCCCTACGTTTCTGCAAAATAAGCTACAAAGTCTCCCTCCTCCTGGAGCTGTTGGGAGGATGAAATGAGATAACCCGGAAAGGTCTGGAACCTTGGACACAGCTAGCGGACTCATTCAGGTCAAATGTCATCGAGTCTGGAAGGTGCCTGCACTGTTCAAAGCAGGGTGTGGGGTTACCGTGGCCGGGGCCTTGGGTTGAACCAGTTCCCACAGCTTCCCAGAGGGAAGCACAGATTTTACCTGCTCGCTGGCACAGATTTTACCTGCTGACCCACCAGGGTTAATTGCCAGTCTACCTACCTGGTTCCTTCACCTGGTATCTTATACAGCACCTACTGTGTGCATATCAAGTGACTGACCCTCTGAGCTCTGAGGTTTTCTCTACCATGAGATAGCAGAGGGATAGTTAGGAGGTAAAGGGGGGATTATCTAAGTGTCCAGCCCCCCTCTTAGCCATGTCACCAGCTTGGGCCACCTCTCCCTTCCCATGGCCTCGGGGACTATCCTTGGTCAGTAGTCTCAAACCTATGCTCTGGGATGCACAGCAGTCCCTTGGTTTCTCCATGTGACTGACATGTTCCCCCTCATTGGCCCCAAGTCTCTCCCCCTCCACATATCCTCACTTCTGATCTCACAGAGCCCTCCCCAGGGACTGGGCCATGTGACTGGCCTTGGCCAATGGGCAAACGTGATAAAACCAGCAAAGGCTTTAAAAGCTCTTGCTTGATTGGACCTACTTGACTTTGGCCAGCTGAGATGTGTGGGAGCACAGCCCACACCTGGGCGTTGAGCAAGCCTAGCCAAGATCAGCCCAGCCCAACTCAGAGCAGCTCAGTTCCATGGACACGTGCATTAAGGAAAGGCTGAGTAGTCAATATCCTCTGTGCTTCAGTGGCTGTTGGTTACATAGATAACTGATACCTCACCAGCTCCCATATTTGATCTTTGCCCAATTAAACTCACTTTTCTTGCCCCTGAATAGTCCACTGAAGCCCCACCTTGTTGAATGCCCCCACCTCACCTCCCACCCAGCTGCTCCAAGCCAAATCTCTGGGCATCACTCCCAAATTTTCCCTCTCTATCACTCTTCCCACTTAGGGGTGCAATGCTGCAAATTTCACCCCTAAACCTCTCTGGACTTGAACTGGTCTTATCTGAGCACCTGGCTCTCATATTGGCATTTTTGCCATAGCCACCCACCTCTGAACCACTGCCCCCACCCAAACTTGTCCCTGCCAATTGCATATCTGCCCAGCTCCCAGAAAGAATTTTCTAAAAGGGAATCTGCCTAGAACCATCCACCAATAGCCAGAAACACACCCCAGCCCATCTTGGCTCCCCAGACACATACTCATGTTTTACTCCCTTGAGTACCTTTCACTCCAACACACAGAACTACCACACCCTCCTCTGCAAACACCATCCTGACCCGTGACTCTGTGCCTTTCATATGCCATTTCTCACTGCCAAAAACACCTTTCCCTACCTCTTTCCTGTTGGTGATGTCTGTAAAATTCCTTCATAAATGTTCCTGAGTGCCACCTTCTCCAGAAAGTTGCAAGATGCCACAAGAGGAGATGCAGCAGCCCAGAGAAGCCCTTAACTGAGGGTGAGAGATTATCCACACTCTATTCACCTAGAACCGAGCAAGAATCTTGGTTTGGGACCTGAGCCTTTGACTTCCACACTCAGCTGTGGAACCACATGGCTCTAGGAGATACATGTAACTGGTTCAAAACCCAGGTGGCCCTCCTCCTGGCTGGGACTTCAGCTCTCTGGGGCCTCAGTGTTCCCAGCAGTCACCGGAGTTGCTGGTGCAGTGAGAGAATCGAGGACCCATGCAGCCATAGAAGAAGTACAAGGGCTCATTGCATCTTCCCACCCCACTGTGCTGGGAAGGAAACTGGCAGCAAGAGAACAAATGACCGGCCCCAGGCCATGCGACATTGGTGCAAACAGCACAAGGTGCCTTCAGAGACAGGAGTGAGCAGCCTCAGACCTTCCCACCATCATCCTCCCTGCAATGCAGTCAGTTCCCTTCCCCCAACTCCCTCTTCCAAGACTCACTAGCCTCCTATTTCACTCCAGCAGCGACCCTGACCCCATCCCTGGAGTCAGCATTAGATTACAGATAATGCCCCACAAGGCAGGCCGGCAGGACCTGCCCCCACTCATGACCTCCGCTGGGATGAATGGGGGGGAGGGCGTGCAGCGAGAGGCAGAGACAAGGCTTCTGAACAGAGGGGGAGATAAGAACATAAGAGACAGCTAGGGCAAGGGTCAGGAGTGAGTGGACAGCTGGGACCTGGAAGCAGGGGAGACCATGAGATGGGCTAATCATAAATGGGGAACCCACCCACTTGGCACCCCATTGATTCTCAGTAGCCAGATCTTGACCTCCAGGATCCTGGTCCAGAGCTCCTGGAAGCAGGGAGGACAGGCCACTTTGATCAGACACAGCTCCACCTTTCCTTCCCCTCTCCGCAACCCAGAGCGGAGGCAACACAGGCACATCTGGGCCCATTGTACAGATGGAGAAACTGAGGCCCCAGCATCTCACAGAGACAAGGAGGAGAGGCTGGGGTTACAACCCAGGTGTTATGCTGTGTCTCCAGGGCAGGGGGATGTGGACATTCTTCCATCCTAAAGTGGAGCGCAGGAGAGGGACACGGGCAAGCACTGCTTTGGTTCCTACTCTGTGTTGGGTGCAGGTTTCCAGAAGAGTGAGGCAGGCGTAATGCTTCCCCTTTGAGGGCTCACAGCCAGAGGCAGGAGACACAACCACCAACAGGACAGGGCAGAGGGTCTGGGGAGATGGGGGTTCCAGGAGGAAGGGGCTAGAGAAACTCTCACTTCATGTGTCAGCAGCTCTGTGAGGCAGATGGGGGCGTCACCGTGCCCATTTCACAGAGGAGGAAAGTAATTCATAGGCTGACCTCAGACTCCCTTGCCCCAGTCTCCTGCCCTCTTCCTCCTCAGGGCTGTCCTAGACTTGGAGTCTCTAGTCCAGAAGTCTGCCCTTGCCAGAGATGGCAGGGCCTAGCTGGGTCACAGGCATCTGTCGGTGTCTTGAGAGCCTGCAGAGGGGCTCCCCAGTCAGAACCAGAGCTCAGTCTCCAAGGACCATGGGGAACGCTGGGTGCCAGGGAGTCTGGGGTGAAGAGGTCATTCCTGGAGTGTCAGTGCCCAGCGCTCACACACCCATGCAGTCTGGTGGGTGTGGGACTAGCAAGTCTCCAGCTGCAAGATGGCAGGGCCAACCCCAAAGTAAACCGGAAATCCAGCTCCCCCCACAGTCACCTGCAGCGGGCTCCTGCAGCCTGAGAGCCCCTTCCATTCCGTGGGCCCCAAAAAACACAACTGCAGGACAGAGCAGGAAGCTTCAGTTTGGGGGCTCCACGCCCCCTTCTTCCCTCCTGGGCATTTCTGGAGAGGCCTCAGCCCACCCAAGCACTGGGGTGGGCATGACGGAGTCCCAGATGTGGAAACTGAGGTCTGGAGGAGAAAGAGCCTCTGCCAAGCAAGTCAAAAGCAGGCCTGGGGGCCAGGACGCCTCCCTGCAGGAGTCAGGCCCTGCTTACGCCTGGCCCTTCCCTTTTCTCACTCTCCTTCCTCTCCTCGCTCCCCCCACCGCTCTCCTTTCTGCACCCTCCTCCCGAGCTCTAGCTCCCCTCTGTGCTCTCTAGCTCTCTCTTCCACCTTCCCCGCCACCTCCCCTTCTGTCTCTAGGTCTCTGTTTGTGTCTTTCTGCCGGCTCTAACTTTCTCTCTCGCTCTTTCCCTCACTCTTCTGACTTTCCCTTTCCAGCCCCCTCAATTTTCTCCATCTCCCCATTTTCTCTTAAGAGCCCTTTCCCTGCCCCCCAGGTTTTCTTGATAAGCCCCCATTCACACACACTCACTCGCTCACCTTTGGAGGGGGCCCTCTGCCTCTCTGCCCCCCATGGGAATGCCTTTGCCAAATCCCACAGCCCTGGCTCCACAGCACATGCCAAATCAGAGGGACCTGGACACGCCTGGAACGGCGCCCCCAACCCCTCACCCCTGCCCAAGACCACAGCAGCCCCAATACGCAGTGGAGGAAGAGCCCCCGCCGGCACGAAAGAGCAGACACCTGGTGGAAGCGGGGCTGGGCGGGGCGGGGCGAGTGAGCCCTGATTAAAGAATGTGCTTCCCACAGCCTGGTTCGCATTACCTCGGCCGGCGCTCCAGGCGGACAGCTGGACACACTTTCCCAGGGCGCAGGGCAGGGAGGCCGGCGTCTGTGCACACACGTGCGTGGGCTCCGTCCTGGACAGCCCCTAATGGCTTTCGCATGGAGAAGGAAGCGAACTTGTCCAACCTCAAGCACCGATTTTCCTGTCAAGAGATTTGGATTTAAAAAAATTACAATCACAAAGAAAGGGCTTTGCTGTTTGCACAAAAGGGCTGGGCCATGTGAAGTCAGATTCTGAAAAGGAACCAGAATCCAGAGACAATGGGGGAGAAGACACAGGGGAAGAGGGATCCAGGCACCAGATACTTTTGGCCCAGGAAAGACAGAGGGGGCGCTGCTGCCTTCCCTGCAGGACCCCTTCTCCCCAGCCATCCCTTCAGCATCATCCCTTTCTACCTCTTCCATTTATCCACCCCTCCTCAGGTCAGCTAGCCCAAGGGCAGGAGCCCAGACTCCAGCCCTGGGAGGCCCAACTGGAACCCCAGCTCCTTCCCTGTTGTTGGGCTAGAACCTGTCAAGTCCCAGCTTCCTCCTCTGTTTGATGGACCCATTTGCCCCCTTCCTGGGACCAGGGAGTGTGCTGAGCTGAGACAACACACTACTTTGCTGGAGGCTCGAACATCTCCCGGCTGCAGTGAGCTCATCCTGGTAGGAGAGAAGCCACCGAAAGGCAGAAAACGCAGGATCCATACTGTCTGGGTGTATCTCTTCTGGATGACCTTGGGCCTCAGTTTGCCCATCTGTGAAATAGACAAGCAGGATCCTGAGCCCTCTCATGTCTTCCTAGTTTCCAGATGCACCCTAAAGCTTACTCACACAAGGGCTCACGAGATGCACGCCTGCTGCTCCTTCCTGCTTCCTGGCCTTTGTCCATGCTGACCTTCCCACAGGGAGGACCCTTCCCTCACCCACAGGCTGTAGGGGACATGACTTCTCCCAGGAAAAGCCCTCTCTGACCTCCAGGGGACCAGGCGTGTCCGATTTCACTCATGTAGCCCTGAACAACCCCTTACTGGCCCTTTAGGACATCCATCATTTCCACAAAGACCTGCTCAGTAGTCCCCTGAGCACAGGACCTCTAGAACATGGGATCTATGAGGGCAGGAACCCCTGCCCATTGTATTTCCTTGACCCTGGAAGAGCCCATAGCACCCAGCATCACACTGACATACATAATTATGGGAGCTTTGGCCACAGCAGTGGGTGGCTGGGTGGACGGATGGACAGATGGATAGATGGATGGACGGAGGGATGGATGGATGGATGGATGGATGGATGGATGGATGGATGGATGGATGGATGGATGGATGGAGAAGTGAAAGCAAATGTTTACCAGGCCTGTGCCAAGCCCTCTTCATGAATCACCTTATTTCCTTCCCACATCAATCCTAGGAGACAGATTCTGCTATTATCTCCATTCTACAGATGAAGAAACCAAGGCCCAGAGAAGTTAGGTAACTTGCCCAAGATCACACAGCCAGAGCGGAGATGGGACTCAGTCCCAAGCAATCTGGTTTCAGAGTCCATGGGATTACTGGACCACAGCCAAAGTGAAGTTTTCGTGAGTTTATGTGCCTCACCCCTGCTGGACCGTGAGCTCCACAGGAGCAGGGACTAGGGCTGGCTCATCTCTGCAAGTTGTGACTTGGGACACAGAATGGAGAAATTGGACAGGCCTTCCTGGAAAGTGGCTCCAGAGCCTCCCTGTGGGGTGGCTGGGGCTCATTTTACAACTTCGAGGAGTTTTAGAATCAGACCTGGCTTTGAATCCCCTCCACAACCCCCACCCTACACACACCAAGGGACCATTTGCCAGCTATGCGGCCGTGGGCCTTGGGCACCTAACCCCTCTGAGCCTTGGCTTGCTCATCTGGTCAATGGGAGTGATGAAATCTGCCCTGCAAATTAACGCCCTCTTCTTGCAAACACACACCCAACCAGCTCAAGGCTGGGCACACCCAGGGGCTCAACCCCAGGCGCTGTGTCGGGGCCTCTGCTGGGGAAGGATTTGCACCTTCCGGGCCCAGCTGGCTTCTGGCCTGGGTCCAGCGTGGCCGCAGCCGCCAGTCCTCCAGGCTTAATATCCTTGGCGGCAAGACTGGAATAAGCTGCCTTTCAAGAGGGGAACTTTATTTATACGCCGATGCCAGTCGCACTCCTGCTATTAGAAATTTCATCGGCTCCCCTGATTTAGGGCTTGCCACGAGCTGCCAATCGCGGCCGCCTCCCTGCCCAGCCGTGTAGCTCGGCCAGCCTTGTTCCGGCTCACAGCAGCAGAAATGAACATTATTTAATTTCCCGCCAGCGGGCAGTGAAAGCGGGGGGCTTCCCCTCCCCCTCCCCCTGGATGTATTTATTTAATCCTTTTTGGAAGCAGTGTCTGGGGAGGGCTCTGACAGGCAGCTCCAGGGACCTGCTGATCCCCAGGGCCTGGGTAGGCAGGGCCCAGGACCCCAAGCTGGAGGTCTCGCGTAAGCTACCACCCACTGACCCCTGAGGGGCTCTGCTTGGAGATGTCAGTAGTAGAACGTGCAATAAACACTCCAGGGCCAGTTTATCTGGGAGCAGATCCCAGGAAGCACTGGCAGGAGACAGAGAAAATGTGGCCGGGGTGGGAAGGTGGGTTGGAGAAAGTGGTCAGTAGTCAAGTCAGACCCAGAAACAGGTCCCCAAGGGCACCTGGGGCTCAGGGGTGCTGGACCTCTGGTAGACTGCATAGAACATATATCTAAGCACCATTCACCCAAGGGGCCAGGAAGGTGGGGGTTTTATACCCCAGCACCCATCTTTCACTGGGTGCAGGTTACTTCCTCATAGGAGAGAAGACATTAATTCCCCAGCACTTGTCTCCTACCCCACATTTGCCTGCAGCCATCCCATCAGCCTGTGGTGGAAAATGGGGAGGGAAGGAACAAGGAGATATGACAAGCCCCTCTTGAGTCTTTTCATTTTCTTCCTCTTTCTTCAGGCTGCTATTCAGAGGACACCTCCTCCAGGAAGTCCTCTTTATCCACCCCAAGAGATCTTACCCATCATCACCTTGTCGTCCAGATATTTCTTTCCTAACATAGACCATAAGCCAGGATTATCCATTTATTTGTTGGTAGGCTTATTGCCTATCACCCCCCACTTGACTGGAAAACTCCTAAAACGGGATCATGTCTACCTTAATCTTCATTAGCACCCTTGTGGAAAATAGGTATTTAACAGTTACTATTCCAGGCCCCGGGGCACTTACTCCAGCACTTGGCACCAGGCTAGGCTCTCTATATGCAATGCCAGCTCCTTTAACACTCAGGTCAGCTCCAGGAAGGTAGTGGCATGTCTATTTGACAAATGGAAAGATAAATGCATAGAGAAGGTGCTGCATTAAACTCAGCTGCACACTTGCACAACACCCACACCTTGCTCCACTTTCCCTGCAGCCCCAAAGAGCAAGTGAAAAGTTCTCTGGACCTCATTTCACAGCTGTGAGAGCAGAGGTCCTCTGGACTACCCCTGATGTGGGGGTCAGACAGAAAGGATCCCAGCCCTCATGGACTTTATAATATCTTAAGTGCTGGAGCATTTGAGTGGAAAAAAGTACCCCAAAGAGCTGGAACAATAAGGGGGTGCTCCTTGGAAGAGGTGACATGTTTTCTCTGATAAGCAGTCAAACAAGAAAGAAAATAAATCCCTTGAGGTTTGAGAAAGTTGGAAGTTAAAAATATATGATGATCCATTAGCCCTGGCAGCATGGCATTTAAAAATGTTTAAGCATAAAACACCTCCAATATAGAAAAATTTTTTTATATATAACATTTTATATGTAATAATTTGTAATGGTTCCAACTTGCCCAAGCTGGGAGATTAAATACAGAAAAGTTAAAAATAAAAAGGGAAGAGACCACAAGAAAAAAAATGGTAACTATGTGAGGTGGTGGACGTGTGAACTAAATTTATGAGTGGTGATCATTTTGCAATCCGTCAAATCATTAGACTGTACCTCTTAAACCTACATGATGCGTATGTCAATTATATCTCAGTAAAGCTGGAAAATAATAAAAAAAATAAAGCCCAAATAAATAATAAATAAAAGGAGAAGAGAAGAAACCCAAGGGAGATGGAGCGCACATGGGGAGAGGCATTTGCTGGGCAATTGATTCCATGCAGGGGTGACTCTGGAATCTGTCTATGGGACATGGTGGCAGCCGCGGCCCGGGAGTGTTAATTGTCTGTGAGTTCTAATAGGTGTAATATTCTTTCATGTTACATGTGCATTAATAAGTAACACTGCATTTAGCTCCAAATCATGCAGAAGGCGTGTGTGGTGTTTGCACAGGCATAAATAGCCACTCAATAGCGAGAAGCTGGCAAGCCTTTCTCTCTGCACATGGCAGTCCAAGAAGTCATTTTGGGAGAAATGGTGAAGGGTAGCACCAGCAGGGAGAGCAGGCAGAGTAAATTCTGCCCCATGCCCTAGAACAGTGCAAAGGGGGAATTGAAGATAGGTGACATATATGATAGGTGGCATATATGATAGGGTAGTCAGACACAGACTCAAATCAAGGCACTGTCACTGACTTGCTGTGTGACATTGGGCAAGTAACTTGACCTCTCTGAGCCTGTTGCCTTGTCAGGAATCAATTTAGGACCCACCTTAAGGACTGGTAGTGAGGAGTTGCTAGGCTGATGCATAGAAAGTGCTGAGAGCAAAAGTCTTTGTGATATGTAGGGATGGCGGTAGCTTCAGCGGTGGACTCTCAGGATGACTCTAAATCGGGGTCCCACCCCAGGCGAATACTCTGTATTCAGGATGCTCCAGGAAAAGCTGAGAACAGAAAGCAAGGATAACGTCCTGCTCCATGCAGTACTGAGCTCGCCACTTGGGAGGAAAGCAAGCAGTAGCTGTCCAAAGAGGTAACTTGGGGTGAGAACAGGCAGACATGTCCCAGAGAAGAGTTACAGAGATGCCCGCTAGTCCTCGACTCATCTCCTGCCAAACATGATGCTAGCCTGATCCTTATGTTCTGAGCAGCAGTCTGTGAAATGGGATAATAATTTCAGGCCACCCTGAAATGAGCTGATGCCACACAACCCTATTTTGAAACAAGGATGTTACTATTGACGAGACAAGGGAAGACACCGGTACACCCCAGGGGTCCTCTACGACCCCATGGAGTCCTACTGCGCACATTTGATCAGACACACCCTAGATCTCGCACATTTGATCAGACATACCCTAGATCTCGTGGCCATGCCCCACCCCACCTCCACACACATTTCAAAAACAATGTTGTCAGACTCACCCTTCAGCAAATGGGGAAATTGAGGTCCTGGGGAGGGAAATGACTTGCTGAAGGGCACCTTGCCATTTGGTGGCAGTCTAGAGCTGGGAACCCCTGACCCCACCCTTCTCAAAGTCCCCAGGGAGAGCCTCCACCAGAGCAACAGCCCCCCCACTGGGGGTGACCAGGGCCACAGGGTTGTCTGTCTGTTTTATACACTCACATCGCTATGTTTTTGCTTTTTCTTTTAAGGGCTTGGGATTCAGGAAAACCAACTCAACGTGCATAATTTGGTAATTATTTCTTGCGTTCATCCTCACGGCCGCGCCTGCATACAGATATTGGAATTTGCATAAAACAATCTTGCTACCAGTCCCCTGGCTTCCCTGGAAGAAGACGCCCAGGCGGGGGAGGGGAGGTGCAGGTTGGGCCCACCTGTCCTCTGCTCTGTCCTTGGCCACAAAGGGAAATAAAGGTGGTGCAAGGTGAGCGGGTGGGGGCTCAGCCCTTGGCACCCACACCCGCGGGAGACAGAAAGGTGGGACCCCGGAGGGGGGAACCCTCTGTGGGCAGGAAAGACACCCCATGGCAGCCCGGAAACCTCCCGATTAGTATTCAGCAAGCATCTCGCTCAGAAAGGATTAATGGAGTCTGATGCTTAATATCCTGGAGAACAATTAATTTGCCCACAGTTTTGTCATGGTTGAAAGTCAAATGCTGGAACAGATCGATGCCCGCGCGCGAGCTGGAGCCCAGAAACCTTCGGCAGGAGCAGAATTTTAATTTTCCCGTCCTGGGCAACCCCCTCCCCATTCCCAGCACACCCACTTTCTAATAGTTCTAAAAGCCACTTTATCCATGTACAGCGCGCGTTCTCTTCACGACAAAAATCCGTTGGGAGCCTTGGGAGGCGAAGCCCTCCCGGTCTGCCATTATGGGATTAAAGGCAGCCGGCCTTTCTTTGGGGGGTGTCTGACCTCTGCTTTATTTCAAGTGTCCTCCCCAACCCCCAGCACCCCCACCTCCTCCCAGCAGGGCCCCTGATGTCTCCACATTGTCACTCGGAGTCTTGTTCTGAGAACATGCTGGCGCGAGGGGGACATGGTGCCTGGTGTGGGGGGGGGCCTTATTTATTTGTTTGCTGGGGCTTTGCCGATTGTTTATTCCCAGGCATTAGCTTGGCAGGGAAATTGCAGGCGTGGTGGTGGGCTTGGGAACACGGGAAATCTATGGCTCTGAGGAACGTGGGCTTTGTTTAAAAATCATTTCCAGCCGGACTGGATGACCAAGGCGACTTTAGCGATTTGACCCTGGCTAGTGGTTTGGAGCTACGGGTTGAGGGCTTCATGGGCGGACAGTGTGCCAGCAGAGAGGTAGCACAGAGGCCCCCCCTCTGATAGTCTCACCTTCCATTTGGGGAGACCAAAGCAGAGACCAAAGCAGTTGTTCAAGTTTACCCAGAGGAGGACCAGATCCTCTGTCTCCTGACACCAGTTGAGCAGTTAATGCATCCTCGGGCTGACACAGAAACCCCAAAGCCGACTCTTCAAAATGTGGCTGGTGGCCCAAAGCAGCCTCAGTCTCACTAGAGTTTGTTAGAAATGCAGATTCTCTGTCTGGCTTCATGGGCCTGAGACCTCGCAGCCCCTCAGGGCCCCAGGCTCAGAAGGGCGCATGCTTGATGTAACGCCCTGCTGTGGACATCTTGCCATTCTTTTGAATAATTTTTAAAGAGGATGCCACATCGTTATTTTGCGCTGGGGCCCCGCAAATCATGTAGCCAGGCTCACTGTAGCAGAGTCTGGATTTTAACTCCATCTTGAGTGATTCCTGGGCACCCTGAAATTTAAGGAGTGGTGGATATAAAATCGCAGGCACCAGCTCCCAATTCAGAGGACGGGCCCCCGCCCTTGCCATCCAGACATGACCACGGGGCCCACACACGCTGCCCGCCCTCTCTTCCCCAGGAGAGCCTGCTGGTCCTAAGCTTCACAGGGAACAGGTCATGGCGGTGCTTGCCCTCCTGTGCTTGGGCCCGGGTTCCTGGCTTAGGGAGGTTTAGCATTTGCACTAACAGGAACATTATTTAGGGGTTTCAGGCTGGAGAAAAGTTTAGAGATGGAAAGGATGGCCTCTGACCCCCAAATGTCATCCCCAGCACTGCCCTCTACCTCTGATCATCCCTCCAAATAACATCTGCACCCACCTAGATGCCCAGCACCCCATCCCAAGAGCTCACCCCCTTCCACCTGGGCCAAGACAACTGGGAGCTTGTGTGTTTGTGGAGGGTCACTTAGCTGCTTTCCTCAAAGCTCCCTGCACTGGGCAGCCCACCCACAGGACCAGGCCACTGCTGGTGTCATCCCCTTGCTTTCCCTTGGGTACAACTGGCGAGGGGGAGAATAAAAGAGGCAGAATAGGCGGAAGAAGTGAGGCACAGGGATAGAAGGAGCAAAAGAAGTGGGTGTTTATGTGCTGATATCCCACCTCATTTCCATATCCTTGAGAATCTGTGAGTTGTTGGAGCCCCGCTCTATGGAGGAGGAGACCGAGCTCCCCGAGAGTAGCCCATTTGGGGACTTGGTCCCATACCCAAGTGCCCCTGGGAGCTCTCAGCAAGTGGGATTTCCTATCATGCTGCTTTCCCACTTCCTCAGGGTGGGCCATGTGCCCAGGCCCCTGCTGGCAGTGTCACACGCCCCATGAGGACGCCCCAAGGTAAACCCATTTTACAGGTGCTCTGTGTGGCAAGGCAGGAGATCCCTGCTCCAGACCTCAGGCTGGGAAAGCCTGAGTGAGGGTAGGGTAGTCCCTCTGGGTTGGGGTGCAGGCCTCTTAGGGCCGAACAAGCTGTGGGAGGCGATCCAGATGTCTTATCCCTCCTTATCATTGAGCCCAGAGAGGGGGACTCGCCTTCCCTGGTCCCACAGCCAGTCAGCTGGGACCTTCTGCTTGCCCTAAGAAATTCAGCCCCAGGGTGACCCTAACAGGTATGGGTGTCGGGGGGGGGGGGGGGTGTTGAGAGTGGGAATCGGGATCCTCCCAGGCCAAGAGGATGGATCCAGAAGATTCCTGTAAACCCTCACCCCTGCACAAGTGCTTTCTACCTCAGGTTGAAGCCCACAGAGAATGCCCCTCACAGCCCCACAAGGTCGGCCAAGGCTGAGTCCAGGCCACAGCTGGGCTGGCTCCATGGACAATAAACATTTGGCTGCCAGCTTCCAGAGCCATAGGCTGACCATAGGGAGAGCAGCACCTTGAGAACACTTCCCTTAGTTCCCCCAGGAGGTCCCAAGCCAAGTCTGCCCACACACAAAAGGAAAAAAATGTAAATGAAATAGGAAAACACCTGAGTGTTCCTCCCTCGGAGGCAGGGTGGGGCTGACCTGGTCCTCAAGAGAGCTGTGGCCTTGGCACAAGAGGGTTGCCTCACCCGGAGCCTCGGTTCCCACATCTGTAATCTGGGGACAAGACTGAGCACAGGTTCAGGCCCTGTGCCAACGCACAGCACAGATGAAGTCTCGGGATGTGTCACTGACTGCCAGCATTGTGGCTTCTCACTACAAACACTCACCCTACCTCATAGGCTCTGAGCTGCACCTTTAGCACAAGGTTGTTCAAGGTCAAGGAGATCTGTCAGATCAAACCACTTTGGATAGAGGAAGCACAATGAAAACTCACTAAGAAAAGACAAGAATAAAGACTTGGGCTCAGCTGGGCCTGGGCGCAAATCCCGACCCCACCTCTTGTCATTTTATGTCCTTGTGTAAAGTTCTTATGGGGCCGAGCCTTGACTTTCACATCTATAAAATGGGGATAGTGCCAAATTCACTAGGTGCTGACTGTCAAAATTTAAGCCTCTGGATAAATAATCAAGGTCATTATTTTCACCAGAATTTTATCATCACTGTGTTATTTAAATGTCATGGTCTAAGCTGACTGCTGGAACATGAAGGTGACTCCAAGCTGGTTCTTTTTTTTTTAAGATTTATTTATGCATACAAGAGCTGGGGTGCAGACCAGAGATGCAGGAGGGTAGTGAGAGGATTCACCAGAGACAGAGTGGGGAGTAGAACAGGTGGCTCTACTAAAATGCACTGCAGGGGAGCAGAGGGCAAGACAGGAGAGGTCTGCTGTGCCATGTGGGTCATCTCCGTGGCCGGGGATCAAACTCATGCTGCAGTGGCTGCCAATAGCTTCATACAGCTGCATCTTAACCCCTTGTGCCACCAGGGAGGTCCTGCCAGCTGGTTCTTGTCCTCTGGTAACACCCTTCTACTCAGCATGGCCTCAGTTTCCTCAGCTATAAAATGGGGAGAATGAGTTGGCTGAGACAGTGTGACCAAGCACCAGAGTGCCCTCTCCAGATAGGCCATAGGCACCAGATGGCCTTAACAACGACCACATTGCCCAAGGAAGGTCAGAGATGGCTGGGTGTGGCAGGCGAGGCTGGAGACACCATCCATCTTCCGGGCCTGCTCCGCGTGCCTGCACGGTTATTAGCGCCGTGAAGGCCGGATAATGGTGCTCATCAGTCTAGGAGCCACATCACTTCCCAGCTGTCTCCCACCACTGTGTTCGAGGATCCCACTCAGGGAAGAATTAGGAGCCAGGCAGGTGCTGTTCTTTATGGCCTTGGGATTGGGGTGTCCCACCCTACCAAGTTTGTCCAGAAAGAACGTCTTAGGGGACCAGGGGTTTAGCCTCTTCCTTACCACAGGGCTGACCCTCTCTGTGTCTCAATTTTCCCAACAATAAAATGAGTGTCATGGTAAGGATACAGGAAACTGGAGGTGTCATTATTATTTTGGAGTCAGTGGGTTAGTAATAGGGTGGTCCCCAGGAAAAGGGGAGGTTCCAGATTCCCTGCCCCACCCAAGGGAGGATGGAACTGAGCAGAGAGGAGAAGAAGCTGGAGAGGAGACTGGAGTGGGAAGGGAGCAGGATGGGGAACAAGAAGGGGACCTGGAGGAGGCACATGGAGCAGAGAGACACATGAAGAAGCTGAGCTTGCTTCCTGGTCCTGGACTGGGTGAAACAGATGTGGGTGAGAGACCCATGGGGAGATTAACAATGGCAGCTTTTATCTTGATTTCGATTTTGCTCTTTTTCTCCCATACTTGTCTGGCTGTTTTTGACCCATTTCCATGGGTCCCACCAGAAGGCGCCTTAGGCTGTGGCGGGCTTTAGGGCCTTGCTTTGGGCCAAACCTGTTTTACTGGGCATTTACCCATGAGGGGATGGGTAAATTTGGGTGCTTGATTTGGAAACTATATTCTTTGTCTTTTCTGTATTGCACACTAATTGTATTAAAGTTCCTTTCCATTAAAGGTCTCATATGTTTTGTCATGATGAGGATGGCAGAACCTAATTAGAACAGGCAAGTTTGGGGGTTCTGGGGTGCCCCTCTCTCTGCCTTGTAACAGATTCATGAACCAGTCTTGGTCCCCAGACCTTCAACAACACTCAATTTGTCCACTGCACCATGTATTTATAGTGTGCCTCTTCAGAAACTCAGCCATGTTTGGGGGAGCCTCAGGCCAAGCAGCTTGTGGCAGAGAGAAGAAAATAGAAAGAATTTGGTCTCCAGACCTAGTCAAGCCCAGATTCACATCCCAGCCCCACTGTGTGAACTTTATTCTTCCCCCATCTGTGATATGCCCAGAGCATCTCCACCCTGTAGAATCTGGAAAATATAAAGAACAAGTTATTATTATGTTAAATTAAGACCCAACCCTGCATACAGGAGGAAGTAGATAATTGCTTATCTCTACCCCTTCATGCTGGGTCAGGCATTTTTCATTATTAAAGCAACTTACCAGCTTCAATTTCAAGGCATCTTCAATAAAGAGATGCCTCCTTCACAGATATTCAGCTTTTATTGTGCCCATTTCACAGTTATTCCAAATGGTATCAAAAATGGAAGGAAAATGAGATGGGGAGGCTATAGTTCCAGGCTGGGATCCCAGCCTTGCCATGAATTTATTCAGGGATTTTGAGCAAGGTGCATTCCCCTAAACCTCAGTTTCCAAGTTGGCAAATCGAGGAGGAAAAGATTGCTATGCAAGAGAAAATTTCTATCTCTTAAGGGTCTAGTTCTGTGATCCTTGATTGTGGGCCATGGACATCCAAACCCTAAGCCAGCTGCTGAGAGGCCTCAGGTAAGCAGGACACCAAAGGATTTGGAGGTGTCTTTTTCAACCCCCTTCAAGTCAATATGGATGAGTTGATGTCAGAATTTGTACCAGGACAAAGATCACCGTGGGCAGGCTCCCCTCTGCAGGAAGCCCTGCTCCTGAATTCTCAGACACTATGTGGCAAGAACCCATCCCTTCAATCCTTCAAGAAGACAGTGAAGAATTCTAAAGTCAGATCTTGGAGTTAGATATCCCCTCCAGGGCCCCTTCTGAGGACACCTATGAGGTGGGGCTTCAAAGTCAAAGCCACAAGCACATAAGGCCCACAGCTGTTCTTTGCTTCCTTGGGTGTCATGCCATGCAGAGTTCTACTGCCATGGAGACTCAGAAATATAGGCGATCACTCCTTGAAGGATGCATGGCCAGCCAGCATGGGAGGGGTAAAGGAGCATGAAACTTTTTCCAGTGTCTTACCAAACACAGCCGAATCCCATTCCAGAAAAGACAGATGCTCTGGATTATCTGTCCTTAGAGGAACACACCCTTCTTCACAGGAACAAATGATTAGCAAAAAAGGGTTCCTCTCACATGCCAATTTTGGTAATCAATTGGTAATGGCTGCCAGGAACACTGAGTTAAGCTAGGTTTTTAAGTAAGATGTTCAGCCATTCTGGTCATCTTAGGAATCCCCCAGTTTGGACCATACCTGTTGTATTAGACATGGTTATTAACCATGCCCCTTTTCACTCTTAAAAGCATCCTGCTTTGCATAGTAAAATATAAAGTCATGGGGACCATGACTGGACATGGGGACTATGTCCAGTTCAGTGGAAATAATTCTGTGATTGATTAGCAATGTCTGCAAGGAAAATAGACTGGAGAGTAAGGCCACAAATGTTATATAGCTGCCTTCCTTGTCCTAAGTCAGAGCTCACTCTGGAAAACATTCCACAGGAACATGTCTTAGGAGGTAGGTTCCCTCCCAGGTTGGCTTCACATTTCTGGAGAAGAGCCCTGGAGATGATGCAATAACAAAAGAGGAAGAGAGAAAGAAGGTTGAAAAAAAGTGAGATAACCTTAGCTAGTGTCAGCCGGCTCAGGTCTAAAAAGGAATAATTACAATTCAGCTTCATTTATAAGTCTATATGAGGGAGAGGGACTCATTTGTCCTCAAAAGTGGCCATTAAATAGGCGGGAACTGAAGATATCACCAAGGTTTCCTCTAGAGAATGGATAGACGGTAGAGGTTCCCCAGAAATCTCAAAGAAATCCTGGGGTCTCTAGGGGCTCCTTTGGGTGGAGACCACCTGTCTGCCTCAGAAACCTTAAGAGCTTCCCATGCCCAGGGCTTGAGGGACAGTGTCCTCACTTGGGCCCACAGCCTCTTTATTTCTCTGCCTTCAACTTGACCTTGAAGGCACCTTCTCCCTTATAAGAATCATATACCAGATTCATTGCTGAGTCCTCTATGCCCACCAGGATAATGTGATTGATGGCCGCTGCTCCCAGCTGCTTTCTCCTGATGCTTCCATCACATTTGCATGGAGGCCATGCTTCCCTTGAACTTTGCCAACTAAACAAAGAGTCTGGCAGGGACAGTGAGCCAGCCCGTTCCTCTAAGACACAGGTATCCCCTCTTGGGTGACTTTGATGCAAGGAATCTCCATAGCTTAAACTGAAACTTTCTTAGAATTGTGTAGTCCCTGAGACTCTTCCTACTCAACCCTCCTTCCTTCCCTCTGTCTTGCACATGAATCAGACTGATACCACCACCTAGCTGCCCTCTGCATCTCCTTCCCTGGCTCCCTCCCCTTTCTAAGTTTATACAAGCATGTGATTGACAGAATAATGCTACCCCCAAAAATGTCCACACGCAGATCCTCAGAATATATAATCTTACATAGCAAATGGGACTCTGCAAATGTTCAGTTAAGAATCTTGAGATAGAGATTTTGTACTGAATACTCTGCATAGCCTCATGTAATCACAAAGGTCTTCATTCTTCAATAAGAGGGAAGCAGGAGGATCATGGTAAAGAGAGAAGTGATCACAGACCCAGATGTGGGAACGATGGGTTTTGAAGTTGGAGGAAGAGGTCATGAGCCAAAGAATGGCAGTGGCCTCTAGAAGCTGGAACGGACCAGAAACAAACTCTAAGAGAAGGAGACAAAAGAACACAACTTCCATGATACCTCGACCTGTAAGAACCATTTCCAGCTGCTAACCTCCAAAAACTCTCAGATAAGTTTGTGTTGTTTGAAACCACTAACTCTATGGTGATTTGTTTCAGCAGCAAGGAAACCAATACAGAAGGCCTGAACTAATGCATCTTCTAATGCTGTACAACAAATTTGAGGGCAGTGACCATTTCCCCTACTTTGTAGATAAGGACACTGAGCTTCAGGAGAAAGGGCTTCTAGGCATTCAATTAGTGATGTGGGGGGGTGGGGCTGGGATTTGAACCCACCTGGTTTCAGAATGTCAAGGGCATCACTGCCAAGAGGCATGAGCCCCACTCTGACTTGGAGCCTGGCCTGGCAGACTCTGCCAACCTCACAAATTCTGCCCTTTTCCTACCTCTTCTTGATCTGGCCACCTGCCTTTATCTGTTCCTCAAACATTTGCAGTGCATCTACTTTGGGCCAAGCCAGGGATGAATAAGACACAACCCAGTTCTCCAAAAGTAGGTAGAAAGTTACAGTTCAGGGAAAAGTGGAAGAATAATTGGGGGTAGCTCCACCAAGAATATGTACCAGGTTAGGACTTAAATGATGAGGGGCAATGGTCCAGCATACAAGGAGAAGAAAAAGAGATACCAGCTGGGAACAGCATTTGTGAAGTCTCTGTGGAAACAGGAGTGTGTTTCTCCTCTGAGCTCACTCATCCTCCTTTATTGCCCCAATAACAGTGATCAATCTGTTGTAATTATTTGTATCATGATTATCTCCATTGACTGGAAGATCCTTAAATGTATTAGCCCTAACTCAGCCACCTTGGTAAGTCAGTGTATGGAACAAATCCTGGTACAGACTAGATGGTAGCTTGATTACATCAATTTGGATATGGGAGCTTGGGGTGCATGGATGCATATATGGGTGTGTGAGTGGATGGATGGATGGATGGATGGATGGATGGATGGATGGATGGATGGAAGGAAAGAGAGCAGGATGGTTGGGTGGATAGTTGGATAGGTAGATGGGCAAATAATGGGTGGATAAAAACATAGATGAGTGAGCAAATAGTTAGAAGGGAAATTAAACAAAGAAATAGCTAGGTGAATGAATGAAACCCCAAGGATTTGTTAGTGAGAGATAACTCCTTCACCCTCTTTACAAACTTATCCAGACAATATATCTGGAGCCCCATAACTTCTCTGGGGAGTTATGTAAGTAATTGAAGAGTGAATAAACGTGGTTTGTCTACTTTCTACATCCTCCCATCCCCTATCCCACTGCCCAACAGGACAGGGAGCCTCTGTCATACTCCCTGTGCTGACGGACCTATCCCCGTTACTTGATATAAATATCACAGCCACTTAAAACTCAGTGACTTGAGATAGGGAATCATCTGGAAGTGTTTCACCCAAGCAGTTCAGAAGCAAAATGGGATGTTCTATAGAACCTGGAACTGGGGAGACTTCTTGGGGAAAAAGTGTCAAACTCAAGCAACCTGGTCCTGGATTCTGTAAGGCAAACCACTAGTCCAAATAGGTTTCACCTAGTCTGATTAGTGATGTTCTATTGCAAGTGCTCAACCAACCACTAACCCATTCAATCTGTCATCTGCCCATCTCCCCACCCATTCACTCATCCATCTTTCCATGCACCCATCTACCCCTCCCACCTATACATCCATCATTCCATCCACTTTTCTGATTTTCTCAGGGCCTACTACATACCAGGTATTATGCTTTGTGCTGGATGCCATAGAAACCCCATTTAGAACCTCAAGGCGCCAAGTCCTTTAGGCCCATTGTCCAACTTGCCAGTTATACAAACTAGGACAGAGATGTTCAGAGAGAGGAAGGAATGGGATAGTTCCCCTTCCTACATCTTGCTACCTGCCTCTACCTATACCATCCCTCTGCCCTCTAACCTAGCAGGGGGTAGCCTGGCTTGCTCAGCTGACCAGATCCTTAACTTGGCCACTTCCTTTAGCATTTAGCACTTTCACAGTCTTTCAACCCAGTCCACACCTAGGTGTGAATGACAGTGCTCCTAACCCCTGGGGTGTTTTCCATTGAAAGTGAAAACTGCTGAACCCCAGGACCTTAGATTTCAGATTAAGAAACACAATTAAGGAAGAATTTGAGGCAAGATCTCAGTAGAGATGGAGGGGGTGGGGGGACTCTGGAAAAGCCCCTTCTGCATGACAGCTTGGCCTGGGACACAAGCACTGCAGAGCCAGGAGTCCTAGACATCCCCAACTCATGCTTCTGTGCCCAGCACTCAACAGTTTGTACAGCGTGGCCAGGAAGATACCCACATCTCTTCCCACAGCAAGGGGACTGTCCCAAAGCAAGGCCAGCCCTCTTCTATTGCCACAGATCAGCAATGCATGAGAGAAGTCCCTTCCTCCCAGAAATACGCTCAGCCCAGCACAACAGGCCTATGAAGTCAAACAGCAGGAAAAAGAGAGGAGGAAGGAAGGAGCGAAGAACTTGGAGCACCTGCTATGCTATGTGTCTTACTCTGTGCTTGCCACAACCACGGACCTGACCTTCTTGATTTTCATGACTGCTCTAGGGAGTGTGGACCATGAGGCTGTGAGGAAACTGAACTGGAGCAGAAATGACTGATCCCATTATCACAGTGAGTCAGGGACAATCAGCTCATCATCTTCCACCCAGACATCCTCAGTGGCACCATCCGCTCTCCTTACATCACCTCCCGATGCCCTGGCGCATCCACTCTACACATAAGCCGGGATAGTATCTCTGGTGTCTTCATCCCTTGTCCTCCAGCAGCTCCCTCCATGGTCCTGTCCCTTCCTGTCCCATATGCGGTTTCTCGTCCCCTCATTCTCCCTGCTATGTCAGACCACAAAAGCACCATCCTCCTTCCCACCTCTTGGTCTTCGCATGTGCTATTCCTCCTTTCTGGAATGTTCTTTTGTCCACACCCTATTCCCTATTTAACTGTTCTGCTGTCAGATTTGATCTCAGGTGTCACTTCCTCCAGGAGGCCCACTCTGACTACCTGGATGCCTTGGTTCCCTTATGGCATGCACTCGGGAGCTGTCCATGGTGAGTCATGGCACACAGGGTCTTGACCCATTGATCTGAGCACACCATGAGTAGACACTACCTTGCCAGAGACCAGCATCCCAGAAGTGGGGGTTGCCTTCCTTCCCTGCCTCAGGATTTTCTGGAAGCAGAGGTGCATTCCATGATCTTTCTCAGGAGGTCACCAGCAGTTTTGACTACCCCTTGCCACCATGGAACCAGATCAATAACATACACTTCCTTCACTGGGATTTTCTTCTCTGACTCACTCTCTCTGATCCGACTCTATGCTTCTTGCAATCACCTCCAAATAAATTCCTGCCCCTAAGTCCAGAGATTTGGTGTCTCAGGTTCTGCTTTGGCGGTGTGTGTGTGTGGGGGGGGGGAGGGCAAGCTAACACATTTTGTGAGCCAGTTTTTCCTTCCTGGCCATATTCACTGGTTCCTTGCAGGCAGTGTCTGGACTGCAATGGGGTTGTTACAGCATCCCAGGGCCTAGTACGGGGCTAACACATATTCTTGGAGGAGGAGAGGGAGGGGAGGAGACAGGAGGTCAGAGAAGAGGCAGGAAGTGAGGGAGGAAGGGAGGAAGGGCTGGGGAAGATGGGGAAGGAGGGTTGTCTGGAACCCAGGTATGTCTTCTTTCATGTCCTGGACATGCCACACCCTCTCCAGATACCTCCTGCGTAGACAAAAGAAGCCCCTTGCTGGACATCCTCCCTCATTCTCGTCTAGAACTGTTCAGCATAATTCTGGTTCCCACCTCCCCCACTCACCACCCTCCCACACACAGGCATGCAATGAATTATATACTTGGGAGGTCCTGCCTGGGGATAAAAAAAAATGTCCGTGATAGAAAACTCTACCAGCCATTTTTTTCCCTTTTTGTCCCCATGAGCAGGTGCACAATGTAATGCCCCTGATTTTCAAGATCTGATTAAACTGTCATAGACGCGGCACAATTGCAATAACTCCTCCGCCTCAGTGAGGCCCAAATTATTACAGACCTGTGCACACCCAAAGACGCTGTAGATAAGGGGCTGTCAGCGTTTCCATTACCAGGTCCTGTTTGGGGGATTTGTTTATTTAAATTGGATGGATCGGGCATGCCAGGGAGCGATGGATGAGCTGGCAGTGGGGGTGGCAGGCCAGCGAAGAAAATGCCGCCTTCTTGCTGCCACTTGTTGATGTCATACTTGTCTTGGGTTCAGTGGGACAGGCCCTGGTGACTCATGGCAGATGAAGCAGGCAGCCAGACTCTGCTGGTGTTTGCTTTGATGGGGTGGGCAGAGCAGACACAGGGAGCTAGAGTAAAAGGGAGTCATGGGGAAAAGAAAAAGAATAAGGAGTCGGGAGAGGGGGTAGGTCATATATAAGCTGGTAGTGATTTTGGAGGGGCTTCAGATTTAGGGGTCTAACAATAGTGGGAAAAGGGACCAACAGATTCTGACAATGGCCCCTGTGCAAATTAACCCCATGCCAGACATTAGGGGCACAACATATGTAAACTTGAACTGGGTCTCAGCAAAGGCTCCCCATTGTGCATATACCCAAATCCAAACTCTTAACCGTTGCCTTTGAGACATGGTTTGATCAAACCTCACCTCTGCCACAGCCTCATCTCACTCACTGTCCTCCAGCCGCAGGAACATTCAAGTCCTGAATATACCAAGCACCACAGGGCCTTTGCACAGGGTAAACCCTCTTCCTGAAAGGGTGAGTGGGAGACTCTCACTCTCCAAGTGTGCTTCAAGCCCCACTATAAATCAGACTCCCGCTCAGCCAGTCCAAGGCTCCATCCTCACCATCCACCCATCATTAGTCACTTTTATGAGCATCCTGTCCTTTGCCAACAGAGCATTTATCACCATGGGTAATTAAGTGCTTGAGTGTTTGTTTATTTGTTTACTATCTGGAGAGGACATATGTTGTTTTGTCTTCCCGTCCTCTCTTCTTTGGAGAAATCTTAGTCTCTCGTTGCATGTGCTTCCAGCCTGGCTGCCAGTCACAGACTTGGGCTCTTCCCGACACGTGCTGATTGGTCACAGGGGTGGAGGTTTGACCCACGCCTGGACAATCCCAACATCCTGTCCCCAGTCAGAGGGGTGGCTTTGAGGAGCGCCCATGGGACTGGAGAAGGACAACCAGAGTCCACAGAGCAGAGGCTGCCTGGTGGTTTTGAAACTTACTAGTATATACCCTCCTGCCCCCCACAAAAGGTGGGGTCCCATTTCCCTCCCCTCGGCTATGGACGACTTTTTGCAATGAACTGAGCAAACAGAACGTGGAGGAAGACTCAGCATGACCTCTAAGGCTAGGTTACCAAAGCTTCCACTTGGCCCTCTCTCCCTGAAGCTCATCCTTGGAAGCTGGCCACCATATTGTAAGGAACACCAAGTCACATGGAGAGGCCACATGTTCGGTGTCCCAGCCCCAGCTGAGGTCCCAGCCATGAGCCAGCATGAACTGTCAGACTCGTGAGCAGAGGACCCTTTGGATGACTGCACCCCCCAGCCTTTCAGTGGCTGTCAGTGACTCCACGTGGCACAGAGACAAGCTGTCCCGCTGAGCCCTGCCCAAATTGCAGATTTGTGAACAAAGTAAATGGTGTTGCTTTAAAGCACTTAATTGCAGCTCGTTATGCAGCAATAGAAATGGGTAGGAGCTGAGAAGAAGAGGGTAGTACACTTAAAGGAGGGTCTATTGGGACCCCAGGGGGGCAGGCTCCTACATCCCGGAGAGAGCCAGTCTGTTCACTGATGCCCAGGAGAGATGAACGGTGACAGGGACAGATGACAGAGGCTGAGACACAGCCTAAGCCCACATCTCTTCCTGCAGATCTGGGGGCCACCCCAGGGTCCTCCCCAGTGATTGGCAGCAATATGTTCCTTCTATGCGTAAGCAGGTTGGAGCAAGCTTCTTCTGTCTCAGGCACCCATGGCCTGAAAAAACTCACTGTCATCCCCCAGACATGGGCACAGGGAGGCAGAACACACTTCTGCTGTGTCCACAGTCCCTCAGAAGGGTGAGTTCCTTAATCCCTCACCGTCCTCAGTGCTGGGCAGAAGGTGCTGGTGAAGCTCAGAGAGGGCAGGGGCTCCTGAGGGTGTCTGGGTGTCAAATCCAGATAGTGATACCTTCTAGCTCAGGATCCTAGAGCTGGCAGAAGGCAGGAGGGCATTCTGGGAAGGGGAACTTTCAGGGGTTCCCAGGAGGGGCTTCTAGGGGACCCGCTATGACAGGTATCAGACAGGTGACCAAAACAATAGTCATGTGGACAGGGGTGTCTGGAGGGCAGATAGAGATGAGCCCCAGGTCTCAAGAGAAGCCCTGCAGTTAGATGTGACCAGCTCTAGGAGGTTTGGAGGCCAAGGCCAGCCTGTGATCAGGAGCTGAGGAGAGGCTCCCAAGCCATGGCAGATGACTGGGGGACTCTGGAAGGGGCGGTGCTTATAGGGCTGAACAAGGGCCAAAGCCTGTCCCTGCTGGAGTAGAGATTCTGCTCATCAGATTCTTCAGCCATTTGTTGGTACTGGGTACAGATGCAGACAGCGCCTGTCCGCATGAGCCTCCAAGCTCCATCCTGGGGCCTGCTGTAAGCACCTGCCCTCCAGCTGGGGGCTTCCTCTCAGGTGTCATGCACCTGGCATGTAGGACGTGCCGGGGTTAATGGCCCAGAACACATCTGCTTGTGAAGGCTGGAGATTGGAGCAGGCATACCCCCGCTCCCTTGTCCTTGCTCACAGTGAGGTGCAGGCTGGGAACCCCCACTCAGACAGTGCCCCCTATGAGTACAGGACTGGGCCGTAGCTGATTCACTGACATTTTAAAGAAGGCACCTTCTTTGCAGGTTCCATGTAAACCTTTGCTCCAGAAACCCTTCCTACCTAGATCCTGGTATTTGCTTTCTGGGACTCACAGAACCACCCTTGTCTGGATGGTTTCCTATTTTGCACTGGACTTTGTGCCCCAGGACGCAGGGCCCCCACTGTTGTCACCCCTCTGGGTCCCAGCACCTGCCCTAGGGACCAGGTAAGACTTCCTGACTAAGATGTGAAAGCCTCCTTTCTTGAGCAACTCTTGGCACCAGATCCTGCACAAATATCCCCCCCACTGAGTGGCCAGACATTTCTGCACCCACTGTAAAGTGGCTAAGGGACTCAGAAGAGCTGAACACACATCCCCAAGGTCCCAGTACTAGTTACTTAAGCTGCATAACAAATCCCCTCAAATCAGTGGCTTGATTACCTCACAGGTCCTGCCATCCAGCTTTGCCTGGGTGCTTTCCCACAGGCCTCTCGGAGGCTACACTCGAGGTCTTGGCTGGGGCTATAGTCTCATCTCAAGGCTCAACTGGGGCAGGATGTGCTTCCCGATCCAGTCACATGATTGTTGGCAGAATTCAGTCTTCACAGAATGTCGGACTGAGGCCCTTATTTCCTCACTGGCTGTTGGCCAGAGGTCACTCGCAGGCCCTTTACCCATGGGCAACTCCAGCATGGCAGCGTGCTTCATCCAAGTACACAAGCTGGGAAGCCAGATGGGGAGAGAGAGGGAGAGGGAGAAATATAGTTAAAGCCACACTCTTTCACAGCCTAGCCTCAGAGGTGACATCTTGTCCCCTTGCAGCTATCTCTTCAGAAGTGAGTCACTGGGTGCAGCTCACACTCAAGAAAAGGTCTTTCGGGGTGTGAACACCAGGAGCTGCCTGCCATGGTCACCCAAGGGTAAGGATTTGAACCTAGGCTTGAAACCCAGGCACTGTGGGTTTCCTCAATGCCAGAGTCACCAAAGAAAGGGTGTCTAGAAGGTATAGAAGACCTTGGGGGTGAGGAGGTATCCCAGGCAGCGAAGAGAAGAAAAAGCTATTTCCTATTACCTGAGTGCTCCTCGCCACATGGAAACAGTGAAAGGGGAAGGAAGAGAAGCAAGAAGGAAGCTTCCAGCTCTACTAAGCTGCCCTGAACTGATGGCATTTTCCAGCCGCCTGGACTGGCACAGGGCTGTGACTTTTGGTTCTGAAGACATCTAAATACCAATCAGCTGACCCAAGAAATATTTTCCTCATTTCTTTCAGCATCTGCAAGCTGTTCGGGGCCAAGAATGTGCCAGCCACAGAAAGGGCTGTTAGACCTGCCAGCTGCAGCTGCTCCTGCTCCTGCAGGCCCACCCCTGCCGGCCTTGGGATGGCCAAGGCATGCTTGCTCACAACACTGTGGATGAAAGGAGATGGAAGGGAGGAAAGGGAGGCACAGAAAGCAGTGTTCACCTTAAGATGGAGCAATCCATCCACGCTTGTGTTCCTGAGCTCTCGGGGGCAGACCAGAGTGAGTGCCAACACTAACCCAAAGGCTGTCCGTAGTCCCTTCTTTGGATCTATAATTATGGCTAAGGCTACTTCCCATTTTAGACTTCGATTCTCTCATCTGTGAAATGACATTGACTCAAGCTTTACCATCAACCTGGAAGATCCTCTGCAAACATAGCAAACTCCTACTCAAGCCTCAAAACACCAACTAAAATGTCTGTTCCCCTCTGACCTTAAGTACTAGCTCTCAGGTCTATGTGCTTTCCCCATACTAATGACAAAAACTCCTATTTATCAATGTCTACTATGCACAGGCAATGTTTCAAAAGCATTGCCCAATTTAAATAATTTGACCCTCACATTGATCCATGAGGCTGATATTATGATTTCCATTTTGCAGATAAGGAAATGACTCAAAGAGATGAAAGGACATGTCCAGGAACACCAGCTAGCAAGTGGCCTTACTAGCCACTTACGGTGAGTCCAATCCAACTTGCCATCCATCTGCCCTAAGCAATCAGTTCTGGCCACCTTGCCTGGGTGGTTGTGCTTAGGGATGGATGTGCTCAGGAAGAGTCCAAGCTCTTGGAGGATGAGGCTGGCCTGATATAACTCTGAACCTATAGCTCTCCTGTCACCTGAGGCTCCCCTCCTACCTCTGAGGCCAACCTCACTCTCAGGAACTCTGATCTATTTGTCACTCTTGCTCTTTCATCAGGCAGAGTCCTGGGGTGGGGGCTTTCTGGGGTGGGGGCAGCTCTAAGCTGCTCCTCAGAACCAGCAGGGCTGAACGCAGAGCACCAGGAGAGAGTCCACACTGGGGTCTGCAGGGCCCAGCCCCTTGGCGTAGGGATGAAGAGGGGCCAGCAGCAGAACTCCCCTCTGAAAGGGCAGGCTGATGGAGACACAGGTGGGACGGGAAGGAGGCATGCCCAGGGGCACACGTAGGGTGGGGAGAGAGACAGAAATAGTGAGACAGAGACACTGAAGGACAGAAGGAAGAGAGAAATGTCAAGGGAGAGAAATGGAAAGAGAGAACGAGAGAGCAGTAATGCAAGAAGGGAGAGAAAAGATGAGAGATGAGAAAGATGAGAGGAAGAGGGAATGGCGTGGGAGAGGACAGTGGAGCGGGACACCAGGGACAGAGGACTGAGACAGAGAGAGGGGGGACACGAGGGAGGGAGAGAGGGGGGCAGAGAAATGACAAAGGAAGGAGACAAAGAGATGGGGATAGAAAGACAGGGGGACAGACATCCAGAAGACAAAAGAAGCTGAGGGAGACTGGTGGGGCCGGGAGGGGAGGCAGGCGAGGCGACGAGGGTCGGCGGGATGGCCTGAGAGGCAGGAGAGGCAGGAGAGGCCGGCCTGCCGCCTGGCCTCCCCACCGCTGCTTCCTGCACAAACGCTGGCTTTGTTGGCCAAAGGACCCTGGGCGGAGTCAGGGGGGGCTGCCATTTCTCTTTCGTGTGGCAACTGTTGCCATGTGGAGAGAACCCCTATCTAAATAATTCCACATTTTCCCTCCTCCTGGTTCCGGCTCTTGGCAGGCAGGGGCGAATGCGAGCTTGCAGGGCCCTAGCTGGAGGGGGAGGTGGGGAGGGGGTAGCAGTGGAAAAATAAAGAGTTCCTCTGCCTCTCTCTCTTTTTTCCCCCCCTTTTTCCCTCTATCACAGCCAGGCCCATCACACATCCCAGGCAATTTTTTCTAAGGAAAACAAGTCTTTCGAGACAGAGGTGACCCCAGCAGTGATAAGTGAGGAGGTTCACCTGACAGAGTGTTATCAGCTCTCCATGGCTGCCCAGGCCTCAGATTTCTCATTTCGATGAGGAGGCCGTGGAAATTGGATGCAACCCGAGGTGCCGCCTCTGATGAGCTTCCGCCAGCTCGGCCGGCGGGGGCATCTGCGGGCTCTCCTCCCAGGTCAGGGTGCCGCGGGGAAGCAGGGCTAGAGGCGCCCTGGGGCTAGGTTTCCCAGAGTGACTTTCTGCTCTTGCTTCCTCCTCTCCCTGCAGCTCTGCGGCCAGCCTCTTCTTCCCTGCTGCGTGAGCCTGGGCCCTCCTGAGTAGGGAGGAGAGGTCCCAGCTCAGCACAGCCCAGAGGACGTGGCTCTTCCTCCAGGTTCGGGGCCTCGGACCCATCTCCTCTTCCTTCAACACCCCATGGGGTGGGCAAACTCCTGCTGTGAAGGGCCAGATAGGAAATATTCTCAGCTTTGCAGGCGCCCAGTCTGGCCGCAGTGGAGCAGCCGTCATGCCCGCAGGGGAGCAGCCCTCCTGAATATGGAAATAAAGGTGTGGTTGTGTTCCAGCAGAACTCTGGGGTTCCACCTTGGGCACTGGATCTTGGCTGAGGCCTCGCTCCTCAACGTGCAGCCCATGGACCCCGGCAGCAAGGCATTGCCAAGGAGGCCCGTGAGACCTGCGGAAGCTCAGGGCCACCCAGAAGCGGAGTCTGCCCACACTGCTGAGGCAAGAAGCAGAAGCGCCAGCCTGGGTGAATGGGTGGCTCACTCTTGCATTAGAAGGCCCATGATACCTCACAGATAAGGACACTGAAGCTCAGAGCGAGGTCAATTGCCCAAGGTCATGAGCCAGGAGCAGTGGAAATAGGATCCACACCCACGTTCAGAGGCTGTGCTTTGTCTGCCACGGTCAGTGTAGATGGAAGGAGCCTCGTGGATAAAGGACTCAGGACTCTCCTAAGCCATAGATGTCCACCTGGGTTGCCAGCCCGCTCTGTCTGTCAGGGAGAACCCGTCTGCCTTCTGTGTGTCCCCACCTCCTGCCCACCTGTTGCTTCTCCTGCCTGCATGCTTCTTGCTTTCCTGCAGCTTCCTGCTTGGTGAGTCCTTCACCCTCTGGCCCTGGAAGGTGAGGCCACCCCAGGGAAGGGCAGTGAGGGCCCCGAGCTTGCTACCCAGTGCTCCGTGGACAGGCATCCATGTCCCACACATCTACCCTTCCCTCTCTCCAGCATCTGCACTTCCTGACTCCCGGCTCTCCACACCCCGCCCCTCTTCCTCCACCCCTCAGCCCCTCCAATTGGATACAGGACTGGGGTCCATTATCAGACCTTCCCTGAGCACCCACTGTGTGCCAGGTTCCGGACTGTGAACAAGAACTCTGCCCAGCCCTAAGGAGCGGAGAGTCTGGGGCAGGGGAAGCGCAAATTCACCATGATACAGGGCTAAGAGGGGTGGGCGCTGCACCAGAAGGTGGTGGACCTGGGGCTTCTGGGAAGATGACCCAACATTGCGGACCCACTGTGAGCCAGTCTGAAGAAGCTGTGGTTAGTGTGACTCAGGGATAGGGTATCTAGGTACCCTGGAAGAGGTGGCTATGGCTCTGGGAACCATTCCAACAGGCAGTGGAGGGAGAGGGACACCCTGGGGAGATGCCAGCATGTGAAAGGTCTTGAATGCTGAGCACAGGGACCTGCAGGTCTTGGCACCATGTGAGTTTGGATCTGGGCCCTGCCTCTTGTACAGCTTTGGATCATAGTAAGTGCTCACTAAATACCATTGCTATTGACATTCTTATTACAGTCTCATCACTAGTGTTGATAGTATTTTTCTGCCAGACTAAACACTTTGAGATATGTAAACTTTGCCCAGGTTTCTGCCAACTCTGAGCAACTGAAATTCCCTTATCAAAAGCTGGATAAATTACCTTTTCCCTATTTCAGCCATTAGGATTAAGTTTGGCTGAAAGAAAAGTCCAATAGTGGTGGCTTCAGCAGGAGAGGTTACTGCTCACTGACATAACAAAAGTCCAGTGGGAGGAAATCCACCCTCTATATGGTGTGTTTTCCTCTTGGTCCAACATTGCTGCTGGAGTATCAGCTATCTCATGCAGCTTCCAGCCAGCAGAAAGGAGGCAAGAAGGAAGAAAAGGCAAAGGGGTGCTCACCAACTGCATTTCAGAGAGGTTTCCTTGAAGTTGCCCCACATCACTCTGTCTTACTGGCCAAAATTTAGCCACTGGGCCATAGCCAGCTTCCAGACAAGTTGAAGAATAGCAGTCATGACTTGGAAGGGCCTGCACCCATTGGAAAAGGGCATGGTCCATTAGTGAGAGGAAGCAAACACATGTGTGGAAGGCAACTCACAGTCCATGTGCCTCCATTATTTGTGGGGTGCTCCCCCATGGTAGCCTGTGACTCACCTATTGGAGAATTATCTTTGCAGGATCCCAGGCCTGATAAGGAGGGGTCCACACACTCAGGCAGATGGCGCTTGATGGCATGTCAGGCACCCTCCCAGGCCTCCGTCCTCATGCTGTGAATTGGAAGATGGACAGGTCCAGGTTCAGAGGCAAGTGCTTCCCCAAGGTCAGCAGGCTGGGGACAAGGCTGGGGCTGATTTCTAGAAGGTCAAGCTTGGGCCATTTCCTAATATCATTCTCCTGAGCTATTGAGAATATTCTGCATCTGTCTTCCTGCATCTGCTCTTCTTCCTTCTAGATGAATGGAGGGATATAGATCAGATGGATGGATGGATGGATGATCAGACAGACAGACAGACATAGATGTCTAGCCCTCCTGCCACCCTCACCTTTATAAAACTAATTCAAAACTTTAACTTACCAAGGCTAATTCTTCCTCCTATGAGACCAGGCGGGGGCCCTTCCAAGTAGGACCCCAAAATGGCATGTGTCCCTGCTGGGGAAGCCTGGGCACTGTCTAATTAAACAGAGATGGGTGCTTGGCAATTTGGCTCCAGGCCAGGGACTCTGCTAGGAGGAGCTGGGAGCTAGCTGTCTCTGGGCTTCGAGGAGTATGTCCACGCCTGCCCTGAGCATCTGCTACCCCACTGCCCCCCCATACAGCCTGAGGAGGCAATTGTCCTGAGGATGTCAGTCTAGGAAGAATGGTAGCCTCTGTGGGCACACATCCCTGAACGCTTGCAGGCATTGTCTGAGAGTGATCCAGCTCACTCGTGAGGAACTGGGATATCGGGGGCACCCAGCTCGAGTCACAACTCCTTGACAACATGAGGAAAATCTGGATTTGAACCTACATGGTCTGAGTTCCAGTTCTCAACCAGAGTCCCATCCCAGGAGCTGCTGGGTCCTAAAACCCAGAGTGAACTGAGGTCCCAACAAAGACCAAGGGATCCAGACAGAAGTGGTGGGAGTGGTGTACACACACACACACACACACACACAGGCAGACACCTGGACACACAAGTGCATGCACATCCATGCACGGTTATTAGCATACACACCCACATGAGCGTGCAAGTGAATACACACAAGTATGAGCACACGACTTGTGGACCCACACCCATAGGCACACACATGCATACAGAGACACACACAGGTGCATAACACAAGCACCCGCAGGCACACACAGGTTTTTACAGGCACACGCACACATACATAGACACTCACACATGCACATCTGTGTGTGTGTGTGTGTGTGTACATGTTCTAAGCACAAACACAGTCTCTCTGGCCCCAGTATGGAGGGAAGGGCAAGTCTCTAGATCTGCCTTTTCATGGCCAGTTCCACAGTGAGGATTCAATTGAGGCTGAAGGAAATTAAAGAGCCAGAATACAGATCTGATTCCCTGATTAGACCTCAACTCTTCAGAACCCTATTTGTGGAGTCTTTGGAGGTATTTTGGAGTCATCCAGCTCAACCTCCACTTATCACACCTCTCCCAAGTGCAGGCTATGAATTTGAATGCCCTCAGAGGTGGGGAGCTCATTACCTGCCTGGACACCCACCTGAGTGCCAGACAGTTCAAGACATCGGAAGGATCCTCTGTTACCCACCATGTGGCTTGAATAAATCCCCTTCACTTCTCTGTGCCTCCATTTACACAGTCATATACCTGCAGATCACGGTACCTGCCACCAAGCTGGTCTCTGCCACCAAGAGGCTTAAACGCCATGGTGCATGCACACCTCACCCCAGAAAGGCAAACATGCGAGAATAATTATTCCCATTATGGCTGCCTCCTAAGCCAACATGCCCTTCCCTGTCTGGAACACAGCATTCCTGCCATGAAGGGGGGAGCAGCAGGGTCCCCAGGGAGCTCAGGGGAGCTCTCTGGTTGGAGCCAAACTTGGAGCTGAAGCAGAGCCTGGGCAACAGCTGACCCCTTCCACCCACAAGGATCTCTGGCTGGCCTTATACAGGTGAGTGGTCACTGGTCAGTGGCCCCAAGCTCTCAACCTTTCAGGGAGTTCAGGATGAAGTGGTTATCAGGTCTCACCTCCAAGGCCAGCTGCCACATGTATGAGCAACAAAGCAGAGGAATGCACAGAAAAACAATACTCTGGACCTGGAGTTCACACAGATGTCTGATGTTGCTGCTCACTCCTGTGTTATTACCAGCAAGCCTACATGCTTCCCTAAGCCTCAGTTTCCCCATGTCTTCAGGGAAGATGAGCAGGTCAGTCTCAGCAGGCTATTAGGGTAGGTGTCTGTCCCCAAACACAAGTAGATGTCTGTCTCCAAAACAGTCGTCCTTATACTGCATGATTACTTATTTCAACCAAACCATTCTGTAGGTAGGAAAGTGGAGGCCCAGAGAGGACAGATTATGACTCAAGGACACACAGCATGCAAAATCAGGTCCATGTCATCCCTTTTTGACCTTTAATTTGAGGAAAGGGAAAAAGAAACTGCTCTGTGGACATGGGAGACCCCTGGGGCAGGGACCATCCTATTTCTGTTCCTCAACAACCTCCCCCAAACCCACCGAGCATTCGATTTACTCCTCCTTCACAAATGATCCCCAACAGAAAATTCCTCCAGAGACAACGAAAAATATTTCCCCAAAACCTATTTACTTTTCAAATTTCAGTTGCCATAACAACTCGGCACAACTATTTATGTGAAATCTTTGCCTTCCAAGTCTTGCTGAACACCATACTCTGTGGAGAGTTCAACTCAGCCCTTTCAATAACAACACATTTTTTCAATCAATTTGGGTCTGGGATTTTTTTTTTTCTATAAACACACATAAAATATGTTGTGCAAAACTTTTAAAAGCTAGCAGGGAAACACTGCATTTTATAAAGTCCTTCCTCCCAGATCAGCCCCGTAGATAGTTTCTGAAGAGTGACAGAAAAGACTGGTTGGCTTTTCTTTTTCTTTTAGCTGCTTTGAATTGTTTCCACTCCTGGTCATCAACAGAGCATCTAGAGTACTGGGGTCCTGAGCGCCAGCTGAGGCCCTGTCCTCACAGGCTACGTGTCCTTGGAAAAGCCAACCAGGGCTCTGGATAGGGGCACATTTAGTCCAGCCGGACCTGCCCAAAATTGGGGGTGAAGACCTCCAAAACCCTATGTCCAAAGCATCCTGCAAATGTCCTAAGATCACAGCAGTCACAGGTTTGATTTTTCAGAGACAATCCCTGTTTCAAATGTTCTGTTCCAGGCTCCTTGTAAGCTTCGTACAAGCTGTTCCCTCTGTCTGGAATTTCCCCCCTGTCAACCTGTCAAGTTGACACGAAGGGGCCTGCGTTTGTTTAAAGCTCTATTGTTACTGTCTAGAAATTCATATTTTTGAACAAGAGTCCCGGCATTTTCATTTTGCAATTAGCCTCACAAATTGCAGCAACTCTCTGGTTGAGTTCATTATGTGTATTAAATAATTTTTTTAAGATTTATTTATTTATGCATATAAGAGCTGGGGTGCAGGCCAGAGGTGGGGGGGTGAGAGGTTTCACCA
The DNA here is from genome assembly GCF_964194135.1 of Talpa europaea. Classification (NCBI taxonomy): domain Eukaryota; kingdom Metazoa; phylum Chordata; class Mammalia; order Eulipotyphla; family Talpidae; genus Talpa; species Talpa europaea. Next base: position 17,230,288 of record NC_140082.1, on the reverse strand, counting down.
GAGACAGTGGGAAGCAAAACAGGCATATCTACTGAAATACACTGCTGAGGGGAGCAGCAGCCGAGATAGGAGAGGTCTGCTGCACCATGTGGGTCAGCTCTCTGCCTGGGGATCGAACTCATATTGCAGATAGCTTCATAGTGCTGAAACTTAACCCCTTGTGCCACCAGGGAGGCCTGTGTATTAAATAATTTAATGATTTAATCTTTCAAGGTAAGCAATGCTGTGATCTCTGTTTAGCCGGAAAGGAAACTGAGTCTCAAGAGGTCACAGGTCATCACCATCCCCATGTTCCCCTTGTAAGCTGTTATGTTCCTAGCATTTTTTCCTGAAGTACCTCATCTAAGCCTCATGATAGCCCTGTGAGATGGGAACTAGTATGGTCCCCATTTTCCAAAGACACAGAGAGGTTAGGTAACTGGCTGAAGGTCACACAGCAAATAAGTGAAAGAGTCACACTTTTCTGAGAGGTCCATTTGATCATTTTCCTACATGCCAGCAGTAACATCTTCAAAAGACCATAGCCTCCAGAGTTACCCCTTCCAGCCCATTCTCAGCATGGTAACAAAAATCACCTATGTCCCTTAATCAGACCATTAGTCATGACACTTATGGTTGCAAATTCTCCATGTCTTGCAGAGTTCTCAAAAAGTATCTAACCTTCTTAGCTTAACTATTGAGACCCTCAATGATATGACCTCTGTTGACCTCTTTAGCCTCAGCATGCTGTCAGTCGGTTTTCTCACCCTCTAATTTGCCTGAAGTTAGATCTCTGTACATACAAGACTACTTCATAAATTATCAGGTCAAGGACTACTGATTCCCTGCACAGAAACTGACACAGGCGCTCTAAAAAAGCTGGCTAGACTGAACTGACCTGTCCAGATAGAGCCTATGAGGGCAGAGTCCAAGTCATGCTGGGCAATACCCTTGATGTGTCCTTTCCTTCAACCCATAGCCAGGATGCTAATACTTAATGTTCCACTGATCCATTTCCTTCCCTCTGTCCCTGCCAGCACACTAGCAAGGACAACCAGTATCGCTCCCATAGATGCCTGCCCCACCTTCTCCCCAGCTTCTCTGCCTCCACCCAAGGCCCCTTTCAGTCAATTCTCCAAACTCCAGCTGGAGAGATGTTCTTAAAATACAAATCCAAACATTTCACTCTGTCTAATAACCTATCATCCTCAAAATGAAATCTGAAAAGCTAATAAGGTGAAGAATCCTCCATGTCTCACCCTGTGACCCAAACATGCCAGGCTACACTGAGCCCCTTCAAGTGTCTGGCCCCACAAAGCCCATTCCTCCTGACTTGGCTGCCCCAACACCTACCCTCCCTCCTTCCACCTCAGCTAACCAGCCCTTCATCGGAAGTTTCCCCTGACCACTACCTCTTCCCGAAAAGCAAAGTCAGGTTCCTCCTGGGGTCCCACAGTCCCATATCCCTTCCAATCAAAACACTAATTGGCATGATCGTCCCTATCCCCCACATTGAAGGTGAGCATCATGAGAATAGAGGCCATATTTTGTCCCTTGATGGACTTTCCATGCTTAGAACATAGAAAGTACTCAATAAATAGGTGGATAGAAGGTGGAGGGGTAGATGTGTAGATGAATGGGTGGATGAGTGGGTGAGTGGAAGGATGGATAGATGGAGAAATTGAGTGAATGATGAATGGATGGGTAAAGGAGTGAACAGATGAATGGAGTGGATGATCAATGACTGAATTGGTGATAAACAAATGGGTGGAGGTATGGAGTAGAGGATAAATAAATGGGTGAGTAAGTAGGGGGTGAATAGATGAATGGATGGGTGGCTAGATGGTATGGTAGATAAATGGATGGATGAATGTATAGAGAGATGAAAGAAAACCCCTGAAACCACCTTATAATAGTTAATATCTGCATGGTAATGTACTCAGAGTTCTGAGCATGCAGTAGGCAGGCAAAAAACGCTTATTGAGTTGGTGGTTGAATGAATGTCAGAGAGCAGATAGCCATCAACCTCCATGAAGACCTGTTTTCCCTTTTGTTTGTTCCATTCTCTCCTTCCTCCATCCCACACAATCATGCAGACTCCCCTAGCTTCCTGCAGTTGCCACATGACTCACAGTGGCCAAGTTCCCAAGATCCATGCCTGCACATTAATTATTGAGTGATATAATCCAAATTTATCTAATGAATTAATAATAGGCCATAGGGGCATTTTAATAATGAAATACTTGGAGTCGTGTTTTGATAATTACAGCAGGTTTTCATAATTACACCACGGCTATGAAAATAAAATCAAAATCAATTAGTGGGCACACAATGACACCCCAGGAGTGCCCCCCTCAAAGCTTCAATGCATAGGCCTGCCAGGATCAGGAAGATCAATTTCTCTCTGCACCAGCTGAGTCGAGGGGGTGAAACCTTCTTAGGATTGTAGAACCAGGGAGGGACTTCGGGATGGGCAAGAGAAGGAGCTGAAATACAGATGGTGACCTTGCCTTTGCTTTAACAGATGAGAAACTGAGGCTCAGAGAGAACTATGAGTCAGCCTCAAAATAGTTAGAATCTCTACCACATTTCCTGGACTCCTAATCCAGTGCTCTTTTGGTTCTGAACTGCTTCTGTGTTCACCCTCTGCCATGGAAAACCCCCAGTGGTCTAAGTCCTGGCGGTGCCTCCTGTCTCAAACCCTGTGACTCCACATATACACAACCAAAGCAAACCAAACATCATTCATGAACTTAAACTTCACTCTGCCTTTACCTGTGCTGTGCATTCGACCCAGGATGCCTGCCCCTCCCTGTCCTCAGCCACAATGTCTACCTAGCAAAATTCCCCCAGCCGAGATCACCTCCCTTCTTCCTATCCTCAAGGACCCCACTCCATGATGATGACTCCTCTGTCTCCCCTAAAAGACTGGGTATTCCTTTAAGGTAGTCATTTTGTTCATTTTGCCTCTCCAGAGCCTGACAAACAGTAAATGCACAACATGGGTTTATTTAAGGCCAGATGGTAGAAGGAGAAGGAGAAGAGAGAGGAAAGAAGGAAATAAACAAGGAAGATTGGTTCTGGAGTTATTTCCAGAATGTGTTTAACCAAGGCCACCGAAAGGGCATTTGAGCTTAAAAGCGCTAGTTTAGGGACATCTCACTGGATATTTCAGCTACAATAAAATTAGATTCTTTAAAGCAAGAAAACCTTTTTAGAGAACAAAGAATGCTGATGGCAGATTGGGAGTCTCTAAACCTCACTCCACCAACACACGTGTGCACACACACACAGGCATGCACACACACAGGCATGCACACACACATGCATGCACATACACAGTCAATAAAAGAAGCCTGGGCTATTGACCCTGAGGCTCTTCTCTAAGATGCAGCCTCAAGAAGGCACTTGAACTTGCTGCCGACACTGCCCCAGAGGGGTCCTCCATGCAGAGCCAACAAGTGGCAGCTGGGACTGGAGCTGGCCAGGTGATGATCTGCTTCTCTGCCCCTGTGAATGTCCCACCACCAGTACCCATAGAGCCAAGCTGCCAGCTGGATTTAGCCACTAGAGTCTGCGTAGGAGTCCCGGGGAGGGCTAAAGAATAGGAGGAGTTTGGTAACACAAAACCTTCATTAGCAGCTCTTCCTCTCCCCTTTCTCCCTGACTCCATTTTCAAGCAGGCTCTATTATTTTAAGCTGTGAGCGTTATCCTGAGAGGCAGCATGGCAGTTAAAAACATCAACTCTGGAATCAGACTCCTACAGCCTCCAGATTGTTGGGGAGATTAATGAACTGATTCACCTAACATGAAAGATGAGGGGCCATCTCTACTCTTGCTTCCTCTGCTAGGGACAACTTGATTTGCAAGGCCCTCCCTGGTTCTCGGTGGGGATTGGATGGTTTCTGGCCCCACCCACCAGTCCATACATGTACAACAGTCCATACATGCACATCCACCAGTCCATACATGCACAACAGTCCATACGTGCACACCCACCAGTCACAACAAATCAGCACAACAAATCAGCAGAATCCTTTCTTGTGACAATTCATACAATTGGTCAGGATCAAGCCTTTGACTCAAGCCAGCCAACCAGAGGGAAGGAGAGTCACCATCAACACACGTTAGTGTTACTGTGGTGTTATGATAAATCTTTATGTGATAAATGTTGATTCCCTGAACTCAGTCCCGTTGTGGGCTGGGAGAGACAATAGAATTAAAAACTCTGAGATCCTTGGTTAGAGGACCTGAGTGCCTGCAGGGTAAGGTAAAAGTATCAGGCTTTTCTGCCCTCCTGCCATTAGGATAAAGGAGGGAACCCTGTGGTCCTGAATGCATGTCTGATGGTGGCCACCTGGAGTGGGTACACCTGGGCTGAGAGACTGAGTTTATAAGGGTGGCATCATGGGGACCCCAGCAGAAGCTGAAGCCGAGGAAGAAGCCAAGAACGAACAGAAGCCGAGAGAAGGAGAGAAGCAGAGAGAACACCAGAGAGCCCAGATAGAGTGAGGACTTGCTGGGGGCTGGGAGGCCTGCCAGCCTCCCGGCCCCCTAGCACCCCTGTCTGCCGTGTGCCTGGTAAATCCCAATAAAAGACCTGCAAAAGCCACTGAGGACTCTGACTCCTCCTTTACCCGGTCTGCTGGATCAGAAAACCTTCACTGTGGTCCTTCCTGCCCCTACAGTGCCCTTCCCCTTCCATCTTCTCCAGCAGAGCCCAGTTAAATGCCTTCTCTCTTGACTCCTAAAATGTCCACTGTTCACTCTCCGCCCCGCTCCTCTGTCCACTCCACTGCACTCCTCCATCCTCGGCACCGCACCACCACCCTGCACTCCACTGCGCCACCCTTATAAGCCCAGCCTTAGCTCAGGTGAAGCCCATCTACCTAGGCCCACACCCTACTCCAGGTGCCTGCCGTCAGGCATGCGTGCAGGACCGCAAGGATCTTCCATTAATCCTAATGGCGGGAGGGCAGAGAAGCCAGATCCCTTTTCCCTTACCCTACAACCACCCTCTCTTGCACCTGGCTCTCAAGTGTCTCTCTCCTGCCAGACTGGGCTCCTAAGGCAGGACCGGTGTTGACTATCATTGTATCCTCAGTGGGTCGTGCCAAGCTAGCATGGGCTGGGAGGAATGGATGTGTGAAGGGAGGGAAGGAGAGAAGGGGGGAGGGAGAGAAGAAGAAAAGGCACAAGTATCCAAATGACCCTGAGCGTTCCAGCTGCCTCAGACTCGGAGAGCATCCAGAATGGGAGACGGAAGACCAGTGTCCAGTCATTCACGCTACACAGAGCCCAGAGAGGCTGTGACTCCCCAAGGTCACACAGCAAAGGGTGGCTGAATAGGCCCCAGCAGAGGGGCCCTCCCCAGAGAGTCTACATCTCCGGGCTTGCTGCCTCCTGCCCCACCCAGTCCTCTCCCCCTAGGGCCAATTCCACAAGGGAGCCTCCTCCTGTCTGAAAGACACCACCCCTTAGCCAGGTGCTCCCCTCAGGGATCTCCTTCCCCAGAAGGGTTGGGCTATTGAAAATATCCTGGGGGCACCAGGCTGGAAGGATTGAGGTGACTCTGGGCCAGATGGGGTAAAGCTCAGGGAGAAAGAGGCTGGGGGAGCAGGTGGGGGAGTTTTTTGTGAGTCAGGAAAACAAGCTTCTCTCCCAATAATATCAAGAATCTCTTGGCCTGAACTCAAGTATGCAGGACATGAACGTGAGTTTCCTGTGTGAATTTGCAGGGTGGCCGCCGCTCCCGCTAGCTTCGGATCCTGCCTGCCATTTTACTCTCATGGTGGGGTGACTTTGGCCTTGGGGCTGGGCCTTTGTCTTTGCTTCTCTTTTGACTGCCCCACCTGGGGAGCCTCTGTCTAATTGAGGGGGAGGGGGTCATCACTGATCATCAATTCTTCCCAACCTATTGTTTATATCAGAGGTCCTGATTTCTCATTCCCTCCTTTTAGTGATAAAGGGACCCTGGAGGGGGGAAGGGAAGGGAAGAGAAGGGGTTATGGCATAGTAGAGGGAAAAGTTTGCTTTTTGTTTCAAAGGAGTGTCTCCTTCCTTTCTGCCTTGTGTGGTTTGCTAGAGGTACATCCCCAGAAAAGAAGTACAAAGCAAGGAGGTTATAAGGATGGGGGTGAAGCTAGGAGGGGAAAGGTTCATTATCAAGCGAGAGTCCCCTGTGGACAACCAGGCCCTCACCCTGCTGCAGACCCCAGGGAGCCACATGGGACATGCCTGGACTTGTCCCACCCAAGGGAAGGGGCGCAGAGGTACTTGTCTTCCACAGTCACATGGTCTCTCCTGATAATCTAGGTCCCTGTGCACAGCTCATCGGCCAGGAAGCTACTCAGCAGACCATCGATGGGTGAGTGTCGGGTGACCCTCAAGTCAGAAAGTGGCTCCAGCAAAGAAAACTGGACTTGGGAGTTTACTCCAGAAAATAAGTCCACATAACAGGAGCATTCAAAACAGCTTTAGCTGCTGTTCCTGCTTGTGTTGGGTTGTTTTGCTTTGCTTTGCCTTCTTAGCAATTTTAGCACAGGAACCAGAGAGAAAGCAGGGACGCTCCTGGGTTTGTAGAATGTTGCCTGCGCAGGTGAATTTTCCCAGGGTGGGTGGCCCCAGGCCCCAGGGCCCAGGTCCTACTGAATGCCTGGTGAAGGCAAGGGTGCTCCTGGGAGCTGACCCCTCACGACCTGAGCCCAATGGGACCCACCATGACCGTGCACCTGCCATGTGCCTAGAGGAACACAGGCAGGGATTCTGAGGGCCTGGGTGGTGTCTGGTGTGATGGCAGAGGAGAGGGAGAAATGAGCCCCAGTGGGGCTCAGTTTACCCAAACTGAGGTCAAAGGAGGTTAGGTGCTGGTCAAGAATTCAGGTACTGATTTTCAGCTTTTCCTGCCCTTTCTTCTTGTTGTCCTTTATTTTATGTATTTAAATGGTAGCTGTTGATAAACTATCATGGCTTCCAATTGAAAAAACACAAAAGGAAACACATTGAAAAGTCTCCCTCCTGTTGTACCACTTTAATGCACCACATTAAAGCCATTGTAGCCTTTAAAGAAGTGAATTGTATGACGTGTGAGTTATATCTCAATAAAGCTGCAGAAAAAAGAAAAGATCCCCCACCTGTTCCCCCCACCCTGGCGCCTTGGCCACTCTGTCTTCCAGGAGGCAGCCCTGTGACCTGTTTTCTCCTGCCCCTTCCATTTCTTTTTCAGACTTTGGATGGAATGTGGGCTAGAAGAAAATCGATGAAATAAAGGCAATGAAATTTTCTGCATGTGTGAGTGTGTCTTATTTAACAAGCACCTACTACGAGTCGGTCACAGAGCCATCCATCACCTGCTTCGAGCCTCAGGACCGTTTCATGAAGCAGGGGTGCTCCATCTACTTTCCAGGTGAGGAGTGAACCCAAGCGTGCTAAGGAGGACCACAACCTGAGACCTCACCATGCAGGGGATGCAGCCACTCTCACGGGGCCTGGCCCCCTTCTTACAGAACTACTGAAACTCCCTGTCTACCAGCAGTAACGGGGCCCCTTCTGGGAGATAAGCACAGATGCTAGGACCCACAGAGAAGCAGGGCCGGGTTCCCCCAGTGCTGTACCACCACCTCTGCTTTTTCTATCACCTCTCTTTATCCTCCGCCCTTGTTCTTCCATCCCCTTACATACCTCTGGTCTTATCTTTCTGCCTGTAGCCTCTCCCCAAGTTTTATTTTTAAACAACAGTTTTAAGACTTAAAATAAATATAACAGCTTATTGATGATGGAATAAAAGATTAAATGGGCGAAAAGAGACAAATCTCCAATACAGAAGGACTCCAAGTAATTTATGTAGCTACTCTGCCCTTAAGGAAGGGAGCCCTGGATCTCCAGGCCTACAGTGCGGCTGTGCAGGGTCAGAGAGCACAGTATTCATGAAAAAGACAGGGCAGGGACCCCACTCTGGAGAAACTTGCCCATGTCCCTCACACTGGGCACCAAAGTCAGTATCTGCATGCTAGCTCATGTTGGTAACATGTGCCCTTGATACGATGTTTTGAGAATGACACTGCACTTCCCTGGTCTGTCTCCCAAAACTGTAGCCCTCGTCTAAACAGGAGGAAAGCAGTGGACAAATGCAAATTGAAGTCACTCTACAAAATGCCAGAACGATGAACTTCAGAATCGTCAATGTCTTCAGAACAGGGGGTCTGCTCTATAACAGCTTAACAGGACCCTCAGGAGACCGGTACCCAAATGGAATGTGGTATCCTGGGTAGAACCCTGGAACAGAAAAAAAAGATTCTGAGAAAACGTAACAAATTTTGAAAAAGCCTGGATTTTAGCTAAGAGCAATGCATCAACATTAATTCAGGAAGAGTGACAATTGCACCACATTAATATGTTAACAAAGGGAACCGGAGGGATGTGCAGTCACTCTCTGCAATACCTTTGCAACTTTTCTGTAAATCTAAAACTACTCTGAAATAAAAATCTATTTAAATAGCTTTATTGAGACATAATTCACAAACTATTCAATTCACCCATTTACAGTGCAGAATTCAATAGTTTTTAGTACATTCATAGATATGTGCCAACATCACCCCAGTCAATTTTAGAACATTTTCATCATCCCAGAAAAAAATCTCTATACCCATAGCTATCATCCCCCTCTAAGCTCCTACCTCTGCCCCAGCCCCTGATAACCACTAATTTACTTTCGGTCTGTATAGATTGTCGTATTCTAGACATTTCCTATAAATAGAATATGCAATATGTGGTACTTGTGCCTGACTTCTTTCATTTAGCAAGGTTCACCATGCAACTTGTGTTAATGGTCCATTCCTTTTCACGATTGAATAATATTCCATTGTGTGCCTAGAGCACCTTTTGTTTATCCATTCATCCATTTATAGACATTTGGGTTGTTTCTGTCACTCGACTATTGCCAATAGTTCTGCTAAAAACATCTGTGTGCAAATTTTTGTGCGCACACATGTTTTCATTTCTCTTGGGTAGATTCCTAGGAGTGGAATTGCTGACTCATATAGTATCTCTTGCTTTAATCATTGCAGGCACTGCTGGACTGTTTTCCAAAGCAAATGTGCCTTTTTTCATTCCCACTCTCCCCCTGATTTTCAAAACTAACATTTATTAAGCCAGGGGTTCACACTCATCATCTTGCTAAGTCGTCACCACAACCTACCAGAGTAGGTGGGCATGACTATAACCCCATCTTCCAGATGCAGAAACTGAGACACAGGGAGATGGACCCCTTTGCCAAGGACATTCATGCCATGTCCCAGATTCCAACCAACTGCCTGGTCCCAAACCACCAGGGAACTGATGTTTTGGAGACCAAGATGAAAAATGGCAGCAGCAACAACTGAGTTCCAAGTGGACCCTCCCCCATGCCTGACAGGTGATCCTGGAAGAACATTACCCGGGGGCTCAGTCAACTGAGCTGGAAAACCCTCAGGGGCTGTAACTGGAGAGGCCCCGACTTGGGGCTCTGCTGGGGCAGGAGGAAAAGCACAAAGGGTCCTTTGTCCTGCCCATTGTTGGGACTAGCAGCCAGCCTTGCTGTGTCCCTCAGACCAGCAAGGGGCACGCAGAGTCTGCAGGGCAGCTGGGCTGTCTCGAGCTCCTCTGGCCTCCACAAGACGGGCAAGTGGTTTCATTAAGCAGTTGGGAAATATTGGGAGCTCAGTAAATATTCAGTGGCTATGGGAAGCCAACCCCCTGATTTTTTCACTAGTCTTTTGTCCTTGGTGCTAAAGTCACCAAGCATAGGCCAAGAGAGGAAATGAAACAGCCCTAAGGATGTGTCCACCCTCCCACCCTGAGCCTGTGTATCTTTCCAGAAATGTCTCCTTCCTCATATGCCAAAGCATATGAATGTGTGTGTGTTTTCCTTTTTCATATACAACTGGTAGCTTTCAGTATACACTGTGTTTTTTTTTTTTTATTATTATTATTGAGAGCACAATGTGCCGGGAGGCCACACCCTGGAAGCACACAGATAACTTCTTTCTTCTTCCTCAGTGACTGTGTGGAATTCCATCTGGGGTCCTATGCTTGAGTTTTCTCAGCCTTGCTGCTACTCCAGGTAATGCTGAAATAAATGTCTCACACCCAAGTGTGAGCAGATATGCAGGTCCCCTCCTACTGGTGCTATCACTGGGTCATGTAAGGTGACTCTTGGCTTTGCTTCCTGGGGGGCAGAAGGAGTGGCCCCATTATGCTCTCCCAGCGTGGCTAGGGAGTTGTCTGTGTGCCCATAAGCTCACCAGCTCACCCTCAACCTTTTCGTTTTTCTTTACTTTTTTACCGAAATGAAATGTATGTACAAAAGAAAACACTGTCATTAGATTTTGATGGATTTTCACCAAGTCAACACCTGTGGTAACCTGTACCCAGATCTCAACCTGAAACATCCTCAGCCTCTAAGCTGACTCACCATGCCCCTCGCAGCACCCTGAGCCTTGATTGGCCCTTTCTGTTGATGAAAATCCCCCTTCCCTTTCCAACCTACTTGGCCGGCATTGGCCAAACCAGGGCCAACCAAAACCTATGCCAAAAAACTTGAAAATGAAAAAGTGCTTTTTTTTTTTTTGTTAAAGAAAAAATAACTGCCAAGAACAAGTTCAACAAATTATGCCCCATGGGCCAAATCCAGTTTGCAGTCTTTTTTGGTATGGCTCACAAGTTAAAAATCAAAATTATCATTAACTACTTTTAAATGGTTCTAAGTTAGTAAAGAAGTAGACTTTATGGCACATAAACATTTTATCAAATTCCAATTTCAGCAACCATAAGTGGAGTTTATTGGAATGCAGGCAAGCCCTTTATGATGCTTACTACACAGGCAGAGTTGAATGGTTGCTAGAGAGAACCTGTGGTCCACAGGTCAAGAGTATCCACTAGCTGACACTTTGCAGAAAATGTCTGCCAACCCATCATCTAAGTTATCATTGCTCACTGGATAGTGAAGGGGAGAGATGCTTTTCTGGGCAGGGGCCTCTGTGGACCCTGCCTCTAGAGTCCACAATGAGGTTGTGGGGTCTGCAGCAGGACCTCAGGTAGAGGATGCTACAGCCTGATCTTGGGCAAGGCAGCAAGGCTGGAAAAGAGAATGAACTTGAATAAGCCATGGGGTCTCACCAGCAGCCTTGAGTGTCTAATGGATGTTCGGGCTAAAGGAGGGGAGGTGGGGAGGTTGAAGAACTGATTCCATCACCATGGGAATCACCTCATCTTGTGCATAGTGCAAAGTCTGGAGTGCATTTCAAGAAGGAACAGGGCAAAGGGAGAGAGAATGATACTTGCAAGAAGCAATGGATGAGGCAGAAGACCTTCCAAGACCAGCAAAGGAACAGATCTTTGTATTTGGTGCCAGAGGGGAAATGCCCAGGACATTTGAGGATCACCTTGCCCAATTGTCCATCAAATTAAATAGTAAGCTGTCTTTATAGGATTCATGTCGAGTGAGGGCAATGGGATATTTCCAGAGGTTTCTGTCATGCATTCTCCTGGCTTTGGAATGGAGAGAGTGCACCGGTTCTAGGCTCAAGTCTGCAGAGAATCCTGGTTGCACCACTCAGAAACTATGGGCACATCTCTGCACCCCTCACAGTTTCAGTTTTCCCTTCTGTGAAATGAAACCACAACCCTAACCTTGTAGAACTGCTACAAAGATTAAAGGGGATGTAGTGTATGAGGTCTCAGCCCACAAGAGCCAGTTTAAATGCCAGGCCTCCTGCTCAGCTCCCCCAAAAGTCTCCCTAGATCAGCAGCCACAAGACCTACGCTTCATTGACTTGGAGCATTTTCCCCAAAAAGGTAATGCTGCAGGAACAGAGGGAGGCGTTCCAAGGTTTGGGAGACGCTGGTTATGACTCTGAGTGATGCCACCTCAAACACTTATTGTCATAAAGGAAGTTATTCAAACACAATCAATTAGGCGCCCATATTAGCATATTTTTCATTGTAATACAGCCGCAAAGAGGAGATTCTAGAGACTGTTTATTGCTGTTCTGAGCTAATATTTGTTAAGGTGATTAATATGTTTTTCAAATATCTGTGACAGGCGTGGCAGGCATTATTTATCTCCAGCAGCAGGAGCCTGAGAGGGCGAGGGATGGGAGTCACTCGGAGAGGGGCACCAGGTAGGGGCCTCGGGGACCTCTGGGGACAGGGCCTGACCCCACTTGGGTTTTCTATCATCCCCTGCCTCCTCCACCATCAACTCCCCCTTTAATGATCATCTCCCATCAGCATTCAAGGCCAGTTCTCACCATAATGAACGGTGTGCCCCGAACCCCATCTCGCTCTCTCCTCCCCTACAGCCCTTCTGTTTCATCTCCCTCCCTCCCTCCGTAACCAAATGCTTCAAAAGAACTCTTCACCCTCCCTGCCCTCGTTGTTCACCATCCAGTCCTTATTTTTAAAAGGTCATTATGAAATATTCAAAGCATATAGAACCTTCTAGAATAGCACCTTCTAGAAGAGCTTTCTACAATAATGGAAATCATTATTGTAGCCATTCCATTGCTACTGAGCACTTGAAATGTGGCTAATGTAACTGAAGCCCCAAACTTCAAAAGTTGATGATTTTAATTAATTTATCTTTAAATTTAAGTCACCCACTTTGGAGTGGCTTCTGCATTGAAGTACTTAGCTCTAGAAAGGAACATAATAGACCCCTGCATGCCCACCACTCATCAGCTTTATCATGTCTACATTTTGTCATTTCTGCTTCAGATTTTTTTAAGTAATTAAATGTTACAGATATGTTTCCCCTTTTTCCTCTGCTTAGTTAATCATTATCTTGAAGTTGGTATTTATCATTGTCATTCATGTTTTTTTCTGTTATTTTCTATATGGATGGATCCATAAGCCACATATAGAAATATTTTTCACCTTTAATACTTTACACACCCAGCAGCCTATCTGTGCATTGTCCAGCAACCTGATTGCTGCCTGTCTTGTTTTCTCAGTTGATACAATACTGGTCAGTTTCCATCATTGTATAGTATTCTGCTATGTGAGTGTACTTCCATTGACGTCTCATCTTTCAGTTGCGGTGATCATCTTAGAACATATCCCTTTGGGCAATAAGCTAACATCTTCTAGAGGATATTCACAGAGAAGTGCTGTATTTAGATAGTTGTTGCATAGCTTCAACTTTACCAGATGCTCCCAGATGGCTTCCCATCATGGTTGTGCCAACTTCCACTCCCACCAACAGCAGAGAAGAGGCTCTTCTTCCCCCATAGAGTCTTTGACACTTGGTATTTCTCAAATTTTAATTTCTGTGAAGCAGATGGTGGACTCTTTTGGTTGTTTCAATTTGTATCACCTGATTACTAGTGGAGTTAAACATCTTTCATGATTACCAGCCATTGGGCAATTTGTTTTGAGAACTCTCTGGTCATGTCCATTACCTTTTTTCTACTGAGCAGTTAGCGACTTTCTTAGTGACTTGCAAGAGCTCTTTATAGAGTATGGACTCAATCCACTGCCAGGTGTGTTCAGTTGTCGTTTTCTAGATTTGGTCTTCTCTTTTAACTTATTTGTGATAACTTTGGCTGAAAAGAAGAATCTCATTTTAAAGTAGTCATATTTATTGATCTTTTTCTTTAGGGCTTCTATTTTTTGTGCTATGATTACAAAATCTTCTCATACCGCAGAGTTATAAAGATGTCCTCTATTTCCATGTAGAAATTTAAGTTTTCTCCTTTTTATATTTAGATCTTTAAGGCATCTTGCATTTAGTTGTGTGTACATATGCTGTGTGAGTTGGAAATCTAACATAATATCGCTTGTACTAGTTATCTATGCTATATAATAAAGTCATGCACAAAGTTGATTTAAAACAACACACATTTATTATCTCAGAGTTTCTGTGAGTTAAGAGTCTCTGCACAGGTTGACTGGAACCTCTTCTTAGTATGTTCCAATGTTAAAACCAAGGTGTTGGCTGGGGCTGTGTTTTCATCCGACATTTGACTGGGGAAGGATTCACATTCAAGCTTCTCAGGGTTGTTGGCAGAATTGATTTTCTTGCAACTCTGAGATTCATGGTGAGAGAAAGCCAGCAATGGGGAGAAAGAGAAAGAGACTGTTAATGAGACAGAGTCCTACATAATGTAAGTAAATCAAAAAGTGACATCCCTCGTATTTGCCACATTCTGTTGGTTAGAAGCAAGGCACTGGTTCCAACCACACTCAAGAGGAGAGGACTCCCCAAAGGCCTGGCCATCAGGAGGTGGGGTCAGAGAAATCATATCAAAGACTGTCAGCCATATTGTGCATAGTAATCATCATTTCCCAGCATTCATTTTTTAGGACTTTATATTTTTAGAGTAGTTTTAGATTCACAACAAAATTTAAAGGAAGTACAGAGATTCCCCAGCTATCCCCATCCCCCACATAGGCACATTATGCCCCAATATCAGCATCCTCCACCAGACTGGTACATTTGCTACAGTGGATAAACTTACACCTACACTGACACATCATTATCACCTAAAGTTCATAGTTTATGTTCTAGTTGACACTTGTTGTTCTATAGTTTTAGGCAGATGTATAAAGACATGTATCCATCATTATGGTGTCATAAGGAATATTTTCACTGTCCTAAAAAGCCTCTGTGCTCCACCTATTCATCTCACCCTCCCCTAACTCCTAGCAACCACTGATCTTTTTCCTGTCTCCATAGTTTTGCCTTTTCCAGGATGTCATATGGTTGGAATCATAGAGTATGGAGGCTTTTCAGACTGGCTTCTTTCACTAAGTCATATGCATTTAAGGTTCCTCCATGTCTTTTCATGGTTTGATAGCTCATTTCTTTTTAGCACTGAATAATATCCACCAGTATTCTTTGGTAGATGGCCCTCCCCTTCTCCACTGACTGGTAATGCCTCCTCCATCATGTATGAAGTTCCCTGCACACACAGTCTGTTTGTAGGCTCTTTTGTCATTGTTGTTCCAGTTGTCGTCCTGCCCTACATCCTTCTGAATATGCTTCTGTTTGGGGTCACCTAGGCCTGTCAGGTTGCTCAATGTCATTGGATCTTTCCAGACCTCAGCCCACAGGGTATTAGGTATTAGGTACCCTGGACATCTCATTCCCCCTTGAATCCCTCTCTCCAGACTGGAGACACCCCTCCACATGGGTGTCCTGTGCCAAGTACTGCTCCTACGTGACATGAGGGCCCAAGAATTGCTCACTCGACATTCATTGCCTGGGTGACCCCTTCTGCTCCTGGGACTCAATCCCATCTTCAAGCTGAGGATGTTCAATGTCCATTCTGGCACAGAGCCCCTGGCCTGTTAAACTAGAAGGGTCCTGGTCATCTCAGACTCAACACACTCACACAGAATGATGCCTTGATTCGGCCCCCACATACACACACACACACACACACACGCGACCACATCCCTCATCTTCGTCTAAAAAGACATGGTTCCTCCATCCCCTCATGCTAGTGCCTTATCCTGTGGAAATCCATCACAGTCTCATCACCTCCCACCATCTCCCCAGGTACTACACTGCCTGAGCCGCGGTCACCTCTTACTCGAGTGTCTCCTGCTGGAGACAACTTACCAGCTTCCTCTCCTGCCCTCTACAGTCAATTTTCCACACAGCGGTCAGAGTAATATTTTTTAAAACATAAATCATTTCCCATCATCCCCCCACTTAAAATCCTTTCCATGGCTTCCCACTGCTCTTGGAATAGGATCCAGATTTCCTCAACGTGCCCTCAATCAATAGTGGGCTGTCACCTCCTCTCCAAGCCATCTATCACCACCGTCCCCCACGCCTGCCCCCCCTTGCTGGATCATGGAGATGATCTGATTATTTCTCTAAGTGGGAGACCTTGGGGGTGGTCCAAGTGGTCTGGGGGGGCCAGTGCCAAATTTCCCCTCTGAGTGGCAGGGCCTGGGCAGGGCCACCAGCTCCCAGGAGGTCAGGTTAAACGGCACTATTTACTTTAGCCCTCTCCAAAGTGTGTTTTGGTGGCGGGAGAGAGTTATGAATAAGCTCTTAATTCCAGCGAGGGCGTGGGTCAGCTCTCCGACAGCGGCGTTTATTGACATACGCGTCTGCTCCCTTGCCCAGCGCCCTGAGTCTGAGGGGCCTGTCTGTGCGCAGGGCTGGCGGCCCAGCTCACCTGGACTCGGGCCGAGTCTACCTGCCTGCTCTCTCCAAACTCGTACCAGGGCATCAGCTTTTCCACCAGCACTGCTGGGGGGCACACAGTGAGAAAGCTGTCCTGAAAAGGGAGGATCCCAGAGCCTGTGCCCAGAGAGCACAGAAGCCAGCCGCCACCTACAGGACTATGTGGGTGGGAGGTCGGCCAGGCTGTTTGAAGACCTGTCACCTGGTCACACTGTTTGTTTGTGTTTTTGCTGCACTGACGGAATCCTTGAGGCCAGAATCAGGAGCAGGCTGGGCTCCTGGGCTCACTTGTTGTGTGACTTCCCCTGTTGGGCCTCAGTTTCCCCATCTGCCAGCTAGTCCTTCTGTTCTGTAGACAGAAAGTCCAGCTGGTGGCTACAATCTACAACCTCACAGAGGAGCGTGGCAGTTTTGAAGAGGAATCTTTGAGAACACTTTCTCAAATGGAAATCAAAAGTTCAGGGAGGGCAATTTCTGCAGCATTCTTGAAATAACACAATTGCAGTGTTTTTGGTGAACAGAGGAGTGGCTGCCTGGGGGTGGGGCAGGGCGGAGGATGTAAAAGGGTAACAAGAGTGAGCTCTTCCAGGGCTGGAGCTGCTCTGTAGCATATTTGTAGGGGTGCTCATGACCTCTCTCCAATGCATCACGTTTTCCAGAACTGCAGACATACAAGTCCAGGCACAAACTGATAACTCAGTAAGATCCTATGATCTAGTATTGGTTTTGTACCAATGTCTGTTTCCTGATACTGAGATTGTATTATAGCCATGTCAGATGTCACCTGTGGCAGAGTCTGGACCAAGGGAACACAGGACTCTCTGTGTTAGTGCTACAGTTTCCTGTGAGTCGGTAATTTCAAAATAAAGAGTTTGAAGAAAAATTTCAGCAAGGGTACTTCATGCACCTAAGGCCACTGAGAACTAAGCTGGAGTTAACACTCAAGTGTCACGATAGCCAGACAGACAGCAAGGCAGGCATGTGGGCAAATAATATTAATTATTTGGAATCGTGATGGAATGAGAGCAGTAGTTGTGGAAGTTGTGATCATCATAGTCAGAGTAAGGACACTTAGTTACTGAGCACTGACATGAGGACAGTCAGCTCGACATGCATCCCTCCTGCTCCTCACGATGGAGCTCCAAGACTATCCCTTTTACACAGATGGGAAACTGAGGCACAATCCCAAGGTCACGCGGACAGACAATGGTCAATTCTGGATCTAAACCTTCTGACTATCTTTCAACCCAGGCAGCCTCTGCAAGCCCCAATCACACAGGCTTCCATCCTCAGCCAGCTGCCTCATTTGAAACCCTTGAACAAAATCAGGCCAGTACAACTGATATTCGAAACCAGAGCCCAGCGTCAGCCTCTTGGGCCCATCCGCTCTCTGAGAGGGGTCATGGCTGACACAAAGGGGTTGTCCACAATGAGAGACCATGCCCCTGTTTGGGGGTCCTGGGCAGCTGATCAGGGACAGTTTTGGCACTAAGGGCCCGTCCCACTTTATGTCCTCCTAGGACTCATCCTGGTGAAGGTCAAGGCCCAGAACAAGGAGATGTCCAAATAAATAAACAAGCCAGAGCCAGTTGCCCTGTGGTGCAGCTGCAGCAGGTTGTAAACACAAGGGCCACGTGGGGAGAGGATGCTGGGTGGGGAGGCTGAGACTGTTCACTACCGGCCACCAACGGCTGAGTTCTTGGGCTGAGCAGCCTTCTCTGGGCCTCATTTCAGGCGTCAAAAGCTCTGCTGGATCCTCCCCCAGGGTTGCACACCTCCTCTGTGTGGGGATGTTTCTAGCTCCCTGCATAGCCTGGCCCCCAGGCTTAGGCCCTCCCCGCCGCCCCCACAGCACCCTGTAGGGTGGGACCCTGTATCCGTGGCTTGTGGCTGCCATAACAAATTACCACAAACTGGATGGCTTACAATAACAAATTTATTCTCTGACAGTTCTGGGGGCCAGAAGTCTAAAATTGGGATGTCAACAGAGCTTGATCCTTTCACAGATTCTAGGGGAGGAGACTTCCTTGCCTCTTCCAGCTTCTGGAAGCTCCAGGCACTTGCTGGTTCATGACTACATCACTCCAGTCTCTGCCTCTGTCTCCAGCTTCTCCTTATCTTGTCAGTTTCTTCTCCATCTGTCTTTAATGAGAACATGTTATCACCTGGATAATCTAGGCTGATCTTGCCTCCAGATCCTTAACCTAACCACATCTACAAGTACTCTTTTTTCCAAATAAGTTCACAGTCGCAGGTCCTGGGGCTTAGGATGTGGACACACCTTTTTGGAGATCATGCTGGAGACTAGGAGAGATTGTGATAGCCTCCTAATAGAGGAGGTCTCTCTGATCGCAACGCAGCCTGTGCTTTCTGCAGCCCTTGTGCCCTCAGCTCCTGCCACAGGGCCTTTGCATACACTGTTCCCTCAGTCTGGGACACCCCTCCCCCCATTTGTCACTGGTCCCTCCCTGATCTCCCCTGATTCATAAGTAACTTGCCTGGGAATTTCCCCTCAAGCTGTCCTGCTGGGCCAAACCCAGTTACAAATCCTTATAATACCCAGAATCTCTCCCTTGTAGAACTGATCATGGTCATAATTTAAGCTTCATTGTGGAATTCTTTGATTTGTTTCATGTAGGCAGAGCTGATGTCTCCACCAGGTGCAAGTGAAACAGTGCTTAGGGCCTCAGCTAGGTCTGGAGACCTACAAACTTGCTCTCATTTCTTTTAAAGTTAAAAAGAAGATAAAGAATACAAGCCAGCCTGGAAAACAATGCAGTCCTAAAATATCATTTCTTGACTTGTTAAAGGATAAGGGGCCCAGGAAGGTAAAACACTTAAGGCTCACAAGTGCAACTCACAGCTCTGGGAGCAAGGCCAGCCTCCCAGCACCTGCCACAGCCCATGCACATAATAGGTGCTCATTGGATGTCTACAACTACAGGGAGGAGGAGCATGCAAGGGCTCTGGCACCTCAGAAAAGGTAGATCTACCTGGGTTCAAATCTTATTTTCTTCCCCACTTGCTCTTGGCCCTGAGTAAATCAGCCCCTTTTTCCAGACTGTTTTCCCATCCACAGAATGAGGCTAATCACATTCATCCTCTCAATTTATCATGCTCATTCCTTCTGCCCAAGAGAGACACGTGGTTGTCAGAGCCTGACGTGGTGGGCCTGTGAGTGTGGGCTGAGCCTCATATCTATTGAGTGTGGACTTCATGCCGGGCGCCAAGCTCAGTGGCCTTCACATATTTGAAGCATGTGGTGGTGGAGGCTCCATGCCCTGTGCCCTGCACCTGTCTCTATTTCACCTGTGAGAGGCTGAGGTTCAGAGAGAGAAAGTAGCTATGGGCCATCGGTCAATAGGACAGGGGTCCCTCACCGAGACGCAGGTCACTCAACTGGCGAGTGGTCACTCAGTCATCATGCCCACCACCCCACCCGCCCCTGCCAGGTGGTCTCAGTCAGTGACCCACAGGCTGGGCTTCAGAGGACGTCCCATCTCACGGCTGCCAGCCTCCAGGGGCCTGGATGGTGGCAGGTCCACCAGAAGCCACAAATGTCCAGGACCCCTTGAGGGGTGGCAGGTAGAAGAAGAAGCATTCATTGCGAAATAAGTATCCAGATCATGGCTTTGGCCACAAACAGTGGTAACATGGGGACCTCAGAGAAACTATGGAAACTCCAGTTTGCTTTGGAGGGAGGTGTGAGGGAAACAGCTCTCTCACTTTCTCTCTCTCACTCCCGCATGTGGGCAAGAGGCACGTGTGAAAAGGCCTAATGGAGGGTGGTATGTGGTTGGTGTGAAGGGAGAGATGTGAGGTTATCTTCTTCCCAAAATGCCCACAAAGCCCTCATTCATTGTCTGCGTTGGGCTGCTCACATGGGAGGGGTGCCAGAAGCAAGGAGGCTGTGCAGTGTCAGGCTGAGAGCCCACGCCTGGGTCCCACAAAGCCAGGCTCATCCCACTCTGCTCCTCCTCTGCCGGGTGACCTCAGGCAAGCCTCTTCCTGCTCTAACCCCAGTGTCCTCGTCTGTGAAATGTAGTCGTGTCCTGACCTCTCTGGCTGGGTGACTGGAAAGACTGATGAGGCCCTAGATCAACAAGATCTAGGGTGCGCCTAGGGCACACACCAAGGGCTCAATAAGAGGCAGGTGGTTTCTCTGTGTTAAAGAAAATTTAAAGTTCTTTACCACCTGTCACCTATAGACATCCTGGTCCATAAAAAGGGTGGACGTCCCAGAAGAGGCTCAAGAGGGTGACAGAGGAGTTTATAAATAGGAACTGAAGTGTTGTGGAGAAAATAGAAGAGGGAGAGGGAAGTAACTGGGGTACTGGGGACAGAAGACACCTTAGTTGGGTGGCCAGAAAAATCTCAAACTGAGATCTGAATGACAAGAGGGAGCAGCATGTTCCAGCAGCAGTAACAGTGCAGCAAATGTCCGGAGGTTGGAGAGAGTTCGGTGTTTCCAAAGAATGGAAGAAGGATCCTTGTGGCTGCTGCAGGGTGGAGAGAGGCAGAACCAGGGAGGACTAAGGCCAGGGAGCTGGCCAGAGTGTGTGACACGAGGGACTTGTAGACTGGGGAGGGGGAATCTGTCCCAAGTGCAGGACTGCTGGAGACATCAAGCTGGTCTGAGATCTGCTTTAAAGTCTCCTTGGGGAGAATCATTTGGAGGGCATCAGAGAGGAAGCCAGGAGAGCAGGGAGCAAACTTGTGCCATAATGCAGGTGACAAATGAAGGTGTCTGGAAATGGGAGAGAAGGACAAATTCTAGAAGCAAGATGGAGGGGACTTGATAGGCTATAAGGTATATGATATTCTAGTTGCCTATTGCATGTGACAAACCACCCAAAGCTTAAAAGTTTAGAGCCTCTTCTATTGCTTGTGACCCTGTAGGTCAGGTGTTCGGACAGACTCATCAGGGAGGGCTCATCCTGGAATCACAGAGTCACAGGGGCCCACTAATATGGCTGTGTTCATATGCAGGCTGGACTGGAAAGTCCCAAAGGCTCCACCACATGCCTGAGACTTTGGGACTGGCTGTTGGCTGGGGCAATGGCTTCCTCCAAGGTGTCTTCTCTCTCCAGCCAGATGGTCTGGGCTTCTGTCTGGGGTGCCTCAGACAGCACAAGTGTAGAAGGGAGGCTGCAAGCATTTTAAAGCCTACACCCAGAAAGGGCACAGTCACTGCCACCACACCCTGTTGGCTAAGGTGAGTCATGTGACTGAGGCCAGCATGAGGACAAGGAAACTAGACCCCGCCTAGTGATTGGAGGCTTTCATGCAGGAACAGGGGAGGCTTGCATGTGACCATCTCCCCACCAACTAGCACAGAAGGGATATAGTGGCCTCAAAGCAATTCCTAGGGGTTTGGCTGACCACTGGGTAGGCAGTGGTGACATGAATCAAGATAAGGAAGACCGAGGGAGAAGCTGGATGGTAGGGAAGAGAATCAAGAGTTCCATTTGGGCTGTGCTGATTCTGAGCCGGCCAAGCAAGCAGCCCTGTAACAGACAGGCTGCATGTGGGAGGGGAGGGAGCTCTTTCCAGTTCCTTCTATACGCAATGACACTGGAAGTTAGAGGTGATTATCCTTTTTCTAGAAATGGAAGAGTTGGAGGCTCAGGGAGGTGAAGTGATTTGCCCACAGTCAACCAGCAATTTGTCAGAACTGAGATTCAAACCCTGGGTGAGAAACAGAAAGCATTTTATCTTGTCCTTCTTGCTCACCACAGAGCCAAGGGGTTGGGTAGGAAATGCTGCCTTTCTATCACAGACAGGAACAATGGTTGGTGTTTGTTGAGTTTTCACCAAGTGCCAGACATTGCTAAGTTGTCATGCCAATAATCAATCCCATAGAGTAGGTAGTATTATCATCTGTGTAGGATAAGGGAGAGAACTGGGGCTCCGAGAAGGGAAGTGATTGGCCCAAGGTCATCCAGTCTTCATCCCTCAGAGACAGAACCCAGGTCTGCCTGACCCCAAAGCCCAGCTTTCAACCGTTCACCTGGATTGACCCCATCTCTGACATATGACACAATCATGATCTCAATTTGGACTCATAACATGACAACCCTAAAGGCCTTTACCCCAAAATCAACACCCACCAGGATTTGGCCAACCCCAATCCATTCAGCTGTTGCCTGTTTTTGAAAATAAAATTTTACTGAACATGGCCATACTCGCTCAGTTACATGTTGTCTGTGACTAACCTTCCGTGTTATGATGGCACAGTTGAGTAGTCCAGACTGTGTAACCTAAAATAGTGACTCCTTGGCCCTTTACAGAAAAAGTTTGTGCAGCCCTGATCTAGGATAAGCACATGGATTTCCGGCTTCTCATTGTGGAAATGAGACTTATACCCAAAGGAGGGGACCCCTCAATGAAGCCACAGAGTGGCAGAGTGGGGACAAGAACCAGGCCTGGTGATTTGGCCTGATACTTAGTGGAACCCTTAAGAGGGCCGACTGGGGTCCTGCACAGGCACCCCTTGATGGGAAGCAAAGGAGGATGGGAAAGACTCCTTCCCTATGGACCAACCCCTCATCTAATGGAAGAGGGAGAAGCCAGCAGATCTTGGACGCCCGCTCTCCCACGCTGTCCCTTCCTCTCCAACTCATGGGCTTCTTCTGAGACTTTGGCATGTTCTAGAAAACGTGGCCTCTGACCTTCTAAGTCTCCAGGGACTGCCAGCCCCCAAGGCACCCCTCTTGCAGGGAATGTAATGAAAAGTCAGAAACCCAATCTGGGGCTATCAGGTGGGCCGCCCAGCCCAGCACCTCCCTCTCCCCCGGAAGGAGAAAGGACCGGATCCCTTTCCCTCTCACATAAGAGCATTCCTAGCAGGCTGGATCCTCCCAGCCGAAAATAAAAGTCCTTCAAACATTGCAGGGGTTCCAAAGACTTTTTTTTTCAAAAAGTAACCCCCCAAACAGCAGCTTTTCAAGCCACACACAGACTGAATCAAGCTCCATTTGTTTCCAGAAGGCCGAGGGGCAGCGGTTTGGAAAAAAGAACCTTCTCTGAAACTCATGGGGAGGCGAAGGCGGGGTCAGAGGGCACATTCCGATTGCTAAGATGCATTGACAAGCGCCCAGGGCCCCCTCAGCCCTGCCAGGAGACCTGAGGAAGGGGAGGGGGCTGTGCTGGGGCCCCCAGGCCTCCAAAGCAGCGGGCCTCAGAAACACTCCCCCAGTGGGCCACAAAGAGTAGAAGGGCGAACCCTCCTCCCTTTGCGGGGCCCCCACCTCCTGCAGATATGCCAAGAAAGAATCCCCAGGTCTTCTGGAAGGAACAGAGCAGGGAGCTTTAGCCAAAAGATTGTTTTTTTGGTTGGTTAGTTGGTTGGTTGCGTGGGTGGGTGGGTGGGTAGGTGGGTGGGAGGGTGGTTGGTTGGGTTAGTTAAGTTTTGCCCTGAAATGGGAAAACAGGAGGGGAAGTAATAACCAAGCTGAAAATCTTTCTTGACCATTTGCAAGAAGGGGAGCAGACATGAATTGGAGGTCCTGGTATGAGGCCAGTATTGGCCATTGAGGGCTGGGGGAGCTTGAACTCTATTTACCTCTCTGAGCCTCACTTTTCTCAACTTAACTGGAATCATAGTCACTGCCTCCTGGGATTAGATGCCCCGCTGAGATGGGGACAGAGGTTGAGAAGCACCCTCGTGGTAATGGCACAGAGCAGGTGCCCCAAAATGCTGAAGTGGAGGTAGGTAGCGGTGCAGGGGACTGAAGAGTTGGAGGGACCTAGAAGGAGGCATGTCTGGCAAAGCAACCTTGAGTCATGGAGTGGCTCAAAGGGGGCATTTCGTGGAAATTCCCTTTCCAGAGAGGACACTGAGGCCTAGGGACACACATAGCAAGTCCGTAGGTGAGCTCCTGGCAGCACTGAACACCCCAACCTGGTTTCTCAATCACATTCCCCTAGAGGTACTTTGGCCAAATGCCTTGGTCCATCCTTGACATCTGGACCAGGTGCCTCCATCTTCAACAGAAAAGGAGGAGATCCCTAGAAAATTAAGGAATGGGGAAAGAGAAGTGGCCTTTCTCCCCACCAAGGATTGGAACTCACAGCCCATGTATTTGGGCCATGGCTGGGGCTAATGGAACATGCGGGAAACATCACAGAAGATGAGGACCCATTGTGCAAAACTAGTTAGTGTGGGTGTAGCTGCTGTCACTCTGGGTGGCCAGGGAGGTGCTGGCTCCTGTCTCCATCCTCCATGGGCAGCAAATCCCCACAAGCAACTCCAGGGTATGCAGAGCTAAAGCAACAGAAGACGACAGGGGAGTGAATTGGAGACCCCCTCTGTGTGTCGCCCTGCATTGGGTGATTTCATCGTCCTAAAACCCTCCATGTGAGCATCAATCATTTTCAGTTTTACAGATGAGGGACCCTCAGGCCTCACATCTCAGCCTTCTGAGTACAGAGGTTCTCAGACACGCTGTAATGGAGGCCACTTTGACCTTGGCGAGTCTCGGGTTCCCTATCACCCTGTCTCCAGGGCCTACTAAGAGCAGAGCCGGGCTGACAAAAGCAATGACAGTCATCTCCCTCTTCTTTTCTCAGCACTGGGAGATGCCTGAGCCCACGCCTGCTCCTGCTTCCCACCTCACAAAACCAGGAGACCCAGGATCACCTCTACCAGTCATGTATGTCGACATGACGTCACCTCGGCTGACAGCCTGTCAGGAACCGAGTTCGTGTGCTTGGAGAGAAAGAGCAGTTCCTCCAGGGCTTGAAAGAGGGAACAGAATCCATCTTATGCTGCCTGCAGAATTCGCAAGATCTGAAAGGATGAACAGGCCCTCCTGGGGCTTTGTGCCAACTGTGCTGGCCCTGGTCCCTGCACAGCACCAGGGACCTGGCCCAGATGGCTGAGATAGGTACCTCCAGGGTTTATGGGAAAGGCAGTCTACCAGTCCCCCCATCCAGGGCCCTTACACTCATTGCCCCTTCTCCCTGCATCACAAGCCTGTGTTTCTGATCAGGACCCATGCCGCCCTCTCAGAGTTCCTTACCCCACCTGAAAGTTCCTCCCACCAGGAATTGGTGTGTCCTAGATGCCTGCATCTCTTCTTGTAGAAGAGATCTGTAATTCTTCCATCTGTAATTCCTCCATCGGTGTCTTCAGGGCCTCTGTGGTGAGGACAATCACAATTCACACAACAAGCTGTTGGGAAGAATTGTGGCTATAGAGCAGACCCCACTCCTGGGTGATTTTGGGGATCAGCACCAAGGGGCCCAGGATAGTCTAATGGTGGCAGAGCACCAGTGAGAGTTGAAGGTAATAACCCCCAAGAAGCCCATCTGCACTCACAACAGAGAGGCAAAGCCCACCACAGCCTGGCCCATAATCCCCGTCGTTCGTGAGATGCTTTCCCTTCACAAGATCTCCCTGGCCCATTTGAGTAGACTTGCAAGGAAGGGAGGGCAGGGATTCTTATCCCTACTTGATACATAAGGATCTGGAGGTCAGAGGACCAGGACTAATCTGGAAAGGATATTGAGCTGGGGACAGAGACAATTAGTGGGAGCACCAATACAGGGCCAGGAAGGACTGTCGGGGAGCAAATCCTGGATCCACGACATATTATCTGTGTGACCTGCTGTGAGTGGCTTAACCTCTCAGTTTCTCAGTATCTCAGTTTCCTCATCCATCAAACAGGGACACTAATAAATTCCTAACTCCTGAGATGACTGTAAGGATTAAATCAGTTGACGAACATAAAGCATTTAGGACAGGCTCTGGCACAAGGCAAGGACAGACTTTTGGCTTTTATCCGCTTCATCATCATCACCCAAGTCTGCAGCCAACCAGAAATGGGACCTCAGGTAAGTCTTTTTTCCTCTCTGAGCCTCAGTTTCTCCACTGGCAGAATGCTGCTTGGTGACCTCTAAGCATCCCCCTGTGTCCAGAACGCCTGCTACCATACCCATAGTCAAAAGGAGGTAGAAACAGGGTTCCAAGAATCCCTCAGAAGACCACCTTCTTTTCTCTGGGTCTCAGTTTCCCCATATGGCAGCTGAAGAGGTGAGACCAGTGATGACCTGAAAAGCATAACACCCCACTTTTGCACAACTACCTCAGCATAGTCCCAACTGCTTTGTGGGGGTCTGGAGGCAACCAAGTCACTGGCCTCAACTGCCCTTCTGTGGCACATCAGGTCCGAGGCCAAGATGGGGTGCTAAGGGTTCCCCACAGGTGAGCTACAGGGCCCCTGTGTGTTGCTTTCTGACCCCAGAATCTACAGCCCAAGCTCTGAAGAGAAGAGCCCCCATGTTTGCATTGGCAGCTGGGCCAGACGGTGGGAGGAACCAACCTTCAGTAGGGCCTGGAAAAGTCGACTCATCTGCAGCTGGACTAGGCCAAGCTCACTGGGGTCCCAGTGCCGCCACCCGCCGCCCCATTACCTAAGCCCCACACAGGACATGACCGCATGGCCTGGGGGTGAGGTGCTGGGGGCAGCTCAGACAGGGCAGCCATTCATGGGGCCGCCCCCAGCCGGGCTCAGAAGCAGACTTCGTGAGGCTCGGCAACAAGGACTCACCCTCACTGCATCTGCAAGGTGTGGGCACCAGGTATGGACACTTGGGGGCAAGGCATGGGGCAAGCCTGGCTGGTGCCCCACAGATCACGGCCCTAAAGGAAGGATGCTCTAAAGGGGTCATGAGGCACAGAGAGATTTAGGAGCAAGGACAAGGGCACTTCCCTCACTTTAGCCTGTGGAGAGAGGGCCTCAGTGAAGGTCTCATGGACAATCTGAGCTGATCCCATTTGGGAGCTTGTACAGCTCTGGGAAGGCTCACAGAAGGCCACTGGATCAAAAGGATATTTGACCAAGCTCTTGAAGAACAGGGAAAGGTTGGCAGGCAAAGAAAGGGAGGGCACTGCAGGAGAGGGAACTGCCTGGGCAAAGACTTGGCTGTGTGAGACCTTCAGGTGGTTGGAGCAGACATGAGTCTTTCATGGAGCCTTAGAATGGGAAGGAATAGCTTTCCCTGCAGTCAGAGCCACAGACCCTTCTCCTGCCAAGCTGTGAGGCACTGTGACCTGAGCAGCCGATCAGCATTTGGCATCCTGAGGTAAACCTCTGCTCCACCCTTTGCCTCTGGGAGGCTTCAGTCCAGCCAGTTAGCCTGGCCTCCATTTCTTCATTTGCAAAATGGATGAAATCAGCAGGTTGCAGAGAAGGTGGACTTCTGACTCCCAGTAGGCCTTGTGAGCTCATGGCCTTCTGTCCTACGAAATCCCAGGGCCCGTCCCAGAGAAGCTGGGTGGGTGTTAGAACCAGGTCTATCTAGCCCTGATCCACTGAACCCCCCACCTCCCCACTGACACCACCTCTCTGGCCCTCAATTTCCTCATTTCTGAGATGGCATTGACTTCTCACCCCTTATTGACTCATTGTGTCCATAACGGTTCCCTGGACAGGAAACTATAAGGTGCTTTGCCACTAAATGAACTTCTGTTATTACTGGGGCGCAAACAGGGTCTCCAGGTTGAGACCAGCCTGTGTTTAAATCCTCTCGGCAAGTTACCTGGCCTCTCTGCCTCAGCTTTCCAACTACAAAACCAAGGCCTTTTTGCCTCTGCTTGCCAGGGTGTGTGGGTTAAATGAACAGGGCCAGAGCCACCTGTGGACTCCTAGCCCACAGACCTCTGGGGCCCACTCCCAAGTTGTCATCCATACTTGCATTTTAACAAGTTCCCAGGATGCTCCAGTGCTGCCAGTCAGGCCAGGCCCCACACTTCGAGAACTGCTGGCCCCGGGACACACAAAATATTGAACATAGGCCCTGTAAGTGGTACATTTCTCTCCAAATTATAGCCCTGGTATGTTATTTAAGAAATAATAATAATAATAATAATAATGATACTCCTCTTCCATTTAAAACTTCTGGTCATGCAGACCGTAGATTTGATTGAAACCCTTGTTCCCAGTGTTCTGCTGGCCCTTGGCCCCCAGGCTGGTGGTCATTGCCCTGGGTCAGCAAGGACAGGCCCCCACCTCTCCAACACTCC
This sequence comes from Talpa europaea, assembly GCF_964194135.1. NCBI lineage: Eukaryota > Metazoa > Chordata > Mammalia > Eulipotyphla > Talpidae > Talpa > Talpa europaea. The sequence goes on along the minus strand of NC_140082.1, from coordinate 17,202,103 downwards.
CCCAACTGGCCTGCTAGCACCTCAGCTCTGACTTCTCAGGCAAGAAGGAGGCAAAACAGCTGCTGGGGAGATGTAAGCTGGTCTCAAACCCCATCCCCTCCCACCGCCTCCCCAGCAATGCATCCTCCCCCTGGGCCTAAAGACATCTGAAAAGAAATCTGAGCTGCCCCTTTTATTTCTCTCTCCCTTTGTCCTGCCCGGGGTGTGGCTGTTTTTGCAGCCATCTCCTCTGCCCAAACAAGCTCAGATATCCTTCCCTGGCCATCTCCTGGGCTCCCTCCTTGCCCTAGGAAATGTGCCAACCTGTAAGAAGATTCTGACATTCATGCTCCCCCTCCAGGGCAAAGGCCAGCTTGCCCTCCCACTTGGTGGGAGAAAGGCGATGTGGCTCTCACTTTGGGGAAAGCCATTCCTTCCCATTCAAAGACCCCATGTAAGACTCATGTCTGCTCCAACCACTGAACTGACCAGCTTCACATGATATTCTGGTCCCCAGGTAGCAAACTCAGAAGGCTTAGGGATGAACAAGGAAGGGAAATACATAAAGAGAACAGAGTACAATAGGATTATGGCAAACTATAGCGTACAAAGCCTGCCTGTAGGAAGCTGTTCAGCTTTGGTTGGTTATGGCCAGGCAAGAATCTGAACCCCAATTCCTTAATTCGTAAGGAATTGATGAAAATTTAGATTCCTTTTTTTTCTCCCCAAAGTAATAGTTCTGACTTTTCAAATCCTATAAGGATCTTACGAAAAATATCTTAAGACTGAATTCGGCCAGTAAGGCAGTCGTTTGTGACCATATTTCAGCTAGTGTGTCCTGCAGACCAGAAATCCCACAAAATAGTCACTGATTCAAGGGTCCCCTAGTAAATATCACTGGGCAACAGGCATTCTTAATCCCCTCAGGGAGCCCCAGTGTGCATTAGCATATTAAAGACTCTAAAAAGGTTTGCAGGAAAGAGACCTGATTAACTTTGTAAAGCCCAGGAGGGCACTAGTGTTCCAAAGAACCGGTCTTGAGACATAGCCTCTCAAAGGGTTTTCACCTCTTCAATGTGCTCATCATTTCAAAGGTTCACAAGCCCCTTGAGGTCCATCTCAGCCCTGAGTTAGGAACCTTCTTCTTTCGTATGCTGATCCAGTGATAGTTATGGGAAATGTTCCGGACCAGGCATGGTGTGAGCTCTGGAGTCACAATGGTGTCATGATAGGCTACCTGGGGGAGCCCACACCTTTGTCTAGCTTTGCTTCCACCAGCAACTCCAGCCCCTTTATCTAGCTTTGCTTCCACCAGCCACTCTAGCCTTCCCATCACATAGCATTAATGCACACAGGAAGGTTTTGTCAGCCAAAAGCAAGGGTTAATTGAAAATCACAGAGGCCCAGGTTCTAGCCCAATGCCACTAAGAATACATTTTGGAACATTGGCTCAACTTTCAGCCAACTTATGTTAATTGAGACCTAGTATATCCAGGCACTGAGCTTAGTGCTGGGGCACAGTCACAAATAAGAGAGACACCAAGATGGCCCCTGTTATCACAAAGCCTATAGTGCAGAGAAGATAGAGAGAAAATGCAAAGAGGGGTAAGGAGGGGGGAGGAAAGAAAAATGAAATAATTCCCCCAAAAAATGTTTTACTGCAATGAGCTGGCAAACCTACTTTTGGTGGGGTGGTCAAGGAAGATTTTCTAGGGGCCTCCACTGAGACCTACAGGTGGGAAGAAGATAAACACGAGAAAATTTCCCAGCTAGAGGGTGCTGCATGGGCAAAGGTCCTGAGGCAGGAAAGAATGATGATTATAGAGAAGAGGGCAGAAGAAGGGATTGGAGGGCCCAAATCATGCTGTTGCTTGAGGACTTTATATGTCACTTAGCTATAGCTGCAGAACAAATACTCTCCAACTTAGTGATTATAAGAACTATCCTGTTATTATTGCTCACACTTTGGGGGACCAGTTTGGGGGGTTATTCTGCTCCTTGTTGGACTTGACTTGTGTACTTTAATTGAAGAAACCTTGCTCCAGATGTCCCTCCCCCTCCTCCTGGGCTTGTCCATCTCATGATGATGGCAGAAGCACAGGATGGTAAGTGAGAGCAGAAAGACCTCTTGAGGCCTAGACTTGGAATGGACATGTTGTTTCTTCATTCTTTTAACCTAAGCAAATTACTCAGCCACTTTCAGGGGCAGGGAATGACATCCAGTTGACCGTGGGAGGGTCAAGTGAGCGAGAGGAAGAGGAGGTAGTGGCTGCAGAAGGATGGTGACCACGAGATGAAGAAAAGTAGATAAATCCATAGCCATTTAGGGGCCAAACCAACTGGCATGCTGCCAATGGATTGAAGGTAAAAAGTAAGGAAAAAGGCAGACTCAAATGTGGTTTCAGATTCCTCCCACAATGATGAGTAGATGGGTGAAAATATGGGATGCAGGAAAAAAATAGGCATGGGGGTTCACCCCACCCTGCTGTTGCTTCTGGCTTCCTCTTCCTCAACTTGAGAGGTTAGGGGAGACCACTCTGGTATCCCAGGCTCTGTTCACCCCCACCCCAGCCAGAGCCCGCGCTCCCTGCCACCCATGTAAGGTGAAGCCCAGCCGGCCCTCCGTGATATACGACCCCCATAGCTCACAGCCTGGCTGCCGCTGGGATGATGTGTTGTAACCATCCATCACCCGCCTGACGGGCACCCAGCTCCAGAATTCGGCAGCTGCCCTTCACCAGGACACTTAATTATAAAGGCCTGAAATTCTCCCCCACTGGTCCAGGAAATAAAGGCTTTGTTTACCAACGACAAGTTGGGGGGTTCCCCGGGGAGGGCCTATATATCAGAGCAGCCTGGCAGAGCAGTGCAGACCCTGCAGCCTAATGGGGGAGGGAGAGGGGGGAGGCCTGGAGGCTTCCGGGAGCTGTCACCTCGACCCCCACTGCCACCCCAGTCCTGCTCACCAGTTCTTCTTGGGAATATTGATCTCTGAGGCACTATGTCACCTTCTCACCTGTGATGAGTTTGAACTGGCTGAGAGCCAACTCTGCAGCCACAGAACCAAAGCTGTGGGTTCCTCTTCTGGATTTGCCATCCCCCTTGAAAAGTTGAGGATGCTCATGGATCATGGGGTGGCAAGCGGGCACAGCAACTCATAGAAGAAGCCATTTGGCGCACCCACAGCTCAAAAGGATCTGCATTCATCCAGCCCAGGGGTTCTCAAAGTGTGGTCCCTGGACCAGCAGCAGCAGCCTCATCCTGGACCTTGTTGTAAACGCACAGTGTTGGCCCCATCCCTGACCTTCTGATCAGCAGCTGATTGCTGGAGGTGGATCCAGTGAGCTATATTTTAACAAGCCCTCTGCAAGATTCTGGTGCATGCCCAAGGTGGAGAACCAGGACTAGTTCACTCCTAGTGCCTGCTTTTTCCTGTGGAAAAGGGAGACTCTGGCAAAGGGGTTGTGACTTGCCCTAGAAAGTAAGGACAGTGAGGACACTGGACCCAGGTCTGCACATGCCCCAGGTCCCTATGAGTGACCTTAACCAGCTGAGTCTCCCTGGACCTCCATTTTTTCTATAAAATGGAGTTAAAAATGATAGTCTTGCCACCTGTGTCAGGGTTAAATGAGAAATTCCCTGGAACCCAAAGAGGCTGGACATAAGTGGGCCCTCCCCTGGGTCTCCCCAAATGGGGGTCGTATGTCACTCCTCCAAACTGCACAGAGGAGCCTCCCCAGCATACCTGGGATGCACTTGCCGAAGGACAATGACCAAGTCTGGCTTGCTGATGCCCAGCTCCATGCCAGCGACCCTGGAAGTCTCCTGAGCAAGCTTCCTTTCCTCCCCCGCGTCCTTCAGCTTCCTGCTTGGGCAGTGGGAATTAGCAGCTGTGGTGATGGGGGAAGGGGGGAATTCAACAGAGGCCAGAATGCAAGGACAGTCTGGTCATGTCCTGGGCACCTCTATGGCAGTGTCTGGAGCACTTTAGCTCTACAGGCTTGTCTTCACGTTTTCCATCTTTTTGGCTTCTCACTCTGATCTGGCGGTGAAGATCCCATGGCCCATCAGTACCAGATCCAGGATTCCAACCCAGGTCTGTCTGGTTCCCTGGTCATGGGGTTCGTTCTACCAAGGCTTGAAGTTGGAGAAGATCAACGCCCCTCTGGGGTGCTGGCTCTGTCAGACCCAGGAAGAGGTACAGCAGGTAGAGGGAAGCAGGTGAAAATGAATTTGATCTTTGCCAGGTGAGATGGGTCTAAGAGATGTCCCCTTTCGGATCTAGTCTCCTTCAAATATCATGGGCAAAGTGGATCAAGGAAGGCTTTGCAAGTCATCAGTTGGGGTGCAAAGATTACTATGCAATCTACTGAGCAGTCTGAAAAGGGGTGGCCCTCCCCTGGGACTCTGTTTCCCCAGTTATACAATCAGAGCACTAGGCAAAGAGACCCTGCAAGTCTCCTCCAGCCCTGAAACTGCATCCATGAGCCCTTTCATTGAGTTACAACAACCCGACACACAATTACAGAGAACCAGGCATACAGCAAGTGCCTACTAAGTGCAGAAGGGTTCAGGGAGTGATTGCCCCAAACCGCACAATGGGGCAGGATCAGAACCCAGACCTCCCAGTCTCCAGTCCCTTTCTCCTCCTTCCCTGTGATGCCTCCCACCAGGAATGCCATCTCTGTCTCAGCTTTTGATCCCCAGTCACCAGGGAATCTCCTTTTTAGCAGCAATTGGTTTATTGAGTATGGAAAGGTCACCTCCCTCATTGCCCGGTGGAACACGTGGCTGCAAAACACCAACCTTTCACCAACTGCAGGATCTTAATGATCCATGCCATTGATCTGTCCCATTCCTGGTTCTCAGGTTCTGGAAAGACCCCAGCCCTCAGTCACCCCTTGACTGGGAGCTGAAAGGAATCAAATTCCTGCCAATAGCCCTATGGTAGCAAACTGTCTTATTTGTATGGCTACTGTCTCCTTCAAGTCCAAAGGGGGATGCCCAGTCTGACTGCTGGCTGCAGAGGGGTGGAGATGAGAGCTGGTGGCTAGCGTGGTGTGTGGCGAACGTTCAGTTGATCTTTGCAGAAAGAGGATAAGAAAACAGCAAGAGAGGAGGTGACCTTAAGAATGTGATGCTTGGGGTGACCATGCCTACTTTAATCATTTAGGGACATGTGCATTTCAAAAAACCAAGTTCAAACTGATCTCTTAAAAAAGAGAGAAAGAATGCAGATAAAATTTTGGGGAGGTGCTTGGAACTGTTTTACATGTGTATATGTTGGTGATGGTAGAAATTATGTGACTATGTGATGTATGTTTGTCAAAATGCATGAAACTGTAACACAAAACAATGTGAATTTTATTGTATGCAAATGTTATAACTCAATAAACCTAACCCCTATGCAAAAAAAAAAAAAAAAAAAGAAAGACAGAAATTTACTAACTTACATAGTGAATCATCCAGATTTTTTTTTTTTACTTTCAGGCAAGCCTTGATCCAGCAATTCAAACAATGCCTCCAAGGTCCCAGTGTCTAATCTTTTCTCTCACTTCCTTTTGAAGTATCCAGCAGTTTCAAAGGCCTGATAAAAGGTACCCAGATACTCCGGGGTCTCTCAACCTGTAGCAATTTGACCATCTCCACCTCAGATACTACATCCTTACGTCTTACTCTCCAGTAGCTAAGAAAGCAAGTATCTCTTTAATGGAAACCCCAGCAAATGTCTCCCTGCCTCCCTGCACCTCACCGGCTTTTGATGGTCTCAACCCCTGAACCAATCACTGTGGCTTGGGGGTGGAGAATGATTAAGGGTTTAAGCCACTCAGAGGCCTCCCTGAAATGGCAGATGAACTGTGTATCACCCCAACTATAGGACTGAGAATGGGAGGTGGTGGTGCCCCCAATGAACACCAAACTAAACTAAGAGGAGGGGAAAAGGTCAAATGCCCATTACTCTCCCCCAACAGAAACCCCCAACCTGTTTCTTCTAGAGGTTTCTTTCCTTCCTGTTGGCCTCTTCAAAGACTGTCCTCTTGCAGGCACCTTTCCCAGTCTCAAGTCTCTCTGTTCTCCACCAGCCTTCATTGCTATCTCCTCAGAGAAGCAGGGTTGAAGCTATTTACACAGTGGCACCCACTGCTGGCTTACCTCAGCCCCCACACACCACACTCTCCTGTTGTCCCCCACCTCCTTCCAGGGAACTGTGGAGTCTGGTAGCTACCCTGAGAAAAGGAGGGGGTTTGTGGCTCAGGTTCAGAGGAGCGGAGCCCACGGGAATGTCAGATCTTGCATCCTACAACATAGCACCACATGGTGACATGTGGAGAAACTGAGTCTTGGGAGCCCTGAAAGGCACCCAGCCAGACATGGCAGTGTGGAAATCTATCAGGCTGGGTCACAGCCTCCTGCCTCCCAGCCTGCACTCCGCAGTTCCCAGGCACTGTGCTACTGAGCAAGTCGCTTCACTACTCTGAGTGCTGGAGTCTTTGCAAAATGAGGATGATGCTCCTGCATGGGCTGGTCCAAGCCAGACCAGATAGGAGTGGCCAACAAGACCAGATTCCAGCACTAATCACTGATGTGGGTCTCCCATGGCATTCTAGGAACGCAGCTTGTTAGTCATCCACGCTTGTCTCTGTTGTTCTTTAAAGGAAATTTTTCACTAGCCCCTCCACTCTCTTAGCTTGAATTTCCCCAGAAGCAGACCCTGAGATGAATAATTTACTTGGCATGTGCTGGAAGCCCTCACTGGGGAGTGTAGGTACAAGCGAGGGGAGACGACAGCCCTAAAGTCTGCGTATCAAGGGCAGTTTCCACAGTGAGCCACTGAGAGGATGGGAGATTCTACAGACACACACCTCAGCGTTACCTCACCTGAGAAGGGAGAGAGCAGGGGTATTGCTACACCAACCCCCCTCTGTTAATGGCCGAGGGCTTCCTGGGAGGGTTGATTCCCACTTCCCTCCTGTCTGCCCTTCAGGAGAGCAGCGCAAGTATGTGGCCACAGAATCTGGTGGCCGGACCGTGGCATTTGGTCTTAGCCGTTGAATGTGGCTGGTGTGCAAAGAAATGCTTAAAGGCAAGCAGGTGTGGGTACAGCCCTGACAACACATCACACTTGCCTCCCTTCTCCACAGGGAGAAACACCTTGTCTTCTTCAAGACCCACTCAAGAGTGGGTCTTGGTGAAGCCCCGATTCCTCAGTGAAGCCTTCCCCAAAACCCCAACAGAGAATTGGATTTCACCGTTCTGCAGCAATTTTTTCTTGTCTGTCATGAGTATTGCTTTCGCTCATTTGCCACAAGTTTCCTCAAAGGCAACTAGGTGCCCAACACTGCTCGGGTCCCCATCACACTGACCTGTACCCTTTCTTGACTTGCCGTGAGCACTGACAGGGCTCAGCCAGGTTTGTTTCTGCATCTTCAGTGCCTAACACAGAGCAAACACTCAGGAAGCATTGACTGATTGACACCTCACAGTACAAGGGCTAGTCTGGTACAAAATCTGCCAAAATGAAAGTTCTGAAGAAAGCGTAGCTCATGTGTGGGTACACACTGCGTGAGTCCCTCTGAAACCCATCACCACCCCAACCTGTACCCACCTGGCCCCAGGAGCTCCAAACACAGAGCTGAGTCCCCAAGGGAGCCCCCAGCACAGATCCATCTAAAATTAGACCAGCCCCTGCTGGTGCTTAAAATTAGAAGGACTTTGCATTCCAAGATGCCAACAGGTGCCGAGCAACAGTTCATGGACCAAAATAAATCAGAGGCACCCTGGGGCTTAAAATTAGATGAACCCTCTTGGTTCAAACTGTGTAGGCAAAAGGCAAGGTGCCTTCAGTAAAGGGTTGAAAGGAGGGGCCAACCCCTCAGGGTCTGAACTCAGGAGTCAGAGGGAATCTACTTAGTGCCAGGCCCGTGAGGCTGGCTGTGCTCAGTGGTGCTGGGAAAGCAGATCTGTCCTCATTCCTACACCACCCTGCAAACCACAGAGCAGAGCTTCATGGCAGGGACATGTCCAAAGGCACCAGCTGACAGGAGGAGGAGTAGGGATTGGGCCTCTGCTTCTCCCTGACTGCTCTGAGCTAGTTTCAAGGAATCAGACCACTCTCATCTGTTCTAGGAGGGCCTTCACCCACCCGCTCCACCTCCCCTAAGCCCCTTTCTCTGATATCTGGGATCTGCCCCTGGCTGCACTTACTGGGCAAAGTGCAGGGGCCTCTCACTGGCTGGTTTCTCGGTTGACTTATGAGGTCTGGCAGGGGTGGATGGATCGGGCGTCTCCTAGGAGGACATTCTTCAGAAAACCTCCTAAGAGGAAAGGACTAAGCTGACTCTCTTAAGAGAGAGAGTGTGTATGGGGGTCGGGGGGGCAGTGACAGCAGCCCAGAGCCATGTGATAACTTCAGCTGTTGTTAGTGGGGAGCAGTTGGGCATCACATTGCAGCCTCACAGCTCATCCTTAGGAATCCCAGCCCCTTTTACAGAGGAAGTAGCTGGAGACATCACCAAGTGACCCTGGAAAAAGCAAGATGAGGCCTGGGGTTCCAACATCTCCCAGGCCTGTATGTTCAGTTGTGTGGGGGTGCCTGTTCATGGGTGTGTGCACGTATGTGTGGGTATATGCACACATATGAGTGCATGTGGGTATAGGTGTATGCAGATACAGGTGCCAAGACCCTGAATGCAGATGCAATGGGTACCCCACCCCTCAGAACCTCTCCACATTCTACCCATGGGGTCACATTGTCTCCCCCAGGGCTCAACTGGAAATTGCTGTTAATATCAAGACAAAAAGGGCTTTCATCACACTGCCCAACCCCCACGGCTCATCCCAGGACCCCACCAGACTCTCTGTGGGTTCTGGGAGCTTTCCCCTTTGGTGGAAAGTTCCCAAAGAAATAGATTTTAAGTCTGACTCAGCTGAACACCACCGATCTTCCTCTAAAAGAACCTAAAAACAAGTCCTTCTCTGGGTTCCTGGTCAGGGCGAGGTGAGATTCTGCCCTCACCAGCCCTCTGTCTGCAGCTGAACAAAAGAAGCAGCCACCTTGAGTCCCTAGTCATGCATCTTCCGTGGATGACCTGGAGCAAATTCAAACCTCAGTTTCCCCCTGGGTAATGTCAGAGAAATAATGGTTACTTCTTCCTGAGTTGTTCCAAGGAAAGTTAAAATATAAAGTAGTTGCTCAGTAATTGTCAATTTCTTTAAGTATCTTGCATTATAACTTAAAATAAACTTTGTGCTGAGGCTCAGGAACACCGGGTTCTAGTTCTTTGCTCAGCCACTCACACACTACACAACTTTGCTCAAGTTCTTCTCCCTGCATCATAATTATTCAAAATGGAGCTTCAATTCATTCATTCATGTCTACCTCAGTCTGGAGCCTGTATTTAACATGGTGGGTGTAGGTGCGAATGACATGAAGAAGGTTTGTATGGCATCTGGGAGGGCCTCCTGGAAGAAGCAGCCTCTAGGCTGACTCTTCTTTCTTGGGAGGTTGCAAGAGTAAGGAGTCTCGCCCCCAGGGCTCCCCTAGGTCTGTTTGTCAAATGGCTCCCTAATACAGAGCACACAAGTGCACGTACATCTGCGTAGACCTGTGTAGACCCGCAGGACACACCCACCGGGAGACAGGGTTCAACAGGCCCAGCGACGCTATCTCGGGGAGCCAGCGTGATTGAGAGAAAACAGGAAGCAACTCCAAATGCTCAAGCCTCCCTCAGCAGCCCCATTCTTTCTGCACACTTTATGAAAATGAGATGGACAGTGGAGGGTGGGGAGGGTGGGGAGCTTCGTAATGCTCAGGCTATTTCCTGACGTCCTTCCCAGTGCCCCAGAGGCCTGGGCCGAGTGGAGTTATCTCCTCCCTGGCTGGGAGGGGGCTAGTGTGGAGCCAAAAACACCAAGATACGGGGAAGAAGCATGAGGAGCTATACAAACAGGCTGGTGGCTTCAGGCCAACAGGAACTGAGCCAGCACTTCTCCCAGCTCCAGTCCCAACCCAGATGCTGGCTGGTCCCCCAGCTATTGGCCACAGAGGTGATGGGGGTCCAACATCGGGGCGTGAGTCCTGTTTCCTGAGTGAGACCGATGGGGGGACGGGTGTGTGAATCTGAGAAGCAGGAGGTGATTGCGTTCTCGCTCTCCCCCTTTGTACCGGGCTGTCTCCTGCTCCACCACGCAGGGGGTTCTGACTCCACCATCACACTGTACCCCAGCGTCTGTCCTTGCGTCCATCTCCACCTTGCTCCTCATCCCTGCTACTGCACCTCTCCCCTTTTGCCTCTCTCCACAGTGTTCCTCTCCGGGAGTCAGAATCTTTCTCTCCCAAACCAGCAAGCTGACAGGAGAGCTGAAAAACATCCAACCCTAGGAAAACTTGCTAAGAAACACAAATTAAAGTGAGACACTATGTTCTGTCTATCACAATGACAAAAATGGAAAGATCAACTCTCCTTCATTAACAAGGGTGGAACAAACAGAGACGCTTAAAAACTGTTACTTTTCCTGAGTTCCCAGTGGCCCAAGAGAGGTGCTCTTTACACGACATAAGGAGGACATAGTACCCATCTGAAGCCCCCTGGTAGGCCTGACCAGGGGAAATCGAGGTGTATCCCATGAGGTGCACATTTCTCAGACTCCCAGAACCAGAACACCACCCCGTAAGAGACTTCACAAAAGCAAACAAAAATGGTCTATAGCTCAATTAGATTTTTGGAAAATACTGCTGGTATGACCCCCCTCTTCCAGTCCCCCAAAGTCAATTAATATGCAAAAGGCACTGACAAGTCCTGCAGGAAAGAGCCTCACAAAATGGTATTAAACCCAATGTTGCAAAAGCAATGAGGCTGCGGAAGCTTTGTTCTCATTATCGTGGCGCACATTGGGTGGGAGAGCTGCCTTGAGTCACAGGATCACGAATGACAGCTCCCTATGTAGAGCCTTTCAACTACCTTCTTTTATGTTTATGAACAAGGGGTTTTTCTCCATTCCAGACACTGAGTTAAATATGTATTTATTCATCTGATTTGCATGAGATAAATATAAGGATTATCTCCACTTTATATATGAAAAAAGTGAAGTCTCCGAATGGCTGTCACTTGCTACAGTGCAAGTTTTTACTTCCCATATCATTTCTCCAGTCAACAGTATCACTACTTTCTGTTTGGGAAAGTCCAGCTCTCACCATGCAAAGCAGGTGGGTCCTGCCTGGCTTAGGTTAGTTGCCTCTCCCATCCTCTCAGCTAGTACCAGCTTCTAGGAGGGGCATGGAGTCCACCCAGAGCCAATGTACCAGACACACTCGAGGGACTGATTCTTGTTCACTGGAGTCAACAAAGGTGAGGGAGTTATATCTGGGAGCCATAGCACTGGGTCACCATTGTGGTGCAGCCCAACTGGGTGGTATGGATGATGCTGAAATGGTAGAAGCCTGGAGAGACAGAAAAATGAAGCCCAAGGTCGAGTGACCTCATTTGGGTATCTGGATCCATCCACTCCTGAAGCTGGTGCAAATTAGCAGTCAATCTATCTTCATACCCCTTCCCAACTTCTGTTTGATTTTGTTTCAGTTTTCCCATTAGAACCTACACCCAGATCTGCCAGATCCCCGTGTGCATCCCTTTAAATATCATATAAGGTGCTCTGTCCTGGGCAATGGAGTCAGATATTGTCAGAATTGACCTGAGCCCTTTCATTTCACAAATGAGGACACTGAGATGCAGGAAAGCTGAGGGACTCCCTTGAGACCACACTCCAAGTCCATCAAGGAGCTTGCAGTGCCATCTACATACCCCAGTCATTCTGCAGAACCCCTTCCCACATTTACCTGGCCTTGCTCCCTGGCACAGCTCTGAACCTGGGAGATGTCAGCCTCATTTCTGATTTTTAGCAGATGATGACTAAGGCCCACCCTGGTACCCTTGGCTGTGAACGAAGTCCCCAGCCATTTGTTGCCAACAACAGTCCAAGTGCTGACACTCAAGATTGACTTAGTTCTTTTTTCATTTCATTTAGTGTGGATTCTAATGACATCACCCTCACTGGCCTTGTGGGGGATTTTGTCCAGAGGGAGCGAAAGTCAGAGAGCTGCCGTTGACCTACTGAGGGAATAGCATGTACTCCACAACCCACCACTCGAGGTTTCCACGTCTCAGTTTCCTCTTCTGCAAAATGAAATAACACCCTACCTCATTGGGTGTGTCGGGATTGAATGAAATCTCATATGACAGAGCCGAGTACTTGGTGGGAATGCCATTGTGCAAATGCCAATTGGCATCTTCCTCATCATCACCCCATGGAGCCCAGCCTGGTGGGGTAGTGAGAGTTTGGGGTTGAGATTTAGGAGATATGTTTGGGCTGCAGTTATGTGACTAATTCCCCTGAGCCCTAGAAAAGTTCCCTCCATGCTGAGCCTCAGTTTCCCTGAGCACAGAGTGAGAACAAGAGTGTCCCTGGATTTCCAACCCAAACAGCAGGAGGAACAGCTGGAGAAACAGCATTTAGCTGATTGCCATGAGTCCCTTGGGCTGCTGCGGGCCAGGTCTGTGTCAGAGCCCCCTGCCCCGACCCATTAGCTCACCATCCCTGATGGGTTGGATTCTGTCACCCCAATTTGCAGAGGAGGAAAGGGAGACCCAGAAAGAAAGACTCGTATGGGCAGTCCATCCCCAACGTTCCTGGACATGATCCTAAGCAAGCAACTTGGACTCTATTCCACATTTGAAGAGGCTCTTTGGGATGTTTTCTGTTCTCTTGGAATGTGAGTCCCCAAATTACTTGGGGTGAGGAAACCCTGTGTCCAGAGATCTTGATTGCCATTCTGAAAAACCGCTCAGCCACAATTAAGGTATGCAGAGTGGGAGCCCAGGGAGCTCCCCAAGAAAGATTCTTTCCACCAGACCACGTTTCTTTTGGATTGAAAAAGCCCTGCTCGGTTCTTTGCAAACAGCAAAGAAAAGCAAGGAAAACTTTGCTCCATGATTTTTGAGCTGAGGAGGTGGGAAGAACTTGATTCTGAATTCCAGCCTTTTTTTGAACTTTGGTAATTGACACTGGTGACTGCCCAAACTGCTCGTTGGATGTTTCTCAGGGAAGACGTGAAAAAAATGGGAGTGTGGTGGCTAAGAACAGATCCAGTACCTCCCAGTTACAGCTGTGTGCCCTTGGGCAGGTCACTCCACCTCTCTGAGCCTCAGTGTTTGAATGTGTTCCATGGAGCTAACAACCGCATGATTGAAATGACCGGGCAGCTATTGCAGAGTGAGGGTGGTCTAGATGAACTGACAGGGAGTGACAGTAGTTAAGCAGGAGGATGATATTGAGGACATTGTGACGTGACTCTTTGCAGAAGGAATAGCAGCTTTATCTCCTTCCCCTTTCTCCTCCCCATTGGTCCCAAGTCCCAGCCTCCCATCACTAATGCTCTTCGCCATGTGACTTAGAGTGCCTGTCCCCTCTGTGCCACATCCTACAGCTTGCTCTAGCCAATGAGATGTTGGCAAGCACAGACAAGCTTTAAGTGTGCTTGAGTATTTCACTGTGCTCTCCCAACTCTTCCTTGATTGCCCCCAGAACAGGCCCAGAGGAGCCTGCTGGCAGATGAGGGAACAGTCCCGGCCAAAGCTATCCCAGGTCAACCCACAGTTGGCCAAGCCCTGGGGTGTGAGCTAGCCCAGTCAAAATCAGCGGAACACTCTAACCAAACCCAGTGTAAGTCACCAACCTGCAACTCATGAGTGAAATAAATGCTACTGACTCACACTACTTCTCGAGTGGTTTGTTACACAGCGTTATGTGTCAGTAGCGACCGACTCACGACTCACCCAATCCTGCTAATCGTATGAAATAAATCCCACCTTCACCTGACGCCAAGGCACCGTCTTCTGTCCTGGATTTCTGCAACAACTTCCTTCCCCTGCAGATTTCCGGCCCCCCAGTCAGTCACCCCCACATACAGCAACCTTGCAGGGGCTCTTCGGGCAGCAGATGACCTCTCTGAGCCTCCAGTGTGTAGAGTGGAAATTCTCAAGGGTAAAATTCAAGATGTTCAACCACTGGGGCCACACAGATGCCAAGAAGGCAGAAGACAGGCAAGCACAGCCACCCTACAACCTGTAGGACAGTCCAACATGGCTGTTGTGAGGATTCAGTGAGAACAGGGTTCTGTCCATGGGGAGGAGGTAACAACTAAGCAATTCAGAGTCAGAAGGAGCCCTATCATCAGAGTCCAGACTCCTCATTTTAGAGCCAGGGGACTGAGGCACAGAGAGGGAAAGCAACTTGTCCAGAGTCACACAGTATTCAACAACCTGAGAGGGGGTGAGGTGTGCAGGCCAGGAGGCAGGGTGCCCGTGGATCTCCACCCCAGCACCCAGCACATGACTCCAATTGTGTTTGTGGAATGAGCAAGCAAGTGTTTAGATCTTCCTTCCTCCCTTCTGCCATATTCCTCTCCATGCCCCACCAACACCTGCCTCCAGCCTGAGAAAAGGAGGGGTTGAGGTGGTTTCTTCCACATCCAGCTGGAGGGAAAAGTCTAGAACCTGGGTGATATTTCAATCAGCAAGCCTGGGCTCATGGGGACTGAGCACAGGGATGCTAAGCAGCCCCCGGGTGCCAGGAACCCTGAATGGTGGTGTTACTGCAGGAGTCACTGGCGACTTAGGTGATCCAGGTTCACACTCCATTTTGGCCACAAGCTATTGGGGCTCAGTGGTGGCATCTGAGCCTCTGTTTGCTCACCTGTGAAATGGGATGATATAACCTAGCAGAGAAGATGCGCCATACGGTAAATATTAGCTCTTGTCCTTCCAACACTGGGGTCTTGCCTGCCTCCTTTCATCCTGTCAGTGGATGGAGACAAAAGATAACCCCAAAGAGTCCCCCTAGGAAGGCATCTGAGAAGAGGCATTTAGGGTGCCCCTCTCCCTGAAGGTGTGTAGAGGTGGGGATACCCTTTCCTACACTTCACCAAGACCTGATAATCTGCTATGTACATATTTTTAGCCCTAAATATTCATTGTACAGGATAAACTCTGGCCAGGTGTTGGTTAAAGAGACTGGAGTAGAGGCTCGACCCCAACAAAAGGCAGACAGGAAAGGGGGATGAAGGCACCTGGCAGCAGGATAATCCCAGGGCCACACCCCAAGGTGGAGAAGAGGGAGGGGGGTTTAAACCAGTCATGGACGCCCAAGATGTCAGAGTTTGAATTCTAGATTTAATGAGTGACCACAGGCAAGTCCCTGCCTCTCAGTGAGCCTCGGTTTCTCCATCAGGCAGGGGTGTGGCACCCAAACTGGAGGGGTCATGGTGAAGACTAGGACAGAAAGTGGATCAAAGGGACTTACCAGCACCATGGAGTGTGTGCATGAGGTTGCACACCCAGTGCAGAAAGTCGAGTTGGTGTGAATATTGAGCTGGCCTGTCAGCCTGAGCCGGACCAGGGTGATGACAGAGAGATGCCCAGGGCATGTGTTCTAAGAAGGCATCTAGTCCCAATCCTGTCACCCCAACACTGCCTGGAGTATTAAGTAGGGAAGATGAGCCAGGATCTTTGCAGCCCACCCAACCACCTTGCAGTACCCCAGTCCTTCCAGCACTAGCTGCCTGGAGTGGCCTGCCGGCTAGCAAAGGGTTAACAAGAGGCCCTTCCAAAGCAAACAGGGCCCAGAGCTGCAGCCAACCCAGAACTCAAAACACATGGGGAGAGGCCGACCTTCCTGTTCTTCCCTGCCTCCCTCTCCCTCCCCCACCTTAGCAGCCTTTGTGAGGCTCCCCTTTTGCCCCTTTCACCCCTGCCCCTGGCCATCAAGTCCTAGGGATTCTGCCTCCTCTATCCTGGCCTTGTCATGCCCAATCTGTTCCTGCTAAGGGTGGCGGCATCAGGGCCATCAGCTGACCTGCTCTCCCTGCCCCGGTCCCGGCCCCCACCTGCCCAGGTAGCCCTGCCTTGTGAACGCTCCATCACCCTGGTGCAGAAGCACCTGGCTCTTTGGACATCATTGCAGCCTCCCTGGACTCTGAGGGTGGAGTTGCCCTTGAAATGCACACATGGAACCAGCTACCCCTATCCACCCACTGGGAATCTGCAGCAGAGGCTGGGCTGACAGCAGCCAAGTGCTGGATCTGCACCCATCCTGGAAAATGGAGTGGCACCAGCTCAGTCTTCCTGGGGGCAACTGTGGATAGACAGACACTGGACATGGGAAAACTCTTCCTAAACTTCAGGGACCATCCACCTGGGGTCTCAACATGGAAGCATCTCTACCTTCAAACTCTCTTGCTCAAATGATATTTTTGAAGAGGAAGGAATGCTGGTCCTTAGAATTCCCATCCCTCTAAAACAAGGGCAGGTTGGAAACGATCCTTGAGCTTTTGGTAACAGTAAGGATATGTAACATTTTGTTGATCCAAGTTTGTTTCCTAGCACCTCAGCACTTCTATAAATCACTTCATGTAAACCACATGACAACTCTAAAAGGTGGGTCATATTCTCCCCATTTCACAGATGATGAGACTGAGGTTCAATGAAGCATAGACATGTGTCCAATTGTTCTTCTCTATTAAAAATAAGAGAACCAAAAAGTCAGCTTTCTCTCCACCACCCTCACAATTCCTTAGTTGCCAGAACCAGACAAAATCCTTTTCCAGGGCCAGAGAAGCTCCAGCCTGCCCCAGGAGACAGGGAAGTGTCATCTACACTTATGTCCTTAGACAGGGCCTAAGTCATCTACTCCCTTATGATAACAGTGTTTACCAAATGATCTGTCCTTGGGAGGCTTTATGTTAACTCCCCAGGTGACACTTCACCCTCACAGCCACCACTTGGTAGACCTGACCTGACCTGCCATGTCACAGATGAGAAAGTTGAGACTGACATCAGGGAAGTGAATAGCTTGTGGTCACCTGACACAGAGCTGGATTCAGAAGGAGCCCCAGCTCCCTGACTCCCAGGCCAGCACCCCATGGTTTGCAGAGGTTATCAATATCCACACCTATGAATCTGAGCCAACCTCAGACTCCCCAGGGAAGGGGGATTTGAAGGATGCCAGTCCCGACCGTGCAAGAGCATGTGAGAGTTTCTGATTCCGAAGGTCTGAGTGGACCTGAGAATCTGCATCTCTAACAAGTTCCCAGCTGATGCTGATGCTGATGCTGCTGGCTCAGGGACCTCATGATGAGAGTCAGTGCGTGTAACTGGCCTGCCGGACATTTTGAGAAGTTCAAAAGTTGATATTCAGGATAGGGATGGTAGCACCCCAAAAGTAATTCTACATAGCCAATTGTAAATGGGTCCTCCTTGGTGCTGAGCTCCTGAGAGGGAATATACTAGGCCAAAGTGGCATTGCCAGGGTAAGCATGACTAGGCCCCCGAGCAGAATCAAAGGCATTATTTGCAGAACCCAATGCAAAATGAAAACGCAACATTCCTTCCTTAAAAATCTATTTGTGCCTCACACATCTGACAAGGGGCTTATTTCCAAAATATATACAGTTCAACAACAAAACAAACAAGCAAAAAATAGACAACCCAATGGAAAAATGGGCAACAGGCCTAAGTAGACACTTTTCTAAAGACATGCAGATGGCCTAAAGGCACATGAAAAATTGTTCAACGTCACTTATAAGGGAAATGCATATCAAAACCACAGTGAGATATCATCTCGCCCCTGTGAGAATGGCCCATATCGAAAAGAATGGAAACAACAAATGTTGGTGAGGATGTGGAGAAAAAGGAACCCTCATCCGCTATTGATGTGAATGCAATCTGGTGCAGTCTCTATGGAAAATGGTAAGGAGCTTTCTTTGAAAAATTAAAATGGGAACCCCATATGATCCAGCTATACCTATGCTAGGTATTTGCCCAAAGAACATGAAAATACATCTATGGAAAGACTTGAGTGCTTCTATGTTCATAGCAGCATTACCCACCACTGCCAAGTCATGGACCCAACCTGAGACCCAATGACAGGTGACGAGATAAAGAAACTGTGAAGTAGATACTCAGTGGAGTACTACTCAGCTATGAAAAAGATGAAATGGATGGACCTTGAGGTGATTATGCTAAGTGAAATAAGTCAGATAATGAAAGACAGATGGTTTCTCTTAACTGTGGAATATAAACAACCAAAAAACATATACCGCAAAGCACAGCAAAAACATTTCCTGGACTTTGTGAAAAATACACTGGTCACCAAAGGGAACAGGGGAAGGAAGACATGGGATAGGGGTGCAGGCATGAGAGTTTTGGTGGAGAGTTAGTGATGCATGTGCACATATGGAGGAGCGAATGTTACCCCAAAGTTATACATATATGTAAATAGCTGATGAGTTGAAAGAAAAGATAAAGTATATTAAGAATTTCAAGACAGGACCTCCCTGCTGGCCTAGGGGTTAAAGGCTTAGCACTATCACCTCCATGGCCTGAGTTCCATCCCTGATCAGGAAGGTGACCCACATATGGCGCAACAGACCTCTCCTGTCTCGCCTGCTGCTCCCCTAACAGTGGATTCCAGTAAATCCGCCAGTTCTGCTCCACATGTTCTCTCTGGTGAATCCTCTCATCCCCCGCACCTCTGCCCTACACCCCAGTTCTCCTACACAAGAAAAGAATTTCAAGACAATAATAGCAAAACTTCAAACAAAACGTAGGGCCCTTCTGAGCAAGGAGTCCCAGGCAATTGCAGAGCCCCATGCTAAGACACCAACGCTATGCCCCAGGTCTCCTCGCTACACCCTATACTGAGTTCCCATTGACTGAAGACATAACGGGGGTCACGCAGACAACCCCCAGCTCCCCAGCCACCTCTGTCTTCCGGTGAAGCAGTCTGCTCAATCAGTCTGCTTAATCCGTCCTCCAGGTGAAAATAGCCCAAGAGGTGGTGCCTAGACTGGATTTCAGTTTGTTTGCTTTAGATGGAACAACACTGCAGGAAGCTGACCCGGGAGGAAATCCAACCCCTGAAGAATTTGGCCTGCCCTGGCCCGGCTCTCATAGGCCACCACCAGCCCCCTCTCCTCCCCACCCCTCCCCATCTGCATCCTATTCCTGAGCATTTGAGAAAGCTTTGGGAGCAAGGAGGAAGGGCCAGCTGGGCAAAAAGGGGAGAAAATTATTTTCAAAGTCACAGACCAAGGAGATGTAGCCCTGAGGAGTCGTTAAAGAGTGGAGTGATTTTTATAGAAAGAATTGAGGGTTGAGTGATGCTTAAACAGAAGCCACTGGCCCTGCAGAGGCCAGAGAGCACCGCTGCAAAGCCAGTCTCATGGGGCAGGCAAAAGGGAGAGCGGGAGGAAGGGAGGGAGAGAGGGACAGAGGGAAGGCCATTCAGGAGTGGACACCTGCCCCTCGGCCTTCCTGACCCCCATTTGATCCTCACCTACCACCAGCTCTCCTCCCCCCACAGGAAGCACCATTATGGCCCAGACGCAGGTAGCAGGGAGGCAGGTCCAGGCTTCGGTGGCAGGCCTCTGAGTGAAGCCACCATGTCATGGGAGATTTCCAGGGACGAGCACATAGGACTCCCACCTTCTTTCCAGTGACCACAAAGAGAGGAGAGGAGAGCCTGTTGTAGGACCAGATGCCTGGGAGGCTCTCATTTGTAACATCAGGTGACATGTGAGTATATCTGACTTGTGTGTCAGATATACTAACTTGACCTTGGTTATCTAGACAGGGAGTGGAGAAAAGGGTGGGCTTTGTTTTTTAACACTTGGCACCAGGTGAATTTTTCTGACCATAAGTAGTTTTGAAGGTTTGGGTTGACTTTTTAAAATATTGTCTATTAACTGATGAGTGATTAAACAGAATGTGGTATATCCATCCAATAGAATTTTATTCAGCCCTAAAAAGGAATGAAATACTAATGCATGCTACAATATAGATGAACTTCCAAAACATTATGCTAAGTGAAATAGGCCGCTTCATTTATGCCTCCATTGGTATGAAATCACCAGACTAGGCACATCCATGGAAACTGAGAGCAGACTGGTCGCTGCAGTGGACAGAGGAAGGAGGAATGTGGAGTTTCATTTCCAGACAGTTTAATGGGTTTGGAGCTTACTTTTAGATTTATGAAAATGTTTTGAAACTGCATAGAGGTAGTGGTTGCACAACATTGTGAATGTACTAACAACCACTGTGCTGTTTGCTTTAAAATGGTTAATTGTATATTATGTGAATTTCACCTCAATTTAAAAAAAAAAAAAACAGTTTGAACATAAAAGTGGATGCTGGGCATACCTTGCGGGAAGCGTGTTTGGCAGTATCTGCTAAAGCTAGGTGTGCACGGGCTGGGGAGCCAGCAACGCTGCCCAACAGTGAGCTGTGTGGCACCAGAGACCCACAGCCACAGCAGGCAGGTCCTAATAGCCCCACACTGGAAACTACCCAGATGCCCTTCAATTAGACAATGATGAAAGCATAGACTATGGAAGAGTTGAAGAATAGAAAACTACCCAGCAACGAAAAAGGACAAATGGCAAACACATACAAGGCCATGGGTGAATGTCACAGATGCACTGTGAGCAAAAGAACCCAGACACGAAAGAACACACACTCCTTGACTCCATTCACATGAAGTTCAAGGGAACATTAGAAGTGAGAATAGAGGTTACACTTGGTGGGGCAGGGTGTGAGCTTGCAAGGCAGGGTGCCTCTCGTGGATGGAGTGCTTTTGAGCGTTCCTTGTGAGTCAGGCAATATGTCAATCACTTGAGGTGCATCGAATCCTTTAAGTTTTTATACCCATTTCACAGATGAGGAAGCTGGGGCTCGGAAGGCGAGGTTTTGTGCTCAAAGTTAAACAAGGAGTTGAATTGCAGTTTGAGTTTGGATGCAGTTCTTCTTGGTTCCAGACCTATGACAGCCTGGAAGTGGGTCTTTCTTAAACTGAAGCCCCGAGCTCTGAACTCTTACCCTCTAATTTAGGTGTATAAAGTATTTGACATTCAGCAGGAGTTCGATCCATATAGTAATAGTGGTCAGTCTTGTCTAGCAGGAGGGGTATGATAAGGAAGAGCATCGTGTCACTAGGAAGCAGACTCGTGATCAGACAGGAGCTTCAGCAGCCACAGTGGGATGAGCCAGAGGCCCAGCTTGGGAGCCTGCATACCACGTGGCTTACTACAATTGAGCCAGGACCCCCAGTGGAGTACTATCCTCCCAGAACCCCCAGGCCCTGGCCCTTCTGAGGTCTTCTTGATTAGCTGGACAAACCTGCATGGTCACCTCAGGCCTAGATCAGAAGGAACTGGAGTAATGGAGGAGCCAGGACTAGCCCAGTGTGCTCTGAACTACTACTAAAATGTGCATTGAAAATGTATCCAGATCGATCATAGGCCAGATGTCAGGCTCCAAGGACAACATGTATTCCTTGCACGCCCAATGTCCCTAGCACTTTCACAAATGAAAATGGAGAATGCTGTAATTGTCCCAGAATGTCTCCTGGGACAGACAGGAATGGGCCGTGCAGTGTCCTCTTCCAGGGCCAGTTTCTGACAATAGCAAAGACAACCTCAGGCTTAGCGAAAAGGAAATGGCCTCAGTATGCCCATTCTGAAGATGGAGAAACTGAGACCCAGAAAGGGGAATGGGCTTGCCCAAGGTCAAAGGGTGAGAGTTGGAGACGAAGCCAGGATTCAAACCCATGTCCTTGACTCCCAGGCTAGGTTCTTACTCTAAATGCCGCCTCCTGCTCAAAGTTCTTGTGGTTCTCCCTGAAGGTCTCTGACTTGCTGAGTGTTTATAGAAAACCTACTACACACCAGACTTGGTGATAGAAACTAGGAAGACAGCACCCTGTGAGCACACACATGGCCCTGCCCTCAGGAAGGACCTGGTCCATGGAGACAGAGCTTCCAGCTGGCTGCCCCGTACACCCATTCTCAGTCCTGGAAGTTCAGTGCCTTGGGAACTTCAGACATTTACTGGGTCTTTCCTGCATACCAGGCACTGTCTCAAGACTGGGGGAATACAAAGATAAAGAAGACACAGCCCAGGGCCCTAGAAAATCCAGTAGGCTAGAAACTGCGGGTACCTGAAAAATTACAGATTGAAAAGAATGAGTGGTAAATGTTAAAACAGAGACAGTGCCTCAGAGCCTGGGAAGGTTGACAAGGACCTTTTAGGAAATGTGACCTTTGGTGTGGTCTTTTTATAGGGAAGTGACATGTAGGGAAAGGCGTTTCAAAGTGGGAGAAGTGGTTATGAGAAAAAGGTGCAGAGATGGGGCCGTGAACATTGCACCACTGGTTGGAGCAATACATAGATGCTGGGATAGTAGCTTAGGGTTGTATCACAGAAAGAGTTGAAAGCCAGATACGAAGGTTATTTTTCAGTCTGTGTACAAAGTAAGAATGTTTGTATTGGGATTCTTCATGCCTACTCCAGACCTATTAAAGTCAAAATGTTAGATGAGACCAGTTCCTCTGAACGTAAAACATGGCATTACCGTGTAATGCAGAAAGGATATACCTCAAAGAAACTAAAGCAGGAACTCAACCATATATTTGTATTTGCATCGTTCACCATAGCCCAAAAGTGGGGACAATCCAAATGTCCATCAACAAATGAATGCATAAACAAAAGTGGTCCATCCACACAATGGAATATTATTCAGCCCTAAAAAAGAACAAAGTGCATGCTACAACATAAATGAACCTTGAAAACATGCTCAGTGAAAGAAGCCAGACACAAATGCTACTGATTGTATGGTTCCACATATATGAAATGCCCAAAATAAGCAAATCTATAGAGACAGAGAGTAGGTTAGTGATTCACAGAGCTAGGACATTGGGGTAGTGGCTAAAGAGAGCAGGGTCTCTTTGGGGGGTAGTTAAAATGTTCTAAAATTGACTACGTGATGAGCATATACTCAGGGTTATTGAACTGTATACTTTAAATGGGTGAATCATGTGGTGTGTGAATTATGTCTCAGTGCCACAAGAAATGCCCAGGACTTGGATCCTGCATGTCTTAACAAGCACCCCAGGTGATTCTGTTGCTCATTAAAACTAAAAACCTGAGTACAGATAATGGGGCACCATTGAGGCTATGGGGCTAGGGGAATGGAGCAATGTAAGAAATGTTTCCAGAGGTGAATCTGGAAACAGGAAGAAGACTGAAGTGGCATCTCGAGCAATCAGCATGAGGAAACCCAAGTTACCCACACAAAAACTTCTTGCTGGCCAACTCTTGGGGAAATGGTAGTGTCTATCGAAAACACTCTACAGATTTTTTCGACTGCTGTGTGGTGGGCCCTGATTGTCTAAGTTCCTTTTGGGAAACTCCTGGATCTTTTGTCCCCCTACTATAGCTGCCGCATCCCACATTTTTTCTACAAGTATAAATGAAGCCCTCCTTGTTACCACTGCCATTGGGACAGGAATGGCCACAGCCACCCTTACTGGGTGGGAGATGTCATGTCAACCTCACCCAAAAGATTTCATTCCATTTATCTTCTTCTGGTTCAAACCAACACTCTTAGTTTCCCCCCAAATCTGACTGCACTAGCTTTCTAGCCATACCACTCTACATTCCATTCTAGCTGACACCCCCACTCCCTACCCCTGATTTCTCATGTCCTCTCCCTTCTCTACCAGGGCCCAGGCCTCAGGAGCCTCTTCTGAATTTGCAGGGTTAGGTTGGAGAAATCTGGTACCCCACTTCTAGAGTGTGTCCTGCTCCCGCGTGACAGAGGGCTCTCTCTGCATCTCCCATCCAGCCTGTCTGAAATGCTAGTGGCCCCCACTTCTGCAGGGAATGAAGGCCTCCAAGGGGCCCCTTGGCATCATGTCCCAGGAACCACCTTCCAGAATTGTTCTGGACTGTGTAGGAGGAGGCTGGTCACAGTCCCACGAATGACACAGAAGCCTACAGTTGGCAATTCACTCCTTCCTTCACCTCTGTGGGCCTCAGTTTGCTCTTCTATAAAGTGGGGGCAAAAATAGCACATACCCATAGGGCTCCTGTTAGGCCTAACCAGATCATTTATTCTCTCAAAACTTTATAAACAATGTGCCACTAGGCATCATTCTAAGTCTGAACAAAATAAGCAAATGGATCCCTGTCCTCCTGGACCTGACTCTCCAGCAGGGAGGGGGAATCCACACCAACAATAAATATGTAAGTATTACAGCTTGGCAGGAAGGGGGTGTGGAGGAGGATCTGGGGGCTGGGATGATCCGTTTCTTCATCTAGGGACTGGTTACAGGAGCGTGTTCACTCTGCCAAAGTGCACCAAGCTACACTTAAGGTACAGATGCTTTTCTAAATGTGCTACAATTACATCCTGGTAAGTTTTTTTTTTTTTTAATCGATTAGACATTAGGAAGTGATAGGTGCCGTTTGAAAAAAAATAGGGAGAGGAGGAAGGTTTCAATGCCAAGGTGACATCTGAGCAAAGATGCGAGAGGGTGGGGGCATCGGCCTTCTGGGGACCTGGGGGTGGCACCCAGGCTAAAGGGAGAGTCAACGCAGAGGCCAGGAAGCAGAAGGCAGCGGGTGGGAGCTGTTCCTCCACTGATGCTTTCTTCATTTTCCTCTTTGCTCTTCATACCAGCAGCATGAAGACACAGAGAGATGCCCCCATTTTATAAAGAGAAAACTGAGGCTTAAAGAGGTGAGTACCTTGAATGTCACGAATGTCACACAGCAACTTACTGGCTAAGTCCACACCACATTCTGCCCAGTGCCCCACTCTCTACCCGCAGGCCTGGGAATGGGCCTTCTCATTCTGTCCCTGCCAGCTGATGAGGTAGACAGCACCCCTTGAATTTCAGGGCACAGCATAAGGACAGCCACAAACACCTGCCTCAGGTGTTCCTTCGAGATTCTCCAGGGAGCATGCCCTGTACCCCCAACCCCACACTCCTCCTCCTTGCCCCCAGCCCCACCCCCACAAAGCACACACAGGATCAGCCCATGATCTCACTGAGGCTCTTGCCAAAGCAGCTGAAATCGTTCAGGTCTTGGCGCGCCGGTTGGGGAGATGGGGGGCAGGGGCTGGGGGGTTCAGGGGCTGGGGAAGGGGGTGGGAGAAACAAAGCCTTCCTCCTTAGAGACAGTTTGTTCTCCCACAGGCTGTTGAAAATCTGAGGCTTTTATGCTCCAGGCTCAGAAAAGAAAGACTAGGAGACAGTTAAGCTGCAGAAATTTACTCGCTCACTCCTGTGACCCTGGAAGGCCAACTGGAGGACAACTGGAGGCCTCTCCACTGCATGCTGGAAGCCCTGTGAGCAGGCAGGGCCCCAGCTGGGCACCAAGGGGAACCCCAATACCTTCACAACTCCCCCACTGACTTTCCGCAAAGGAATTTACCAAATATTTATAGATGAGTTTCCTCATCTATAAAATGGACAGGATGACTGGGAGAATTAATGAGATCCCTCAAGCACTTAGCTCAGGGCCAAGGACAAGCACGCCTCAGTACGTGCAAGTGATGGTAATTAATTATAAATGTAAGATTATCATCTTCGTGGTAGCAATGATGCTATGAGGTTGAGATAACCAGCTCCTCCCTTTTCCAATCAGGATGTGACGTCCCAGAGGGTTAAGTGACTTATCCGAGGTCTCGCTGCCACATATCCGAGGTCTCAGCTACATGGCTTACAGGGCCTGGTTTGAAATGGTCCCATGCTCAAAACGATCAAGATTTGCAAGATGGCAATAGAAGAGCATTAGACCAAGAGGGGGACCCTCCCAAGTTTAGGACTTCACACTGTGATAGATATCATGCTCATCAAGACAGACCTGCACAGCCAGTGTGAGCAAAGCCAGAATTCACATCCAGGTCTCCCTGACCCCTAGGCCAGTGTCCCTTCTCTTTCTAAACACTGCCATGCCCTAGAACTTGACCCTGCCAGCCCAGCTGTGATTGGGCTGGAACCCAGCTGCCCCCCTCAAGCATCTTCTGTTACCTCAAAGAGAAAACACATGTGCACACACTGAGAGAAGGGAGTAGCCAGTACTGGTAAAATTCAGAACCAGCCCTGCCTAGAAGTTGCCAGGAGGCATACCCACCCTCCCTAGGCCCAGGGAAGCTCCCCCAAGGTCCAAATCAAAAGTTGCCTCCTTCCAAAAGTCTTTAATGATTGCATGTCTGCTCTCCCTTAAAGTCTTTCAACTAATCAAAAGATAGTTGCTGACCACTTACTGTATGCAAATCTCTGTCCTAGCCCTATGAGAGTTTCATAGATACGGTACGTAGGTAGATTCTACCTTCAAGGAGACTTGCTGTCAATAGACTAGAATAAAAATGTTAGCCACAGACAGTATGTAGAAAAAAAGACCAAAAGTTCTCCAAAATACAGTGTTTGTCCTTGGATGGTAGAAATGGGGAGAGTTTTCTCTTTGAGGCAAAAATGAATCTTGCTTAGAGCTGCTAATCTGGCAGCTTAAAGGATTTATGGGCTGATTTGTTTAAATTATAAGAGTGTTTAGGTTTAGGTTTAGATTTTTATTTTAGACCAAGCTGTTGTATTTTTTCAAGGTTTCTATAATGATCCTATAGTGGTTGTATAATTACAGGGAAAAGTTAAAGTTAAATAAAAATAACTTTATTTCAATGATATTTTAAGGTATGAGCTGTGACTAAATGATGGGGAAGGATATGTCCGTCTACCAAACTTGCGTGTCACCTTGCTTCTCTGTGCCTCAGTTTACCCAGCTGAACATAGGGGGACTAGATGAGATGCCCTTTAAGATCTTGCACTTCTGAGTTTCAGAACATTTCATGAGCTACAGAGCAGGGGAAAGTGGGATAGATTTTTGGCCCTAAGCTGAGCCAACTCATTCAGCTGCAAACACATGCTGTATACATATGATGTGCCCATCCTGGGCACACTGCAAATAACAGACCCATGTGACACCTCTAACTTGGTGGGGAAATAGCAAACAAAATATCTCAAATGACCAGTTAAATAAGTTCAAGTTTGCAATGTACTTCAAAGGATAAGTGCAGAGAATTCTGGAATGTAAAGCACAAGAATTAATGTGGAGGTCAGATGAGGCTTCCTAGGAGAAGCCGTTGTTAAGGACTAATAAGAACCAGTGGGGGAAGGGAGCAGGAAAGGTGTGCTGGAGGACCCTAAAGCAGGGGCTACTGCAATAGTGGGAGGAATTTCTAGGATTCTGGAGCAGAGAGGACCAGGACAACGCAAGTGGGGGATGTGGCCACAGCCTAGAGGGGCTGGTCCATGGAGGGCCTTGCAGACCACCCGCAGGGGTCGGCACTTACCTTAAGGCACTGGGGAGCCATGGATGATTCTTATCCAAAGAGGAGCATGGCCAGCTCTTCAAAGTCCTCTTTTCCTAGTGGCAACGCCTTGCGGGGTGGAGCAGAAGGAAGGGGGGCGGGGTGTCTTTGCTGCTGAGATTAACTAAAGGAAGACTTTGTTCATAAATGAGTTCCAGCCAGGTGACAAGAGCAAGGGGCCCACTGGGTGAAAGGATTTGGGGTATCCAAGCACACTGATCACTAAACAGCTGCTCCCAGAAGTATCTTTCTTTATTAAACTTGACGTTCTGGGTTTGCAACTGCTGAACAAACTCCATGCCATGGCCTGTGCTAAATCTCATCTCAGACCCTCCCTCTGGTGTGGGCTCAGTGTGGAACATCCCAGCATGGGATGGCACATAGTAGGTGTTTCATGATAAAAGTCACCATCCACTGAGCAGTTTCCAGATTCCTGAGAGGGCACTGAAACTTTGTAGTCATTGACATAGACCCTTGAGAGAGTCACCAGCGCTGAATCAGAGTCTGATTTAGGCAGAGAAAAAAACTCATCTGGCTGTCACATATCCATATAGATTCTCTGACCGCCAGGATGTCCCCAGTGTCACCTCCTTGAGTTTGAAGATCATGAAATGCTTCAGGATCACCCACCTGACCAACAGAGCAATCGTTCAAATAACCAGCTTATTTTCAGAGTCCAAACTGGGAGGCGGAAGCAAGGTGAGCATGATGAAGGTGGGCAGATCAATGTTGAGGCAGGTGCTGGGTCCTGGGGGGTTGGGGGGGTCTTTCTACTGATCTTTCAGCTTCCACGTGTTTGAGGCTTTCCATTGCTAAAGTTCAATCAGAAAGAAGGCAGTGCAGCCCCATGGTTCAGGCCACAACAGAAGCGTAAGTCCTGGCTCTTGCAAAAATCATCTCTGGCTCACCTCTCAGCCTCTCCGATCCTTTTGTTCAATGGTGGGAACAAGTGTTTCCACACTTTGACTGCACCCCACCCCCAAGCCTTGCCTTCCCTTCCAGTCTCTCCAGGGGGCTCAACACAGGGCTGGCTCCCCAGTCACAGCCATGCTCTCAATGTTCCATTTGACAGATGAGGCCATGGAGGCACCGTGAGAGACTGAGAATTATCATAGTCGCACCATTGGAAAGGGGCCAAGGCAGCATTTCAACCAAGCCCAAACTCAACGGCTTCTCTTATGTAGCCAGGGCTGGCTACATAATTTGCAGGGCCCAGTGCACAATGAAAATGCAAGTTCCCTTGCTCCAAAATTATAACTTGCAAGTGAGTGCCAGCAGAACATGACACTTAGCATGGAGCCCTGTGGGACTGACTGCACAGGTGGAAAGCGGATGAAGCCAGCCCCACCGACCGCACTGATGCTAGCTTCTGTTGTTCTTACTACAACTTCATACTCATAGGTGCTTGGGGCCTGCAAATCAGAGAACAAGGGGACAACAGAATTCTGGAGTCTCAAGGATCTTTGCAAACCGGATGAAAGAATAGTCTCCAGGCCCTCAAGTCGTTGCTAGACTAGGCTCTCAAAGACTAGGAAGAATAAAGAACAAGTTGGCTCATGCTGAGTATTAAAGCTGGAAAAGGTCATCAAATCAACCCATTCTGTAGATGTGGATACTGAGCCCCAGAGAACAGTCATGGCTTTCCTGTCATCCCAGACTCCAGGATCCCCTTCTCACCTAAGGACACTTCTTTGAGTCGCAGACTCTCCCCATTCAGCCAGTGTGTTTCCCCTCTTTCTCCTGCCTCTTCCCCACCCCCTGAAGGGTTCTCAATTCCACGGACCTCCACAGGGCCCCCCCTTCTCCCAAGCCATCTTAAGTCAGAGCCCCAAGAGAGTGTTACCAGCAGCCCCCTAATTCAGATGATATCTGCTTTACAAAGAAATAGGATAGAGGTCTGAGAAGGAGGCAAATGGTGCCCCGCGAAAGAGGCCCTCATCAGCCTATTAGGAGCCAGGAGTTTGTTTTTTATTAATATTTTTTTCTGCATGGCGTGCTGCAAATAAGAACATTCAGAGAGCAAATTGGTGGCGTATTTATTGCTGTTGGTTCTTCAGCAGCACTAAGCTGGTAATAACAGAGAAGATGCTTGAAGGGCAAGCTCAATTCCCTCTGGTTAAAGGGATCAGGGCTCGCTCCGAGGCTGCGTTTTGTCAAGTAGCCCCAAGTGCAGACCCAGAATGCCCAAGCTAATAGCTTAATAGGATTGAGGCTTCTGCATGCTGCCTCCGTCCCTGTGGGCTCCTGAGGCTACGGGGCCTAGCTTCAAGCTCCAGGTGCCCACTGGGCCCTGCCAGGCTGTGCTCTCAGTGCTGCACCTACTGTTGTGGCTGGGTGTGTACCTATTTGGGGCCACAGATAGCCTGCACCACCCTCCCCTCTGGGAAATGCCTCCATGCCTTCAGGCAGCAGGCCCTCTCTTTTCTACAGGGACTCCGGGCAAGGTGACCATGTATCTGAAAAATTATGCTGGGGAAGAGGGCTGTACACTCCCTGGACACCACTCTTCAGCTTGTGTCCCCCACCAGGACAGAGGAGGCACAGTGGGTTGCTTAGATTTGGGGCAGGACCTGGGCCAGGCTTGCTAGTAGGCAGGACACCGAGACCCACTTCACTTCTCTTCTTTGTAGAAGGCCCAGGGCCTCATCCTGCTGGAAAAGGCCATGCTGCCTGGCTTTCTTGCCCTCCTCTGATTTACCCCCTGGGTGTAGCCTTGTTAACATCCTCTCATGCATTCTTCCCTATGGCAAGCCAGAGCGGGCAAGTTTCATCATTTGATTTGGTGGGGCAATGAGCCCCCTAGAACTCACCCCTAGGCCCTGGGCCCCAAGCCAATAACACCCACCTCCAACGCCCACTACCAACCAAGTGAAGCTGACATTCCAGTCCTTCTCTTCCCATTCACATCTCCTTTGAAAATCAGGTATATTGCTTTGAACAATTTAATTCTACTGCCCAGGACAAACTTGGTTCGGTGTTGATTTAAAGACCGAACACCAGGTAAGACAAGTTCGACCACTATTCACCTCTTTTCACCTGCTCTTACCATACTGTCGGAGGCTCAGTTATCACACGTTCCTTCCCTGTAGAAGAAACCTTCATCTCTTTCTCCCAGGCTCCCAGCTCTCTAAATACCTGTGACTATCAAATATAAATACATGTAAATATAATTCTGTGGTCATTTGTGTTCAGGATTGAGAATTTCCTCTTAGAGGGAAAAGGCAGGAAGGGAAAAGCTTGTAAGCACAGGCTGTGCTTCATTAAGAAGCGTGTTTGGGGTGGCGATCACTTTTCTCTAACCTAGACAAGGCGGCTGGAGGCTGACCTCCGTACATCCTGAAATTTCATCAACTTCTTTTCTCTACCAAAGAGCCTCTCCTGACCCCTCCCCCACCCAAACAGAGCCCCTTCCTTCCTGTCTCCCCAAGGACCTCCAGGGGTCACAGGGACTGCGTGAAATACGCTCCTCTGCTCTATCAGTGGGGCTCCGGGCTTCCAGACGGCTGGAGATGCCTGGCAGGCCGCCCGCAGCCACGTGATGGGGCCCTGGGTCACGAACAGCGGGGCTGAAGGGCTGGAGCTGAGTGTCTGGAGGGGGAGGCCTGAACTGACGGGGAGGAATCCTTGCCCTGATTTCAGCAACAGACACGTTCTGTAACACGCTGCACCATTCACAAAACCCTTTCAGAATACTAATAAACAGAATATCAGTAACATTGATAATCACACCAGCTATGATTGACTGCTTACTTCCTCCAACTAGACTGCATACTGTGTCAACTATGTGTTGGGTATTTATTAGATACTAACATTTTATAAACATTAGGGTATCTGATCCCCACAACCATCATAGGAAGGAGGGTATTATTCTCTGTTACTCAACCCATTTCACAGATGAGGAACCTGAGGCCCAACAGAGGTGAGCATCCTTGCCCAGGGGCACCCAAGGGCAAGGAGTGGTGCCCGGTACTGTACCTGGGAGCACACCTTTCTCTCTAACATTGTCCTAACATTCACCATAGGTGTCAAAAAGATGTGAGATGTCAGATGAAGATGCCAAAATGATCATTCTTCCTGGATTTAGCTCAAAAAAAGCCTCCCCCTGAACCTGAGTCTTTTGTCGGTGATTCTGAGACTCCCCACATGCCCTCCTGGCCCCAAATGTCCTCATCTATAAAGTTCCAAGATTCCAAACCATGGCCCATCTGAGCAGAATCCTGATAGAAAGCTGGTGCCTACCTGCCTGGCCCCGATGTGTGGGTTATCCCAGCCATTTCAGCATCAGAAATATTGAAAACAGCTCACAATCTACACCTCCTGAAGTCCCCACCATCACTGCCTTTGACAGGGTTCCCCAATGCCGGGCTTTGCAGGGACATACAGGGTCGCCATGTTGGTTTCAGGTCTGGGCAGACCAGAGGGCCTCAATGCAGGAGGCAGAACCTTCTGGTGCTCGAGACTTAACCTCTCGCCAGTCCTGAAGGGGCTGGGAGGGGGGTGGAGGGCCCGTTCAGCCTGAGTGGTGAAGCCCCCTTCAGCTGGCGGGACATCAAAACCCACACAAAATGCTTCCATGTGGTGCCAGCCCTCGGCCTGTGTCCTTCACGTCGGATTAATCCCCGGGCCGCTCGGACAGACATGTCCTCACAACTCTGCTTTCATGTTTGCCCACAATTTCAATGTCATCACACAAAATCAAGGCTAATTGTGAACAGACCTCCCCCAACCCCCTGCCTGGCCTCCCCACCCCCCTCCTGCTTTCCCGGTCCACATCTGGATCCCACAACCTCTCTCTGGGGCCTCAGAGACCTGCTCAGGCTGCAAACTCAGAATCGAACGTGATCTCCCTTCCTTCCCAGCCTCCTAAGTATATATGTTGGAATGTTCTTTTCTCTCCTTTGCACTGACTTTGTCATCGCCGAGACTACCCTATGGAATCTCCACCTTTCTGGCAAATTCAAGACAAACCCACCCTCTCTACTCAACAGGGAGAATCTAACCCCCTGCCTGCCAGCACAACCCACTCTGACCTGTACCATCTTTCAAGTGTGCTGCAGCCCATCTTAGTGCATCCTGCCTTCACCCCGCCTGGAGCCCAGACTGTGTTAGCAACTCTAGTTATCCACAGCAAAAGGGAAACAATCCCACTTGATAGGGCCCCCCAGGCTGAGAGAAGGAACCTGATGCAGGAAAAATTGAGGTGCTTGTCATCCTTAGAGAATGTGGCTTTGGAGTTTACTGATGACTTGTCTGGAGAAGAGAAGGAGGAATCTAGGGCAAAACCCCAGGTTCTGAGGGCAGTTCAATGGTGGGATAGGAACCCCTAAGCACCCAGGACTCCATGGAAGGGAAGATCCTGAGGATAGAAAAGTGTGTGTTTGGGGTAGGGCGGAATCCAATCACTGGTTAATGTCAACTATGTGTGGCCCCCAAAGCATTCCATAAAGGGTGTCTTTGAATCATACTAACACATCCTTGCTACACAAAGCATTCAGTAATTTCAGAATCCAAAGGAGGCTCGGAGACCACTGGGCAAGGGAGAAAGCTGAGGCCCAGAGAGAAGAGAAGGCCTTGCCCAAGATGGTAGGGAAAGGCGACCTTCTGGCCCAGAAGGATCTTTGCTTGCTTGACATTGCTTGTTGGAAAAGATGGCAGTGAGTGTACTGGTGGCCTATGATTGTACTGGAGGGTCCCACAGAATGCAGCCACTGTGGAAAAATCTGAGGGGACACAGGAATTTGAGTTTGGATCTGGACTCAGCAAACACCACCCTATGGCCCAGGGCTGGGTCCATAGGCCCAGGCCACAGGTACTAAGGTTTAGCAGAAGAGCAGGGCATGAACACAGGCTCTGGAAGCAGAAGCCCTGGCCTCGGCCCCACCTGTTCACACACTCATGCACCCAAGAGCAGCCCCTAACCTCTGTGGAGTGGACTTGGTCCCCACCTGACCTCACAGTACCAGCTCCATCTTGAAGGCGATGGCCAAGTGCTTACACAAATTCACCCGGTAGCTCATGGCCTGCCCTGCATGATATCTTCCTCCCCACTTGCCAGATGTAGAAACTGAGGCACCAATGCACAGAAGGACACACGAGATATTGGGATTCCAATTAAAAATCCAAAGTGATTGATTAGGAAAATGAATAAAAGACGATGCAAATTATTTAATAGACCAGTGAATTGATAAACAAGGAGATGAATGATCAGCCGAATGAATGATGGATGGATTGAATGAGTGAATATAAATTTGCCCTTCTGCCAGACTCTAGGGCACATTTCACGTTTTCCTCCTCGAGGTGAAATGCAGCGCTGGAGAAGTACCCCCACTTCATTTCCAAGGACCGCAGAAGGGAATTTAAACGCACGCTCTCCCCTATCGTCCCATCTGCCAAGAATGAGGCTGAAGCTGCTCGGACAAATGAAATTCTGACAAAGCGTGTCACAGGCTTGAAGCTCCTGTCACTGGAGGGAGAGACGCACATTTGAATTCGGGAGAAGTGGAAGCTTCGAACGACAATTGTGCAGTCCCGCCGACTTCCCTCTGACCTTCTGCCGGCACCGGAGGGCTCTCGCCTGTAAACATCCCCCAAATAGTTTATCTTAATAAAAGCGCCTGTAATGGAGACGGAGTTAATTTGAAATGGTTTCCACGGCCCGGCGTTCGTCTTGTCAGCCAGTTGCTGGCCGGAATCACTGCTGCCGGCTGCGGTGGGTCCTGCCAGCGCCTTCAGGCCCAGCCACAGGGCAGCGCGACACTGTGGAAGGGAGCAACTTGTGGCAAACGTGGGTGATTGCAATCAGTGCTAGACTTGAGCTCAGACCTGTTCAAGGGTCTAACATCCACACCCCAACATCTCTTTCCTGGGACCCATGAGCAGCAGGTGACTGGGGGACCATTCTACAGATGTAGAAACTGAGGCCTGGGAGGAGCATACAGGGAGCCAGTGGTCACCTGGCAAATTCCCGGAGGGCCAGAAACTGCTGTCCATTCCTGAACACACATGCAAATGATGGCCGGTTTCCTGGCACTGCAGTGGCAGAGTTGAATAAAACAAAATGGGAAACCCAGGCTCCATACACAGGGGAAGGAGAAAGCAGCAGCTCTGGAGACGAGGCAGAAAGACCCGAGTTCAAAGCTCATATCAGCTGCCTCCTGGATGGATCACTTGTAGAATATTTTTTAACTGTTCTGAGTCCCTATAAGAAAAGTAATAATATTTCACAGGGAGGCTTTGAGGGTCAGATGTCTTTGCATGGGAATAGAAAGGCCTCCTGTGGTGTCTGCCACAGGGGCTGCCTCACCAAGTGTAAATTCCCTCCCTGCCATTCCTAATCCAGTGCCTTTTCACCCAAACCCCTCTGCCTCCCTGTTTTACCCCGGCCTGAGCTTCCCTGCTGCCAGACCCTAGACCTTGCAGATGTGGCAAACACGGAAAGCATTAGCTCGCAAGCAATTGTCTGCACGGCCGTGTTTATGTTTGCAATAAAAGCAAGCAGGTGCTGGCAATTTAACTAATCAGGTACCATCCTGGCCCCAGACACCCGCCTGCCCGCCATCTCTAATCCCTGCTTGGTCTTCCCGAGCCTGTAATTAGTCTGGTCCCCTGGTCAGTCCTGCACAGCTCAGATGACAGCCACCGGATGGAAAGACAGAAAAACGGACAGACCCTCGGTGGTCCAAGACCAGAGGTATGGGGGGAGACTTCCTCAGGCCCATCCCAACAGTGACATAAAAACAGACTTCCCTTGCTTTTTCTGCAACCATCTTTTGAGGTCATCTTTTGAGGGATGGAAATTGTCTGGGGTCTTCACAGGGGAAAATGAGCAAATTCTAGAGGTTGTGCGGTCCCCCAGATCCTTAGGAAAATCCCAGCGTGGGTCAAACTACATTCCCCAAAATCAACTCAATCAACTTGACCTAGAGAATCTGGCCCAGTGGTCTCTAAACACACCAGGTACAGAATCCAGAAACAAGTTCATGGGTCCTGCTTGCCCCATTGTCCACATACTTCCTGTGACCTCAGGTCCATGCCATCAGCCTTTCTGGGCCTCAGTGTCCTTATCTGTCAAGTGGGTGGATTACAATAGAGCAGGATTTCTGAACCTCAGCACTATTGACATTTGGGGCTAAATCATCCTTTGTTGGAAGAACTGTCCTGTCCACTGGCAGGTGTTTAGCAGCATACCTGGCCTCTACCCATTAGATGCCAGCAACTGCTCTCCCCACTTGCACTATCCAAAAATGTCTCCAGACATTGCCTGATGTCATTCCTTCAGCTAGAGCCACCAAGATACAAAAAGGAAGAACAATATAAAATATATGTAAAATAAAATTTAAATAAAAGCCACCAAGATAGAGCTGGCTCTGTTCTCCACCCTCACTGAGCCTCAGAAAACTGAAGCCTCAGAAAAAGAATCATGCTCTGCTTCCCTCCCCTGTGGGCTACAACTGATGTGGAACAGACCCCAGGCTGGATTTTTTTAAGAGTTCCCTGGGTGATTTTAATGCTCTCATAAGGGTGAGAAGATCAGAGGACCCCTTCCCTGTCTTTTTTTTTTTAAAGATTTATTTATTTATGCATATAAGAACCAGGGTACAGATCAGAGGTGTGGGAGGGTGGGAGGATCCACCAGAGACAGAGTGGGGAACAGAATAGGCAGATGTACTGAAATACACTGCTGAAGGAAGCAGCAGGCAAGCCAGGAGAGGTCTGCTGCGCCATGTGGGTCACCTCCCTGGCCAGGGATTGAACTCGTGCTGCAGTGGCTGCAGATTGCTTCATAGGTTGTGTCTTAACCCCTTGCGCCACCAGGGAGGCCCTTCCCTTTCTGAGCAGGGACCTTGCAGGAGCGCAGCATGTCTGTCATACAGGCCTCTGAGAACTGCACCAGCTGCCCCTGACCCAACCTCGGATGACTTTTATGTGTCTTAGCAGACATTACTTAACCCACTCTGAGTTGACCAGCATCCAATCAAATACAGGCGCTGCAACACTTCCACAATGAATTAGCTTAAATGGTGCATTCTAACTGTGGGAAGTAACTTTAGTAAGGACAGCAGAGACCTCGTGAACCTTTCCATGGGACTTAGCTCCCTGAGTGTTTCCCACAAGTTCTGTCCCACTCCTGGGGGGATTTCCCCTTTGCCCATAGAGGACAGTCCAGCCCCCAGAGCTCCCAGGCCCTCTTCCAGCACAGAGTGCCAGGACCAGGGCCCCAGGCTCCTCCCTGGATCCCTCCTCCCTGGATCCCACCTCCTTGGATCCCTCTTCCCTATGTCCCTCCCCCTGGATCCCTCCTCCCTGTGCCCACTCCCCCTGGATCCCTCCTCCCTATGCCCACTCCCCCTGGATCCCTCCTCCCTGGTCTCTCCTCCCTATATCCCTTCTCCTTTCCCCCATTTCCCCTCTCCCCACACCCCTTCTCCCTGCCTCCCCATTTCTCCCTCTTCCCACCACCCCCTCTCCCCACCTCCCTCCCTCCCATCTGCCCATGCTGACATCTGGGCCAGCCAGCCCTGGACAGTCCACTTCTTTCCTTCTTTTAGCCCTTCCCCATGCTGTTCCCTCAGCTTAGAAACCCGTTCCCAGTCTCTCTGCCAGATTGATGCACCTCCACTCCTCAGAGCTCAACACAAACATCACTTCCTCAGGGAAGCCATCTCTGTCACCAATTCTTTCAGCAAAATGAATCTTCTAAGAGGATTGGCCACCATCTGTAATTAGGGAAATTTGTCTGGATAAGCAGCTGTCTCCCTGACATCGACCAGGGGCTCCTGAAGGGCAGGCATTGGTCTGCTGAGTGACTTCTGTGCCAGGTCAGGGGTTGGCACTGTGGCAAAGTGCGGGTGGGTCCCAGTCTCTGCACCCAGGGACACCCATGGGTCCCCTGTGGGGTTGGCTGAGGCTACAGTTTCACAGGGGAGCACCGTGGCTGAGAGCCAAGTCCTCTTGCTCCTGGGTGCCACCCTGTTTCCTGCACACATGGGGACACAGCCGCTGTGTCTTCCAGCTGCAGATTGCTCTACAAGTTGGGTGCCACCAAGCTGGGGGTGCCACATGACCGTTAGTACTCGGGGCACACCTCCCTAGGCTGCTGGCGAGGGCTGCAGCTCCTGGGGGCTTCTCCCACTTAAGGAACTGGAAGATGGTTTGAATAGTGAAATAGACAGTTGTTCTTTTCAAATTAATCCTATTTTCTGTAAAAGGAGTGCAGTGACATGAGTTTTCATATTAAAAAACTGTCTAAAGGTGCTAAAAGACATTTTAGTCAAAGCAGTGGTCCCCACCCTGGCTCACTCCCTAACTGCCCCCCAGAGGCAGCACCCTTCAACGTTTCTGGTTGTCTCTGAATCTATTTCAAATACTATGTGTACTGACTATTTCACTACTTCAATTTTAAATACATAAAAGTATTATGTCTACATTTGTGTTTTTAAGAACAGGTTTTAGGATCTGGCACACACTGTGTTGCTTACTCCAAGGCTTCCTGCTGTGTGAACTTGGGCTGATTTCTTGACCTCTCTGAGCATCAGTTTCCTCAGTTGCAAGGTTGGATAAGAAGGCCTATCTGGTTCCATGACTCGGGCTTAAATTGTGTTGATCGTGTAAACCCTCTGAGTGTGTGATAAAGCAAATAACACAGTCATGTTCACATCTGGGACCCCAGAGAAGTGAAGGGCCAGCTTCCTGCACTCACCTCTTAGAAAACAGAAGACCTGAAAATGACAGTTTATTTTCTCGGAAGCTCTCAAAGCACAAGAGAGCAAAGAGGCAGAAAGTGGCCAGGGTAAGAGATGGGCGCTGGGAGATAAGAAAGGTCTGACAAGCACACTGCTATGAACCACGTTTCATATGAAATTCTCGCAAGGTTCATATCAGCTCCAGTATATGAAGCCAAAACCATGTGCAACATTCAAGCCCCACCTCACAACCACTGGCAACCCCCAGACTGTGGCTCCCTATCTCCCCAGTCCATGTTTCACCCAAGTTTTAACTTCCTTCCACACCCCAATTCTTTTGACAAATGTCTGCTTTTGACCTTGTCCTGAGCCTCCTACAGAAAGATGCTCATGATCTCCCAGGCTCAGCCCTTCTCCATCCACAGACTCAAGGACCCTCCAGCCAGGCCACCAACCACCTTTGACAGGTGCAAGTTCTCCCACCAAGATCCGGTTTCTCACCATCATCATAAGCTCTTAAGTACAGAGACCTTCCCTGCCCCCCCCATTCTGGCCCCTGCAACAATACAAAGACAAAGAAGGGCAACAGTCCGTATTTGTCAACGGAGGAGGAAGGCCTCACAGGGAAGGCAAGTGGAGCCAAGTATTTCTTCTGATAAAGCTAGTCAGAACTCTGGGCACTATTTTCCCATGCACAGTCCCCTCCTCCAGCCAACCAAGTGTTGATTGAGTACCTACTATATGCCAGGCACTGTCCTAGGAGCTAAGAACAAAGCAGTTATTTATTCATCTGTCCAGACACCAACATTTTATTAAGCATCTACTATATGCTAGGCAGTGTGATTGCAACGCAAATGGGGATCCTGCCCCCTCAGAGATGGACTCAGTCACAGCTAAGAAAGGCATCGTGCTGGCGCCCCAGGCAGAGTGAGAGCTCAAGACACAATTGCTGAATTGAATAGGAAGTCCTTATTTCTACCTTGTGCAAAACATATTCAAATGGCCTTTAAGCTGCAAAGCTCAATGGGCTTTCACTGACAACAACTGTTTGGCCCTGGCATGAGTGACTTCAGTCCAGCCTCAGGACAGCCCTATGTGATGGGCACCCACCCCCCATTTTACAGGGTGGAAACTGAGGCTCAGGGAAGCTGGATTATCCCAGATGACCCGCAGAAATGAGATCAGAGCCAAGTCTCTCTGAGTCTGGACTCCTCTCTGCACATCATTTGTCACTCTGTTTTTAAACTTCCCATTCGGGGCCTCCCTGGTGGCGCAGGGGTTAAAGACAGTGCTATCAAGCTATTGCCAGCTACTGCAGCATGAGTTTGATCCCAGCCAGGGAGCTGCCCACATGGCACAGCAGATCTCTCCTGACTTGTGTACGCTGCTCCCCTCAGCAGTGTGTTTCAGTCAGTCTGCCTGTTCTGCTCCCCATTCTCTCTGATTAATTATCTCACCCCCTGCACCTCTGGCTTATACCCCAGTTCTTATACGCATAAATAAATAAATCTTTAAAAAAATAAAAAATATATAAGCTTCTCATTCGGTACGAGGAAGTTGCTATCAGTTTCCAACCTCTTGGGCATTTGGGCAGACTCGCAAGTGAAATTTGGGGTTTCCCCAGAAAACAGTGTCAGAAATATAACAAGACACCACCTAAGTTGTTCCACCATCCTGAGAAGGAAGCCAGATTGTGCAATGGAGGTGCAGGCAAATGCACCTCCATGTAGACATAAGCTCCCTGCCATGGGAGGTGTTCAAACACTTGTCAAGGGTACCAGAGTAGAATTCCAGCATGATGAGTTGAACAAATAGAAATAACTATATTTATTCATTATCAGAAATTATAATAATCACATAACACCCATAACTCTAGGAAAGTATTATTATCTGTCTTTGACAAAAAGGGAAATTGAGTCTCAGAAAGACTAAGTGACTTAGCAAGTAGCCAAAAACCAAGCTCTCAGTCTGTCTAGTTCTGAAACCATGCTCTAAATATTCCACTTGACATGAACTGTGATGTTTCTACCTTAATGTTTGTGATTATCAGCTCATAGTGGTGGAGAGGAGCTAGTCCCAAGTTCAAGATGTATTAAATGGGGCCTCCCCTGGTGGCACAGCAGTTGAGCACTGGGCTGCAAAGCTGCCCACAGCCTCTGCAGTACTGGTTCGATCCCCGGCTGCCAGCGAGGGTCCCACATGGTGCGCAGACCTCTCCTGCCGTGCCTGCTGCTCCCCTCAGCAGTGTATTTCGTCTGTCTGCCTGTTCTGTTCCCCGCTCTGGCTCTGGCGAATTCTCTCACCCTCCTGTGCTTCTGGTGCTTGTATAAATAAATAAATAAATCTTCAAAAAAAATGTATTAAATGAAGGACATTGAACATCGAAGAGGCTCATATGGCTGTACCACAGGGCCTTTACAGAACCATGGAAGGGACTGGAAATTGTAGGCTCCAAGGGGCCCGTGAACCAGAGAAGAGATCAATTCAGCTCAGGCTCCTGAGGCTCCCCTGTTGCCAGTTGGGTTCCCGGGAGGGGTGGTGACAGGCGCTCCCTCACCCCAGAGGCCTCTGGGGGCATTGGCCTCCCTGTTCAGCTCGCCTAACATTTTCTATTTAAATGCAAATTTTGACTTTTCACTTGGCAGCTAGCAAAAGTTTTTTGCACTGGAATGAGGGTCACAATAATAATTTATCCACAGGCCTTTTTCTAACAATTATTATTTGTTCAAGGGAGAGGGTGGAGGCCTTGTCGGCTGGGCGAAGGGGCTCAGTGCCGGCACAAGGAACGGCCTGCAGGTGTCAGGAGCAGAGGCTGAGGCCCTCTCCCCAAGGTAGGGGCAAGGTGTAAGTAGAGGCTGCCCACCCTGGGGACCTCCACCCTTGGGACCTGAAGAAAACAAACTGGTGTTTACTCAGCCCTAAACCTCTGCTAAAGTCTGAGTAGGTCTGAAGCCTCCTTGATAAGCAAGGTTTGGTTTTAGAGCTCAGGGAGCTCCTAGGGGACAGAAAAGGAAATAGATGGTGGATGGGGGTGGGGAAACTATACCCTGCTAAGGCAGGGGCCCAGATGAGGCTCTTGAGCCAGCTAGAAGGTCTTGGAAGGCTTCCTGCAGGAGGTGACGGTTACTCCTAGTCTTAAAAATTGTGGTAAGACAGGTCACATATTCTACTGGGAAGAGTGTGTCCATTGGTGTCCTCTATGAGCAATAATTAGATCAAAATGGCAATATAACAAATAAGCCACTTTCTGGTCTAGGAATTTATGTTATAGAGTTTCCCACACACATGCAGATAGACATATAAGGTAATTCAATGAAGTACTTAATTAATGGCAAAATGCTAGAAACAATCTGGATAATAAGGGACTAGACAAATTAATGATAGTATATCCACATGCTAGAATACTATGCAGCTATGAAAAGTGATTAAGCAAGCACTTTGTTGTCAAATATGGAAGTGTTCCCTGTTATAGTGAAAAAAGATGGATTAAGCCTAGTAGAGTTTGTGTAAGAGGTAGCAGGTGGACAGCCTTTTAAAGGGTTTGCTTACATTTGCTTAAACTGTCACTGCATGGGCTCATGCAAATTGGGTCCAGGGTTTCCCTGTGAGAAAGGATCTTGGGAAGCCGGAGGGTGGCATGAAGGGGAAGTTTCCAGTGCATACCTCTCTGTCCTGTGAATTTTGATCCATCTGTGTATAATACTGATTCAAAAACTGAATTAATTTTTTTCCAGAAGACAGGCTGTCAGAGAGACAGCAAGACTCCCAGGAGGACAGAATAGGTGAGGCAGGAGAGAGTGGCTGGACCACTGGGGTGAGCACTGGTCAGCCTTGCAATGGAGTCTATGAAGACAGCAGGAGCCACTTTGCCTGCGGGAACATAAGCTTGGCCCAGGCATTTCTCCTTGGGTCCCTGAGCAGCCCACAAGTCCTTTCTGAGCTTCCCTGCCCTCTCCTGTCGATGGAGAGGACTATGCCTTCCTGGTTGATGTTACCAGGTTAATGACCAACTAGAGACCAACGGCAGGGCAAGGACTTCATAAAGTGCCGTGCTGCAGGTCAGCCTCCTCCTTCGAGTTCACCCTTCTTCCTTCAGTGTTTGCGGAACAGAAGTCATGTTGGGGAGAAAGTGCCACACACCCCCTGACTCGGGACGGGACATCCCCTGCAGCTTCTGTGTGGGGCTCCTCCACCTGACCAAGCATCTCTGGTCTTTTTTTTTTTTTTTCAGGTCCCCAAGAAAACAGCTCATGAGACAAGGACTTGGGGGCAGGTAGTTTTACTGGAGTCGCAGAAAGAGCAGAGAGTAAATCAGAGAAGGAGGAATGGGCAGGAAAGAGGGTACTATCAGAGGTTACGATGGGCGCAGCTAGATCTCCATCCTACTGGGACTTTCTGAGGAATGACCTAAAATATGCCTCAGGACTGTTCCTCCAAAGGATGGGAGATTGGAGCTCTTATCCATGATGCTGTCCCCTACCGAGGGCACCCCCCTCAGTGTCAGGCAGACAACAGGGCGATGCCGGAGCTCAGGTGAGGGGTAGTCATTCTGCCTAGAACCATCCACATGGCCATCCTGAAACCAGAGGTGGGCCCAGGGCATTGACACAGAACACAGGAAGTCCCCACTTCACTCAGCAATCCCCTCTCCCTTTACAACTTCCCCTAGACCACTTACACTACTTTCTAGTGGCC
Source organism: Talpa europaea (assembly GCF_964194135.1). NCBI lineage: Eukaryota > Metazoa > Chordata > Mammalia > Eulipotyphla > Talpidae > Talpa > Talpa europaea. The sequence continues at coordinate 17,159,483 of NC_140082.1, read as the reverse complement.
AAAGCAAGTCACATAGCCAAGCCCAGGTTCCAAGGGCGGGAAATAGCCTTCACTTCTTGATGGAGTGCACTGTGAAGGCAATTGCTAAGGGGCGAGGCAACAGGGAGGAGTGAAGGGCTGGGCACAGCAACTGCCCCCATCCTCCCTGACAACTGTACTTAGAGAAACACCACCCAAGAGTATCATTCTACCTACATGGTTTTCCTTGTTGCACTCATTCTGATGTGCTATAATCTTGTTTATTTAGTAGTTAACTTGTTCTTGTCTCTTCCCCATGAGAATGCAAGACTCAGAACAAGTTCAGTGCCTAACACATAGTAGGGATTGAGAAAGCACTGTCATGACCTCATTTCCATCAGTGCCAACACTTCTCTCCCCACCCCCACCCCCCGATGAAAAAAATGAGTCAGATGGGGGAGGGTGGGTGCTGCAATGGCCTGGACATTTCCCCTAGTATAGGGCTTAGCCCAGCCTAGACCATTCTGCCCAGCCTCAGAGCCTCCCCTAAATAGCCTCCAAGAATGTAGCAAATCTTCCCCGCAGCCCCCCAGCCCCTACCACCCTCCCCATTCCTGGAGGCTGCTCTGAGGAGGCCTTGTCTTGCCTCATAATTGCATCTGAATGTAAATAGCTCTGCCAATGTGAATATATTAAAATCCGCATCGTCAGCGATCACAGTAGAAGAGGGGGCTGATGGGAACCCAAAACACAAATGACTATCTGGATTATTGCTCCATCCCAAGGAGGCTGGGGCATAGAATGGGTACCTCATTGTGTACTGGGAGGATCATCTATTTAGATCCCCCCAAATGCTGAACTCATCCTGGCTGTGCGCTAAGACCTAATGAGAAGGTGGCAGGTCCCCTGTGAGGGAGGTGGTGCCTTTCATAGGGGGTTGGCTGCCAGAAGGCACTGACTTGGGGGAATGGATGAAAAAGGGTAGGACACTGAACCCCACTGGGCCATGATGTGAGGGGTGCCCATTCACGAACTCACTCATTCTTTCATCTATTCATCATTCCTTGGGCACACATTTGAACTTAACACTGTGCTAAGTCCTTTCCTTAAAACATTCCAGGCTCCCTGCCATGTCTGAGACCTGCAACACCCTTTGTCCTCTAGCATCAACTTCCTTTATCTCATCAGTTCTCTAATCTGTCCATTGATAGTGCAGCACTTCATTAAGCCTGTAGCTATTGTTGCCTCCTCCAAGAAGTCCTCCCTGACTGCCCCCTTGAAAATGGCCCTTCTCATATTTCAGTCTTTGGTATCAGTATTTATATTAATTTACTTTGTCTTATCTTAAATTAAAATGTCAGCCCCACACCCATTTATTTTGGAGCTGGGTCCCAAATATTTGCATATGCCTAGCACATGACAATAAATGTTTTTTGAGTAACTCCATATATGATGAGGATGGGAGGTGACTGTTACTCATCACCATTGCCCAGCATATGCTATAATCCTGTGGCTCTGAATCCCAGGTCAGTGGACATAGAACTAGAATAAGGCCTAGGAACAGCCCCTTTTAAAGGTTTCGAGATCACTTTAGATTCCATATGTGCATCTGGGAACATCATGAGAGCCAGGTGGACATAGCTCTTCCTCTCAGGCGCTACAGGCCACTGTGGGAGGCAGACCGTGATTGAATGGTGTATGATATAGTATACATGGTGATGAGTGCATGATGAGAAAAATAAAGCTGGGAAAGGGGTTAGGCAATGCTAGCTTAAGTTGGGGGTCAGTGTCAGGGAAAACCTCTTGGAGGAGGTGGAGTTATACCAGAAACCTGGATGGACAGAGGGGCAGCTCTGAGAAGCCTGGGGGAACAGTGACCAGGCAGGAGGAACAGCCAGTGCAAAGGGAACAACAGTTGCTAGCCAAAGTTTTAGTGGGGTGGGCGGGGGGGATGACGCATATAGTGTGGGGACAGGCAGAAGATGCTGCAACAGGAGCCAGTCAAGAATGAGGGCTTTGTGATAGGAGGTATTGGAAAGATCTGAGCAGACTGGGATTCACATTGGGATTCAAGGTACCCCTCTGCTCTGTGGAGAGGAAGGACTGAGCGTTCCAGGGGAGAAGCAGCAGCCAGTAAAGGGCCACTGCAGAAGGGAGGTGAGAGTTGGTGGCTTGGGATGTTTTAAAAGCAGATTTGGCAGAAACACCCAAAGGACTGGGCATAGGTGGAGGGAGGAGAGGGACCGGGGGTACCTCCTAGGCATGGGCCTGATTGCTAGAGGCAGAATGAAGCAGACTGGCACCTGGGGGACAAAACAGGCCTGGCAAGTGCACACCTGGTTATCACTCAAGGCAAGGTAGCTGGCAGACAGGTACAGGTCCCTCCAGCCCAGATGGTCCACTCTGACATCACTAAAACATCCTGGCTGAGTCGCCAGCCCACTTCCGCTTATAGCACGGTGATGACAGGAAACTCACCACCCAGCCAGGAAGCTGGTTTCATTGTCACACATGCATCCTTTAAATCAGACTTCTCTCTGCTTTCCTGAGCTCTGTCTTCATCCCACCGCAGCACAGGAGCCCTCCTGGAATTCTAGAATCCATGAAAAATGGAAGAAACGGAGAGAAGTTGGGGGAGGAAGGGCAAAGAGGAGAAGGGGGTTGGGGACTGAGCTGACTTTGACTGCAGAACTACACTTGATCCTCTGTCTTAGCCTGTCAGGCTATCATAACAAAATATCATCAATCAAAATACCCATGTGCTCGAACCAAAACAATCTCATTTCCTCATGGTTCTGGGGGCTGGAAGTCCAAGACGAGGGTGCGAGCATGGCCAGGCTCTTGTGAGGGCTTCTTCCTGACTTGTGGATGGCGGCCTTGTGGCTGTTCTCACATGATGGGAGGAGCAGGGAGCAGCATTTGCTGGCTTCGTTTCTTTGAAAACCTCTAATCCCATTAGACCACAGCCTTGCCCTCGTGACCGGATCACCCCCAAAGGTCCCAAATACCATCACCCTGGAGGTTAGAGCTTCAACATGGGTATGGGAGTGACGGGCACCAACACTGCATCTGTAATATCCTCCCAGCCACTCCACTGTGGGGAGGTCAACATCCACATAGGGCAATCTAGGTGAAAGGGGCTTTCCAAGGCCCTTAGGAAGTGAATGGCAGAGGCAAGACTTGAACCCAGGCTGAGCCCCCACCTTTAGCTCAACCCCATGATCCCTGCAGCCTCTAAACAGAACTGACTGAGGAGACTACGTGGTCCAGGCCCATCTCCCACAGGACAAGAGCAGAGTGTAAAACCCAGAGCAGCCTCCTTGCTTTAACATCAAAGCACAGACCACTGATGTGACGATGGGACCGGATGGCTCCCAGACCCCTCTGCCTTGGAGGCAAATAGAGAAAATGATGGGGGCCCAGTGTTCTGCTTATCAGCGGAGCCCACAATGACCCTTTCTGACCCCTGACCCAGCTGGGGTGAAATCCCTGGATGGGGACATTGTCTGCCTTGTCTATGCTTAACCCGAGCACCCAGGACAGCCCCCAGCACACAGTAGGCCCTCAGTAAATGCTGTGTTGGTGCATGAATGAACCATGGGGTTAAGTCAGGTCCTGGGTCTGTCTCCTCTCCTGGGAAGGAGAGAACATCAGGCCTTTAAAAAAAAATAATACAAATCAATCCATCAATCCCAAGGTTTCCATCGCAGGGGCTGAGACCGGGCAGGCGCGCCAAGTTGAGCTGGGACAGGGAGACCGCGTCGGCCCCACTGTGGGCCACTGATAAGAGGGGCTGGGGCGGGGAATCCAGACGGCTTGTCTATCAGCCTATTAAACACCATTCTTACAAGTTTTTTTTCTCCCCCCTTTTCATTAATACGCAGGGTGAATAGAACGCTGAATAAAAATCAGCCCTTTCTGCACGATGGCGGGATTGAAAGGTAACTGTCAACAGAAGGATTTGGGTGACAAAGGGAACGGTTTCTGCGCTTAGCAAATGATTTTCGGCTTGTCATTTCAATGGGCTGTGTTTTTCAGAGATTGTGGGGTGGGTTTTTCTTCTTCTTTCTCTCTCTCTCTCTCTCTCTCTCTCTCTCTCTCTCTCTCTCTCTCTTTTGAATAGCATTTATTACCATGCTTTAAAAAAAATTTGTGTTGTCTCTTTGCAGCCGCCCTTCCTGCACAGATGCTGTGTTCCCCCTCCCGGGTCTCCTGGATGCAGCCCTTCTCCAAAAATAAAATGAGATCAAATAAGACACACAACAGATCTGGGAGGCCAAGATGGGGAGAAGAAGTTCTGTGAGGAGCAGAGAGTTGCCAGGTGGGCAACAGAGGCCCAGGGGGCCGGGTGGCTGGGGCTTAAGTCCTGGCCTGTGGCTCCACCTGCCCAGCTCTAGCCTCAAACCTCCTTTGGGGCCATGATTGTCTCTCAGGGTGGGTTAGGGACATGCCCATACCGTGGGGTGTGCCTCCTCTGTGCTAGCAGCCCATGGACAGGACCTCACCAGCACACTCAGGACCCTACCGAGGTCTATCAAGACAGTGTGTCACATGGTGTGGCCTGATGGCTTCCAGCAAAGCTCAGCTGTGACACCTCATCCCTTATAGACACCTTAAAGCCAGCTCTCCAAATGAGCGTGGACACAGAGTGACCAGACAGACCCCAGAAAGCTCACGCACATCAGTTCAAGTATCAAAATAGTGGTTTCTGCACCACCAAGGGAAAGTATCTTTTTAAAGAGTTTTTATTTTCTATCCTCCCTCCAACAAGCACATGACCAGAAGTCAGAGTGAAGCCTGAAGAGGCCAGTCCCTCTCAATCCTGGGGCTCAGTTTCGTCAGCTGTGAATGGGCCAGCAGGACCCCACTGGGGTTCAAAACATTTTTCTAAAGAACAGAGCAAGAGGTGATTACCCAGTGCAGAAATGCAAATTAGAACCACAACGAGATCACCGCTCCCCTATCAGAATGCAAAAATAAAATGTTGAGACAACACCAAATGATGGTGAGCACAAGAGAAGCTGAACCACTCTCACTCTCCAAGGGGGACAACAGGTCAGCACTTTCTTCAGAAAGGAAACTCTCAGCCATGCACCCCAGTCACTGCACTCCCGGGCACATGTCCCAGGGAAATGGAGCCTGCGTTTGCACAAAAAGGCATGAACGTTTCTGGCAGCATTGTTCCTAATAGTCCTGCACAGAGGAATGGCTAAGCAAACCATCCACACCGCAGAGCAGCAGCGAGGATCCGACTATGGATACACAACCCAGAGAACTCTCTAGAGAAGGACATTGGGTCAAAAAGGCAAGCCCCCCAAAAGTTACATACTGTATGACCACACCTACTAGCCTATTGTTAAAATGGCAGAATTCTGGATCCAAGAAGAGGTGGGGGGTTGTCAGGGCTGGAGGCAGGGAGGGGGAAGGAAGGGAGTGGTGTGGCCACAAAAGATAATGGAGGAGCCCAGGTAGAGTCCTGCTCTGGGTCTCGACTGCACCAGGTCAACCTCCAGGCTGTAACGTGCTGTGGTTTTGCATGATGTCACCATTGGGGGGAACTGGATAAAAGGTACCTCGGACCCCTGATAGTTTTACAACTCCCATGTGAATCGGCAATTATCTCTACATCAGGGGGTTAATTAAAAAATTAAAAATTCAGGGCCCATTTTACAAATAGAATGCTACAAAGAACAAGAGGTGTGTCCTGGTGAATTTGGAGGGGTTATTGTTGATTTGGGGTCCTGGTCTGCATCTTCCCCTTTATATTCCATAGGGTCCATGCGGTTTGGAAACTCATGGACTGTGGGGCACCTGAAGTGCCCCCCAGTCCTGGAATCAGCAGATTTTAAGAGTTGTCAGCAGCGGGCATGCTCACCTCACCTGTTCTGTCTTCAAAAAGCCAGAAACAGTCCCTTGAGCTGGTGTGGCAGCTCACCACCTGGGACTGGTGAGGGGAGTGGCCAAGACATGCCAAGCTCAGGTCAGAGGCCACAGTGTGATCCGGGAGCGCTGGGCTCAGTCTCTGCTCCCGATGAAGTTGAGCCCAGCCATGCCAGGCCCCTGCCACAGCCTGCAGTTGGCAGAAAGTCCATCCACATGGATGAGCACAGTCCTGTTCCCCTCCCATACCTTAGCACCCCACCTGTCACACTGCTCCAGCCCAATCCTGCTGACCCACCTCACACAGGGTCTGTGGTAGGACTTGCAGAGTGGGGGAGCTCCCAGAACAGGGCACAGGAAGAGCTAATTTGCCAATGCTTTAAAACATACCACTGCTGCAGTGGAAAGACACTAAGACGGCAGGGAAAGAGTGGGGAGACTATCCCTGGAAACTTTCAGTGAGGTGACACAGCTCTGGTAGTTCCAACTCACCCACCTAATCGTCCAGCCTGCTATGCCAGTGGCCTGGGCCTCCCAGGTATCCCTAGCTCAGTCCTGAGGCTACCCTGTGGGCTATCCCACTGTCTGGGTGTATCAACCCACGTGGAATTAGTCACATATTTTAGGGCTTGGGGTCCCCCCATGGGGACTCAGAGAATCCCGAGATGTTGCCAATTCCTGACTGTGCCACTTTCCTCTCCCTGCCTGCCCTTTCCTTCCCACTCTGGCCCCAGGCTCTAGCCACATAGACGGGCTTCTGTGACCAGAGTTCCCCAGCAACCTTGCCAACTCACTTCCAGGTAGGGCCAGGCAAGGAGAGGCCAGTGGGAAGAGAGGAGAGGTCTGTGTACGTGCCCCTATCTCTGGCTTCTTCTGTGGCTCCTCTGGCCATGGCTGCCCCCTTCCGTGGCTCCTCCAGATGGCCCTGGCTTTGGACCTCTGACAGTCCTTCCTCCTCCCCGTGACCCCCAGCCCCCAGAGTAGAGGACAGTGACTTCCTGTAATCACTCATCTCTGGGTTGCCCGCTTCCCTGCTTATGCTTCCAGCTCTCACACCACACCTGGAAAGAGTTCCTGGCATTCAGTTCCCTCTGCCGACACACCTGACAAGGGCTCCATGTCCCTGACTAGAGCCCGGGGGCCTCTCTGGACACCTGTCACCTTAGGCCCTGTCACCCAGGTCTTGGGCCATTCAAGGAGTATCTGGTCATTCTCGGCCCCTGAGCAGCCCCTCCTGAGGGGAAGGCTGCATTTCCAGCCTAGGGTTTGCCCATTCCCCATAGCCTAGTCTGCCCCTGTGTTGGTCTTGGCTGGGAGCTTCAGTTTTATCCCAGAGGTTGAAGAATTCAGGATGCCCAGACTCTTCATTTAGATGGAAAAACAAAGTGCCAACCAACCCTTCTAACCAAAAGAATGTGCCTCAGTTTCTCAACCTGCAAGACAAAGACAGGCCAGAAGATCTTCCTAGCAGTTTATTAAAATTCCAAGAATCTGATTCATTGGCAATAATAAAATCTATCATTGACTGAGCATGTGCTCTCCCCATGTGGTTTGTGCTCTGCTCACACTGTCGTCGGGGGCAGGTGCCTCACACTGAGTGTCCCCGCAGCACAGGTGGGAGCCTGGAGTCATAAAGGAGCGAGCCACTTGCCCAAGGTCACACGGCTGGTATGTCGCACAGCTAGAATTTGACCTAATATCACCTAACCCCAGGCCTACCCCTAAACTACTCTCCTGCATGACTCTTGGTAATAAACAAAACCCCCAAATTATTACTGACACATTTTTGCTCACTCCGGGAAGATTTATTGAGGCCCTACTGGATGCCAAGCTGGCAATGAATATTAAGCTGTGAACACAACAGATAAACCTCACTGCTTCCAGAAAATTTCTATTTGAGTTTGGGGGATGCGAACAATAAATAGATCCATCCTACAGCTGAGGCAAAAGGTGCTATGGAGCAAAATAAAGCAGGGAAGGGTGAGGGGAAATGCTTGGGGCAGGTAGCGATTTAAAAAAGGGTGCTCCGAGGAGCAGTGCAGTGAAGATGACACAAGATCAGAAAGGGGATGAGGAAGATGCAGCTCTAGCGAGAACAGTCCAAGTAGACGGGAACAGAACTGCAGTGCCTGAGAATGGAGAGGACCAGCAAGGAGAAGGCCAGTGTGCTGGGCTGGAGTCAGGCTGGGGACACGAGGGTCACAGGGAACCTTGACCTTCACCCTGAAAGAGACGAAAACTTTGAGGGCATACCCCAAACGTGTCATAAGGCAACTCATGTTTTAGGAGCCAGCCAGCTGCTAGCGCTGAATGCAGGCTGGCAGGAGTCAAGGGTGGAAGTCTGGAGCTCTGTGAGTTGCTGCCCCAGGGGAGGAATGATGGTGCTCTGCCAAGACAGTCACGGGGGCCTCTCCACTCAGCTCTCCCTCCTTTGTCCCTCTCCCCTGGGGAACAAGGCCCCTCCCGGGCCCAGGGCCTTTCCCGGGCCTTCCCCACTGTCTCCTGCCCACCCACCGACCATATAAGCAAACAAATGTTTCATCTGGACTTTCCAGTTCTGTGCTGGGCAACTAAGACTCACACAGAGAGAACCCCAGTCCTCGAAAGCCCTGGGGTCAGAGACAACTGGGTTCTTGTCCTGATTCCATATGACCTCACTGTGGGATCCTGGCCATCTTGCTTCCCCTGGGGCATCTCGGTTACCCCACCTGTAAAATGTGGGGGTCACTCCAGTCACACCCTCACCCAGAGCGCATCTCTGTCTCCTTGGAGTCAGCCCAGCTCAGTGGCGCTTACTCTTGAAAGTCTTTCTAAGCAGGCTTTCCAGTGTGCCCAGCACCCCTGCCTTTCCCACAGCCCCATCTCCAGTCATGAGGCCCCTGAGGGCCCTGGGGGCACTGAGTTGAGGCTCTGACCTGTGTTGGGCCTTACTCCCCCTCTGTGCGATGGGATTGCATAGCGATTCCCAGTGTCTTCAGCGATCCAGGGAGCATGACATCCCTAATGCTTGCCCCAGACAGGGAGCCCTCATGAACAAGACTACCTGAAGACAGAGGTGGGGGCTGGAGTGATGTGGCCACAGCCAGGAAACACCTGGAGCCACCAAATCTAGAAGAGGCAAGAAGGACCCTCCCCTAGACCCTTCAGAGGAAGTGTGGTCCCTTGATCTGGGATTTCTGGCCTCCTTAACTGTGTGAAACAGTATGTTTCTGTTGTTTTAAGCCACAGAGTTTGAGCTTCAGTGTTGGCTACGGCACAAAGGGAAACATACAGAATTGCTTTTCCTAATATTCTTGTATCACTATGATGATGAGTTACAGCTACCTGCACACCTGCCCTCCCCTTCTAGAGGTGAATGGAACTGGAGCTCAAGGATCATGCTTTGGGGGCCTACAGACAAACAGGGTCTCTTTATCAGCCCCTGCTGGAAATAATCTTAGTTCAGGTTCAAAGATGCAGAGCCTTGTCCAAATGCATCAGAAGGACTCGAACCCAGGGCTGTGGCAGCTCTCACCCAGGGAGCCTTCAACCCTCAGAGAGCATGGCACCCTTTCAGTCAGCAGTTCAGACCCTGCCTGGGCAGGGGAGAGAGAAAAAGAGAGAGACAGAAAGAGAGAGAGAGAAAGAGAGAGAGAGAGGAAACTTAAGGATCTCTACAGACTTCCGGTTGATTTAGTCAGGTCTTGGAGAGAGGCTGCTTTTTCTTAGTACCAGAGAATCAAGCGCTTTGATTCATGGGGCTTCAAGAATTGGCTCAGTGTCCCAGGCATATTGACAGGTGGGTTGGAATTATAGGCTGGTTGAGAGAGTTTGCCTGTGGGTTTTGGGGGAACAAGCTTTTCCCCACCCCACCCCCCAAACACACCATCTTCCAGGGGGAGGCTCTGATGCCCAGTTCCCATGCTGGGTGGGACACTCCTGTAGCTGTTGCTCCTGCCTCCTCCAGACAAGCTTTCACTAAACCTCCAGCGTGGTCCAAGTGTTCACTCGTGGCGACTAATGGCTAGCCCTGGTTGTGGTGACCCTGAGAATAGCCCTGGGTTCCCTCTGATCCTTAGACATCGCTTATAATGATAAGGATGGTTATTGCTTGGCATGTCCTTGATCAACATTGGAGGGGGAAGGGAAGAGGAAATAGATGGAGGATGAATGGATGCACAGATGGATGAATGGATGGATGGAAGAATTCTTTCGGAGTCAAACCCGGATTTAAATTTTTATCTGTGTGATTTGTCCAAGTTACCTCCTGTCTCTGAGTCTATTTCTTCAGCTATAAAATGGGGGTGATGGTGCGGAGGGTTGTAACAAAATTATGGCTGTAACAAAATCAGAACTCCTGGAGGTAGCCTACCTGGCACATAGTAGGTCTTCAGGATGCCTGAGGGAGGGGAGGGACTTACTTTCAGGTCCCAGATAAATGACTGCCTTTGAGGCTTTAAAAGTTCTTTCTTCTGTGGAATCGGGAAATTTCTGATGTTGACTCCCAAGGGGGAGCTGAGAGGGGCCAGGCTGGAGCAGGGAGCCTGGCGCCAGAGAGCCAAGGCAGACCCCCCCCCACCCCAAGATTTGTCATCCTCAGGAGTCCACAGGCCTGGAGGACCCACAGCCCCACCTCGCAGATGATCTCCCTGCAGGAGGAGTCCAAGGAGGAAGTAGAAGCAACGCCCTTTTCCTCTGCCCTCCAAGAATTAGAGAAGCAGAAACAGATACCTCTCTAGGGGGCCAGACACAAGTTCCTACCACCCCACTGATCAGCAAAGAGGAATGTTCAGAGTGGACTTCAAACCCACTTTGCTCATGTAAAGCTCAGGAGATGGTACAGGCTTTGGAGTCAAGCAGAACCTACGTTGGCCAGATCCAGTCCCCCATCCTCTCAACAGCAACACAGGAGAGAACACCAATCTCACAGTGTGTATAAATCGCTCCAAGTCTTCAGGTAAACTATTGTCAAAGACGAGTGAGCCTCAAAAAGTGGTCTACTTCCCGAGAATAGAAATCCCCAACCTGTCAGCCAGGCCACAGGCCCTCGTGGCCATATTATTGGGTTGTCAGAAAAGTCATGACGTATTTTTGCATAGAAAAAATATATCGTGACTTTTCCAACAGCCCAATACTTTCCAAGACTGGCTATCAGCTGAGAGGAGCCCTGCCTAGCCAAGACCACTCACTGTTCATGGTGACAGCTGAGGTCATGTGAGCCAGTGTGGTGGATGAAAAGAAAGGTGTAGAATGGCTGTGAGCAGCTCTCCACCTGCTCCCTGGCGACCTACCATGTTCCAGGCTGATGTGCTCCATCCCACATTCCCCAAAGCTTGCTCCATTAATGGTCCCAGTCCCTCCTATCCAAGCCTTCCTTCCAGAATAAAGCAATAGAGAATTCTCTTCTCCCCATGATGCATCCTTTACCAGGGGCCCCGAGAGAAGGCTCTCAGAATAATTGAATAATCCCAGGCGAGTATGAACAGCAGTCGAGGAGGCGGTTGGAGGGGGAACCCAAGGTGAAATTTATTTCTGTCAACTGGTGGTCTATTTCCCTGATACTATTTCCTTGTATACAGATAAGGAGTTATCTTAAATGACCATGTCTTTTTCAATTTGTACTTAACAGTCAATCCCATTTTCCTTATATGATACTATCACAGCTGGATGAAAAATGCATTCAATAATCCCTAAGGATCTTCATATATCAATATCAAATGGTCTGAAATTGACCTGTTATAAAATCCAGTCCTTCAAGCTAGCAAGAGACTAAATCAAAAAGAAGCAAATTCTAGCACTCGCGGTGTTTTGCGTAAGCTGAATGCTCCAGTCTGACGCTCATGGTGCCCGGGGTCTTAATGAGAACAAATGTTCAGCAGCCATTAAAAAAAACAAAAAATTACCTGAAAGACATATCTGCATTATTGATACATCTGCCTAATGAATGGAACTTCTCAGACAAATGGGCCTGGCTGGAATATTAAGTGGGGGGAAGGGAGGGTTTGCAAGATCCATGCACCAAAAGTTCTTAGCAACCTGCAGGTCCAAGCTATCTAAGGTCATGGGATTCCAGGGGGGCTGGGGTTCAAGAGCATGGGCTCAGACCCACACCTCATGAAATAATCTGTTCATGTGCCTCGACCCCTTCTCAGCTGTAAATATGAAATATGTGCTAGGCATTCTCCTGACGTTCTTCTGATGGCAAAACACATACGAGAATTCCCATGCCTGTTCTCGGTCCTTCATCTGCAAGCTGGAACAGGAGTTCCACTAAGAAAAGCAATTTTTCTTCCTGAATTCTAAATTCTTCCAGATTCACTTCATTATTAATTATGATAGAAGAAATTCCTAAATCTTATTGACTCCTTAGAATAACCCTCTGGCATTAGAGAGAAAGAAAAGGAAGCTCAGGGCAGTAAAGGGACTTGCCCAAGGCCACACATCTAGTGGTTCAAGCCCAGACTCTCCGAACCCAGAGATTACACCCTTAACCACTGCACATTCCATCCCTATAGCTGCTTAATTAATATTTTCCACATCCAGGATAACTGTAGAAGGAGGGGAGGAAGATGGTGATACTGATGATGCCACAAACAGCTCTTTGGAATCAGAGAGAGGAAAGTGAGGGCCCTGGAAGTGGGCATGCTTCCTGGGAGGGTGTCAAAGCTTGGATTTGTTTTGTTTGACACCCTGTGCTATGCCCTCACTCCTGCTGAAGGGGCAGACCAGCACAGCTGTGCCCTGTACCCCTTGCACCCCGAAACCAGGGTGCTGGTACAGGAGTGCCAGAGTGTAGCCCTGTCCCACTGTGGTCCAGGAGGCTCCTGCAGCAGAATGCCCTGGTCTGAACCCTGCCCCTCATGTCCTGAGTGAGGCGGCTGCTGGGAAGGGGCGGAACCAAGCAGCCCTGAGGGTTTAAAAGCCGAAACACCCTGCTGGCCTGCTCTCTGTCTTCTTGGAGGACTGTACAATGTGTGAGACTGCAGTCCCTACTGCTCTCAAAATCTCCAGGCCTGAGACTTGAGTACCTGCATTCTTATCAGTGATGCTAAGTTCTAGCACAGTAGTGTTCAAGGAATGGTGCATTTCTCCAACAGTCAGAAATTCAGAGCCAAACTGACTTTCTGGTGCCTAGGAACCCCTCGCCAACCAGGCTTTCACTCTCCCCTCAAGGAGAGGGCCTCTTCTTACTGAGATCTGTCACTCCCCCTTACTGAACAGACATTTCCTTGTCTGGTTCAAATGGACTTGGGCTGGGCCTGAGCCTCCGCACTGCACCCGGGGAACTTGCTAGATCAGGGAGAAAGATCTGCAAACATCACTCATTCTGTTTGGTAAAGAGAGAGCTTTTCCTTGTTGAAGAGGAAAAAAAAGTCCCTGATGATTGACTGCGTTTTTGCATCTTCCAGCCATTTGTTGCCATGTAATATAGACATTTGCCTGTCAACAAAAATGCCGTCAGTTTTACAAACACACTTATTCCACTGGCTTCGTCAGGGGGAGTGTTTTGACTGGCTTCACTTGTTGAGTGTCTGTGCACTGCTTTGCCCCGACCAGCTGCAAGACAGACTCAGGTTGCCCGGAGTGTTCTCTTCCCAGCGTATCTCCTTCCAATCAGAACAGCAGATTCCAACCAGCATAGAGACTGGGTCTGTGCGGAGCAGCAGGAGAGAGAAAACCTAGGACTGGAATCAGACTGGGTAGTCGTCAAGCCGTGGGCCAGTCACTTTCCTTTCTGATCCTCAATTTCCTCCTCTGTAAAATGGGAATCAGACTCAAACCAACATGCATCTCACACAAAAGAGATCGTCTTTGCAAAGGAGGAAGTATGGGTAGGCAGCCTCCAAGATGGCTCCAACCTCCTTGGCTTCTGTTATGCACACCTTGTTGCGGTCCCCTCCAGCACTGAATAAGAGCTCAAGTGTAGGACCAATGGACTGTGCTGGATGTGGTATGGAGTTTCTGAGGCTAGGTCATAAGTGCCATCATAATTTCTACCTTGCTCTCTTGCGTCACTCATCTGGGGAAGCCAGCTACCAAGTCGGGAAGATGTTCAAGATACCCTGAGAGACCCACATGGAGACCCAGAGGGACTGAGGCTGCCACACACCAGCCAGCTATGATGGAGCCATCCTGGCCTTAAATCTTCAGGCCCCAGCAAGGCTTCAGATGACTCTAACCCTAAGCATCTCACTGCAATAGCAAGAGAAATCCTGAGCCAGAACCACCCCACCCAGCTACCCCCCAAGTCCTGAGCCACAGAAATTACGAAAGATAATAAATATGGTGACTGTTAAAAGCTCCTCACTCTTTGGGTGATAACTGTTACACATCGTAACGGGCACTTAAGTCTGTATAAAGAGAAATAATATGCTTCCGGTGTGCTATGTACTATGCTTGGGAGTAGACATACATAACTCACTGCATCCTCACCTCACACCTGTGAGACAGATACCAGTATGAGGATTGTTTGAAACATATGTCTCAGAGAGATGGAGCAACTTCCTCAAGGCCACACAGCCTGAAAGGGGCAGAGCCTGGGGCAGAGCTTCGGGTCCCCACCATCTCTGCCTCCTCCAGACGGTCATACTACTCCATCCTCACCTCACACCTCACCTCAGATACCTGGCCTGCCTCTAGAACCAAATTCTCAATCACTGCACCACACTGCGTTCCAGGCATCAGTGTAATTTATTGCTAATATTGCTTGTATTGACTTTTGAAGGAGTGTTTTTCCCCGGAAGAGGACTAAGAAAAAGCAAATTGTCTTTAAGCCCCCAATCCTCCATGACAAATGTGACAAACCCCAGACTCCCCTACCCTGAGGACGTCAAGTTGGGCAGAGTCAGGTGACCGTCTGGAGGAGGCACAGAGATGATGGGGACCCCAGGGCCCCCCGCAGTGACAGTCCCATCTGCAGCCTGCATTCCGGGGCTTCAGGGGTTAAAGAGAACCACTCTCTGCTGCAGAAAATCTCTCCAACAGTGTTAGAGCAGGGGAAAAAGGCAAAATGATTGTAAATTCCGCCAGGGGAATTCTGCCATGAATCCAGCTCACCTTTCGTGGACCCCCCCCTCTGCCCCCCGCCCCGCCTGAGAGGATAACTGACCTTTGGAGGGAAATAATGAAAAGAAGAAATTCCTTGGAGAAAATAATGTGTCCAGGCCCCAGTAATGAGATCGGCTCCTTTTATGTTGCCATGGTGACGGCAGTCATTTTATAATACAAAATAACATGAATGGGTGCTGGTGCAGCCTCGCCTACCAAGGGGGGCATGGGGTGGTGGGGAGGGAGTTAGCCTCTTGCAGGCTGTGGTCCAGAGGTCAGCCAAACAGCTGAGGTCGGGGCTGCTGTGCTTCATTTCCCCAGAGAAGCAGGCCTGACTCCAGGGGTATCATCAGGCCTGCGGGCTTGGAACTCAAAAGGGGCTGGGGCTCCAGACCAGCAGCACCAGCCTCAGGGTATTTGGAAATAGGGAGAGTCGAGGCCCTGGTATATTCCTAGTATTGACAGTAAACCCCACTATTCTGTGAGATAGAGGAGAGAGTGGAAGCAGCTCCATTTTATGGATTAGGAAACTGAGGCTCAGAGAGGTGAAGCAACTTGTTCAAGATAACACCATGGGGACTCCAATCCAGATATGATTAGAGTCACCAAAGTTTAGATTAGGGGGCCTCCCTGGTAGCACAGGGGTTAAAGTCTCCGTGCTGTTAAACTATAAACAGCCACTGCAGCATGAGTTCAATTCCCGGCCAGGCAGCTAACCCACATGGCGCAGCAGACCTCTCCTGTCTTGCCCACTGTTCCCCCAAGCAGTGGATTTCAGTCGATCCACCCGTTTTGCTCCCCACTCTCTCTCTGGTGAGTCCTCTCACCACACACCTCTGGCCTACACCCCAGTTCTTATATGCATAAATAAATAAAAATAAATCTTAAAAAATAAACAGATTAGCATTTCAGCTAAGGCTGTGGCTCTGGGTGTTGACTGGGAGGGGGGCAAAAAGGGCTCCCCAGAGTGTTGGGAACACGCTCTGCTTTGTGTGGGCAGTGGGATGTCACCAGGTTGAGCTGCCCTTTGTAGACTTTGTATACCTGATAGTCTATAAGTTTAAACCTTCATTTTAAACGCATTTTTAAAGTGGGGGGTATTATTGTGGGAATCTCACACAACATGAAGATTAAAGGTGGGGTCTCTTGTGTCAGTCAGACCTCAACTCAGATCCCAGTTCTAGTTTGCAGGTAACTTCCCCCACAGATGCCCTCGTCCTGACCTGTGAGGTAAAGCAAGACCATGCCACCTCCTACGTTTGTCGAGGACTTGTACAGGGGATAGACTCAGCTCACGGCTTCAGACATGGGAAAACTCAACAATGCTGCTAAATGTCATCTCACTCTCCTGCCTTCAAATCACGACAGGAAAAGAGGTGCGGTCAGAAGACTTGCAGAGAAAGGGCCAGAAGAGAGGGACAAATGGGAAGAGACAGGGAAGAAGGAGGGAAAAGAATACAAGAAGAGGAAGAGGAGCCACAGTTTGATGATGGGAGACAAGGCAGCAGAAGCCAGGCAGCCAGGAAGAGGGTTCAGAGCTGGGAGACAAGGAGAAGTAGTCACTCTTGTGCTATGTGGCCTCAGGAAAAGTGCAGTCTGTCTCTGAGCTGTGGCTTCCTCGTCTGTAAAGGTTCTCTGGGAGGCCTAGGGAACGCACAGTTGGTGCACAGGCTGCTGAAGGAGGAGGAGGGAAAGAGGCAGGGCCAGGCGTGGGGTCCAGGAAGCAGGGCTGCCCTCTTGGAGCGTAAATTTAACCCTGTCTATACCTTGCCCTAAAAAGCCGTCTCAGAACTCTGCCACCAGCCATGGGAACCAGAGACCAGTTCCAGCAGAGACCCTCGGAGGAAAACACAGTAACAGCCCTTAAAATAACAGCCCCGGTCAGCTTTTTATAGGTCTGAGTCTGAGTAAGGAGCACAGGAACGAGTTACTGGGATTTTTGTCTGAGAATGAGGAAAAGCAAGTAGAGTGTCTGAAGAGAACCTCAGGCCTGTTCCAGAGGGACAGTCTGGAAAAAACGACATTACTCATCACCTGAGGCCAGAGCCAAGTTGTGGATTGGTGCCCTGTCTCTGACCTGGCCATGCACCTTCTGAAGCTGGGCTGCCTGGGGAGTGTCCCTTTGACCCACTGTAAACTGGCTTAACATGCAGGACCCCAAATGCCAGCCAAGAGCCAGCCTGGCTGAGCATCGCACATCTGCCATCTTCTTTGAAGTCTCACAACATGTAGTCGCCCATTTTACAGACGAGGAAACCAAGGTTCAGAGAAATAAAGCATTATGACCGAGGTCACCCAGCTGGTGAGAGGCTTTTCCCAGACTGGTGTTCACATCCCTCTCACTCCTGACGCTGGTACGCTGCCTCTTGAGAGAAGAGGGCCTTACAGACATGTCTGTGCCCAGCACTGATATCCTTGTCCTTGATCCCAAGCCTGTGAAGTCCCAAACTGGATCGAAGAAACTGGCATGAAACGGAACAAAACCTGGGGTCTGGGAGAGGCAAGCATCATTGAGGGTTAGTATGGGGCCTATAGGATGCGTCTCAGAGAAAGTCTACCTTGCTGACCAGTAATCCCAGAGAAACAATGTCTTGGGACAGAAAGGAGATGTTAGAGCAGAGCTATTAGCAAGAAGACAGAGCGAGCTTTTCGTTTCTGTGTTCTGTAACGCACCACCGCTGAGAGAGCTGGTTTAGTTAAACACAAAAACTGCTCAATTAAGATTATAGATGCTGGTTTCCAAGCCCAGTGTTGTCACCGATGATCACGGGCCTCAGTTTTCCCATCTGCATATGGGGAACTAAGAGTTCTGGGAGATCCTTCAAAGTGTCAACAGTCCCCAGCAGAACTTGTGACCTAAGCGGGCCGTATGGTCCTTGAGGCAGAGATGTAGAAGTGGAGACTGAGAAGGCCGAGGACCCGCCCTCCATCCCGCAGTGGTTTCCAGCTAGATTCAGCCTTTGGGCTCCTACTTGCAACACAAAACTCAGTCGCTCGGGTCCACTGCCCCTGCCTGATGAGAGCGAGGCGATCTTGCAAGGCCGTTGTTCCCTTCAAATACCTGGCTCTTCTTGGCCTGGGACTGGACGCGGTGTCATGGAGACATCTGGCAACCTCCTCAACCTCTGCGTCTCTGAGACATCCTGGGGCGTCAAGCACATCTGGACAGCTGGAGGGAACCATAGCAAACATCTGGGGGAGAAAAGGAGGGCGTTGCGGAAGGAAGCTGATGCTCCCAGGATCCAAAGGACAGAGTCCTGGCCCTGCTCCAGGGAGCCAGGTGAATGCTTTGGTTTCAGGTCTCAGGATGTGTATGTGAGTTAGTGCATGTGTGCACATATGTGAACATAGATGTGCACGTGAATGCATGCATTTGTACTCGAGTCTATTGTCTTGTGTGAGCAACATGTGTGTTGTGTCCATGTCTGTGTGGGCCCATGTGTACCATGAGAACACGTTATTTGTGTGTGCATGTACATACATAAAAGGGCATGTGTACATGTATATATTATGTCTGTGTGTGGTTGTGTATGTACACCTGTGTGTGTGTGTGCTTCTAGATGTACATGATGGTGATTCAAATTTCAACCACCACTTCTTGGCTGTGTGACCTCAGGCCAGTCACTACACTTCTCTGAGCTTCAGTTTCTTCATGTGGAAGATGGGCAGTTGGTAATAACAAAGCCTCATCCAGTTGGGGAGGTTTTGCAGAAGTAATGCATGAAGACCAGCTAACACAAGCCCCCAACAAAAGCTCACAACTGCCCTGATTATTCCTCTCACTTTCTTGCCTGCTGTGTCTCTGGATACGGGGAAGATGCAGCCATGAGGGCCAGCCCGGTTGCTTGAGGGCCTGCCTGCCGCCCCCCGTAAATTCAGGAATTGCCTGCCGCAGGAATGCCATATTTCTATCATCTCCCAGACAGTGTCAACCCTTTCAGAGCTGTTTCCTTTTGGCTTGCAGCCAGATTTAGGAGTTTTACGAAAATTCCCAAGACCTTTTGCCGTCTCAACTTGAGAAGACGGGGCTGCTGGGCTGGAGAGAAAATGAGAGGCTACTGAAGGCAGGAAGCAAGCTGCATTCCAGGTCCCAAGGAGGTAGGCTGGCTGGCGGGAGGCTCGGAAGGGCCAGGACATTCTTCTCCCGGTTAAAAATATGCAGCACGTCAACTTCAGCAAGGCCCCTACAACCTAAATCTATTCCAGAAAGCAGGAAGGTACAGCAGTATCTACGTTTCAGACTGGGAAGCAAAGGAAGTTGGTCGATCCCAAAACTGAAGGGCCCCAGCTGCCCCGTGTCCACTGCATCTCCCTCCCCAGTCCTTAGCAGCCTTCCCCTGGGCCCATGAATCCTTAACTGCATTATGCAATATCCAGACCTGGAGTTCAAATCCCAGCTTCAGCCCCTACTTGCTGTGTGTCCTCTGGAGAACTGCTTTAGCCCTCAGATCCTCACTTCCCTCAACCTGAAAGAGGGAACAAGAAGGTAAGCCTGAAAAGGTGCCTCCGGGGACTAACAGCAGTGGCGATGGCAGCCATGAAGCTAGGCCTGGTCACATTACAGTGTCACCAGGTGCCCAAGGGAACTTTGCCCCTTCTGATATGCACAGTTGTTTGAGGGGCAGGTGGTGCCCCCAGCCTGTGATTTAGAAGACCCAAATTGTGCTTGCTGTTGGTCTTATGCAAATCACTGAACTTCTCTGTGGCTCCTTATGAAATAAGATCCTTGAACTGAATTATTAAGTCCCACATAGAGTTTAATAAATGCAGTTTAACACTCCAGTGGCTAAGAGATGGGGATGGGGGAAAAACAACTTTTTTGGGGTAATTCCCAAATATTTATTTTAATAAGTATTAAAAATGTCACTGCTTCCAACCTAAGAAGTCATGGATGTTGTTGTTGAGGCTGAAGGTGAGATCTTTGTTAAGCAAATTAAATTAAACTTTATTTGGAGAAGGCAAAACCATCCAGATGACCCAGGAGGGACCAAGGTTGGAAATACAGCCCCTGGATATTCTACAGAGGAACGCGGTTCAAATCTTCCCCCTTTCTTAGCTGCAAAATTGAGAACATGTCTTGGCATTTGTGAACCTTAGTTTTGTCCTCAGTGAAATGGGGTGATAGAGTGCTCCCTCCTTGGGTTGTGAGGGGAGATTTAATGAGAATGAGGCCTATAAAGCACCAGACATGGCATCTGGCATGTAACAGATGCCCAGCATAATGTTTGTTATTGCAGATCTTAAATCAGCATAAATAGCTTATAGTAATATTCCATATGACTATTAAGTGTATTATTTTCTGGACACTGTTACGAGCACGTCGAGTGATATGATCAATTATTAAGCAGCTATTGTGCAATAGCCCATTTAAATGTTTTATCTTATTGAACCCTTACAAAAGCTTCATACTTTCCACAACTGTTTATTGAGCACTCACTTAACACCTTCACACTTTGAGGGTTCCCGCAAATCAGACCATGAACTTGGCACTCCGAATGCAACTCTAGCTCCCCAGTTCTTTGATTTTTTTAATTTACTTATTTATTCATGCATAGTAGAACTGGGGTATAAGCCAGAGGTATGGGGGTAGTGAGAGGATTCACCAGAGACAGAGCGGGGAGCAGAACAGACAGATCTACTGAAATGCACTGCTGAGGGGAGTAGCAGGCGAGGCAGGAGAGGTCTGCTGCACCAGTTGGATCAGCTCCCTGGCCGGGGATCAAACTTAGGCCACAGCTGTGAGAGCGTGATACCACTGAGATATAACCCCTATGCCACTCGGGAGGCCCCCACCCCACACCAGCTCTTTGATTTTGGCCATGAGAGCTGAGCTTCAGTCCTTCTCCTCTGTACAGTAAGGATAATCCTATCAACCTTGTGGAATCCTGTGTGTGAGAGAGAGCACACGTGTGCACATCACAGCCAGCAGCACATGATGTGAGCACATCGCGAGCACGCAGCCAGTGTCCTGTTTGCTCCCTGAGGCAGGCTCCCTGGAGGACAGCTCAGCTGGGGGTTCCATTCTAGCAGCACAGGACTAAGCAGTATGGCTCAAAGATACCTCCTCCAAGAAGTCTTCCTTTCTCAGAGTTGGAACAGTTGCCTAGCAAGACCTGCTCAAACTACACTCATTGGGCTGAATCGGATTGAGTGCATGTGTGTGTGGGGGGGGGGAGTTTAGGGGAGGTGTGCATGTGTGGCCATGTGCACTGTGAGCAGAAACCCAAAGGACAGAGGAGACAAAGTGCCCACCCTACCGTTGAGCCCCAAATGTCTTGCAGCACAATCTCATACACCTGCCCCCATCTTATAGATGAGAATCTGGGGTTCACTAGGATGTATCACTCACCGAAAACCCCACAGTGAATTAATGGGAGCCAGGATCCAAACCCTTGGGCCTGAGCCACTGGGGCCTGATGCCTAGGCCAGAGTCTTCCAAGGAGACCAGAGGACGCAGGGGAGCAGCCGGAGGGAGAATGCCAAACACTCCGGCCCCCGCCCCAGCACTTGGCTGCCCGTCCCCACGCGTGACAACAACGTCAATGCAGAGACAAGAGCAACAGCTGGTCCCTACCCCAATCCAGATGTAGAGGAGACAGTTTTTCCCAAAATACTCTCATTGTGAAGTCAGAAAACCTCCTGATATAAACAAAACGTGCTGCGCGGTGCTGGGAAGGAACTGCTCGTGTCTCCGCCACAGACCCACCCCCCCCTCAGAGCTGCCGGGCCCCAGCTCTTCACGGGCTCACCCTTGTACTCTCCCCTCAAAGTCTCTGGGAAGCCCCTGGTCCAACGCAAAGCTATTTGCCTTGGTAAAGCCAGCCACGCAGGCTGCTGTAAACAAGGAACAGGAACCTGAGGGAAAGGGGTGAGGGCGAGGCGGGTTTTGATAGGACAAGGGGTCTAGGGAGGTGACCCGAAATCTTGTTGGTTCCTTTCTTTCCTTGCCATCCCTTTACCCTGCTTTTGTCTCCTCGGAGGAATTTTCTAGATCCCCACCCGTGTCCTGGTCTGCCCCCACTTTTGACTATGCTGTTCCGTCTAAGATTTCATTCAGAGGAAGAATGTCGATGCAAATAAAAGAAAAAGAATTCTCTAAAAGCATAGATTTTACCTAATCTAAACCTTGGGCAGGAAACTAAGGCTCAGAGAAGGGGCGAAGGGATGTGACCCAGTGAAAGCCAAATGGTACCCCACCTCCCATTTCAGGGCTCTTTGTAAATCTCCAGTCCTGTTGAAGGCAGGGCGAGGGGACACTGGTCCCCCAGGGGCCAGGAGAGAGAGGGTCTTTGGAGGACAAGGCGTCCTGGACACCAGCCCCAGGTCAGGATAGGACTAGATGACAAGAAGGGGACGGCAGGGATGTCGAGAGCATCTCAGGGAATCAAGGAGCCCACAAGTCACTGTGGATGCACCTCCTTCCCCCAGGAATCACCCATGAGGGTGGAAATGTGGGCGAGGCACCCTAGGCTCTGTTCCCTCATCCAGGGAGGACTTCCTCATGGCCCAAGCCCATGGAGAATCCCTCAGAGAGGCAAAGGCTTTGTCATAGTTCAGATAGCCGCAGAGAGGCCCCAGAGGCCCCACGCCAAGCTTCTCCAGGGGGACAATGAAGATGGCAGGGGATGGGGACAAGATTCGAACCCAGACATCTGGGCTGCAGAACCTGGGTTTTACTCCATACTGCACAGCCAGGAAGAAGGTCCTCGGCAAGAGCTGAAAGGAAAATCCCAGAGCTCTTCTGGGCTCGAGGTGCTTGCAAACACTCACATCGATGGGGTTCCACCCAAGGGACCCGCCCAGACAGGAGACAGGAGCAGCTGCTGGGTCCAAACAGTGTGGAGAGGGAAAAAGTCGGTGGGCTTGGAGTGGGGCGCAGATCCAGCGTCGTCCCAGCAACCCCACACAACAGCCGCGTAAACAGGACGGGCCCAGGAGGAGGCACGCAGGGAGGGGCCCCTCCTACCCTGAGGATGAGGGGTGCCTGGCAGAACCTGACAAGTTTGAGGAGCCAGAAACCAGTGTGACGCTGGGAGCGGGGAAGCCTGAGCACAAACGGGCACAGGGCCACCAGGCTTGGGGCGATTCCATGGGAGGGGATCCTGGCCAGGGTCCAGGCTGCAGTCACGGATCCCCGCGGCCGGGAGGGGCCCAGCCCCTTCCCAGATGCCAGGAGCCACGTCCTCGGGTTGTCCAGGATCTGTTTGCAACCTCCGGTGACAGGGAGCTCATTCCCCATCGCGTGTACGCACAAATCTGTTCACTATCGAGCTGAATCGGCCCCTACACATTCATTCAGGCTTTGGACCACACTGAATAAACGTTGAAAAATGCCCAGGTTCTGCTTATAACGTTTTCATTTTTGTTGACAATATAAGTTCCATCAGAATTATCTGAGGATTTTTTATTGCCATGATCCTAGTTCCTAGCGTAGTACTTGGCCCAGAGTATATCATTAATGAGCACTTATAAAATGATAGACTGAGTGAATGAGTGTAGGATGAACACGGAAAGCATATTCCTGCTTTGGTGTTTAAGCTGAAGGTCCTCAACTGCAAGAGTCAGCCAAAGCCAAAGGCAGTCAGGATTGGGGGTGGATCTCGGTGTAGTCTTACCCAAGATAAGGAGCAGGAAGAAGCAAGGAGGGGTGAGTGCATGGTCCAGGAGAAAGCCTGCGAGAGAACTGGGGGGGATTGTGGTCTCACTGCTCTGCCCAATGGGGCCATTGGAAAGGTGACCTGAAAGCTTCACAGAGCCAGGTTCTAACTCCTGCAGGGCGAGAGGCCCCCTCTGAATCAAGTCAGGAATATTATACCCCTTGCAAGAATGCAGCAACCTGGAGGCTCCTCACAGCCTCCGTGCCAGGGGCCCTTAAGGCTGGGAAGTAGCGGAGCCAGAGCAAGACCATGGCTCTTCTCATTCCACAACCACAGGCCCACTTCCTGGTTCCTGTGAGAGGTCACAGCAGCCTGGCCCTCTGAAGGAGGTCACCTGGGGCTGCCCAGTAGGTAGGTTAAGGCCCAAATGGAATGGAGGAGTTTAACTTACTCCTGGGAACGTGGGAGATCATTGGGGGACTTCAGAAAAACAGCAAAGAGCAGTGGACAAAAGCAATGGCTGAGGTTTGATCAGCTCCTCACTTCCTCAATGTGTGACCGCAAACCAACCTCTCTGAGCCCCTGTATACATTGTGAAACAGCAGTAGCTGCCCATGGGTTTGTTGTGGGCATGATGAGGTGTAAGGCATGGTTGCTGGGGCTCAGTAAGTAAATATTGGTTATTCCTCAGATCTTAAGAAGAAGCATCTCTCCAGCAGCTCATCACATAGCCAGGCCCGCCACAGGGAACCTCAGCTCTAGCCTTCCACAGACCTCCCTCCCCCATGGAATGTGGGCTCCAGGCTGTGGAGGTATTGGGGGTGCAGCTGCTCGGTGATCTATCCAAGACCCTCAAGTCAGCATTGGCGGGACTGGGTGAACCAAATGTTCTGTCCATGTGTCCACAACTGCTCACACATTCGTCTCTCAGACACACATTTCCTGCCTCCCTGCAAATTTCTCAACGTGAAGGGAGGAATTGATAACTTACTGAATTTTTACATTGCTCATACTCAGAACTGGTTGTGGGAACCCCAAATCTCATGACTTGTTATCAAAATTTATCCATCCATTCATCTATCCATCCATCCATCCTTCCTTCCATATGTCCATCCATTCATTCATCCATCCGTCTATCCACCCGCTCATCCACCAATCCTCCCCTCTTTCACCATCCACCCACCCCACTGTCAGGCAACCAATGATGTGCATCCAAAGATGAACAAGATAGACCAAACTCTACCTTTATGGAGTTCACAATCCAGCAGATACCAATAAAAAAAAAAATCATGCATTTCACATCTCTCTAACCCATTCCCGCTTCTGAAGGCAGAGAGGGCTCTGGAG
The DNA here is from genome assembly GCF_964194135.1 of Talpa europaea. NCBI lineage: Eukaryota > Metazoa > Chordata > Mammalia > Eulipotyphla > Talpidae > Talpa > Talpa europaea. Next base: position 17,134,674 of record NC_140082.1, on the reverse strand, counting down.
AACCTAAATCCTGGACCCCCAGATGCTAGAAGCAGTGACCCCCACTAAACTGGGGAAAAAACACCACCTCCGTCATCACTGCTGGAGATGTAAAGTGTTACAGTCTTTTAGAAAAGCAATCGTGCTACATCCCTGAAAATGTAAACTCTACCTCTGGGCCCAGCAAATCCCCCTCCTGGGAATTTCTCCCACAGAAACAAACGCCTAGCACTTAAGACCGTGGACTCAAGAATGTTTTCCTGCAGCATTATTTCTAGTGGCAAAAAGATGAAAAAGACAAAATCAGACTAATGCCCGCAGTCACAAAATGCACAGGGCTGCTTCCGTGCCACAGCATATTACACAGTCCAGGAGAGAGGAGAAGAACTGTACCAACCAGCTCAAGAGCTTCCCAGGGAGCATTTGAGGGAAAAGCAAGGTGGAGAAAAGTGTTTGCAATATGAACCAGGTGCTATAAAAGGAGTATCAATCATATGGATTTGTGCATGTCTGATTATGACATGCACATGTGGCAATTAGAAGAGAATTAAGATTAGGTTGCTAACTTGGGTGACCTGGTTGGGAGGGTGGTCTGAGGTGAGGGGGAGGGATGGAGGAAGTCAAGGAAAAAGAAATAAAGGAAATAAAACTGTCAGCACTAAAGAAACACGTCGGTGACATGACGTTGATGCAGGTATAATGAAATTACCTACACGGGTAGTGTATAAAGGAACTGAACCGAAAGACCTTCGCACATACCCTTCCTTCTGCATGGGCTACCCTTTCCTGCAGCTATATGACATCATGGCCTCTTTTTGAAGATCCCTGAGAGAGAGAGAGATCTCAAGCTTCAAGACAAGGCACGAGCTGACACTAGTAAGTGCCTACTGTTTACCCAAGCAAAGGATGGGCTTCACGAGTTGACTCACAAGCCCTGGGCATTGCTCTTAGCACCACCACCCAAGGCTGGCTCCCCTTCTAGTCTCTCAGCTGCGTTTGGTTCACTCCAGTTTACAGAAGAGGAAACTGAGGTTCAGTGTGGCAGGATACTGTGCCCCACGATCACATAGCTACTGAGATAGGATTTGAATCCAAGACTCTGACCCTTAAATCTGACCTGCTTCCTCTCTATCCCTGCTTCTTGAAAAGGGCGGTAAGACATGACTTTGGTTTGGGCAGAGCAGTTTAATGGTTGCCTCTCCTATCTTAACTGTTTCTCTGCTTAAACATACTTTCTGGAGTAGAGGCCCAAGAGTTGAAGCAGCCACCTTTGGCCCAGCTGGAGGGTGCCCTCCATCCAGCCCCAGCCGGTGGCCTTCACCACCACTCACCTGATATTTACTTGCCTCAGCAAACACCCTCTTCCCAGTATCCTCCTGACCTCCCTGCCTCCCAAAGCGAAAAAAGAACAAACATGGCCTTTGGGGCAGGTACAAAAATCACCCAGTTTTGACAGGAGCACTACTGTGCCTGTGTCACCTCTGGGTGTGAGGCAGGGGCCAGGCCCTGCCAAGTTTTAATTCTGTTGTTAGACTCTGCCTGCCTGTTTATACTAGAAGGTTCCCAAGAGCTTAGAGATAGAGGTGGCCTCAACAAGGCCTTGTCACTCGAACCTTGGTAAAATGCACAGGCCCAGGGACTGTAGGCCTTTGCAGGGCATCATTGTCCACTGAGATCACCAAGTGGGTGAGTCCTAATCCAGAGAGGATAAGGGCCTTGCCTATGGTCACACAACAAATTAGTCAAAGGAACCAGCAGTAACACCTGAGAGGGTCATGTCAGCAACTAAAGCCGTCATCATCGTCACCATCACTATCACCATCATCACATCACATCATCATCCCTTCACAGCCAGAGCCCATCCTGGAGGCCCCTGGAGGATGCGAGGTACTTTATAATTTTGTCCTCTCTCCATTTCTGCCCCTCCAAAATCCCCTTTCTACTACTCGTCTGTTCCTCATTGATTCATTTATTTCAACCTCAGCCTCATCTGAAGCAATAGCATGCATGAAACCACTGGTCGGAGGCACCCATTAGATTTGTGTCTGATATGGACCAAAATAACACATATATGAAAAACAGAAACTTTGCTCATCTCCTACCTCACTCACTGCAGAAACGCAAACAATCCTTTGGCAAATGCTGTGTCCTTTTGCTTCATCTTGACCATGCCCCTTCATGGTTGGCATTTCATGGGTGAGGTAACCTGGGGCTTGGAGATAAACAGGGCCTTAGAGCAGTTCAGTCAACCAGCCTGAGAGAGTCACATCTGGGGTTCAAATAAAAGCTTGTGTGAAGCACAGCTGAAAATCCTCCCTCATTGTTTCTAGAATTCACCTATGCCAGGAACCTTTTGCCCTACTCAGCAAGCAGGTGATTGCAGGTGAAAGGGCACCCAATCAGCAGTGCTCCCAGTTCTACCGATGCAGAAACCAGGCCCTGGTGGGCGTATCACCCCATTCAGGCAGGCCCCGGCCTCTTCATCCCCTGCCGGGCAGTCCTGCAGAGGCCTTCCCCAGACCATCTCACCACACCCTAAGCCTACTTTTTACTTCCTGTGATATCTGTCTTGCTTCTTCAAATATTTGTCTTATTCTGTAATATGACAGGGGGATAGTGAGCTCAAGGAGGAAGCTGAAAAGAATGGTTGACTCTTTCTACCAAGCCAAAGTGTATAGTCTTCTCAGATGGACCAAGCAGGAGACAGACTGGGGTGGCCGAGGAGGCAAACTCCTTCCGGAACAGCCAGGACACCCTCATGGAGAGATAGTCCCAGCCTGGGTACAAGCCGTCCCCTCCACTGAGACGCTCCTCAGCCCAAACTCACCCATGGCCACTCAACCAAATACTTCCTCCTGTGCAAGCTTCCCAGATCACCCACTCTGGATGGGCCTCCCTGCTTTTCTTTTATCCCAGTCTTTTCTCTTTAAGATTTTACTTTCTAACCACCCAGCACAGTGTGGAATCGTGAATGCATTGGTGGGTCGATTTGATTAATGTCTCCCCTGAACCAGGAGCTCCAGGAGGGCAAGGGCCCTATCTTCCCAGTTCCCTGCTGTTTCCAGCTCCAGGCACAAAGCTGGTGCTGAATAAATATTTGTGGAATCAATGAATGAATGAGTGCTTACCTTGAGGACTAGGCCCTGCAAGTCTTACCGTACTCTTAGTGCCCAGTACAGTGTACAGAGGAATTTCACAAAGGTCTATAAGGATAGGAGAAAGGAGGGAGGCAGGCAGGGAAGGGGCACAGAGGGAGGAAAGAAGGCTAGAGGAGAGACTATGAGCTCTCACATTTTAAAATAGGGAAGTCTGAGCCCACGGTGGGAAAAAGATTTACCCAAGGTCACACAGCAAGATAGCCACCAAGTCACCAAGTATCACGTTCTCCCCAAGAGGCTCCATTCCTCACCTACTCCCCATCTCTTGCTGGAGGTGGGAGGCTCCATGGCAGGGAACTAGCAGAAGCAGTTCTCAAGCAAGCTCTGGCCTCCCAAGCTCCTCGCAGTCCCAGGCAGACAGCAATCGAGGAAGCCAGCCCTCTTGTCACAGACAATTGAATTCCAACCAATTTATCTGTCAGGACAGCACTCACAGACCCGAATCCTGGAGCTTACAACTCTGTAGTCAAAATAAACCCCGAGCCTCCCCCATATGAATTATAGGCCAATGTCACAGTGGAGGGCGGGAGGCTCCCGCTGACCTACTTCCCTCTTGCTGCAGGTCAGGGGAGGATGCAGCCAGGGCCAAAGGGGTTTAACCCACTGCAGATAGGTTTCTGTCCATCGGCTGCAGGAAGGGTGGGCACTGGGGTGACGTCAGGTTTGTCCCCGCTCACAAGCAACCCAGACAAATGTGCCTCCAGAGTTCAGGCCCCACACACACCCATGACCTGGACTCCATTGTGCCTAGACAAATGCAAGGAGCTGAAAGTTAGGGGCTGTCAGGAAATCAAGCTGTCCAGGGATTCTTGGGCCACCTGGCCAGGGAGGGGGCTGCAGCCTCTGTCTTGGGGTTGGTGGCATCGAGGGGCTTGTACTGGGCCAATTCAGGGCTGGGTGACAAGGGAAGGTAACCATTGCTTGCTGCACTTGCCAGTTTACTTGATTCATCACGGGTACAACTTGTCACTCACTCATTTATTCATTCAGTCATTCGTCTATGCATCCCCCATGGGATGTAGCTAAGACTTGAGCACTGTAGTCCAGCAAGTATCAGACTCAGCTCCTCTGTCAGTGACCCGGCTGGCCTCCCACCTCACCTCTTCTTGCCTCGCTTGCTTCTCCATAAGATAGGATGATCGGAGTTCCTACCTCATGGACTTGGTGGGGGTATTTAATGAGACAGTGAAGATAATATATTTAGCACAGGACCCATCACGAGGCAGCTGATATCAACCATTACAGTTGCCATTGGTCAAATAACTTAAAAGAGCGTTATCCCAATAAGAGATTCATTTGCTAATCTCTTATGAATGAGTGTGACTGGATAATTATCATATACCAATCACTGGAGATTGACAGGGAGAGACAGGCACTGGCAGGGATTTATGGAGAGGAGTGGAGGGTTCATGGAGGTCCTCCTTGTAGAGATGACACCTAGGTTGGGTTTTGCAGAATGCATAAGAGTTTTTCACAGAGATGTAAGGGAAGGGCTCTCTAAGCAGGCCTGGTGGCCTGAAAGTCCTACCAGGCTCAGGAAACTATAAATAAATCAAGATAGCTTGAGTGCGAGGTATATATGGAGACACAGAAGAGGGACCTGATGAGGCCTGAACAGCAAAACAGAAAGCAGTGGAACCATCCAGTCCTGGCTCATAGAGATCGGACCATTGGTTCTAAGAGTCACCATTTCCTGAGCCCTACTAGACCCCAGGTTCTTCATTGATGCTGCCTCCCTTAATTATATAGTCACTCTAAGAGCCAGCTCCAAGATCACCTTTTGATTGATTCATTTGTGCATATGTGTGTGTAGAATAACTGAGGCATAGGCCAGAAGTGCAGAGAGGGGGATTCACCAGAGACAGAGTGGGGAGCAGAACAGGCAGATCTACTGAAATACACTGCTGAGGGGAGAAGCAGCGGGTGAAGACAGGAGAGGTCTGCTGCGCCATATGGGTTAGCTCCTTGACCGGGGATCAAACACTGGCCATAGGGGTGATAGCACTGAGACTTAACCCCTAGGCCACCAGGGAGGCCCTCGGGTCACATTTTGAAGAGATGGAAAGATGGAAGCTCAGAGAGTTAAACATCTACCCACTGTCACACAGCTAAGAAGAGGAAGAATCAGGACAGCTATGATTGACTGACCAAAGCCAGGGTCAGTATGTGTGACATGAATATTACATGTGTGTGATTGTGTACATGTATCAGAGGAGCATGTGTGTGTGAGCATAGGTATGAGCACCTGTGAGTGTGTGGGTTCAAGTTTGCTGGATATATGTGTGTTTGTGTGTGTTTGTTCAAATGTGCATATGCACTAAGGCTAGGTAGTCCATGGTCACCATGAGTGTGTGTGCACATGCGTATACATGTGTGAGTGTTTTGAAGCTGGGTGTAAGCATGAGCACACATGCATGACAGTGCATTCCCTCATGCACATGTGTACATGCCTGTAGTGTGTATGTGTGTGTGGTGTGAACATGTGCTGTGAGGGCATATACATACATGTGTCCCCAGAGGGGTGTGGGCCTCCCCATTGTACATCGCCTGCCATCCCAGGCAATCTCCCTCACCACCCCTAGAGGCCCTTTTGTCTCAGTGCCCCTCTAGCAAATAGCCCGATGCCATCAAAACTAGGAGGACCAGGATATTTTCAGGTAGTGATTTTCATATAAAAATCCAACAGCCTCATAAATCAGGCTGAAGCTGCGGTCATCACAGCCTCGGGATTAAACACACACAGTGGCTTGTTATAGCATAAATCACCCGCATTTGATTGGGGTCTGGCTGGGCGCGGGCATGTTATGTAAGTGCAGCCTGAGCTAGTCACACTCTCGCTGTGCGTGTCGGACCTGGGGCAGGAGCCCTGCAACAAGATTCCTAAGAGGCAGCTCTTGGGGAGGGTGGATCAACAGTCAACCTCCAGTAAGAGGGAGGCAGAAGAGTCCCCTGTGTCTTACTCCAGCCCAGTTGCCCCCTGCTGTGCAACTTTGGACAGGTCATTTGACCTCTCTGAGCCTTAGTCTCATTCTGTAAAATGGGGTATTGGCTTCACCTCACTGGAATGTTATGGATTAGATAAGAGAATGCAGCAAGGGCCCAGCTCTGGCAGGGCACAGAGTGAGAACACGGCCCCTGCCCCCTGTTCCTGCAGCCACTGTCCTCACTACTATAGAAACTAGCTCAGATCTGGAGGGGATGCCTCTCCTTGGGGATGGCTCCTACTGGGGCAGCTCACTTTGAATCTATGCTGCATCCCTGGAACCCAAGTTCCCTCAGGAAAAGGGGAGATTTGCTGCTGGAGATTTGCTGTACCCCACACACTCAGCTCTGGGCCAGTATTGCCCAGCATTGCACAGAGGCCTGCAGACAGGACAGCCCAAGGGCCATGTCAGCCACGCCCCTGCCTCTGTGGGCTCCTGACCCATACCCTGGAGGAGATTAGGGTGATGTGTAAGATGGGCCACAATCCCAGGCCCTTCTCTTCAGCAGCTTAAACCTCTGTTTCCCCATCTGAAAAATGGGAATCATAACAACACCCGCCTCCTAGGGCTGCTGTCTGAATTTAGTAAAATATTTCATGAGAAGCTCAGTCTGAGGTCTGCTGCCTGCACAGTGCTCAGAGAATAGATGATGATGTTGATGATGATGATGATGATGATGATGATGATGATTTGTCCTTCATGAATGTAATTCCACTTGCTCTTCCTTTGCATTGAGTGCCAGTCTTTCCCACCTTTTTTCCTTCTTCCTTCTGCTTCCCCCTCTCACCTCATCTTATCAGTGGATTGTAGTTCCCATTGGGCAAGAGGCTGGGTCTGCAGGCAAATTCTAAATGAGGTTACTGGGAGGCAGCGACATTCAAACTCTCAGACTTCAATTGCACCCATAGTGAGGACCCACAAATGGCACGGGTAGCCAGGGGACTGAGACGTTCTTTCTGAACCAAACCAATAACACCTACCACCATAGGAAATGTGGACCCTGGGAAAGCAAAATGGACAAGCTCTAGAGACTGACCCACATTCTGATCAGGCTGAGTCAACCTGTCCTCTCTGTGCCTCAGTTTCCTCATCTATGAAACGGGGCCAATGTTAGTGCTTAGGTCACAGGGCTAGTCATGAGTCACCCTGAATGTCTATGCTTATCAGGTAGGGTTGGTCAGTTGATCATTTGACATACACCCCCACCCTTCAAGTCCAAAGGACCCCAAAGGCCAACCTGGATATTTGGAGAGTGCCTCCCAGTGAGTTCAGATGCTCAGTCATGGAGATGAATGAACAGAGCTGAAGGCAAAATGTGTTTGGCTATGCCCGGTTCCCAGACCATGGTGCCCATGGTGACACGCAAATAAATGTTTTTTAAAATGCTGTAACCCCCGCCTCCCTCAACAACCCAATTTCTCTGCCTTGCAGCTTCTCAGCATTTAAAGCTTCACTGCTGTCAAGGTGAGCATATAAAACGAACCTGAGCACATGTAATTCTACGGCCCCTCTCTGGCTGATAATACTGATCAGAGAGCACAGACGCTGGAGCAGCCAGGGACTGACCTTGAGGAGGTTTGGGTGTCAAGCATCAAGCCTCCACCTCCTCCCCCACTGGGTCCACAGGAGTTCCAGCTCCCTGCACACCATCTCTCATGGCACTAGGTCACCTGCTCACACTTCTCCTAACACAAAGCCCCCTGTCTTCCCTTTTCTACCCCTATCTTTACCTGGAACCTCAAAAACATTTTATAAATGATTCTGCTTCTTCCCCACCAACTCGCCCAATCTGGGCTGCCAAGATGTGATTCCATTTCTCTCTTCTTCCTCCTCTTCCTCTCCTCTCATGTCTCTTATCTGTCCATCCTCTCACTCTTCCTCCTTCCTAGATTCTTGACCACAGTTTCCCATGAAACCTCCCCCCAATCCAAGGCCCATCCCATCCCAGATCGCCCTGGGTTCAAATCCCACCTCCTCCTTTCCCTGTGACCAAACTTAGGCAAATTATTTCATCTCTCTGGTTCTTCTTAACTGCAAAGTCAGGATAATAAAATCTCTACCTAATCATATTTTTGAGAAGACTGAGTGAAAAGGTGCACATAAAGCACTTAGCTCTGTGCCTGCACGTAGTAGGCCTGCAATATATGTTCATGGTTATTATTGTGGTTGCTGGTTCTCCTGCTGTTATTGTTACTATTACTCTTGGGCAAGAAAAAGCTGGAAAGCATGTGACCCAGGAAGATGGAACAGTGTGGTAAAAGCTTCTGAAGTATAATGTAATGTGACTCATATGGTGAAGTTGAGACCCCCCTCAAAACTTGTAAGAATTTTCAAAATAGTCTTAGATCCACACAAAGTCCCCAATGCTGTGGGAAAAGCTTGGCTTCCTCTGGGAACCAGGGCAACATCCCTGTAAATCACAGCCAGCGAAATGGAGCCAGCAGAGTCAAAAATTCCTTCCCCATCCTCCCCATTTCCACCACGCAGCCTCCCAGGGCCCCCTCCTCAAAATAGTGCTCAGATTCCAGGGCTGGGAATGGCAAGGCCCGGCCAGCTGTGGAATGCAGGCTGTGGGGACTGGGGATCCCTCCAGAGCTGAATGTTTGGTCTTCTTCACCTCTTGTCTCATAAGGAAGGAACAGAAGTCTCAGGCCTAGCCACCCATAAAGACTGCTCTCCCTTCCACAGTCTTTCCTGTTCCCAGCAAGCAGCCCTCTAGAGGTCTAGCTCCTCTTCTGGTCAAAAACTTAGCATAGCAGTGCACTGCTGCCAGCCAGAGAGCAGCTCCTCATGCTGAGGTGCTTTGCAGTGGGTCCCACCTGCTTTGCCATCTCATTTCTCAAGAACCCTGCCACCACCAGTAAACCCCTTACTTTAGCCACAGCAGACAGTCAAGTCTTCCCCAAAGGTCTTCTAGGCTCTAGCCTCCAGGCTATCTACACATGCTGTTCCCTCTGACTGAAATGCCACCTGCATCCTCCTTTTTTCTGGTGAACTCCTGCTAATCCTTAAAGATCCACTTCAAGTTGTATCTTCTCAGTGAAATTGACCTAGAATCTGCCTCCTTCTTCTGAGTGTGCCCACATCTGGTTCCTACGACTGTGGACACACAGGCCCATGTCATCACCCATGGAGACACAGACTATCACAACTAAAAGGACCATTAGGAATCATGTTGTCCTAGTCCCACTTTTTCATAACAGATTCCTCATCCAAACAAAATTTTAAAATGAAGTTCTGCAGTACAAATATGTAAATGTAGGTTGACTCCTGTCGAAGTGGGATAAGAGACTACATTCCATGAGATTCTTTGGGTTTTAAGTTATAGAAATGCAACTCAAAATTGCTAAAGCAAAAAGGAATCATAGTCTCATATACCTGGAAAGTCCAGGGCATCAGATAAAGCTGGATTCAGGAGTTGAAAAGATGCCACTAGGCATCTGTTTTCTATTTGGGTTCCACTTCCCTTTACATTGATTTCATCTCCAGACAAGCTTTTTCCAAATCATGATCTGAATGGTCCCTGAAGTTCTCATCTCCCATCCCCCTGGCTCAGTCAAACCAAAGGAGAGAGAGATTCATTCCATGAAGTTCACCAGTTCTGGTTGGCCAGCTGTGAGTCATGAACTAGTGAGAATGAGGAAAGGGGAATTCCCCAAGATAAAATCAGAGTGCTAGCCCCCCAGAAAGGAATCTAAACAGGCTCCCCCAAACTAATGCCCACTCCACTGTAACCTCATCCATCAACCCCTCATTTAGCACCCAAGGCATTTTTCTGAAATGAAGGGTTTCTGCATGATTCAAAAGCCATACATCTAGTCCCATTTACAGAAGAAGAATGAAGACCCAGAGAAGGTAAGGACCTCCCCAAAAGTCACACAGCAGCCTCCATCATCATACTCCAATTTTTTGAAAGTGTCTGTGCCTGCTTGATGTATTTCCTCCCTGCTGGGTCCGTAGCATCTCCATTACCAGGTTTGGCTGAAAGGATTTGTCAGTTGTCGGCTTGCTTGTCTAACTAAATTAATGTTTTACATTTCTCCTCCAGTTTGCAAACTTTTTAAAAATTAATCCCATCATTTCAACAAGTGTAACAACTAAATTATCATCTTTACATGATTAAGGAGCCTGCCGCGTCTTCACTTGGCAAACACTGCATGCACATAATTTTACTAAATGTAATAAACCAACCATAGAACTATTAATTTTGCCATGGTATTCATAACAATTAGAAACGCATGAACCTTAAAATGATAAAAACTGAATGGAATACTGAAATCACAGGAAATCCCCAATCCTCCCTCTGCAGACTGAAGACGATGTCATGAGATGCAGATTAAGGTCGAGAAACAGAAATTGGATGTCATTTGCCTCTTAGCTCTACTGCAATACACCCAGAACGAGACAGACCAGAATGGGAGCACTTGGTTAAATCCCTGAAACATTCCTCAAAATCTAGAGAACCATGAGGAAGAGGAATCAGGAAAACTTTCCTGCCTTTTCAGAGCTTTAATTGTTTCTAAGAGTGTCTAGTCCTGGAATAGAAAATACATGGCAACAGTGCCATCATCCCACTTCCCATACCCATGGCAGACATTACTAATTGCTCATAGCATTCTTCCTGCCAAAACCAGACAACTTGGCAATCTCAACATAGGGCAGACATTAACAATCAATCATGGGATAATCTCATTTAACAACTGAATTTAGTCCAATCTTGCCAGATTACAGGGACAGAAACTAGGCAGCAGAGAGGAAACCAACTTGCTGAAAGTCAAACATGGGGAATCAGGGTAGACACTTAAGGTAGAAGCTGGGATGCTGTGGCTTTACTACCACAGGCTTGGAGACTAAGCTCTCACCACACACTGCTCCTCTCTTCACCTCCTAAAGTGAAAGCCTTCTCTACAGTTCCCCTAGCAGATCAAATACTTCATCCCCCTGCTCTCTTTCTCCCTCCCTCCATTTTATAAAACTTACAGTAGGTCTTTTCTTTCCTGCACTATTGGTGGAAATTTCCTAGAGAACAACTTGGTAGCTTGCATCAAATGACTTAAATATCAAATATACTCTTGCCTGGAATTCCTAGAGTTTAATCCCAAGAATTTAAATGAACAAATGCTCAAAGAGCATGTGCATCGTGATATTGTTTCAATGCAATAAAATTAAAGACAACCTAAAAACTTAAATCATTTCATAAATATTCAAAAATGAGATAATGTTAACCTGAAGGATGATCAGTGTTCTTTATGTGAGAAATGTCACTTTTCAGACAATATATGTAGCTTTGTGTCATTTCTATTAAGAATTAACACCGATGGGCATGTACGTGCTCAGTGTTGCCATACACGGTTGCTTAGGCTGAGCACTGCACAACTACAGTCATTCAGATTACAACTCAAAAGGTGCCCCCTGAGGTTTAGCAATGAGACATCCCTACATAGAGTTTTAAAACTATGAAAAGTTATTTACCAAATAGTAATAATTGCTCCTGAGAAAGCAGCGATATTTTTTAAATACTTGTGTTGAGTTTCTCGTATTTCTATAATAAACACTACTTTCTTGGGAAAAACATAATAAATAATAACCCCTTCGAAGCATTTTCCTGCATATGATTCACTTATTACATAGTCTGGCTTTTTTATTACATATCCTGTCTGACTTTGGTGGGTATGTGTGTATATATATGTGTGTGTATGTGCTCGTTAATGGCACACACACATACACATATGCATTAATGGCAAGTGCTAGAGATGCAGTTGCAGTCATCATGAGTTTCAAATCTAACAAGAGGTGCAGACATTAAGCAAACACCCTGCAAAGCATCATGGGCCTGAACTGCAAGGCTGATGCACAGCATCCTAGCCTACAGTAGGGAGATTCCAGGAAGACATCCCTGGGATGTTCTGTACGGGGCACCGCAGGACAGAATTGCCTTCTCACCAGACACCCATCTGGAGGGGAAGATTCCTTTTCAACATGGAACTGAGATGCCAATACAGACTGGGACTGGTCAGTTCTAATGTGTGCCTGCTAGTAGGACAGTGAGCCTGGCCCTGCGACTACCTGTGACACTCAGCATTTAATACCCCAGAGCTTTGAAGCCAACAGAACTGGGTTTGAATCCAGACAACTGAACCTCAGTTTCCTCATCTGTGAATTAGAAAGAATCTTGGGTTCTTTACTCCTGAGGGTTCAGTGAAGTAGGACTGACCATGTGCAATGCCAGACTTAGAGGAGATTTTGGTGATGATAGTGTTTTTTATTATTATTATTATTACTGCACCAGAAGCTCAGTTGAGGAACCGGCCAGGTAATGGCCACACCTGGTCCTTCTTAAAAGAACTGGAATGAGAACAGAAAGCAAGCACTTTCCCAAGCTGGAGTCCTCTAGTTATCCCTGGCCGTGGACAGCCTGACTGGCCCAGTGGGCTGGGGCAGCTGCTGGCAGAAGTGATCTTTTCTAGGTTTGCTTCTCTTTGCTTCCCTTTCCTACCTGTCCAATCTCTGGGGTCAGCCCCAGACATTTCTCCCCATGGATGGCAGCTCGTTTCTTCTGAGGAAATTGCAGTCATGTTTCTATGGCCCCCACCCTGCAAGTAAAATGGAAGTGATCTGAACAGGTTTAAGAACTGGCATTTGCTGTTGGTCCAAATGCTTCTTTGTAGATGAAGAACCTCCCATTTTCCCCTCAGAACACATCACAAGCCCATTCCAGAATGAAAGGAGCTGGACTCAAGTCAGGAGTCTGGGATTTCAACCCTATTTCTGCTATATGACTGTGGGCAAACCCCCCCACCCCTGGCCTCAGTTTCCCCATGAGCAAATGGATTTGATGTTTCTAGAAGTATTTCACTCTCTGAGTCTGACCTTTTGATACTGCCTAGGTCTTGGCTTCAGACAAGCCTCAGTGCCGGTGATATAGCTCCCTCCCTACAGCTGGGGCCATCTCCTTGCCATGCTTCTCGGACTTTGCACAAGCCATTACACCTTCCAGGGGGTGCCTTTCTCAGGCCAGATTCCTGTACCTGTCCCCCAAACAAGACTCAAGCCACCTTTGCCTGTGAATTCCCTTTGATCAATCACATGCTTCCAGATCCCAGGTAATGAGCCCCACTTTATCCTGAGCCCTACTTTATCCCCAGGCCCTAAAACAATCTCTGCACAGATCCCTTGATACTGAGGCTGGGTCTTCAGACTCCTGGGGCCCACCGTGTGCCTGGACAAGTCCCCAGTGCTTGAGAACACTTCTCTGAGGACTTGGTTGCCCAACTAGCTGGAGTCATCCATTCCTTCAGTGATCATGCCCCCGGGGATGTGCTCAGGTGTGTGATGGGTGCCCAGGATGCAAAAATGGGTCTGTCTCCAAGGAGTTCACAGCCTGGGGCAGAAGATGGACAGGAAAGCAAATCACTTCAACAAGTTGTGACTTTCCAGGCAGAAAACACAGCATGTGAGAATTGAGAGAAAGAGGAAAATACTTGGGAAGTTGAAAGTGCTTTGCTAGTGAGGGTGGCACTTGGACAGGTGAGGGACCAAGGATGTAGAAAGGGAGGGGGCTGGTGATGGTGTGTGGGGCTAGTGTGGTGGGAGGGATCGGTGGGGTGGGTGGGACTAGCAGGTGGATGTGCAGTGTCAAGACCCTCTGTAGGTTGCTGGCTTCCCTGAGAAGCTAGCAGAAGGATTTGAAGCAGGCAGTGATACATTGTAGAGTGGCTGCTTTGTGACAGATGGGCTGCAGGAATGAGAATGGTCTAGGAGAACAAAGATGGATGCCCAGGTGGCGTAATGGCAGTGCGGGTTGGAGAGGCCTTGGGGATGGTTGAGTCTGAGGGTGAGAGAGTGAGGAGTCAGGAAAGACAGAGGTGGCCCTGCTGTTAATCTGGCAAATGATCCCAAAAGTGAGGGAGCAGGGAAGGGGAGGTGGTGATGAGTTTGGCTAGAACTGTGTTAAGTGAAAGACACCAACTGCCCACAGGTAAACACACAGCAGATGCCCCAGAATAAAAGCAAAGAAGGCAACAATCATGATGGCCAAATGACATGCGAAATGAAGGTCCACTGAATGGGCCTGTGTGGCAGAAGAGGGGCGCCAGGGCATTGAATACAGATTCTGAAAGCTGGTCAGAGTGTGCTCACATAACCTGAGACCTCCGCTAGCCAGAAGGTCTCATTCCAGGTACAGTGGCCTGGGAAGGGAGAGCTGGCCTGCCCTGGGCCTCAGCTCATGGCTGATTGAATCCCCTCGAGCAAGCCCCTCTAGCTCTGAGCCAGGTGGGATTGCTGCCCAAGAAAGGGGAGAAAAACTTCTCAGTGGGAAAATGGAAAATGCTGGATCAATCTGCTGGGGATTGTTATCAATAATCCCCCAGGGTGCTGGGCTGTGCTGAGGCCCAGCAGCCCCTGGTGGCCCGGCTTCCTTGGCCCCACTGCGAGCAGAACCTGCTCAGCCTCCTGGTGATGATCCCCAGAGATGTCCGAGTCTCCGTTCCTGAGGAATTGGAGGAAAATCAATACGAACAATGTAGTCAAAACAGAGTCAGCAGGCGTCGCGACGGGCAGAAGTGAACATTACCGGGGACTCAATTGTGCCCCTTATCTAGCAGTTTGTTCTCAAAAGTGAGCTCTAGCCTTGCTGCGAACCCAATAAGTCTTTCAGTTTGACTCGAAACTCCACATTTTTCCTCTTTAGAAAAATGTCACCGACATTCCTCTGTTTCATTACTCTTGGCTGCGGCGGCTCTGGCCATAGGGAAATTGCTGTGGAAGGAGGCTGCCTGCACCCGCCACCACCGCCAATCACATCCCAGCTGGCCGGGGTCCCTCGTTGTCCTGCCAGTCCAAAATGGACACAGCCTTTGTTTGCCTCAACTGAGACCCTTCCTGGGCAGGTACCACTTCAGCTCAGAGGCTGCAGACCCCTAGATCTGTCACACTCCCACCTCCCCACAAGGCTAGCCGGAAACCCACAAGCCTCCCCGCCTTTGGGCCAGCTGGATGCCAGGTGTCTGTCCCTCTGCCAGGCCCTGACCTTGTCTCACCAAGTGTCCCTCTCCAGGTCTGGCTCTTTTTTCTTTTTTCTTTCTTTCCCTCTGGCTTCCCTATTTCTATCTCTGCCTGTTTTTTTATTCATCTCAGCACTGATATGTTCAACAACCACAGATTAAGCACCTACTCTTTGCCAGTTGCTTTCCAGAAGCAGGGGACACTGCAGGAAGACGAGGGCCCTATGCTTACAGGACAGACATTAATCAAAGAAGCAAATAAACATGTGCAGGTGATTATATTTTCCCAAGATGGCCTCCACAATATCTCCTGTCCTCCATGCTCAACTGGTGGAAACTATATCCTCTTTTCCTGAAAACTGAGCAGAAAATTGTGAAGGCCTGACCAACAGACTAGGTTGAAGTGTGGCTATCACTTCCAAGGCAGGATAAAAGCCCACTGTGTGCTCTGAGGAGACTCATTCCTGGGGCCCAGCCTCCACGTTGTGAGGAGGCCCAAGCAGTGCACAGAGAGACAGACCCATATGGAAAGGGAGAAAAGTTTCCAGGCAACAGCCAACTCATTGGCCTTGATAGTGAGTGATTCCAAAAGTGAATCTTCCAGGCTCCAGTCCAAGCAGAGGAACTGTGCCTGCTGAACCTACCCAAATGGCAGACTGATGAGTCAGTAATTGTTGTTTTAAGCCACTAAGTTATGGGGTAGTTTGCTATATGGTATAAACAACTAGAACAGCATACAGAATAATTCCATTGCAGTATTACACATGATAGCCAAGAGTTGGCATCAGCAGATGAGTGGATAAAGAAGATTTGGGTGTATAAACACAATGGAATACTATTTAGCTATAAAAAGAAAATAAAAAGTGAAATCCTTCCATTTGCAACAACATGGATGGAGCTAGAGGGTAATAAGTCAGATGCAAAAAGACAAACATCACATGATCTCACTCATACATAGCCAACCAAGAAACAAAACTAATGAACAAACAAGATAAAACCAAACAAACTCTTCAGCTATAAGAACAAATTAATGGAAGGAAATGGGGGGCAGGGGAGCAGCAAATCAGGTAAGAAGAGCCCACTGTAGAAGAGACAATAGAAACTAGACTTTGGAGGTAAACATAATGTAGACTCAACAGGTATTGATATATAAGATTGGACGCCGGAAACCTGTGTGTTTTAAACCAATATCACTTCAATCAAAATTTAAAAAAAAATAAAATAAAAATAAGCACAATAGAAATAGTGTTAGCAAGGAAAATCAAGCCAGGTGAGGAGATAAGAGTTGCCAAGGTAAGGCGTGGAGGCAGATGAACAGGCTAGAGGTGAGCCCCCAGCCCAGCCCTGCCCGATCCCAGTGTCCAAGATGTGTTCATTCATCTGGGAATGTGCTTATTAAGGAAGGAGGAGCTTTGAGTTACTCTCACTCCCAAGAAGAGAATTCTCACCACAAGTCCCCAGCCACTGCTTGCATACTTCCAGTGATGGAGAGATCAATCCCTCACCGGGAAGCCCCGCTGGAACAGCTCTGGCTGCAGAACCCACTTCCTTCCACTTAGGGGGGCCAGCCTCCCTGCACTGCCCTCCGGCACCTTGTAGACCCATGACCAGGTCTCAAGTCCCTCCGACCACCTAACCCCAACCCATGCATCCATGTTGGTCCTTAAAGAGAAGGGCCTACTGCTAGATCGGGCTCTATGAATGAAATCCGGAGAGGGAAGGAGTCCCAGGCAAGAGAGGCAGCTGTCATCATACATGGGGAGGATGCAGGACGCTTAGAGTGTATGCCAAATAGGACTCGGACTCTAACTCAACAAACCCTAGAAATTTGGAAATTATAGGAAAACCATACCCACATATTCATACAAGCTTTTTTGGGAAAACAGTCCACCAAGGGGGTCCTGCCCTCTACCCCATCCCATACCAAAATGTGAACGACCCCTGAATTAAATGGATAGGTTTTAGTTTTTTGGTTTTTTTTTTTTAAGATTTATTTATTTATTTATTTATTTATTTATTTATTTATTTATTTGTTTATACAAGCACTGGGTACAGTCAGAAGCGCGGGAGGGTGATAGAATTCACCAGAGCCAGAGCGGGAGCAGAGCAGGCAGAAGGACCGAAGTACACTGCTGAGGGGAGCAGTGGGTGCGGCAGGAGAGGTCTGCGCGCCTTGTGGGACCCTCGCCAATGGCCGGGGATCGAACCGGCGCTGCAGATGCTGCGGGCAGCTTTGCAGCCCTGTGCTCAACCGTTGCGCCACCAGGGAGGCCCAAAATGGGTTTTTGAGTCACAAAGACCTGAGCGTGAGCATTTTCTGTCAGAGTTGCTGTGTGAGCTCAGGCAAGTCACTGCCCCCTCTGAGCATTTAAATAAAATTAACAAAGAGGTATTTGTGGCCTCCAGTGTGATCTCTGCCCTATCCACACTTCTTCCTTGAGATGCTCTACTTGGTATCTTTCTCTAAATTGACCCCCCTCATTTATTTAAATAAATATTAAGGAGACTTGTTTGGGGGGATTTTTCTGCTTTTTATCTCCATCTTCAATGGGAAATCAACCTTGGATGCCACAAATAAAAAGGAACCATAAAAAGGAAGAAAAATCACCACCACCCTCCCCACTCCCAGGGGGTAGCAAGCCTGAGAGAAGGGTTAAAGACAAACTAGTGCCCACTGAGACTTTCACCCTGGTGTGACCAGAAGATTGGTGAGAAGGAGCCACTTTCCCACTGCCTGCTGTGGACTGTTTCAAGATCTTTATGGGGGTCAGGTATACGGTGAAGGCTAGAACTGGATTTTTAGTGATGCATTTAAGGTAGTATACACAGATATTGATAGATAATGATCCACACCTAAAACTTATGTGATTTCTATTTAAAAAAGAGGAAACAGCCTATATAGAGGCATTAAAAATTAATTACAGCAATAATAAAACCCTGTGCTGACAGCATCTTTCCTGAACCTGGGGAGGTGGTTCCAGCTGCAGGAAGCCCCAGTGCCACCTACAGTGGCCAAGGCATGGTCCAGGGGGTCATGAACATGGCTTTTGGCCCAAGGCTGCCAATGAACAGTGAAGGCTGCAGCAGGAGGTTCCCAAGAATGGGAGGCCTCTGAAGTGGGTTCTTGGAGAAGGGGAGAAAGTGTCTACACAGACACTAGCCAGCCTGCAACCCGTTCTAGCAGAATGTGAAGACTGGACACTTTGGGCAGGGGCAAGCCCCAGAGGCCCAGCTGCCAACACTTTTCTGGGGAAATCTGACAACACCCCACCCCACCTCCAAAACACACACACACACACACACACACACAGAGGACCTTGGTTTGTTTTTTTCCTCAGTTCCTTTGTGTGTCCCCAAACTAGTGACTTACCTCTTTGAGTTTCAGCTTCCTCCTGTGCCTCGGTTTTCCTTTTGTACAGAGCCAACTTAGCTATCAGGCACGCAGTCACGTAACCTAGGACCCACAATAGTTTTAAGGTTTTGAAAATGTTTTAGTTTCTTTTAAAAGTCAAAAGAAAAAAAACTTTCTAAAGAAAATGTTTTACTACATTAATTTTTCATCTTTATACCAATAGCCATAAAATATAATTTTTCATATTTTTAATGCAGAAAGTGGCCCAGAAAAGCCATTATGTGCCTCTGGAAAATAGGGATGACGAAAGCACCTGCATAGAGGCCTTTGGCCCAGGCCCTGGCACCTGCTCTGCTCAACAAGCACTGGCATTGATGTTCTTGGTGTCGTTCTTAGGGGAGGGAGCCCTGGCTTAGAAATCAGGACACTGAAATTGCTCTACGTTCTTTGCCTCCCTGTGTGACCTCTGAAAGTTGTCTCCTGACTGGCCTCAGTTTCCCCAGCTGTACAGTGACCGTCCTGGAGTTAGGGCTTTCTCTGCCTTTCCACATGAGGAAGTAAAAGCTCCACATCCTGGGGAGGTAGACCAGCTCGGAACAGGACGGCCCACTCTTCAATGTCATCTGTCTCCCAGCCAGGTAACTATCACAGGCTCAGACAATAATTATGTCTTCTCATCTTCTGGTTTATTTTTCTAATTCCCGGATGTTTGATTTGGCCCAGTGCCAAATCACCAAGTTTTCACTGGACCATCTCTGATTCCTACTCCCAGCACCTAAGTTCCCTAAGGGACTGGAGGAACTTCTTCCAGAGGGTTTTTGAGCACTGACTTGGTCAGGAGAGGCTCCTAGTAGAGCTGGAGTCTGCAGGGTAGGAGCACCCTGAGCACCTGCTCTGTGCCTGATGCAGTTCCAGGTACTTGAACTGTGCTGAAAGATAAGGGCATCTCCGGGGAACTTCCTCAGCTCACAGTGCAGCGGGTAAGGCAGATAAAAATCAAATAAGTGCAGGTCTCCCTGATGGCTCAAGGGGTTACGTCTCAGCACTATGAAGCTATCAGCAGCCACTGCAGCATGAGTTCCAAGTCCCGGCCAGGAAGGTGACCTACATGTCCCAGCAGACCTCTCCTGTCTCACCTGCTGCTCCCCTAGACAGTGTATTTCTGTCTATCTTCCTGCTTTGCTCCCCATTCTGTCTCTGATGAATCCTCTCACACACACCCCTGCACCTTTGGCCTGTCACCCAGTTCTAGTATGCCTAAGTAAATAAATCTTCTAAGCAATCAAATATGTGTATAGGGGGAGGAGGGTTATTGGAGAGGAGCTGGTGAGATGGAGAAGAGGGAGACAGGAAATTCTTAAGGCAAGTTCAAATGAGTTAGCAAAGGTCCCCCTTAAAAATAAGTGATGTCTAAGCTGAGCCTTGAAATACAGATAGGTGTCACCTAGGAGGAAAGGGGAAGGAAGGGCATTCTAGGGCGGTGGAACAGAATGTAAGATGACGAAGCCATCTTCCAGGCCAGTGCAGAAGGTCATCCTCTTTTTCCAGGTAAGAAAATTGAAGCTCAGAGAAGTCACAGAGCTGATAAATGGCAGGGATACCACTTAGCCACAAGTGGATCCACAGTTGGACCACCTGGCTATGCTCTTCCCCATGCCCAACACCCCCAAGGTCTCCTGGACTCTATTGGCCTTCACTAGAGGAAAAATTCAGAACCCAGATTGCATAGTGGGGGTGGTTTTTTGGTTTCCAAAGGGACCATCACCCCCTGCAAAAGTAACCACCACTGCCTCAAATTCCACCACCAGAGTTAAGGTTGCCCAACATGTATGCACAGAGTGTGGCTGCCCCAGAGGGCCCAGGGCCCTAGCAGTCTCCCCAGAGGGAACACAGGTAAGGAAACTGAGGATCAGCTAGCTTGATCGCTTTGCCTAAGGTCACCCAGTGGCCAGGGACAGAGGAGGCCTGGCGGTCCCAAGGCTAAGCCCCTGAGCCCAGCCCTGTCTGTGGCCTGGACACCCCTCCCCAGCCCCTCAGCTCAGGGGCCCCAGCCCCTCCCGCCCCTTCCCCCAGGACAATGGGGCCTTTCACAACCAGACAAAGGGAAAAAGTTTAAAAGGCGAGAATTATGTTTCCACCAAGGCGAAGGGGGTGGGGCGGGAGTCTCGGAGAGGGGGGTGGGCTGGGGAGGAGCCGCTGCTATTGCAGAAACGGACCGGTGTGTATTTATTCATGTCTGACACAACACAATTTGATTTTCCACAGAAAAGATCAAATAATATTTCAGTTACAGTTAATTACACACCCCAAAAGCACATCAAAGGACGGTCGGCGTCCGCCCAGCCTTGCTTCGCCGCTCCGCGTGCGCCCAGATTTCACGCCCAGTTTCGTGGCGTCTGTGGCACCGGAGCTCCACCTTTCACGCCCACATGGGCCTTTGAGGCTGCTGGGGTGTGGGGGGGGGTTGGGAGTTGGGGGGGATTGCGGGGGGGGGGGCAAAGTGCCTCCTGGGGCCTGAGGCCCCTGGCTAGGTTCTGCCCCACCCCCAACAGGTCCCATTCCCAGCTGGTGTCTGGTCTCCCCACCAAAATAGTAGTGTCTGTAGCCTTGTCTCACCAGCGGTCCACTCTTTCCATGAAGAGAAGTACCACCCCCAACCCCACAGGCTGGGAAAGAAACAAGGTAGGTACTGCCACTACCCTGCATTTGTTAGATGAGAAAACTGTGGTCCAGAAGTGATTTCCCCAAGCTCGCACAGCCTGGAAGCAATGGAGCATGGATTTTAACTGTTCTGGATCAGCCCAAAGATCCTTCTCTTTCTGAAATATCAACACTTTGTTGAGAAGGGGCCCTGGGTTATTTTTCTGTTGTCTGAAGCAAAGCCTACAATTCACAAGTGAGATGGTTTCTGTGTTTTGTTTGTTCAATGACTAAATGATAAACAGAGGAATGTGAATGTGAATGTGAAAATGAAGGAAGAGAGGACGGGAAGAAGGGGGAAAAAAGGTATTCAATGTTGCCTCAATCAAATCAGCAGAGAGATCCTTTTATACCAGAGCTCTGCTGACCAACAAGCTGCAGTGCAAATAACTTTGAGATGCAGGAGCAGGGACTAAGTAAAGGTGCACCTCAGAACTGTGTCCTTGGGGTTTCAACAACCCTCTCAGTGCCTTAGTTCACCCTGCAGTGATTCTCAGAACACTCATTGTACACATGGTTGAGAAAATTCTGGTAAGACGAAGTCTATGAATCGGAGCATCTTAAAAGCAGAATATTTATGGGCCTCCCTGGTGGCGCAGCAGGTGGAGCGCAGCACTGTGAAGCTGTCTGCAGTCTCTGCAGTATGAGCTCAATCCCAGCCAGCCTGGGAGATGCCCACTTGGTGCGGCAGACCTCTCCTGTCTTGCCTGCTACTCCCCTCAGCGGTATACTTTGTCAGTCTGCCTGTTCTGTTCCCAACTCTGTCTCTGGTGAATCCTCTCACCCTCCCACACATCTGGCCTATACCCCACTTCTTGTAGAAATAAATAAATCTTGTATGGGGAATATAAAAATAAAATTTATTATTTAAAAAAAAAAAGGCAGAATATTCATGTAAAAAAAACTCGCAGACCTGAGGGTAATGCCATCTTAAAATCATCAGATCAGAAAATTCAAGAGAAAGAAGAGACTCCCAATTGGTTTTCTTTCCAGTGCTCAGAGAGGGTTTGTGCTCTGCCCAAGATCACACAGCAGGTAGGGCTGAGCTTCCTGACAGCATGGGGGTACAGAATGGGGATGGCCAATGTGTGCTACCTCCCAGGCCAGCTGCCAGCATGCTCTCTTCTTTCAATGGTATTTTGCATGGTGGAAAGGGGGGAAGTAGTTAGAATGAGTTAGACACAGAGTCAGAGGCTGAGGGGGAACAGCTGATCTCGGGGTGCAGTATCTCTCTCTCTCTCTCTCTCTCTCTCACACACACACACACACACACACACACCTGTGTCACCATGCATCACAGCAGAAATCCTCCAACAGAGCTGTCTGTCTTCAGGAACAACCTCCAAAGTGCCTGGGAAGGGCCTGTCACCAACTCTTCCAATACTGAGCTCTCACTGAGAGCTATACCCTAGGGGAACAGGGCACAGGGACAGGGCTGGGAGCCCCAAGAAAGGAGGACCTAGATGGGCCCAGACATAGCTTTTCCAGAAGGAGGAAAGCCCCAAATGCAGCTCCTACTTTCCCCCAGCCCCAGATCCTGAAAGAGCCCTGGGCCTGGAGCTGGAAGCTGGGTTTAGTAGAAGGGTCATCACACACTGGCAGGCCAGCCACTTCCCCTCTTGGGACCTCTGTTTTCCTCTGTGGACCCAGAACTGTGGGAGACTCAAAGGAAGCAGCCTTTCTGGTGAAGCTTCCCAATTGTGGGTCCTGGAGGGGTTTGGGGATTATGACGGCTGTCAGGGACCAGTCAGTGTAGGGGGCAGAAGGAGGGCAGGAACTATTCTGGGCCCCTGCTCCCCACCCCCACCCCACACCCATGCACCCCAAGGCTCAGACAGCAAACGACCATCCTGTTTGCCAGGCAAAGATGTTTCCTGTGCAGGCCGCAGCCAGGCTGAACCGGCCCGGTGCCCACCACAAACCCTACCCAGAAGTCTCTACTCCCCCACCACCTTGGGACCAACTCCCACATGCCCCACCTGGCTCCCGCTGCACCCCTCAACCGCCCCATCCCACCAGCCTCAGTTCCCTATTGCCTATTCCCTATTGAGACTCAGCATACTCACAGAAAGTCAACACATTAGTTCACTTTTGTAAGGCTTAGCACTTAGTAGTTTCATGAGTCAGATCTGTGGGATGATTGTCAGACATGTCTTAGTTTCTGGCACACTGGGAGCCCCAGCCCAAAGAACACTGGAGCAATGCGAGATGATGACTGCCCTGTTCTCATTACTGCCATCCCTTCTTACCCCATGCTGGGCTCTCCACAGTTTCAGTTACCTGCCGTCGACGGCAAGCTGGGTTACAGTAAGATATTTTGAGGGAGAGATCGCATTCACAAAAGTTTTATTGCAGTATATTATAATTATTCTTTTTCATTATTAATTGTTGTTAATCTCTTCTGTGCCTAATTTATGAATTAAACTTTAGCATCAGTACGTATAGGAAAAAGAAGTCTTTATAGGGTTCAGTACTATCTGTGGCTTCAGCATCCACTGGGGGTCTTGGATGACATCCCCATGGAAAGCAGGGGTTACTATATTTATGCTTCATACTCAGCACTCAACACACTGTTCAGCACCCAGTGGATACCTCAGGGGTGTATGTTGACCTTCTCCCTTGTCACTGTTTCCTTGAAGTCAGAGCTCTGTTTTATTTACCTCTGTGCCTTGCATATTGTCTATGGTTCACAAATATTTATTGGATGGATGGATGCATGGATGCATGGATGGACTGATGAATGGATGAATAAAAAGAGAGAGACTGAAAGTGAAAAACGACTCTTTTTTTGCTAAAGGCCTGAGGTAACCTAGCTTCAAGTTTACCACCTCGACTTAATCCCCTGAGTAGCGTTGGTCAGGCAGTTCACCTTTCTGAGCCCTCATTTGTCAAATAAGTTTGGTGACGCTGCCTGACCAGCTTCCTGGGAGGTCTGGATGAGTCCCCATGATGCTAGTGAAAATTAGTTCCTAAACTGTAAAGTGATTTGCTCCAGGTGGCTAATGGCCACTCCTGAGTCTCTTAGAAAGGCAGACAGAATGGATAATCCCTGGGGCGGGGGCAGCCTGGCAGGCCGTGGAGGTGCTGAGGGTCGACACCCTGTTGGGCTCTAATCCCGGATGGCTACTCTGATGGGCAGCAGCTCTTGCTCCAGTAAAATTTTATGGCCTCTGAGAACAGGCAGAGAGCTGCCAGTGGCAACTTGCTGGAAATTTATGGCCAGCCTCCTCACTCTTGGCCCATCCTTCCATGGCCCAACGGTTACCAAAGTTGAAATCCCTAGGTTTGGCCACAGAGACCTGAACCCCCCTGTGAGGCAGATGAGGGGCTGAATTGGAGAAGCTAAAACTTAGTGGTTAAACGCAGGGTGGAGGCTAAAAGAACTGATCTGAGAAGCATTTGCTGGCAAGATTGTGCAAGAGTGAGTGACACTCAGCATTAGGTTACATACAACGTTGTCTGTATCTAAGGAAACTTTGGGGAAATAGGAATTTGACTACAGCAGATACAATTGCCTCCTTTAGTCCCTGAATTCACCTGTTCCCTCCTACCACAGGGCCTTTGCACATGCCATTTCCTCTGCCAGGTATGCCATCTCCCAGACTATGTTTCGCATTGTTAACCAGGATGCACTTGTGAATCCAACACAAGAAGACATGTGTGTACATCTTGTGTAAATAGATGTGCTTGTGATGTGTGCACCTGGCACACATGTGAAGTGTGTGAAGAGCGTGGGTCTGATCTCATTACAGGATGTTTAAGGGGCATACATGAGTTGCAAGTGCTAGCCACCTGTGGAGGAGGCAAAGGGGCCGACCTCCCAGTTCTGAGAGTTTGGGGCCTGGGCTGATCCATTCATTAGCCCAGAAACCCCACATGGGGGTACTTGTTTCACCCCCATTTCATAGAGGCAGAAACAGACACCCAGGAACTCACTGGAGAATGGGACCCCTAAAGGGACTCTAACCACCAGGAAAAATAGATCTGTAGCCAGGGCAGAGTCTGGTGCCAGGGTGGGATTGTGCGGACCAGGGGCCTGGGGGCCATGGCATGTCCCCAGGGGGCTCTGAGAGCAAGTGGGGCTGTGGAGCCCCATGGGTGAGGCTGACAGTGGGAAAGCACAGAGATGGAATGCGGGACGGGAGAGAGCTAAGATGGAGATGAGCCAGGAACCAGAGGGAGGAGAGACACGAGAGAAAGCCCGTACTGGGAGCCTGGGAGGGAGGCCGAGGGCCTGCGGGCCGCCAGGCCTGCCCCACCGCCCTCAGGACCCAGTTGACTTCCACGAGCGGTGCTTTCATGGCGGGGCCAGCCTGGTCAGCACCCGTCAGGCTGATTTACTGGCTCTCGCCGCCTGCCGCGCGCCGGCAATCAGCCTCCACAGCCAGATCTATTATTGATGAACTTTCCGAGACCCGCTAATTAACTGCGCACCCAAGGCGGGCGGAGGCAGTGGCAGCTGAATACCGGCCTGGACGTCCCAGCCAATGTCAGGGTGCCGCACGCCCCCCGGGTGGGTCCGAGGGGAGAACAGACAGGGGAATCTCAGCCTCCTCACTTCCAGCACCCCCTGGCCAGGGCCTGCATGGCTTTCCCCGGGACCCCAGCCACCGGCTCTGCGACCCTGGGCAGGGGCGGAATCTGTGAGTCTCTGGCACAGAACACTTGGACTCCCCAGCCAACCTTGAGAGGCCATGGAGCGCCATGAATTTCTGGGGACTGGCCACCAAGTGGCCTGGGTTCCCGTACAGGATCTGCCACTTTCAGGCTGTGTGGCCTGGAGCAGGAATTTGACCTCCCTGAGGCTCTTTCCTCCTGTGGAAACTTGGAAGAACAAAACCTGACTGGTGGAGGTAGGAGAGAGTTCCCCAGGCCTTTGCAGGGGTGCTGTAGGGAGTAGGTGCACTTGGGGGATGAGGGAACGCCTGAGCAGTCAACTGCTGGGCCCCCTCCTTAGTATCATCCTGGAATTTGTGGGGAGTTCATCTCCTTCTTTTCTCCTTCAGGGTCAAGCCCAAGGCTGGCGGGCACTGGGAGGAGGGTGTCCAGCCTTACAGGACCTGAGCAGCTGGTATTACATTGAAACCCGAGCCCCACTGCGCAGCAAGACCAGCTCTCTCCCACCGCAGAAGTGGCAGTGCCATTGGAAAATTGGTGGCCTTTTCCCACCTGCACCAAAAGTTGCAGCCTGTGGGTTGCCCTGGGGAGGGGCTGCCCACAGACAGCAACTTTTGGCTCCTGTGGGAAGCCGCCACTGATTTTCAGAGGACTCCATGGTGGGAGAGAGCCGGTCTTACCCTGCAGCCCACGCTGTGGGCTCCGGTTTCAATATCACCAGCAAACATCACCACAGTCATAACCCAGATAAACACTCTGAGAGAAAAGCAACGAGGAGACATTGGGGGTGAGCAGGTCGGGTAGAAGAGGCTTCCAGGAGACACTGGAGTAGAGGCCTGAAGCATCAGGCAGGGCTGGTGGGCCTAGCTTTCCAGGCAAAGGGAACAGCTAGAGCAGAGAGGTAGGAAGCTGGTGGCGAGTTAGCGATGAACAGGCTACATGAACACACAGTATGACTAGAGGAGCGGTGAGGAGAAGGGGGTGTAAAATGAGAGTCAGTGGTGGATTCAAACCCAGGTCCGGGGCATGGGGAGAGGTGCCAGAGCTAGCTAGCAGGAGCTCTGTGCCATCCCTGACAGCATGGTTCAGCAGCTGTTCCCCACCACCCCCCAAATTTGCTCCCCCAAACTTGGCTTCTATGAACTTTCCCCTTTCCCTTCCCCGCTCCTCTACCAAGTTCTAGAGTCAGGAGCAAGACACCCCTGAGTGGTAGGCCAGACCCTGAACCTCTCCTCATTTTGCAAAAGAGAAAACTAAGGCACAGAGACGTCAAGCAACCTGTCCACGATCACACAGCTGAACCCACCACATGAGCACCTACTCTGGGGCAGGTGTACATCAAGGAAACCCCCTCTCCCCCGCCATGTTCACCTGAGCATCTCATCTCATGACCCCCAGGGTTTGGGGGTGGCTTCCCCCACATTACGCAGATAAGAAACTGGGCTCAGAGGAGGTAAAGGAAATGGACTCAGAACTAGTTTGAGAGAGGAAAGGGAACTGAATTTCAGTTTGTTTTTAGTTTTTTATGTATCTTAAGAGGTTCCCTTTTTCTTATCTTTTACTCAATTCATAAAATGTTTGTTTGTTGTGGATTTTTCCACTTGAGTCTTTCCCTCTTCCCCCTCTCCCCCGACCCCCGTAAAAGCTTGGTTATTTGTGTAGCTATGGTTTGTGTCCTTTTACACTTGCTTTCCTACCTATTGGGGGGGAGGGGTGTGAAGCATACAACTTTAAGTAAAATGGAAGTAAAACAAAGAAATAGAACAGAGAGAGAAAGACAGGGACAGAGAGGGAGAAAAAGCAAAACCGAGACAGAGAGACCCCGCGCAAGCCAGCTGTGGGAGAGAGGAGGCGCAGACAGAGGGACAAGGAGTCTGGGGCCCAGTGGAGCTGAGCAAACAAAGAGGCAAAGTGGGGCAAGCACTGTGTCATTCCCAAAAGCAGAGAGCTGGGGGCCCTGGCGCCCCCAAAAGGCCCTGAGGTCCAAAGAGGCCATGGGTCAGAAAGCCCCGGAGCTTTGGGAGCCCCCCATGGGTTTCATCATTACTTCCCCTGCCTTATCCCTCCCTGGAACGAAGTCACTGTTTATTTATTATTTATTGTTTTAGGGACAGAAGAAAATGGAACCCTGGTCAGAGCAGTGGTTCCCCCGCCAGATGCTCCCCCTGAGGAAAATAGCATCTCCAGGGACTGGAAGGAGTTGCCAGGATCTTGACACATTGGAGCAGCAGGGACAGAGCTTGGAAACTGGTGTCCCCGGTTCCTGGGCGGCCACTTATCGGCTAGAGTCAGGGGAGCAGGTCTTTACCCGGAAAGTACAGAGGAATAACAAGGTAATGATGTAATCAGCAACTGCAGGACTGGGGTGGGGGTGGGGGGGTTCTAATGTGGGAGGGGCCAGAAATGCTGTATGACCCCGGACAAGTTGCCTCTCTTGTGTGGGCCTCCCTTATGCTCTCAAAGCCCCCTGTGAGCCAAGGACAGCTCTTCCAAGGGGAAGGATATTATTATTATTATTCCTGTGAGGAACATTGCTGTGGTTTGAAAAAATGTTCAAAGGGTAGTGATTAAGGTCACACCTTTATAGCCACAGACTTGGGCTCAAACTTTGATTCTGCCACTTACAGTGATATCACTTGGACAAAAGCCTGCCCCTCTCTGAGTCTTAGTTCCCCAACAGTACAACGGGTGGCAGCAGTACCCGCCTTGTGTGTTGTGGGAAGGAGTTAATAAGTTAGCACATGTGTGGCAGCTAATACATGAGTAGACAGTAGGTGCTCAGCCATGCAGCCAAACTCCTTTCCTTCTGTCCTTCAACTGGCCTCCTGCCAATGGCAACCACCCCAGTGCTCCCAGCTTCCCCTCCCCCTTCCTGGAAAACACCTGTGCAGACCCCCTTCCTGGCCCCAAGGAATGAAAATTATGTTAGGAGGCCCAGGCATTTCCCTTACAGACAAAGATCAAAAAATAAAAATTCCAAACCATCCCAAGAGGCAGGTAGAGGCTCAGGAAAGCCTGCAGCCAAGACCCTCTTGATCCTGGGCATGATGGGCTCGTCCTCTGGGATCCTGGCTCACCCTCACAGCTGCTAAAGTCAGGTGACCGTGCCAGGCTGGACATTCCTATTTGCCAGAAGAGAAAACTGAGGTCCCAAGAGCTGAAGCCAGTGGCCCTTCCTCCTGCTCTCTGAATCCTGTGAACCCTGGACTGTCACACGGGTCTAGTGAGGTTTGGCAAGGGATGACGAGGAGGGCCTGGAAAAGTGCCTGTTTCCTTCCTGGGGACCAGAAAGAGTTCTGAGCAGGAAATCAAATGCCACCAAGCAGACTGGAGGTAGGTCACACATGGCCAAGCAAACACCATTGCTAGTCAGGGCAACAGAGGCTTCCGGGGCTCTGATTATGGTATGGAGAAGGCCTGGCCTGGTCCGGTCCTCTGGAGGCCTCATCACCCAACAGAGAGACGCCTCTGACCTGGGCCTAGGAACCCAGAAGAAGCCACTGTGGCCAGCTATGCCATAAAGACACTTTTCTGACTGAGTAGCTCCTGTATTTACAGCACATTTTCAATCCAAAATAATGATATGAAAGTGAATTCCTTTAAACACATCTTGACTGAAAACTGTGCAGATGCAGTGTCGACCAGGGCAACATCCGGAAGGAGGGAGAGCAGCTTGGGAAGGCTGTTTTTTTTCTCAGCTCAACAGATTGGTAGCTTTCAGGTCTCACGTCCCCCAGAAGAGTGTCCACACATCCCCATGTACCACTTATCAGCTGACATTTAGTAGGACACTGCCATGTGTCCAGGGCAGGACTGGAGGCCTGCAACACTCTGTGTCATCAAACAGACATGGCCCTGCCCTCTGAAGCTTCCAGTACAATGGGGAATGAGCTGCTCATGGGTTTTGACAAAAGTCCTGAGGACCCAAAGTTATGCTACGGAAAATGAAAAAACAGGGTAGGATGGGGAATGGAGTGGACAGAGAAGGCCTCCCAGAAGATGTGCAGTATTTAAGTCAGAAGCAAGGGATGGGAGTGTGCAGGCTATGTTGGGAGCAGAGGGGAGAGCAGATGCAAAGGCCCTGAGGCAGAACAAGGCAGCCACCTTGGAAGAACTAGAGGGTGAGGGAAGAGGGACAGTGGGAAATGAAGCAGACAGGGCCCAGCCCACTTAGGACCTTGAAGGACCTGGAGAAGATTTGGAGTTTTGTTCTGGGTGCAGTGGGGAGCCTCTTGGTTGGTTTGGCTTGGTTTAATGAGTGTTACTAGTCCATTTGAATTTTAATAACCCCCCACCCCTAGGCACTGCAGAGGGGGTTGCAGTGGAGCAGAGAAAGTAAGGCTGAGAGTGGCTTTAAGTGGAATGTGGAAAGCAGGGTGCAGAAAAGCAGCCAGATCTGAGGATTGTATTGGAGAAAGAAGCAGCAGGGCTGGGTAATTTGTTTATGCATTTAACAGATATCTGTGCAGTACCTACTGTATACCAGATACCAAGCTGGGCATCAGAGAAACACTGGTAAATGACACCAACAAGAGTTCTCTCCTGTGAGGCTGTCTGTCCAGGAGGTGCGCGTGTCACACTAAATGCCTAAATCTTCAAGTGTCACAGGCATGCATTTGCACACAAGTATGCACACCTGTGCAAGCCCCACTCACCCTCTCCCAGGTACACATACACACAATTCATATGCAAGTGCACAGACTCCATGAACACACCTGGCCCCACTCACCTTTGCACACACATATTCATGGGCTGCACTTATAAAAATAGCCTCGGTGATTACACTTCATTGGCTGACGTTGCCAGGGAATAATCGAGATCCCCTTGCCCCTCCTTTACCAGGTGATTCATTGAGAACACGCCTCACCCTCGCCTCAGCCCCATGAACACAGGGAGCACTAAGAATACTTTCTTTTATTGTAGCGAATGACATTTGAATTCATTTTCCTACCTATTATGCACTGAGACGGCAGAGACTGAGTGGTTATTACCTGCCCACCATTATGTAACGTGACAGAAATACGACACAGCTCGCTGCTGTTGGAATGTCTCTGAGGCTGCCTGGACCCTGTCAGTCTCCTGGACAGGAGGCAAGAGCACCATCTGTAAGCCAGTCCTCGCTCGGCCACTGAATTTCCGTGTGGCTTTGGCCTAGCTCTGGTGCTCAGACCTTGACTTCCTCATCCCCTGAATGGAGGTGAAGAGTGAGCTCGATGAACTTTGAGGGGCTTTTTCCATTCTCCTGTATGTGATTTGGAGCTCAGACAAAAGCTTCAGTCTCCTCCTAGGCCTCTTCTCCAGGAGGTGAGGGTAGTCTCTGTCAAGGGTTGAGAAAGTGAGCCTCCCCTAGCAGACTCACAATTGATGCATTCATTTAGCAAGTGTGTTTCTGGTCTACCATCTGCCAGGCCTGTTCCAGAGACTGGGAGATGGTGCTAAGCAGGACAAAGTTCCTGTGGTGGCTTACATTACAGCGACAATATTTCAACTCCAAATATTTATGAGTGAATGAATGAATGCATTAGTGAGTCTGGGATGGAAATGGAGGTTGGGGAAGTGTTGGTAGAGAATGAACATCAGACCCTGGGACTGAGCAAGATGTCCTTTCTCCTGGGAGCTCCAGTCTGTAAGGCCAAAAGTGAGGAGAGCTCACAAAGGAAACTGAAGAAGAGTGACTGGAGAGCAGACTCCAGGCCAGAGGGGAGCCCCTGATGGGAGAGAAAGAGGGGAAGATGTGGGGGGAGTCAACAGTGTGGAAGCCTTGGAGATGGCAGGGAAGGTGGATCCTGGCTTGTAGGGGGGCCAGAGCTCCATCTCACCCATGTCCCCAGTGGACACATGACCTATGGCTAGTCAGCTCCCATCCATGAATGTTAGAGAATGGATCCAAAAGTGGACCCCCACTTTAGCTGCTACATCTTAGCCTTAGACCCACCACTTCCTGGGGGTGGCATAGAACAAAAACATCACAGAGAATCCTCATCACTTTGCAACCAGCTGACATCTCCTGGCCCCCCACTGTGCATAACTGCCCAAAGGCACTTTGCATGTATCCTGTCATAGACCAATAATAATAGGCAGTAGATGTATGAAAATTTCATTTTTCAGAGGAGAAAATATACTCATAGAGAATGAGGACTTTTCCAAGATCTGCTAACTCTCTCAAGGGGTAGAGAGATTTGAACCCAAACCTCACTTTAGAACCCAGAGTCGCCTCCACCATGCTATGCATGAGACATATGCTAGGAGGCACTTGGTAAAGTGCAAACCCTGAGCAGACTGACACCTCTGGGCCCCCACCCCTGAGCTCCATTGGGCCCCCCAAGGCCAGGTCTCCACCCCACACTCCTCTAGACTCCAGCAGGGAGAGGACCCCAGGGTCTGCTGCCTGATCTGGCTCTCCCACCCACCCCAGCAGCAGTGCTTGGGAAACCCCACTACCAGCCACCTTGCTGAGCCAGACCCCAGATCCCCCTTGCAGCTGTTCCCTATTACAGCTACTTAACTGGCACATTAAGCACAGTGTCAGAAGTGAGGAGCCACACTCTGCTCGCCACTTAATAACCGCGACACTTGACCTGATTTTTCCAGCCTCTCCCCCTCCTGCATCCCTAACTGTGGAAGCTGCCGGAGGATCCCACTTGCTTATACATTGTGTCACTGGCCCTTGCTCTGGCCCCAGCATTCCCTGAAACAGCCGGCCATCACTCATCACTGCCAGCAAGTGCACCCCTGGCATTTGTCCTTTGGGATAAATGCATCATCCCTGGTATAACAAGCAAATAATTGGAAAAACTGCATCCTGCTTGCCATGCCTCACTGGTCTGTGTATGACGGGAAGCCCCTGTGTCCCCTCTTGCCATTGCCCCCCATGCATGGTGTCCTGGCTTTGCCAGACTTCCCTCTGTCCTGGCACAAGAAGCAATCTGCTTACTTGCCAGGCCTTTGCCCATGCTGTTCCCTCTACCTGGAGCACCCTTCCTTCCTTCCTTGCCTCCTCACCTGGCTCATCCCAAGAGCTCATCTTTCAGACTGTTAATCCTGTTCTTCTCTCTCTCCCCAATTCCTCCATGAACTTGTGGGGGCAGTCCAGCTACAGTTGTAAGAATGACAGTGACACTCACAAAGACCATCGTCATTGTTGTTCTGAGCCCTGAACCACTACCTTGTGCCCAGGGTGCGCCGTGGTTTGACAAGACTGGTTTCAGAAGAGTGACTGGGGAGCAAGACTCCATCCAGGCCAGAGGGGAGGCCCCTGGTGGGAGAGAAAGAGGGCAAGTTGTGGGGGGAGTCAACAGTGTGGAAGCTGTGGAGATGGCAGGGAAAGTGGACCCCGGCTTGTAGGGGGGCCTGAGCTCCATCTCACCCATGTCCCCAGTGGACACATGACCTATGGCTGATCAGCCCGAGAGGATCCGAGAGGGAGGGGGGCTCCCTCCACATGGGGGAGGACAACCTTGTGTTGTCTTCAGGAAAACGAAGCTGCTACTTTCTTCCCACCCCGGTGAGGAGGGCGAGAGCCCAGCCTACTGAGCCCCGGCAGGGTGGGATTGGTATAACCCCAGGCTACAACCCTTTCCCAGTTCCCATCTTGGCCATAAGCACCAGGGTGGGGCCCAGCGGCCACCCACCCTCCCCGGAGAGTCCAGTGCTTGCACCATTACACCCCTAAGAAGGAATTTACAGTCTTAATCCTGAAATAGCAGGGAAAGCATTCCAGCCAGACAGGTCATCCACACGCTCCTGAGGAGCTACTTCCCACATTTACAGAAATAAAATAAATATCCCAAGAGGGCCACTTCCCACATGGGAAAGCTGCACGCGGTGCTTCAGGGGAGCAGGGCTGGCATGGGTATGCCTGGCCCACCCCCATGCCCTGGGTGACGGCAGCATGGAGGACACCCTCCTGGAGCAAGGTGGGAACACCCCCTGACTAGGGTACAGCCTCAACCTTTCCAGCTGATGTTTTCCACCTCAGGGCAAAGCTGTGTGCCTGAGCCAAGTGGTACCCATTTCTGGAGGACTCCCCACTTTCCTCACCATTAAATGAGGGACTTATTTTTAACCTTGTCTCCTCTGAGCACTGAGGTTCTGGAAACAGAAACAGAGGCCCAGAGAGGCTAGGTCCACACAACAAGGCACATCGACTAGCTCTAAATCACAGAGGAAGACACTAGAGTTCCCACAGGTAGTTTTCAAACTGTCCTCCATGGAACCCTGAGGGCTCCATGAAGTCTCTCAAGTCTCCCTGTGAGGCATGGATGGGAGAAAGCAGAGTGAGGATTTCGAGGTCCCCACTCTCCTCAGCCAGGGCAGCTCTTCTTGTCTATCTTATCTCTGGAAGTTCTCAAAGATTCTGCTTGTGACTCAGCTAAAAAGAAAAAAAATAACACTGGCATCTACAACCAAACCAGGAATGGAAGGAGAGGAAAGCCTGGATGGACTTGCATTCCCTCTGAAGCTGGTTTTTGTTTAGTTGGGTTTTTTTAACATGTAAAGGATGAAATTCTTGTTCCCTGATGAGACACTGGGAGTAGCTGTTTTCCTCCACAATTCAGGTGTCACCCCAAGAACACAAGCTCTGCAGTACTGCAGAAAGCTGACAAGTAAGTTTGGGTCCTTCCTCTACCCCAACCCAGGGAGGGAGAAGGAGCCCAGTCCTCAGAAAGGTCACAGGCTCCCACTTGACCCTGGCTGAGAGGACTGGGCACACTTGCTGAGTCAGGACTGGTGGGGGTGGGCACGGTAACCAGGTCTCCTGCCCGCAGGCTGCCTCCATGACAGTGACCAGCAGCATTGCAACTATGGGGCTAAGCACATGCTTGCTTCTTCCTGAGGGCAGCCTGGCATACTGGGCCCGGCCACATGCATGGACATGACCTTCAGCCTTCCTCAAGTCCAGAGTACCAACCCCAAGCCTCGCCCTTACTATTCCAACAGGTCCCTTCGGCCTAAATTCAAATTGCCCTACTGCAGTAAACGACGTTGTCTGCCATGACTGAGGACCCCCGGCTCATTGAGGGTCAGCCCAGAGATTTGCCACGAGGTCACACTGTGGGTGTGAGGAGGCCTGGGGGTTTCAGGTTTCCAGGCCCCTATCCTGTCCTCAGCAGGGGATGGTTTCTAACATTGTCCAAATGGGCCTCGAGAATTTCCTAGGAAGGCCCCGTGAAGGGATCCACACCCAGCTGAGTTAGACGTGAGCTTGACAAGACGCTGCATTTCTTACATTAGTACATCCAAATCCCACGATAAGAGAAAAGGGTGAGAAAAATGAAAGAACAGAGGCAATGACAGGGACTTTCCCATTCTTAACACTTTTTACTGGGTTTGGTGTAGCTGATTTTACCCACAAATGACGAAAACCTCCTTCATAGGGAACGGAGTCAGGGGAGCGCTTTCCTCTCTCAGCCTCCCGCCCCCCACGAAACCTCCCCAGCCCCCCTCCCTCTCTGCTTTGCCCTCTGAAATTCCTTTCAGGGACATTGTTTGTGCTCACAGCACTACAGCTTTAACCCCACCCCCAGCGGCTCCTTCCCTGGGCCCAGGGGTGCCCTCCAGGACACAGAGGTCTTTGCCCCCATCCCAGCCTCTGGGATGAATCAGGGGTCGCGACATAGGTCTCCGTGCAGGCCAGGTCGACCCTACCCATTTGGATCTGGGACACACTGAGCAGACTTGGGTGGCCAGCAGCACCAGGCTCCTAAGTGTGCAGAGTCCAGGATTTCCACAGTGAAACATAAGATGTTCTCCTGCTTTGTCATGGATTAAAATTCCAGATTGGACATCGTGGCCATGGAGCCTTGATGATAATCAGAGCACAAGCCCAGAGCCTGATGGCATGGACTGGGGCCGCGAGACTTGGAACCGCGTGGCCTCAGGAGCTGTGATCTCAGGGTGGAGACAGATGTGAGCTCTTCAAATTTAGTGAGCTTCCAGCCTAGGGGATCAAGACCTTTCCACCCAAAGGATCAGAAGCCTGCATCATCACTATCCCACAGGCAGTTTCTTAGTTCTCACCAAGAAATCTCTTACATTGCTATTTCTCATTTCAGATTCAGTACATGTGTGGAATAAACTTTAGAAAATGTCAATAACTGATTAATCATAAAGGAAAATCATCTAAAATCAGCTTTTTCTCTGTACCTGCTATAAATCATTCATTCTCCAACTAGTTTTTATTGAGTACCTACTATTTCCCAGGCACTGTCCTTGGATCCTAGAAAGGTAGCAGTTCAAAAACACAAGAATGAACGAAACCCTTGCCCCAGTGGAGCTGACATTCTTCTGGTACATCCTGTTAACAGGCTGGTCACATGACATGCCATGGCAGGAATATGTTGTTATCCATTTCGCCAATCCCCTATGGTTGAGCAGTTTGGTTGCTTCTAAGTGTTTGCTGAGATAAACATCCATTTATAGCTAAATGTTCATGCAATGTTATGACAATTTATTCCTTAAAAAATTGAGCTCAAAAAGTGGAATGGCCAAACAGAGAAAAAATACATATTTATACGTAATGCTTTGGATGTCTACTTCCAAATTGCCCTCCAAAATAATTATACTGACGTGGACTTTCAGTAGCAGGGAAGGAATATGCCCAGTGCATTGGTGTTTATTTAGAGTAGAAAGACTAAAGTTAAAGGAGTCTTTTAATTTTAAGAAACAAATGTCTGGGGCCTCCCCTGGTGGCGCAGAGGTTGAGCACTGGGCTGCGAAGCTGCCCACAGCATCTACAGCACCGGTTCGATCCCCGGCCACCGGCGAGGGTCCCACATGGCACAACAGACCTCTCCTGCCACACCCACTGCTCCCCTCAGCAGTGTATTTTGTCAGTCTGCCTGTTCTATTCCCCGCTCTGGCTCTGGTGAATCCTCTCACCCTCCCGCACTTCTGACTATACCCAGTGCTTGTATAAATAAATAAATAAATCTTAAAAAAAAAAAAAGAAAAGAAACAATTGTCTGATATAATTCCCAAAACCCTGAATTCATGGCTAAAGACTTTTCTAAGAGGCAGGAGGTAGGGAGAGAGGTGAAGGGCAAGGAATTCCCCTCACTACAATGGGAACAGTTTTCTCTTTTATGGGCTCCTTTGGAGATTCAAAGTCATTGGGTGTTTCTATAACATGCGGAACTTGAAAATGTGATCGGCTCATAAGATGATTGCCCGTGTCTTTAGATATGGAAAGACACCAAAGTGCCAGAAAAAACAGAAACTATATGGAAAAAATGTTTTCATCCCAATGTTTAAAATGCCCTTGCCAACCTTCCGTAGCACCCAGGATGAGGGCACAGGGAAGGCTTTCAGGCACTTTTTCTCCCTCCATGACTCTGCCATTTTCTTCAAGTCGGTTTGCTTGGATAAGGCTTTTGGTGTCAGCCTCACAAATGGAAACTCAATATATATGGTCACAAAATAAAAGTAACCATCAAAATGAGCTCAGTGAAAATGTGTTTCAAAGTCCTAGCCAGCTACCTTTGCCTTTCTGCCAACAGCCTCCTCTTGATAAAAAAGGAAGGTGAGCAAGTATCAGGAAGGTGTGAGACCCAGAGTCACCCCCCGGCTGAGATGTTTGCCTCTACCATATCTCAGAGGACCAAACAGGAATATAAAAGGGAACAAATTTTCGCTGGGTTGATATTGCATAATCCACATGTGCTATGCCATTTAATAGCTGCCCCTGCCTCCCCATGAGAAAAACATAAGGATGTCAATGCTTAAAGGGAAGCTTCTTACCCAGTTCCAAGCCCTTTGCTTCTATTAGTTTATTTAATCCCCCTAACAATCCTCATTGTAGGGACAACTGTTATCATCTACCCCATTTTGCCGATGAGAAAACTGAGGCTCAGAGAGGTTAGGAGATTTTCCTGTGCAAAGCAGGAATGAGATTGGAACACAGGGAGCGTAGCATCAGAGGCCTCGCTTGAAACCACTGGTGAGGGGAGAGTAGGTTTGGGGCTCACTCAGATGCCTGGATTCGATTTCCTCCCCAACACCTGAGTGATCCTGGGCAACACCCTTTACCACTCCTAGCCTTGGTTTCTTCATCTGTGAACCAGGATAATAACACCTACCATGAGTGTGCTATTGGTGGGTGTTCTAGATGTGGGGGGTGGGCAGTGGAGCTGGGGAAGTTAGGGTTTCTGGAACAGCATCCCTGAGAGTCTAGGAGAGCTCAGATCAAATCCACCAAGGAAAGGGGAGAGAGGCCAGTTCAGGGGCAGGGTGTGGCCACACAGGGCCAGGGCATGGCCCGCTGGTGTTCTGAAGTTTCTCCCAAGAGGATCCCAGATATGATATGAGCACAGATTCCCCTCATCAGAACAAGCACCCCACCTACCGGGACAGCTTGGCAGTGTCTGTAGTCACCTGGATACCCACCTACAGGTTGGCAGATATACCTATTATCAGAGCTGTGCCCTTCAGAAAATATAGGAGATGCTCTTTCTTTTGGCTCCTGACAAACTTGTACCCCAGAGGCTTACAATGCCCTCAGAGTTCCCCAGGCAACAGCAGAGGGGCTTCAGGTCACACAAGAATAGAGAGGGCCTGGCATCCCCAGACTATATGGCCTTCAGCAAGTCCTCTATGACCTCAGTTTCCTCATCCGTGAAATGGGAGCAGCCCAAAGGCAATGAGAACCAGGGCTCACTGATTGCCTCAAGGTACCTCCACCTATGGGACTATTGGTTTCATCCTCAAAAGGACCCTGGGAGGTGAGTGTGTCCTTTAGACATAAGGAAGATAACATAGTTACCCCAGGTCTCACACAGCAGGAAAATGGCAGAGTTAGTGATCTGGAAGATCTGTGCTCCTTGGTCTCTGAAGAGCAGCTTTTGTAGCTATTCTGAGTCCTGTGTTCTGGAATTTGTACCCCACAGAGGCAGGTCTGCTTCTTGGCTCACTCTGGGCATCTTAAGATGCTTCCAGGGGTCTGAAGGAAGAAGGCTGTGCCTGGGCCCTCAGAACCCCCTGGAGTTTGACAGTATCCACAGCCACAGGGAGCATCTAGCGGCTCTGCCCTGAGTAAACCTCACATCAGCCCCACATGGAAAGGAGAACCTTGCCCGTTTTACAGATGAAATAACAGAGGCCAGAGAGCTTAAGCAACTCACCCAGTTGTCTGTATCACCTGTATTACCAATGGAGGTGTGACAGTTCACAATAAACGGAGTGATGGACACCACCACCCATTTATCACAGTCTGGAGTTGAGAATTTCACAACGGGTCTTAGGAGGTGCAAGTCAGAGTGTGGGCACAGCTGCCTTCCTTCTGGATGCTCTAGGAAAGAATGTCTCCTGAGCCTTCCCAGCTTCACGCCACCTGCACTCCTTGGCTCCTGACTCCTCCCTCCATATGTTTCCCTCATGGCCCTCTCCCTTCCTCTCCTGAGCACCCTGGAGGTGATATTGGGTCCACCCAGATAATCCAAGCTAATCTCCCTAGCTCACAATCCTTAACTCCAAAGTCTCTCTGGTCGCGTAAAATAACATGGCAGCTCTAAGGGTTAGGACGTGGCCTTCCTGGGGAGGTGGCAGGGGTGGTATTATTCTACCTACACAGGAAGAGGGTGACAAGACCTGTCTGAACCTAAGTCTGACTGGCTCCAAAGTTTTTACTACCCACTCCCCAGGACCTCCAAGGCCCTTAGGAATGGCAGACAGACACTGTTACCAGATAAAATGCGAAACAAGGTGTGTCCCAAATAGTGCATGGGATATATTTATACTAAATTGTAGTCATTGTTTAGGTAAAATTCAAATGCAACTGGGCATCCTGCATTTATATTTAGTAACCCTAAAAGCCAAAGAATTATCTCAGGGATTAAAAAAAAACAAAAAATAGGAGTACCTTTAGGAGGTGATCCAGGTCTTGTATGCAGCCAGGAGTCAATTGGGAGGCTTCTTTTCCCCTCCCTGGACCTCAGTTAGTGCATCTGTAAAATGGGACTGTAGTGGTTACCACCCCTTCCCCAGTAGCTGCCACTGAGAGCACAAAGGAGAAAGTGTTTGCACTCTGTAGAGAGCTGTGCCCACCAAAGGAGCTCCACCCTCTCTCCCCAATCCACAGGGCAGGGAATTGAAGTGACTATTCCCAGGGCCCAGCCCAGATGGGGCTTAAACTCCAGTCAGACAGGAGCCAATTTCCCCAGCTCATTATCCCAAACCAAATTAGGAGCAGCCCAGGCTGCGCCACTCTGGCTTAATTGGGGCTCATAGACCCCCCCACCCCGTGCCTTCTTTCTTTCCCACTCCCCTGTCCCCCGTCAGGCGATGCCTTGAGGGAGCCAGAGGCTGCCCAGGCCCTGCCACCTGGGCCCACGCAGACGCCCCAGTGTAATCAATTAGAGCCAGGCCAGGCGGGGCTCTTAATGGGGCGCCGCTGGGCAGCTGGGCCCGGCATCGATCCCAGCCCTTGGTGACCCCCTGGGGGAAAAGGCAGCCAAGACAGCCACACAGATGGCCGTCTCCAGGGCCCTTGTCCCCACCCCCACCCAGGGCTGCTGCCAGCAGAAGGACCTGAGTCACAGGACAGAGACCTGTGTACCTGGGCCTGCCTCCCAACCCTCCCCCAACCAATGATCCTACAGGCTGGACTTTTGGTCCCCAAAAAGAAACAAATATTCAGGAAATGCCGCCCTGCTGGAGCCAAGTATCTGTCCACCTGGAACATCTTTCATCCCTTCAAACCACCCGGATGCCCCCTCTGGCCCTATTCTGACCAAGCTGGTCCCCCAGGGCAGCCCCTCCCAGGCTCTGCAGGCAGCAGGGCAGAGGCAGGCCAGGGGCTTTCTTTGAAGAATCTTCTCCTGGGACCTCCCCCTGTTCCCTTCCTCATCACAAAGGTTGGTCAGACTGGCAGGGGGCAAGGGAAGAGCCTGGGGCCGCCATAGGATTCCCTCCCACGTGAGGGTCAGCCAGAGGCCTCGGTGAGGGCAGGATACCCACTCTGCCTGGTTTGCAGCCATCAGTGCTACTGCCTGAGCCCCCACCAACTCCTGCCACCCCAGGGAGCGTAATGGAAGCTTCAGAACTGCAGAGGGAGAAACAGGAAGAGTGGGAAGCGGAGACACGGCGTGACGGGACTGCCTGCTGTGTCGAGGGCAGGGTGTAAGGCTGCACGTGTGTGTCCGTGTGGGGTTCAGGAGCACCTTGCCCAAGGCAGCCATTCCTCTGCGTCTGGGTTACTCTGTCTGTTCCACATGGGACACACAGCAAGTCTTGAGAAGTATTTGCTAAATGGGTGTTGTATAGAGTTCATGTTTTGGAGCTGGAATGAGTGGGCCTACATGGGAGAGAATGTGTGTGCGAGAGTGTGTGTGTCTCCATGAGGCATGTTCTCTCCTTGTAGGCTAATGTGTGTATCTAAGAAAGCGCCTCAGGGTTTTGCTTTCCTCCTTGCACACCCCAGGTCCACAGGAGCCCTATGTGGGCCTCCAGCCTCAGCCTTCTGTTGGACCTTCCCTGCCCCAGTCATGGTGAAACACAAAGTTGGAAAAACAAAGTGATGTAAAAAGAATAAAATAAAAAGTGCCTGCAGTGGCATCACCTAATTTGCCTGAGCCTGTGCCCTCAGCACCATCTTGCAAACTCACTGTATAATGACCCAAGCCCGTTATACAGATGAGCAGAGTGAGGCTGGGAGAAGCCGGGGTTTAGGGCTGAACTGCCCTGCTGAGTGGGGATGCTAGGACCAGATGAAAACCATATAACAGGAGGGATGGCAGTGGAGAACAAATAAAAATTCAAAAATAAAACCAGACCTTGAGGAGAAAGCTGCCTTGTAGACAGAAAGGAATGTTGTAGAGCAACCCCGATACAAAACGGGGTGCCTGACTGTGGGTCCTCACCCGCGCGCTTAAAAGGACTTATCAATGCTCCGCTGCAGGCACACGCGAAAGGTTCATAAAACGTTTATTGACAAGGGAAGGGCACATGAGGAAATGTACAGCTCAGGGAGAAAAGTGGGAGACAAAGTTTTAAATGCGTCCTACCCGATCCGCCGATCAGGAATCCCAAAATGGCGCTCTGAGAGCTGGCTGCAAGCCAGGAGCTGTGTAGCCAGGAGGCGAGCGACAGAGAGAGCCCAAGGCCCACGTGTTTGGTTTTTATATCCAACCTGGCTGCCCAACTCCACCCTCAGGTCCCAGCCACCCTCCCTTGGTGGTGACAGGATTTGTCTTTCCCAATGTCTTGATGGCTTTAGTCTGGAGTGGGGGTGGCGTCCACAAAGCCTGTATGGGATTAGCTCAGGACATCCTTTCTCCCTAATAGGAACAAGGCTTTTCTGAAGGGCTAGTGTCCTTTAAGGCTTAATTTTATAATGATGATAATAATGAACATTTTGATGGCCCCAAATTGTGTGAGGCAGATGCCTCTACTTTATAGATGGGGAAACTGAGGCCCTGTTAGATTAGCAACACAGCTGG
Organism: Talpa europaea; assembly: GCF_964194135.1. Classification (NCBI taxonomy): domain Eukaryota; kingdom Metazoa; phylum Chordata; class Mammalia; order Eulipotyphla; family Talpidae; genus Talpa; species Talpa europaea. The sequence continues at coordinate 17,092,446 of NC_140082.1, read as the reverse complement.
TCTGATGAGGCAAGTTTTGGACCCAGACAGGCTGGCTTCCTGGCTGGCTCAACTGGCAACAGAGAAACCTGGTGCTTTGTCAGGTGTATCTGATGAGGTGTGTAAGCCACAGATCTCAGCTGAGTAGATCTCCCATCGGATGATGGAGAGTAGGGGTGATTCCTGTATCAGGAGGTAGAGTGGGATGGACTATCTCTGAGATCTAAGCTATTTGCATCAGGGGTGCCAACAGCAAAACTGAAACCAGAAAGGGTGAGAAACTTGCCCAAGCTCACACAGTCAGGTGATAGCAGGTGTGAGACTTAAAGTCTTCTAGAATCTTGTGGGTTGGATTAGATTTGATCCGCAGGCATTATTGTGTCAGGCACCTGACTGCATTACTAACCTAGTAGTGCTTCAATTTCCCCATCTATAAAATGGGGCATCTACCTCACATGAATTTTGGTATTTATAGGACAGATGTTCTGCTTCTTAGCTGCCATTAACATGATTTGGATTGCTGTGAATCCCCTACCCTAAAAAGGAAGCTTTGGAACCAGGGATGGCCAGTGTAGAGAAGAATCATGCCTGTTACAGAGTGAGTGCATCAGTGTCCATTACTATGTCATCATTATTTTCACTCATTGAAAGTTTCCAGTCCTCAAGCTGGAATGATCTCACCCATTTTACAGATGAGGAGACTGAGGCCCCAAGAGAGGAAACATTTAGCAAGGTCACTCCTGAGCCCCCTGAGCAGTGAGGCTGCAAGCGCCCTGGGGCTGGTCCAGCCCCACTGTGCCAGCCTGTCCTTGCCTGTCTGGGGCTGAGCTGGGGTGGGCTGGTAGAGAGAGATAAGGTAGGGGCTGAAGGCCCCCTCTAACCTGCAAGGCCATGGCGCCGGGCTCTGGGCTAGTGTACTGCGGTCCAGCCACTGGGCGCAGGCTGGCTAATTGCTGACACGCGGCCGCTGCCCTGGACCGTGACACAGGCCCCTGACAGACGTGATTTATGAGGGCCCTCGGCAAAGCGGAACCCACTCAATTGCCTATTACCTCACTTAGCAGACACCTTGTCACCGCCAGAGAGCCGGGTGTTAAAAATACAAACCAGGCGGCCAATGGGCCCTGGGCTCATGGGCCCTCCACCTGCTCTGGGGCAGATAACAGCCCTCCAGCCGGTTGGCCAGCCAGCCCATCTCCAATGAGGTCAGGGTGTGGGGAAAGATGTGTGCAGAGGCCACCGGGCCTCGGTTTTAGGGTTGAGGAACAAGATGATCAGAACCAGGACAGTGCCTTGACATTCAGAGCCCACTGCAGTGATGGAGAGAGCTGAGGCCCAGGGAGGAGATGCCACTGCTTGTCTGAGTCAGTGGCAAAGTAAGGACCAGCTGGCAGGGGTCCCAGGTCCCCATCCTCTTGCTCCTCTCTGAATGTCCCCTTCCATGCTTGGAATCCACTACAATGCTTGCTGCAAACCAGTGGGCAACTTCCTGGTCCCACAGCAGTCCAGCCTCTACCCCTGAGCCTGGCAGCCCGTACTCTCTCTGGCTAGCTTCATTGCCTTCCCCACAACCTCAACAAAAGTCTGGGTACAGGCGGACTCGCCCTCAATGCTTCTGGGCCACCATTTCCAGGGCTCCCTGATCCTGGGGAATCCAAACAGCAAACCACAATGTGCAAGCCCTTCTGCAAAATGATATCACAAGGTCCCATGTTCAAAGGTCATCAAGAATTTCAAATTTTCAAGATGGCAACAGGACAGCATCAAACCAGCCCCTTCTGAGCATGGGGCTCTATAGAGCTGCAGAGGGCACACCCATGGAGTCCCACAAGCTGAGCCCCTACTGATAGCCGGCACTAAGCTAAGACTTTCACTGCTTTTGCTCATTTAATCCCCACAATTCCCAGAGTGCCGGGTAGGTGCTATTAGCCTATCTCACCCACAGTGTGAGAAGCCCAAGGCAGTACGAGGGCCCCATAATAGCCCTGGTGTCTCAGGCATAGAAATGTGCGTGTGTGTCCATGTACGTGTGTGTGACCTTATGACTGTGTGTCTGCATGGAAACATCTCTGTGTGTCCTGGCAGAAGTTTTCAAACAACTGAGAATAAAAATCAACTAAAAAGCACTTGACCCATTGGGTAAGCCTCACCCCTGAGACGACACCCTCCTCCTGTCTGAGTGATGGGATCCTTTGCACCCCCAGCTCGAGTGGGTCCATGTGAGGTCATCAGAGGTAAGGCCATTTGGAGACGGAAGGGAGCAGTGTCTGTGGGTCTCCTGGGTACCAGGGTCCCTCAGCATAGAAAAGCACCACCCTCAGCATAGAGAAGCACAGGAATGGTGTTAGGCACCCTTCATCCACTCAAAAAGCTCATTGGGTACCCCGTTTTGCACTGATGGAGACCAGAGTGCTGAGCAGATCCAGCCACAGCCTCAGGGAGCTCATAGGCTAATGAGCAATTCAGGTGGCATGGGGAGCTACAGGGGCCTAGAGGAAGCCAGCAACCCAGCCAAGGGGGCATTGGGGCAGCTTCTGGGAGGAGATGATGTCTGAACTGAGACCTGGGAAGCCAGTGAGAGCCAGACAGGAAGTGTGGCAGACAGAAGAACAGCACACACAAAGGCCTAGAATGGGATTAACTAAAACACAAACCCCTCCCAGCTCCTGTTCTTCCTCCAGGTCTCCATTTAAACTTCACTTCCTCCAGGAAGCCTCCCTAAGCTCCCACAGAAAAATCAAAATGAAGCAGGGTAAGCCCCACACTACCTGTCTTCCCCATATTGCCTGGTCATCCCTTATTTACACATATCAGAGTATAGTTCAGCTCAAAAATCATCTCCTTCCCTGGATGAGACAGACATGTCCACAACTATATCCTAGTGCCGAGAACTGTCCTGGCTCATAGTAGGTGCTCCATGCTTGTTGATTGAATAAGTGTGAGAGTAGACAGGGATGAAAGAACTGGGGGCTATAGAAGCTTGAGAATTTAATGTCCATGAGCACTTAATGCAGGAGCTATTGTTCCCTGATGCAAGGACTCTGGCTGACCCATCACCATGTGTTGTTATAGTCAGGGACACAGAAGCCCTAGATCGAATCCTGTCTCTGCCCCTACCAGCTTTGTGACCCAGAGACTCCCTTAGCCACCCTGGGCCTCAGTTGACTTGTCTATTAAATGGGTTATCCAGAGATTTAAGAGTTAATCTAGGAAGTACAATTAGGAGAGTGATGTTCCCTGAGTGTGGTTCTTGTGTTTTCTCCTCCTCCCCAGCACTCAGCAGGGGCCAGGATTGCTGTATGATCCTCCTTATCAGCATGATGCCATCAAGATGGGCCAGGCCATTCCTGGGGTGGGAGCTGCTCATCTTGATGAGAATGATTATCCCTGACATTTACACAGGACTATAAAGTTACCAAAAGCCAGGCTGAGTGATGTCTCCCCATTAGCTCCAGGTAGGTCTCCAGAGGTGGAGACCCAGAATTCTCTCTCTCCAGAATGACCTTGGGGCTATGTCAGTCTGGCCAGATTGGTGTGTCTCTGAGCTCTGGGAGGAGTGGGCATAGCCTCAGGTCAAGGAACTACTGCTCTGGGGACAAATAGCTTCTGGCCCCAGGCTGACTGGCTGCCCAGGCCTCAAGGGCTCTAGAACCACCGTTCAGTCACCTCCCTGTGGCTCCAGTTCATGTACCCCAGCCACATTGGGATTTAGAGCCAACAGCTGAATTTTGTTCAACAAGATGTTGCATTCATCCAACAAATATTCTGTGCTTACGTGGGGATGGAAGTAGAGATGAAGTCACATGACTTCTGACTCAAGGAGCTTACACTTCAAGAGGAAAGATGGCAGCTTCAATTAGAACATGGGGCTCTATGGGGTAATTGCAGCCACACATTGAGCCAAGATGTAAAGGAAGAGGATGAATTAGGTGGGGAAGGGAATTTCAGGTAGAAGTGACAGCACAAGCAAAGGCATGGGGGCTGGAGAAAGTGTTGAGACCTCAAAGAAATGCAACAGGCCTGGAGCAAAGAAAAAGAAGGGGAGCATGGCCTTTTTCAAGACCTCCACCATTGGAAGGCAAAAACAGAGAGGGGTTCAGTCACATGGGTCCTTCATTCACTCATGTTTGGTCATTCAACAGTTGCTAAGAGAAGGGAGGTGAGTAAAAAAAGTTCAGGGGTCACAGATCAGAGCAATTTGGGAAGGCATCAGGGAAGACTTCCTGGAGGAGAGGGCTCTCAAGCAACTGAGCTCAGGTGTCAAGGAGAGTATCAGTCCCAAAGTTCTCCCGGCTGTTAGGGAAGAGAAAAATCCAGAGTTCTCCAGTGAGCTAAATATTCACTCATTCATTCATTTTCCCCAGGATTCAGATAAGCAGAGAAAACTCAGGCCCAGTCTTGACCTCAGGGGCCTGCAGTGCTCTTCAAGGGAGACAAAAGTATATAAACAAGTGAAAATCAGACTCAGTGGTGGTGGAGGGTGGACACCCAATGCTAGCTGACAGCAGAGTTGCCTGGGCACTCCATAAAAAAACAGATTTCCAGACCCCTCCTTAGGCTGTTGACTCTGCCTGTCTGGGTCAGGGCAGGGAATCTGTATCCTACCCTCAGAGGTTGCAGATGGCTCAGCCTGGCCCCCACCTGCCAAAGATCATTTCAAAATTCAGCTATGCCCTGAGCAGAGCCCCCAAGGACTGTACTGAGTTGTGTGGTGCCGGGCACTGGCTCCTGATGACTACAGGTCTTATTTTAGCCTCTGGTGTGTCCTCAGTGGCCCTGATGGGAGGAGGCTGGGTGTTTCACCAGAGGGATTTGCATGGGTATTTTCAGTCCAGATGGAGGGTCAGGCTGACCCAGGGAGTGAAAGCATGTGCTGAAAACTAATACCACCCACCACCTTGGTCTCACTGGGCACTGGACCCTGAGCTGGGGGCTTTGTAGTCTAAGTGGGGTAAAGGAACCTGTGAGGGGTTGCACCTGACTTGCCGTGGCTTCAAATAGCTTGAGACTCTGGTTGCAACAGAATGGTGAGGCTAGAACCATGTCCTCATTTCACAGCTGCAGAAACTGCAGCTCAGAGAGGTCAAGGTCAGAGTCATAGCTCTTCATGACAAGGGGCTAAATTTTTGCTAAAAAGACAGCCTCAGGACATAACCAATGTCATGCCAAGACAATGATTCATGAGCAATGTTAGTAACTGCCAGTAGTTACATGGCCTTGTTCTAAGCACTGTGTGTATTTTGCTGCTAGCTCATTCTCACCCTCATGGCCACCTACAAAGCGGGTCCTGATGTACAACCATGTGATAGACTGGGAGTTGGGCAGAAGAGTCTGGAGTCCCAAGAGCCCAGGGAGTTCTTCCCTCCTTAGATCATCTCCTAACCCTTCCCTTCTCAGCCCTAAAATGCCAGCTCCTGTTTTCCATACCCCACAATGGGTCTGAGAGGGGAGAGGGCCCTGCGAGCGGTGCGGGAGAGCTGGGGATCAGGGAGCCTGGTTGTTGGGAATGGCAGGAGTGGCATTTGCAGGAACTGCCCAGAAGGGCATTCCAGGGGGAAGAACCAGCCTAGGCAAAGGCCCAGAGTGTAGATAGCATAGAGCATGTGTGGAGAACAGCAAGCTGTCTGGATGGCTAGAGGACACAGGTCTGCACATAGGTACGTGAAAGGTGAATTTTTCATCCGTGCGTGCATGCATGCGTGCGTGCATGTGAGTGTTTTCTCTGCCACGGATTCCCCCATTAACGTTCCAGTATTTGTTTGCTCAGTTCCGGCTCTCCTGACCCCCCTGCTGCCTCATTGCACCCCGTTTGCCAGTCTGCTCTCTCCCTCTCCCGGGGGCTCCATGGGTCACTGAAAACGAAACAAGCCCCTGCTCTGATGGTTAAACCAGATGCGCAGGCCCCATGCCGCCAAGGCCCCATCCTGAGGGCAGAATGAGCAATGGAGCTTCTAGGGAGGCCCCTGCCTGGCCGCATCAGACCATGGGGGGCCTCGGGTCCCAAGAGGGACAGGGCCAGACGAGGGGAAACCCAATCCCTGACACATGGAGATCATTTGCAGAAGGAACAAAATCCGTGACCAGCTCCAAAAGGACACGGAGAAGAGGGAAGGGGGGTGACCAGGGAGCGCTCAGGGCCAGTGGGAGAGGGTCTGAGGCAAACACTGGACTGACTCCAGGCCAGGTTCTCAGGCTGGCTCACCTGCTCCTTGGCTGGGAGAGAAGAGCAAGGCTCCCGCCTCTCTGGGCCTCCGTGTCTTCTCAGATATGGTGAGGACTGAAAGAGACAATTCAGAGCAAGTCCTTGACCCTGTGCCCAGCACACAGGCAGCCCTCAGCAAGTGGCGTTGATGTATGGGTGAGAAAATTGAGGCCCAGAGAGGTTGTTTGACTTGCCAAAAGGCACACAGCGAGTCAGTGTGGGAGCAGAACTGGAATTTCAAAAAGCTGTGGGAAAATTGTACATCCACAGGGAAGGATGAAAGGTGGCCAGCTATCATTTGCCTTACTGGACACACTGGATCTCTGTCTCCCCAAAATCCACTTCCCCTTCTTCCTATCTAACTGAGAACCAATCTTCTACCTGTTTTGCTTTGTTTTAGCTGTCTTATCACAATGTCATTCACAGACCACATGATTCTCCCATTTAAAGTGTAAATGCTATGGAGTTTGGTTATGTTATATGATTGATATTTAAATTGTGGGAAAAAATGCATAACAAAGTTTACCATTGTAAACACCTTCAAGCAGGCAATGCAGGATCATTAAGCACATTCATAACGTTCTCATGCTATACAATCAACACTATCTCTTTCTCACATCTTCTCATCACCCCAAACAGAAACTGTGTGTCCATGAAACAGTAACTGTCCATGCTCTTCTCCCCCAGACTCTCTATACTGCCCTCTCTCTCCAGGAATTTGTCTTCTCTTGATTTCATGCAAGTGGGATCATCCAACATTTACCTTCTATGTCTGGCTTCTTTCATGACATGTTTTCAAGGTTCACCCACCTTGAATATGTGTCAGTACCGCATTCCTTTTCAGGGCTGAATAATATTTCCTTCTACAGAGAGAACACACTTTATTTCACCCATGATGGACACTTGGGCTGTTTCCACCTCTGACTGCTTGCTGTGAATGAATCCCCTGTGAACGTGAATGGGCAATTATCTGTCCAGGTCTCTGAATTCCTAGGAGTGGAACTGCTAGGTCATATGGTAACTCTCTGTTTAGCTTTTTATGGACCTTCCACACCTTCCAGACTGTGGCTGCATGGGGTCCACTGGCCAGGAGTTCAGTCCCGATCACCTCTCACGTAGAGTCCTTGCCAGCCCCCACCTCTACCCCAACTCCTTGAACGGCTCCTTGCCATCACTGGGGAGATCATCTTGAAGCTCCAAGCCCCATTACTCTCTGGATAAAGTCCTCAGGCATTTGCCTTCTTGGAGTCCTCCCTGACCCCAGATTCCCTGACCCCAGAGTCCTCCCTGACTCCTAGTGGGAGTCCCCCCTGAAGTTGCACCAATGCCTCTGCACTTCTACTAGCTCATCTGTCCCCCTCCTTGGCAGAGAGGTCCTAGAGTTTAGAGCCTCTCTACTCTGTGTCTCCTGGTGGTCTTGAATATAGGAGATGCTCAATAAATAAGGTGCCGCATAGAAGAGGAAATAACTGCTCAGAGACGGGAATTAACCCGCCTGAGGACACTGAGCTGGGAGGTGAGGACCACCTGAAACAGGGCTGTTTACTGTAAGAAGACCATGGGGGTCAACTGCCTGGCACGTAATTGGTGTGCACGAAATATTAAGCACCAAGACTTACAGCACTACCTTGCTGTATGACCTTGAGTAAGGCAGTTGCCCTCTCTGGGCCTCAGTTTCCCATCGGTGGTATGGGGACTAGGATGAGAGGCTTCTCCAGCCACAACCACCATCCCCCTCCCAGTAGATTCCCAACAGCTCAGCTGGATCCTTCAGCTGGCCCCTCCTGCCCACAGGTAATTAGAGGGAAGCAGTGGGGGTTGAGGGCTGGGGGAAGCCCCAGCAGGTGGCTCCTTCCTCTGAAAGGGGCCCCTCAACACAGCCCACCCAGCCCCTGCTGCGGGAACAAAAGGCCTTGTAGATGTTCAAAGCAAGGCGCTGGGCGGGAAGCCAGCGTGGGCGGCCGCAGAGATGGCCACGGGGCTCGTGGCGGGGATGGCCGGCAACTGGAAGCTGTCCCCATCCATCAGTCAGCGGTGACAGCTCCCAGGGCCCTGCAGCCCCCCATGGCCAGGCCAGCTGACCGGCCAGGGCTGCAGCGGGCCTCCCTCCCCCTCCTGGGGACTCCAGCCTGATGACCTGAATAAGCAGCCGTTATGAGCCACAGTGACAGACACAGCTCCAATCCACGCCTCACACTCTGCCACCAGGTTTCACCTCCTGTGCTATGTCCCCAAACCAGCCCCCAAGTGTGGAGAGAGAGTGGAGCCTGCTTAGGGAGGTGAGCGGCCCAGGGCCCAGAAGATAACAGAAGTTTAACCTTGCCTGCCGCCAGCTCTCTGTGACCCTGGGCAAGTCTTCATCCCACTCCGCGCCTGTTCCCTCTTGTGAATGCAGGTGTCTTCTATGTGTAGATCCTGTGGTGCCTGAGTCTGAGGAGTCAGGTAAAGGCAGTAGTGATGCTAGCTGGGCAGACCTGGCTGCAAAGCCCACCTCTGTTGCCCTTCACGTGTGACCCTGCGTGAGTCATGGCTTCTCAGCTGCCTCTTCTTCCTCCCCTGTAAATGAGGACCATTCCCTCACTTCAAGAGATCACAGTGAAGATGACATAGATCATACCCATAAGCACCCAGCCCAGGGCCTGACATGGAGCCAGCATCCTGTCGACTCACTGATCATGTACTACATGCTAAATGCTAAGGATATAGAGATGAACAACAGCAAGGACCTGCCTTGACATTAAACCATCACCCAAATGACTAGTTACTTATACATGTAGTGACTGCTGGGAAAGAAGACGAGCAAAGGGTCAGATAATATTCCAGAGAGAGTGTATTAGAGATGAGGCTGGAAGAGCATTCTGGGCAGAGGGATCAGCTGGTGCAGATGCTAAGAGTTAGAACTAAGCTGCAGATCCTATGGAGTGACCAGGGATATGATGCAGGGATATGATAGAGACCACGTTGGATGGAGTGGAGTGATAGATGGAGGGGGACCAGGCAGTGCAGGACAGTGGCTAAGCTCAGAGGTTCTGACTGGGTGACTTTGGGAAGCTGCTTAAACTCTCCGGCCTCCACCCTTGTGTCTGGTACGTGAGAATGATGCTGGGATCTGCCTAGTAGCGTGTGAAGATGAAAAGGACTCTGGGCTAAAGTGCTTGCAACAGCCCTGGATGAAGTCAGCACTCAGTACCTGGGAGCTAATTTTTATCATCGTCATCCTGGCCATGATGAGCATGTCGAACACTTTGACAGATACCATCGGCTTTCTGTCGCCAGGTGCTTTTCTTTTAGGAAACACTTGAGGCCTGGGGTGTCGACTGGTACAAAAAAGGTCCTGCAGCTTGGGTGGTAAGAGAAAAAAAAATTGGAAACAACCTAAATGTCCATCAGCAGGGGGATGACTCAATGAGTAGTGACATATTCATACTGCGGAATAGTCTATCGCAGCGACAGTGTGTCAACTGGAGCGTCACGTATCAACAAGGATCAGTCTCAAACTAAGATGTTGAGCCAAAAAAGCAATCACAGAATATACATATGGGATGCTTGCATTTATAGAAAGTTTGGAAACATGCCAAGCCACACCGTATAGCACTGGTGGAGACACGTAGGTAGTGAAAGTAAAGGCCAGGGCTGGGAACCATATAAATCAATTCAGGACAGGCATTCTCTCCGGGCAAATGATCACCCTGATGAGAAGGGATTTCAGCCTTCTCTGCTTGGTGCTTATCATTATCCATGTGTTCACCTGTTCTGTTTAGCACTGGTCTTCCTTCGACTGGGACGTAAGCTCTATAATGTCAGGGCTTTTTGCCTTATTAGTTCTGGGCTGTGTCCCTGGTGCCTGAAATGGTGTCTGGGGCATAGTGGGTGCTCAATAAATCCGTATTGAATGAAAAAGAAGGGAGAGAAGATGGAAAGGGAGGGGGTGAGAGGGAGGGAGCGAGAGAGGGAGGGAACTTGCATTCGTTCGAGGGAGCGAATTAGCATTGCATGGAGAAACACAGGCCTTCCTTATACAAAGGCAATAATACTACAGAGTTCCAGATAAAACCAGAGGGATGGCCTGAGAAAGGCCACCTCCTCTCTTGCCTCTGCCCCCAAGAGCTGCACTGCCCCACCTGAGGCCTGTGATTTCCCACACACCCTGACACCCTCCTAGAGCTGAGAGGGGACCACTTGCTGCAAGGACAGCCTTGCAACTAGTCTGCTGGGAAAGACAGGAGGAGGGCCCGTGAGGGCCATGGCTAGTGCGCCTATCGGCAGAAAAGAGATTTTTCATCTCTCAGTCAGGGAGTCCAGGAAACACCGGGCCCAGAATGATGGTGTTCTTTACCATCATGGCTTTGTCCTTGCCCAGGCTCCTCCAATAGTCTCAGGTCAAGCCCATCCCCCCCCCCCACACACACACACACACTTAAATCCAGTAAGCCACTAAGCTGCCCAGCCTGGGTCCTATGGATTCCACCCCCTAATTTTTTCCAAGGGTGTGTATTTCCCTCATCGCAGTCCCCATCTCTCGTGGACATTGCAGTTTCCTCACTTATCTCCCTGTGTCCACTCTGACCTCTGCAAACCCCCCTCTCACAACTGACAGGCCCCTCTCCTCGCCCCGTCTCCCTGTCTCCATGGCTCCCCAGTGCTGAGGACACAGTCTTTGCCACTGCCAGAGGCCCTATCTCCTGCCTCCCACATCATCCCCCCACACATCCCCACTCACACTCTGCTCGGCTGCTTCCTCAGGTGCTCCCTCAGGTGCTCCCTCAGGTGCTCCCTCTCTCTCTATCCCTCCACTCCCTCCTCCTTTACTTACCTCTCCCTCCCAAAGCCAGTCACCAAACCTGGATGGCTCCTCCTTGTCCTTTAGTAACTCAGCTTATATGCCATGGCCACCACCACCAGGAAGCCTTCCTGAACTTCCCAGGCTGGGCTAGGGGCCTCATACATAGCATCCTGGGCTTCCTGACACAAAGTCTGTTGCACTTGAGAGTGTGAGCTGCAGGAGGGCAGGAACCATGTTCTGTTCATAATTGCACTTCCAGCGCTTGCCCAGGTCCCATTGAATGAATGAACCAACCACACTGTCACACCTGGATAAGTCCATTTGAAATGTCTTGACACAATATTCATAGCCTTCTGTACTTAAATATCCCCAGGGTCTGTGGGACCCATAGCCCCTTCTTGCAGGAAATGAAGATACAAGGAGTTTATCTCCTATTCCAAGCTCTTGTCCAACCTCACCTATAATTCTCCCACCAAGTAAAGTGAGCATGATATAGCTGATAAACTGCATTAACATTCCCCTTGGCCCAATTTCCCTATAGAAAATGGTAGAACTGTAAATCTCAATGGGCAAGATACACAGTGGGGTTGGGGGTGGGGTGGACAGTTGTTGGGAGGACTCAGGGAAGAAGGAGCTGCAGGCCCATAAATACCCCAGAGCTGCTGCCCCAGAATGCTCAGCCCAGAGGATGCTTCCTGACCAGCTCCCACCACAGCCAGGTAGATCAGAAGAAGGTGCAGGGTGTGAATGGCCCCTGAAGGAGGCGAGGGGGGGAATTACTCACCCTTTTCAGCCTTCAACCCACCTTAAGCACTTACTGCTTTGCCATCAGCTGTGACCTGGGCAGCAGCTCCTCCCTCACCTGCTGTAGACAAGACATCACTGACTGGGTCATCTAGGAATGAAGTTGCTGAGGGAAAGGAGGTAGAAGCTGGACTAAGGGGCATGCGCCTGTTTCCCAGCTCCAGGTACCCGTGCCAGTGCCCTGAAGAATGTTGGCCAGTGCTCTGAAGAATGTGAGCCGGGCACACCCTTAGGAACTGCACACATCACGGATCCTCACAGCAGGCCTGAAGATAGATGTTCGCCCCATCCTTAAGAAAAGAACAAAATACAGCAAGATCTTATATCTTGACCAAGTTAGTGAAAAAGAGTTTAGTAAAGATGATATGGATGGATGGATGGGTGAATGGGTGGGTGGATGGATGGATGGATGGGTGAATGGGTGGGTGGATGGATGGATGGATGGATGGATGGGTGGGTGGATGGATGGATGGGTAGATGGGTGGATGGATGGATGGGTACATGGATGGGTGGATGGGTGGGTAGATGGATGGATGGATGGGTGGGTGGATGGATGGATGGGTAGATGGGTGGATGGATGGATGGATGGGTACATGGATGGGTGGATGGATGGATGGGTGGATGGGTGGGTAGATGGATGGATGGGTGGGTGGATGGATGGATGGGTACATGGATGGGTGGATGGATGGATGGGTGGATGGGTGGGTAGATGGATGGATGGGTGGGTGGATGGATGGGTGGATGGATGGGTGGATGGATGGATGGGTGGATGAATGGGTGACAGACAGAAGGGACAGAGAAAGAATAGTTTATATGTTCATATCTTGAATGTTTATTTTATTTAACTTTTTCCCCAACCATCATCCTTTAAATCTCTTTGACCCTTTCTCCTCCTTCTCAGCCTCAGAAACCTTATTTTGTTTATTTTTTGTTTGTTAGTTCTTACAAGTATTTCGCTTTGCCAAATTTTCCACCATGTAAGTGTCCATTATTTGTCTTTGTCATTCTGACTTGCTTTGTTACACATAATTCCCTTTCTGTAAATGGCAGTATTTTGTCTTTGTTTATGGCTGAATGTTATTCTACCCTGTAGGTATGCCACAATCTCTTTTTTTATATATAAATTTTATTTTTATATTCCCCCCACAATTGCAACCCCCTTATTTTGACCCCAATCCCTCCCCTCCCCGCCCTCCACTCCTCATGGAATGTCTCTGGTTCATAGTCTTTGTTGATTTTGATTTTCACTTTCTTATAGTTATTCATTTTCCTGGTCCCTTATTTAAGTTTTCTAGATTCCTGCTATGAGTGCCACAATCTCTTGATCCAATCCTCTACCAGTAGGCACTTAGGTTGTTTCCTTGTCCTATGTATTGTGAATAGTGCTGCAACGAACACTGGAGAGCATAGACTTTTCTGAGTTGATGGTATCACAGGATCATTAAACAGGTATTTCCATTTTTAGTTCTTTAAGATAAACCCAGATCAGTTTCCAGAGTGGCAGCTCCAGTTGGCATCCCCACCAGCAGTGTTACAGGGCTTCCCTTCTCCCCAGCATTTGTTGTTGGAAGCCTTTTAAATGTGCCCCATTCGTGTGGTATGAGATAATATCTCATGATTTTAACTTGTATCTTTTTTTGTGAGGGATGATGAACATTATTCTATGGATCTTTTGGCCTTCTGGATATCCTGTTCATTGAATTGTCTGTTCAGGTCTACTGCCCATTTATTAATTGGGTTGTTTGTTTTTCTATTGTTGAATGCTATAAGTTTTTTATATACCCTGGATATTAGCTCATTGTCATGTAATGTGTAAATATTTTCTCCTGTCTTTTTAATCTACTTATATTTTCTTTTACCATGTAGAAATTTTTTAATTTAAGTTAATCATAATTATTTATTTTTGTTTGTCTTTCCTTTGCCTCCAAAATCATATTTATCACTGATAGCATAGCCTGTGTCGCCAATATTTTCTTCTACATATTTTACTGTTGCAGGTCTTATATCTAGATCATTAATTCATTTGGAATGTATTTTGTGTATGTAGCTTGAGAGTGAGCGAACTCATTCTTTTATATTTGGCCTTCCAGTTTTCCCTGTACCATTGATTGAAGAGGCTCTCCTTTCCCCATCGTATGGCCATGTCTGCATTATCATAAATTAAGCATTGATATTTAGGTGGATTCATTTCTGGGCTTTCAATCCTGTTCCTCTGATCTGTGTGTCTATTTTTATGCCAATACCATATTGTTTAAGTACTGTTGCTTTATTTATAGTCAAGTTTAAGGTCAGGTAACATGATACCTCCTTTACTTTTATCCTCAGGGTTACTTTTGCTATCCACAGAGTTTTACTCTTCCATACAAATTTCAGTATTTTGTTAAATTTCTTTAAAGAACTTTGTTGATTGAATAATTTGACGGATGACAGCATGGCAAACAGCCCATCCTGCTGAAAGGGTACCTCTCCCCTCCTCCAAAATCCTCCAACCATCCTCCACCTTCTTCACCCAATCCTGCCCCCCACCACATATTGTTATGACTTAATATCGAGGTAATGACTACAAGACAACAAGACACAACCAGAAAGAGATAAGAACAGAGCTACAAACACTGATGAGATCAGTCCTGAGAACATAGAGAAGAACGAGCAGTTTAAGCAAAGGGCAGAAGTGGGCACCGAGTCAAACTCGACACATTTAAGGAGCTGAGCTGAGAGCAATGGGGTTGAGACCTGGCAATTAAGGTAAAGAGGGCATACAGGCAGAGTTTGCACTGAATTTGTACAGAAGACAGACATGACCATCTCCACCTTGCCAGGTCACCTAAGCTCTGGCCTGGCACTGTTGTGTACATTCACAAAGAATGTACCAACGCTCCCACCTCCCGGCCACCCAGCACAGCATGTACCCAACCAGTTTACCCACCAGCTCACCAAATCCCCTGGGAGTGACAGGACCAAGTGTTTGGGGGTGTCAGGTTTTCCCCTCACCTCCCCCTGAGACCAGCTGGCCCGGTGATGGCCATGCCAGGCCTCCCAGGGAGCAGGCAGCCTCCTCCAGTGGCCGTGTTCCCCTAGGTGCTAATCCCTCCAACCCCTCCTGGACAGGCACACCCAGGACTTGCGCAGCGGTAGCCTGTGTCACTCCAGGGTCCATACCCTCACAGCAGAGAGAACAGACACCAGTTGGCCCTCACCAGTCGTGTGACCTTGGGTGGATCACATTCCTAAAATTATCACCCCTGAAATGTATCATTCACTCACCCACCAACTGACTCTGTACCTTCTATGTACCAGGATCTCAGGAACCCCTGCCAACACCCCATTCTCCCAACAACAGATTACCCAACAGAGATTCCGATGGCTGGGATTTCTGGGGAAACTTAGGAAAAGATGTGAGCATCCACTGAGTCTTGACACCACCCTCAGGGACCACCAGGGGAAGAACTAAAAGCCCCATGGACAAGTAGGTAAGCTGAGGTCCACAGGTCAAAGGGCCTTGCCCAGATCGCATGGAGACACTGACACATCTCATGATTTTGAGCTCAGTGCTCCTATGCTGGCCTGAACATCATCTGACCAGAGAGTAGCGAGCAGCCCCACGGCCCTGAGGGTCTCAGACAGAGAGGAGTGGCTAAGAAATGGGATGTGTTTCATGAGGAGTCTTTGGGGGTGAGGGGAGGGAGGGGAACTTAGGCATCTTTTGCTCCCTCCGTTCCCCCTCATCATTCTAATTCTATCCCTTCCCAAAAGCTGCCAAGGGGCCCCCAGGTCCCCCATAGGAGCCAGGGTTGAAAGATGAATCGGCCAGGGTCACGCGAGGCTTTGCATGTTGCTAAATTTAAAACTGCAATGTGAACCTCGGGACAGAGTGAAAACACTTTGAGGAGGGACTAGGGTCAAATGGAGAGCTTCAGATACCTCCCCACGCCCTCTCAGAACACAAGAGGGCCCTAAGTAGGCCAGGGAGAGTTTCCCACAGCCAGCCTTGCAGACTTCAGGGGACTACCCTACCTTCCCAAAGGGCTTTGCAGCCCACCCTGATGTAAGCCACTCTCTGCTTCGTGGGGGAAGGGGTGGTAATGTTCCTTATGCCAGGATGGAAGCAGAAAGAGAGAGAGACCCTCTACAGCTGTCCTTGAGGCAAATACTAATACTTCCTGCAGAAGGAGCCAGTTATATTTCTCTACAAACACTTGACACAAATTAAAGTATTGATCAAGTTAATGAACAGATATGAAATGCTTAGAGCAAGCACAGATCCGCACTTTACACAAGTCTCTTGTCTACCAGGTTTGACCTACTCGTCACATATGCATATCTCACCTGCGGTGCACACAGGCACATAAAATACAGATGTGCTCGTGTGTGCCCAGGCACATGTATGGATAGATATTGCCCATACGGCACATGCATACATGTGAAGAGCACATGTACAGAGTACATGTGAAGAGCACAACACATGTGCCCACTAGCATAGGGTTCTGGACCCAATTTGCACATACACACACTCACACACACACACACTCTTTCTCACTGCATCATCATCGTAGCTAACTTCTACAGAGCATTTACTGTGGGCCAAATACCTCCATAATTATCTATGTGCTCCCCATTCAGTTCTCACAAGGCTGAGTACTATCATGAGCCCCATTAACAGATTAGGCAACTGAGAATCAGAGAAGTGGAGTGATATGCTTGAAACCACACACCTGACAGTTAGCAGAGTTGGGATTTGAACTCTAGTTGCAACACCCATGTTCTAAACCACCATGGAGACACCCAAGGCTCTGGACAAACACATTTGTGCACTGGAGCAGGCTTTTGTTTTGGGTGCACGCGCGCGCGCGCACACACACACACACAATGCAAGCAAATGTGTGAGAGAGATGGAGAAGAGAGATTTAGAAGTGGAGTGAGAAAGGAGGGGCAGACAGTTTTTGAGATGGGATCAGGATCCAGGATCAAGGTCACAAGTTCAGGGACAAAGTATAGGATCAAACATTGTATTTTTCCCCCACCCCCAAGGCACCCCAACTTCTTGACCAACAAGCCCCAGGCCTACTCTGCCAAGACAGGGCAGCCCTTAGTCCCCTGGCCTCTGGCACTGGTGGGGCACAGCCCTCTCCCACTAAAGCACTTCACAGGGTCTCGTGGCTGCTCTGTGGGCATGGAAGTGGCTCCAGTCCTCCTTGGAAGCATGAGGAATGTCCTCTAGAAGGTGAGAGATTGGCCTGCAGAAAACACAGGCTGAGGCCTAGATCTGTGTCCTCCTCTGTGAAATAGAGATTGTGGTGGAATCTCCACAGTGTGGTTATGAGGATCAAATGAGAAAATGTGGGCCTGGCTCAGTGCTATTTTCTCATTCAATATTCAGTTAATATTCACATTCGCATCATCACCTTGGTCACTGTCATCTTACACCATCACTCTGTACGTGGACTGTTGCTATTTGCTGAACAGAGAAAGGAGGGGACCAGTGAAGGGAGCCAGGCCCAAGAGCTTGGTTCTACCTCCTGGGGAAACTGAGGTGCAGAAAGGAGAAGGGGCAGCACAGAGCCAGGGTGGATTCTATTTGGTCCCACTGAAGGGAGTTCACAGTCCCTTCACCACCTGCAGTGGGGATAAACGCAGACCCAGAAGCAACGAGCCAAGCAAAGCCCACTGTGTGAGGCTGCCGTATCCTGGCTGGGGAAACAGAGGCACAAGTACCACAGTCACCTGCCCAGATTGCCAGAGCCAAGTAAACGACAAGGCTGGGACTGGAGCCAATTCCAGGAAGTCTAAGATACCCGCTCCAGCCAGCCCCAGGCCCTCTTCCTCCACGGCCTGCTTCCCCCGGGGCCCAAATTCCAGACAGTGGCATTTTCTTCCTGTTGCCCAGATGGTGCCTGTCTCTTTGTCTTGAGGGGTTTTCTCCCTTCCCTTTTCTTTTTCGCGCTTTCTTTATTTTGTCCCCCAATTCGAAGGATGAAGGAGCAACTCCCTGGATGGCATATGAAAACAAAAGGGGCTGCTGTCAGCCAGACCTGTGGCAGCACCCCAGAGCTGGCAGATATGGAAATGAGCTGGTGTGTATGCAGATGAGGCTCCTGGGTGATTTGCATGCAGCCAGCCTGGGCGGGGCCGAGGCAGAGCAGGTGGGAGAGGCTGCTGGGAATTCTCTGCAAGGCCCCCCAGAGAGGCCTCCCCCCAGGGACCTGCTTTCTCCAGTCCAGCCTCCCCACGAGAAGGCCTCCCTGAATGCTCCGGCCTCTGAGGCATAAGTCCTGGACAGCTGCTGCAGTTTAATCATTCCTATTTTTGAAAATAAAACTAATTTTCTATCTGTTACCTTATGATGCTAATAAACAGCCAGTTGGATTTTTTGTATTAATTTCAGAGGGTAAGTTTGGGATGGTCTGACTTAACGTTTTCCTGGGTGATGACTGAGCAAGAGGGATTACCATAGTAAATGGTGCCATGGAGGGAAAATATAGCCGTGTTAGCCCCATCCGAGCCCTGAGAGGAGCATACCCAGGAATGCTGAGGCACACGGTATGAGGGTGTCAGGGCTGCAAGGAAAGAATCTCCCCAGAAGTTCCAGGTTAATAAGTGGGGGAGGGTAGAAAATAAGAATAGGGGAGAAGGATGAGTAGATGAGGATGGAAATGGATGGAGGAACGCATGGATAGAGGGACGGATGCATGGATGGAGGGACGGATGCATGGATGCATGGAGGGAGGGAGGGAAAAAGGGAGGAATGGCTGGATGGACGGATAAAAGGATAGGTGGGCAGGAGGGGAAAAGGAAGGGCAAAAGGGAATGGAAGGTTGGGCCTCCCCCGTGGCACAGCGGTTGAGCGCTGGGTTGCGAAGCTGCCCGCAGCCTCTGCAGCGCCGGTTCAATCCCCAGCTGCTCCCCGGCCACCGGAGGAGAGTCCCACATGGCGCGCAGACCTCTCCTGCCGCCCGCTGCTCCCCTCAGCAGTGGACTTCGGTCCTTCTGCCTGCTCTGCTCCCCGCTCTGGCTCTGGTGAATTCTCTCACCCTCCCGCGCCTCTGACTGTACCCAGTGCTTGTATAAATAAATAAATCTTTAAAAAAAAGGGAATGGAAGGTGTATTAGTCTGATCGGGCCGCTGGACTGGAGAGTTTAAATAACCTAAATGCATTTCCTCACATTTCTGGAGACTAGAAGTCTCAGATTAAATTTCTGGCCAAGTCAGTTCCTGGTGAGGCCGCTCTTCCTGGCCTCTAGACATCCACCTTCTCACTGTGTTCTCACTGACCTGTCTTCTCTGTGGACACAGAGGAAGAGACAGAGCTCTCTGGTACTTTTTCTTTATGAGGACACCAGTCCTATTGGATCAGGGTCCATCCTCATTCAGCCATACCTGCATTCTTGGAGGCCCATCTCTGAATGCAGACACACTGTGCTCAGGTCTTCAGGGTATGAATTTTGTGAGGGCACAGCCCTTCAGTCCATAAGTAGCCGGGTGCATGAGTGGATGGATGGGCGGGTCAAGAAGTCTAATATCCTTCCTTTTTCCTCCATTCACTCAACAAGGCCTCCACCTTCACAAAGTTCAGAGAAAATCTCAGTTCCCCCTCTGCAGAAGGTCTCACAGAGAAGGGCCCGACCTCATGTCAGACATTCTGCCTTCAGATCCAGGCTGTGCCCTTTCCTGGCTGAGTGAGCTCAGGCAGCAACGCCTTGTCACACACAGTGCACTGAGGAAAGTCTCTGTTCTAGAGCTACAACCTCAGAGAGTCATGCTTTCTCCCTGCACCGAGCCACTGCTACAGAACTACTGTGTGGCCCTGACACAGTCCCTCCCGGGGCACGCATGTCCTCTTCTATAAAATGAGGGGGTGAACCTCTTTAAATGTTTTTAAGTGAGGGATCCTTCCAGACACCCAAATTTCTCTCCCTCTTACCGTTTTGTTTTCCCTTTATCCCCAGGAGACTCAGAAGAAAATATAAAAACTTTATTGTCGCACTGCATAATTTAGCCAAGCATCACAACTTCACGATTATCAGCCAACACCAAATCTGGTCCCTCTCATGGCAGCCATTGTCAAATATGACCACCACCACTACGAGGAGAGGTATTGAATCTTAATTCTCCTCCTTCCAGTGAGATTCAAAGGTCACAGTGGTGAGCTCAGAGGGTCCTGGAACAGCTTGCTCCCCCATCCCTCCAGTGAGTGCCTGTGAGCTTCTCTTTTAACACATGAACCACAAGCTCACCCTGCTAACATAACACCCTGGGGCCCATTTATAGCCTGTATGCCACATTTCCAGGCCTTGGTAATGTGTTTGAAAAATCAATTTTCTCCAACTTCCTGCAAAATGACCCATCTAAGAGACAAGGGGAGCACCGGACTGGGGGTCAGGCACCCTGTGTTTCAGCCCCAAGTCTGCTCAAACACAAACTGCACAGCCACTGCCTGCAGCTGGGCATGCCAAGTCAGGCTCCGGGGTTCAGTTCCATAACCAGATCAGGAAGCTACAGATCTTTTGAGGAACAAGTAAGAAAACAATATACAAGTTCCAAATACTAGCTCGGGTGGGTTAAGATCCTGGAGGTTAAGCAGTGCCTCATCTCTAACTTGGAGGTTCCAGTATTTATTCAAAAAGTATATGATCTGGTGCCTAAAGTTCTTTCCTCTCTGTTACATTCTTGTTCCTTCCAAAGCCACTTCTCTGGAGGTGGGGCAGAGAGAGCAGTAGTTTCTGGTGAACTGCCTAGTCCTCCTCCATCCCCCACCATGAGCACTCCCCAGAGGCCCAGGGACTAAGTTGCATCCTCTCCCTCCTGCAGTGACTGGAGGCTGGGGCAGGTAGTGAAGCCTGCAGGGGCTGAGGATGACTGGGAAGCAAGAAAGCTCATAACAGCCATTTGCTAGGCCTGTAGCGGGCAGAGAGAGGCTGACCAGTGGCCTCAGGCCCAGGGATGATTGGACAAGGGTGTGGTTGGAGAGAGACCTTCTCTGTCCACCTGTGCTTTTGCCCCTTGAGGTGTGACGCCCACCAGGATCCCCAAGCTAGAGAAACTCCAAAGAGTCTGTCACCAACAAATTCCAAGGGTAGTGGGGAGGAAGAGTCTCTCCAGGAGCAAGAGAAGAAATCAATAATATTATCACCACTGTTGTATTAGCTAATCTAATAATAGCTAGAGTGATCAGACCCACTTTGGATTCAGACAGCTCTGGATTCAAATATATTCCTGCTGCTTAATGACCTTGAGGGTTGCTTTATCTCTCTGAACCTTAGTTTCCCAATCTGTGAAATGGGGGGTAGGTATAATTCCCAGTGGTGTCCAGCAATTCCCATGTTTGTCCTTCAGAACAACCCCTCCAGGTTGGTTCATCAAGATGAGAGGCCTGTGTGGTGAGACAAGAAATCACCTGCCCAGATCGCACCAAGCAAAGCTGAAATTCGAACCTGGGCCCCATGTGAGAGCATATAATACAGGCCTTGGAGACAGAGATCCAGGAGATCAGGGACTAGACTCTGCTGGGTGACTTTGGGCAGGTTCCTCAACATCTCTGGGCCTCCTCATCCTCTCCTGTATAATGGAGGGGGATGTTGGCCCTAGCAAGCTGTCTGTGAGAGTCAGATAATTCACGTGGACGTGCCCAGCTGATGCCTGATAAAGAACAGCTTTGCTTCCAGCTCCACTTCTAGCTCCACCTCCCTCTTCTGACCAACACAGACCCCCACTCCCTGGGCCACTCAGTCAGCCCAGAAAACAAAAGTTGCCCCCAAAACAGCAGAATTACATTCCATCAGCAGCAGAGGGACCACTTACCTACCCAGGGATGGCAGTGGGAGCAGCCCTCTGAGAGCAGTGCATCAGGATGGCCTTGGGACACTCATCTCCTCCTTACAGCTGGGACCCCCAGTGAGGGGCAGGACTCAGCACCCAGGTAGTCAGCAGCAGGCACAGGGTGTGACTTTGGCCTGCCCCAATACATGCCACTTGGCCTCTGTGACTGACTGCGCTGGCATTTAAGTGCCCCCCATGTGCCACACGCAGTGACCCCCTCCAAGCAGAGGAAGGTGGGAACCGATTGTTCCTTTGACAGCCGATGCTATGGCTTTGGAAATGAGGTACTCAAAGATGTCTCCCCTGCCCCCCATTTTTATTAAGCCCCTTATCTGTTTCTGAGACTGAAACACAGGAGGATCCTTATTTCCAGGTCACAAGGGGAAGGAGTTGGGGCAGTCCAAGCTGCCTTAGCCTCCAGCCCAGAGGAACACGGATTGTGGGGGGCTCAGAACCCACACCATCCACACCCCACCTCTCTCCCCAGCCCAAGGGTGGACAGACACTGTCCCATTTCCCATTTCCTCCTTTGTCTGTCTCTGCCCAGCCCTCTCACCATCAATCCCGGTGGCGGCGTGGGAAGGCCGGGCCTCTCCAGCCTCTGGACATGCCTTGTGGAGACAGTTAGACTTTGGGGTGTAATTACTGCCCAGCCATCTCTACTGGACTCTTCAAATGGATTTCCTGGTGATTTAAGGTCTTATTCGTATTCTATCAATAAATGAAGTTCCCTGGCCACGTTTTGATGCAAGCAGTCCTGAGTATCTGGAAGGTGAAAAAATATCTCATCGCTAAACTGCAATGTCTTGTCGAATAGGATTCTGTGACTTACAGTTCTCTCCTCTTCGCTGCACTTGAATATTAAATGTTGTATTAATAGCTCACTCTTAATTATCCATGAGTAATGTACTACGGCTCAGAAATTAATGAAGGGAAGGACCCAAACGAGAATATTTCCCACTCCTCTGGGTGCCTCAGGGCTGATGGGAGGGGGAAGATTTGCATATGATTTGCATGAGAGGCTGTGAGTTTGGTGGCCCTGGCTGGGAGGGTGGAAGGAAAATGTGGGCTCAAATGTGGGAGCCTGATGTGGATCCAACCACTTTCCAAAGATAGAATTCACTTCCAACTCTCACTGGTACCTACCAGTCTTTGCCCATTCCCCAACCAGGAATTCCATACCCGCCTCTGTCTATAAGCAGGACAAAACTATCACAATAGCTACTCTGTAAGAAGGACAAACACTCGGACACATACACAACTGTATTTACATACCTAACAATCACAAACAAATGCAACTGTCCATGCACACATATTCTCACACACACACACACATTATTTTTAAAAACACGTATTTCAGAAAGCAATGTGGCAATTCCTCAAAAAGTTAAACCTGGAGTTACCATATGGTGTAGCAATTCCTCTCTTCAGAATACCCCTTAAGGATACAACCAAGAGAAACAGAAACAGAGGAACACACAAAAACTTGTACATGAGTGTTCATAGCAGTCAGAAGGTGAAAACAATCCAAGTGTCCATCCAGTAACGAATGGTAAACAAAATGTGGTATGTCCATAGAATGGAATATTATGCAGCCATTAAAAGGAACAAAAAAGGAATGAGAGTACTGATGCATGCTACAACTTGGATGAACCTGGAAACCATTATACTGAGTTAAAGAAAAAGTCACAGAAGTACACATTATGTGGCTTCGTTTATAGTGAATGTCCAGAAAAGGCAAATCTACAGAGAGAGAAAGTAGATTAGTGTTGCCTAGGGGAGAGGAGAAGGGAGGGGAGAGGGAGAGATGTAAGGGTAGATGTAAGGGCACAGGGGTTTCTTTTTGGGGTGATGAGTGTGCTCTAAAATTTAATGTGATGATGACTGTACATTAAATGTGTATTTCAGGGCCTCGCCGGTGGCGCAGTGGTTGAGCACTGGGTTACAAAGCTGCCCGCAGCCTCTGCAGTGCTGGTTCTATCCCCGGCTGCCGGCGAGGGTCCCACATGGTATGCAGACCTCTCCTGCCGCCCGCTGCTCCCCTCAGCAGTGTACTTCGGTCCTTCTGCCTATTCTGCTCCCCGCTCTGGCTCTGGTGAATTCTCTCACCCTCCTGCGCTTCTGACTGTACCCAGTGCTTGTATGAATAAATAAATCTTTAAAAAAAAAAGTATATTTCAATTGTATGAATTATACCTCAATCTCAATAAAGATATTTAAAAAAACATGTATTTAT
This sequence comes from Talpa europaea, assembly GCF_964194135.1. Taxonomy (NCBI): domain Eukaryota; kingdom Metazoa; phylum Chordata; class Mammalia; order Eulipotyphla; family Talpidae; genus Talpa; species Talpa europaea. The sequence goes on along the minus strand of NC_140082.1, from coordinate 17,068,628 downwards.
ACACTGCCCCATCTAGGTCTTGGCATATGCTGTTCCCACTAGCAGGAACACCATTCCCAGCTCCTTTCCTCTGATCAAGAGTAGGCATCCCTCTGGGAGCTGACAGCAGAGCCCAGGGTACAGCATGTGGGATCAGCAGACACCACCTGTACCACTAATGGTCTATGTGATGCTGTGCTGGTGACTCTGTGGCCCTGAGTGACTGTTGAATCAAACAGGGGCTGGTGTGAGCTAGTGGGGCTGAGGGCAGGCACTTGGTTCAAGCTCTGTCCTGACCTGAGTGCCCCCTGAGTTGTGATCATCAGGTCTCCTCCTGCCACGGCACTGTGGTCAGTGGGTCCCTGAGAGGTTAAGCAAGCAGGACCCAGCCAGCCTGGCTCTGGCTGATATCCAGCCAGGGCAGGCAGGCCCTTGGCCAGGTCACAGAGGGACTTGTTATTCTCATCTCCCTGTAGTGAGGTGGGCAGTGCAGGAACCCACATGTGCTGGGGGCCTTGGCCTGTGGGAGAGTCGATGGATCCAGCCACTACACACTCTCCCACCTTCAGACATATTGGGGGAGACCTTCAGAGCCATGAGCCAAGAGCCTATATTTGCAGAACCTCAGCAGACCTCCAGTAACAGCCCACAGCAGCCAGCGAACGTCTAGAACATGGATCCAGTCACGTCTCTCCTCTGTCCAAAACTCTCCACTTCCCTCTGAGACTGTGTGCCCTGGCCCTGCCCACCTCTCTGACCCCATCCTCTCCTGCTCTTTCCTTCCCTCACAGCACGCCGGCCTCCGGCCTCTGTCCTCATCGCTCCCTCTGCCCTTCTCCCAGGTCACGTCTTTTTCTCATGTCCTCCCAGACCCCGGCCTCAGCTCAGAGGTCACCTCCCAGAGAACCCATCTGCCCTCCCCACCTAACTCTGCTCTTTTCCACCTCCCCTCTGCTTCAGAAGCTTCCATCTGCAATCACGCCCATCACAAACTGACCAGATCAATCATCTGATCAACTCTCTGATGACGAGGACTCACAGCCTCCTCTGGAACAACAGCTGCAGGAGAGCAGACACCAAGTCTGCTGGTTAAGCACTGGTTCCTCAGTGTCCAGCACAGCTCCTGGTATACAGATGGCATCTACTAATGATTGTCCAATAAGTGCTTGAAGCAGGAGGCCTGCATCCCAACTCCAGGACAATCCCTGATTTTCTGAGAGATGTTGAACAGATAACCCCTTTGGAACAGAAGAATTCTCCTTTTTGATGAAAACCATAGGTGCCCCCCGACCAAATCTAAAGCGACTAGACATAAGGTGGTGTCCCCCTGGACTCCCAACCCCTCCTCTGCCACCCTTTCCCTACATAACTGTGGGGCTGCTCACACCACAGGGACCTGTTCCATGGATCCACGGGACCCCACTGCTGTGTTGTCCATGTGGATTTTTATTGGCATGACATGAGACTAGCAGACGACAAGATTTCACATTTCACAAGATTTTACGAGGCCAACCACATAAAGAAACACATGAGAGGCAAAAACTCTAGGAGGAAATGCACCCAAACATCAGTCTGTTTTGTTCTGAAGGTGAAAATATGAGGAGGGGGAGTCGTCCTGTTCCTTCACACTTCTATCATTTTTCAATTTTTCCACAATGAATAGTTCTTTGTTCATCAGAGTGAAAAGTTATTTTTTAAAAAGAAAACTCAAAATCAGATGAGGATGTAGGGCTAGATAATTTTTCAGGATTCCTCCAGGTATGGAAAATACAGCATGTAACTCAAGCAAAAGAAGGCAGGTAGTCTCTATCTCTCTGTGAACAAAGGAAGCTCAAATGGGGGGCAGTGCTCAGAGAGTAGAGCAGAGATTGGGGGAGACACCAACACCTGCTTCTTTATTGTTTTCTCTCTCTTTTTTTAAAAAAAAGATTTATTTATATATGCATATAAGAGCTGGGGTATAGATCAGAGGTGCAGGGGGTAGGGGGAGAAGGTTCACCAGAGACAGTAGGGAATAGAACAGGCAGACTGACTGAAATACACTACTGAGGGGAGCAGCAGGCGAGACAGGAGAGGTCTGTGCCATGTGGGTCACATCCCTGGCTGGGGATTGAACTCATGCTGCAGTGGCTATGGATTGCTTCATAGTGCTGAGACTTAGCCCCTTGCGCCACCAGGGAGGCCCTGTGTTCTCTCTTGAAGTCTCCAGACCTCTCCTCACACTAGCCACAGTCTTCTGGTCACATTCATTCATTCATTCACTCACTTAAATCACATTTGTTGAGATCGTCTTGACCTCAGTATTGTCATCTGTGAAATGGGGATAGTGATGGTACCTACAGTTCATCCTGAGAACCAAAGGAGACCCCACATGGGGTGCATTTAAAAAAAACTTTCATGAAGAATCCCCAAAGCAATGTGTTAAGGTGAAGAAAACAAAGAAGAGACATACCACCCACCATCAGTGACAGACCCTGAAGGCATTTGACTTAGTTCCTTCCAAGACAGTTCCCTTTGCACAGATTGAGACAGAGAGGCAGGGGCAGGAAGGGACAGGGAAAGGGAGGGTTGGTGGAGGGAAGGGCAGGGCTGGTAGGGGGAGGGCTGGAGGGAGGAGGGAGGGCAGAAGGAGGGAGGGAGAACGATTTTTTCACAAGAATTGGGATCATATAATTCTACTTTATAATCTGAATTTTTTTCATTTAACAGCCTGAACATTTAATGCCAATAAATTCTCACCTAAAACCTGACTTTCAGGACTGAACTGAGCTAGACATGGCTTAATTGAGTCAAGTAATATTAGTAAAATTCATGAACAAGCAACAATAACAAAATTAGTAACATGATGTCTTTAGCATTTGGTCATTTGGATTTTTTCTGTTTGTTCACTATAAACAACACTGCAGTGAACATCCCTGTTGATAAATCTTTGTCCACAAGAAACAACTGCTTTAGGATTTCCAAAGGAATTAATCCCCAAAGCTGAGACCATAAATAAGTTTCCCTGGGTGTTATTGCGCCCATCATAAGCTCACAGAGAAGGGATCGGCACTTCGGGGGCGTTTATTAAGTTCCAAGTTAGAAGGTACATTGGGCCCAGTCACCGAATCTCCAAATAACCACTTTCATCTTGATGGAAGGACCTGAAAAGCAACAGAAAGGCTTGAAAAAGAGTGTACACGCAGGGAGGGCCAAAGAATTGTGAACATGTTTGGAATCAACTTATCACACTTCTATTAAATTTTTTTTAAAAATTTACTAACTGTATGACTTGTCAAAATATGTTTTCACGTGTATTTTTGGATCACTTGCTACTGAGATCAGCCTTTCATCCTCTCATCTGGTTATTGCTCCCCATCAGTTGACTCCTTGCACCCAAACACTGGTCTTTACACCCACCCGGGGCCCAGGCGCCTCTTGAAACTGCTCATGCCCCTTCTGGAAGCCGGCTGTCATCCCCACACATCAGCTCCCCCTTCCCATAATGAATAGCCCAGGAGCCCGCAGGAGAGAGCGCCAGGCCTGCCCACCGCCCGCACCCCCCCTGGGCAAGCCCCGTGATGACACCATCCATCACTGCCACCCTCGGTGGCTGGGCGCCCCAGGCCCGGCCAAGGAGGGGAGGAAACGCTGCCCACAGCTCAGTGGAGCCCTTAATGATTACGTCAAGTGGCAAGCCATTTATTAGTCTCCTTAGCGGCCAAAAAAAATAAGGCCTGAGAAGCCGGCAAGCACATTGGGGGCCTGTGGTTTTATTTTTTATGACTGCTTCTAGCTCAGACACCGAGGGGGATGAGGGCAGGGTGGGCAAGCCCTGTGGGGAGGGGGCGGGGTGCAGGCAGGAGTTCAGAGCTCTAAGCCTGTCTCTGCCAGAGACCGAGGGCACAGAGAGCTCAGGTGGCCTGTCCAGCGCCACGCAGCTCCCAAATCGGGCCTGCCACAGACCTCACCCTCCGTGTCTACACGAACAGCTCCTGTGTTTTGCCAGAAATTGCCTCAGACCCTTCCCTGGAGCTTGGAGCGTAGACATTAAACACAAGCAGGATAAAACAAGATGCTCTGGAATTGCTGAGAATATCAGGTTCTAGAGTCCCCAGCATTTCACTCCCAGAAGCTCAGTTTTCTCATCTGTGAAATGGGCAGGAGCACACTCCGCATCACTCACAGGAAATCTCTGTTGTCAGCCCCTTGGCTCTGTGCTCAGCAGGCTCCACCCAGCCCTGACCGTCTCAAAGTCCTTCAAACTTACCTTTGAACCTGGATTGGCACGTGAAGTCCTCTAGTCCATCCCGGCCCCCGGCACTCACCTCACAGCAAGTGTCAAGTCAAATCCCAAACTGGGGTTCAAACTGGGCCACAGCCTCCCTCTCTGGGCTCCAGACATTCCCTTCCAACCTCTGGGTGGCAATTCCCAAGCTTCATGTATCTTTTCTGCCCCCTAACTCCCATACCCTCTTAGCAGTTGATGCTCACTGAGCACCCCTGAAACACCCTGCATGGATTAGCCCATTGCCAGTCCCCCACCCCCAGCTCCCAGCTAGAAGCCCTGTGACTCTCCCCAACTTACTGCTGAGGAAAAAAAGGCACAGAGCAGGTCATTCACTTGTTTGAGGTCACACAAGAAGGCACAGAGCCAGGATTTGACCCCAAGAGATGGGACATAGCAAGACCCTTCAAGAATGCCCTTCCCAAAGAATTTAACTCGCCCAGGACTCCAGAAGTATTTGCCAGGTGGGTAAGGGAGCGAGTGAGTGACTCTACCTCTCCCTTGCTGTGTGACTGCAGGTAAGTCATTTCCCCTCTTGGGGCTTCGGTTTCCTCTCGCGTGCAAAGGCTCAGAGCCCCTCCTGAAGCTTGGCCTCACTGGGATTGGCTGCAGCTGCTGGGAGGGAGAGGAGAGAGGTAGTCTCCCCCTGGGCCAAGGTTATATCTGGGCCATGACTAAGCGTGCTCGGCCCTCCCCCATCTGCCTGTCTGCGTCTGTCACTGTGGGAGGGGGCAGAGGGCCATGTCCCAGAGCTCCAGTCCTCATTGCACCTCCTCCCCAAAGGGCAGAGCTGGGCAGCTCACCCAGCCTGCTTCTCCTTCACTCAAAAGTCACACCCTCAAGCTGCAGCCCCTCCAGGGCTCACACCCTTCCTTCCTGGGCAGGAAGAGCCAGGAGGAGCCTGGGCTGGTCCCAGCTCACCCTCAGCAGGCCCTGACCTTGAGAAAATCCTGTGTGCAGCCAGCAAGCAGATATCCATTTTCCCACTAATCCAACCCACCAGTGCCAGGCTTCTGAGCTGACTCTCTTCATTATCTCTTTGAACTTCCCCACCACCCTGTGGTGTGGGTGCCCATATTAGATCCATTTTACAGAGGGGAAACTGAGACATAGAAAGGGTTGGGACCACCCACAGGTGACACAGCCCCTAGGTGGCCACCTGGCCCCAGAGACTAGCTGGAACCACTGGGCTTTACTGTCCACCTTCTGCTGGCACTGGGGGGCAGTGGTGACCAAGAGCAAAGCCAGTGCCTCCCCTCAAGTCTGTACATGCCTCAAGTACATGTCAGTGTCCTCACAAGACAAAAGGCTGGGATCCAGCTGCTTATAGAGACAGATGGGATCCCAGCTCCCTGCCCACCCACTCTCAGCAAGGACCAGTCTTAACCCCTCAACTAGCCCCAACTATCCCCAACCCTGTGTGACCTTGGACAAGTCAATTTTCCTCTCTGGACTACCTTTTCCTCATTTATCAATAGACCATGCAGACATAGTCAACCAAGTGACTTATTTGAAGCCTCGAAACCAATAGAAGCTGGTAGATGATTCCATTATCCAGATGTGGAAACTGAGGTTCAGAGAAAGGGAAGTTACTCGTCCACAGGCAAGAAGCACATTAAAGGCACAGGAGAGGATGTGGGTGTCCACAGGGCTTAGGTGCTTCCTGCCCAGAGCTGAGGCCTGAGACTGAGGCCAGCCAGAACAGAGGGACAGTAACCCTTTCCTGGCCACGTTCCTCCCCTGTCCTCACCCCAGCCCCCCTAAGGCCGCCAAACAAAGCTGCCTTTATCCAGACTGTAGCTGCATTCCTCAGTGACACATGAGGACAAAGGCAGGGGCCACCGGCAGTGACAGGAAAGCCCTACCGCCCCAAACCAGTTTGCAGCCTTCCCACGCCTCACCCCCACCAGAGGGGCCTCCCCGGGGCCTTCAGCCCAGCTCAGGGGAGCTCTGGGAGGAAGCCTGTCAACCCTGCTTCTCCTGCCCCGGGAACTGGGCTGTCTGTCCTGACAAGAAGGCTTGTGTAGCTGGGGCTGGGAGCAAGCATCCACCTCGCTGAGCTTGTTTCCTTGTCTGTAAAATGGGGGTGGGGGGTGGGGAGCACGTCTGCAAGGACTCAGTGAGATCATACACATGGGAAAGGTGAGCCCTGTTGTCTTCTTATCCTGGTTTCCCATTTCCAGTCATTTCTGAAACGCTTTCCATCCCTTGGCATACCACGCTCAGTTTTGTACATGCTGTTTCCTCCACTCAGAAAGCATCCACCTTCAACCTCTCCCTGGGTTGGCTCCTATAGGTGTTTTTCTAAATGCCTCCTCCTCCAGGCAGCCTACCCTGCAGCCATTCCCTCCTGTGGAATCCCACATGGTCTATAGGTCCCCATTGTGGCCCCCAACACCCTGAATTATCACCGCCTACTTACTCGCTGCTACCCCTACTGGACTTTGAGCCCCTTAAGTGCAAAACAACAGCTGTTTTGCTCCCTGATGCATCCCTAGAACCTGGTACAGGCCTGGTTTCACATGGTCAATGCTTGTGGAATTGACCAGTGAGTGGATGGGCAGGTGGATGGATGGTGGATGGATGCATGAAAGGATGGGTGGATGAAGCAGTAACAGGTGGTGTCGGGCCATGTTTCCTGGACCTGCTAGACCCAGAGAGGAAGGAAGTAGAGATGGAGTGAGTCCCCTGGGACAAGAGAGAAAAACAGGACCAGTTGTCTCTCTAGCCCACCAGAGGGTTGGGCGGTAGCCAGAGTTGCCCCCAATCTCACTTCATCCCCATTTTTTGCCTTATCAGTGGAAGCTGAGGCTACAGAGACAGCATTAGGCCAACGGGTTTCCATGAAAATAAGAAGTACAGCCGCCTCTGCTCTCCCCAACCCCACCCAGTCCCAAAGTTCCCAGGAGAATGAGCCCCATGCTGACAGCCAGGGTTCTGCAACCAGGGGTACATTATTTGGTGCCTCGACTTGCCGATGACCCACTCATCTCATTTCCATCATCACATCATCTCACGGCCCGGAGTACCGACTGTGTACTGGGCAAAACTGAAAACAAGACAAAAAGGAAAGCGGAATCCATTTTTCCCAGAAATTCACAACAGGGCCCACAGCATGATAAAGGGCCTTTGAAATGATGTGCCCAGGCCAGAGAGGGGCAGATATTTGCTCCAGGTCACACAGTAGCATACAGCAAAGTGAAAGTCAGAACCCGAGGTTGCAGGGGTGTGGCCCAGAGTCCCCTTCCCTACAGCACAAATCCAGGGAGGACGGGTGGTCAGGTGCTAGAAACCAACAGAGAAGGAGACAGGATGAGGTGGAGAAAGGAAGAAGTCCAGCACACCTACTGTGTGCCAGGCCAGTGACAGGCCCTTCTCTTTTGTCCAAGACGTTAAGGTGCCTCCCAATCGTCCTTCCAGGCAGGCTTTATCATCCCCATTTAGTAGATAAGCAAGAGGAGGCATGGGGGGTGCGTAGGGGCAGAGCTGGGACTCAACCCACATCTGTTGAATTTCAAAGCTTGGTCTTTTAACAGCAAAGGCTGCCATGGCTTCATTCTATAGACAGAGAAGGAAGGCATTGAAACTGCAAACTCTGGCTCTTGGTAGATGCTTAATAAATAGCGGCTCAAGGGTGGTATGAGAGAGATGACTGCCCAAGAATGACTCACAGTCTAAAGGTGGACGAAAGTATTCTCACATTAGACAACTACTCAGATGAGTCTAGGGCCACCTTGATGCAGGACACATGGGGCATCTTCCCTGGACTGACCCTGTTGAGGCCACCACCCCCAGCCAGTCCCAACCTTGGTGTCAAGTTCTCCCATAGGAGCACCCCAGCCACGGGACAATCTTCAGTCTGCCTCCAGTTTGGATGGGCGGCTCCAGGGAGGCCTGATGGCCTTTCAGATGGACATAAAGACTGTGTCTAAAAATAAACAAAAGACTTCCGGGGCAGAGGGCAGGGAAGTGGTTCCAGCAGGGTGTTCGGGCAGCATGTCGGCCATTCAATCAGACCCGTTGGGCTGTGAGGGGAACGGCAGAGAATCAATCATGGGCCGTGTGTGTTTGCAAAAGGACGTGTGTGGCTGTGACAGCAAAAGGATCCCCAGGGGAGGCCCCCCGGGGACACGTGTCCACCACCTGGGCTCCCATGCCCACGGAGCTCCAGAAGGCTGTTGCTGCTAAAATACAGATTCCTAGGCTCTGGGCCACAACCCCCAGTCAATTTGCCAGTTAAGGCCCTGAGCTCTAGTTCCTTTGAGGGTCTCCCAACACTCTGTTGAACAGCCAGACTTGGGGACCCCTGTGCTGCTGCACTAGCCCCAGGTAAAGCTGTGAGGGTGTAGCGAGCAGAGAGGGAGGTTTGTGGGTATCAGCAGGATCCCTCCATGGGAGGAGCCTGACCTTTGCAGTCAGGAGAACTGGTTCTGTGGGGGGTTTCCGTAGCTAAGAAGGCACTGTCCAGCCACGGAATCAACCCACCAGACTCCCTATGCTCTCTGAATCTGCCCCCACCACAGAGTAGAAGCTCAATAAATATTTATGAGATGAACGGAATGAATGTGTTTCAGTTTTTGTCCTTGTCTGTTGTCCTTCTATTTATTCTTCCCTCTTAATCTGTCTCTATTTTCCATCCTCCATCTCTCTCTATCACTACTCCAAGTGCAGCTCTGAGCACCTAGTAGATACCCAGTAAAGATTTGTTGGATGGCTAGGAGTCTCTCTATGGTTGTCTCTCTGGCCCCTGTGTCTCTCTGTCTCTCTCATTCTCTTTCCCTTCGATTCTTGCTTTCACTGTCTCTGCAACCCCCACCCCCTCTCCAATCCTAAGTAGCTGGAATCACCCATCCTCCAGCCAGCCAGTTCAGAAAAGAGGGGAGAGCCAACCCACTGGAGAGGCTTCCCATCCCTGCCCTTGCCCTGAAGCCACAAGCATGCTGCCCGTAACTCAGGCTTCCATCTTGCAGAGTGTGACTGCTATTTAATCCAAGCCATCCCTCCCCCCTGGACCTAGAGACCATGGCCCTCTTCTACAGCCCTGCCACCCCACCTCTGTCCAGCAACTGCAAAAAGAAAATCTTGGAACATCTTGGGACTAAGCCATTATTGCACAGATGATGCAAGGAAGGAGGCCGGAAAAGGAAACACTGGTCCAAGGTCACCCCAAGAGTCTATGGTGACCCAATGACCTAGATCAGGGGGTGTTTTTATCTCCCAAAGGACAGCTCAGAACCACAGACTCTCAAAGTGGTGGAGGGAGCCCTTTTTGTCGAAGTCAATCCCCCTCAGATGAAGACACTGAGACCCTGAAAGGTCAGATGACCCACCCAGAATCACGCTAGGCCCACAAAAACATGGTTTTTGACAAAAACACCCAGCATTCCAGAGGGTACAGGCAGTACTGGGTTTGTAAAGGTGAAAACAGCAGGTTATCAAGTTTAAGTCCTTAATACACTGATATTTGCATCATACAGGACTTAGTTAGATTTAGTTACAGTCAATGCAAATAAACATATTTGCCCCCTCCAAAGGAGATTATAGGATGGAGGAGCTCCCCACAACACTCTGCCATGCCGAACCTCTGGTCCCACATGTCTCTCTGGGTGTGAGCACCTGCTGCACCGCTGCCTGTGAGAGTCACAATGTGTGACCCCTAAATAGAAGAATTGACTTCACCTGCAGTCTGATGGGAGAAAGCGTCATCTGTCCCGACGCAGGAGGAGAAACTGGCTGTGCTGGATTTATTGAGAGATGGCTGTTGGCTCCAAGTGACAGCTTCCCAAGGAATTCTCAAGGGCATTTGACTCTAGATGGTTTTCCCCTTATTCACCTGTCCTCTGTATAAGATGTGATCCCGTTGGCTCTCCAGCAATTAGAAAAGAAACAAGAGGCTGGCATTGTTTAATCTCCACTGAAGGATGAATTACATGCACAAAAACGTACACATCGTAAATGTACAGCTCAACAAAGGCATCCACCAAGCAAACTTTCCAGTCAAACCAGCTCCCAGAAGCCCCCCCCACCCCCTTCATCACTATCCCCCGAGTGTAACCACTAGTCTGACTTATCTCACCATAGATTGCTTTCGCCTACTTCTGGACATAAATGGAATCTGTTGTATGTCCTCCGCCGTATGAGCTCCTTGCTTCAGCGGGGTATCTGAAATTCACCTGGCCACATTTCATTCTCCTGTGTGTTGGTCCATGGTGACACAATAGCACAATGCAGGCATTTCATTCTTGATAATGTATCAATTAACCATTGCTGTGTAACAAAGTGCAACCTCCCCCACCCGCCAAGCTCAGTGACAGCCAAAACAGCCATTTATTTAACATATGTGGCTGGGGAAAGATTTGGAAGGGGAGCAGTTGGGTGGTTCTTTGGGTCTAAAGAGGACTTGGCTGATTTTGGCTGGGGGTTCTTGCTTATCTGTCATCTGAGGATGCAGTTGGTGGGTCCAGGATGAAGTCAGCTGAGAAAACCTGTCTCTTTGTCCACTCCTCTCTTACCCTGGTCAACTGGCCTAGACCTTTTCATGTGGTGGCTGCAGAACCCCTTGCAGAGCCCGGGAAGCCCTCTGTAACCTCAGCTTGGAACAGGCCACATTCTATTGGCCACGGCAAATCACAAGACTAGCCCAGGGTAACGGGGAGAGGAAAGAACACTGCCTCTTAATAAGATGCTCCGCAGGGAATTGGGGCTGTCTTTGCAATCTACCTAGGTGGGCAATTGATAATTTCCAGTTTCCACTCGAGATGATGATTCTGTTATGAACATTCTGGCACATGGTCTCTGATAGCCTCAGGACTCATTTCTAGCGGAACAGCTCCCAGAACACCCAGTGATTGGCGTTACAGAGAATGTGACTTGTTATAGTACGTGCTGTATTATAGGCTATGCTGTATTATAAGACCTAGAAGGACCCAACTATCTGTTAGAATGAACAGAAGCTTCTATGAGACTTGCTATCCTGAGGAAATCCCCCCAAAGAGGTATGTGCATATTCTGAAGCCTCTCCCACCTCCAAACAAGTCACTTCTTCATGAAACACCCTGTCCCTTCTGTAGCAGGTTGAATAGTATTCCCCAAAAATCCATGGCCACCCAAAACCTCAGAATGTGGATGTGACTCTACTTGGAAACAGGATGCTCAAGAGGGCATCAGGTTAAGATAGTATCATACTGATTAGGATGGGCCCTTGTTTGGTGATTGGTGTTTTTTCTTAATAATCAAATTTTTTTATTTTTTTACATCATTGTTCATTTGTAAACAATATTTGCTTCCCCCACCCCCACCCCCTCAGGTGCAGTCCCCATAGAATCTCCTTCCCCAATGCACCTGTGCACCATCACCTCCGTCCCCTGTGCTCCACCCTCCCTCCCTCCCTCTGATCCCTTTCCCGAGATTTGGAGAGACAGAGACACACCGGGAGCTGGCTGGGGAAGAGGATGGGGGATACCATATGGCGACAGAGGCCGAGACTGAAGCGATGCATCTACAAACCAAGGATAGCCAAGGAATAGCAAAGATCGCCAGCAACCACCAGAAGCTGGAAGAAGTAAGGAAGAATTGTCCCCTAGTAACTTCAGAAGGAACACAACCCTATGGACACCTTGATTTCACACTTGCAACCTCCAGAGCTTGGGAAAATGCATGTGTGCTGTTTCATGGCCCCCAGTCTGTGGTACTTTGTTTCAGCAGCCCTAGGAAACTAACCTACCCTCCTACTATCTTCTTCCTACTTTGTCTCCCGGTCCAGAGCAGGAGCAAAGGACAAGTTCCCTTTTGCCCCTGTGCTTGACCTTTTCATGCTGTTTGGTCCCGAGGGTCACACGTGTAAGCACATTTATTCAGAAGATTTATCCCAAAGCATGCACAGGGCACGGGGCCCGCACAAACACTTGCGGCTGGTTTGCAATGATTTACTCACAGATTACCCTCTGGTGGAGGGGGCCACAGCAGAGGAGCCTCTCTCGTATATCAAAAAGGAAATCCTGAAGACATCCCTATAAACGCAGCAGGGAGGAGAACCTGCCGACGCCATAAACTTGCACGATGTGGTGGAGTCAGATGGGCCATCTGCTCCACTCTCCCATCCAGATGCGCACAGCGGCTCGCTCCTGCCTAATGGCTCTCTTCTGAGATCTGTGCACACCCCAGGCACCCCCTGCTCCCACATTCTCTCTGTGACATTGGCAGCAGGGCAACCCACAGGAGGAGCACATCAGGGCATGGAGTGGATCTGAATTATAGAGCAGAGCATGTTTGAACCTCCCCTCGTGACTTGGCCTGCTGCACCCAGAAACGCAGCCTGGGTTCATTCCAGGCCTTCTCTGAGGTTCAGCTACCTCATTTGTACAATGAGAGAGTACCTCAGCTCACAGAGTTGAGGGGAGACTTAAATAAGGAAGTATCCTACCTGACTCAATATGTGGCAAACACCCCTCATACTCCCTACTACTAAATGTTATATGAGGAATCCTGGTGGCAAGTGATAGAAACCAAATTCAAATTCACAGTAGCATTCTCACATACCTGCAAAGTTCTTGAATCCACAGCTTCAGGTATGGTTGGATCCAGGGTCTTGACAATGCCAACTGTTGCCTGTCTCTTTGAAATCAACTTTCTTCTTGATTGACTATTTCCTCGGGTAGGTTTTCCCCTCAGGTTGGCTTAGCAAACCTGGCAGAAGAAACGATATTTCCAGAAGACCCTGGACTGACATGAGCACATTAAAATTAGCAGTAGGGATTGCTGGAGGTGGGAACAAATGTCCAGACTCAGGTAATAGGTTATTTGTGAGATACTAGCCACTAATTTTTTCATTCTAGTCAATCCTTGCATTCTCTCAAAAGAAAATTCACTCATATACTGCCCCACATCTTTACTTACTAGATGAGATTCCCACTGCCCCTCTCACTCATCTCCCAGACCCTCCCTGTACCCTCAGCCCAGGAACTGGCCTCTCTTCTGGAATGACAGTAACCACCTTTCACTGAGGACTGTCTCCCATGTGACCTATGATATTCTAAATGGTGTGCCCAGGGTCTTTCAAGGTAGACATCTGAGGCTCAAAAGCCAGATTCTAGTGACTTAAAATACTTTAGAAATCCAAAACCACAATTTGACTCATTGTTGTTCTTCTTTTGCTATTACAACCATTCCTGAGGCAGAAAATACAGAATGCCCTGTGGCTGTCTGAAATGAGAAAGGATGAGGGCTGGAGGGAGAGCTCTGTCACCATATTGAAGTGTCAGATCACAGTTCCCATACGGAGCTGGGACTTACCCTGAACCAAATTTCATACCCTCCTGGGGAGCACAGGTGACCTCACTTCACCTCATCTGGATCCTTCTGCTCTCCAGTCAGTTCAAATACTTTTCCTCCATGATGCCATTCTTGGTTCACTGTATAAGAATGGTCCCTCTACTTCCTTCCTTCTTCATGTTAAGGCAACCTGGTATCTATGAATTAATCTGACACATATGATGATATGCTATATGAGATCTGAGCATACCTCATCTCTCCTACAAAACCATGAGCAACTTGCCAGCAAAGCCCTGTTTTATTCTCCTTTGCATTCCTGGTGCCTGGCACACAGTAGTCCTGCTCCCATAAGAGAGAAGCTGTGACTTACTTATTTACTCCCAGCCACTGAGTAAAAGCGAAAGTTTCCAGAGGTAGTTTAAGGAAGGACTTTGAGCTTGAGAGGCAGTGGCTTGGCTCATAGATGGCGAATTTCCTGTCACTGGAGGCAAACAAGCAAATGCAGCTTTGAAGAGATGTTTAAGGAAAGGATTCAAGTATCATATAGGTAGCTGGTTACCTAGAATTTGAGCACCAGGAGAACTGCACAGCATCTATTTTTCTCATCATTTTATCTTCATTGTTTAATGCAATGCATGGCTCATAGATACTTTAAATATTCTTGGCTAGCATCCAGATACTTCTCTATGCTCTCCATGGTTCTGCTGATCTGACTCCCACACCCCTCTCCAAAGCCATTTCCTCCCCTTCCCCACATCCCCTAGCCTTCCTGGCCTCCTTTCTGATTCCACCTCAATGCCTTTGCTCTCTACCTGGAATGCCCTTCCTGAAGATCTTAGCAGAGCCAGCTTCTACATGCCTTCAAATCTCAGGACAAATTCTCAAGGAAAGCTTCCCTAATCACCTAATTAAAGAATGCTATCCCCCATAACCATTTTTCTGCTTTCTTTTTTGTTTGTTTAGTTATTGTCCTGCTTTCTTTTTTTATCTGCACTTATAATATCTGAATTTCCTGAAATTCTTGTTTGTTTTTTTTTTTTTATTCTGGGTCTCTCTGACTAAAGAGGAAGGTCCCCAGGGACAGGAACCTTAACTACCTTCTTCACCATTAAATCCCCAGAGCTTCGCCTGGTGTCTGGCACATAGTAGATGCTCAGAAAGTACTTGCAGAATGAGTGGCATTGGTTAGGACAGCACTAGATGCTATGACAGGTAAGCCCCCAGGTCAACAGCTTCACACAATAATTTTGTTCCCTTCCTCTGAAGGTCGCATGGTATTCTCCATCAGTAGACTGCCATTCAAGGGTCCGGTTTCTTTCCATTTTGTGGCTCTTCCCTCCTCAAGGATTTCAGAATCTCCTCATTCAGTTGGTAGAAGGAGAAAGAAAATAGAGGCATTGGGGATTGAGGAGATTAAGAGCCAGTCCTAAATGTGGCTTATGTCGTTTCTGTCCACATTCTGTTAGCCAGGCCCCACTCACATGGCTGCACCTAAGTGCAAAGGAAGTAGGGAGATGTGGTCTATTTATGTGCCTTGGGAGAAAGGGAAGTGGGCTTAGTGAGCAGCTAGCCAATCTCTGTCACAAGAGTGAATGAACGAATGAATGAGCTTTCACATACCTTCCAGTTGAAAATTCCAGCTCCTGCTGGCTCAAGAAATCCAATGCCAATTGCTGCTTGTCCTTTTTCATCCATGCTGCTGGAATAACAGAAGGCAAGGCCCTCCGGCTAAAATGTGCAGCTCAAGAAACAGGCTGACAGAGCTTCCTGGACTAGCTGGCCCCAGGTAAAAGTGGCCACAGGCGATTTGAGCTCTTCTGAGAGATGCCTGCATGGAGCAGCTCCCACCCCTGCAGAGCAAGCAAGACTAGAATCCACTTGCTCCAGATGACCTTAGGGGGCTCCACCTGGGATACAACAGACCTGGAGGACCAGGGAGCAGCCTGGGGGTCCCTCCAGGACCCCAGGGGAGTTGAGTTCCATAGGCATCAGGAAGCCATTTTTGAATGCCAGTCTCTGTGCTACTTGCTTTCTCCTTGAGTTAATACAGGGAAGCAGTTGGGGGAGAGCCTGGCAAACAGCAAGCACTAAATAAATTGCTAGCACTACCTTTTCACCCTTCATGGTGATTCCACACATTAATCCATTCACCTGATATCTACTGCACAGCCCTGGCCCTTGGTGGGTTCTGGGAACACAGCAGTGAACAAAAGGAGGGCCTGAGACTCTGCAGAGAGTGAGGTAGCCATCATCTTTGCCCTCGGAGAGCTTCCAATGTGAGAAGAAACAGACAAAACCCAGGAATGCCAAGTGGTATGTGCTACTTAAAACAAGGTGCTAGAGCTACACATAGGCCACATGGCAGGGCTTGACCTGATCTGCGGAAGAAAAGGGTCAGGAAGACCCTCTGATGTCTCATATGCTCCCTTAGTGTATGCTGGGGGGCACCTGCAATGAGGATGTTCCCCTGGACAAACACTTCTTCCCAGTGGATGCTCAGAACCTGTAGGAGTCACAGTCCTCACCCCCCATGCTGTAGCAGACCCCCTGGAATGGAGGCCCACTGGATTAGGAGAACACACCCCCTGGAGAGGTTCTGTGGTGGCAGGTTACGGGGTAGAGTAGAAGCAAAGCTGGGTTTGTGTTTCCTGCCTGCAGAGGAAGAGTCTGATAGCTTCCCCGTCTGCTTCTGGCTGAGCACTCTGTGACATCCCATGCGGCTGCCTCAGCTCTTTGGGGCAATGGACCACGCCCCCTGCCAAAAGGGCCCATTTCCCTAAGATAGTATCCCTGAAACCTATCTCTACACTTGCTGGTGCTCTGCAGGGCTTTCTGCACAATTGGTGGAAAATCATATTGCCCTTAGTTTGGTAAATGTTACCAGAATGAAGCCCTGGCTCCTGGAATTGCTCAAGAAGGAAGATGGCCAGGTCTCCTGAACCTGGTGTTTTGAAGATCAAGAAGGAAACCCCATGGGACAAGCCAAGAGTGGCAAATCTTTCACTTCAATCAGCTGTTTATTGGCTCAAAAGTCAGCCGGTTCTGTGATCAACTGTGAGGGAACAGAGTTAGCTAAATGGACACAGACAAAGTTCTGGAAAAAGACTATCAATGACTGCCTAAACACGGTCTATTCAGGGATTTAATAATATAGTTTAGCTCTGGGGATAAAATCTTCACCTCTTTATAACATGAGAGCTTATTGCTCAATTTTCACACATTTGAATTTCATATCATGCAGGCAAATCTGTAATGCATGAAATTGGGGGACTGGAGGGAGCAGGGTCCTCAGCACAAGGACCTTCAGGTCCGTGACGAGCTGGGAGTAGGACGAGGGGGTCAGTCCCCTACCCCCAGAAAAGCACCCCCAGAAAGAAGGTGGCTAAGTCTGGAGACCCCTCCCCCAGGAACAAAGGCATCTCTCTCCTGTCTGCATTCAGCCCCAGGAGCAGGTGACAGGGGCATGTGCTCCTCCACAAGCCCCCGGAGACATGGGGGCAGGGGGCCCTGGGTGGAGTGTGGGGGAGCCTGTGTGTCTTCCTCGGGAGGCCAAGGGCACCCGGGACGTGGAAATTAAAAAGGAGGAGGGGAGGCCCAGCATATTAACCTCCTTAATCTTTCATTTCTGACACAGATTGTGCTCCCTCATTTCAAAGAATTTCAAGCTAATGTCTGGAGGGCAGAAAAATCTATTTCCCAATACGCGGCTGCAGCTTTTTCACCAATCGACTGCCCTTCCTGGTATAATCAACCAAGCATTGATTTTTTTTTTTATTTTTTTTTTCTTTCTCTCTCTCTTTCGCTCTCTCTTTTAATGCTAGAGCATCATCCAAAAACCTATCAATACAAACAACATCTTTGGAGAAAATACCAGCAGTCCCAGGTTGCTTCTTCATTAACCCCAAAGCTGCTGGCCTGACATTGTGGGGCCACTTCGGGGAGCCCATCCCTAAGGATATAACTGTGTCCCTTCCCAGATGTTAGTCTCTCTTGGGAATACACTGTGACTCGGTGTTAGAACCCTTTCCCTCAGAGGCCACAGGAGGCTATTTAAATGTAAACTAATTTACATTAGATAAAATTAAAAATGTCATTCTTCAGGGTTGCCATAGTGGAAAGGACTGGTCTAGAATATTCCATTATCAAAGAAATTTTTGCTTTGGAACAGGGCTTAATACATTCTTTTCTAAAGAATAAGGTATTTTTAACTTGGTGGACCACACAGGCTCTGTTGTAGCTACTCAACTCCTTCCATCGTAACACAAAAACAGCCGCAGACAATATGGAAACAAATCGACATGGTTGTGTTCCCATAAAACTTTATTTATAAACACAGGTAGTGGGTTAGCTTTGGCCCATGAGCAATAGTACTGACTCCTGCTCAGAGGCATCTAAAGAAATCTTAAAGATCTCAGTAGATTAGAAATATTTAGAACACTAGAAAGGACATGTAGGGACTGCCAGGGTTTGGACACATTCCATATCTTGATTTGGGTGGTATTTATATGGGGGAAACATGTAACGTTTTTGCATTTTACTAAGTACAAATTGCCTCTCAATTAAAAAAAATCTTTAGGACATTAGATTGTCTAGGGGAGATGAATGCTCTTGATTGTCAGAATCCTGAAAGATGCCTGAGCAGGTTTCTCCATAGGACCCCCAGGGGAGCTTCAGAGACTTCCATGGAGAAAGATATCCAGGTGCCTCTCTCCTACACCCCCCTTCACTCACACCTATTATTTGCTAGGGTCCTGGGGGCTAAGAAAAAGTTAAATAAGGAACAATAGCAACCAAAGGTCAAATCTATTTCTGACTTTTACGAATATGATAATCCTTGAGAGAAGCAGATTCAAGGCAAGACATGGAGGCAGAATCCCTAGGGGAAGGGTGGGGACAGGGTTATGGGCTGAGCATGGAGGTCTCCAGGACTCCAATTCCCACTCTGGTCAGGGAGGATTCTTCTTCTATATTTTGCATATTAGGTTTCTGAGTAATAATTCACTTATGAAAAAGTCTACCTCCTTTTTAAGAGTTTGTGAACTGTGCTGCCTTTTAATCTTTAGTTAAGCATTTTAGTTCAAACAAAGCAACAGTATGAAGGACTAGGGCTGCTCTGGTGACCTAAGGGTGAAGTCTCAGTGCTATCACCACTAAGGCCTGAGTTCAACCTCTGACCTGGGAGCTAACCCACATATAGAGCAGCAGACCTCTCCGGTCTTGCCTGCACCCCTCAGCAATGTATTTCAGTCAATCCACCTGTTCTGCTCCACTCTGACTCTGGTGAATCCTCTCATCTCCCTGCACCTCTGGTCTACACCCCAGTTCTACATAAAGAAAAAAAAATAAAGAATGGTAGACTAAAGGAGCAGGCTCAAACCTGTCTGAATTCCAGCTCCAACTGTGTGGCTTTGGGGAAGTTACTTCACATCTCTGTGCCTCAGTTTTCTTCTCTATAAAGTGAGGTTAATGATTGGATCCTACTCATAGGTTGTGATGAGAATAAAATGCATTCATGCTTGAACAGCACTTTGAACTATGCCAACCATCTCGCATTTTTAAAGAAAAAGGACTTTGAGGCCTGTCCAGGATCACCCCCTCATTCATCCCTTCAACCATCTTTACTGATGGAGATGTCAAATCTTGGGAACCGGGAGCAGCCTGGCCAAATCACAAAAGCACCTCTCCTTCCTCATGCCCAGGTCTTGCCCATTTCTCATCTTCGAGCTGCCCCACCTCCAAGTTCTGACAGCCAGTCCTGAAAATTGCCAACAATTCATCAGAACACCCAAGCCTCAGTCCAGGAACCAGCTCTGCTCTAGAAGCTCCATTGCCCAGTGCTCCTGGTGTGATGTCCCTGGGGCTGAGCAAGGGCAAAGAGAGGCTACCCTGTCCCAAACCTGGATATGGCTACTCTCAGCATCCTATTGCATATGGCTCAGACTCCCCTTCCCAAAAGGGATCCTGCCTCCTGTTCCCCCACCACAAGAGAAGGCCCCACGTTAGGTCATTCAGGCAACTGAGTCTGTCCTCACAGTCACCTGGCATCCATCCTGCTAGCTTCTTTCCTTGAAGAGCCCCCACCTTCGGTCATTCACTTGACAATTATTTATAGGACACCTGTAATGGGCCGATCTGGGTTCCTGAGGCCACAGTGGAGAAGACAGGCATCATCTACTCTTGAGGAGTTCACATCTAGAGAGACACATGGTAAACAAGTAAAAATCATTTCAAAGAAGAAAATACCCCAGGCAGAATGGGAGCAAGTATGGTCAGGGAGGCTTCCCGGAGGAGATGACAATTATACAGAAACCTGATGGAGGGGAAGGAAGCAGACACATGTAGTTCTCTCTGCATTCCAGGCAGAGAGAATGGTATATGAGAGAAGTCAATGCCTCAGCAACTTCTTTCCAACTTGCTCAGTCAAAACCCTGCTTTGATCTGGAAACACAGAGTTACTGTACATTGAGAGCGCCTGGTGGTCACCATCAGGGGGGTTACAGCGACAGGGTTCTCTGTCCACATCTTGATTCTGTCCCCTCCCAGTTAAATGATCTCAGGCAATACTCCTCCTGGGTCTCAGTTTCCTCATTGAAAAATGGAGATGTCTAGTGCACCTGCCAGGAGCTTATAGTAAGGGTCAGGGCCAGAGTGTGAAGGCTTAGTGCCGTGCCGGCAAGTACTGACTGCTCAACCTACATTAGCCAAGACACACAAGGCCCGTCACCCCTGACACCAGGCAAGGCCTAATTATAGATGCCCAGAGGTCACTCTTCAGCCCCTTGTGACTTGGGACAAGAGCCCAGGAAGCTTGGCTTGCCCAGGGAAGGAAGGTTCTCCCTGTGGTCACATGGTCTCTGCTCACAGGCTGACCAACTCCCTGTGCATTCCTAGCTCTGCAGGACCTGGCCAACCCAAAGGCAGCATGGGCAGCAAGCAGGGCAAAGCTGTCAGATGGTCTGGCTGAGGAGCTGCAGGGCACTGCCTCAGTTTCCCCATCTTCCCGGTGAAGCTATCAATGGAACTTCTCTCCCAGGGCTATGAGGATTCAGACAAGGGCCTAGTACCCTGGAGGGGTTCTGTTGAACCTCTACAATCCACAATTACATACACAGATGTGAAAGGAGTTGTAATTTAGACAAATTTTCCTCCTTGAGACTTTGCTTTTATTCAACAAATACATGCTGAGAGCTCCTTGGAGTGTCTGGCCGCATGTTAAGAGCTGGTTGTTCAAAATTGCCCTTAACAGTCACCCAGAGGCTTCCAGAGCCAATGAGGCAGGTCAGTGAGGCTGCAGGGCATGTTTAACCTGCTCAAAGAACAAATTAGAGGTTCCAGAAAAAACAACTATCCTTCTTTGTTCTTCCACTGTCTATGTAATCAGAATGGTCTATGTAGCCAGCTCATGTCCAGCAGGCCTTAGGGTCTGGAACCTGCCGGGAGGCGGTGGAGGGTCCCTTTCCCAGCCCTGAATGTGAATCCCTGACCTCCATGGTGGTCGACCCTTAGGATCCATCTTAGGATCTGAGTTCAACAACTAAGTCTGGCCCTCTCTTGCTGTGATACCCTGAGCATGGCAGGTAGCCATGCTGTGCCTCAGTTTCCCCATCTGTAACAGCAAAAACATTCTTTCAGGGTAGTTTAGAACATTAAGTGTGATCACAAGAGTGATCTGTTTCCATAGTCTTCATGGGGAATCGCTGCTCTCATTGCTCTCTGTCTAGGGCCAGATGGTCATTCCAGCACTAGCATCACCACCAGTTCAAGGAGAAACACCTGCCTTCTCTACCTACCCCCACTCTTACTCACTCCCTCCAGGAGTGTGAATGCCAGGTTAAGTAGATGTGACCATCTCCTGTTCTATTTCCCCACCCTATACTTGCTGGGAAGTGGCCCATCAGACCAGGACTATATTTCCCAACACTCCTTGCATCTAGGCAGGGTCATATGACTGGATCTAGCAAATAGACTGTAAGAAGAAGTAGTGGATCATCTCAGGGCTGATGTATGTGTCTCCATCTTCTTTTTCCCCACACGTCAGTTGAATGGAGTGGACAGCAAGTTGCATGTTGAAGACAAAGACAAAGGAACTTGGGTTTCTGAACCCCTGAGTGGATGGGGGCCACCCGACCAGTTATGCCAGAGTGGGCTGTGACATTGGTGAGAAATGAACTTTTATTATGTTAAACGACAGAAGCATCAACCTTACCTGTTAATGTAGCTGACATTGCCTTAACAATGACATATACATTTTTTCAGTTGTCTATACTTTATCTCCTTTAATACTCAGCAACTCCTCATCCCAATAACACAAGCTATTAATTTTTTGAGCATTCAGTTTGTCCCAAGAACTGGGCTAAGGCCTTTGCATATACTTTCCTATTTGTCTAAGCCACAATTCTAAAAAGCCCTGATTTACAAGGGAAGACAACCAGGTTCACAGAAGGCCCAGAACCTGGCCATGGTCACAGAGTTAGTAGTCAGTGGCAGTGACTGGCTTAGAACCTAAAGTTGCCTGGCTCCTAACCTAGCACACTTGTTTTACCCACACTGCTGCCTCAGTTGCCCTCTCCAGTGGGCACGAAAGCTCTGACCTTGTTTCCACTCACCAGTGTCACAGCGCCATGGCTGAAGGCAAACTTGGCTTCCACAGAGCCTGTTATGATACTAAATAAATTTTTTTCTTGGCAGCTTTGGCACTTAATAAGCACCTGGGAGGCTGTTAGTGCCTCATGCTGTCCAAAAGACTCTTAATTACTGTCTAATCAAGATATCTTTCACTGTAGAAAAAAGTCAGACAGGAGGGAAGGGGAAATGTTCATGCACACAATTTGTTTTCGTTGTGGTTGTATGTCCCCTTTCAGCCATCACATCCCTTGGATGTCAGTCAGGATGGGAGGGAAAGAAATGGAGGTGGAGGGCAATTGTCTCTGGAACAGATTTTGCTGCCCCTCCCCCCCCAACTAGTCCCATTTCATGGACTCCATCTGCAGGTGAACTGGACTGAGTGGAAGGTGAAGATGGACACACAGACAAGAGTGCTTGTCGTAATACTGTTGGGCGTAGTGAAAAATGAGAACCATCTAAAATTCCCACTAACAGGACACTGGTTAAATAAACTGTGGTGCCAGGGAGTAGTATGCAGCCAAGAATAACCTGGAGTTACTGGGGCAGATATGCAAATACCTACAGAAAAAGCCAAATGCAGAACAGTGAGCCTCCTATGTGCTCATTGGTGTAAAAACAAAAAAAAATATTATTATTGCCAATATTTATTGGGAGTATAACATATTCTATCTTAGGTAACCACATTCATTGCCTCACTTAACCCTTGCAAGAATACTATGAGGTAGAAACTGCTGTCATCCCCAATCGATAGACTTCATTGGAATGAAAGTCAACAGTGAGTGCTCACAGTCACATTTTTTGTGAGCGACAAGGCTAGGTTTTCCACCCAGGAGTTCTGACCATTATGTCAAACTGCCTCCCCAGACACAAGCAAGCACAATGACTGACATTTTCATTTCTTCTAAATGGGGGGGAAATGGAAAGTGCAGAGCACGCAAGAGGTTGCTGGGAATCCAGACGATTTGGTTTCAACAGTCACATCGGAACAGGTGCTAAAACTTTAAGCCCTCCAAAGGTAGACTATTGGAACAAAGACTCCTGCCAACCTCCAAAAGGCAATATTCTCAAATATGGACACACAGACAAGTAGGGAAGTAGGGAAAATGCATTATGTGTAGGCAGAAGACAGCAACAAAGAATTTTGTCTGTCTTGACTGGGATGGAGTTAAGAAAAAAACTCCCTTAATTCTCGAAACCATGGACATACAGTCACATCAATTTAGAGTTTAAATTGGAAGAGACCCCCCCCCAAACTGTGACCGGGCAGAAAACACATTACATCTCAGAGGGTACTAGACACACCCTTAATCACAAATCCCAGAATTCCCACAGATGCTACCATGCCAAAGATGAGCTTGAATCCCAAATGATAAATCTTACAATAAAGCAAACCACAAAAAGAAAAAAAAAATGCCTGGAAAGACATGGGAGGAACTATTAGCAGTGGTTGACTTTGAAGAATATAATGGAGGGATGGAATGGAGCAACACTGTGATCTTTTACTTAATACACATCTAAAGCAATTTGAGTTTCTTAGAGTAATGAGTTTGCACTGCTTTCTTCTTTCAGTTTTAAAATACAGGATGGAGATGGGAAAAGAGGAAGAGAAGCTAGCTTTTGTAACTCCAGCCCCCACCCCACCCCTGACCGCCTTGGCTGTGCCCACTGGCTCTGCTGTTGCCTCACAGGGATCCTTTCCATTTGTCAAGGATGTTTCCATATATAGTGATCGGTCACTTTATCTCAAACCCATAGTTGGAGTCCATGCCACCAAATTGCTTCCAACAGGAGGGAGGAGGCTTTAATTTAATTCCTCTGCAGGCATCAATCCATCACCAATCTCCTTGCTTTTAAATATCCCCCACCTCTTAAATATTCCTCAATTCCAGTCAACTTTCTCAATCCCTAACCCCTTCTTCTGTTCAGAACACATCTCAGGAACCTGCTTTCCTGATTCTTCTGCTGACCCCACCAGCCCATCCTCCAGGCAACAACAGTAATCTTCCCAAAATGCAAATCAGATTCCTTTCCTGCTTGATATGCTCCAGTAGTTTCCTTCTCACTCAGAATAAACTACCAGGTCCTGGATGACCTGATCCTCACAAACCAGTCCCCTATCATCATCCACTGTAACCTTCCTGCCACCTCTGCCTCTATCACTCTGTTCCATTCACCAGGGCCACTTGTTAGGACTATGAGTACCCAGCACAGAAGCACATCACTGCCCAGTCACTTTTCCCAGCACAGGGAAACTCCTTTTCATCCTTTAGATTCAACCCAAATATCCTTTCCCTCAAGAGACCTCCTTGCAACCAACCATCTAGAGCAGGCTCTGTGGGTACCTGTGGTAGACAGAACAATGTCCCAAAGATGACCATGCCCTAACCCCCAAAATCTGTGAATATATAACCTCTCTGGCAACAGGCACTTTGCAGATGTGACTAAGTTAAGGATCTTGAGATGAAAAGATTATCCGGGTGGGCTCAATGTCAACACAAGCGTCCTCATCAGTGGGAGACTGGAGGTCAGAGTCAAAATAGGTGATGTGGTGAGAGAAACAGATATTGGAATATCCTACATTGCTAGTTTTAAGACAAAGGATGGAACCACAAGCCAAGGAATGTAGGTGAATTCTAGAAGCTAGAAAAGGCCTCCAGAAGGAATCTTCTTTGTTGTTTAAAACAAGACAACAGGCCTGAAACTGAGTCGCTTATGCTAAACCTCAAATCCCCAAATGGAGAAATCATTATAGTTTCAGCTCCCAGAAATGGAATTTTAAACCAACCAGTAGTCACCTGATCAGCATTAGTTAGGAATTCTGCCTGAATGAACCTTGTCATCCCCTAAAGTAATAGCCAATTGAAATAATCAATCCACTTTTTTTCCTAATAAATCCTTGTTCCTGCTCCCTTCTACCCATAAAAGATCTTCCTTGTACAGTTCCTTGGAGCTTCTGTCTATGTGCTAGATCAGAAGCTGCTCAATGTGTGAATCCTTGAATGTAATAAGGTCTTTAAAGAAAGTTTGTTTCTCAACACTGCCAGCACCTTGATTTTAGAACCTCTGACCTCCAGAAATATAAGGGAATAAAAGTTATTTCAAGCCACTAAATTCGTGGTAATTTGTTACAGCAGTGACAGGAAACTAATAAAGTGCCTCTCCAGGGCACCTCAGGCCTACCCAGCGCTGTATGCTCCAGGCAAGCCCAGATGCCAACCCCAGCATCACTTACCGGCAGAAGGCACACTGGGGGTGCTACAAGTTGGGGTATTTATACACCAGCGGGAGTATAAATACCCCAACTCCCTCTCCCCAAAGAAGGCACACATATGAGGAGCACATTCTGCCTGGTCTTCCAACTCTCCAGGCAGGCTCCACTCCTGCACTGTCTTACCCTCCCTGTCTCTCTGCCTCAGATTTCTTCAGGTTCGTTCTAGAGTCATCTCTCAAAAAAATCACTTGCACCTAAATCCTTACCTCTAAGCAGCCCACACCAAGACACTTCTCCCCCACTTTCTCTCTCGCCACCTCCCCCACCCACAGCCTCCCCCCATCTCTTCTACCAGCCCAGCACCTATCACAATTGTAACTCCACGTCTGCGGCTGGGACTGCCAGCCCCACCAAGGCAGGGCCACATCCACCTCCTCCACCACGCATCTCTGGAATCTGGCACAGAGCCTGGCATGCTGGACACGTTGGATAAATGTTTGTCGAGTGACTGACTGAATAAATCAGCTTTTTAGAGAAAGCAAAGCATCCTCCTGAAGGCACAAGGCGCTCATACTGCCGGCAGCTTCCTAACTAGTCCTTTGGGGCTGTTTTAATGGAGCCCAAGTTCCTGCTACAATTAGCAGTCTCCATTTGCATGCAAATAATGGAAGCACCAAAATACGCCAGGGAGTTTGTTCTCCTAAGTGGATTAAACGTGTCTCTGCAACCAGCACCTGCTCGTGGGGATCAGGCTTCTTGACTTCTACAGATAGTAAAAAGCCAACCAGGCGGGGTCACCCAATTGCTGATGAGGAGCCCCAGAAGAGCCCAACTCTGCCTCTGGTTCCTCTCTTGGAGAAGCCTCTTGGAGATACCAGGTGATGCCCCATCTCCGTGGCTTTGGCCGGGCTGTGCCCCTGACTTGCAATTCCTCTGGTCCATTTGGAAAAACAATGGTTTATCTTTCCAGACTCACCTCACGCAAGATCTCCCTTTGTCTTTCTTACTTTCACCTTCTTGGACAACCCACCTGAGCCCTGCTATCTTGCTCTGCTGACACTTTACTGATGTGGGCGTCTTCACCCCCACCAGGGGCAGGAACCCTGTCCATTCCTCCCCATCCCCCACACAGTACACTGTGCCATTGAGTTTTTCCTCCTTCTTGACTGTGTCTGAGAGGCCTGGAGGCTCCCCCCACACTCCTGGTCCACGGTGGGTTCTGAGCAGATCGCAGCTGGAATCTCATAGGCCCACCAAGGTGAAGTCCTGAATGGATTCTAGATGTCTCTAGAAGGGGAGAAAAGAGTGGGGAGAGAAAACCTTGGAGCTGGTGCAGCTGGACTAAGGAAAGCCCTACCCCTTCCAGCTCGCAGAACTCTGAGTTGATGCTTGCCACCCGCACTTGATGCCCTGTGAGAACACCACGGAACTTGGGACAAACTTTCTCTATCCTACTCACTGGTGACATCTGGAGGGTTCAGGGTAAGGGAGGTGTGAAGATACTGTTCTCCCAATTGCAGAACATAGAGATGAAGACAGTTTCCAGATTTAGGACAGGGACTTGGTCTCAGAAAGGCCTGAGCCTTTCATCTGGGTGCAAGCTCGGACATGTCCTGTGAGCTGACATGGTGCAGTCAGAGAAGAACAGACACGCTCCACATCCTCCTCCTGCCTGTGCAACTATGACGGGGTCTGGCCTGCAGGCAGCCGTCACAGTCCAGGGAGTGCAGGGAGATGTGTCCATAAAGCACTCATTGGAACTTGCAAAAATCTTCTCATCTTGTCAGCAGCAGACATCTAATGAAGTCCTACTGTGCACCAGGTGCCACAGACAGCATAAAACAAATCAGACAGGGAGTCTTGGCTTGTGCCGAAGAGGAAGGGGGAGGTGCAGCCTGAGCAGCATGTGCAGAAGGGACGGTGGGCAGCCCCAGGTCCTGCAGAGCCTGGTAGATAGGTCAGAAGTTTGGGGTTTGATGCTAAAGACAACAGGAAGCCCAGCAAAACTTTCGAGCACACTTGGAACCCACTATCAGAGGTGCTTGAAGCAAGTATAGCCCCTTCCTGGCATCTTTGGGCATCTGCCACTTTCCCCACAAATAATCCTGCCTCTTCTTCCTACAGGCACTTGCTCAGAATCTTCACATATTCCGGGAACGCTCCAAAATCTTTGGCCTCCCTCTTGATAGGATTAAATCACTCAAAACAACACAAGAAGTCAGGGACAGTGCGAGAACCACAGCAAAGAATTTGCCACCATCACACCACACACTTAGTCTCCATTTGGCTGGCATGTACCCTGCCCTGATTGTCATATATAATCCCAAAGAGAGTTCTAGCTCTTTGCAGCAAACATACCCTTTTTCTTTAGGCCACTCTGGCATTGTGCTTTATCTTCCAGCAGCTTCTCACACCAGGTGGTCCTGGGTCTTGACCCAGCCTGCTCTGTAGGAGTCGTGATGGCCTGAAGCTCAGTTGACCACAGAAAGTGGTGGCCCAAATTTTTAGAGACCTCCTGGAGAAGAGGGTTTCTGGCCATATGTTGGTCATCCATGACTTGGGTATCATGGGTACCCCTGTTCTTCCTTCACCTGCACCCCCAGATACGGGTCTGTGAGTTGTTACCAGGAGTTGTCTTCACAGGGAATTAGAAGATTTACACAAAGAACTGGGAAAGAGTTGAAGTTGTCACAGCTGGTGAAGATGGGTGCACCTGTTCTGGAATGATCTTACTGACAAATGAGTTAATAGCATGGCTGTTGACACTTCCATAAGATTTCCCCTCAGCACACTCCTTGGCCTGCCCCCCAGGGCTTCATGGCTTTGCGCCTGCTGAGCTTGCCTGCCTCGGATCCCTCCATTTCCCAACTTTCGCTCCATATTCCAGGCTCACCAAAATAGCCAGTGGTTCCTCTTCATCCTCTGCACCTTTGCACATACTGATCCCTCTGCCTGGCACATCATTCTCCTCTTTCTGTCCCTGGGGAAAAAAATCCATGCTTACTCCGCAGTAAAAATGGCCCCCACCCCAGGGAGCTACTCTGTCCTGAGTCTCTGGCCATGGGTTGTCATTCTGGCCCATCTCGCCCACAGGGAGGGGGTTCTCCAATGCGGGCATTGCATCACACACCCTCAGTCTACCAGCACCTACTCCCAACAGACCTTTGCAGCATGAACCTGAAACTGCTGAGACTCTGTTTCCTCAACTGGAGAATGGGATCACCATGCCAACCTCCCCACATTGTGGGCATAAGGAAACAGAAGATGCAGAGGGAAGGAAAAGCAGACCACCCCTCTGAGGAGCCTGGGATCCCAGA
This sequence comes from Talpa europaea, assembly GCF_964194135.1. Lineage (NCBI taxonomy): Eukaryota > Metazoa > Chordata > Mammalia > Eulipotyphla > Talpidae > Talpa > Talpa europaea. The sequence continues at coordinate 17,039,959 of NC_140082.1, read as the reverse complement.
GCAGTCCTGACCACCCCCACTTTGGGTGGGAGCAGAGTGAGGATGGCACCAATGTGCACCAGCCCCCTGTTGGGAGAAAGGCAACTAATAGACGCCAAGGGTCATTTACTCCTCACAGCCACACTCCTCGCCTGTCCTCCCTCTGACCCTGTGAAGTGGCCACTGCCAGGTTAACACTCGCTGACCTCATACCACACTGCTCAAGAGACCAAAAGCAGAACTTGTCCCCAGCCAGGGGCCAGCTGTCCTCACAGAAGTCACGAGGCTCAGCACACTGAAAGCTGACCCAGGAGGAGCCGAGGCTCCCGCCAAGGCTAAGACAAAACAGCGAGGCAGCTTGAGGGGCCAGCTGGTGCCAGGAGCTTCCCAGATGCCTTCTCAAAGCCCCATTCCAGCCAGGTGAGGGTACACCTTTAGCATCACCAGTCTACAGGTGGGCAACAGGTTTCACAGTTAGTAAGTAGGGTAGCCAGGACTTGAACCCATATCGGCAGAACATTCTGTTCCCCCCTCTGCTTCCTAATCTTAGGCAGTTTCTGCTGTGGATGTTTTTAGCCTGTGGACTTCCTCCCCCAGCCTCATGTTCATACTGTCTGTTCTGTGATGCAGGGAGGAGGCCTGCGAGAAGCAGCAAATAAAGACATGGGTTCTCACCTCTGAGTGTCATTTCTTCCTCTCATGAGCCCAGCTGAGCCCCATAACTCCTGGCCTGGCCAGAGGTGCCTTGCACCAGAAGGTTAAGCCCCAGTTGACCCCATTGCTACCCAGGGGCATCAGAATGATCCCAAATTTACCCTCCCATCCAGGGACCTGCATTCATCGAGGGCCTACCATGATCACTGCTCAGGGAGTGGCTTCTGCCACTTCCTTTCATGGGCCCCCTGTGGTCCAGCTATAGGTCCCCCACATCCTTTCAGCAAATATCCATGATCCCCGGAGAGAGAGCCGGCACAAAATGGATACACCCTACTCTATTGTCACATGGAAAAGACAGACAATATGCATGTAAAAGGAGCAGTTCCTAAGTGAGTGAAGATTGTACAGGCATGAATGTGTAGAGAGGGTATAGCATGGGGCAATAGGAGATATGGGAAGCTGCCTGGAGGAGGAGGAGGCACCCACCAGAGCTGAGAGGTTAGAGGTCAGAAGGAGCTGCCCTGTAGAGGACTGAGCAAAGAGCATGGATTAGGGGGCTGGAGCAAGAGGATTTGCCCAGCCCTTGCCATAGAGTGTGGCTCCATCAAGGTCATCCTTGATGTCCACCTGACCATCTCGGTCCATTTGGCCACCCTATCTCGGTCTCACATTGCAGCTACTCTCACATTGCAGAGCAGCAAGAGTTGACAAGGCATTTCCTACTTGAGACCTTGACTCCCACATCTGCCCTCAGGTGCATAGACAAGGAAACAGGATCAGAAAGAAAATGTCATCCAAGGTCATACAATCCAGGTATCCCCCACTTGCCCACACCCCCACACCTCTCCACCACCACTCCACAATCCCCATAAGGCAATGACTGGAGGACCCTGCCTGCACCCCCTCCCAGGCCCGCCGGTCTCCCAGGAGGGAAGGCGGCTCTGCACCAACCCATATATAACCCACTCCACGCGCCTTCTCTGCATTAATAAATGGGGAACCAAGGGGTCATAAATCCTGGGGCTGCCAATGTCCCTGGGACCAGCTCTTTCTCTGGCCACGCACTAGTACTTTTTACAACCCATTAATTAGTCTCTCTAATAAAGTTTGACAAAATGATAACTTGCCCATGAAAAGTGTTGTAATAAATACATTTTCCCTAACTTTCGACCATTCGAGCATGGCCGCCTCATAAACCCTCTGCCATGGTTCACTGCCTTATTGTCTCTCTATATTTCTCCATCACCGTGGAAGTTCAGGGCCTGGGGCTTTGTGGACTCAGGATAGGCCTGGACCGGACTCTGGGTACCTGGCACCTCCAGAGAGTCTGTCATGGATGGTGTCTCTCCTGCTCTCACATCTGCTATGGCTCCTGCTGCCCAGGGCAGGGCCCCAAACTCCAGTCCCACCTTCCTGAGTCCTGCTTTATCCACACAGCACCTGAAGAAACTGTCTGGATGTTATGTTTGCTTCAAATTGACTCACTGAAATAAATTCATTTAGCAAAGTAATTGCACATCATCATTACAGAAAACTAGAAACGCAGCAGAACAGGCCCTGAAAAGGAAATAAAAATAAATACAATGAAAACAAAAGGATGTCACTACATCCCAGGCACCTACTGCTACTCTCCTGACGCTGCACTTGAGCCTGCCTTGGCCCTCTGTGCTGTAAAGGGAGGTTAGAGGGGCATCAAAGACCTCCTGTGAGGCTTGAGGGTCTGAAAAAAGACTCCAGGGAGAGTCACCTCATCCCTGTACAGTGCCCAATAGGGTGCTGCTGGGCAGGTAGGCCAGCAGCAGGGGCCTGGTCAGGCGAGGGGCTGGGATGTCCCAGGTGTGTCGCCAGCACGCTGTTTCGGGTCACTTAGTGGAGACGGGGCTCTTCACACCTTACAGAAAGTTGATAAAACAACTATGGCCCAAGGTGTGGTTTGTGGAGGGCAGGATGGAAAAGTATTGGTTCACTCTCACAGTTCCCCCATCATTAACCTCTTCCACGACCCCCATCCCATTTAAGGCAGTTAAGACCACTGTTAACTGGACATGTGATCAGCACCTAAACCTGAGCTGCCCGGGCGGGGTTCCTCGGCTCCAGACTCAGGATGCCGCAGACCTCCTCGCGCTACTCCCCACGCCACGCAGGCAGGGAGGCCAGGTCACCTCCCCAGGATCTGCCTCTGAGCTCCCAACATTTCTCCCTCCCAACACCAAGGTGGGGATTCAGATGGAAGGTTCTAAATCCCCATCTGTTCCTGCACCCGACTCTGCATCCCTTGAAATTGAAAAAATGAGTTGATGCAATGTAAAGCACTGGATACATGTGAGTGCTGGTGGGAGTGAAATTGGGAGAAGCTGCAAGGAAGAGAATGGAAGGTGTGGAGGAGCCAGAGGGGTCTCTCGGGGCATGTGGGGGCTGCAAGCTCCAGGGCCTGCTCCTCATCAACAGCAGTGGTGGCTCTTGCCACAGTTTACCAAAGCTCGCTCCCTCCAAAGCTTCAGTTGACGCATCCCATGCCTGGTGACCCCACTTCAGAGGACCCTGTCCGTGCCAGGTCCTGGGAGTGTCCTGGGAGCCAATTACAGCTGCCGGGCACCATTCGGACATCATCCAACTGTGCCCCAGCCTGCCTAAGAGCACCACATCACATAAGCCCACATATCAGAGGAGGAAACTGAGGTTCAGAGAGGCTGGGGCACTGGGTCAAAGTCACAGAGCAGCGCATCGATTTCCTGTGACTTCTGTAACGAATGACCACAAACCTGGTGGTTTCTAACAACAGAAATGTGTTCCCTCGCACTTCTGGAAGCCAGACGTCTAAAATCAAGTTATTGCCACTCATAGATAAATGTGTGTGTGTGTGACAGATGAAATCTTGCCATTTTCCACAACAGGGATGGAACTGGAGGGGATGGGGCTAAATGAGATAAGTCAGAAGGCGAAAGACAAATACCAGGTGATTTCGCTCATAGGTAGGAGATAAAGGAACCAAGCAAAGGAACGAGAAAATGAAGCCAAAACAAACCCTAAAATCTAGAACTGAAGCTACCAGAAGAGGCGGGGGTGGGAGGAAGTTGGGGAGGGGGCTAATCCACTGTGGGGGAGGATTTGGGGTATGGTGGCATCCACCTGAGAGACGAGAACCTGTACCCCTAAATCATAAGCAGTTTTGTAAACAACTGTTACAACAGGGTGTTGTTACCTCCAATAAGTAATAATACAATTTAAACAAATAAAATCAAGGTGCTGGCAGGACCACACCCCTCCTAAGACGTAAGGAGGAATCTGCTCTTTGCTTCTTCCAGTGTCTGGTGGCTGCAGGGGCCCCTTGGCTTGTGCCCCATCTGTCCATCTTTACCCCTGTTTTCACATGCCCCTCCCCACTCCTCATTTCTCTTTCACTAAAAAAATCTGCAGGGGAGAGGGAAGGGGAGGCATCAGAGCAGGAGAGGGAAGAGCACAAGGGACTAGGGTGATGCTGCACAGGTGAATTGGTGGTGGGGATTTTACGGGGACTGCGCCTGAGAGGAGAAAGCATGCATTGCACGAAAATGAACAATGATGTAATATATTGTAGTGGCCGAATGGGCACAGTGCAGGTTCTCTATGACCTGAGCGGACGGGGTAAGGAGAAGAGAGTCCTGGAGCCCTCGGTGGCTTTCAGGCTTTCATTGGGATTTACCAGGTACACGGCAGGCGGGGGTGCTGGGCCTCCAGGAGGCTGCCAGGTCTTCACTCTGTCTGGGCTCTCCGGCATTCTCTGGTGGTCTCTGCTTCTCTTTTGCTCTCCTTCTCTCTGCTTCTCTGCTCTTCCGCTGGCGACCCCATGACACCACCCTTATAAGCCCAGTCTTAGGCCAGGTGTACCCACTTACGCATGCCCATACCCTAGTCCAGGTGCCCGCCATCAGGCATGCATTCAGGACCGCAAGGATCCATCATCCATCCTAATGGCGGGAGGGCAGAAAAGCCTGATACTTTTTCACTTACCCTACATATACATATATATATAAATTAATTTACAAAAACACTTGGGGCCTCCCCAGTGGCACAGCGGGTTGAGCGCAGCACTGTGAAGCTGTCTGCAGCCTCTGCAGCACAGGTTCGAGTCCCTGCCATGGCGCGGCAGACCTCTCCTGTCTTGCCCGCTGCTCCCCTCAACAGTGTTTTTGGTCGTTCTGCCTGTTCTGCTCCCTGCTCTGTCCTTGGTGAATTCTCTCCGCCCCCTCCCACACCTCTGGCCTGTACCCCAGTTCTTGTATAAATAAATAAATAAATAAATAAATAAATAAATAAATATTTTTTAAAAAAAACAAAAACACCTGCCCTTGGATTTAGGACCCACCTAATGGAAGCTAACCTCATCATGAGGTTCTTAATTTAGTTACCTCAGCAAAGACTCTTTCCAAATAGTTACATTTGTTGTTCAGGGACATCTTTTAGGGGAAACACCATCCAACCCGATATAAGCGGGATCAGAAGTGGAACTCCTGGTTCTCTTCCACTCTGCACACACAGACACACAGCAGAGTGCACCTCTCTGCCTGTACCATTCCTGCCACCCCACCCCAGAGGCAGCGGGCACCTGAGGCAGCAGGATCGGCCCAGAGCCAGTCTATCTTGCACAGGCCCATGTTCCATTTAATTAGGACAGAAGCCTGAACTCTGCTCAATGTTACCAGCATCAGCCCACCCACCTGCCTGGGGACCCATCTCTTAGCGGAAATTTATGGCCATAATTTAACAGGTGAATTATGGCTGCTGGCACTTTGGCTGCAAGAATTGCCCTGGCACATTAAACCCACCCACTGCCCTCCCTTGATGCCAGAGCCGCCCTCGCAGAGCCTGTAAAACAGGGGGTGGCAGAGAATTGGGGTCCCCGGGGAGCCATGCAGCCCCAGGAACTGCAGCAGCCAGAAGAAGGTGGGGACAGAGTTCTGACAGTGGGCCCCGCACCCATCCTGGGTAACAGCGACCTGGAGATGCCACATACTGTGCCCGGAGACGCAGGAGCGGATCTAGAGATGGTTAGAAATGCAGAAACTCCAGAGCCCGGCTGAACGTAGTTCCACATGCTGGCAGCTCCCTGCCAGGGAAGTGTAGGCACCATCCTCTCTGAGACACGCTGGCAGAAAGGACAGGTCAGCGCACAACCCCCCATGGCCCACACAGTTTCACAGCCCCTGCCACACTCAAGACCGCCCGCTGGTGCCCTCACATCCATAGGCATATACCACTGTAGGGTAAATGGTTTTCAGGCTTTTCTGCCCTCCTGCCATCAGGATTGCCCTGCCTGCTGGGGCAACTGCATTTGTTACATTGTTATAAGTTGTATTATTTACTTCTGTGGGCCATGGCAGCAGTATTGAGATATTCACAAAGAGAAGGAGAGGTAGAAGAAAGAACAGGAGAGAGAAGGGGAGAAAGAAGCCAGAGAAGCCCAGAGTGAAGACTTGCTGGGGGCTTGGAGGCCTCCTGGTCCCCGGCACCCCTGCCTGCCGTGTACCTGGTTGCTGCACTACATGTAAAAGCGCAATAAAAGCCTGAGAAAGCCATTGAGGGCTCCAGGACTCTGCTTTACCTGTCTCGTCTGCTCGGATCATAGAAATCCTGCTCCGTGCCATCCTGCCACTACAACCACTCTCTGCTGCACCCCAGGGCACAAACACCCATTTCTCACATGCACAGAACTCACCTTCCAGGCGGCCCTGTGCAGACCTGTGCCCAACCTGCACCCCAGGCCCGAAGGGCCCACTGACAGTGGAGTCTCAGGCAACCAAGAAAGACAATTTGAGGCTTCCCTCCCACACCTTGTTCCTTCAGCAAATTTTGACTAGCCAACAACTAGCCAGGCCTGTGCCGGGTGCCCACTGTGGGTTAGATGTGAAATGAGCAAGGAGGAGTCACAGGCTTAGCTCAGGGTCAGGATGTGGATAGGCTTGAAGGGGGGTGGTAGGGGAGGGGAGGGGAGTGGTGGGGAGAGAGGGCAGGGATCTGCGCAGGCTGTGGGGAGAAGATGGACCAAAGAGACTTCATTGAAGAAGAGATTTGCCCTGAATCTCAATGAATGTGTAGGGATGTCCTTGGCAGACAATGTGAGGAAGGGTATTCCTGGCAGAGCAAAGGCCTGGATTGAGAAGGAGAGTGTTCAGTGCAGGCAAAGGTGCAGAGTGTACGCCCTGCCCTAATGAGAGCCAAGGCTCTACATAGGACTCAACAACTCCTGTACTCTTCACCCCACTGCCAGGACCCCACCAGGCCTCTCTCACCTCTCCTTGGACTCCAGTAGCATCCTTCTCACTGAACTTTTTGCTGGACTCCACTCTCACTCCTCAGGACTACAAAAGAGACCATAAAAATTCACATAAAAGAACCTCGAAACACCCAGGCAGGAAGCCACAAGCTGTGGGGAACTGTGATGTGGGGAGATTCCAGAGGGGTTGTTAGAAAGGACTGTGGCAATCCAAGAAGACTTCCTGGAAGAGGACAATCTCCCCTCCCCCTGCCTCAATGACCTGATCTCCCTCCCATGGCAACAGACAGGTCTTTTTCCTGTTTGGTTGCTGTCTGGGCCTGAGTTTGCTGTCTCCTGCTCTGCATAACTCTCCCTCTGCAGCTATTTTCAGTCTCCCTGTGCTCAGTCGAGGCAAAGACTCACTCAAAAGTGAAGTTTCAAATTAGGTTGTTTGGAATTCCTAACTGGTGCAATTAACAGATCCCAAACACTGTTAATTATGTTTCCTGTGGCCAGTGTACACAGAGGCTGATCGATCCACCCCGTGCTGCTAATTATGGAGGCACCACCATCAAGCCTCCTGGGGGTGCCCTGGGAGGTGATAGGACTTGTGTGCCTGGGGACTTCCCACTGAGCATGTCTGCTCGCCTTGGGGAAGCAGCAGCAGCAGCAGCAGGCTCAGGCTGGACAGAGTTGGACACTCAGACCCAGACAGCAGGAGCCAGCTGAGGGAGGGAGCAAATAGCCTGATTTCTGTGTGTGCTGCGGAGTGAGGGCATTAGTGAGTAAGGCTGGTGTAAAACTTGTGTGGGTGTGCAGAATACATGAAGGCAGGTACACCTGCAGGTGCACCTGTGTAGGGCCCTGGCCACAGGGATGGATATTTGAAGGCCTGAGTACCTAAGTTTGGTCAGAGTTAGATATTACATGTGTGGGTAGATGTGCTTACTCCATAAACTCCATAAACCTGTTGTCTGTGACCTGTTGGGGAGTGCTGACATCTGTTCTGTGCCGGGCATACAGTAGGCAGTTAATAAATGCTTGTGACTGAATTAGTGAGTAGGGCAGCCTCTGCCTTTTTTTCTTTGCACTTCCCAAAGGCAGGTAGGGTACTCTGGCATCTAGGGTAATAGCAAAGAACAAGCCCCTTCCTCCTCCATGGAACAGAGACTCCATCTGTGTCATGCTCCCAACTGAGGACAGGCGTCCAGCTTTAAGTGTTCTTGGGGAAGCTTCATGTTCAAAGCAGGACACTCAGGTCTCATGCAGGACTGAGATCTACTCAGTCAACCTTTCCCACGCTCATGTAGGGGGTCAGGCTCTGTGCCACTGTGCCATGGCCCCAAGAGATAAAGGCTAAGAGTCGTCCAGTCCTACCTTCCAAGAGATAGACCAAACATGCTCTACTGGAGGAGAAGAGCTGCAGAAACCAGGCAGAAGAGGGAAGCCAGCAGGGCAGGCGTGGAGAGGATGGCATACCTCAAACTAGACCTATAAATACATGGATAATTGCAGTAAAGGCCACTGGGAACAGAGCAGGGTGGGTGGGAGGGCTTCTCAGGTGGAAGACATAGCATGAGCTAAAGCTGGGAGGAAGGAAACTCTGACCAGGTAGAATTTAAGCTCCATCTATGTCAGGATCATACTATATTATTTATCATTGCAATCCCCAGAGCTTAGCACAGTGCCTGGAACACAATAGGTGCTCATTAAATAGGAGTACATGGACAATTTGTTGCTGTCACAGGACTTTTCAGTCCTAAATCCCTGAGCTCCAATCATGGTTCTGTCATTTCAACTCTGTGAGCTTGGGTGGGTCACTTATCTCTTTGTGATTCCATTTCCTCAATGTGAAATTCACAGACCCCTGTGATGTACAATTATTTCTGCTTGTCCACTTCTCCTATCTTCTGGAATCAACACCTTAATTCTCCGTTAGGAATCATCCTTCCATGTCCTTCAGTCTGTGTACTTTGAAAGAGACCCCATCCCACAGATCTTGCAAGGGCACATGACCTACAATTGACCAATGAAAGCACTTCATCCACAGGGCTTGTGACTGGATCAAGAACAGGCATGCGACTCAACAACAATCAGTGATTATGAGCCCTGGAACTTTGCTAGATTCTTGGCAGAGTGCTTACTTTTTATATGTTTGTTCTGAGAGAAAAATATAGTTCTAGAATTGCCTGAGTCCTAGAAGTAAGGCTTGCCTAGCAGACGAAAACAGGGCCAGGAGAAACCAAGCCCTAAACACACCATTCAAGCACCTGGATCCAGCCGTGCCTGAAGGCATCCTGAATGTTTTGGTGTCTGGCACATAGTAAACGCTATACAAATGGTAACTGTTATTAACAGAATCATAGTAGCTGCTTGGATCCTTCCCTCCCCATCTCCCCTACCCCTGAAAACATTTTCGTGTTATTGCTGTCCTTCATTCTATCTATTATAAACACTTCAAAATGGATGGTGAGCCCAAGCAGGGCGTGAGCAAAGCATGTGAAAGGTAGAGTGTCTGTCAGATTATTTTCCCATCAAGATGCTCTTTCTCCCCACTAAGAAGGCTCAGGGAACAAAACAAATGGCAAAAAGAATGAGGCCAAGAGATGCCATGATCTCTGCCTGGCAAATTCACAGCTGCCAGCTATTCAGGCCCTGGCACAGTCACAGGGAGAAAGTGACTTGACTGGGGTGCCCCAGGGGTATTCAGGGCCAGGCTCCTCTCCACTTGGCTAAGATTGGGAGGTGGGGTTCAAGAGCTGAGGCCAAGCCCAATTAGCAAGGGTAGTCAGATTATAAGTGCATTTACTGAGTACCTGCTGAATGCTAAACCTGTGCTGGGAGTACAACGATGAATAACACACTGGGGCCTGCCTTCACCAAGTGCCAAGTCTCAAAGAAAAGATAGGCGAGTGGGCAGGCAGTTCCAGCCAGTGTGGACAGTGATGGTGCCCGGGTGGGAGCAGAAAGGGAGGGAAACAGGAGCGCTCCCCGGACCCCAGAGGCTTGACAAACCACACTAAGGAGTTTAGCCTTTGTGTTGGGACACTGGGGAGTCAGGGGAGACTTTGAGCAAAAGAAAGATTTAGATTAGCTTTGGTAAAAGAGAAACCTCTGATAGCGGATTAGATTTGGGTTTAAGAGAAACCTCTTTAGCCACTGTAGGATAATGTCAAAGGGGAAATCCTGGAGGCTGTTGCAATCATTCAGGTGAGTGATGCTGGGGCCCAGACAGATGCAAGAAAATCCGAGAGCAGAATCAGAGGCCTTTACAGTGAGATCTGAGGCAGGAGGAGGAGGCCCAGGGAAAAGATCTCACGTTCAAGACCTTGTTTCCTGTGGGAGGCTACTGTGTCCTCCTCTGAAAACGGGGCTCAATAATATCTGCTATGCCAAACTTGGAGGACTGGCACTAAAAGCAATTGAGAGGGTAACTGGGGAAATCCCTTGAAAAGTATAAAGCACAGGTAGGTAAAATTTCGCTGTAGAGACAGACAGTAAATAGTTTAGACTTTACAAGCCATGAAGCCCTTTGTCATTTAAAAGTACTCAACTCTGTTGATGCACGACAAAAGCAGCCACAAACAATACACACATGAGTGGGCATGGCTGTGTTACATTAAAACTCTTTTATTGGCCAGTGGGTTGTGATTTGCCAACCCTTGGTTAAAGTGGTATGCAGATACCAAGCCTTTCTCATCACTTCTTACCTATCCTCTTGCTTAATCCATCCTACTTAACGAGAGTTCTTCCCACATTCCTATCTACATAACCCAGAGGAAAAGACCATACTTCCCACTGGGTACCCATTTTACAGATGAGGAAACTAGCAAAAGGGGAAGGCTGTGTCTGTGGGTGTTGTTTGTTGGTTTTTAACTATTTTTTGAATGAAACAATGGCCTTTGGAGATCCAATCCATGAATAGTAATCATGCCCCAAATTGCCAGTCCTATATCCATGACAGACATCACTAATCAATCCCAGCATACTTTTCCATGGGCATTGATTTGACTTCTGAATTCTCAAGTCCACAATTCCAGCAGCCACCTCTAAATAAGATCAACACATAAGAAATAAGAAATGGGATTCAGTTCAACTTAACCTATTTTGTAGATAAAGGAAAATCTCATGAGGAGTTTTTGTGAACCAACTGGTGCCCTCTGGCTGCTGCTTTACCCAGCCTCTCTAGAAGACCCAGAGAAGCCCTCGTCCAGCTGGGCAGGCAGGGGTGCCAGGGAGGAGCACAGCTGGGCAGCTGGCAAAGGCTCATAACAGCACTTCCCTGCCCATCGGCACCGTGATCGCCACTCTGGCGACATCCCTTCTGTTCTCCGCCTGCCTGCTCCCCACAGCTGCTCTTTTGAAAGCCCTGCATGGGAAGCTGTTGATGCGTCTCTCTGTTCCCTTTTCAGACCATTGTCCTCTCATCGGCGCCAGCCGTGTTTTTCTCTTGGCCGCTTAATTAACAGTATTATTAATGCTGAGAGGAAAGTCACCCAGATCCTTTCTCATAGCAACTCACACTCGGGAGTAAGAGCTGCAGGCAGGCAGGAAGCAGGGGCTGGTGCCAGGAGATGCCCCCTTCCCTGCCTCCAGGGCCCTTCACTTGCCAATGCCCAGCTGGAATGTTTGGCCCCACCTCCCTGGGGCTGCCATCAAGGGCCCACAAGGAAGAGTCAGGTTGGAGACAGCTTGCAGCAAACCCCCGCCCCCTGGAGGCACCCAAGCCTGGCTGATTAAATCCTGCCCTGAGAAATGGGTGCAATTTAAGTCTTTAGAGAGAGCAATGGGTTCGAACCTAAAGCCATGTCTTCATCACCTCCACACAGAGAAGAGGCAGAAGTAGAGGGAAATGCCCGGTAGTTCTGTGACCTTGCGACAACTCAACACTGTCTCTGTGCTCAACTTCTCCTGTGTAAAAGTGCTGACAGTATGTGTCCTGAGCGAAGTCCCTTACACGCATTATCTCTCCAGTTCCTTGATCTGGCAATCTACTGCTTCTTGACAGATGACCCAGAAGCTGAACATCTTAAAGCAATAACAATCATTTTTGTTTGCTTGTGAACCACTTGTGCCGACACCAGCAGGCATAGTTCACCTCTGTTCCACATGACATCAACTACAACAACTCAATGGAGTGGAGCATCAACTTCCAAAACAGTTCAGTCACATGCTTGGCAATTTGGCCCTGAATGTAGGCTGAGAGCTCAGCTGGGAAGTGCTCAGCATGGGAAGTGGGGGGTTGGGAGTTGATCTCATTTCCCACTGCTCTGCTTGAGCTTCCTCACAGCATGGTGGCTGGGTTCCAAGAATGACCATTCCAAGAGAAGGAGGCATGAGTGCATGGCATTTTTATGACCCAGTTGCAGAAGTCACAGCATCGGCCCCACTGTCCATGGTTGGTTAAGGCAATCACAAAGGATCAAGGTAAGGGATTAGCCACCACCCTCTATGCGGGAGTGGGAAGGTTCTACAAGGACACGAGTGATGGAAACCATTGTTTGACCATTTTTGGTCAAACAAAATGGTCTTCAATACAAGATAGGCACAATTATTATTCCCTTTCAGAATAGGAAAATGAGGTTCAGACAAGTTAAGTAATTTGCCTAAAGTCACACAGCTAAGATGCTAAGCAGAGATTTGAACATAAGCAGTCTGGCTTTAAAATTTAGGATTTTCATTTTTAGTTACAAAACATTTCTTTCTAATAAAATCCTCCGGGGAAGATCTGTGAATGGGGAAGGGAACACAGAGTGAGGAGGGATCTGTGATCACATTTGGTCTAATGAAGGAAGCACACTCTGGAGGGGGGTTGCTGGCTGAAGGGGTTTAGCCATCCTGGGGCTGGCAAGGAGAGCAATCCCCTCAGCCCTTGGTGCAGACCGGGTGGGTAAGTGCACCTGATTCTGATCGAGGGCTGAAGTAGACGGTCATTTCTGACTGGGACCACATCCCTGTTCCTAGGAATCTCCCACCAGACAGCTCCCAGGGACAGGAGCTCAGGAGGTATAAGGAAGAGCAGATGACTCATCAGAGCCCCACCCAGGCTGCCAGGGCTGCTCCAAAGACAATGTCAGCCCAAGGCCTCTCCTGGTCCTGCTGCCTGAGCATCACTTCCAGGATGCCTGAGGTTTTCTCTATGTGGTGACTTTGACACGAACATGATTTAGCTATAAAAAGAGGGCCTTAAAAATAGTTCTCTTGTCATGAGGTATAGGGAAGAGAGACACCCCCTCCCCACCCACAGGAATGAGGTGGAAAGTCACCCAACTCTTCACAGAGCTCAAGGGCGCCCCCTCCTCATCACCCTGAGCTGAATCTTGGAGATTTGCTGACATCCTAAACTCAGGGTCTTCCTGTTGCCTTACGCACATGTCTCTGTGATCAGTGACCGTCTGCCTGCTTCACTCTCTCCTCCTAGGACTCAGCAAGGCTGAAAATAAATGCCTGCAGCCCTCAAGGGCCAGGAGTGTTACTCTTACCCTGAGGTTCCTCTCCTTCTCCCTTTTTGCTGTTCTTGAGTGAGTGACTTGTCCTCTTTGGGCCTCGGTTTCCACACCTATAAAACGGGGCCTATGATACAGGGAGACCAGGGAAGTATTGGGTGGGGCGAGGAGACAGCACCAGGAAAGCTGGAGCTGGAATCCCCTGTATCCACCATGCAGGGTCAGCAGATGCCCACCTCCCATCAAGATACCAGCCAGAGAGCACGGCCTGGGGAACAGCCCAAGTGCCTCCAAGTTGCTTGATTAATGTTCCATTTAGTGCAATAAACAACACAATTACTCAACTCCTGCAAACTCCAGTGAGTGGGGTGGGCAGGAGGCAGGGTGGGCAGGCAGGACAGGCCCTCTGAGTCAGTCCTGCTATTAATTATAGGCACTTAAGCACAGCCCTTGCAACCTATGTTGGTGTCTCTTGGTCCTTCATTAAGGCACCCAACAAAGCAGGCATGGCCAAAGATGAGTTAAGAAAGACTCTCCCTCTCTCCCCAGGGTCACTTTGCATAAATCTGCATGACAAAATAATGACATAACCTCAGTGGCATCCAATGCCAAGCATTTATTGTTCCCACATCTAGACTAGTTGATCAGTGGATTCAGCTTATCTTGGGCCTCACTCCCGTGTGCAGGGTTCAGCTGACTGTTGGCTGATCCAGGCTGGCCTCACCCGCTCAGTTGTGGCCTATAAGCCACTCATCCTCTGCAGACTGGCCCAAGCTCATTCTCATGGTGGCTTGAAGGATCCCAGAAAGAGGAGAAGCTGCAAACTCTCCTTAAGGCCTGGCTTGGAATGGCACAGTGCCATTTCTACCACATTCCATTGGCTAGCCCAAGTCACACGACCAAGCACAGATTCGTGGGATGGGAACTAGATTCTGTATCTCTATGGAAGGAGTTGCAAAACCTCATGGTAAAGAGGCATAGATAGGAGAAAGGAAGGGAGGAGGAACTGAAGCCTTTTCTTCCTCAGTCTAACACCATCCACTCCATGGTATAGAACTGATGTGCACCAGGCATGCTGGCTCTGCCAGCGATAAGTTGCCAACCTCTCTAAGCCTCTTTGTCCTTATCTGAAAAATAGGAATAAAAATAGTATCTATCTCATGGGACCATCACAAAAAATAAGAGATAACATATTTGGAGAGACTGTCAAGAGTGGTGTATACAAATGTCTCCTCCCCATCATCAACACCACCCTCACAGACCAGTGACAAGATGTTGAAAATTTGATCTGAGTTTAAATTCTGATCCTGCCATTTGCCAGCTCTGCGACCTGGGATGAGTCCTTCGACATCTCTGCTCCTCCATTTCCTTACCTGCAGAATGAGGATGTTAGGATGTTAATAACCACTACCTCCAAAGCACTGGGGGATTCATAAAATACTTTCTACAAGAGGCTTTGCTCAGTGGCTGACACAACATTGAGTTCTAGGGGAATGAGGTGACTACTAGTATTTGTAACTAGGGATATTAATACCCATCTCAAAGAATGGCTCTGAAGAACAATAAGGATTATGAATCATGGAGGTGCCTTGAAAGCCAAGACAGGCATTTAGCAACACTATTTTAGTCTATGAGGCAGAAACACAAGTCCAAATAGTTGAGGCAAAACAGGAGATGTTCTTGGCTCTTGTCACCTAAAGTTCTGTGATGAGAACAGGTGTAAGGTGGATCTCCAGGATGCCAGCTTCCCCTGGACATTTCTTATGTCTTCATTTGCTTCCCTCTTTGCTGGTCACCTTTCTCTCAACCACCCTCTCCACAGGACAGAAGACACAGCCATGGACAGTTGAGCACTCACCTCCATGAAGAAAAAAATTCACTTTGCCTAAGCCCCAAGGCAGAAATTCCAAGGAGGGCTTTGATTGGCCCTGTGAGAGACACGTGCTCATCTTTAGGCCAATCACTGCTGTCAGAGGGTGGGATATTATGATTGTCAGTTACAATGAAAAGCACATGTTAAGAGGAGGAAGTACTGATGGCTGGAGGGACAGAAGGTTGGACAAGACCAAAAGGTCTGCTTTGACTCTGCTCCACACTCACCAGTTCTGCTTCTCCCATTTGATAGTGAAAGCCATTAGGTCACAAGACTCTTTGAAGTCACAGAGCAGGAAAATCGAGCCTTGCTTCTGATGCCATGTGTCCTGGTCTCTCTGGTGCCCTGGCATCCATGCTTAGCACCTCACCCGCCTGGCCGAATTCCCCTGCATCTTTGTCCCTGTCCATGTGTCTCTGGCACACTCACAGGATGAGCTGGAGCCTCTGTTGCCACTCCTGGACAGGTTGCTACTGCTGCCAGCCCATTCTGCTGAGTCTTGGGCTTTTCAGACATCTCAGAAGCAATCACCCACATATTTGGGGTTGGACCAAGGCAGTCTGCTTTTGTCCAGCATCATTTGCTGAATATTCCAAAAGAAATTGAACCCATATGGAGGATCCAAATTCCTCCACGCTCATCTCACCCAGGCTAGGGTTTGGCACAAAAAGGCTGAGGGCTGTGAAAAAGCTTTTCCTTCATCCAAGGGGGACAAGCACACAGCCACCAATGCCAATGACATGACAAGTCCCCAGCCAAAGGTGCAACTGGTTTCTTCAATGTCTGAACCCACAGGGTCATAGCAGGACAAAGACTGAGGAGGAGGGGAAACAGCGATCTCCATGCCCTGGGTTGAGAGAAAGGGTGGAGAGGAACAAGAGGCATGGATTCCAGAGCTCAGTCCTCAAAAGTCAGGCCAGCCTGGCACCCATTCCCCATTCTGTCATTCTTAAGCTGAGTGGTCATGCTTTCTCATCTGAAAAACGGGGATTAAAATTATGTCAATCCCATAGGATAGTGGCTTACTAATAGCAATGAAATGGAATAAAAAATTCAATATTGGTTGATGGTATTATTTATGCTGTTAAAACCACTGCTGCCACCATTGTCATCACACTCCCATCATCATCATCATCGCCATCATCACCATCCTCACCATCGACCTCATTACTGTCATCACCATCTACATCATCACAATCACACCATCACCACCATCATTACTGTCATCACCAACACCACTACTACTATCAACATTATTACCATCATCACCATCACTGTCCAGATCATCATCATCATCACCAGCACCACCAGCATCCTCACCAGCACCATCATCATCACCTTGGCTGTTAGGCAAAGCCTAGTTGGTAGGCCAATGATGACTATATCCCCACTTTCTTCCTCCAGGTCACAATCACCTTTGGCCTAGAGCACTGGTAGAATCCCTTAACTCTTTCTAGTCTCTCTCCTTCCACAACCCATGATCCTATTCAAAGTCCTTCTATGACGCCCACCACCCACAGAATAAATCCCAAGCCCTCACACCTGACACTGGAGCCCTTTTCCCTTCATTCCCTCTTACTTTATCACCCACACCCTACAGTCCCAGACACATCAAATAGGTTCCTTCTCTCCAGATATGCCATGCTGTTCCCACACCCCCAGGACTATACACACCTATTCCCTCCACCCAACAAACTCCCGGTGA
This sequence comes from Talpa europaea, assembly GCF_964194135.1. Lineage (NCBI taxonomy): Eukaryota > Metazoa > Chordata > Mammalia > Eulipotyphla > Talpidae > Talpa > Talpa europaea. The sequence goes on along the minus strand of NC_140082.1, from coordinate 17,023,064 downwards.
CCCTCCTGGGCCCAGCCCAAATGGCCCCTTCGTAACAAAACTGCCTCCATTTCTAGGTGGACAGCATTGCTGCAGAAAGCACCAGGCTTCTTTGTTCAAAAGAGGGATGAGCAAGAGCTGAAGAGAGGTATTAAAGACATATTAGCATGAACAGGAATCTTTCCCAGATGTCTCAAGAAAATTCGAAGGAAACAGCTGTCTCACAAGGGAATTCAAAATTATTGATCTCTCACCCCATGGAGGGGATTGTACCCTACCTGCCCAGACACCTGCAGGCTTGATGTTCCAGGTAGGGAGCCCCACCATCCGCTCTGAGTAGAGCAGGGTGTTCGCCATTATGGCTGAAGTTGCATCATTTATCCTCAGAAGCAGACATTCCTAGTTCAAATCCTGATCCCACCCTTTGCTGTCTACTTGAAGGACTCTGTTTCCTCAACTACATAATGGTTGGTTGTAAGGACCTCAGGGAACACTTCCTATCCAAAGTGAGCAGGGAGACTCGGCTGTGAACTGAATCTGGCAGGCCTGTGTTCCATCTGGCAGACCTGCTCCCTTCAAATGAAAACAGGAGCTATCCTGCCGGTTTGCTGGAAGCTTCTACTCTGCTTGCTGTGAGTATACTTTGTGCCTCAGTGTGGATAATGTCCTTCTCCTTGCACTGGCTCTTATGGAGACTGAAGGGTGCTCTCTAAACATAAAGTCTGCCACCGAGGAAGCCTCGGCAAACACTACCTTTATCAGCTCTCCCCCAAGAGTCCAGTTGCCTCTGCCGGGAGAAGGGGGTGGAGAGGAAGCCCAGGAAAGCTAGAAGCTTGGAGGGGCCACCCGTAATGCCCATGAGCTCCTTGATGCTTCTTTGAAGTTGTAGCCTATGTGAACAAGCATGTGGCTGGAACCTTTAAAAAAGGGACTTGAGATAAAATGCAAATGGCACAGGAAAAAGAGCTGCAGATAGTACATAACTCCAGAAGAGTGCTATGCTGGCCCTTGCCCGGGTCCCACATCAGCACCCTTCATGCCCCCCTTCACCTGGGCCCATTTGGCCCACTGTACCCCTCAAGTGTCCCAGAAGTTCTGCCAAGCAGAGTGTCCAGCTGCCTTCCCAAGCAGAGGAAAGGAGGAGGAGAACAGAGCTGCCTGTTGTCTCTCGGCCTCAAATCACCTTCTGGGGTCAGGCCCTGCCCTGGGACCACCATGTGGGTGTGGCCTCTCTGCCCAGGGAGGCTCAGTGCCTTTGGAAAGCCTCTAAGTGGTGCTTGCCTGCCTCACTGGCTCGCCTCCTGCCACCCTTTCCTCTCTACTTCTGCTCTAGACCCCTTGCTGTCTTTGTTCACATCGAGTTCTTCCTGCCTCAGGGCCTTTGCACTTGCAAGTTCCTCTTCTTGAAGACACTTTCAAATCTCACGTCTTCCAAAGAACGCTGATCACACAATATACGATAATCCCAATCTACTGTTCCTTATTAGAGTACTCGGTTCATGTCCTTCACAACTGCTTTCACAGCTAGTCACGATGTTTTGTTTTGTGTTTACTTGTTAGTTAGCGGGTCCAAGTCGGATTATTCATCAGTGTCCCCCAGGACCTAGCACCACCACACAGCTATACTCAAATACTTGTGGGATAAAGGAATGGAATGTTCCTTGTTTAGGAACTTAAAGCAACAAACAAAAAAAGGACCATTCAAGTAGTTATGCGAGGATGAGCAGGAGTTCCCCAGGTGAGGGGAGAAGTAAAGGTGGTAGAAAGAGCAGAGATAAGAGCATGCAGGCCTGAGGCAGTGTGACCTGGGGGTTCAGCACCTATGGGTGAGCAGCAAATAGCCTGGTTCCCCCATTCACAGTGACTTTGGGGGACTTGCTTCAGCTCTCTGAGCTCAGTTTCCACTAGGATGACAGGGTCGGTGAGGATTTGGTGAGAAGATGCTCAGGCCTGGCACAGCAGAGGACGTTCTATCAGTTGGATAAACAGAGCAAGTCATGTTTTAATGCAGGGACTTGGTTGAAGAAGGGGAGGAAATGAGGGGGAGGGTGAGGAAGAGGGGAGCAGAGGGAAAAGAAAAAAGAGAGGGAGGAGGGAGAGAGGAAAGTCTGACACATCCATTCCATGCAGCACGGCTGGCGGGACTCCACGCTCCTTGCAGAGGGCCAAGTTCCAAGGAGAAGTCTTGACTGGGGGGCCCATACCAAGAATTGACCAGGGTGGGGGTGGCATTTGGAGTCACATGACGGCTAAGCATCTCCTTTGGGGGGTCTGGCTCAACTTACATCTTTGCCTTCACCTTTTCTTCGAGAAGCTACTCTTTGCCAGTTTCCCCAGGAAGGCTTCTCTAAATGCAAAGCCATAGCCCACGCTTTGGCCTCTTTGGGAGTGCCCGCGCTCTGCTTACTGAAATTCTCAGTGGATTCACAGCCCATCTCTGAGGACACCTCAGTCTGACACTATCAGTAATACCCGACCTTTTGTCCACTTATTAAGGGTGATGATCAGAGTCAGGGCCTCCTGTCTGGAAGGTTCTAGACAGTGTATCTAGGCTTAGAGGGCCCTGACCACCAGATTAGAAGATCTTCAAGGACTGGGGTCAGGTCAGTGCTGCCCTGCACACAGCAGATAGTCAGCAAACATTGGTTGAATTCATAAATAAGCCAGTATTTCACTGGCCTCTGTAAACTCAAACCCACTTCTGCTCCTTACCAGCACCTCCCCACGAGACATCTGACCTCCAATCCAATAACAAAACAGGCCCAAGGAGACCTGTGAGCATATTGCCCACAGGGATGGTCCTCCATCCCCATCCCAAGCTGGACTGGTCATCTGCTGCTCATCTGGGTCCCTGGCCTCCTCTGGGCCTCAGTTTCCCCATATGAACAGGAAGAAGGGCCCCTGGAATTGAGCCAGCTTGTGCAGTCCACAGGACCCATCATTCCTCAGGGTCCCATACCTGGTTTAATACTGTGCTGTACCACATTAAAATTCTTGCTAATTTTATCTTCAAACTTGTGTTTTGTAAGTGACATCCCATGGGAACATTGACAGATCCGTCGCTGTTTCTTACTGCCTCATTCCCTGTGGCTTTCTAGATGCCTCGTGGGTGCAGAACTCCAATGGGCCCGCTGTGAGCAGGAGGTTAGCAAGATCAAGTACAAGGTAAGCAGTTTGCATCAAAGATTGATTAAGCGGGGCTGCCGCCAGCCCTGAGAAACCACTCTTTCCACCCAAACTTACTTCAATTGCAGAAAGAAGGTGATGGGGTTTGAAGAAATAGAGGCAGCCAAGAAATCTTCTAGTGTCCTTCGTCATTCATGTTTGCCTATGATGGCTTAGAAGGAAAGGAAAGACAGGGTGGCACGAGCCCTCTCCCTTCCTGTCTTCACTCTTGGCAAGCAGAAGGTAGCGTGTTGGTAGATGGAAATGCACCAAGAAGTGAAACAAAAACAGTTACAGAAATGAAATGCATGTGCATGTATGAACTGCAAATACAAATTGTGTCATTTTGGTGATCACACACATGAATTAAATGCTCCTCCATTTGAACTTAAAACTGGCACTGGACTATATGAAGAGTGATGCAATTGATGCTAATAATTTAAAATTTCAATTTGTCTTTACTTAGAACTACATTAAATAGCAAATTAAAAAAAAAAAATCAAGGTCTTGGGAGAAAAGGAAAAGCTTTATATTTTAGTTGCCCTTTATTGCCTTTTTTTTCCCGGGCGTTTAGAACAAGGGGCCTGCATTTTCATTTTGCACTGGGCCCCAAAAATTATGTAGCTAGCTTACCCTGGCAAACAGTCTAGCTGAGCTGAATCTGACCTTATTGTCCACAGAAATTTGTCCTCCATCTCAAACCCAGGCTGGCCTGGCCACCTCCCCACTACTAAGGGTGAGCACTCAGCAGGACAGAGCAGCTGGGGGTTTGGGGGAGTCTCTCAACCTGGGGCTCTCCACCTGATCCAGAGGTCAGCATTCTAGACCCCATATCTGAAGGACCAAATCAGAGGGTCTGGATGGGGACCTGTGCCTCTGCAGTATTTGCACCCCCTCCCCACACCCCAAAGGATGCAGCTGCTGACCAAATGAGGAAAACCCAACTGAAAACCCTAGAGAGAAAAATCCCTTTCCCAAGCTTGCACGATTGCAGATGCCTTCCACATCCAGCAGCTCCGTTGTTTAGTCCTTCTTAAGACCTCATAGAACCCATTTTATAGCTGAAGAAATTGAGGCCCCAGAGGCCTCAGGTCTCATAGTCAGCAAGGGGTCCAACAGGATTCAAACCCAATGCAGCCAAGACTCCAGAGACCCACACAGGCTTTCCCAGTGCCAGGTGGAGCTAGACTCTGGGGGACCACAGACGACTCCCGCCCCAACTTGCCCAGCTGTGGGTGCCAGTGGTGAGTCACTTCATGGACAGCCTGTTCCCTCACATTCAAACTGGTCATGACCACGGCGTCTACTTCAGGAGCCCTTCACTGCCCCAAGGCCACATCAACATTGAATGCAACACAGGGAAATGCTATAAGGAAACCTGGGTGTTGGAGATGGAAAACCTTGACTCCCTCATCTGTCAGTGAGGTTTGATGACTCCACAGGCCCCCAGATACATGTAGACACAGGTGTAGACATCACCCCACGCACACACACAAAATCCCATGAGAGCTCCGTGGGGCTTTACTCTGCGCCTCTGGCCCCCCCGAGCATGAAGCAGTGTCTGGCATGTAACAGATGCTCAGTAAGTGTTTGCTGAGTGGATGGATGAATTCATTTGTGCTTTCATTTCAACCCCGTACATTTTAAAAGTTATAGGAAATAACCAGTCACCATGGACTCACATCGTCCTCCAATTACCCCCATTTCACAGATGGGTAAAGCCTCCACAGAGGCAGGGGCCTCAGGACGGTGCAGAGGTTTGCATAGAAGAAGCATGATTTGAAACTGGTCCCCAGGAACTCCAGCCCTGCCAGCACGTCTGGCCTATACCCTCCCCTCCCCCTTCCACCTGGCCTCAGCATCTCAAGGAGTCCTTTGTCCTTTGAGGAGCTCAGAGCTCCGAGGCTTCCTCCTTGGAACAAAGGCGTGGAGGAGTGGGGACTGCTTGGGGTGGCTGGTGGGGGCTCCAGAGGCCCCTGAATAATGTGCTCCTCTGGGAATGACTCCATGGGGTCAGTCTCCTCCAGCCCAAAGGAGGGGGCTGTAGTAGTGGGGACAAAGTCTGCAGCCACGGCACATAGTGGCACTGGCAGGGCAGTTCTGGAAGTCCTCCAGCTCCCTCACCAGCTCCTGTCCCAGGGCCGGTGGACCTGAGGGCTCCAGCCCCAACAAGGGGGTCTGAGAAGCAGGCATTCTCACCACTCACTGGAGGGCAGGAGGAGAGACCACCAAGAGCCCAGTACTGACCATATATTAGGAGAGTAGGGGGTTGGGAGGAGGGGGCAGGGAACATGAAAATCAGCCTCCCTAGCCTCTTTTCACCCTCTTATCAAAAAGCAGCCAAAGATGCTTTGCACAGCCTCTGCCCTGGGCGGGGACAGAGCATTTATCCAGTGATGACTGCATCCAGGGCACAGAGTCAGGCAGGGAGAACAACACAAATCTGGCCCTTTAAACCTGAGAGACCCACATTGGACCTATGCCTTGCCACGGCCAAGCTATGTAACCTCAGGTAAGTGGCTATGCCTCTTTGAGTTTCATTTGTATCACCCAGTGGGGACTGAACCTTCTTGGTCTGTGCCGAGCATGACTGAATCCTCACAGTCCTGGGAAGGGGAACTACCAGGCTGTCCAGGTGACCTTGGTCAAATGGCTTCATGTTACCACAGCTCAGCCTCCTCCTCTGGAGAATGGGATTCATAATAGGGCCCCCGCATCCTCTGCCATTAATATAACTCATCAGTGCAAGCAAAATCTTAGATGAGGCCCCTGCATATAGCAACTATCACGTGGGTGTTTCATATTATTATTAGCTAATAAAATAAATAATTCTATTTTGTAAAGTGAGAAACTGTGGCACATAATGCCCTCAACAGCAGCTGACAGGCACTGAATGTTTGCTCAGAGCAGCCCCTTGTGAACTTTTAACTGCATTTAATCCTATATCTCTATGCAGTGATGCTAAATTTGACCCCATTTTGCAGATGAGGAAACTGAAGCTTGGAGAGCAGCTGCCCAGCCGGTAAGCAGGGTTGAGAGCTGATGGGATGTTGCCACGTAGCTTCTACCTCTCCCTCTCGCCTCGCATATGATAGAGCAGAGCTAACACCCCTGCCCGCAAAGGCCATAGGGGTAATTCCAGACTTAGGTTCCATTTTCTTCTGGGTCCCCACACTCTCTCGAAAAGTAAGGTGGCCACAGATAAAAACACAGCCCACCAACATCTTAACTGCAGTCCTTTGAGTCCCTGAGCTAAGAGCCTCTCCGCTCATCCACTCTGAGAATCTGAGACCCACCGCTTCCAGAAACCTTCCTCCTCTTCACACATACATAGCCCAGATGACCCCTGACCCAGAATGACTTTAAAAAGCTCCCACTGGAAGCTCTGAGGGGTCCTAAAAGGACATGAGGACATGACATCTTTACTTCTCCACTACCTTTCTTTTCCTTTCTCTCCCAAGAGCTGACCCATCACTGACTGACAGGGACCCTCCCTGGCTGGAAATACCTTATAAACTTGCTGTGGGTTGAGGTTTCTGAGAACTTGCAGTCATGGGTTACCTGAAGCCTGTGGTTCAAGGAGTGAAGATGAAGCATCACAGATGTGATCCGGAGGCCTTGGTCACCTCACTCTTGTCACTGCAAGAACCATTGGTGTTACTCCACTATAACGAAGGAAGAATTGAGACCCAAACTAGTATCTCTCAAAAAAAAGAGTCAAAATTTTCTACCATATTCAGCCCATAATCTTCCTCTGGAGAATGAGATTCCACTAAGGTTGCAAAATGGAAATTCACTTGGCGTCTGACCACCATGGATTCGTGGCATATCTCCCCTTGTCTGTTGTGGGCTGAACAAGCTGCCACCCCATTAATCTGAATAGGGCCAGGTCACCAGTCACTGACAATGGCCCTGGAATTGTCAGTACCAGCTGAAGGAGGGAGCCACTCTGGGGTGTGCAGTACAATCTGGATAAGATGGTATTTCTAATGTGGAAAGGCTGAACTTCCAGGTACACTGCCTGCTGCTGGAGACTCTCCTGGCCCTCCCCAGGGCTGACATGGCCCCCAGGGCTGAAGCCTCAATATTGCATGTTCCACCCACCCCCAATGATCTGCCCATCTGTGTTCTTTTTGGTTCCTGTGCCCTCTGAAACTTGAATTCATTCACTCATTCATCTCACACCAACCTGAAGTCTCCCAAATGCCCACACCCAATACTCATCATTCTTTCACCTTTCTTCCCATCCTTGGGTACTGAATATGATCATACACCACTATTGCTTTGAACAGGAGACCTTTAAATGTTAAAGAGATCTTTAAGCTCCTCCAAATTAAAGTGAATATAGAGTCCTCAACTTTAAAACCTTATATTCTGACAAGTATGCCATTGCATATAGAAAGAAAACCTTGGCAGCTAAAGGGAAGAAATACAACACAATATTGGTCAAATTAGGGTTGATTTATATGCTGGGATGAATAGGATGAACTCCTATTCATCCTTCAAAACCCCACCTGGACATAACCCACTGGAGGAAGCCTTCCTCAAGGCTTCCCCAAGGAGCATTGGGGTTCATGAATCTAAGAAAGTGACAGCCATCCTTTGTATTACTGTGAGCTACTGGGCATAGTCTCCTCACTTTTGACTATTAACCTAATTATCTATCTTTTCCATTCTCTCCCTTTGTATTCTGTGAGTATTTTAAGGATAGGGTAAGCCTTGATGTCAGTCACAGCTGGGCTCAAAACTTCTCTCTAAGTGTACATCCTTGGGCATGTCATCTCCCTGAGCCTGTTTCCTCTCGGCAAAACAGGGATGATGCTGACCTGGCACAAGTTTGTTGTGAGAATAAAGTGTATAAAGTGCATTGTATAGTGTATAAAGTGCATAAAGTGTATAAAGTGCATTGTACAGAGTTTAGTCCTGAGTTCATGACAGTTTTATTACTTGAATCCTAGTTGCGTGGCACGTAGCAGGAGTTCAGTAACTTTGTTTATTAAGTTAAAACAAAACAGTTTGAATTCCCTACCCATGTCCTCTGGTTTTTGTAAGGAATAGGGACCCACATCTCTGACTTTCAGTGAGGCAAATCTCTCTCCTGGGCACTCGCTCTGCAGGTGGATCTTGAGGAATTCTTGCAGGAGAATGCTTTCCCTAATTCAGTGCAACCTGGGAAGTTTGTCCTGCCTGATGTCAACAGGAGAGTCACCCAGGCATTGAAAGGGACCTAGCTCCATCTGCTCCCCCTCTGTGCCCAGTGCTGATCTCAGTTGTCTGACAGAAATAGGCTCTGTACTTCCAGCCGCTGACAAAAATGAGGCTCAGAAAAAGGACATTGTCCTGGAGTCCAGGTGATGCAAGAGTCCGCTTGGAGTCCAGACTCAACATCAAAGCATTGGGTGATAATCTTCCAAAATGTGTCCTTTTCTTCTGAGATGGAGAATTTTCTGGAAGTAATTAAACTTTGGACCAGTTTAATGCCAGGCAGGGTTAAGGGGAGGGGATTCCATTAACATGCTGTGTCCATATGGTGCTTGCAGGGTGGAGTCCCAGCAGAGATCTCTGTGGAATGGTGTGCTGTTCATCTCCACGCTGATGAGACCACGCTTCAGTGAATCTGCTGTTGCCACCTCTGTCTCTTGCTTCAAATTGGTGTTGGATCCACCTACAGTAGCACCTTGAGAAAAGGTCATTGTGCCTGTTACAATGATGGGGAAAGTGAGCTTGAAGGGTCTGACTCAGCAGCAGTCTAGCAAGAGGCCTATAACCTGGAGATAACAAGAGTCCTTAAGAATTTCTGTGTCATGGGTCTGTGGACTATACTTTGAGAAACACTGAGAGGTAGTGGTGTGAAAGGAAGAAGCAGGGATGGTTTCTCAGCAGCCCTAAGCCTGTGGCTCCAAGTGGCAGCGTGAAGCTCCTGCCCAAAGGGTGGCCAGTGGGCAGTCAGAGATTTTACAGGCCCTGGACCCAAGTAGTCCTCACTGCAATCTTCAAACTCGATATTATTTGCTCTATTTTAGAGACAAGAAAATGGAGGTGAAAATAAACTACTTGCCCACAGCCCTTGGCTATAATCAGAGGAAGCACATCCCACCCAGAACAACCTGATGCCAGGGTGTCGTTAGAAGTGATACAAGCTGACGAAGCAATGACAGTTTCAGGGTGCGAAGCCCTCCTCCTTGTGGAATCCAACAACCCTGCAAGTTAGACCCATCCCAGAGAAACTGCCTAATTGGCAGGAAGTTAGAGTTCACAGGCATCTGAAACTTAACTCTTGACCCAAAACCGTCATCTGGGTGGTCTCCCCTTAATCCCTCCTTCCTGCACTAATACCAGTGGTCTAGTACCTGGGCAGGGGTGGGGAAGGGGGTGTTATGTCCCCCAAGGGATACTGAGCCATGTTTCTGATTGTCACCAAGGAGGCGGGGAGGGAAAGAGGTGGTGCTGGCACGCAGTGGGTAGATGATGCTAAACATCCTACAACGCACAGGACTTCCCTCCCACCGACACCACAAAGAACTACCCAACCCAAATATCAGTGCTGCCTGTGGTGAGGAATTCTGAGATGACCCAACAGGATAGCATCAGGCATTAACACACATATGCACATGAACACACGTGCATGCACACGCATACACACACACACACACACACACACACTGAGCATCCAGACCTACACTCCCATCCTCTGTGGACCCATGGAAAAGGGGGAGCAGGTGGGGGGAAAGCAAGCCCCACCCACAAATGTACCACAGTCACCATTAACGTCATATTTATTGTTATTTAGCTGCTCAGGAAAACATATACAGGTATATACAATATGCATGAATACAGAAGACTGCACTTTACATATTTTTTTAAAAAAGAAAGAAAAAAATAACACTCAATTTCATGAGCTATTGTCACAGTCTTCCAACCAAGCATTTCAGAAATGAATTTCTTTTAAGAGTCAAAAAAGATTACAGGATTGCCTAACACACAGCAGAGTTAAGTTTTCATATTTTACATGTGCAATAACATTTTCTTTTTCTTTCCCGAAGAGTTTGCTATGCAGTACCGATTACCAGTGTTTGGAGCCTCATGGGTTGGGTATGTTTTTAATTTGCTTTTATTCTTTCCATTAAACCAAATTTAATGAAATAACATCCTTTTGCTTAAGGCTATTTTTAAAGCTGTTCCATTCTGGGGTCACGGGGAGCGAGAAAGTTTCAATCTTCAGGGGGTTCCGAGGTTGCTAGACCATGAACTGGTGGCCACGTGTTGATGGACTCAACACAGGGAAAGTCAGAGACAGAAGTCACGACACTTTGCTCCCCGGCCTTAAGCAATTAAGGAAAATCATTCCTTTTTAAAAAATAAAATGACGAAGCTCTCAAATAGCTGTACATTGCAGAATCAGAGGGGGCATGGAGTTTTGCTCGATCTATGACCGATTCTCCTGCAGCCCATGGCAGGGGGTATGTTTTCTCCACTTTGCTTTCCTTTGCAGGCAGAGCACAGGAAAGGAGTCAGCTCACACCCTCTTGCTGATAAATTCACACCACCTGCTCTGCTCTGTCTGCCCTCTGTGGGCCCAGGTCAGCCCCTGGTCAGACTGCCCATGCCAAAACCTCAGACCTTCCCGGGTCAGGCTCCAGCCGAACAGACTGACCAAAGGAAAAAAGAAGAGAGGAGAGAATTTTCTGGATGCTCTCCTCCCTTTGCTGAAAAGCTCTTTGAAATAAACAATGTGGGTGTTGTATGGTGAGCCCAAAGCCTTCAGGTCACTTGCTAAAAAAAAAAAAAGCCAGGTCTGCAAACTCCAGGGATATGGGGGGTGGGGTGAGGGGAGCTCAAAATGGAGCACTTAGTAAGACATGCTCATTAACAAAAACTGAAACAAAACATGAGTCACTGATTTGGGTGAAGTGATATCAGTCATTTCTTGCATTTCTTGTCTGACCCGCCCTGGAATCCTAGTGCCCCCCCCACCCCCATGAGTCATACAAGTCCTTTGTAGGCACCAACAGCACCCAAAGGTGCCGGTCCCTGCCAACACTGAGACTCCGGTGACTACCGCTCTGGGAAGAGCAGCTAACAGGCCTCCACTGGGTCCAGGAGCCTCCCTTTCCACCGCCCTGCTCGCCCAGTCACCCCCATCTCTGATCAAGGGAAAATTTTTCCTTCGTGAAGTGCAAGGGACACGGCTCTTGTTTTGCAACAAGGTGAGATAAAATCAAAGTGGAGAGAAGTTACAGATTAAAAAAAAAAAGTCCCAGTAATCAAAATCATTACTTATATTCCCTTTCTCCCTCCTCTAGCCATCGGGAGTCTGCAAACCCCTGCAAAGAACTACACCCAGTCTCGGAGAAGGGGGTCTGGAGGCTGAGTTGGAGCAGGGGGGTGCTCTTTCACCGAATGAGCCCTTGGAAAGCACTGGGGAAAGCCTCATTCCTCCCATGGATGGGGGCTTGTCCAGGGTTGAGGCAGGAAATTAGAGGACCAGGGACAGCATGAAAGAGATGAGGGAGACAGACCCTCTCCTCTCCTTCCATCCTGGGGTTGCCAGGCTAGAAACAGTTGTCTGAAAGGGTCAAGGACTAAAAAATCATCCTCCCCCCAACTCTGGCACCCAAGACCCAGCCGGCCAGGCTGCAGCAGTGGCAGGAGCCTGGAGCCCCCTGAGACTCTGCAGGCTGTAAGGGCACCATCCCCCATCAGACCAGGGCTGCTTAGCATAGCATGAAAATTCAGAGCCTGGGCATTTGTGCAGAGACCCAGAAAAGGAGAGAAAACACTTCTGTCGAACATTCCGACTCCTTCCCACAGAGCAGGCTGGACACGTCATCACCTCCATTGCAGAGGGCAGCTTCCAGCAGGAGAACGGAGCTGGAGGCTGAGCGAGTGTTTGTGAGAACAAAAATATATATCTCTATTTTCTTAGGGAACAGACAAAACAAAATCCCAGGCGGAATACCTAAGGGGGGCATTAATTGTTTGGCTCCTGCCTGACTGATGACAGTTGGGTGTCAATATATAATATTGTGATGACAATTTCACTTTCACCCGGCAATATTCCAGAACTACTATTCTCCAGGATTTCCATTTTAATAAGCAATGAACAAAGCAAAAAAAAAAAAAAAAAAAAGGCGGGGGATGGAGGGAGAAAAGGAACACGAATAAAAGAGAATAAAAAAGGAAAGCAACTTTTGTCTTATTATGAAATAACAATACTTGGACATACAGCAGCATGAAAATAAAACAAGGAAAGAGGTCATCTAAAAAACGTATGCCAAGATTACAGAAAGTGGGGAATTATCTAGCAGGAAAAAGGCTTAAGCAAAAGTTTGCTAACTGCAGAAGGATTAACACTGGTAACATACTGTGGCAGACGAGTTTCTTTTTAAAAAAAAATTTTTGAGGTTTTTTTTTTTTTGTTTTCCCTTTAAATTAACCCTTTCCGGTCCATATGCCACTAAGCAGGTACCAACCTAGAAAAAAAAAAAAATCATCCACTCAGCAATAGTGGCCCTTTCAAATTAGCAGTGGGGGAGGGATCAGGTTGAGAGGGGATGGAAAGGGTCTCGGGGAAAGGAAGGGCCTGGTGGGGGAGATGGGATTTCTTGTCAATTCAAGTTAGGGCAGCCACAAATGTCCCAAATCTGTTGGAAATGTCAGAATGCAGGGACCGCCAGGTGGGCACGGAGGCGCGGGCCTTGGCATCACCCACGTCGTCTGTGCAGTGGACAGACAGGCACTGCAAGTGGCTGCCAGGCTGGGTGGCTGAGGCCTTGTTCGCAGGGAGGTCATGAGCTGCAGAGAAAGAAGGAAAGAGGCAGTTAGCAGCATGACTGAATCCGTGGGAGGCCCTGATGGGGCAGCGTGGCAGAGGCATCAGAAGAGAGGCAGTGTCCATGCTTGCTTTCCACGCTGAAAGGTGGCCTGAGGGGACCTAAAGATATTGCTTGGAATCTGCCTGCTGCTCCCTCTGACTTAGCTGTGAGGTCTCAGCCAGGGGTCGGGCCCTGATAATGGGTCTCAGTTTTCCTCCTTGGGAAATAAGAAATTTGGGCAGGATAAACTCAGGGTTTGCCCTTCTCTGATAGGGTTCCCAAAAGATTCACTGGACCTGAAGCAATTTGATAAGGGTTCCTGGAAGAGGGTCATCTGAAACTGGGTGTTCAAGTATGTGTAGGAGTTTGCCAGATGCCAGGCAAAAAGGGGCAGAGGGGGGGATCACCCACATCCAGAAACAATCTATTCTCTTGTCAACCTCAAGACAGATGTTTGCTAAGGGTCTACTCTTTGTTGGGAACTTCCTTAAACAGTACCAAACTTCTCTGAGTAGTAAAGACTGAGAATATGGCTTCCCATACTTTGCCCATGCCCAGCTACTATATGAAGGATGTTGGGTGACAGAGTAGAGGAATCTATTGTTCCCCCATCCCCTCAATGAAAATCTCAATTTCCTTCTCACTCCATTACAAAGTGCCAGAAATACCATAGATCACAGTAACATTTGGGTTCGATAAACTTGAAGAGAACAGTGCTTTGACAACCATTCATACCTTAGTATGAATTACTTGAAGAAGAGGGAAGTCTAAGGCAGGGAAGGAACTAAGAAATTATTTCAGAGGATTTCTAATTTTCTGCTGCCAAGTGATCATGGGTTCTTTTCTGAGACCTACTGAGGTATTGATGGGTATTCCCATTATTCCTTTTTTAGAACCCAAATCTCAGAGAAGAGGTGACCTGCCCAAGGTCACACAGCCAGGAAGGGATAGAGTTGGATTTGAAGATGAGCTAAGGGTGAATTTCTGACACAGTAGAAGTGAAAAAAGCTTAAATTGGAAGGGGGGACCCAACTCCAGTTGAGGGAGCACACCCAGATACTGAACTTCATGACCTGCATGCTCTCCACAGCACAACGTACAGGCCCAGCCAGGGCCCTGTGCCAGGCAGGAGCCACCCCACCCAGCCCGCCCTCTGGGATTAAGGAGGAGGCCTCCCCCAGGAGCCGAGCCAGAGCCTGTGGAGAAAATCCTCCCAGAGGGAAGGGCCCAGGCATCCGAGGCCAGGCTGTGACTAACAGGGTTTGTCAACCCCCACCCTGAGCCCCAGAGATACTCAGCTTTGGGCCAGGCATGCTGGTAGGAGGCAAGGCTAGGCAGGAAGATTCTCTCCTTTGCTCCTTCCCTCATTCAATCAATAAGCTTTGTTGAAGCCCTACTATGTGCCAGGTGTGCCTTCTATGTACCAGCCCTACAGCTACAGCAGGAAGCACGATAGACACTGTTCTTGCCCTCTTTCTGGAACTGACAGAGATGTGGTGAGGAGACAATATTAAAGCAAAGTCACTTTGAAGTCACAGCGTAGGACTTGAATCCAAAGCTAGCCACACAGTAGGGCTTTCCAACTTTCCCTCTCTGTGCCTCAGTTTCTTCACTGATAAGGCAGGAGTAATACCATCTCCCTTGGAGTCTTATAATGGCCTGGCACACAGAGAGATCCCCAGATGGGGCTGCTGGGATTATCATTAATGTCTGGAGATGTTAGAAGGTGAGGAGCCTTGCTGCCATCTAGGAGCAATCAAGACTCCTCCACTCTTGGTGATGGGCCCGATGGGCATGTTCCTGCCATTGAGATTGAAGTCCCAGCCTCTTTTCACCAGGAAAAGCTGAGGTTCTGATCTTGAAGTTTCAAAGCTGCTTAGCAGTGGTGGAGCTTGGAGATTGCCATGCCACACCCAGAACTTCCTGAGGGAAGGGACCTCAGGAAGCTTGAGAATCGGAGTCAAGGGTCCCCCAGCACATATAGACCCTGGGTTCTAGCAATACTGAAGCACAGTCCACACCTCTGCCCCTGAGCACACACTTGCCTTGCTCGCAGTGACAGCCCACTGCATGATATTCCCAAAAGGAATTCACTTCCAGGCATTGTAAGATCTAAATTGGAGGAGGGGTAGATTGCCTGAACGAGACAAAGGACCCAGCCCAGCAATGTGTGTGCCCATTTTATAGGCAGGTAACTGAACCCCCTTAACCAAAGTTTCCATGGCTAAAGAAAGATAAGACCCAGCCAAGCTCCTGACACTTGGTTTCCTTGCTCGGTGGCTACAGCAGCAGGAAGGAGAATGGGAGTTGGCATTTCCTGAGCTCTGTGCTGAGATGCAGGAGACTTAGGGACTCTTCCAAGAGCTTGGTTTGTTGAGAGATGATTCCAGGCTGACCCAAGTGGCCAAATTTTCTAAAGATGCTTTCTTCCCAAGTTACAGACAGTTCATAAGCATGCCACGTGGGAGCACCTGAGACAGCTGCTCTTCTAAACTCGGGTGGATTTAATGAGGGTGTGCCACCAAACACTTCCGAGTGTTATCTAACTCCATCCCCCCAGCCAGCCCAGCACCTGTGACTTTTCCCTACTTTAGAGGGCTCAAAGAGGGTGAGGGGCTTGTCTGAAATCACAAATCAGGGTGCAGGATTCCCCCGCCTCCACCAGGGACGATCAAGAGAGACAAGTGGTCTGGTATCCACGGGAAATATTTTTAAGAGAGAATATTTTTCTTCAGTTGACAACCCAAGCATGACCAAACTCATCCTCCCGCCGGATTCATTCCAGCTGGGGGGACCCAACATGCCCTAGGACCCAGGCTCCCGGGGTTGCCGAGTGGCGGCTGCTGATAAATCAGTCCCACGGAAGCTGACTCAAGTCAGGGCCTGTCCAAGCTCCTGAGAGGCCCTCAATCCCTGCTCCCTATGGGGATAGGTACACCAGTCCCCCGCACTGGACCCAGAGATAAAACCTCCCCCATTCTGAGCTCCCAGGGTAGTGGAGAGACCCTGGAGTTACCGTACCTGGCACTGGCAGACACCCTGGAGCCTGCGGGAGTTGTGTTTTCACTAGTCAGCTGCCGACCACCCCGTCAGGCCATGACTGCCCAGGGGAGGGGCAGGTTTGGTCTGTTCAGTGAGGGCCCCACACACAGCAGCTGCTCAGTTGGGGCCTGTGTACTGACCATGAACTGTCCCTCATCCCCATTTGACAGATGGGAAGACTGAGGCCTCCAGGGGCAGGAAGCTGCCCAGCTTTGAGGTCAGTCATCTTCTGTTGCCCAGGATCTCCAGCGGGAATCTCAGGCTGTGATTAGACCCCAGATGCCCCTACTAGGCAGGTGGCCCGATCTGCAGGAGCTGGATTTCCTCATCTGCTCAGAGCAACTTGGGAAGACCATCCAGGAGAAAGAGCTGATGACAGTGTGCATGGGCGTGCTCAGGTGAACCTCAGCCCAGGCTGAGGGGAGGGACTGGCTCAGGGGACCAGATGGCTTACCCGCCTGGCAAGGGAGGACTTTGGGGGAGTCTTTGAGGACCTATCCCTGGGCCGCCTCCTCCCCAGGCACAGGCGCAGGGTGTGGGGGGGACTCCCTTGTCCGCCTCCTCCTCTACCCCCCAAAACTCCCCCACCGCCTCTTCTGCACACATGTTCTGGCTGATCCACACCATCTCTTCCCACCACCTCTCCTCACGCCACAGCTCTGTATTTGGCCATTTCTATCGGGGACTTTTTGTCCCACTCCCCGCGGGCCGCCTGCTGCTGGCCCTGCTGCCCACATCAGACTCCCGCGCTTCTCGGGCCACTACAGGGACAGCAAACCCCAGGGAGGAAGGAGACAAGCGCTAGCCAGTGCCAAAAAGGCGACCGCGTGAATAACTAATGTCATTTCATTTCTCTCACAGGGTTCGACGATGATAACAGCTACCATTTGTGGAGCACGAGCCTTTTGCGCACATCATTGCAGCTCTCAGAACCGCGGTTCTAGAAAATAGGGAAAATAATAGGACTGGCCGTCATGGAGGCAGTTACGAGGATTAAGTGAAATGATCCATGTAAAGTGCTTAGCACACTGCCTTGCACGGAGCGCGGGCGTGCACGCCACGAGCACGCTGCCCAAGCTGCTGACCCGCCGGTGGGGACCCACAGGACCCCGAATACTTGGCTGAGGCTCCAATGGGGACGGCTGAGTGACCCCGCAGCAGGCCATGACTGGGGTGAAGGGCGAAGGCAAAGATGTGCATTTGTTTACCTGGGGACACAGTTAATTTCCCTTCGGAAGATGCCACCCACAGAGGGGGCCAAATTTTCTTTGTTTTTCTATAAAGTCAGCAAAACAGACCTTATCACCACCTTGTCCTGCACTGAAAATCCCCAAGACCAGATTCTAGTCCCCACGTGCTCAGGTGTCCCAAGCTCAGTGGGGCAGCTGCCAACCCCCACAGCAGCTCAAGGGCTGTCCCTTGGTTCTGGAAGCCACTACTCTGACCTCGAGCCCTTGGGAAGGTGGTTTCTGCCTGGCCACCTCCTGTCCCTCTGGTCCATCAGGGACATGGGGGGCAAAGGTCATGGGGGCCAAGGGTGGACCCTCTGGGGTGCTAATGACCTGGGTTATCAAATGGGAACCTACTTCACAGGTCACTAGGAGGATTAAGGGAGATAATGTGGGTGATCTCTTTAGCATATACAAGCCCTCAAAACAGGGGTGTTCTTAGAAGTATCACACTGTTCTTTAACAACCCAGAGTTTTGGAGGCAGCCAGAACTAGTCCTGCCAGGTGCCAGCTTTATGCCACAGGGCAGTTTCTCCCTCTCCTTGGGTGCCAGGGACTTACTCGCCCCCCCCCCCCCCCCCGCCTGCAGAGGCTGGGGGAACCTGGGGTGTGATCCCAGGCAGAGCAGAAGAATTAGAATTCCATGCGTATTTTTAACTCGAAGCTTATGTAAGGAGAAGTGTGGGCCCCAGAACACAATAGCAAATGACTCTCGCCCGAATCACCCTCACTGGATTCCGACAAAGGGAAATGTATTTTGGTTTTTCCTTTATTGGGGACCTGGAGGGAGGAGACGCCAATGTCTGACAGCTGCCACTCAGCTGGGGGGCAGGTCTGGAAATCACAAGGCTGGCCACCTCTTCTTGGTGCCTCTGTCCCTTGTCACCCACCCAGGCACGGTCAAGTCCCCCCACTCTCCTAGCGCCTGGTCTCTATCTCTGAGGAAGGCCAGCTCATCCCATGTCATTCTTCGTCATTCCTCAGGCTCCAGAGCCAGCCCAGGCACCAGGAAGGGAAGGGAATACCCCCAAATTCCACCCACTTCTCCTGCCCTAGGGCCCCCATCCTGATCTAAGCCCCTACCATCTCCTGCCTGCAGCAGCCACCTTACTACTCTCTACTGACAAGCTGGTGCCCCAGATTATTTTCCCTGTGAGTCAGGCAAGCTTCCTGAAGCACCAGCCAGAGCAGGGCCCTCGGCTTAAACCTTTCATGGCTCCCCAGTCCCCCAAGATAAAGTCCTGGGCTTCACATGACTCGGCTCCTTCCCCCTTGGATCTTCAGGCTCATCTCTCAGCACCCCTGATATACTACACAGTCGTTCAAGAAGCCCTAAGCCTCCCCACCTC
This sequence comes from Talpa europaea, assembly GCF_964194135.1. Lineage (NCBI taxonomy): Eukaryota > Metazoa > Chordata > Mammalia > Eulipotyphla > Talpidae > Talpa > Talpa europaea. Next base: position 17,004,485 of record NC_140082.1, on the reverse strand, counting down.
CACACCTCTGCTCCTGATGTTTCTTCTGCCTAGAACACCCTCCCCTCCTCACCCCTGCTGACTCCTACCATCCTACCTGGCTGTCAGCCCTGTGGTGATATTTCTCCAACGCCCCTACTCTGAGGTACGTGACCCCCTCCCCGCTCCCAGATGGCACCTCACCCCCAGACATCTTAAGCATGATGATACCGCCAACTACCACCTAGCTGCTGCAGGGAAGCACTAACACATCTCACCCTGGCAGAGGGGGATCCTGAGTTCAGGGCAACAGGCTGCCAAGGAGAGAAAACATCATGGGAGGAGTCAGATGATCGAGGTCTGTATTTCAGTCCCTGGCATGCCCCGCAGGTCGACCTTGGGCACGTCACTTTCCCTCTCTGATCCTCAGCTTTCTTCTCCACAAAATGGGATAAGGATAGCACCCAGGACTTCACCCCACACTCCACATGGAATCCTTCTGCAGGGCCCTACAACCCCAAGGAGGAGCCTGAGCCAGATCCCCTCCTCCAGGGAGGCAGACAGGACTTGGGGGGATCCACAGACTCTGGGCTCTGGGCAGGAACAGCAAATCTAAGTCAGATGTCAGGCAGCATAAAGAGGGTCTGCACAGCCAATAACAAACCAGGAAAGTGCAAACCCAAACCCCACCTACCCCTTCTCCATACTCAACAGCTTTGGGCGACCCCCAACACTGGGTTCAGAAGCCTAGAGTCAAATCCCACCTCAGTCTGCATCGCAGCTCTGCCCTTCCTCAGTTCCATGGCCTTCGGGAACATCCCCTTGCTGACCTCAGTTTCCCCATCCTCAGAAGAGGACAGCAACCACTCTGCAAGCAAGATCAGAGGAGCCTGTGTGGAGACCCCAGTGGCTTCCACTCTCTCTCCAATCAGCACACAATAGGCACCTGATAAGGACTGGTTAAATATTTTAATGAATGACTTACATTCTCATCTCAGCTTTTCACTTGCTTGCTGTGTGACCTTGGGCACCTTTCTGGGCCTACTTGGTCTTCTTTAAAATGAAAGGTGGTGGGTGGATAGAAAACCCCCTGACTCTGTCACTCTGCGTCAATAAGATTTGATATTCAATGTAGACAGGAGGCTGGAGCAAGAGCCCTCCCCAAAGCAGGAACACTAAGACACCTTAACCTAAGCCCCGGGAGCCAGCACCCATCCACAACCCCAGGGGTAAGGGTTTGAGAGCCAAGAGCCAGCAGCCCAAGTGACACCACACCCAGACCTCTCTCAGGGCTAGGAGACCAGGCACTCCTTAACCCAGACCTCTGCCTGCATCATCCCTACCTCTGCTCTAACCTCCCGTCAGTGACAACTTCTAGTGATGGTGTCACTGTGACAACTGAGAAACGGGAAAGCTGAGCACATCTCTACACCTGTCAGCTCCAGGGACATAACAGTGCACAGACTTCAGGCTCCCTTCAGGCTGATGTCACCGCCCAGGACACCAGCCTATCTTGCAGAGGAAGAGACTGAGGTTTAGGGAGGAGATATCATTGGCCAATGGCACACAGCTGGTCAATCCCAAGTCTGTGTGATAATATCAAAGTCACATGAAAAAGCAAAATTTCTTGACCCAAGTGGTGGGTGCTACCTCTCCCCCCCTTCTTCTCACACCAGGTATGCACAAGCACTTGCGCTCGCTCGCTCTCTCGCTTGCTCTCTCTCTCTCTCTCTCTCTCTCTCACTCTCTCTCTCATAAGCACTTTCACCTTTGAAGCAAGGTCCCCTGGCTCACAGATGGAATGAGAACAATCTGGGGTGACGCAGCAGCCCAAGAGGAACCCCCTGGCTGGTCAGTGCTTTCTCCATGGACACTGCTTGAGCATTTCCATGTCTGCCCCATTGGACCATAGCAGTGGTGGGTGGGGGAGGCAAAAAGTATGCGCAAGGGTGTCTAAGGGGCAGAGGGCTACCCCACCAACAATCCCAGGAGGCCCCACCTTTCTGGGCTCCACGAAGGTGAAGGAGGGAGCCTCACTCCAGCAGCTGGGGCAGCTTGGTCTGGTGAGACACTCAGCCTGGACCTGGAAGCCTTGGGAAATTAATTGGGGTTGACTGGGCTGAGGGCGGCTGTCATTTAGATTGAGAACTGGTTGAGGGCTCCACTGAGGTGAAGCAACAAGGGCATCGTTCAGACCAGGTTGCTGAGAGCTGGGCTCAAGCCTTGAAATGGGGAGGGGGGTTAGAGGTGGAATTCTGGGCACTTGCCCCATCCCTGAAGGAGGAAGTGGGATGGTGTATAAGGACCAGAGTCCACGGGATGGACAGGCCCCCACTCCAGCCTGAGCACCTCTTTTTGGACCCCTTTTCCTGGCTTCTCCAGTCACACAGCCAGTGATCTGTGACAGATGCAGCACTGTGCACCCCGACTCCGGGCCACTCCTGGCCTGGATGCCAGAGACCCTTCAGCCCACACTCTAGTCTGATGGCATGCCCAGCGGTGCAGTGCCAGCACTGTGCAGGGGCAGCACTGCGTGGGAGTCAGGGCAGCGATTTCAGTCTTGGCTCTGCAGATGGTGACTCCTCCAGGCCTCAGTTTTCTCACCCATGAAATAGGGGTGGAGACAGTCTTATTTTCATAGGGTCACTAAGCGGGACCAGTGAAGATGCAAGCAGAGCTCTGAGCACACTGCCAGGCACCGAGGATGCCCTGAGAGATAAGAGCTGCTATTAGTATCACTTGAATGATTATTCTCTTGGAAACTCTCCAGCCCCATCTGCAGCACAGCTCTTCACACTCTGTTCTCACCACAACTCAGCCCCATAGTATTGGACCCAATGCTGGGTGGCCCTGGCGGGACTCTGCCTCTCTGAGCCCAGTTTCCTCACCTGTACACCAAGGTGTAGCACCAGTGCCAACACCTCACCAAGCATCCAGCACTCTGCCTGGCATGTGGTAAAATATTCAACAGTGATTTTTATAAAATAAGACAAACACACATGCATCTCTAAAAAATTAGAACCTCACGGCTTTGAGCCCATTGGAGGAAAGATCCGATTGCGTGACAAATCTGCATGCTAAAAAGCATGTTTTTGAGGAATTGATGTTGGAGTGGAGTTTCTTGGGGCATCTGCCCTCCTGGCCCATCCATGGATCTGTGGGAGATTCATGATACTTCCCATGTTGGGGGAGAGGGGGGTCCTGCTAGTGACCTGCTTACCCAGGTAAATCCCCTTAGAGGTGATGCATCTCCAGGGAAGGGCTTTGCATGGAGATCAGTTGTGAGACAGTTGCGTGCTTTAGAGACAGAGGCTTGGGCTTGAATCCCAATCCTGTCAGCCCCAGGGGGCGTAATCCTGGATCAACTACTTGGACTCCATTTGTCTCCATTTACTCACCTAAAAATGAGTTTGGCTGTGGTGCAAGAGGTTAAGCTCAGCACTATGAAGCTATCAGAAGCCACAGCAGCACAAGTTCAATCCCCGGCCAGGGAGCTACCCACATGGCGCAGCAGACCTCTCCTGTCTCACCGACTGCTCCCCTTAGCAGTGTACTTCAGTAGATCTGCCTGTTCTGCTCCCCACTCTGCCTCTGGTGATTCATCTCACTCCCCATACCTCTGGCCCACACCCCAGCTCTCCTATGCATAAAAAAAAATAAATCTTTTCCTAAAAAATGAGTTTGGCTATTAATTCCTTGCAAAGAGGAGGATAAAATGCTTGGTACCCAGGTGATGCTTAATATCCTATTACCATAACTACTTCCCCCAACCTGGGCCTGGGGCAGCCTTTGAGGAGTCTTTGAGACAGTGATGGGCTAAAGCACCACAACCAAATTTGTGACCCCAGCTGTGTGCTGGGTGTGGGGCTCAGAAATGTGACCCCAACAAGAACTCCCAGGCTGCTGGAGAGATGTTCTGGTAAACACATAACTCAAAAGAGAATTCAAAGGAGAATACATTCACTGCCAGAGTAAGAGGCAGTCCTGCACCAGGGCACCCAGAGGATAGGTGGGGGTCCAGGAAGATGGCAGAGGAGAGGACACAGCAGGAGAGCGTAAGGACGAGCACAAAGTTTTGCAGGGAGAAGAGGAGGAAGGGCACATGGAACTGCCCTGGGACTGTTGTTGAAGAGTAAGAAAAAGGTTAGCCGGGGGCCCTAATTTGGGGGTGGGAGTCTAGCCCAGGGGCCCTAATTTGGGGGTGGGGTGCAGAGAAACACAAGAGAAGAGGAGGCTGCAAAACTTAGTTTTGCCCAGGAAGCGCTTGCCTTCATTCCTGAGAGCCAAGGAAGGTTTCTGAGTAGGGGAGGGGCCTCAAGAACCTGTCAAAATTAGTAAAAGTTTTGTGCCTCATCATTTGGGCCTTGGCATAGGATACCTGACTTAGAAACACACTCCCTCGTTGGGACAAGCCCCTTGCAGTCTCCAGCGCTAAGCTAGAGGGGGGATCAGAATCCCACCCTGTGGGAACACTGCTCTGAGAGCTAATGCAACTGGACCCACCTTGGCCCAACCTGGACCCTGGATAAACCCAGCTGGGGTCCTACGCCCAACCCTGCCATGTCTCAGCTGCCGGCCCCTGCGAGGGACTTTGTCTCTCTGTGCGCCCACCTCCCCTCCACACAATGGACGTGAATTGCCATGCCCTGTGCTTTTACATCAAGTCCTTTCTGAGGCTACACATGAAGAAATCAAGGCACTAAGTGGAAGGGAGAGCATCCCAGATCAGGCAGCCACAAGCAGAAGGGTTGAGGGAAAGTCATTTGTCTGTCTCCCCATCTGCAAAATGATATCATACACCTAGAGGAAGGCAGGGCTCTGAGAGAATGACATGAGAATATTAACAAAACAGACAATAATTACAGTTAACCCATGTTCATTCTTCTAAACTCACTAATTCTTCACTGTAACCCTGGAGGCGTTTCATTCTCTTAGCCCCATTTCACAGATGAAGAACCTGTCAGGGGCAACAGATGGTGGCCCATGGGTCAAATCCGGCCCACCACCTGCTTTCATAAATAAAGTTTTATTGGAAAACAGCCCCACTCATACACTTACATTTTGTCTCTGACTTTTCATGCTACAATAGCAGAGTTGAGTAGTTGTGACAGAGATTATATAACCCACAAACCTAAAATATTTATGATCAGGTCCTTCACAGAAGAGGTTTGCCAGCCCCTGGACCAGAGGTTAAGAGAGGTGATGGTCCTTGTCCATGTTCACACAAGTAGGAAGAAGCCACCAAGTACCCAATAGAGCCAAGCATTCAATATATGCTCCCTAAATGTGTTTGTGTGTAAGTAACACTGCTGATCTCTGTAGACTCACACCATGACCCTCAATGAATCAGAAATGTCCTCCTCAATCACAGTGGCCCTGGTCTTCTTAAAAATCAACAAAACATTAAAACATTGACCAAGGAGGCAGAGATTGTTTTAAAGAATCATTCTAGATTGTGTCCACAAACGCAACAAAAGAGGAGAAAGGTGGGATCTCCAAGGCACAGGTGATGGGCCGCTCCCAGAACTCACTTCTGCACAGCCTCTGAGCACCCATCACAGCTCAGCCTTAACTCTGGCAAGGACAGGATGATGGGTGAAGTGAACAGTGACAGCACAAGCAAGCAGGATCTGAGTGGGCAATGGTGAGAGAAGCAACCCTAGGGTTGGCTCAGAATCTTCTCACTGGCTGGTTCTATTCATCTCCTTGATGGCTTTATGACAGCCAAGGTCACACAACTAGAACTTAAGGAGCTAGAATTCAAACCCAGGCCTCTATGAATCTACCCCCTCCCTGCTATGGGGTCTGCCTGACCTGGGGGAGAGAGATGGGTATAGTAATAGAAGTTGATCTGAACTAGAAAGGGGAAGGTTGGTCATTTCCATTGAAACAAAATGGAACAAAGCCCCTGGGGTGCCCAGTGTCTGGCATGCCCATCCTCAGTCCCCACCTCTGAAAGGTTCCAGCAGGTCCAGGCTTTGGCTTTCTGAGGAGAAGTGTACCTTCTAAAACAAACCCCAACTTGCATTCCCTCCAGGCTGGGAACAAGGCCTATCTCTGCAAGAGCATGATGTGCAGCTTCAATTTATTACTATCCTCTCTGGGTTGCCATCTCCAATAAGCAGCAGGAACCCCAGCTGCCAGGTCTGTGACCTGAAGAAACCAAGTGCGGTCCCCAACCCAAATGAGGCTGTCGACTGTCAAGAAACATTGGTTCATCTGTACATTGGGCATGGAAGCAGAGATGCTGATTGTTCAGCCCACTGGGCCTACAACACCCAGAGTGTGCCTCTGGGATTAACTTAAGTAGGTGGGGTGTAGGCTCTGAAGTGAAGGCAGGGGCTACCACAGTTCTTCCAGGCAGGGAGTGTGGGAAGAAGCAGGCACAGAGGTGGGTAGCAGATAACTAACTCAACCCTGGCCTCACCTTCTGTCAAATATTCTCTGGACAGGACACATTTTGCAAAACCCACACCCTACCTCTTGGAAGGATTTCTAGATTTGACCTTTGTCTCAGATGTGGAGAAGCAGAATGAAGAGCCAGTGTCTCATCTCCTATTCCAGAAGTCACAGTCCCTTGGCCCTGTGAAAGGTAGAACTGGACCCTAGGAAGTCTGAGCTGGCAGGTACTGTAAGCTGAAGAAACTAAGGCCAGAAAGGTAAATCAGGAGCAGAAGTGGGACCAGATCAAAGTATTCTGGCCAATCTGCCTGCCAAAGTCCGCACTCAGTTCTCTTCTTACTCAAAAAGTTTAATAATGGAGTTTTCAGTAGGCTGTCACCAAGTGATGGCCACACTGCTCCTGCCAGCTCTCCCACTGCTGTCCCTTTTCCCTTTACCTGACTAACTCTTTCATATCCTCCTTCCTCAACCAGGTCTCTTTAAGTCCTTCAGTGGACTCCAGTGCCCCCCATGCTGTAACCCATGATGCTAACCCCAACTTCTCATAATTCCCCTACTTTTGGTCATAGCACCTAGCATGTGGGTTGCATGAAATCAGGGGCCTCATCTCCCCTATTCACCACTGTGGGCCTGGGGCATGGCACAGAGCAAACCTTCAATCAATTGGTGCTGACTGCATCAATTTCTGGGCACAGGAACAAGCCCTAAAGAATTATCAAAGGAAGGAAGATTCAAACCACATCACCTGAGCCTCCAGGCAGATCTGAATATGAACTTCACAAGGCTTCCTGCATGCCAAGGACAAAAGAGTTTGCCCACTGTCCCACCCCAAAATATACTGAGAGGGGTCACACCCCCTCAAAAATACCCAGAAACCAAGAAATTGTAACCCTTACTCTCCATGACCCCAGAGCAGCCAACAGACTTCCTTTAAAGTTTGGAGATTAGAATTCCTCCATTTTATTTTAGACCCTACAGGTGTGAAGAAGCCACGAGATACAGGTGCTGTTAGTGAGGAGACAAAATCAGAGGACCCCTTGACACAAGCTGACAAATGCCAGCAATTTCCTCCTTCCTGAGGATGGCAATCTAGGGATGCCCCTCTCTCAATCAACACCCCCAACAGCCCACCCTTCCTGTCCACTGATCCCGAGCCTGGACACCCTGGGATAACCCCTGAGATGACTTCTAAGTTGATGCAAGGCCTCAGAATTCATTAAATTAGTCTCCAATACTCTAATGCCTTCTTTCTTTTTTCTTCCTTTCCATGAACAGGACCCACACCCCAGACACCATTCTAAATGATTCATGGATATTACTGCATCGGAGCCTCCTATCAACCTTCGGCAGGAGGGTCTGTCATTCCCCTTTAAAAGATCCAGAAACAGGTTTAGAGAGGTAGGACAACTTGACCCAGGCCACATTGCTGGGGAGCAACTGAGGCAAGATAAAGCCACATCAGTTTCCAAAGGCTCTTCTACATTTTCCCCATGCAGGTAAAAGACGGAAGAGGAAGGGGAAGGGAAGAAGGTAGAGAGAAGGAACAAAGGAAGGAATAAAAATTGATGCCCATCCTTCAAAGGCCTATCACCCTCCCCTGCTTCTCAGCCTCCTACTCTGTATCTGGAAACACCTGCCTATATCCTGAGGTGCCAAGGGTAAGGAGAAGCTGGCACACACACCATCTGATGGGAAAGATGATCCAACGTAGGTCTCACCTACAGGAAGGGTTTGAGTCCTAGGGAAACAGGTCCCCAGGTTGGTGAGCAGTGCAGAGACGAACGTGTTTATCTTCTGGTACTTAGCTCACTCACCTGAGCACAGCTAGTGCAGAGGTGGTTTCCAGCTGCCTGGCCTCATATCTGTGAGCTGAACAGGACTTTTACCCAAACAACCCACCCAGGGTATAAATCAATGATCTCGGGGACCCTACAAGTTCAGGGGCTCTATAAATCTAGAACTGGGCTATCCAGTATGGCAGTCACTAGTCACAAGAGACTTAAAAATTTTTTTTGCCTCTGCCCCCACTGGTGGGACTTTTTAAATTTAAATGAAATCAAATTTAAAAAAGTAATTTCTCTTTCATAACTAACCATATTTTAAGTGTTCAACAACTGTCTATGACCAGTGGTTACTACGGGACCAGGTAGGTATAGGACCTCTCCAATATCGCAGAAAGTTCTATTGGATGGCACTGTTCTAAAATTAGGATCTACAGTCTCCCAATCTACATCAGTAGTTACCAACTAGTTTTCTTGCATAAGTCAAGACCCATCATTTTCCAAATATGAAGTTTCCACAGACTGAAGTAAATTTGGGACTGGAAGGAGCAATGTAAGTGTCACTTTTTCAAGATTTATCAATCACCTGAGACTCCCACCAAAACATATTTCCTCTTGAGTTCATGGCAGACATTGCTAATCAACTGCAGCACTCCCTCCTGTGCAACCTGACCCAGCCTGAGTCTTTCTCAACACAATGCTCTGCACAGCCAGAACTAATCAATCTAGATTACCACCTGACATTTCATCTATAAATCTGACCAAGTCCAATCACTGAGAGGAAGAAACTGTGGCCCCATGAAACAAAGCAACTTGCCCAAAATCAGACAATGAGTCAAGGCTAAGCCAGGATTAAAATTCAGATCTCCTGCCTCCTATTCTCCTCCACTGAATCTCCCCCATCATCATTGAATACTCATTGGCACAGTTCTCAAAAAGAGGTCTAGAAATGCAGAGCTTGAAGACTAAGAGCAATGATAATAATAGCAATAATAATAATAATAATGTTAATGTATTAGTCATCCATGTAACTAGGCCCAAATTTGTTTTCACCAGTACCTTCCTTTATTCTCAAGACAACCTACATATCATTATTCCTTCTTCCAGATGATGAGTAAAGTGAGATTCCGAGACCCAAGGGGACCCGCCCAAGGTCATGCGATCACCAAGGGGCTATCATAATCTGACATTGACCTCCAAAGAACAAGGAAACACGCAGCCCTCACCCTGACCTAGGCAATGCAATCTCTGGCCTCATCTTACAAGATTTGCTCAAGTCAAGTCCTCTCTAGCCAGTGCAGTGGCGGATCCTACAATCCTTACACACAAGCAGTAGGAATGTTGGTCTCGAGTAACCTGAAGGCGAGGGAGAGTCTCACCCTCCATCATTTACTTAGCACCCAGAGTCAGGAGTTTGAAGGGCATTTTTTCCAAATGGAGAAACTGAGGCTCAGATAAGGAAGGTCTCTGGTTTCCAGGCCAGTGTGCTTTCCATTATGTAAGTTGCCAGGTAGAGAACCACGTGGACTCAAGGTGTGAGACCTTGAACAAGGCATTTAACTATCTGGGCACTAGTCCCCCTGCAATAGGACTCCCTGCTTTAAGGGTTCTAGGCCCTGCTTTGGGCAGAGAACACACAAAACATGTGCAGATGTGTGTAAACAGGAAAAAAAGGATTGATTGTTGTCATCATCACCCAAACATCACTGTACAAATCTGCTTCTAACTTACTCTTAAATATACCCATAAAATGTGTTTCCCATCCAGAAAATCATAATAGCAGTAGTTTCTATTTATTGATCAGGTCTTCTGCGCTGAGCTCTGTGCTAAGTACTTTCCATGTATCAAATGGCCACCAACTAATTTCTGGGTTTGGGTGTTTTTATTTTTGTTTCATTTTTATGAGCTATGAATTTTCTTTTTCATATTTTTTTATGGTTGCAAAAAAAAAAGAAGTTTCCTTCATGATGAATGAAAATTACATGAAAGCAAATGTCCATTCTTAAAGTTTTATCAGAACACAGCAAAGACCACGCCTTTGCACATTGTCCGGAGCAGCTTTTGCATGACAAGGGGTGGGGGGGATTAGATAGTTGTGACAGAGACTTGATGGCCTGCAAAGCCCAAAAGATTTAACTATCTGATCCTTTACAGAAAAAGTTACAGAAAATTACTCCCATTTTACAGATAGGAAAGACTGAGGCTCAGAGAAAGGAAATGATTCAGCTGATGCCTCACAGCTGGGAAAACATGTTGCTAGATTTAAATACCGGGGAGAAAACACTAACCTCAGATTCTATTTCTGGAGTAGACCATTGGGGACTTTCAACAAAATAGCAGGACAAGACACAGACACATTATCAGGCCCCTGCTGGAAAAACCAAGTCCAAATCTACTTCCCGAGGCTTCTCAGATATAAAATAAGGACAGTGGAAAAGGATGATAAAAGTCCTCATGCCTGGCCCTCCCCAGCACTCTCTGCCTTGGAGAGAAATCACTGCTGCAGGTTCGAGTCCCAGTGACGGGGACAGTCACGGGCAGCCCACCCCCAGCCGCCCACAGCCCCACACCTGGCCCAGTGGGCACCAGCTAAGCCCATATTCACCCCACTGCTTTGCCACCTCTCAGTAGAGAAATTGCCCAAGACTAATTGCAAGTAATGTTTAATTTTATCAGGGATAATTACATGAAATTAATTTGGCTTCTACCTGAAGCACTTTGTTACCATTTGCTTTCCAAACCAACCACACATGAGCCTGGGGTGGCAGAAGGGAGAAGGGGCTGAGATCTGGACTGTACAGGCAGCAGGCATTAGAAAGTCATCAAATAAACAGAAGGCTAGCTAGCACTTAAGTGAGCACCAACTGTATGCCTGTGAGAAATGCTCCACAGCACGTGATCATTTAACCTCAGGGCAACCCTGCACGTGGGCATGTTAAGCCGCCCCCACCCGCCATTTACACAGGGGGTCGCTGGGTCCCAGATGATCAAGGACAGACATCTGCATGCTGTCAAGGGGAGGGCCAGGCTCTGGCTGAAGCCCAGCTTGGCCATTCCTAGCTGTTGATCTTGGACAAGCCAGTCTACCTCTTGGGCCTCAGTTTCCTCACCTATCAAATAGGAATAAGGATAGTAAATTAGGTAGTGGTTTAAGGAGTCAACAAGAAAGTGCAGATGACGTGCTTGGCAAGTCAGCAAGTGCTCAATGGATGCTGCTATCACGATCACCATCACCATCATCTTCAGACAGCACTGTTTGCAGGCTGGGCTCCTACCGCCGCCAGGCCAGATTTGAGGCTGGGAGTGGGAAAGGATCAGGAGAAGAGTTTGGGGGAGGCCCAGCTTTCTCAGCCTCCTCAAGGAAGCCCCGCATATATATTTTCTAAGCCAAGAAGTACATCTGCAGCCCCAAATGGGCCTTCCTTCCCCAAGTCCCAGCCCCCCCAACCCAGCTCTCCAGGAGCCCCGTTTGGGGGCACAGCCTCCCCCAGGGCAACAAGAAGAAAAGGGGGCCCCTCTCCCACAGCTGCTGTCGTTGCCAGCCTGAGGGGGGTCTGGAGCCGCTCTGAAAGGCCGCCGGGCGCCGGGGGGTTCATTCAGCTGTTTTCGGGTGGCTCCAATGAGTTCATTTTACCACGGCAGAATATTAAGCAGCTCCTGGGGAAACAGATGCTGGGCTTTGGTTTCAGAGGGAAGGAGGAAGGGAGGCCACAGGCCTGCGAGGGGAGAATTCAAGTTCCGCTTCAGGCAGTTCCAAAGACCTTTCCAGGCTCAGCTTGGCCTGAGTGGTTGTTACGGTGACCAGTGAGCAGGGGGGTGGGGGGGACCAAATACAAGGCATCGTGAGGGACCCCAGGCTGGCACCTTGAATATATCCCTTCACTAAGTCCTCACAGTTACCCTATGAGGTAGGAACTCTACTGCTCCCATTTTATAGATGAGAAAACAGAGGCACAGGGCAGCAAAGGGACTCACCCAGAGGTCACACAGCAAAAGAGACATTATGATTCAAAACCCCGGGCCCCCAAAACATCTTGGTCTTTTTAATCTACTTGATTTGTTCACCACCCATGGTGCCCCCTCAGGGCAGACACAGAGCAACCATCTCCGTATAGAGCTGGAGCTGCCTCCTCCGTGTGTTTAGATTTCCTTCTGCTCTGTAGAGAAACAGCCCCCCTTTCTATTATTCTAATAATAATCCCTGGTGTCTGAACAGCGTTTTCAGAGCCTGCAAAACACATCTGGGTGTATCACTTCCTCTAAGCTTCACCACAGCTTCCCCATTCCAGACAAGGAAACTGAGGCCCAGCCAGCAGGGTAGATCTCAGAGCCAGGAAGCAAACCCATCTGCCCCCTCGGCAGATCAGTCTCAAGATCCAGACTCATGCCACTGCCAACCATGGAAGCTGGCATTCCTTCCCCACCACCCCAACTAAAAGCGCAGAAAGGTGAAGTAACTTGCCCAGAGCCACCCAGCCTGGCTTCCAAGATCAACCCCTGGCACTGAGCTGGGGTAGTGACCCTCGGCTGCCAGCTCTTACCAGCTCCCACCGGGAGCCCTCGCATTCCTGGTCATCCAGAGAGGAGTGGGAGATCATGGGGCATCTTCCCTTTGAGACTGCCTTGGTGCCTACATTTTTCCCTTCATGACTAGCAGTGATAATGATAATAGCTAATGAAACTTAGCAGATTTGAGTCACTGATCATAAGGCTTTGTGTGTATGAACAGATGTAGTCCCCATAGAAACCCATGGGGTTGGCACTGCTATCACCCTCACTTCACAGATGAAGCTCAGAGATAACATTCATCATCACTCCCACATGGGCCCACGTGCCGGGGGCAACTCTGCCAAGTGCTCACCTGAGCCACTGCTGGACCCAAACCCCTGGGACCCCGAGGACACCCAGCCTCATGCACCCTCTCTTAAGTCCTATTTCATAGACCATGCATCTCGCCATTGCCCTGGGCAGCTCCGCCGTGATGGAGACCCAGTGAACACAAAGGGCAGGTTTTGCATCTATTTTCCTGTTTTCAGGGACTGGCAGCATCCCCAGGCTTCAAGACAGCCTGGCCCAGTGAACAGAAAGATGGAGGGGCAGATCACTCCCACAGGAGGGTCCTTTCCCTGTGTATACCTCACCCTTCTCATCTGTAAAATGGGTCAACATTAGTAACTGCTTCACAGGAGTGTGGAGATGCCGGGAGTAATTGGTGCATGCTTAGCTCTCAAACTTCCCCAACTTCAATGGCTCAGAGTGGTATTCTGAGTCCAGGCGCAGCCCCAAGTCAGGCCTCTCCTCTTACTGGACCTAGGGGAGAGGGGGTCACTCTCTTCCTGGCATACAGTAAGCAAGGGAATAGAAGAGCTGGGCCCCAATCCCACCCCTAACTATCAGCAGTTGGAAACTCACCTCCTCATGGGACCTCCTGGAACTCAGGTTCCCTATCTGTAAAGTGGGCCATCTTCTGAGCCTAAAGCCTGCCACAAACCCCATCCAAATGGAGGGCATGTGGAGCTCAGCATGACTTAAATGCTCAGTATGTGCTGCTGGCACCAAAAATCCAGCTTGACAGTCATCTAGGGAGTCTACTGTGACTGCCCCCCACCCCAACCTAAGCACCCACCATGGAAGTGGTTTTTAGTCTAAAACCTTAAAAAGGGAGTCCTAGACCTCCCCTGCCTCACCCTCTGCTCCCCTCAGCAGTGTTTCACAGTAGATCTGCCTGTTCTGCTCCCTACTCTATTGCTGGTGAATCCTCTCACCCCCCACACCTCTGGCCTACACCCCAGTTCTTATATGCATAAATAAACTAAATCTTTTAAAAAAAAAAAAATAAGGAGTCCCAATGTCAAAGTCTCCCTGAATCTAGTAAGAAAGGAAGAAGTGCCCAAACCCACAGGCAGGGGCTGGGCACCAAAGGGTTAAGCTCAGCTCTGATTTCTCCCGAATGGCAGAGACAGAAGCCAAGGCTGCCCCCTGCTCCCTGCTGCCTGAAGCCTGACCTCTGACATTTCCACTCCCAGCCGCACTTGCATTTAAAAAAAGGGAAGGAAAAAAATTAAACCATGCACACAGACAAACTTAGGTTGGGTAGAAGTGGGGGGGTGGCAAGGAAGAAGGAGGGGTGCTGCAGATTTCCTTTAGCAGAGTTCTGCTCACCCAAAAAAACATTTTTTTTTTTCAAAGAAAGGCCCAGAAGGGAGGCAGTAGGGGGAACAGGAGAACAGAAAGGTGGCAGACTAGCCCTCCAGAATCACCGGACACCACTACATTTTCTGATTAATTAACCCTGAAAGGGGCCTCTCTCCCAGCTCTTCCTGGGGGAGGTTCTGGCTGGCAGAGCCCCATTTGCACAGGAGGGCAGCCTCTCTGGGGGGGATTCACTTAGAGGTCCCAGGGGGAGCCCAATCCCCTCTCCCCTCTCGAGGACACACTGTAGTTAAAACCAAGGATGATAAGGAATTTATCAAATGAGATTTACACAGGGAAACCCTAATTAAGAGGTTAGTCTCCAGTTTAATTGCCTTCAAACCTAGGCAGGCAGGCCCAGGCAGATGGATTTTCAGTCTGACCTCATTAAAAAATAATAATAACCAAATAGAATACAGAGTAAAATCCAAAACCCACAACATGGCTAACAAGTGGGGAATAAGGGGTATGACGGGCCAGGCCCGGCCTGACCCAGACTGCTATCTCCTGCACCCCCGGCTGGCCTTACACCCCTGAGCTTATGGCCCTTGCCTCATCTTCTCTCCTCTCTTAAAAACAAGTGGTTCTGGACTCCTGCTCCTTGAGGCCTTTTCTTCCCCAGCCCCTGTTCCCCTGGAAGCTGGCATACCGGAATATAAATTGGAAGCATGCATGCCCCCCCCACACACACACACACAAGGCAGACGCCACATACCAGACAAAACGACTGCAGGCCTGGTCATCTGGGGTTAAGAATGGTTTTTGTTTTTGGCAGGGAGTGTGGAGGAACCCAAAGGAACTGGCCAGGACAATTGTTCCAGGAATGAAAGGGAGAGAAGGAAAAAGAGGAGGGGGAGACAGCAGGGGAGAGGGAAACAGAGCCAATACCTGGGGTACCACAGCCAGTTACTTTCTCTGTGCCCCAGGAACTGGTGTGCAAATAATTTTTGCACCTGGTTATGGAAACAAAATGGGAATATGGCTGTACCCCATTCTAGGCAGGTAAGACTTCTGCTTCACCTTCTTCACTACCCTATCTTTGTTTGATGAAACTATATGTGAATGCTTAAGGCAGACAGTCAGAAGAGATTTCCTTCCAAAAGCAGAATCCAGGAGAAATCTCCAGCAAATGGGCTTGCCCACCATCACACGGATTTAGGGAGACGGAGACACACACACACACACACACACACACACACACACAGAGGCAAGAAGAAAGTCCTACAGGGTACACTGTCCCCAGCCGTGACCCAGGACAAGGACAAAGCAGCAGGTAAGAGTTATGGGGCTTCCTCCCAGCCAGGCAGGGTTTTTAAGGGCTACACATACTTGGTCTTATAACCACCCATGAAGAACTCATCACAGTCCCCATACAGAATAGAAGGTGTGATTAATATTTTTGTGCATATTATTAGCACTGTTGTCATGATTTTTAGAAAGTTTCCTAATACTCGCAAGGGACTGATTTTTCAAACCCTACACAACAGAGCATATAAGAAATGGGTACACAGGGTGAGGACACTGAAAACTCAAAGGGGTTCCATAAAATGCAGTTTTTGTCGCGGATCCATTTTCTCACTTGACGTTGTTCTAAAACATCAAGCTGTCTGGGGAACTGCTAACCCCAGTTGTCGCCATCCCTCTCCCCACCCCACCCCTATAGCACCCAAGATCACCCGTCAGAGTTCTGCAGGTAAATTCTCACAGCCCATTACAGAAGGCGTAATCCCACAATGGAATACCTGCTCCCCTACTTTCTGCAGCATGCCACCCCTCCACATCTAGGTCCCCAAGTCCTCCTTCCCGGAGGTGGGAAGCACTGTATTTATGTCAAGGCTTAGGGACCTGCATGATGGGCTAACCACTGAGATTTTCATTAATTCCAATAATCCCTCCATGACCCTGTTTTTTGTTTTTATTTTTGTTTTTGTTTTTGGTTTTTTTTGTGGGACCCTCGCCGGTGGCCGGGGAACGAACCAGAGCTGCAGAGGCTGTGGGCAGCTTCGCAGCCCAGTGCTCAACTGCTGCGCCACCAGGGGAGGCCCTCCATGACCCTGTTTAACCCAAAAACTAGAAAAGGAAACTGAGGCCAAGGGTGGTAAAAGAATCCAAGAGGGAACAGAGCTGCTAGGAGCAGTGCTGGGGAAGGAGAGAGGGGAGGAGCAGACCTGGGAGTTCCAATGTCCAAAGCTTCCTCCCTTTCTTACCCACCCCTGCAGAGGTGGAGGCTCTGATCCCTGACCCTGAACTAGCCCCACCTTGCTGGTGAAGAAACCCCCTTCATCCCTCCTAGGTCTCAGGGGCATTACGGTGGCACTCACAGGGATGTACCCCTGCAGCTGACAAAGCCCTTTTCTCTGACCTTTGGATTGTCAGGCATCTACTGGCCACTGAGCCAGGGCCCAGTGCTGGGGACACTGCCACTTTGTCATCATTAGGGTCTTGACTCATGTCAGAGATGCCATCCTGGCCAGGAGACCCACCCCAGACCCTCTCTCCTCACACTGGCATTTTTCCTGTAGAACATCAATGAAACTGTCCTTTTTTCTATATTTATTAGCTGGGTAATTCCTTCCCCCAAAGCTATGGGGTCTGTTTTATTCTGGCATGCTACAGGGCCCAACGAAAGAAGGCAACAACTACAGAGACACAGGCCGATGTTCCCTGTTACGGGGGTCCTAGGAGAGGCCAGAATTGACCCATTCAACAGACAGGCCAACCAAGGCTCAGCAAGGTTGAGAGCCTTGCCCCAATGACACCAAGCCACCTCCCAGAGCCCAGGCCTGAGGCTCTGCCCACTGCCCCTTCACCCGGGAGGAACAGAAGGTGATGATTTTAATAGTCAGTGGCATGGCCGGCAACTGCTGCGGGGCGGGGAGTGTCAAGACCAGGAGGTGGTTTTTATTTTGAGCATCTGTTGTTGGGAAATCAGCTTCCCTTCTGAGCCTTAGTGGTTCTGAGCATAGATTCCCAGGCCAGACAAGCCCAGACATGAATCCAAGCTCTTCCCCTCTCCCAGCTGGGTGCCCTTGGGAGGTCACTCTGCCTTTCTTCCCCTCAGTTTTCTCATCTGTAAAATGGGGCTTGGTGTAATTGGTACTTGATGACTTCGGCCTTTTAGATTCTTTTGCAACTCAGAGAGTCAGAGAGGAAAGCAAAAGAAAAGCTTCCAGAAGGTGACGTCAGGCCCGGGTCACCCAGAGGCTCAGCCCTCTGCACCTCCTTGGGCTGGTCCCCAGCTGGGTCTGTGCCTTCCTGTCCGGGTGACCTCTGTCAGACCTGGAGAACAATGCCTGGGAAAAGAAGGAAACAGAGTCTCCCTGGGCTGAGACATAAATCGTGGCCTGCCCAGCTCCGGGCAAGAGCGGACATCCCCCACGCCCCCCACCTGTGGCAGGCTGAGTGCCCTGTGGGGGACCAGATGGAATAAGGCCTCCCCTAACCCATGGCACAGGTGCTGCCAAACTACTACTGAAAGAGTGTTTCTGCTCCTCAGGAGGGGCCAGGCATGAGGAAAGAGAAGGAAAATTGATATTTTCTCAGCTGCTTGGAACTCAGATGCAACACTATTAATTGCACACCTACCATGTGCCATCAGACCTCACTCTTCCTAGGCTGACACCCTCCACTGGCTCCCAGAATAAAATCCAAACTCCTGGTTTGACCACCATGACGAGTGACCCAACCCCTGCTGCCTGAACCATCTCCCCCCACACCAGCCCCTCCCATTCCTGGAACAAGCCCACTTAGTCCTGGGGTTCCTGCACTTGCTGTCCCCTGGCCGGGAACACCCTTCCTGCAGAGCTTGACACAGCTGCTCCAGGGTATGGGAACCTATTGTTAAATATTCAGGAATTCTGCAAGTCCGCTGTCTTTATGTTGCTCTGTACCACGTGAGAGTATTTACACCAAGGGAATCAGTAAACGCTACAAAGCAGAACACTCCCCAACTCGAGAGCCAGTGGTTGAACAGTTACTAGCACACCCCTGGCGAGCTCCTGGTCATCATTCAGGGCTTAGCTTAACCTGTACCACCTCACGGAGGTCCACTTTAGACACTCATGAACCTCCCCTTCTGCCAACTCTCTTCCCGGCCCTGATCACTCCATGCTTCTGTGAGAGCAGGGGCTTTGTCCATTGGCTTCCCCACTGCATCCCGGAACCGAAAACAGTGTTGTCATGTGGTTAGTGCTTGATACGTGTTTACTGAATGAGTAAATATGCTAGATGCTTTTTAATTCAAAATTTTCTACTTTGTTCACTATTTTGACACCAGTCTCTTCTATCATTTGGGGTTTCTCAGTCTTGACACTCTTGACACTTTGGGCTGGGTAATTCTTTGTTGGGGAGGAAAGGGGTGAAGCTGGTTGGGGCACTGTAAAATGTTTAGCAGGATCCATGGTGCCCCTTCTCTCTGTTATTGTGATAACCAGAAACAGCTCCAAGTGTACCCCAGGAGAAGGGGAGTCACACAATCCCTAGGTGGGGACCAGGCCCCTGAAGGAGGTGTGTTACTCTCCCCAGTTTGCACCCAAGGACTGGGAGAGGTGTTAAAACCTGGCCAAGGGTCCCACGTGGCAACAGAAAATGACTCTGGCTGGTTCCAAAGCCTTTCCTCTCACAACCTACTCTATTGTTCACTGTCCCCAGGGTACAGAGCTCATCAACCCCACCGCAACCCTCAGAGAGGGGCACAGGGATTATTTCTGCATTATGGGTGAGGAAACTGAAGCTCAGAGAGGTGTACCACCTGCCCTAGGTCACACAGCACACAGTAACAGAGCTAGGATTCAATCCAGGCCTTGTTAACCCCCTAAGCCCTCTCCTCATACCCCCTCACCTGTGGCAGGGACACCCCCCCCCCAAGCGTGCTCTCCTGTGCTCTCTTTCTCCCCAGTATTTTTCTTCTCCCTCTCTCCCTACCTCTTCCCCTCCTCCCCTTCTCCCCATTCATTTTAACTACAACCCAAGCCTGCCAGGTTCCTGAGGCCCCACCTGAGGTGACAGACACAGGGGTTTAATTTTTCTGTTGCCAGCTCCCAGATTGTTTATGGCTGGTACAGGCTCCTGGCAAAGTGCTCAGAGGCCAGAGACCGGCTCATCTCATGAATTCCTTCAACAAGAAGGCTGACCATTACTCACACATATCAGGGAACTGTTCCTTCTGAGCACAGGGAGAGCTGTCAGGCAGATGAAAAATATCACTGCATGGCCATCCTGCCTCCAGCGACCCGTGCCCAGACATGGCTGACCGCACCGGCCTGGGTCCATCCACCCAGTCTGCACCGGGTCTGACCGCCCTGCTGTCGAAGATGGCCCTGCAGAGAGGCCAGAGGGTGCTGCTGCAGGAGCAGTGGGTTCCAGCCCAGCCCTGGCCAGAGACACACAATTCCTGAGCGAGTTCCCTGTGCCAGACCCACACTGCATGCTGATGTGCGACCTGGCGCTGCTCCCCTCCAGCCAGCACCACTCAGTTGCCCACAAGTCCCATCGCCTCTCTGTGATCCATTCTCTCAACCCGAAGATGGAGCAAACAATAGCAGAAATAACACTGCTCACTTCAAAGGGACATATGACATTACATACAAAACATCTGGCATACAGTAAGCGGTCAATAAAAGTTGGGGCTGGTCCAGAGCTTCCTGTGTTGGGCAGTCTTCTGAACATCAGCTCATGTATATATTAACTCATTGAATCTTTCCAGCCTCTTGACATAGGAACTATTATTATCCTCTTTCACTGTTAAGACAATGGAGGCACAGAGTGGTTAAGTAACCTGCCCAAGGTCACGCAGCTAGGAAATGGAGTGGCTAGGGTTTAAAATCAGGTAGCATCTGGCTCCAGAACACGTCCTCTTAACCACATATAATCATCCTATTAGTCCTCACAATAACCCTATGAGGGAAGCACTATTTTTTTTTCCTTTTTTCAATTTTCAATGAAGAAACCAAGCTGGGAGCACTAAAGTGGTTCAGGTCACAGAGCTCAGAAGAGTTCAAGGGCCAGAAGTAAAACACAGACCACCTATCTGGTGGGATCTGGCACCACTGTGGTGACCCAAGACCCAGAATGATCTCCTATGCAATGCCCACTCCCCATAAGAGGAAGGGATCAAGAAAAGCTATTATCAGAACATGTGTGCCATGCTGCTTTCCACAAAAGGTTTGGAAACTTGTGGTTTAAAAAAAATCCCAGCCCTGCTCTGCATAAGGTATAGCCAGGCAAAATCAGATCCTCGCTTCTAGGTAAAGGGGTCAAGGGGCAGTAAGGGAAAGCCAAGGTCAAGGGTCAGTGATAGTCTAACCCCTCTTCTGCAGCTATGCTGTGTGACCTTAGTCAAGTTGCTCACCCTCTCTGAGCCTCAGATCTCTCAGTTGGAAAATGTTATTGAGAAGGGGTGCAGACATGGGAGTTGGCTCCCATTCTGAAACTTCACTTAAACATTCACCTTACTGAAATTTCAACAGTGAAAACTACAAGCACAAATTTGGGGACACTCACAGCAGCTCTGACATCTGTCACATCTAGACATCTAATGCAAGTCCACCCAATATCTCCACTTATACACACAGCTGGGCAGGAAAAATTGGGTCAGCAGACACAGGTCTATGGCAGTCAGCACAGTGAGCTCGCAGACTTTCACAACCAGGCTGCCACAAGCTCCTCCTGCTGTGCATGAGGTCGGCCTGCTAAGAAGTTCTGAATTTCTACTCCTCCCAAAATGGCTACACAGGTGCTGACGGAGAGCTGAGCCACTGGACCACACCTCAGTGGGTGCATGGGGGCTTAAAACATCCTCTTTCACAGCTATAGCATAATGGGGCCAGGCAGTGGGCACCTATGTCTCCTGGGACATAGCAAAGAAGTCAGGGAGACAGGGATGGATGAGAGGGTTAAGCCCCCTACCCAGGGCTGGCCAAGCATAAAAAGCTCCAAGTTCAGGACCAAATTCCCCACTTGTTGAAACTACTCAGTGTCCCCAAGCCATCCCAGGAAGAAATAAAGAAAAACCAAACTAAGAGCGGGCCAACCCAGCCCCTCTCCCTATTTTCAGTCTTAACATGGACAGTAAAGAGACAGAACTGTCATTTCCATCCTCTGCAGGATCTAACTTCAAAAGTCTTGAACACAGAATGGAGGGGGCAAGGGGCCTGCTGAAAACTGGGACACCCATTTTTGCAGGCTTAAAAACAGATCAATTTTACTCTAAAGTTGAAAATGAAACATACTCCTGTTTGGGAAAAGAATTTCATTAGGGGGGAAATATAATATAAAAATACCCATTTAGAAAGAATGTGCTATTAATTCTTAGCACTCTATGCAGAAGGGAAAATTGCATTTTTATCTAAATGGTTTTTCTGCATAAGCCATTTACAATATTCTTTGCCTCTCTATAATAGGCCCTGCTACCATTAGTACTGGGACGACCAAGCTGAGGGCTGAAATCGCCCTCAAACACATTTAATACATAACCCCTGAAAATCTATTCCAACAGGGACCTCAGCAAACAGGCACAGCATTCCTTTTTTAAGGAAGAAATAAATATCACCAAGGGCGGGGGTATTGGGGGGGTGGTGAGGGGTGTGCTGATGGAGGTGGGGGGTGAGGGAAAAGATGGTTTAAGTTAAAAGCAAATGCTCTAGGTCCCTTTA
Organism: Talpa europaea; assembly: GCF_964194135.1. Taxonomy (NCBI): domain Eukaryota; kingdom Metazoa; phylum Chordata; class Mammalia; order Eulipotyphla; family Talpidae; genus Talpa; species Talpa europaea. The sequence goes on along the minus strand of NC_140082.1, from coordinate 16,982,500 downwards.
GCCAGCTGTAAAATTGCAACTGATTTTTGGTTGTGAGATTGCATCCATTTGACTGCCTTAATGTGTATGCTGGTGTATCTCACACACACACACACACACACGCGCGCGCGCATATGCACACACAGGGGTTTCCATCAAACAAGCAAACACAGAGAGGATGAAATTCAGGATATGAAAACAAACTATTTTTAAACACTAAAGCAAACACACCAAGATAGCAATACTGCTATTTTCCCATTAAACTAAGTTTCTCTCAATTTGAAAAGCGAGAGTAATCTAAACAATACTTCCAAACAAACTGCATGGAGTTTGGGTGTTGTGGCCTTCACCATTCTTAACAACAACCAAAAATTCCTTCTGTAAAGAAGCAAAAACACAGGCAGGGGCAGGCTGCTTTGCTACGTCCTGCCACGTCCCACCAAACGTGTCCTGTGTCCTCCCCCACAACAGTGCCCGGATGCCCAGTTGTCTCCAACTTCAAAATGCAATTTTTTTTTTTTCAAAAAAAAGTTTTTTAAAAAAGTCTTTCAGCTCTTTCTCTCTCGGATTCCCAAAATAACTACTTACTTAATACCAAATGTCGGGGAGCTAAATTAATTCATTAAGGAAATGCTGGGGCTGTGATGGGCACCAAGCGTGGGGGCCTCTGTGATTTCACTGCCAAGAGCCAGAACACCTCAGGCTGCTCACTTCCGGCGTTGTCTAACCCATAAATTATTCTTTTAAAACCAGGAGTCCAGAAATGTCATAATTATAGCTGATACAGGTAACAGGTGTGTTCCTCTGTCCCTCCCACCCCTGCCACCCTTCCTCCAGACAAGTTTCTGGAAGATTTAGTAGCCTAGCCTGGGGCGTCGTAATTACCGGAAACGACTTTGGTTTTAAGGGTTAGATAAAGACCCTCTCCAAATTTAAAGCCAGACCCCAATGTCCATTAGATTTTAACGGGCCCACATAAAAAAAGAAATTGTATCCTCATCTCTCCAAATGCCTGTTTCCTCAGCACCTCAAGTTCATTCCAGGCTGGCTCAGTGCCGAAAATACTCCCGTCAGGCCCTCACTCTGCAAAGGCAAGTTCTCGGTGGAGGCTGGTGTGTGAGGATTAAGTAAAGGGGATGGGGGTGTTCAGGAAACCATTTGCTCCAAAACTGTTAGGGCCAAAACCTGTCTTTAAAAAATATATATAATAATAAAAGTGGAATGTTAACCCATCCTGGAAGCAGAGAGACAGGAAGGCTGCGGGGAAGCGAGAGAGGAAGGGGGGTGCACCCAGAGAAAGTGGCTGAAGCACCCACAACGTCACAATGACACATTCTCCCCTCGCGAGACTCAGCATTGGGAAGGCCAAAGCTGCTGGCTGTTTTGCTCTGTTGTTCCTTCCCCCAGCTTCCAAGACTTCTGCATACTTTTTCTTCCTTCTTTGGAAATCAAATCATGCGTTTCTCGAAAAGTTACACACACACACCCCTAATCCCAGCAAAATGCTTCACATACACTGAGTACAAAATAAATGCTTATTAACTAAACTGACCCAAAATAGTGAAATGTGCAAGTAAATTAATCATGCCTTTCCCGGAGGCCAAACAGGATTACAAATTCAACAAAAATTGACCACACTAAGATCAATAAGCTACTTAAAACTGAGTGGGGCCAAAACTTTGCATGAACTTCTGGGGGGGGAAAAAACCCAACATTTATTTTTTCATTTCTTATTAAAACTTCTCAAGTCTGTGTGGATGTGGGTGGGTGGGTGGGTAGGTGGGTGTGCGTGCACACAAGCAGAAACCAGCGAAAGGCATCCAAAGCTTTATGCCCAGACAATTTAGAAATAGTCACGGCATAAGAATCGTGAAATTGCAACTGCTTTTAAAAGCCAAATTTTAGTGCACAGCCTCCCTTCCTTCAAATATTAAACCATCACCAAAAGTTACATTGCAGGGGATGAAAATGGTCAATTTGTTGTGAGCCATTTAGGTCTCGATACCAAAGCATTAAGGGCTTCTGATAGCTGGACCAATGGGTCCCCAAAGGGGAGCAAAGAGGAGACTAATTCTCTCCAGTTCCTTTCCACACTTGACTTATCTAGAATCAGGGAAATCTTCCTCTTGCCGAATTCTGTCACTTACTTTTGTTTCCTTTTTCCCAGCCATTCAGAAAAAGGAAAATATACATATACTGTGTGGGAAGGCATCATTTGCGTTTCAAAGCAGTGGGACCTGCCTGCCAGGTCTATGTGAAAGTCAGCAGTACCCCTGAGAGGCTCAGAGGTAGGAGGGAAACCCCAGTGACAGTCCCCTTATGGGGCCATCAGGGGAAAGGTCACTCCTTTCCCACCCCATGTCCCTCTTCTATGGAAAGGTCTGGGCAGTCTGGGAAAGTCAATGCCTGTGTAGCAAGTCACCCGCGCCCACCTCCTCTGCAGGAGAAGTGACTACGGGCACATTAGCAGGACAGACTACCCACCAGGGCCTGTCTGGGTACACACACACACACACACACACACAGTATGCCTGCCTCAGCCACTAACTAAACAGAAACGGGCCCTGATTGCTAACAGACCCACGATGTGGTCATTAGCCCCAGGCTGGGCCGTCCACACCTATTTCCCCCATACATCTGCAATCATGTGGAAGGCCTGGCCCAGCAGGGAAAGCTCAGCCAAGATTTTTCCGTCCTTTATGATGCCTGACACTGGCCCCCAAGCACTTTGCTCACCCCGTCTCACCCAGGAGTGCTGTTATAAACGATGTCCACACTTCGCAATTATTTTCCACTCTTGAACCCCAAGTATCAGTAAATAACATTTCATCCCCCTCCAACAGCCCCACCGCCATCACCCCCATGGAGAAAAGAAACAGCACCCCAATCTCCATCCAGGTTTCCTAACCGGGGGTGTTTCTCTCTCTGCCTTCTGTTTCAGAGGCAAGGAGGCCCAAGGGTCCACATAGGGCTTGGGACCTTACATTTTCAAGGACTTTTCAAACAGTCCATGTGGACAGGGTAGAACCAACTTACTTCTCATTGAATTCTCAACCAACCCCCGCTTTCTCTGGAAGTCTGAGCTTTGGGGATTTGAAAGCAGGCTATGTCCTCTACGGGCTCCCCCACCCCCTCACTGATCATAAGAAGGTCCCTCAGAAGTATTTTATTCCTGGTGGTCGTTGCCAATCATTTGACAATGCTTGTATTCCGAGATCCAAGGGCGTCTGAAAACACGGTTTCACAGTAACTGAAAAGGGTCATATCTTTTTGACATCTCACCCTACCCTGGGTGAGCAGGGAGCAAGGAGCGTGTGTGTGTGTGTGTGTGTCTGTGTGTGTGTGTCTGTGTGTGTGATGGGGTTTACTCATTAACTGTCCCCTCACGTTCCTTGTGCTCCCAAATATAACCAGAAAGACCACACTGGGGCTTTAGGGCCGAGAGATTTCCCCAGTCCCACCAACGAAAAGCATCGCAAAGTCCCAAGACCAAGTTGCTCTGGTGAAATTTTTGACTAGAGCTTTAAGATCAAATGACTCTCCGTGCCTAAACACCCCTTAAGTTATTAATCAGCAATGTGAAGAAAAGACAAAATTTAAATGCTCAGAATCGAGTGCATCAACAGGCCCCTTAGTTCTCATCAAACAGGCTGCCGGGTGAGGGAGTAGGGGAAAAAGCTCGCACAGATGGGCCTCCCGCACCAAAGTCAGTCCACATTGCTCTGGAGGTGTGACAACAGCCGTCTATTTGTCAGTCACTGCCGAGGTAGAGCTGGACATGCAGGGTACCAAGGAGACCTGGTTCCCTCCTGGGTGTCTTCAAAGACTCAGCGTTGCCAAGACCATCCTTGCCAGTGAGTCCCAAATATGCTTTCGACAAAAGCATATTCTCTTTTATCGCAACACCTCACTCAATTCACTTAAACTACACACCACCGTAGTAAGTCTGTACCCAGAAAACCACAGCCCACTAAAGCAGCGTCCCCCCAGGGCCAAACACTTCACGAAGAGTTCAAGATCTCCCACAGACAGCATGAAGGTGGGAAAGGAGACGGCAGCTGCGGGCCACAGAGTGGATGCCACAGGCTCCGGGGGAGGGAGACACAGCCTAAGTTCACTGGATCCCTGAGCTTTAGACATCAGAACATTAAAAACATGCTTTCCCACAACAATATGAGTTCACATTGGGTGTTTATTGAGGGGCTTTCCTCTTTTTTGAACTAGTCTATTCCACGTAAGATACTCCTTCTGGGACACTCAGAGTCCCAGTTTGTTATGAACACGCTAAGAGCGCCAAACTGTTAAATTCAATTGCCTTTATGTTTAAGGGGCATTTGGGTCCATAGGATGATGTATAAATCATGCCAGGAAACGCACACGGTCGCTATAAAGCTCTCTCTGATCCAGCTTCACAAGAAAACAGTGATGAGGGAAACCTACCAGTTATCTCAGCCTGGAGGGGGAAGGGGAATTTAGGGTGCTGTGCCTCCAAGAGCCCCCCACTCAGTAGGATCTTGTCAGGCCAAAACTCAAGGCTACCAGAAAGCCCCAAAAGCCCCTCGGATTTCAAGATGTGGGGAAACCTGTGGCTATTTCTCCCTACTCCCTGTTCTTTCTGGACAAACACCGTGTTGGGAGCAGACCCTCCACTTGCTTCCCAAACCTCGGAGGCCGCTGATTAAAATGCAGACCAGCAAACAAAGCGGGTCTTGGCTTTCTCTAATAATGACACTAGTGAGAACGATGTCTCACAAATGTCCCTCCTCACTCACGTAAACTAAACTTAACTTCGCTTTTTGATCCCAGTCACAAAATAAGTTTGGACATCGTGGTCCCACCACCATCCTCCCAAGTGTACACCCTCAGGGTGTTTCTCGCTCACACCCTAAAGTGACTGCTCCGGCAAGGGTGAGGCTGAGCTTTGGGTGCCTGTCCCAGCCACCACGGAAGATGGCAGAAAATGCTTAGGGCCACCTCCATGCTGATCAATCCATTGACCAAAAGGTGCTGGGGTCCCAGAACCATCTCTTCCACCATATCCCGTTCAAGACTTCTTGGAATTTCTTGGGGCTCAAGTGGCAGTGAGTTGGGGACTGTCGGCTGAGCTGCTGTGCATCAAGACAGAGAGGGTCCCTGAAGGCAAGGCTGTGACTAATTTGAAAGCCCAGCATCGTCTCTGCCACGTCGTTGGTACCAAATGATTACAATAAAGGAGAGGAATTTCCATAAATGAGAAGCAGTGTCTGCCGTTTCCCACAACTGGGAGGAGGGGTGGGGGTGGGGGCCACTGATTCAAAGATTCCTCTCCTGGCTGGAGCGTGGTGTTAGCTGAACTCAGCAGAGAGACCCCTCCATACGCGCACACTCATGCCCAAAACCAAGTGAGGGGAAATGTCTGTCTGCCACTGCAATACTCCAGATCAAAGTCACCCACGGCCCACCAGGCCCAGGAGGCCGAGCTTTCACAATGAGGATCTTCAAAATCCTCTGTTTTTAGGACTTGCACTCATTCAGGCCCTTACAGAATCAGAATCTGTCAGCTAAGGCCATTGAGACCGAAGGTTTAGCTTCTTTCCCCACTCGCCTTCGGAAAGCAGATTAAGAGTAAACTGGAAGACTAGCTGGATCGCCTGACGGAAATACACTTGGCCATGCATATGTATATGTGCCTGTGCTGGGGAGGCCAGGGGGTAGCCCCTGTACACGCTGCATTGCATGGGGCCCCGCTTTCCTCCCCTGGGCTAACAGACAGACCCGACTCCCACCTCAGCCACCCTCTCTCAACCAACCCCCAGATCACTTCATTTGTTTCCAGTGTGTTCAAGAAGAGACGGAAACTTGAACATTTCCCCCCAAATGTCTCTCTTCTCAATCACGCACTCATGTATATATCAACATCTCCGCCACTAGCAATCAAAACCCACACTCAAATCTGTCCACCCAAGACGCCCCTAAAAATAGATATCATCCTAACACAAACACATTGCTGGGCAAGTCAAAATCCTGACTTGAGTCAAAATGATGAAGCTGGACTATTCCAGTTCCTCCAGACTGAAGACTTGAGTGGAACAACCAGTGGGGGGGGGGGGGGGCTTTGAGGGAAGGATAGAAGGTACAGTCACTGGTTACCCGGGCCCCCTGTAGACCTCTGGCGTGAAAAGAGTTTGGTATTTTTACCTTGCAATGTGCTTGGGAGGCCTCTTTGCCCTTGCCTCGTCCCCCCACATTTGATCCTATTATATAAAGCTATAGCCTTTTAATCTCTAAAATTAACCAAAAAGAGGTAAATACAGTATTCCTTACTAAGAGTATTTATCTCCTAAATGCTTTCAGCAACGTAGATCACTCTCTAGGCAAAGAACACAACCCAATGGGACTGTCACTAGAGGGGAGAGAAAGATCACAAGTGATTTTGCTAAATCTCCCATCATGAAGTGAGTTAGGACACCCTGTGAAATCCCCAGTTTGCTTCTCCACAGTGGGAAGGATCTCCCTCCTCTAATTTCACCTGGTTCTCCTGGACTATTTATTAAAGATGTATATTTTATATCAGCAGAAAGTATCAAGTAACTTCTTGGCGAAGGCAGCTATATTTTCAGGACCTATTAAGACTCTTTGTGGAAATTTAAATACCTCTGTCAGGCAAACCAAATCATATCAGGAATCATAGAATTTCATTGCTAGAAAGCGAAATTAGATTAACCAGCCCTCGCTCCTTTCCTAGAAACCTCAATAAAATAGAAGTACATTTCAACAATCTCTAACTTCCGGTCTGAAGGGGCCTCACAAGAAATCTAAATGAATTTACATTTAAGAAAGCTATCCTTGAGGAAAACCTTACAATCTACAAAAATTGTATATCTTTATGTCCATAAGAATACGTAAGTATATATTACATATTAGAGGCAATGGTTATTTAAAATCAAAACAGCTAGAAAAATCCAGTGCCATAAACCACAACAAGTTCAACACCGATAAGCTTCAGCCCCTTAAAACATCCTTGTCCTTTATTAATATTTAGTGGAAATGTATAATTGCAGATGTGTGCTAGGTTGGGGTTTTATGTCGGGAGGCGGGCAAAGAAGACAGGTTTATTACACCCATGAAATATTAAACAAGCACCAAAGAACAGTAGTAGTATGTCCCGGGCTAGCCAAGGAGTAGGGAGGCCTCAACGTCAGCTGCACAAAGGGGGCTCCTATCTGTTTACATTACCCCTGATTAACACCTGCGAAGTTTTGGGTTACATCTTCCGGAGGCTGCAGAAGTCACAGGAAGGCATGCAGCTCCTGCTGGGTGATTTCACAGGGAACCAGGAATGCAAGGTTCCTCGCCTTCCCAAAACAAGTTTGAGTGAGCCTTAAAAATTATCTCCAGGGTGTGGGGAGTAGAGGAAATTACTCCAAAAAACACAGGACTAAGACCCCCCCCAACCCCTGCCAGCAACCCCAACACACCGACACCCCTCTGCCCAAGCCTGCTCCATGTTTAAAAAAAAACTCACTGTTCGAATCCTGCCTGCCTAGTATTTCTCAGCACTGCTGACTGCTCTGCTAGGAACACTGAGAGAAGCATGAAATTCCAAAAATTTCTCCCGCATCACTGTAAAAATATCATACTTCCAAAAAGGGCAGGATTGCATGCAGAGCATAGAAGAAGACCTCTCCCGTTTCAATGTGTGTGAAAGAGCGTTTCTAGACTACTCCAGATTTCAAGATAGAGAGCGAGAACATAACGGAGGTTTGGCAAGGATAAACTTAATACAGAGTATGGTTAATTCAAGTTTTGAAAATTGGAAAGGGCTGGAGGTGGACGGGAGATACTTTTCCAGACTTAATAACCTTTTTCTACAATCTATTATTTCTTTCTCCTTCTCTGTTAGGAAATTCCTCCATAACCACATACCTACTAAGAAGATAGGTGGAGAATTTTGCAAAGTAATTTTAAACGTGCCTAACCATCACTGATTTTATAGATGTCTGAAGAAGCCCAAATTCAGGCTGATTTTTTTCCCCCTTTGCACTGCCTCACCCTTCCCCCACACCAACTTTGTACAAACAGCACCTCATGATGTGATGCAGTTTCATTATACTGAAGTTGCTTGGTGTGTTGAGTAAGAAGTCAGGGGCAGCATAATTTGAAGGAGCTTTCCTGGTTAAAAAAATAAAAAATCATAATCCCATGTGATTCTGGCCTAGACTTTGTGAGAGCTGCAGCTAGCCAGTTCTCTCCCCTCCAAAGGACATCCATAGCGCATAAGACAATCTGGGCACGTCCCGGTGGCTACACGGCTTGTGCAGTTCTGAAGACTTATTCCTTCTCTCCAATCCAAGCACGGATCATTTTGTTAAATACCGACTAGTATTTTGTCATCGGAGCGAAGAATTTCAGAAACGGTGTTAATATTTAATCACATTAGTACTGGCGTGTTTTACGGCGTGACAAAATAAAATATCATTATAAAAATGGGCTTTGCCTGAGAGCGGGGAGAAAGTATTTGCTTGGGCTGGAACCTAGAGGAGGTATGTTCAAAGCCTCCAGACACCGCTGCTTCGAGGCTAATGGGACCATGGGCATGTGTTTAAGAAAAAGCAGAATGTTTTAATTTTTTTTCCGACTCTGTTTCAAAGTAGAACACTTCACTCTGATTTTCAGCCAGGGGACTTGGGGTGCGTGGAAGACTCTGTGTACCTATTTATACAACATGTGCAGATGGAACTGCAGGGTGTTATCATAATGAAAAGTTTAATCATCCTTATTTACTACCAGTAAGGGAGCAGGAATTGGGTGCAGATACCTTATAAAGCCTTAACTAGCAGCCCCAAGGCTGCAGAGCTGTGAGTGACCTCAATTCGGGGCTTTATCTAGGGAACTGTCCTTCCCACATCACAGAGTAGAAAACAAAGGAGGTCAAGTGGTTGTCCCTGCAATGCTTCTAAGACAGCCAGCCCTGCAGCAGTCCCTGAAGGAAGCCCCTGTCCGCCCGCCCGTGTGCCGGGAGGGCTGCATGTGGCTTACAGGGGAAATCAACCCTAAAGGGACTAGCATCTCTTTCCAAAAAAAAATAGATATTTGCCTCCTCTGCCTGTGATAATGAAAGAAACAAAATAAAACATTTCTTTAATGATGTTTCTTCATTCACAATCCCTATCTTTTTTTTTTCCCCCTGCAAAGGAATAGTCCTACTGGGCAGAGAAAGGTGTGATCTCTTGTAAAAAGATCTCATTAAAACCACCCTTCCTACCTCCCCGCCTAGTGGACCAAGGCCCTCCCTAGGACTCCTAGGCAAGGTGCTACTGTTTTTTTCTTTATTAATTCTCTAAATCGGGTCTGTGGTGTTTTTTTTTTTTAACTTTTCTCACCCCATTTTGGCCAATATGTTCTTAATTACTTGGGAGGGGAGGGAACCGTGAAGGGGCAGGGGAAGGAGCAGCCAGGCCAAGCCAGGTAGAAGTGACAGCAGCTGGAATGTGTGCTAACCAGCTATCGATCGGTGGGATCGAGATGTTGTGTACAAGAAAATAAAAGAGAAAGAGGGACTGGAGCAAGCAGGATGCTGTGTCCAACTCCATTTTTAAAAAGGGGGGGTGGGTACAGAAGAAGCCCAGGGTCCCAAACTAACCAATTTATGGCCTTGCCCAGGAGAAGCCTGGAGAATGCTGATGCTGGCTGCAGCGTCTGCTGTGCATGCTAAATACCCGGCTTCAAATGAGAGAGCGGCGTCCCGGGCTGGGCAGTAGACGAACAAAGAGAAAAGCAGCGCGGCCGCATTCATGAATTAGAAAACCTAAGCGGGAAAGCCAACCGCGACGACCTGCTCCACGAAAGCCCAGAGTTCTGAGCCACCCCAACTCCTGCAGCACTTTCCCCCAACCCTCTCCTCCCTCCTCCTGCCCCTGCTCTCCAGGATCCTACCCTCACCTTAAATTCGGGGTCTAGAGATGACTGGATGTGGACTGGACTGGGCAGACCAAGGTCGAGGAGGGAAGAACTCTAAAGAGGGCAAGAATCAGGGGACATTATTTTTTTAAAGGACGGGGTAAAATCGCCAGGCGCTGGCTCCATGGCCACACTCACTGTGGCAAAACCAACAGGATTCAACTCGGGGTTTAAAGGAAACAGTAGGAATGGGAACAAAATGATGTTGCCTAATTTTAAAATACCATTATCTGTGGGGGGGAGGTCCCCATATAAATAGAATGAATATCTATTGTAGTCCAGTTATCTTTAGGTTAAAAAAACAAAAAGAACTAGTGTTACTTTAACTACAAGGGCAGCCCATTCCCTAACCTCTACCCCACCCAGGCCCTCTAGGCCTGCTGGGGAGGGAGTGCTCAGAATGCAAAGGCGAGCTGAGAGTGGACATCTGTCACCAAAGCCAGGCGAGATATTGACAAACGCGGGTCCTTTGTGTCTTAAGAATATATATCCATACCTCCATACGCGCATGATAGCCTGGCTGAGTACTCTGGTCTGTGCCAAGAAGACTCCACCCCAGCTCCCACCCCACCCCCCACCAAATGTCAAGGAGATGCACCCGGAAAAGGCTGCCTGCCTCTTACAACCCTGACAGGTCTCCAGTTTTTCAATGAAACTCTAATAGTTAAGAAGAGACAAAACAGCTATTCATTAGGAACAAATGTCAAATTAGGCGTTGCCTGTGAGTGATGGTGCCGACACCAGAGATGGTAACTTTTTTTCCCCAAAGATGCTGGCAGAGAAGGGAACTCAGGCCGGAGGCTAGCTAACTAAGAGAAGGTGGGGAGGTATTCACGCAACTTCCCAGGTGTCCTGCCAGGAAGGAGGGCATAGTACACAACTCCTAAAAAGTAGAACCAGCCTGAATGTTGGTGGTGTGGAGGAGTCTTGATGTCAAAGAAAAGGGGTCTAGTCTTTCAAGCACCCAACTACTAAGTTCAAACTTGATGAAGGGGAGGGAGGGGTAAGGGGGAGGAACTCTACAATAATCCCCAAAGGCCTGCCATCTAAATTCTTAGTACCAAGTGGAACTAGAATCTACTTGGCAGCACCTGGGGGGAGTGGTTCCCCTGCAGAGTCCTTGGTGTAACCGGTGGAAGGGTACCCAGCTCTGAGTTGGGCATTTGGAGGGTACTAATCCCCACGGGACCCTCCCCTTTCCAGGCTTAGGCTACATCCCAGGGTGGATGTGAGAGAGGTGAGGAGAGAACTGGAGGCGAGCACATATACCTTCTTTGCTGTTGGGGTTCTGGGGTTTGGCCTTCTCCCAGGGCGCCAGGGTCTTGTCATCATCCGAACCGTCCACCAAGGCCTTGTCAGCAGGCATGTACCAGGTGGCGCTGTGCTCTGCCATCAGCGAGTCCAGGTCAATGGTGCTCATGGCGCTCTTAACTGCCTCTGAGCAGCAGCTGCCCAGTTCGCTGTCACCGTTCTGCCCCCCTGAGGGCCCTACAGGGCACTCACCCTTCTTGCCACCCTTGAGCCCCAGGGGCTGGTCCTCGGAGATGCTGAACTGCTGCCTCTGCAACTGGATCTGTGCCTGGAGGATCTCCAGGGGGTGGATTTCATCAGGTGGCGGGGCACCGCTGCTGCTCGTTGGGGTCCGGACTTGCTCCAGGCCTGGTGTGCCCGGATGGCCCGAGGCCCCGCCGCCGTAACTGTCAGGGGTGGAGGTAGAGGTAGACATAATGCCCAGGCCTAGTGGGGGCGGGGGCGCCTTCGGTCCGTGTTCCCCTGCGCCCATCCCACGGGGAGCAAGTTTGGGCGATCCCGTCACCAGGGGGCTCCTACTCGCTTTGGCCAGGGCAGGGGGGTTATCTGAGCTAGATGACACCTCGTCCTCATTGGCATAGCTCGAGGTCACCTCGTCTGAGGCAAACTCGCCCACGTGCGGGGAACTACCATCCGACTTCGGTCCCCCATCCAGGGAGGCCATGAGGTCCGGCTGGTCCCCCAGGAGCAGCTCCGTCCCCTTCCCCCACGAAGGCGACGTGAGCGCTTTCTCGTGAGGCGTCGGCGCCCCGCGCGCCTCTCCCGCGGAGCTTCCCCCGACGGCTGCGCCTTGGGCTTGCTGCTGCCCTGGGCTCACCCCAGGCGCACCCCCGCTGTCTGGCGCTGCAGAGTACTTGTCGAAGAAGGTCCCGGGGCTCACGTGACCACTGTCCCTTTTTCTGCGACCCCGTCCCCGGCCACCGCCCCCAGGCACCGGCTTGCCATCGTTTCCCGACGTGGATTCCAGGGTGTAGTTGGGGGAGAGGCTGGTGCCGTCCCCCTGAGCAGGCGGGTTGGGCGGCCCCGAGGCTTTGGAGCCGCTGCCACTAGTCCCGGAGGGACCTCCGGGCCCTGGAGCCCCAGGGGCAGCCCCTCCGGGGAAATAATCCGAGCCCGGGTTGCCGGCCCCTGCCGCGCCTTCGGTCTCGTTCTGGCTCAGTTTCCTCTTGCCCTCGGGCGGGTTCTTCTTGTTGAAGGTCACGTTGAGGTTGGGAGCCCCGAGGCTGGCGATCATGTTCTGGCAGGCGGTGGAGAGAGCAGCCAGACAGCTTTGACCAAACAGGTTGTCCTTGGAGCTGGGCTTGTTGAAGGAGCCCAGCGAGAGCGCGCCCAGTTTGCTGGCCGAGCTGCGCTGGCTGGGCTGGAAGTCAGGTTGCTGGGGGTACGCACCCCCGCCGCCGCCGGTGCTGCCACCTCCCCCGCCCGCGCTCGGAGGCGAGTTCACGCCTGGGCCGCTGTGCGGCGTGGCCTGACGGTTCGCCGCGCCGAATGGGAAGCCCGGCTGGGCCCCAAGCGAGGGCGCAGCAAAATCCGGCGGCGGAGGGCGGCGCTCGGAGGGAGCGCTGGGCAGTCCCACCCCAGCCCCCGGCGACTGCAGCTGTCCCAGGCCGGCCAGGCTGCCCCCAAACTGCAGGCCAGGGGAGGGCAACGCGGGCACGTGGCCCTCTCCGGGCATCCTCAGCGGCTCCTGCAGAGGGCCCCGGAACAGCACCCCAGAGCCGCCAGGGGGAGGGGGCGGCGCCAGGCCGGGGTCGTGCGGGCCACAGTCGGGTGGCAGACCTGAGGCACCCATCCTGCGGGGCAGCAGGTCACCCGGAGGCGGGTGCGGACCTGGAAACCACGCGCTCTCCTGCGCCAAGTGTGGTGCCTGCTGCTCGAAGGTGCCCAGGCGCGCGGCGCCCGCGCCTCCGCTTTCGCGCTCAAAGTTCGGCTGGGCCAAGCCGCCCACCGGGCCGCCGTGCACCAGGCTGCCCTGGCCTACGTCACCCGGGTGGCCTAGTTGGGTCAGGTTGGGCTGGCGCAGTCGCTGCTGCTGATTCCGCGACGCCATCTGCTTAATCATGAGGGCCGCGTTTTGGCGCTGCTGCTGCTGCTGTTGCTGCTGCTGCTGCTGCTGCTGCTGCAGGGACTGGTGGTCAGGGGTCGGGTGCTGCAGGGGTGGCCCAGAGGGGAAGCTGTCCGGCACAGGCGGCGTGAACTCGCCGGGTAGGCCCGAATAGGCGGAGGGCGAGAGGTGGTTGTCCAGAGCGCCGTTGTGCATGTTGCCGTTCCACGAAGCGCAGCGGTCCACTCCCGCGCTGCCCGGGAAGTCAAAGCGCGGCCTCTTGGCCACATTCATGTACGGGGGGGCGTCGAAATGCTGCAGCCGCTGGTTGGGTGCCTGCTGCGGATGGGGGTGTTGCATGTTAAACACAGGCTCGGAATAAGGGTGCATGCTCCGGTTCTCCAGGCGGTGGATGGGGTACTCGAACTGCGCGTGCTGGCTGGGCAGCATGGGGCCCCCGTCCTGCAGACCGCCGCTGGGTGTGCCTGCCTCGCCCTGCTGGGGCCGTGGGAGTGCGGGCGGGCATGAATTTTGTCTGACCAGAAGCCCAGGGGGTGGCTGCTGTGGCGGCGGCTGCTGCGGAGGTTGAGGGGGCTGCTGCTGAGGGGGCGGAGGGGCCTGCTGGGGAGGCTGCATTAACGGGTGTCTGGAGCCTACTCCTGGGTCCAGACCCACAGGCATCTTTCGGGTCCCCCCGAACCTCTCGAAGAAAACACCGTGCTGCTGCTGCTGTTGCTGCTGCTGCTGCTGCTGCTGCTGCTGTTGCTGCTGTTGCTGCTGCTGCTGTTGCTGCTGCTGCTGTTGCTGCTGCTGGGCGTGCATTTTGGACAAGCCCACCATGCCTGCAGCTCTGGGCAAGGCCGAGGCGCCCGGGAAAGAGCCCCCGGGAACCTGGCGACCGGCCGCGTAATGAGGCAGCTGCCCCTCAGATTCTGAGGGTGAAAACATGTCGAAATGTCCCGAGGGCGCCTCGCCCGGGTAATTGTATTCCAGAGAGTCGACGGCTCCTTGGTTCGCCACCCTCCGAGGCTCCAAACTGTGGGAATCGGAGCCGCTGGAGGCCGGCAGGCCGTGGAAAGAGGCCGCTCGATTGGGACTCTGGTCCAGCGGCAAGCATGGAGCAGGCACGCCGTGGCCCGAGGCGCCCGAACTGTGGAAGTCCGGGAGGTTCCCGGGTCGCTGAGGGCCGAAGCTCTCAGGCCCCTGGCTCTCAGCCATGTGATCATAACCCTCCGCAAAGGGCGGCTGACTGCCTAGGCCACCGGCTGCGCCGCCGTAGCCGAGCAAGCGACCCCCATGCAGGCAGGAGGCCCCTGGGTCCGGGCCTCCGAAGTTGCCCCCGAAGTGGGGGTGATGCTGGTGGGGGTGGTGGCCTCCTGGGTGACCGTGGTGTGGCTGTTGGCCTCCAAAGAAACCGTGCACCGGCTGCGCCTGCAGCCCCCCGGCGTGCAACTCCGAGTGGCCACGCGTGTGGAAGCCGTAAGGCTCCATGTTCATGCCCAAGATCGGGGGCTCGCCCAGCGCGCTCATGGCAGGGTCCACGGGGCCAGGGGGTCCCCCTGAGTGGAAAGCCGGGGTCTTAAAGTGGGCGTTCATGCTTAGTCCGGCCTCGTTAAAGTTCCTTTCGCCCTGCCCAGCGTTCCTGCTGTTGATCTGGGGCTCGAATTGGTCCAGCCCAAACATACTTGGCGGGGGGCGGGGGATCAATAGGGCATGACAGCCTGCTCTCCGCGGCGCGCCTCGGCCAGCTACTCGCTGCGGCCCCGAGTCGGGCGCTCCCGGACGCTCAGCACCTCGGGGGCGCAGCGCGCACGGCCACCTCGCCGGGCTCGTGGAGGCTGGGGGCTAGCAGCTCCTCTCCCAAAGCTCCGGTTATGTCCGACGCGGGCCTCTCACATCTTGCGGCGCCGCGGGGCCTCCAGGAGCCTTGTTGGGGGGCCCATGCCCCGGGCGGTTAGCACAGCCGCAAGTCAGTTTGCGGAGAGGGAACTGCGGACGAGTGGAGACAAAAAAAAAGTTAAGTGGGGGGAAGGAGGCGGGCAGGAGGAAGGGAGAGCAGAGCGATCACCTTCTTAAGTCCGATCGGGTCCGGCTGGGCGCCCCAGGACGCCGGAAGCTTCCCGAAGTCCGAGGCAGAGCTGCTAAGGGGCCGGGCTGGGAGACCCTTCAAAGCCGTGGCTCGCGCCGGGGCTCGGACAGAATGGTCCCTCCCCCCTCCCCCCGGAGTCCCCGCGCTTTGCAGCCGGAGCCTCGGCCAAGCACGACCTGCTTGTACAGTCACCGTCGGCCCCAGCAAGCGGCCGCTGCTTCTTCAGCGAGTCCGAGGACCGGAGGTTTCTGTCGGCATCACCGATGCTGGTCCCGGAGCCGCGCGCGCAGCGGGACTGGGGAGGCGCGGGCGCCGGGGGTTGGAGCAGAGGGTTGGGAGAAGGCGCGGCTCCCCGGCTCCGCCGCTGGTGCGCTGCACCCCGGCGCGCCGCTTCGCGGCCACGTCCGCCGCCTGCCGCTTTCTGTCCTACGCTGTTTGGTCTCTGAGTTCGCGGGGGTCTCGGCAATCTGTTCCAGGAGCGGGCAGGCAGCGAGGCGAGGGCTTAGATCGCTCCAAGGCTCGGTTCCCTGCCTCGGCGCGGAGGTGCTTGGCGAGTCCCCCTCGGACCCGGGGAGGGGGGCGTACGCAGGTTAGGGGCCAGGCTGCACAGGCTGAGCAGGCTAAGGCGTTCCGGTTGCGCTTTCGGGGCCCGGAATGGGGGGGGCGGGGGCAGCTCAGGGAGGGGGGGGTTCGCGCACCCCTCTCTGGGTTGGCGGGGGGGTGCTCTACGTGGGGCGTTCCGAGGGTCTCGGCTCCCCTCTCTGTGTCTGCCTCTAGCCCAACGCCGGGAGAAGCAGCAACAAGTTTTGCATTTCAGCAATCAATTTCAGCCATTACATTTGCACCAATCAGCGCAGCCCGAGCTACGGGCCCGGGGCGGGGCTCGCTCTTAAGGTGGTCCTGGGTGCTGGCTGCTGAGGCCCCAGCAGCCACGAACCCGCACTTAGCCAACTCCCGGGTCCCCCGCTCCGATCTCGCCCCGGGGTCCGGCGCCTGTGCGCTGGGGGCGCGCGCTGGCCTCCCTGCACTTTGGGCTGAAGAGGGCGCAAGCGGAGAATGGCGGGAGGTTGGCTTTGTTCACCCCCCTTTCCACTCACACAGTTCCCAACTCCCCACCCCCAACTGAATCGAGACCTGCGGGGTGGGCCGGGGGGCGGGGAGGTGGGCTGTAAGACGTGCGGGGCGCTCAGACAATGGGGTCGCCAGGCAAAGCTTCCAGACTCCACACAGAAAGTCGCTAAGTGTCAACTGCGCTTCAACCCTCGGGCAGACCCTTGGCTCTCCAGCTGTCTGCTAACTAGTGGCGCCCAAGTTAGCCGGCCTTCGGATTTTCCTGGAGGTCAAAGTAGACCCGGAATGACAAAGTTAGGGTTCTCCCGCGGAGACCGGGCGCTCGCTGGCCCCTCTCTCACTAGGGCGCACGCAATTGTTCGCTGTCCCCACAGTCTGGCGTTCCCGGTTCTCAGCCACTGGCTTCCGCCGGGAGCAGCCGTGACCACTCGGCCCCTCCATGCAGTGCACATCGAAAGAGCCCAGCTCGGGAGCCGCAAGGCAGCTGCAGGATGTGAGAAGACCCGAGGGGAGCAAAAGCCAGAGCACCCTACTCCCGGCACCCAGGGCCAAGGCCCAGGCCCTCTGCAAGCGCGAGGTTGGCCTCCTTAAGAGATCAATTAAACTGAAGAGGCCAAGGAACGGAATTGGGTTGTGATACTAAAATCAATAGGAGTAATTTAATATCTGCCCTGCTCTTTATGAAATATTTATCCCAATAATCTTAGTTAAAATGTTTAGATCTTCCTGATCCCTACTGAGGCTGAAATCTATCTTGCAATTAGAAGTTGGGAGTTAGAGGTGATGGAGGGTAGAAAGGTGTTTATTCTCTGTGTGTGCGTGTGTGTGTGTGTGTGTGTGTGTGTGTGTTTTCCTCCTTAAAGTGCGTGTAACGGAGGAAAGAGGAGAAGCCTTTTCATTTTCCTTACCATAAAATAGCACGAGGAAATTTTGCTGGCAGACCAGCATTCTTAGCAGAAGGGGAGAAAAAAGAACTTTCTTTGAAGTGCCCCTGATATCGCTATTAAATCTAAATAAAATTAAGCATGGTGTATAAAAATGCCTTTTCCCCCCACAAAAGAAAGTGTTTATCGCCCAAGTCTGTCTAGCGTTTGCTAAATTGCGCATGAAATCTGAAATGAAATAAACGTTATAATAAAACCAACCCCTGAGCCCTTTTTATTTAAAAACCTCAGATTAAGCACTCCACCGCCGCCAGCACGAGTTAAAAAGTTACCGCGTCCTGCACAGGGATTCATTGCTCCCTGGAGTTGCTGCTGGGAAGGCAGACGCTGGGTGTTCCAGAACCCAAATATAGAGAAGATGGGCTCAATTTAGGGGAGGGGGTGCAAGGAAGCACCGTCTTGAGGCACTTCGGAGGAAAATTATCCTCCCTCCAATAGAATAAAAATGAAAACAAGCGATAAAAACCTGCAAATTTCACGCACAGGAGTCTGAAGCTAGCTCAGTTTCAAGGCCTTTCCCGGACCGCCCAACTGTGGATGTCTACAGATATTTTTTCTTTTTGAAATTAAAAATGAAAATTACCCCCACCAAAAATGGGGTCCATAAATAAGCATTGGGAAGGAGTATTTGTACAGGGCGGTGGAGTTTTAAAAGGATTTTTCTGCAGGATCAGGTTGTTGGTCTGTGATTAAATATTGATTTTGTGTAATTAGTTTTCATGTGAACTATCCTCTTGCTGATAGCTTAGAGGGTTCAGAACTTGAAAAGAAATGGAATTGGACATGGAAATTATTACTTAGCAAAGTGACAGGGAAGGGAGAGCCAGAGAAAAGACTGAGGCTGACTTAGGCACAAAGAAATAAAGGGCCTGGGAAGATTTCCCATTTTCCCCACCCCTCGGGGCCCCAGACCAGAGGAGGGGAGACCCTGAGCCTCCCCTAGATGAAGGGAGCCAATAGGGAAATTAATTGCCTGGAGGAGGACCTGTGTGGCCAAAAACCTGTGCAAAGTCTCTGACACTCAGTCACCTGCCTGGTCCACAGTGCCAGGTTCTGGGTGTCACAGGGGGTACCTGTGTGAGGAGTCTGGTTGTCATGTGTGTCTGGAGAGAAAAGAAAAAGTTGGGACCTGTCTGGAGGCCTGGGTGGACCAGGGCAGTGGGAAATATGGCCCAAGACCTGAAGTCTGTAGAGCCCCTTTTTGGGGGTATGCTCTCGGCCGAGGCATGACTTCACACAGGGCTGGCTGAACACCTGGGCAGGTTTCCTGTGGAATAATTCTGTGAGCTCCAGGGAGAGGGGTATGGGAATATTTTTCTGGGGTTGTTTCCAAGAGTGAGGTCTACAAGGTGTGTGTGCGTGAAAGGAGGGTGTGTTTGGGCCCTGTCGTATTTCTGTCCAGGACTTGTATGTCCTTTACTTTCCTTAACTCTACAAATGTTGTGTGGGCAGGTGGCATGTGCCCTGTTTTGGTCTTCACTGCGAGGGTGGTACATTTGTCTGTCTCTTGGTGTCTCCATACCTCTCCCGGAGGAGGGGCATCGTTGTCTGTCCCCTAACTCTGCTTCTCCTTGTGTATGCATCTGTGTTTGTACCTGTATGTGTGTGCCCGCCTCACATTTTGTATGTCTGTGTCTCTGTGAGTGTGAGAGCATGTGTCACTGCTTCTGCCCACCTATGCCTGTGTGCGCACTGGAGTGTGCGCCTCCAGAGTGTAGGCGCCCCTGCGTGTGTCTGTGTGAGCACTCTGCCAGCAAGAGCCCGCAGCTTCTTTGGAACAGACACATTGCCCCCTAGTGCTCAGACAAAATCAAAGTCCCGCCACAGCCAGCACAGAACTGAGAACAGCAGGAGGCTGGGGTCTTCCTCATTCCTCTAGCCCTCCCCTCCAAGGGTGCTGAGTGTGCTGGCCCTGGTCAGGGGGAGAGAAGGGCAAGACATGGTTTGACTGGCTCCCCCACCCCCAGGAGCTAAGAGGGATGATCTGAGATAGTAAGAAGCAGGGAGCTGCCCAGAGTGGCCCTCAGTGAGCAATCCAGAACCCTCCTGGGACTGAGAACCCGACATGCCTGAACTGGTCCAGGAGCTCAAGTTCAAAAGGGGACTCCCCCAAGTGAGCTTCCCACTAAACAAAATCACAAAGCAATCAGCACTCAACACCCTTTACCCAGTACACACAGCCTTTAAGTCTTTTCTTCAGACACACTCATACATGTCTTCACAATAGATGTCTGCCCTCCTACCCCCCACTCCCACACATACCCCTCCATAGTGGACGTGTTTGCACACTCGCTACCCCCTAGAAATTTGTCTCTGTGTTCTGCTCCTTTCTGAGTGTTAAATGTCCCTGATCCCATTTCATCCTTGAGGCAGCCCCACAAGGTTAAGACTCAGAACTCAATTTCCAGTTGAAGACTTGGAGCCTTACACAGGCCAAGTGCCTTTCCCAAAGTCAGAGAGTAGCAGAGCTGGAATTCCAGACCAATTTGCCTGACTCTGAGGCCTGACTCTGAACTACTGCCTGCTCCACCTGAATGTGACAGTTTAGGCAAAGCATTTAGCACAGCGCAGGGAACATAGTGAGTGCCAAGAAATGTTAGCTACCTTTATCACTACTGCTACTGTTATCATTATGAATATTACTGTGATTATGATTAGTATTATTCTCTGTGTCTCTCCCGCAGAAACCTGAGAAACTAGCGCACGCACACGTGCCACACACACACACACACACACACACACACACACACACATTTTTATCTTCAGTCTTCTCTCTCCTTTAGAGCTTTGAAACACAGGAATCACAGCAGCCTGAGTGTCCTGCAGGCAGAATCCCTGAGGAGATGTGGAGGAAGAATCCACAGAATGACTTCCTCTCCTGGGCCAGCGGTGGAAAGGATATGAGATCCGGCATTAGAAACAGACTCAAATCTTGCCTTTATCATTTAAGAGCTGTGCAACCTTAGGTCAAATAGTTCCTTCTCTGAGCCTCAGTTTCCCATTTGGGAAGGGGAATCAAAGCCAGCTCATAGAGAGCATAAGGATAGAGACAATGTGACAGAGCATGGCAGATGGGGGGCATCCACTCAATGGTAGCCTTGCTTGACATTACTATCATTATTTTTCTGTGTTTGGATCCAGGGAGGTGAGAGCAAAACAATGATCCCAGAAATATCTGATGCATTTGACCAATCAGCCTTGCCTCCCCAGCCAGCCTTTGAGAGAAGAACGACTCTCATAGATTGTCGAGAAGGATGACTCTCTTAGATTGTCACCTCAACCTCCCTCACCCCACACAATGCAGGCCCAGCATCTTTCCAGGGAGCACCCAGGGCTGAAGCCTCCAGGGAAAGTCCAGTGATAGCCAGGATAGATTAGCTGACTAGAGGATGGAACGGGTGAGACCCTCATATACCAGTGACTGCTGGTTGCTAAGCAACAGCATCCCCTCCCTCTCTCTATGCATGATTACTGATATCTTTTGGGTTCTCTCCTCCATCTGTCCATTGAATAAATACATATTGAATATTGAATGCCTACTATGTGCCAGAGCTCAGGATGGGAACTCAGAAAAAAGTGAGCCTAGAGCATACCCCGGTTCTTAATTTACATCAAAGGAAACCTAGTAGTCTATGTGAAAAGGACTACATTACACACTATAAAGGATAATATATCTGTGCTAGAAGGGTGGGATAACAGAGAAGGGTTCCCAGAGAAGGGCTTTAAAGATAGAATAGAAGTTTAACTACTAGAACATAGACAAAGGACTTTCCAGGTGGAAGAGTCAATTGACAGAGTACGGGAAGGTTCAGGCAACACTTTATTTAAGGTAGCACAGGGAAGAAAGGATGGAGTCTGAAGCTCAAGAGGTCATCAGGAATCAGATCAAGGGGACCACAAAGGCAGGAAGAGTTTAGACATTGTTCTGGAGACCCATGAAAGGGCTTCAAACCAAGACAGTACCACACTCAGAAGTCCGTTTAGAATAGTCCTTCGAGATCTGAGGAAAGAAGTTCCAGAAGAGGGAAAGCCCCACATTTGTCCACGAGCAACCAGCACAGAGCAAGGCAGTACCCACTGGTTCTCCAACAGTCCACTGGCCATTTGCATAGACAGGGGTCCCTTCCAGCCATCAGTGACAGATTCAGTTGAGAGTCTGATTGAGTCCCAATGAACAGAACGTCTACTCATCCTTTAGCTGGGGGCAAGGAGGGTGATTGTTGGGGCGAGGCAGATGGGGCATTTGCAAGCAAGCTAGATGTCCTAGATTCAAAGCTCAGTTCTGCTACCCCTTGACCATCTGACCACGGGCAAGACCTGCATGACAGCTCCAACTTCTGGTTCTATAATAATGCATATTTCTAAGGGTTGGGGAGGCTAAAAGTATGGGAAAGCAACCAGACAATATATTATGTGGTTATATATTATAAATATATGTGTGCATATCATGTATGTACTATATTATAAATGTAACATTATTATATGTAGATATGTCACTTATATGATCGTACAACTACCTGTGATGTGGGTGCTGTTATTTTCTCCATTTATAAATGAGGAGACTGAGGCACAAAGAAGTGAGGGGATTTGTCAGCAAATGAGAGGCAGAGGCTGACTCCTACCAGGCCTGGCTTGGCCCTACCAGGACCATGAAGCAGCCACAGTTTTTGTAGCTCTGTGGAGGGGATGGGGTGACTGGCAGAGCAGGAGAAGCTCCCCCTCCCCTGGCCCTAGAGAAGCCCAGCCTGGAGACCAGTCCCTTCCTTTGACCCCCCTCTTTCTGCTTCCTCATTTGCCAGAGGCCTCCAGGCCCAACTGGTAAATTTCAATATGAGGGAGCCACTGAATTTCCCCTTAAATGAGCCCTGGAGGAAGAAGCTACCTACACATTCCATTTCATCTGGCAGGGCAGGGCCTCTGCACAGGGAGGGACTTCTCACGCTCTACGGCTCAGCTTCCAGGGACCCAGACACACAGGTGGGCGAGGCGCAGCTCTGTAACCTGCTGCCAGCATCGAGCTTTCCTTGACAGCCAAGCTTCTCCTGGGGACCTTCTTTCTCATGAGCCTGACTCCAAGCTAGCACAGACCTCTAGAGAGTACAGTGGCATGCTTAGCTGTGACCTGGGAGATCAGAAAGGGACCACTGCCTGTAAGTATGAATAGCAATGCTGATAAGAGCTGCCCCTTTGCTGAGACCAGAAACAAACGCTCCTAGGCCTCATTTGACCTGAAAACAATCCTCTGGAACTTGCTGGAGGCCACACAACTTGAACTCAGCAGGGCCTGGTCTCAAACTCAGGCTGTAGGATCCTAAAGCTTTTCCCCCAACCTCTCCGTTTAGGAGGATTTCTCTTCCCCAGAAGGCATCCAGCTATGAGCTTCTATTTTCCATTCTCTAAGCGGAGTGCACTGAACCCAGGCCCTGATCCCAAAATAACTCAAACCAGCCCCACGGACTAGAACTGAGGCCCCGGGAACTCTGGGGCCCAGTCCAGGCTCCCCTTGAAAAAGTTCCCATTCAGCAGAAAAACAGGCATCACACAGAAAGCATCACGCACCACACAATTAGTCAGAAAATGCAAAAGTTCGGCAGGGTTCATTATTATTCAACAAACCTATTTAGCATGATCTTCCCCCTCTTCCCATCTCTTCGTTTTCTCCCCTGCAGCAATCAGCAATGCGGGCTCATTACCACCGAGATCCAGACTCAAGCTGGCAAACCAGCTTCATAAACGGAACCAAACAAGCATATATGATAGGAAACTTTGGAGGAACCAAATATTAGCCCAAGCCTTTCAAAGCAGCTCATCCCTTCTTCCATCTTCCACCCCTCCCTGCTGCTGCAGGCTGCTGCATGGTGGTGTAGCCATTGGGGTTGGGAGGGGCACTGACAGAATAGCCCCATGGCAACAGGCGCTTGCAAGACCTGTCTCCCACAAGGACTCCCACTGTCCACCGTTCTTTACTTACTACTACCAGGGTGTTGGCTGGTATGCTCCGTGAGTCACAAGGATTTGAGATTTGTGACCTTGAGAAGGTCATTCCCTTCTTAGTGCCTCAGTTTTCTGGCCTGTGAAATCAGTTTCCAGCAGTACCTACCAGGTCCCAGGCAGTTGTGAGGAAGAAATGTAATGATGTGGGTTAAGTGGCACAGTCAGGCACCTCTCCCGGCCATGACTGGGGAAGAGGGAATGTAAGGAAACAGGGACTTCCATTATAGGGAGCCCTTGAAAATGTGGACTTCATTCAAATAACAATAAATGAGACGTGGTCTCCAGCTCCTTGGTGCTCACTGTGTTCTGGGCTCCATGCCAGTCCTCTCTACAGATCATTTTCAGTTTGCAGACCAACCCCACCATGGGGCTGTGTGTCTGCCCCTTTTACAGACGGGAACTTAGAGGAAGGCACACGGCTTTGAGAAGATGCATGGTCACAGTTCCTGGAGCCTGTGTCCAGCCCCGGCAGGAAATAAACAGAACTCCCCAGGGATGGCTCAGACACCTCTTCCTGCCCTCTCACCCCTTCACTCAGGCTGTGAAGTGGTCCAGCGGCTGGCGGGCCTTGAATGCCATCTCCACCCCAATGAGGAAATAGAGCCCAGAGGGAGTAACTAATGCGCTTATTTGAGTCAGATCCTTGGAAAAGTTCACAAATTATCACTGTTGAGCCTCTGACAGTATGAGCAGCTCTTCCTCTGTACATTGTTTTGCTTTTAACTAGAAGGCCAGGACAGCCTCGAGGTACCTGGGGCCCACCTCAAGCTCAGCCTTCAGAGTGGCTCTCCACTCTAGGAGCCTCAGCTTCCTCTTCTGTTGAATGGGGAGAATAATCGTTCCTAGTGCTGTCAGGGGGAACTGGCACAGAGCACTTAGCACATAGTTAACACTCAATAAACGCAGCGCTACTACATGGAGTGAGGCCCTGCAGGGCGGGCTGGCTCCCATTGGGCCTCCTGAAAGGATTGATGAGGTGCCTGCATCACACCGTTGCTCCCTCTCAGACCCTAGCTGTGCGGTCCCAAGGCTCCCAGCTCGTGTCCAGGGGCCTTGCCACACCAACACACTGCCAACTCCAGGGAGCGGCAGCGGGCAGGCGTCCCCACCCCAGGGTTCTCTGGGCCAGGCCCCAGCTGTGCAGGGCGTGTCCTCCCCAGCTGAGGCCCAGCCGCCCCTGACATTTGCCACCAGGCCACCTGGTGAGCTCCAGGCAAGCTCCAGGCGCCAGCTGCCCCCACCTCTGGCTCAGATGAGCTCATCTGGGTTTGGTAACTTCCAAAGCAGCCAGGAATGTTTGCTCAAATATTCCAAGCCCAGGGAGCAGAAAGTGCAAAACGGTGCCCTCCACCCCCTTGGAGCATACAGAAAGCAATCTGCTCTAACTCAGACAGGCTGGTTTCACCAGGCCGAGGAGATGGATGTGGCATTTGGGGATCTATATCACCCAAAATAAAATACCTCTTATATCACAGGGAGCCAGAAAGCAGGGCCTGGAGGTACAGGGACCTCATGGAACTCCAAATGCGGGGCCACAAGGAAGGGGCTGCCACCAGAAACTGTTCCACCTCCTGTTAGCATGGCAAGGCTGCCCTTCTCTGGGGGAGTCTCAGGACGAGGGAGGGAGGGAGGACTAGAGGTGTTGCCCCAACTTGGACACTCACCAGAGTGGCACACAGGTGTATGTGTGCATACAGACACACACACACACACACACACACACACACACATTGATTTTGTCTATCCCAGGTCCAATTGGAATCTCTCCCCATTCCATCTCCCTCCCCACCCCAGCCCTGGACCACAGTCAGCATCTGCATCAGACCACATCAGGGCTTACATATCCCCTCCCCACCCCACCCTCACTCTTCAGACTCATCAATGGATCCCCTCCACTTCGTTTTGTAGAATAATGATCAAATTCTTTGCTAGAGTCTGTGAGGTCCTTTGTGTCTAAGCCTGGAGACCTCGCTTTGCCCACCTAAGTCTCCCCAGCCAAGACACATTGGTCCTTATTCCCCCTGTGCAGGTGCTATACCCGCAGCCAAGAGCTCTTTCCTGTCTGCAATCCTTTTGCCAGCTAAGGCCTCCCATCCCTCAGCTGGGCTGCCACATCCTCGGGGAAGTCCTCCCCAGACATCCTCACCAGACAAGCCAACATCTGCATGCTCTCCTTGCTCAAGGATTGTGTGGTGCGACACCCAGTAACATTATTTCATAGACTCTTTCATGAATATCTGTGTGCCCCTCTATAGAGTAAAAGCCAAGCCTGCAGGGGCTCTGCCTCTTTCCGGGTCCCTGCTGTTTGCTGGCACCATGTAGGTTCTCCATACACATTTGCTGGCTGGCTGACTGGCTGGCTGGCTGGCTGGCTGGCTGGCTGGCTGGCTGGCTGGATGGATGGACAAAGGATGATAGGTAGATGGGTGATGGATGAAGACATTGCTGCAGGAAACTAGCAAGGTTTGGGAGCCCAGGAGAACATTTGTAAGGACCATGATCTCAAGCAGAACAGTTTTGTTGACCAGCAAGTGTCCTTGATGTCCTGTCCTCCCTATTTGGACCCTCTCCTTCCAGGGTCTTCCTTTCTGGTCTCACTGTTTCTTGCCATACTAGACACAAGAAACTCCTATTTATCCTTCAAGGTCCCATTTAATGCTTTCCAAAGTGCAAGTTTTAATCAATTAATAGATAAAAAATTCATTTAGGGAATGTGACATATACATATTACGGAATATTAGTCAGCCATAAAAAGAAATGACATTCTGATACATGTTTTACCATGGAGGTAACTTGAAAATGTTATATAAGTCAGACATAAAAGAACAAATATTGTATGATTCCACTTATATGAGGTTGCTAGAAAAGGCAAAGTCACAGGCAAAATAGAACAGAGATTTCCAGGAGCTGGGGCTGGGGCAGGGGGCAGTGGAAAGCTATTGTATAAAGGGTAGAATTTCTGTTTGGGATGATGAAAAAAAGTCTGGAAATGAATAGTTACACAACACTGTGATATACTTCATGACCCTGAATTGTTCACTTAAAATATGGTTAAAATGGTATATTGTATGTCTATGTTACCACAATAAAAATAACTTCAAGCTATGCAAGTAGCTATACAAATAACAATTATCTGGTGAAACTCTTGTTTTGTGTGTGTATGTGTTAGTGTGTTTGTGCAAAATACAGTTTCAACTTTGGGTCAAGGTCAACTAATTTTGAAAAACACTGCTTTCAAGGATCACAGATCCTCAGAAGCCTGCCCTGACCTTGGGCAGTGACGTCCTCCTGCGCTCTGTTCCCAGGCCCCTGTGTGCCTCTCTCGGCACTCATCAAGCTTCCCTTGTGGGCTAAACCCCCTTTTATCTGTTGCTCGCTGGAACTAACCCACAAGCTCATCAGGGCCAAGGATGTGTGTCGAATCAAGGTACCAAGCTCCTTGCCTGAGGAGCACTACATAGTGGGGACTCAGTATTTCTTAGAAACAATCAAGATGTTGGTAAGTCTAGCATTTCCAGATATGGATTCTCCCTCATTTCAAGACCCAGCTCTGCCACTGATACACACTGTGTTAGCTCAGAAAAGTCACTTCACCTCTCTGGGTGCCCATGTCCCACTAATAGTAATGATAATAACAACAACAAAAATGATGACATTAACTGCTGTGACTTATTGAGTACTTGCTGACATTGACTGCTGTGGCTTACTGAGTACTTGAGATATGCCAGTTTAAGGGCTTTATAAATATTGATTCCTTCACTCATCCAACAAATGCTTGATCATGGGAATGTGTAGCCCTGGAATACCGAGGTGGGCAGGACAAGTGGGTGCTCATTCTTTATCTTTATGGATCTTTATCTTCTCAGCTCTTCTCAGTACCCATTGTACAGACAAAAAAAAAAGGGCTAAGGCAGGAAGTTCTGTCTCACTCTAAGTCTGGCCTCTTAAGCTGCCTCCCATCACCCTATGGGAATCAAGCAGTAGCAGCACCCAAAGTTTGAGAGGAGTCAAGTTTTTCCATATCCCACAAAGCTCAATGGTGCACCAGGTCAGCCCTGCCCTGACTGGAGAAAGAAATTCAGGACACCCATATGGGAAAAGCCCTGTAAGATACAAAGAGGGGAAAGGAAGGTCAAGGCAGAAGGTGGCATCTGAGCAGAGTGCTGCAGAAGAAGCAGGGAAGGAGGGAAGAACATTTCAGGCAATGGAACAGTATTCCAGAAAGAAAAAGTCCGGAGCTCTGGTTTCCTGCTTGGATAGCTGGAGAGCAAACTCTTGTTTGCATAAAAGAAGGTCACTTGTGTGTCCTAGATGCACTGGCTGGAGGTGAGGTGGAAAAACACAAGCCCTGCCTGGCCCCATGCAACTCAGCTTCTGCATTTGAGCTACCCACTGTCTGAATAAAAGAGCAGGGAAGAGTCCTTCCATGCCTGAGACTTCTTTCCCTAAGGAGGGTGGGACACCGTCCTAACTACACATGAGACCATACCGGAGTCAGATATGGCTTGACTTCCCAGGCACCAAGTAAACTGGGCCCTGCAGTTGGGGAAACTGATGCTGAGAGAGAGGAGGGGGACAAGGTTTGGACTCCTGGAAAAGACCAATCTCCTCAGCAAACTTTAATTGAGCACCAACTCTGTGTCAAGCACAAGGAATGTGATGGTATATTAAAACAGACATGGTCCCAGCCCTTATAGGATTCATAGCCCAAAGAGAGATGGGTATTAATGCAACAATGACAGGAATAGCATAAGATTATAGAGGAAGACAACAATAAGACAAAAGTTTATTGTCATTTTTATTGTCATTTTGTCATTTTCTTAGGACAAAATCTCCCAGTAAACCGGGGCACAGGGTGAACAAATATTATAGAAGCAAGTTAGGTCAAGAAAAATATCAGAGAAATGGTAGTCCAGGCAGAGAATGGCATATGCAAAGGCCCTGAGGCAGGAAGTAGCCTTGACCCTACTGGGCCTGTATGTAGACACCTCACTGCCACCTCTGCTTCCAGCTTCTCATGGTATCCTGCATGTCTGTGTTCCAATTTCCCTCTCCTTAGAAAGAGCACCAGTCCTAGTCTATCTAGAGACCACTCTAACCCAGTATGAACACATTTTCATCTGAACACATCTTTAAAGATCCTATTTCCAAATAGGCCACATAACCAAGCTCTGGGTAGACACAAATTTTGGGAGTACGCTCTTCAATTCAATATACTGTCATTCTTTTGAATCAGCTAGAATATATTCCAGGGGCACCAACTTTTCCAAGATACACTGGATAAGACCCACAGACAAAAATGTTATGTAATTGTGTCCAGATTCAGCATATTATTCAATTAGGTATGCAAATACATTTTATCAAGTAATATAAAAAAATTTCATTCCAGTTACACTCTGTATTTCATCTCCCACAACATTTAATAGGTTCTACCAGCAATTAACAAAAAAGAAGCAGCAGCAGCAGCAGTAGCTAACTATAGACCAAGTTTCGCTCAAGACAGAGGAAAACCTTGATGGAGGGCCAGCTCCTGGAGGGACACATTTTCCAAAATATTGATAGTTAATTTTTTATAAAATTATTGGTTATTTTATCATTATAATTTTATAATATAGAAGTATTTTATAGTAATGTTATGAAAATATATCAACTACTTCTGTTGTTTTGATTAATAGTATACCAAGGCTAACTCTAATGATAACTTAAACCAGAAAAAAATCCTGTAACCTTAGCGCTTTATAGTCACAGAAAATGAGGCAAATATTAAAACATTTTTAAACATCTGTGCACAATAGTTTTTCCTGGAGAGGATGAGGGTTGGTGACAATAGTATTTCTGTAGCGTGTGGCACAGACTCACAAGACCAGCTAAAACCACATGCTTCTTTCTGATGTTCTGGCCAGGATAGGGAACAGCAAGGAAGATGCAGTTTAGAGTTGAAAGGACTTCAGACATCACCCAGCAACTCAGAAATAACTCTGACCCCCATTGTGAAAATTCTTTACACCCAGAAAATCAATGCCCCACTCCTCAGGCCCTGAATGGAAAAATGTTAGCACAAGTCTTCCCACCAAAGTCAACTAACCAAGAAGTAATTGGTGGGGCTGCAGAATTTAATTTGCAGAGACTGGAGCTTTGGAGTTAATTCTACACTCCCTGGGAAAAGGTAGGGCTTTGAATAGTGAGAAGAGGCTTTGCTCTCCCTGCACCTCTCACGCAGACATGTCTGCACTGTGCCCCAGACATCCAGAGAAATGTGGATCCCCCAGGCACAGACGTTTGGGTGTCTTCTGGCATTTCAAGGCGTGTGTAAAGGCAATTGATGAGCCTGGCTCACCCTGCCTCAAGGAGATGTTTCAATATAACAGGTCCTTCAACTTGGTTTGACAAGCTCCCCTCTTGGACCTCTCTGGAGTCCTCTTTGTCAGAGTCCCGACAGAACCCCACAATCAGCCTTACCTTTGGCCATTAGGGGAAACATGCAGAAAGCTTAACACACGGCGGCCATGAGAAGCCCCTTTCCAAGGCTGATGTTGGGGTTATGTTGAAGACAGGCTTGGGCTACCAGAAGGTCACAGCAGCCCTGAGCACTGAGTCAGCATGTGCCCTCCCAGAGCAACTACTTTCTCATCTGCAAAATGGAGCAGTCAAAACCCTCTCTCTACAGAGTATCTGTGAAAGTCACTTTTTTGAATGTGAAATTTACATCACATAAAATTAACCATTTAAAAGTAGATAACTCAGTAGCAATTAATACATTCACAATATTGTATAAGCCTACTTCTTTCTATTTCAAACATTTTTATCATCTCAAAAAGAAAGCATGTCCTCATTAAGCTGTCACTCCACCTTCCTCCTCCTCCAGCCTCTGGTAATCACCAATCCATATTCTATCTCTCTGCATTTACCTATTCTGGACATTTCATATAAATGGAACATATTATTTTTTTATTTTATTTTATGTATTTTTATATCATTTTTCATTTTTGCACAATGTATGCATTTTCATCTTGGCTATAGTCCCTGTACAATTCCCACCCCCCTTATTTTGAACACAATCACTCCTACCTCCCCCCTTCTCCCCGTAGTGTCTCTGGTTCATAGTTGCTTGTTGATTTTGATTTTCACTTTATTACAATTGTTTTTTTCCTGGTCCCTTAACTCCTGCTATGAGTGAGACCATCCTGTATTTTTCTTTTTCTTTCTGGCTTATTTCATTGAGCATGATCCCTTCCAGCTCCATCCATGTTGCTGCAAATTGCATGAGTTTATCTTTTTTGATTGCTGAGTAATATTCAAATGGAACATATTATACATGAACTTTTATATATCACATATCATAGTGTTTTTGAGGTTCATTCCCACTGTAGCATGCATCTGAATGTCATTTCTTTTCATGGCTGAATAATATTCCACTAAGTGGATAGACTCTTCATCCACTGATAGACACTAGAGTTATTTCTAACTTTTAGTTATTGTGAATGATGCTTCTATAAACAAGTATTTACATAAAGTTACTTCCTATTGAACACCTACTATGTTCAAGGCACAGTGCTAGGCAGTGGGAAAAAAACAGGGAAAGAAGTAGAACCATGGCTGCTCCCTAGAACTCTGAAACTATGTGTACAAAGCCTGTGAGTTATGAAGAACATTACCTGCTCAAGAGTTTATCTTTTGGTTCTCTAGTCCCTGGCACATAGTAGGAACTCAACCTATATTAGTTGAACAAATGAATGAACCAATGTGTTTGTTTTAGTCATTATTGGATCCCTGGTGCTTGGAAGAGAATCTACACATAGTGGGTACTCAACATGTATTTGCTGAATGATTAGACCCAATAACTAGTCCTGCAGGGATTGTGTGCAGAGCCAAGTTCAAATCCCAGGTGTGCTGCTCACATGTAGGGTGACCTTAGCCCAACTCCCTCACCTGCTTCTCCACCAGGAAAGCAGGGATGGAGTTAGTGCCCCACCCAGGGCTGCTGTGATGGATTACAGAGACTGGGACACACCAGAAGGGGGTTGTCAGCCCCCACAGGGTTAAAGGCCTGCTATGTCACATGCCTGGTGGCCCTTCCCATCCCAACAAAAGGCCCAATTTAATCCAGTCACGGTCACCACTGCCCTGACTGGGGCACAGTGCAGCAGGTTTGTGGCCAGCGTCTGCTGATCAGATTTCGAATAATATCCCCGCCAGGCTGCCCGGCTCAGCAGACAAAGGCCTCTTTGTTGCAAATATATTTTTCAAATCCCTAAAGATATTAGCAGTGCATGGAAGCTAACACTGCAAAATGGTTCTGAAATTATTAAGGAACATGTTTCATTTTGGGGGGTGATCATTTAAATGAAATCTGTCCCCTGCTTTCTTAGCGGGAACGAGATTAGCTGGGGCCAAGTTAGGAAGTCTCTAAGGCAAAATAATCCTGTCATCATCACAACAATACCAGCTGTAATTACGGAGCCTTAACAGGTTCCATCACATGCAAGTCACATCTAGTCCTCAGCACTTACAGATTTCTGCTGCTAATCCCATTCTAGGGATGGGAAAACTGAGATTTAGGGACATGCTGGTCCAAGTGACACAGTCAGGTTTGAACTGGATCTGTTGTTTCTTCTAAACTGCTTCCTGTGATGGTTGCAGGTGTGAAACACATTCCCACCTCTGAACTTTATCCCACTGGTCACTAGGAGGACATCTTGACCCCCTCCCTCTCTATGTCTTCAAGTTCACACGTGCTGGCCTCCCCCACAATACCTCTCTTACCAACTTGTCCCACCTTTTCAGAGCAATTCCATCAACCCCAGACCATGCCTGTACTTAAGTCTCGGCAAATGCAGCAACGACCATCCTTCAGTGCTGTGTGTTAGTTCAGAGCAAAGACCCCATGCCCTTCAGAGTCAGGAGGTAGTGAAACACTTGGACCTGCATCAGAAACACCCTTGATTTTCACAAACTGTATAACCAAGAGCAAATTAAAAGTTGATTCAGGCCCCTCAGTAAGTTAAATTTAGAATGGCCTGCATGGTCTAAGCCCAGAGGGGAGCAGGAACCCACCGCCGGGGCAGACCAGGCGCACAGGGGAGTGTGTCCCCACATCGGCATTTTAGAACAGGGACCTTTCTCCAGTAAAGGCTGCTTGAAACTGACAGATGACTCCTGGAAGAACCAGAGGGGAACAGAGAAGCCCACCCAAGATGCCGGCCAGTCCCAACAACACAGTGTCCCAACGCATACGGCAAATTAGAAAACAGACAGTAGGGAGGAGAAGAACCACACGCAACCTAGCAACTCTCCAGAGAAAAAGCACACCACAAAAAGAAAGCCAGCCCCCAGATTGCAAAGACAATAACTTGGAAGAATTTCTGAGCCTTCCAGAAAGAGAATTTAAAATTGCCGTGATTAAAAAACTGACAGAAGTCATAAAGGAAAACAATGATAAGGGAAAAATAATCAACGATCAGAAGAATGCAATTGAGTCCCTAGAGAGGGAAAACAATGGTCAGAAGAAAGAAATTGAGTCCCTAAAGAGGGAAGTAAAAGAAATGCAGGAGATCAAAGAATTAATGGAAGAACTAAAGAATTCTGGGAAAAGCAATGAAAGCAGAATAGATGAAATGGAAGAACGAATAAGTAATCTTGAAGACACAGAAATAAAAAGAACCAAAACAGAAAAGGAAAGAGAAGTACGAAGGAAAAAGAACGAAGAAAGACTTCGGGAACTATCTGACTCCATGAGGAAAGGAAATATAAGAGTTATAGGAATACCAGAAGGAGAGGAGAGAGATGTAGGAACAGAGAAAATATTCAAAGAGATAATTGAAGAGAACTTCCCAAATGTGAAGAAGGAGCTGAAAATTGATATACAAGAAGCAAGAAGAACACCAAACTTCCACGACGAAAGGAAAAATACAGCAAGACACATAATAGTAAAGCTCCCAAGAATCCAGGACAAGGAAAAAATAATGAAGCTGGCAAGAGGGAAGAAACAGATAACATTCAAAGGAAAACCAATCAGGCTGACATCAGACTTCTCCGAAGAAACACTACGGGCAAGGAGAGAGTGGAGGGACATAGTCAACAGACTCCAAGAAAACAGATGCCAACCAAGAATACTCTATCCCGCAAAGCTCTCCTTCCTCTATGAAGAAAGAATATGGACCTTCCCAGACAAACAGAAACTCCGGAATTTCATTGCAACTAAACCCCCACTCCAAAAAATACTACAAGGAGTCCTAAAGCCAGAACCTCAGAGGGACGAATAACAATGAAAGAAGGCCAAAAAAAAAAAAAGTTATTAAAAGAATAAATAAATAAAATCAAAGGAAAGACAAACACAATGGCAAATACAGATGTTAACATATCAATATTAACTCTAAATGTAAATGGACTAAACTCTTCAATAAAAAGACACAGAGTTGCAGCCTGGATTAAGAAACAAAACCCAACCTTTTGCTGTCTCCAGGAAACACATTTAGCTACAAAAGATAAAAATAGGCTCAAAGTTAAAGGATGGAAAACAATCCTACAAGCAAATGGACCAAAAAAGAAAGCAGGAACAGCTATACTTATATCAGATAAAACAGATTTCAAACTCAAAAAGATAAAAAGAGACCCCAATGGTCACTACATTATGATCAAGGGGACAATACTTCAAGAAGAAATAACACTCATTAACATATACTCACCAAACGAAGGAGCACCAAAATATATCAGACAACTGTTGTCCTCTCTGAAAACAGACATCAGAGAAAACACATACGTAGTGGGAGACTTCAACACACCACTATCAACAATGGATAGATCAACAAGACAAAAAATAAGTAAAGAAACCAAAGCTCTAAATAAGGACCTAGAGCAATTAGGCTTAACAGACATTTATAGAACACTAAACCCCAAAAAAACGGAGTACACATTTTTCTCAAGCGCACACGGATCATTCTCCAGGATCGATCACATACTGGGGCACAAGACAAACATCAACAGATACACCAAGATTGAAATCATATCAACCATCTTTTCTGACCATGAAGGCATCAAACTAGAAATAAACCATAAAAAGAAGGCAAGGAACTTTCCTACCTCATGGAGATTAAAAACCACACTACTGGAAGACCATTGGACTAATGAGGAGATCAAAGAAGAAATTAAAAAATTTTTTGAATTGAACGACAAGGAGGACACTAATATCCTAAATGTATGGGATGCAGCAAAAGCAGTAATAAGAGGAAAATATATAGCAATAGAAGCTCACATCAAGAAACAAGAAAGAACGCAAAGAAACAACCTCATCTCGAAGCTCAAAGATCTAGAAAAAGAACAACAAAAAAACCCCAAAACCAGTAGAAGAAAAGAAATAATAAAAACCAAAGCAGAAATAAATGAAATTGAAACTAAAAAAAACAATCCAAAAGATCAATGAAACCAAGAGCTGGTTCTTTGAAAAAATCAATAAAATAGACAAACCCCTAGCCAGGCTCACAAAGGAAAAAAGGGAGAAAGCACAAATAAACAGGATCATCAATGAAAGAGGAGAAATCACAACAGACACAGCAGAAATCAAAAGAATAATCAGTAACTACTATGAACAGTTATATGGAAACAAGTTTAACAATCTAGAGGAGATGGACAAATTCCTACAACTCTACAATCACCCAAAGCTAGATAAAGAAGAAATAGAACACCTAAACAGACCAATTACAATTAGCGAAATTGAAATGGTAATCAAAAACCTCCCCAAAAACAAAAGCCCAGGACCTGATGGATTTACAAATGAATTCTACCAAACATTCAGAGACGAATTAGTGCCTATCCTTCACAAACTCTTCCAAAAAATTGAGACGGAAGGGACAATACCAAACACGTTTTATGAAGCCAACATTACACTAATACCAAAACCGAACAAGGACAACACAAAAAAGGAAAACTACAGGCCAATCTCCCTAATGAACACTGATGCAAAAATCCTCAATAAAATTTTAGCTATCAGAATCCAACAATGTATCCATAAGATAATTCACCACGACCAAGTTGGATTCATTCCAGGGGCACAAGGATGGTTTAACATCCGAAAATCAATCAACGTTATCCAACACATCAACAAAAAGAAATATAAAAACCATATGATAATATCAATAGATGCTGAGAAAGCTTTCGACAAAGTGCAACACCCATTCATGATAAAAGCCCTTGAAATTCTGGGGATACAAGGAACATACCTCAACATCATAAAGGCCATCTATGACAAGCCAACAGCCAGTATCATTCTCAATGGTGAAAAGCTGAAAGCAATTCCATTAAGATCTGGAACAAGACAAGGATGTCCACTCTCACCATTGCTTTTCAATATAATACTGGAAGTCCTAGCCAGGGCAATAAGACAAGAGAAAGACATCCAAGGAATCCAAATAGGAAAAGAAGAAGTCAAACTATCACTATTTGCAGACGATATGATATTATACATAGAGAACCCCAAAAACTCCACAGAAAAGCTAATTCAACTCATCAATCAGTTCAGTAAAGTGGCAGGATACAAAATCAACACGCAAAAGTCAGTAGCCTTCCTATACACAAACAATAAATCTGAAGAAGAAGAAATCAAAAAGACCATCCCTTTTGTTATTGAAACAAAAAAAATCAAATATTTGGGAATAAATCTAACAAAAGAGGTAAAGGACCTATACAAAGAAAACTATAAAACACTGTTAAAAGAAATTGAAGAAGACACAAAGAAATGGAGAGACATCCCCTGCTCATGGATTGGAAGAATAAACATTATTAAAATGGCCATCCTACCAAAAGCAATATACAGATTCAATGCTATTCCAATCAAAATTTCAATGTCATTCTTCAAAGAAATAGAACAATTATTGATGAAATTCATATGGAATCACCAAAAACCCCGAATAGCCAAAGCTCTCCTGAAAAAAAAAGAAGGGAATGGAGGCATCAGACTCCCAGACTTCAAACTATACTACAAAGCCATAATCATCAAAACTGCATGGTATTGGAACAAGAACAGACATACAGACCAATGGAATCGAATAGAAAATCCAGAAATAAACCCACAGATTTATGGTCAACTAATCTTTGACAAAGGAGCAAAGAATATGCATTGGAGCAAAGAAAGTTTGTTCAATAAATGGTGCTGGGAAAACTGGGTCGCTACATGCAAAAGAATGAAGCTTGACCACCACCTCACACCATACACAAAAATCAACTCAAAATGGATTAAGGAACTAGACATAAGACCTGAAACCATAAAATATATAGAAGGAAATATAGGCGAAACACTACGTGATTTGCACATCAAAGACATCTTTACAGACACATCACCCAAAGCAGTGATAGTGAAGACAAAGATAAACAGCTGGGACTACATCAAATTAAAGAGCTTTTGCACAGCAAAAGAGACAATAACAAAAACAAAGAGAAACCCCACCAACTGGGAGAACATTTTTGCACCCAACACTAATGATAAAGGACTGATCACAAAAATCTGCAAAGAGCTGATGAGACTCAACAACAACAAAGAAAATAATCCAGTCAAAAAATGGGCAGAAGAGCTTAAAAGAAACTTCTCTGAAGAGGAAATGCAAATGGCCAACAGGCATATGAAAAAATGTTCAACATCACTTGTCATCAGGGAAATGCAAATCAAAACTACCATGAGATACCATCTTACACCAGTGAGAATGGCACATATTAAAAAAACTAGCAACAACAAATGTTGGCGAGGGTGTGGAGAAAAAGGAACTCTTCTGCACTGTTGGTGGGAGTGCAAACTGGTCCAACCACTGTGGAAAGCTGTATGGAGATTTCTGGACCTACTAAACATAGAGCTTCCATATGATCCAGCAATTCCACTCCTAGGTATTTACCCAAAGGACACAGAAACATCAATTCCAAAGAGCACCTGCACCCCTATGTTTATAGCAGCACTGTTTACAATAGCTAAGCTTTGGAAACAACCCAAATGCCCAAAAATAGATGACTGGATCAAGAAGATGTGGTACATATATACCATGGAATATTACTCAGCATTCAAAAAAGATAAACACATGCAATTTGCAGCAACATGGATGGCGCTGGAAGGGATCATGCTCAGCGAAATAAGCCAAAAAGAAAAAAAGAAAAATACCGGATGGTCTCACTCATAGCAGGAATCTAGAAAACTTAAATAAGGGACCAGGAAAATGAATAACTATAAGAAAGTGAAAATCAAAATCAACAAAAAACTATGAACCAGAGACACTTTTAGGGGGGCGGGGGTGGGAGGGGAGGGATTGGGGTCAGAATGGGGGGGCTGCAATTGTATGGGGAATATAACAATAAAATTTATTAAAAAAAAAATAAAATGCATTGTAAAAGAAAAAAAAAAATAGAATGGCCTGCATGACCCAGCAGGTATACTTCCAGGTATATGCCCAGGAGAGTTGAAAGCAGGTGTTCAAACAAAAACTTGACCATGCATATTCATAGCAGCATTATTTATAATAGCCAAAAGGTGGAAACAACTCAACGTCCATCAATGGATGAATGAGTAAACAAAATGTGGTATGTTCTTAGAATGTTATTTAGCAACAACAAAAATAAATAATACTGATACCAACTACAATATAGATGAAACTTGGAAGCATGCTAAGTGGAAAAACCAGACATAAGAGGCCACATATTGTAGGATTCCATTTATATGAGACATCCAGAAGAGAAAAATCCATAGGGGTAGAAAGCAGGTTAGCAGTTACCAGGTGCTTGGAAGAGAAGCCGATGAATGATCATGAGATTTACTTTGGGGTGATAAGAATGTTTAAGAATTAGATATTGGTAGTGTACAAGACTGTGAATATACTAAATGCCACTGATCTTTATACTTTATATATAGCTCTACTTTTATAAATTTTTATATACATTTATATACTTTAAAATGGTTAACATGGTGTATTTTATGTTATGTGGACTTTACCACAAGTAAAAAGTAATTTAATTGCTCTGTGCCTCAGTTTCCCCTACCTTCACATAAAATTGTGAGAACCCAACAAGATGACTATATTTAAAAAGCTCGATCCGAAGTGAATGGTAGCAGCTGCTTTTGTTGCCCTTGATTCCTCAAAGCTACTCATTAGTCCCCTTAATAGAACAGGGAACTGAGAACAAAAGTGACTCTTGAAATGACAGGGCCAGTGGCACAGTTGGCAAGGGTTATGGCAGACAGCTCGGTCTGGCCCTCCGCCATGTGCACCCACACCACAGTTAATTCTCCAAAGAGAAGAGACATCTCCGGGAAAGAGAATGTTCACATTAAAACTTACCATCAACACCCCACCCTTGGCTAAGTACATTGCCACCAAATGCTCTGGCCTCCAAATGATCTTTTCTGCACAAAATTAAGCTGTGGCTTGAGACTTTGTGCCTAGTCTGGCCATGTTTCTGATGTTTCTCATCAGATCAAGATCCATGCATCATGAGCCTTTAAAGACTCTTGATATTTATTTATTGAGCTCTTACTCTGCACAGAACCCATCAGGAGCT
Source organism: Talpa europaea (assembly GCF_964194135.1). NCBI lineage: Eukaryota > Metazoa > Chordata > Mammalia > Eulipotyphla > Talpidae > Talpa > Talpa europaea. Next base: position 16,943,601 of record NC_140082.1, on the reverse strand, counting down.
CAGAGTAGGGAACATGATGGGAAATGAAGGCCCATTCAAAGGAGGAAGAGACAGGGACCTACTCTGTGAAACAGGTGACAGGCCTGCAGAGGAAGTGTGTGTATCAAATACCCCACACACGTACACACGTGCACACATGTTCACACAATAAACATGCACACACACACACAAGTGTGCACTTGGCAGGGAACTCAGGGCACAACACAATGAGGTCCCTCTTATTCTTTTAAAACTGACCAGGATCCTTTCACTCAAGCTGAGATCAGTAGTTGGTGTGGCTAGTGTTTAGGCCAGGCCCCTCCCTTCTCTGATCCTCAGTCATTCCCTCTTTATAAAAGGGGATGAGTTTTGTGGGCCTCCCTGGTGGGGAGGGGTTAAGTCTCAGAATTATGACACTATCGGCAGCCACTGCAGCATGAGTTTGATCCCCAGCCAGGGAGGTGACCCACATGGCCCAGCAGACCTCCACTGTCTCACCCAGTACTCCCCTCAGCAGTGTATTTCAGCTCCCCACTCTGTCTCTGGTGAATCCACTCACCGCCCCTGCACCTCTGACCTACACCCCAGTTCTTGTATGCATAAATAAATAAAATAAATCTTTAAAAAAATAAAAGGGGATGAGTTTGGATGACATTGAAATTTCCCTCCAGCCTACAAGCTTTTGCAGTGCTGTTCCATCTCCCTCAGCATCAGCTCACCCTCACTTGTCACAGTTCACCTGAAAGTTACCTCCTCATGGAAGCTCCAATATTACATATCTCAGTGTTCCCAGAGGAGAGACATCAGTTTCACATGTTTTCCACATGGTCCATAGGGGTGATGGACAAGTCCACCTTGTTTGCTGCTGCAGCCCTGGCTTCAAGGACAGCGCTTGGGCAGCCCAGAACTTAATAAGTAGGTGTAGATGACCACAAATGTTCAAAGGCACACCAGATCTGGCATTGGCATCACTTAACCTTACGATGACTCATAACCATAGAATCACCTATGTGACCCAGCAATTTTACCCCTAGGTAAATATCCAAAAGAATTGAAAACAAGTATTTCAACAAAACAAATGTCAATCAACAGATGAATGGGTAAGCAAAATAGGGTCTATCCATATAATGGAATAGTATGCAGTCATAAAAAGGAATAGGATGAACCTTGAAATTATTATGCTGAGTGAAGAAGTAGTCATAGAAGACCACATATTATATGATTCAATTGATATGAAATATCCAGAATAGGCACATCCTTAGGAAAATAGATTAGTGGTTGCTAGGAGTTAGGGGAGGAGGAAAAATAGTGACTGCCAATGGTACAGGGTTCCTTTTGAAGTGAAAATGTTCTGGAACTAGTTAGAGACAATGATGCTTGTACAACTTTGTGAATGTCCTTAATGTCACTGAATTGTTTGTTTCAAAATTATTAAAACGGTCATTTGATGTTGTATGTACTCTACCACAGTGATATTTTTTAAATTTCAATTCTATATGTCACCCACTTTCAGGCAAGAGGTTACACAGGGGACAGGAAATAGCATTAGAAGTCATAGGTCCCAGCTGAGCTTTGCCCAATATGCAGGGCACCTTTGGACAGCTCAGTGACCCTCTAAGCATCTTAGTCCTCCTCTGTGAATCAGGCCTCTTGTCCTTGACCCTCGTGGGATCTGTTCAGGGGAAGCTCACGCAAGAGCCACATGGTTTAAAGAAATAGTGTGGCAACTAAAGCAGACAAAAACAGACCCCTAAACTCCATGCAGACAGCTGACATCCCCTAGCTAGTCAATCTTTCCTTCTTTTTCAAAGGGCACTACTCAGGTTGTTCTTACAAAGTCCCTGGATAAAAAGCAGACCCGGGATGAATGGGGGTGTCCCCATTGTGACATGCCAACACTCTGCTATGGCTGGTTTTCCAGAGTATGCCCCATGGGTGCACACCTAGTGGACAAAGGAGAGGCCTGCCTGTGCTGTTAAATGGCCACTATGTTGTTGGCAATCTGTCCTGATCAGTAAGGGCAAGGAATAGCAGCAGGTACATCAGCTCATGTCCCCAAATGATACTACACATTCTTTTTCACCTCTCAGCCTTTGCATATGCTGTGTCCTCTGCCTGGAATGCTCTTCCCCTGTATTAGTTTCCTGTTGCTGCTGTAACAAATTACCACAATTTTATTGGCTCAATACAACACAAATTTATTATTTTACAGTTCTAGAGATTAAAGTCTGTCCAGTTTCAGAGGTTAAAGAGTTTCTGGCAGCTCTAAAGGTGATTCCATTTTCTTGCCTCTTTCAGCAATGCTTGTTCATGGCCTTCTTCTATCTGCAAAGCCAAAGGAATTTCATCATAGTCTCACTTGTGTGTTCAGGAACCACAGTGTGACTACAGGTACCATGCCCCCAAGCATCACTCCCCTCATAATACACCAAATACTACCTTGGGAGGACTGTCAGAAGCCTGAAAGCTAAGTCTGGCTGGACATTCAGCAAGATAGTCACATGAAAGAAGAAAACATGGCTCTTAGCGCACAGTAGGCACTTATATCCAGCATCATGTGGTGGTGAAAGTTGGAGGCAGAATGGATTCAAATCGGCATTCTCCAGTAATCATTGTACTGACATTGGACAAGAACCTTCAATTTCTTTCCCCAAACTTGATTTTCCCCTTAGGCAACATGAGAATAGTAAGAGGACTGTTTGTAAGGAAGAAATAAGATAAAAGGTAGAAGTGCCTGGCACATAGTAAGGACCAGATCATTGTGAACTATGATGATCAGAGAGAAATCCCATCACTATTGCAGAACCAACCAGGAGACAGGGCCCCTGGAAATTATACAAGGTCAGCCTCTAATTTCCCGTAACTCAGAGACTCCTACTCGCCTCATAACTTTGGAAAATATTCTCTTAGCGTTTGCAATTCTTGATCTGGGCCCAACACTGAAATTATTGCAGACTTTTTTCTTCTTCTCCTTCTCCTTTTTTGACAGCTTGAGCAAAAGGAGCTGTTTTTGAATTTCAGGAGGGGAAAAACACACACACGCATGCACACACCCCAAACAGCATCATTTTGCAGGACAAAATGTCCCCTGTGCCCCAGAGCAGGCAGCCCCGGCCCCGCTCCGGCTGGCCTCACAAACACTTAGTGTCACTGCAGGTTATGTAAGCGCGGTTTGGGCCTGCGAAGTTGGACGTGGCCTTGGGTTTTGAAAGGAGGCAGAGGACTTTGGGTGAAGAGCTGTTTGGCTTAAAATAAATCCAGGAACTCAATGCAGGGGAAAAAATCCCCAAGACTCTAATGGAGGGAACATTTAGATATATATAGTTTGGAGCATGGAGAACTCAAAAAACTGCTGCCAGTTTGGCAGAGGTGGCTTTCTTGGCCCTATTCTGCTGATGGGTGGATAGGCTGAATGATCAGAAGATGGGGGACATCACCATGAGACTCTTTCTGTGGGATAAAGGACAACATGTAGACCTTGTCACTCCTGGAAGGAAAACACCAATTCTCAATATTTTCAAAAGCTGTTTGCACCTTTGTTCACTGCATTTCCAGCCCTCTGTTGGAGCCCCAGATTTAGAGATTCCTTCTGGCCAGTAGGGTCAAAGCAGGCAATCAAGATCTTTGATCCATGAAAAAAGAAAGCAAGGGATATAGGGCATCCAACTCATTCTGATTTGCCTGAAATCTTCCCAGTTTTAAAACTGAAAGTCTTACCTTTTAGGGAAGCAAGGGAATGTGGAGACAGTGATCACCCTGTAAGAGAGAGTAATAAAGATAAACATGCCATGCTAGGGCTTTGTATAAATATTATTCTACTTCATTTTCCCAGCTACCTTTTTAGATAGAGTGTGCCCATTTTACAGACCAGGCAACTGAGATTAAGTGTGGGGGGGCGGGATGGAGGAGTCACACAGGAGGGAGGAGAAGATTCTCAGGGGCACTTATGAAAACTGGAGATTCCTGAGCCCCACCCCGGAGATTCCAACTCTTGGATTAGGGGACCTGCATTTATAACTCCTGATGGTTCCGTGAGCAGGTAATTTCAATGTATATACAGCCCAATCAAGCTGTGTTGGCAATAGCCTTGGAAGTGAGTATGGAAAGGTAAGTTCAATGGAGGCTGAAATTCAAGGTGAGGGAACAACATGAAAAAAGACACAAAGTTGTGGACACTGTTGAGTGTATAGCTGAATACACTGCCTTTGGGCAATAGAGAGGACAAGGAAACTGCTGTTGACACACCATAATCTGGAGGTCTTACATGCCAGGCTAAGAAAGTTGGTCTTAATCCTAATCTCCTAAGTGCACTGGGGAGGCTTGGAAGGGTATAAGCAGTAGTGACAAGGTCAAATGTGTACTTTGGAAAGATCACTCCTATCCAGCAGTTATGTTGGGAAGGGGTGTGAATGGAAGTGACAGAAGCCCTGTTCAAACTGGCTGAAACAAAAACAGAAATTCATTGACTCACATCATTGATAATAGCTTCAGGCATGGCTGCATCTAGGTACTCAATTTAGAAACCAGTCTCTCCATGCCCTGGTTTTTTCTTGCATCTTTCCAGGCAGACATGCCTTCTATAGCAAAAAGATAGAACCCAGAAGATCAAGGCTTGCCTCCTGTGGCTTAGCAAACCAAACAAGAATGCCTGTTCCATACTGCTTTCAGCTAACACCCTAGTACCACCATTTGCAGGCATTGATGGACTTATCCTTCAACAAATAACAGTGGTTATTCATAGAACAATGACCTGATCTAAATCAAGGACCATGCCTGGAGATTGGGAGTGGGATCAGCCCCGCCCCAAATCCACAGTCAGATGGGAGGGGGACTAGACCTCAAAGGAAATTATAGATTCTGTTTGCAGGAGCTTTGATCATCGACCATGGGAAATGAAGTGGCCCAGCCGTGGCCTAGAATCCACTGTATTACCATACTTATATGCCTGAAATGGAAACAGAGAGATGAAGTGACTGGTAGAAGTTCACACAGCAACCCAGTCAATCAGCACTACAACCCAAGTCTTTGACTTGTTCAGACAACAGCTAAGGTCAACAGTTCAGAGTGTGGCCCCTGCCAGGTAGGAGTGTGTTGTGGTGACAGCCCAGAGAAGCCACCTATAGATGACTGAAATTTAAGAAATGACCCTAGAGCTGCCCTCTTATCAATCCCATCTCAATAGCCAGTTATTCTGCAGATATATATTATTAAAAGGCTGGGAAATCCTCTCATTCAGATCTAGAGTCAGGGCTCAACAGAATCTAGAACGGCAAAGATTGTGTGTGTGTGTGTTTGTGTGTATTTAGTCATTCCTAAGACACACCACAATGGACAAGTTAGTAACCATTAAAAAATGTGGACTTTGAGAAACATTAGAAACATGGGGGGCTGTGCCCTATCAAGTCAGGGAAGCAGGACCCCATTATGGCACAGCCACACCAGCTACGTGCATGTAGAGGGTGGTATGGAAGGTCAAAAGAAGGAAATTGCTGTGGGGCTGTCACATCTTAGACTGTTTTCAAAGTTCTTTACAATTGCATCCTCTACTCTAGATCCTATTATTCTTATTTTAGAGGTGAACTCCTAAGACTTGGTCTCAGACTCTCATTGCTGAGCAAGAGGGATCCATGCTGGGAGGAGCCTCCTGGAGGGACAAGAACTACCTGGAAAATACCCGTGATATTGCATCCTGACTTTTGCTTGAATCCAACAACAAAGGCTCCTGTGCCCATGGGGGCAGCACTGCCAGGCGTGCAAACAGAGTGATGTGTCACAGCCGCCCAGCGCGGCCATCTGCTCTTTAGAAGGCAATTAAATCTGACCCAGCAATTATGACTTCGCAGTAGGTGATGGCCTCAACCACAGCACCTCCCCAGGCTCCAGACTCCACAGAGAATTCCAGAGCCCCATGTGCTGCTTGAAGAACCCCTTCTTTTATGGGAAGTGGAAGAAGTAACTTGTCTGTGGACAGAACTGGCTTCACAAGGCTATGTAGTTCCACTATCTACTTTCTGACAGTTCATTGAGGTAGGTATTTTTCTCCCCATTCACAGATGAGAAGCCTGAAGCTCAGGCTTTTCTGGACAGCATCGCTGAAACTGTAAGAGGTAGAGCTGGGCTTTGAATGCAGGTATCCAGCCCCAAAAGGGCCCTTTCCTTCAGCCAAGACAAGCTGGCTGAAAAAACACAACAGTCTTCCCTCACCCACCCTAGCCCCACACCTTTTGCTTTGAGTGACCCCATGCGTCTTTGGAAGACACAAGCCCCTATTCAGACATACACTCAACAAATATTAATTGAGCATTGACAGTTTGCCAGAATCAGTACATGGAGGTAGGGAAGGTATTATGAGCAAAAAGACCCCACCCCTGCCCTCATGGAGTGTATAGATTAAAGAGAAAGACCACTCAACACACATATGAAGCTATACAGTCAGAACATTGGCAAGGAGAGATACAGGAAGGCCTGAGAATGTGGAGGCCACAGAGGACTTCCTTGAAGAAGTGCCACACAGGCTAAGAGCTGAAATAGAGGAGGTAAGAAAAGAAAAAGAGGGGGAAACAGTATTCCTGGCAGCAGGAACAGCATATGCAAAGGCCCTGTGGTCAGATCCAAAAAGGTCAGTATAGCAGGATAATGTCCAGGGAACAATAACAAATAATAAAATGTATTGTTAATAAATAGTAAAATTAATTTTGATTAACTCCTAACACAGGGTCCAGCTAATGTTTGCTGTGTGGCCACTGCATACTAAGATTCTTATACGTAATCTCTTTAAATCCTTACAAAATTCCCATTGAGGTTCTCCTCTCCTCCTTTCCATTTGACAGTTGAAAGGAAATGGAAACTCAGATGTTGGAAGTTCCCAAAGCTGGCAGTCGAGGGGTGTTATTCTGTCCCTGGCTCTGTGTGAAGCGACTCCACACAAGAATCCTGTCAGCAATCTGTGACAAAGGGACCTTTATTATCACCATTGTACAAAGGGGAAAAGTGAGGCTCAGACGGGACATATGACTTGTCCATGGCCTCAGAGGTGCGAAGCTGAAGAGCTGGGGTCTGAATCCAGGCAGGCTTGTCTCCAAGCCCACGGCTGTTTCCACAGAATCAAAGTGAAGCAATGGCCTCACCCTAAAGCCAGCCCACCCCTGTGCCCAGAAGTGAGTGAGGAGTTCACAGTTGCTTCATTGTCTCTTGGCTGCTGTGGCTCTGTCTGGCCCCCTCATCCTCCTGTGGCTGCCATGTGTTACCACTCAGTTCCTGCAACACATTCCACCTTAAATGGCATCTAGACACAATCAAGTTTTCCCCCAATGCAGAAGCCAGGCAAGGATTTGGGGGCAAGTGCTTTGACTGGCAAGTGATCTAGGAAGAGGAGTCAGGAACAGGGAAGCAAGAGAAAAAGAAAACCAATAAAGGATGCATTCAGAAGTGGGTGGCCATAGTGGGCACTGGGGTGCCCAGAGGACCTCTGGGAGACTGTGCATTAAACTTGGGTTGCCCTACCTGAGGGATGAGAGAGTTGTGGTATATATCCCTCAGCGCCCATCTTGCTCTGGCAGAAGGCAACTCCTGGGCTAGGAGTTGGGCAGTTAGCTGGCCAGCATTTCTAGTCAGTCTGCCCACTCACCTGGCCGCCAGAAGTGAGGCTATCTGCAGGTGACCTCCAGAGTGGGCTGGTCTGGGAGGCATGGATCACAGAAAGTTTGTTGGTCCGTTCAGTCTGATAGGCAGTAAACACTTCTCTAGCCTCTATATGCATGGTGGTGCGATGCTCCGAACAGAGACAGCCTGCAAGGGTAGAACAGTCAGGTCCTACTATGTGTCAGGCACTGAGTCAAAACCCTAAAGACATTCTTTTTTAAAATTACATGTGCCAATGTAAATATCAAAAAAACTACTTCACTAGATTTTATGTTCTTGCTGTGGATTCTAGGGATGTGACTCACCCTTGAAACCTCAATTTTTCCAGCCATAAAATGGGCATGAGGTGAGTATCCACTTCATAGGGTTGTTGAGAGGATTAAGGTGTAAAATTCTTGGAAAGAGCGCGTGGCACAGAGTAAGCATAAACAGTATTTTTTTTTCTCTTGTTATTTATTTCACCAAATCTAAGATACCACTTTCCCAATTTTAGAGATATTAAAATATGAGAGAGAAAATAAAGGACTCCTTAGAGTTGATGGAACATGCCATTATTCCTGTTTCCCAGACTGGGACCTTGAGGTTTCAGGCAGGGCCATAATTTGCCTGCTTTCCCCCAGTGTTTCCTGCTTCCTGCCTTGGGATGGGGTCCTCCCTAGGTCACGCTGGTGTCAGGTTCAGGCAGAACTCGCTGTTCATGTCACACTGCAAGAGAAGACTCAGCCCTTTTCAAGTACTGGATTAACTTATTCTACTGCAGTGTCAGAGAAAAGCAGAAGTCCGGAGCAATTATGATGATGGGGCCCCCACCCACCCAACACCCTCCTCCTGGCCTCTGCCAAGATGACTCAACTCAAATTATCCCCCTAATTGTCTCAACCTGTGTGGACTCCCAGCTGGGGCCCTATTTTCCCCAAACCCGAATGACTGGATCTTTGAGGGCTGCAGACAGGCAGAGAGATCCCCTTTCTCTGAAATGGAATGTGGCCCTTCCACCATTCCTGATAAATCCAGATTCTACTTTCCTCTCCCTCCAGCCCACCTCCCTCTGCATGAGCACTGGGTTGATGAGGGCCTTTAGGAAAGTTCCTGCTTAGAATCACCTTTCCCTTTGAGTATCCCTGCTCCCCTGCCCTTGGCCTTGCCTTGGACTTGTTGACCTGCTGGGCAAAGGACAGATTTGAATTTGAAGCCCCTCAAGGGGAAGAACTCCCTTGCATTGACATCTGGATCCCATCCAGCAAAGTTCACAGCACAGATAGAATATTCAAGACAAGTGGATTGGATAAAGGAAAAAAAAATTAAAAGGACCAAAGCCAACCTTTGGTAATAGGAGAGAAAAGGGACCCTCCCAGGAAGAGTGTGCTGCAGAGGACTGGCACTCTGTAGCAGAGACAACCAGACACAAAAGCACAAACAATAGATACAATAGCAAGAACAAGCAGACTCAACAATGTTCATGCAAAGGGATAAAAAGAATCTCCCAAGGAGCTCGGAGGATGCCAGAGGGGGTAGTTTGCATATTCAGGATTTAGTAAAAATGTGTTGACCAAGAAAACTCTCCTAGTGCATTGGTTTTATGAAAGCAGGATTGAACGGGTGTTTGTTGAGGTAGATTGTGGCTCTTGGGACCAAGGCTTACGTTGTACCACTACATACTGGCAGTCCCTGGGAGCCGGACGTATTTATTTTTTTTTTTTTATTTTTTTTTTTTTAAACGGACGTATTTATTTTTAATTGGCCGGTACATAGGAATGAATTGATTCCCTTGAGGACACTCATCTTTGAGTGACTCATTATCATCATTGGTGTAGACAGACCCTCACCAATACCCCACAGTCTATTCCTCTTCCTGCTCTCATGGACATGAGCTATCACATATTAAATGTAGTTTCATCTTGCCAGAACAACTGCTCACCCCACTATTTGCATGCTTACGTATCTAGAAGCAACAACCAACATTGCCTTGGGGAGGTGGTTTTTAAATGAACATAAGTAATGTTATTCTTTGTAGCTAATTTGCAACTTTATTTTCTCCATCAATATTCATTTTCAAGATTTATTCTTGCTGGTAAATGCAGAGCTAGCGCATTCCTTTTAACTATTGCATAATATTCCATTTGATTAAATTTAATCATTTAGATAAGTCCTGATTTTATGCTTCCATTCACCCAATGGCTGGACTTATCTGTGATTTCTAACACTGGCCTATTCACTGTACATTTTCTTTAGTTGTCTCATCCATAAAAATGGGGTGTCACCAATGACTCTGTTATTTCTAACCTGGCCGTCTAAAAGGCAGAGCCTATCCTCAGGAAGTTCAACAGTCTGGTTTAGAAAGACATAATTTATACTCACAGACAAGGAATTGGGTAACAAATCTGTGTCTTAATTCTCATCTCTGTTGTTGGCCTCTAAACCCTTTTCACCCTAAGGACACTTATCACAGTGCCTGGCACTCCTGGTGTGAGGGAGGCCTGTGAGTGGTCGCCTTTGTGGGAGGGGGAGGGGCACAGCTCTGCTGGTTCCATCAGGGAACCTGCCTGGTCCATCAACAGCAGCTTAGGCTGGGCAACTTCCTGCCCCAGACCAGCAGGATGCACCTCATGTCACGCAGCAGGCATCCCCTGGCTGTTATTTATGTTGGCTGCAAAGTCTAGGAATCATCGCTGCATGTGTAGCCCAATGTCTCAGGATTAAGTCCTACAAGCATGAATCTCATTCCCCAGTATTCCCCTGTGATTCAGACCATGGGCCCTCCTCCCTATGGTGGGTCCAGGCTTATTGTTACAGGAAAAAGAAAGATAACAGAGGCCACGCCAAGGAAGCTCAGAATCAGATCTACGGTCTGGTAGAAACACCGCCATATGCTTAATTGTGCTCCAATTACATAGAATGTTCCAGAATCGTCACTCTGGGGTAGAGAGATGCTAATGGCTATTATTACATTTGGACAGCCCTGTTGAGTTATCTTGTGATCTTTGCAACTGCTGCATGACGCGCTGAGAGTTGCCAGCCTATTCCACCATGGGAGAAATGTCAGAGTCATCATTGGCAAATGCTTGTGGAGCACCTGGGACAGACTCTACCTGGTGCCAGGCACTGGGAGGGCACATTTGGTTCTCATGGGACTTCTAGTCTAGTGGGAAGGGACAAGCAACACTCACACACACACACACACACACACACACACACACACACACACTGCAGGTAGTGGTAAGTGCTACGAAGGATAAAGAACCATGATGATGTGGGGAGAGGCTGTTTTCTATAAAGTGACCTGGGGAGGACCCCTGAAGAGGGGTCATGTGAGCATCTGAGGGGGGCCAGAGAGGAGACACTGTGAGGGATTCCGGGGAGTGTTTTGGGCAACAGCAACAGCCAGTGCAAAGGCTCTGAAGGATGCATGCCAAGTGTGTCGGAACAGTGGCCAGGGGGCTGTGTGGCTAGAGAGGAGAAGCAGGAGTGTCTAGAGAAAGAGATGGGGCCCCCTAAAAGGGATCTGGTCTGAGTTCTGAGTTATATGGGAGAATTTTGAGCAGAGGAGGAATGTGACTTGTTTGATATTTAAAAGAAGCTTCTCTGACTCCTCTGGGGGTGGGGAGGGGAAAGGGCCAGTTGGGAATGTCTTAGACAACAATCCAGGGAGAGGGGATGGTGGGTCAGGGTTGTGTCAGGGTCTTTGCGATAGGCCTGGTGAGAAGGTCCAGATTCTGGAAGTATTTGAAAATCAGGGCCACCAGGATGCAATGTGAGGCATGTGAGGTACACTTGACCAAGTCAGAACTGGGTGTTCAACCAGGTGCCCCTTGGTTGTGCTCAGACTCCACTGGAGCCTGTTGTTGGAGCTTCAGCTTATCCACTCACACAGGCAAGATGATTGCCACGAACCCCCATGGATTCAAGCCTGTGGGTCCCATCCCATGTTAAGGTGATCCCTGGGATTCTTCCTGCAATTGCAGACTCCACTCCTCATGCATACTCGCTCCTGCCAAGATGATCACGAGCAGGTGTGGTACCAGGACCCTGGGTCAACCAGTGTTTTCACATACAGATAAAACCAAGCAAATAATCCTTTATCCTTCACTTACTTTAAAGTCACATTCCAGAGAAGAGTATTTCCATCTTGATTGTATGGCTGAGGAAGCTAAAAGAGGTGGTGAGACCTGTTACCCAAGGCAATGGGGCAGCTGGAGTTTTATTTATTTATTTTTAATATGTAGTGTAGTTTACTTTTTTTTTTTTTAAGATTTATGTATGTATGCATATAAGAGCTGGGGTACAGGCCAGAGATGCAGGAGAGTGAGAGGATTCACCAGAGACAGAGTGGGGAACAGAACAGGCAGACTGACTGAAATACACTGCTGAGAGGAGCAGCGGGCGAGACAGGAGAGGTCTGCTGCACCATGGGGGCTGCTCCCTGGCTGGGAATCAAACTCATGCTATAGTGGCTGCTGATAGCTTCACAGTGCTAAGACTTGACCTCTTGGGCCACCAGGCAGCTGGAGTTTTAAAGCTGTGGCCTGCACTCCGTGACGGGAGATGGCCACTACCTGGCTGAGTCCTGCCAGGGGAAAGAATGAAGGAGTGAGCTGCTAGGAGCCCTCTGGAGTCAGACACTGGTTCCTCCACAGTTCAGTCTTTTTTGGGGGCCCTTGGTCCCCAGCACCCAGGCCAGAGACCTCACACTTGAATCTGTCTTCATGCACAGCTGTGAGTTTTTGGAGAGTAGATTTTAAACAGTTGAAACCACTCAGGGACGCCGGGCTTCGATAATCAGGTACAAGGCATCTGGCCTCTTGTTCTTTCTGCCTGCAGAAGATCCCGTGACGATTAGGGAAGAAAGAGCAATTTTGCTTCAAAACGTTCATGGTTCCAGTCCATTCCATTTTAGAATTTCTTAGATCTAATTCTTTATTTGTTCCATCTTGGAATTTTCAAGGTTTTCATTCCTTTCAAAACTATCCAGTCCTACTAGAATTTCCTTGATCTAATTTCTAATCGAGTCCACCCCAGAACTTTGGAAAAGTACGTGGGAAATAGGTCTGGGTCACATTCCCCATCACGAATATTTACTTGTATCCAATTATTCCTTCAGCCAGCCTGTTTGAAGTGTGGCCTGGAAGCCAGGACAGAGCTGAACTGAGAATGCAAAAGTGCATGGGGCTGAGGCTCTCCTCTTGAGGATCTCATAGTGGAGGGGAGCAAACACTTTAACAAGTAACTGGTGATGGCATTGTGATGCCTGGAGACCAGGCACAGGAGTGAGCGAGCATGTGGGCCCTGAAGGCACTTGTGGCTTCTGCTGGGCTTCCCAAGTCAGAGTCACCCATGGGAACTAATGAAAATGCAGATCCCTAGGCCAGAACCCTCAGAGGTTCTCCAGGCCTGGGGCTGGTCCCCCCATGGCCCAGATTCAAGGGGTTTCTCAGAACTTGGGATTGCAGTGCTAGAACTAAGACGGTCCTTCAGTCCAAGGATAGTTGGTCTCCTTCAGTACAAGTTTGCATTATTTTTTTTTTAAGATTTATTTATTTATGCATACAAGAGCTGGGGTACAGGGCAGAGGTGTAGGGGGTGAGAGGATTCACCAGAGACAAAGCAGGGAACAGAACAGGCAGATTGACTGAAATACACTGCTGAGGGGAGCAGCAGGAAAGTCAGGTGAGGTCTGCTGTGCCATGTGGGTTGCTCCCTGGCTGGCTGGGGATCAAACTCTTGCTGCAGAGGCTGCGGATTGCTTCATAGTGCGGTGCTTAACCCTTTGCACCACCAGGGAGGCCCCTATTTTTTTTTATTGAGGTAACTGGTTTACAACACAGTATGTGCTTCAGAGGCATAGGATCACACCTCCTCAGATGCATGTCACCACACCACACCCCCCAAACAAGGCACCCGCAGTCCCCCACTATTGTCCATTGTGCTTCCTCCCCTGTTTTGTAGCCTAGATTCCACAGTCAGATTCTAGGGTGATTGGTTTGGTTTTATCTAACCCTTGTTTTGTTTCTCTATAGTCCACATAAAAGTGAAACCATCCAGTATCTGTCTTTCTCCTTCTGACTTATTTCTCTTAATATAATCCCCTCCAGTTCCAACCATGTCACAAATGGCAAGATTTCATTTTTTTTATATAGCTGAATAGTATTCCATTGTGTATATATACCACATTTTTCTAATCCACTCCTCTAAGAGTTGCGATTTTAAAGGCTCCCCAGGTGATTTTAATGCAGGTGATTCCCAGGCACCCCCCAGTCCCAGACTTCCCTGGAGTAGGTGGGGGAAGCCCAGAGGTAGGATGGGTGGGGTATTCTGTCTGCACAAGGTTGACAGGTAGGGCAGTCAAGACTCAGGAGTAAAATCTCCAGGGGGGCTTCAGCCCCTAAATCCGCTGACCTCAATCTCTTTCAGAGCATTCCCAGTGTGGAAATGAAAAGGAAAAGGAAAAATAAGAACGGATTGATTAGCCCAACTGAGTGGAGACATCCGAGCTTGTCAATACTGCTGGGGCCAAATTTCCCAGCAGCCCCCAGCTGGGCACAGCTGAGCTACGGCTTCTGCGAGCTGCAGGATATTTGGAATAAAGGCTCAACCTTGGAGAAGTATTAATGAAAATGTCACAGGCACTAAAGTCAAAGCAGATGCGAAGTCGGCTACACGGGCAGACATAGCTGATAAGAAACAGCCCAGGAGAGAACAAAACCTCTTGAGATTAGGTCAAGGGCAGGCAAAAAAAAAAAAAAAAATGACATCCGGGGGTCCCCCATGGCAACTCAGAGGAAGACTGTCGCGCCTGTGGAACAAGCTGACATTTTTGTGCTGCGGCGTTATATATTGACATCCCGACAGGGCAGCGTTCGGCGGCCTCCACATCAGCAAATAAATATTACGTCTCCATCTTCAGCTAAGCAGAGCTGTGGTGCATTCCTATTACTTCATGTGGATTAACCATCTGGAAGTTGAATCAAGCCACAGAGTAAAGAATGGGATCCAATTTTGCATTCACCAAAATAAGCCGTACTAGTCTCAATTTATGGCAGATGGTTATGCAGTCTCAGCGGGCCAAAAAATCTCTCTGCAAAAGAATAAAGTTTATGCCAATTACTGTAATAGGAACCAGCACAACAACTGTGTGGGGTTGACTAAGATCGCAGATATTGCTGAACAGCTCATAAACTGCGGGGGGCCAGGGGAACGGTGGGGACCCAGTTAATTCATTAAGATAACGCGAGAGAAATGAGGAGCAGAGTTAGTCATAAAACAGAAATATTTCCTTGTACGGGGTGGGAGTGGATCGAGGTGGAGTGGCTCTTACTGGGATGGGGCCTCGCTGTGCTGCAGGCTGGCTCAGGGGAGTGGTTAACAGGGAGACTGCCTGGCTGCTTGGTGGGAACAGCACAGGAGGAGAGGGGTTAAATTTGGGGCTTCTGTGTTCCATTCATTCAAAACAGATTTGTTGAGCATTGACTACTCTGTGGTAGGCAGCAGGCAGGCCTCAAGCCGACAATGGCCAGCGTTACTCGCACTCCTGGTCCTGCCCTTGTAGAGCTCCTGGCCTGGCTGCCGTGGCAGCACCCAAGGGGGTTGCTGGTGTAAGGGAGGCAGCTTCCAGAATGTGCTCTCTGTGCTGAGGTCAAAGGTTGAGCAGCAGAGGGGAGAGGGCTCCGGACCTAGAGGACACTGGACTTTGGTCTCAGAGATCCTCGAAGAAGGCCAGCGTGGCCAAAGCGAGGAGACGGGAGAGAATGGCCGGGCCAGCCCGCAGGCCTCTCGGGCTCTGTCCTGAAAGCAGAGATGGAGTGACCTGACCCACTTCCTTTGAGTGAGAGGCTTTTGCCTACAGGGAACGCTGTCTCTTTTCAGCAAAGGGCAGTTTCTTGACCTATGTGGGCTCAGATTTCCTCAAGGGTAGGGAAGTGTGATAAGTCCCCTCTCGCCAGGGCCTCCTCACTAGGAATCGTGAGCTAGAGGGGATGATGCTTGGGGTGAGGACTCCCCTCTGAGTCATCCTGTCTGAGCATGGCACTGTGGGGCCCTCCTGGCCAGCACCTCCTCATCAAAATCTGCGCCCCTCCCCCACCCCCTGCTAGGCCTAGAGAAAAGACGGCAGACTGTTGGTGCCGGGTTCAGTTTTTGTTTTTCAGTGACAGTTGCTGACTTAAAGAGTGCCGACATTTGAGGCTAAAAGTAGGGTGAGTAACTATCACCGACGCAGTTTTTCCAGGACAGTCCTGATTTTAGCATCCCAAGTTCAGCCTCCCAGGAGATGCCTCTATCCTGGGCAAACCAGGATGGCTGGTCACACAGCTGATTGGTAGACCAACCAAGGGGTAATCCAGGGCTGGAGAGATTTTCCCATGTCACTTAATACATTTCTTGTCTCACGGCCACAGACTATGTTGGTATTATTCCTCCAAACTTCACTGGCCGGATACAGAAGTTCAGACTCAGAGGGGCCAAGACTTACTTGCTAGCCATTTGCTCAGTAAGTGGGCATGGTGGGCTTGGAATGTCCACATCCCCTCGTCCAGTGTGGCCTCTCAGACAAAGCAGCAGCAGCCACGGCAGCAGTTATGGTAGCTGGGTCGGCTGGCAGGGAAGGGAACAAAGCTCTTTGCAAGCAACAGTGCTCCCTCAGTGCCTGGCCTGACCAAAGGCTGTCCTACCCACACAAAAGCCTGAGCAAACATTGGGGCCGGCATCTTATCTTGGTGGCCCCAAGTCAGGGCTGCACCAGGTTGTCCTGAGTTACCCATGGGGCTTCCCAGGATTCTGGGGGCACAAACAGCCTGGGGAGAAGCCCCTGCTTGAGGCCCAACTCAGGCATGTGGGGGGAGCTTGCCAGCGGGAATGCAGGCTCTGACCTCAATTGCACAAGTGGAAAATCTGAGCCTGTTGGGTTGGAAGGGACTGAAGGAACCCTGAAATCCCCCCCCCACCGACGGCTTTCTGGCACACTCCTAGAAGAGGAGTGAGCTCATGGGCCACCAGATGCTGAACCAAAAAATCTTATCCCCAGTGATAGGAGGCACTGCTGGGCATTCGTGCCTGGGGAGTGTTCTCAGGGCTCCGGGTGTTACAAAAATAGTTTTAAGTCAGATTTTCTTGTAAAGTGAAACGCTGAAGATAATTCGGGGGGGTAGTGGGTGGGGGGCCTGGGATGGGGGGAGGTAACTACCCACAATCCCCACCATGCTAACAAAACAACCGCCGTGGCTCCCTTCCAGATGTTCGCAGGCCAAAGCATTTCCTGCAGCTGAGGAGGGACTGCAGTTCTAATTTCTCACCTCAATGTAGCAGACATTTGTATTTCCACATACTTCTCAGAATTATCACTGAACCTTTTCCCTCAAATACTTTGAGGTGACTTACATTAGGAAGCATGGGTCTAGGAGGACCACGGACCCTCAAATTTTACAGCATGATCACAAAAGATCAAATGTGGGGGGTGGAGAAGGCATGAAGGAGTTACGCCAGGAAGTCCTGTCTGAAGAGTTGCCTCAGTTGGATAGAAAATTCAACATGAGAGTTTCCTGACATCACCACCGAAGGGGAAATTCAACACCGTCAAGGAAGAAATGTTTCTTGGCTCTGAGCTCTGGGAAGAATCAGGCATAGAAGTTGTTTAAGAACATAGGGTGTCCTCCATAGAATTTTTATCATTATCAGTTTCTCCTCATATGGTTCCCATAGTAAATGCCACAGGCGTGGGAATCTGCAGTTCTGAGGGACAGGAGGTGGGCGAGCAGTGGTTATGAGTGACTCTGGAGAGTCACTTAGCCCCTTAGCCCCACTGCTTTTGGCAACATCAATGAGCAAAAATCACAACTTACCTGGGCCTCAGCTTCCTCATCTGTAAAAGGGGAAGTAATAACAGCATCATAGTGTGGTTGTGGAGATGGAATGAGGCAATTTGTGTGTTGTTTAAAACAGTACCTGACACAAGTGCTACTAAGTGTTGGCTGATTTTTGAGTAAGACTCGAGGAGACATTGACAATAAGGCCTTTGTGCCAAATCCAGTCACACTCTTTGTGTTACTCAAGTTTTATTAACAAAACCATACCCATTCATTTATATAGTGTCTACAACCGCTTTCATTCTACAAAGGCAGAGTTGAGTAGTTGCCACAGAAACTGCATAGCCCACTCAGGCCCAAATGTTTACCATAAGGCCCTTTAGAGAAAAAGCTTGCCAATTCATGGACTAAAGGAGGGAATGGTCCATGTGATGTCTTGTACGGCACTTCTGGGCCTGTCCTAACCCTCTCTCCAGTCTTACTGCCTGCACAGCACCTCCCTGGGAATGAATTTTCCGAGTGATAGCTATAGCACATGGTCTTGATCGGCTGAGTTGTTTCAGGGCTTCCCAGGCCATGGGAAAGTAGAGGCGGCTCTGAGAGAACATACCATCAGTATTCTGGGCTACACGGAGCCAGCGTGCATGGGGATGCCCAGAGGCAAAGCTTTTGTTTAGCACATACATTAATAAACACTGTAAGCCACTCCTCCGTTCCACTTCATGAAGCTCCCTCAGTCTGGAGTGCAAGGCAATTCTGCTATCGACTGATTAGCAGGTGGTGTCAGAATATGTAAGGGATCAACGAGGCGGAAGCATGTCACGGCACTTTGCTGCTTCTCAGAAATTCAAAGAGTAAACAGAATCAAGCCAAGGTCGAGTGTCACTGACTCAGGGAAACTCTGGGCTGATTTTCTGGGCAAAGGTCTGGCTTGAATGTGCCCCATCAGCAGCCATGAAACCAAGCTCAGGTTGACACATTAGTAATGGTACCTAGCGCCAAATTTTGATTGTGGAAAATGTATAGAGTATCTACAAGCTTTCCCGCACTTAATAGTATTTAACAGCCACAGATGGCATTTTCCAGACAACAGACCTATAGTGAAGTAAAACATGCCAAATGAGAAACTAACCAGCATTATCTTCATTGTATTTCATACATCAACAGTTTTTGTTAGCACATCTTAGCTCTATCCTTCACCACTCAGTATTTGTTGGTTGGGAATCAGATGGCAAATAGCAACTGTCTTCAACTGATTACAGTCCTTTCTGTGGACAACATCCTAGCTACAGGCAGAAGAGATCAGCTCAAACCCTTTCACCCATGCCTGACCATCCATCAGTCATGAGCATCATTGGCTCCACTTTCTGAACAGAATGGGGCTTTCACTGGTTGGCTCCTGGGCCTCAGGGGCCATGCAGGACTCAGCACAATTAGGAATGTTCTACAGTCACCTCTGGCAAACTCTGATTAAGGTTATCCATACAATGTTCTAGAACTGTCTAGAATGTTCTAGGATTTGGCAAAAGCATGGTCTCATCAGTCAAATCCAGCCTGCTGCCTGTTTGTGTAAATAAAGTTTTATTAGAACAGATCTGTTTATTCCTTTTGGCACTACATGGCTATTTTTTACATTATTAAACAGCATTTATATTGTTACATGTATGCTGAAAACATTTCATGTCCAGCCCTTTACACAAAGTCTGTAGACGCCTGCCTTGATGAGAGGACATCTCACCAAAGCATGCCCTAAACCAGGACATGAACATTTGGAGGTACTTTGTGAGACTCAGCGACCAACTAATTTCCTGGCTTGGGCAGCACAGCTAGTGTTTGAGTTCTTTGATGGGAGAAGATAGTACCTTTGGGGCTGGGAGAAGAGACCAAGTTTGGTTTTAGTCTCCTTCTGTGTGAGTATACCAGAGCTTTGCTTTGCATGTCTGGAAAGTGAGCAGGAAATGCAGACCTGGAGCTCCCTCCTCTGTTCTCAACACACTCTCCCGCTAGCTTCTAGAAATGACAACATCCTGTTGCAGTTAGCTGTTGGGCTTTAATTCTCTGAGGGCAGAAACTAGATGCTACTGATTTTGGATTACTTTGCCCTCCTAAACCTAGGACTCAAAAGGTGTCTTGCCCAATGTGGGCAGGTATCTGTTGTGGGTAAAAGGAGCTCTCAGTTTCCATCAAGGCAGGTGACCGTCACGTATAGTTGTGGGTGCTGCCCAAGAGGAGTTCCCAAGCTAACGTGGGACACAAAACAGAATTAGAAAAAATGACATCTATTACCAAGACAACCAAATGAGGGCTGTGGACCACTGCAGATGGCTCCAGGTTAAGACAGGCTGTGTGGAGGAAATATACAGCTTTGAATGGGTAGGAACAAGATTGCTTCAAGAAGGTGGTCTTCTTAATGATCTTCCAGGGAGAGAGTGAGAACTCTCTTTGCTCTTCTCCTTTCTTTAAAAACAGGGCACACCAAACCCAAGCCATAGAAAGGCTTTGTGGGCAATTGTTTTTAAAGCCTCCCCACCCCCCCACCCCCCAATGTGCTTCTGAGGTGCAGCCAGGATTGAGAACTTTTGGTTTACAGGAGCTGTATTTTCTTTGACCCAGCAGCCGTAGGATAACAGAAAAAAACGTTGGACTCTCAAGACAGTTGGGACAAGAGCCTGACTAGAAGACGTTTATTCTCATCCAGGGACAAATTTTAATTCACGATTTAACTTAACAGGAGAGGAAAATACATAAATCCATGAGGAAGCAGTGGTTTTCATACAACCACCACTGGAGAGAGCGAGACCTATAGGGCATGGGGAAAGCAAACAAAATGAGTTCTCAATTCCTTTCAAATAATAGTGATGCCTTGCAACATGGGACTCTCAGAAGGAAGGAATGGACATCAGTGTGAAGTGTCCCAAACTGCTAAGCGCTGCTTTACATGCTTAGCATAGCCTTGGAACAACTGAGTAAGCATTAGCGTGTCTGCAATTTCTACTTTTCCCAATCCAATCTGGAGGAAGAACTGGTTTTGAAGGGACCTGTCATTGGGTCATTATTTCCAAGTCAGAAAACATAACCCCAATAGACAACAGCACAGCTCCCAGGAAGCACTCTTGGATAGCAAATGCTCCAAGCTCAGTGGAAGCATCTTTAACTGTGCCCCCTTGCAGTCCCTAACTCTAAAATTGTCAAATGAAGGTAGCTTGAAAAATTAGGTTTGGGGCCCAATGAACTCCATCTCCCATCACTCAGTGCCTCTCATGATATCTGAGGATTTCAGGATAGTAAGTACATTCTCTTCAGATGATCAAAAACAAGGAAGTCCACACCAGCCCCTTGTCAACTCAGCTGCTCAGAGAAGATAAATAAAACTGTGAGAAAAAAAAAAAGTCTCTTCATTAGAGACAAAATTTGAGGACATTGGGCTGTGGAACATACAGCTTAACAAGTTTAAGAGGGGAGAGCAAAGGGAGTGCTTTAAAAACCAAGGGTTAAGTTTACAGAATAGAGAGGCAAATGATTTTTAGATCAACCATCAGGGAGTCTGGTAAGTGAATTGAAGAGGAAGAAGAGACACTGACCAGGATGTGCCATGTGCTAGAGCCTCGTCTCAAATGACCGTGAACACTCTACAGTTGGGAATTATGGCCTGCACTTAAGAGACAAGGATGCAAGATGCAGCCAGAGACAAGAAGGGGTATGCCCCTGACCCCAAGCCCAGTTTCCAGCAAAAGACTAAGAGTTCCTCAGGTTCTAGTCACCAAGATACCTATGGCTTGAACTTTTGTTTTCTACCTAAACAATGTAGAAGACACCCAAGATCTCCTTCAGCCAACTTTCTACTGTTAAATGAGTACTAATCAAACTGCACTGTAATTTACCTGTTCATATGTGTGTCTCCCACACTGGACAGTGTGCTGCTTTTATTCATCTTGTTACCTACAGTGAGTGAGACCTGAGAGTCAGGCATACAGCCAGGTTGGTTGCTAAATGTACAAATAAGACTGTCAATGTGAATGCAAACATTATGTCTGACACATAAAGAAAATGACATCAGAAAATAAAAAGGACATCCCTGAAATATGGTATCATACATTCAATCTACCCAGATAGTTGGCCACCTCTCCAAAAGTTGATCAGCTCTGGAATTTAAACTGGTGCCACGATAGTTGTTTTGTGACCAGAAAAGTAGACTGGAAAGGACAAAGTCCTAAAAGGAGATGTAAGAGACACAGGCCCACACCAGGAAGCCATGATCTGGAAACAATGAGAACCTAATGGCAAAATCTTCACTGAGTGTTTTCTTAAAAGTCTATGGGTTTTCCGCATTTCTCTCCTTTAAAAATAATTTTTTAAAAACCCGAGACTAAAAACATATAATCCTTCAGATTAGTGCTTAGCGTTTAAAAATAGAAACTTATTTAAGAAACCAAATATAACAACTTAATGCAGCATCGGCGCATTTCAACAACAGGAGTCTGTGATAAAAAATTAAAAACAAAACAAAACATTTTTCTTTTTTTTCCCCCCCGCCCATAGTGGCAGTGCTGCAAATTAGAGAATTCTTGAAAAAAAAAACAGTGAAGAAATGGCCCACTGTGTTCCAAACCAGAGGAGGCATCAGGGAAACAACCACTCAAGTGCACAAGTGGCATTTTGTGATCAAATTTATTTTTTGTTTAAATTTCATTTACTTTGTTTTACTGTAATTTACACGAGAGACTGCCAAGTAAACTAGATATTTTACATTCACCACACATTCCCTCAAATCTCCACAGTTGTTAGAAAAACATTAAAATCCATGCGCCGAGATCTCATTTCCATGTGAGCCTAAGCTCCCAATGATGCTACAGATGCCAGCGAGAGTTAAGTTCATTAAATGGAGAGGGCTAGACTCTTTATTTCACAAAATTAGCAATAATCTTCCTCACATCAAACACTTTGCAGACAATGATTATGCTTTGACAAAACCTATCTTACAACAGTGTCCGGAGAGTAAACATCAGTCTTGATCCTGAGTACACAGAGGACATATGCGATGTGAGGTTTTCTGCAGAGGACAACAGGGCATCGTAACGCAGTAGTGATCCTAAACACCCTTGTCTGAGTCACTACAATCACTTCAGTGGGGACACGGTACATGTGGGAAAACGAGGAGCGGGGAGGGCAGGACTGTCAGCAAATCAGATTACTAATGTGATGTGACTACAGGGGCTGGCATGTTCTAGGAGGGATGAGCGGTTAAAGAAGACAGTTTGTGACCTGAAGGCTTCAACAATGTCATTGTGTTCAAGCTTCCAGGACTGACAGGAGGAAAACGGGATTTGGACAGAGAAACCTGATAAAAATCTTACCTTGCTATTGTCTCTTTCTTTAAAAAAAAAAAAGGTGGTGGGGGGGAACGTGGCAGTAGCTTCTAACTAGCAGTTTAATGGTGCTTATTCGGGACATGCTCCAAAGACATCCTGCTCAGGAGCACTACCGCAAGGGAGGAGGGGCACTGGCCCCTCAGCAGGACCCCCTAACTGAGCAGGCCGGCCTCATGCTGCATCTGAAATTTTCCTATCTCAGAGTCAGCATCTCCCCTGTAAAGTGTATTTCAACAAGAAAAGAGCAAAACATCTTCACTGTCTATATTCTATCGTGTGAGCTGTGAGTAATCTACATCATTTGCATAGTTTCCAAGCTGTAATTTCAGAAAACAGTCATTTCAGAAACAAGATTCCATGGAAGTGCTGTACTTCCAATTTCTCTAAACAGCCAACAACGCTATTAATTTCTTCATCAATTTCTTTGTTTGCCTAACAGAAGCCTGAAAATTGTATAGTGTTTATTATAAATCACAAACCGTCATCTCCATTTCTGCTAGGTTTGATGTAGAAAAATACTTGAAATTTAAAATACAAAAATCCAATAAAAACTGGAAATTTTTTTTAAAAGGACTTTTCCCTAGGGGCAAACAAGTAAAAACTGGCCTATAATTTTACTCCTTACTAACAAATATTGTCCAACCGGCTGTATGATAATAACCATCCAGAAATAAATCATTATAAATACATTCAGAGTTTACATCCCGGATTCATTGGAATACTAAAAGCTTTTCAGTAAATTTCTCTGTGGGAGTCTGTTGCTTACAGGACTAAAATAAAGATTTATAAGAGACTGATTTAAAAGAACAGAAAAGTAATAAAAGTCTCTATATATATATTGGTCCACAACTTGACATTTATGAAACATACCAGCTAGTATTACATTGCAGTCAATTTGTCCATGAATGGTATTACTCTTGATAATTATTAAAATTTGTTCCAGGTATATATATTGAAAATATTTTCTTTTGCATTCTTGCTGAAGATAGGTACAGTACTTTGGAGAAATTGTACTAATCCCTTCAGTATGTTTGTATGTACATATATACACAAGTGTGTGTATTCCGATCTGTAGCTCTACATGCGTTTTATATACAGCCACAGACATACACACACAAACATATATACACACGTGGTTGGGGACCTGTGCATGTGAGACATTATCACAAGCACACATCTGGGAAACATCAACACTGCAAGATACTGGTCAGATTCTTCTTCACTCATCACTGGCTGCACTTGTTCCCCTCACTTGACCTTGATTACGTAACTGTAAGAAAAAGTGAAAGTGCAATGTGTTAAAATACACAGACACACAATGTCAGACAGTCTTCAGAAAAACAAAAAAAAAGTCATCATTACAGCGAAACCTGTAGCAAAAAAGGGTACCCTGATGACTGCATTTTAAATATTTAATCTTTTGAAGATTCTGGTCTAAATAGTGCAGTGGCTTAACATTCTGTTTCATCAGAGGGAAAATAGAAGCAGAAATAAATCACAGAAACTTAGAAGAACTTAACATAAACGGTAACTTAAAATTTTTAAA
Source organism: Talpa europaea (assembly GCF_964194135.1). Taxonomy (NCBI): domain Eukaryota; kingdom Metazoa; phylum Chordata; class Mammalia; order Eulipotyphla; family Talpidae; genus Talpa; species Talpa europaea. Next base: position 16,919,272 of record NC_140082.1, on the reverse strand, counting down.
TGAACACTGAATTAAAGAAAGGGCTCTGGAGGAATCCTGGCAGAGTTCATTCATTCTTACTTGGAATAAGTATTTCTCTACACAGCTGACCCCTTCATTTCTCCTGTGTTCAATAATTAAAGAGCAGGTAGTGCAAGTAAGGGGTACACAAAGAACCAAGGTGGAGTGGGAAGACTGTTCAATATTGTTCTTTTCCTAACACTGTAGTGAGAGATTAATGAAGATTCAATATTTACAACCAGCGTTCTGTCAAGTTTGGTTTACTCACTGATTTCAGTAAGTGGTGGGGATTCTGAGGCTCTTTTTGCCCCTCTAGGAAAATCTCATCTGGGTATATAAATTTGTTTTAGAGAAATAACATTGCAAAAATGTTTCACAATATCAATGAAAACCAAAGTATATTTACACATATTAAAGCTAACCACAAAGGTAAGTGGAGATTCGACATGAAGGACGACTTTCTGGTGTTCAGGAAAAATTTCAGCTAAAACTATGGAGGTTGGCCCTTATGGTATGGGATGAAGGATCTTAGTCTGACTTAACACACTTTTTTTTTTTTTGTGGGACCCTCGCTGGTGGCCGGGAATTGAACTGGCGCTGCAGAGGCTGCAGGCAGCCTCGCAACCCAGCGCTCAACCGCTGCACCACCAGGGGAGGCCCAAGACTTTAACACACTTTTAACTATTTCCTCACTAATCACAAATGGTCCTACTAAGAAATTTGTCAGTTAACTGGTTACTGATGAAACTATCATTTGGCTTCTAGGCAAAATGCATGATGAATACGTGCAGTTGGCAGCAGATTTCTAAACTCAAACACTAAGAACTAGCTTGGAATTACTAAATGCAACTTTGTTCCACACATAAAAATCTTACAGGGTAACAACTCAAGTGTGTACTGACAATTTCTAAAATATGTTATCTCTTACATGCTAAAAATTAAGCCACATTTAAACACTTAGGCTCTGCTCAGCAAGTTAACTACCCATTACCAAAAAGGTGTTGGCTTTTAAACATTCTTTTTACCCAGGTCTTCACTTACACAGTTTGATATTGTCTCTGACCCTACAGGGGACTCATCTAGACATCAGCAGCCGACGTGCCTCGAACGGAACCCTTCTTACGCATCTAAACGTAAAATAAAATCATGAGCTGCTGAAATCACAGACTCTAAATTGGGTTAGCAAGCAAGGAGAGAAAAGATCTAGAAGAGCTTGTGAAGTGACTGCTGCGTGTTTGTAACCACACACACAATGAGAATGAAGTTCTGAGGCACCTCTAGGAATCTTGGTCAAAGAAAACCTTACAAAGGGCTTTTCTTACACAGTACAAAAAAAGATTTATCTATTCTTAAATCCAGGAAACAAAAACCTGCAGACTGTTGATGTAAAATTATCAAAGACAGCAAGGGAAAATGAAGCCTTCACCAATGTACTGTGAGAAAATGCCCGATGGTCTGGTTCGTATTTTCACAGTCCACAGACTAGACTGTGGGCCAAGAGGGCGGCACCCCTGCTACTTCTGAGACCAGGGTCCCTCAGAGGAGTTCTTTATGTTGCTAGGAAAGGGCAGAACAAGAAGAAAAATTGAGCACAAGAACACTGTGAAGTACACGAGGATGTGTCAGAAAGGACAGACACGCAAAACAGCCTACAGAAAATTAAAAACAAAAACAAAAACTCAATGGGAAAATTAAGAATAGATGGAAAAGGAACAAATGCAATAAACACTTTTCTAAAACTCAGCACTCCTCTCCCATCCTCCACAGAAGTGCCAATTGAGAACACCCGGCATAATGCTGGCCCAAAGTATTCTCTTAGTTGCTGAGTATAACCCCAGTATTTCTCCACAGAATTACAGACAGGGACATTCCTCTCATAACTAACCTCTCAAGACATTCTTCCTTTCCTTCAGGACCAAAACCCATTTGAAAGAAATCCAATTCTTAAATACTCATGAATTAAGAATTACAATGTATTAAAATTCTATCATCAGGTATTAGGGAACTAGGACTTAAAAAAAAAAAAAACACTAAACAAAACAAAATGGGACATTCCTCTGTGGTGAAAAAAACTTGAAAATGTTAAGCCTCTTCAGGAGACAGGTGCTTTCTAGCAGGCGTTTTGACCTGCAGGCTTTATGCTGCCCAGATTTTGAAGATGCTCATAAACCAAATGTTAAGGACTCCAAGCAGCAGTTTTGTGGAAAATAAAAGTATTCACCAATGACCTAGAGCAAAATAACTGGGATTTTACATCAGGATGATCAGCTCTTACTGCTGAAATTTGTCTTCAAATAGTCTTGAAATATTTAAGAAAATCCATGTACCCTCAACCCTAACCAATGATAGATTTCTACCAACTTCATGGAGATGTCAATGAGTTTGAGCCACGTGGATACAATAAGGATGATTACCTTCTAAAAAATTGGGCTTCTGTGTACTGTGTATTTTGCACCTTCTCCAGTGCAACTCCACACTCATGAAAAACTTACTCACATGGCAGGACAACTGCTGTTAAGTTGGGAGTCACCATCTTCTCATCAGGGAACTCATTGTACTGACAATGGCACTGCTCTGTGTTCAGGTATCATGAGACTGAGAATTTATGAGGAAAAGTAAGAGCACAACCCTGGGGGCAGTGGAGGACATAGCCAAAGTGTCTCCAAAGGTGCTTGAGATAGACCCGGTCAGAGCACCAACCAGGGAGGGCTCCATTCACCTCTCTTCAACCACAACCACTTTCCTCATGTTATGGGCATGCAGTTCTTCAGCATAAATATCAAAAAGAAAAGGCCTCCCTCCCCAAGAGTCTGAGCCTGATAATAAAAACAACAGAAACAAGTCTGATTTATCTTAGTGCTGGCATATCCTTTTTGGTGATGCCAGGACTGTACCATAAGCTTAGTGAGAATGAGTGTAAATCATGCCGCCAGGTTTCTCTGAGGACTCGAGAACCTAGAGGGAGTGAAACCAGGCAAGGCAGGGGAAAAACACCAAAACTGAGTGCAGTCAAGGGTGCCTTTTAAGAGCAGGGCCTCTGCCCCTTCAGAAGGAAAGACAAAGTGGGAGAGAGGCATGAAAAGAAAGACAGGAAGTACCCATGACTTGCTCTTGCCTGTTGAAGTATTCTGCCTAGGGTTAAGTCTTAAAAAAGAGGGTGAAGGAGTCTTCCAAGAGTGCCATTTTATTACCCTACTCCCAAGATCCAGAACTCAGAGTTATACTACTACATGAGAAAATGAAGTCAAAGAGGCTTCTACTGGCTGGCCTAAAAATCAAACCCCAATTTATAACATTGTCTCTATGGGAAAACACTCACCAATTAAACAAATTTCAACTTAAAATTTTTGGAACAAAATCTATTCATAAGCTGGAGACTGTCTGAAGTTTACTTTATGTATAAGATAAGGTTAAAACATTTTATTGCCTTATAAAGAAAATATGTCCTAGTCCTCTCCGAAGGTTTGTATAAAGCTAATTAGAAGCAGATCTGCTGTAATCACCAAAAGTAAGCAATTTTAAACACAGATTCTTTACGATGCGATGTGCCAGACAAATAGATTTCCTTGTGTGCCAAAGAACCTGATTTGCTGCCATTCTCCTGTGATTAAATAGAGTTCCTGCCTCACACACAGGCATTCGTCAAACACTCTCGCCTGCGGGGCTTCCAAAACTGGGACTGCTGGCAGAACTCTAGATGACTGCATGGAAACCACGAGTCTGTCTTGAACATTCCTTGGGTTCATTTCCCCGTGGGGCCTTACTTTCAACTAAAAAGAAGTGTAGCCCAGAGCAAAAGCAAAACCAGATATGTGCAAAAGAAAGTCAGGGAAGAATCTGTCCTTGAGAGACTGATGATACTCAATTGGTGGCAAGGAAAAGGTTGGGGCTTTAACTGAAAGGCTGATGCTGATCCCAGCACATGGATCACAGGAACTTCTGCCTGATGCTAATGGAGACATAAGGACCCCTGCTAGTCGTGGAGGAGGGAAGACATTTCTGGAATCAGTGACAATAACACTAGCCTTATCTTTCCTATAGAAGAGGGAATTAGAACTTGCTGTGCTTACATTAATAACTTACTGTGTTAACAAAGTGAGCCAAGGCAACTTGGTCTGATAAAGTGAGTGGCTAAAAGAACTGTGAGCCAGGTACCATCACAGAAAAGTAATGCATGAAAAAGAATACAAAACCATTTCCAGGAAACAAATTCTTATCAAGAAAGCTCAAGCCTACTTTCATGAAAGATGCTCAACAAAAAAGAAGTTGGAACATGTGAAGGGATATTAGTACTTAAGAAACTTAATTTTGGAGAATACATAAGATTAAGGAATGGCTTTTAATACTCCTCTTCATTCTAAGTTTATACTTACTAAGTACACAGAGTTTGAGAAAGGAGGAAATTAGAGAATTTCCAAAGAAAGGGAAATCTTACTGTTTCTAGTTCTTTCTGTGTTTCATCTTCCATTCTTCTAATGTCTTCCATCGTCAGATCAATCCACTTGTCAATCCAACAAAAAAGCTGGCGGTGAAAGTTTGTAAATATCCTTTTTTCTTGCTTTAAAATAAAGAAGAAAAGTAGTATAAGATGGCAAAAAAAAAGATTAATGACATATTAACTGTATGTTCCCCAATTAGCCCATTAAATTCGATAAATACTTGGTTTGAAAAGACTACTCTATGGCAATTAGAGGAATTTTAATTATCTATTTAACCAAATAAAAATTTTCCTATGAAAAGTGAAACAATTTCTCCTTGCAAAACGGTAGCATTCTCTAGCAGAAACTAAAATATTTGTGCATGTTCTGATTCAACATAAACTCCTGCTGAACCCGATTTATTTTTACCTTTCACTAAATGCCAATGACCAAAGGTCAACTCAATTTTTTTCTGCTATGAAACTATACATTGTCATTCTTAATTTCTCTGCAACTCAAAAGAATACTGTGAGATGGGATATAAAAATGCACTGAAAGAAATGAGCCTTGGGGTCTTTGAAGTAGTATTTAATAAATTAAGAACTCTATGCTCTCAGTTAATTTTCTACTCCAATGCTACTGCTACTATATATATACTAATAAACTCATGTAGATAATTACTGGCTTTAATTTTTGAATTATTTAATTTTTACTAAACTTCCCCCGAGACAGAAAAGTGCAGTGAACAGTGAATATTTCAGTACTTTTGGACTGTCTTCCATATTTAGTTCCCCCCACCCCACAAACAGACGGGACTTCATCAATTACATGTGTGACTTATATTTATCAAAACTGGATTGTTAATGTATGATTATGATCCAAGAGGAAGGAAGGAAGCCAAAATTTAGAGTGCCCACTATGGGGCCAACTGCAAGCAGGCCCAAGAATAATCAAAGTTTCCAGCACTCTTAAAGGTCTTTTTTTAAATAAAATGTTACAACAGTTATAGTATTAACAAGTAGACAAGTTATGGTGAAACCCAAACACAACTAGTCACAGGTTCAGCGATACAACAGGGGGCTTCTTTATACTGACTACTGGGATAATATTCACAGGAAAAGCAATGAACAAAGGCTCTCTGCAAGCTCTGCATGTGTTTACAACCATGTGCATTTATACAACTGCAATCCCCAACCCCATCACACTGCCCATGTTACTTCTAAGAAGTAAAATGAAGCAATTAGAACTGGACCCCCAGATTATGTCACCCTAGGTCCTATTCTCAGTCACGGTTGCCAAAGGAGATATCACACAAGAAAGTGCAAAGCACACAATGTGTAATGTCAGGGAAGATCTGTGTGGAGGGCAGTGCGAAGGTGGAACTTCCCGCTTAGCAGGCAAGTCCTGCCCTCTCCTTCAGCCAAAATTGGAGCTCCAGGCCCCTATGGCTCTCTAAGAAGAGCTGGGCAAACCATCAGGGAAGTACTTTGAACACAAAAACTGCTATGCTCTTGCCCAAAGTCAACCCCTTAAAAATCTCTGCTGGCATCTATCTTTGCTTTTGTGAGGGAAAAACAGAAGGGCAGAGAGGAATTATACAGGGACATTCATTTTTACCTTGTAAAGGAGGGGAAAAAGTGATAGCAGAAAACACCCATTAGTAGGGATCTTAAATCTTAATCTAAATTTAAGTCATCAAATTTTGAACAGATTTTACCTTCTGAATGAAGTTTTCTACTTTGCTTTGCAGTCCCCACCACTTGAATTTGATAGTCACCAGCTTATAGGCACACATCTGAGGACAGTCAGGGTTGTTTGCCAGCTCCTTCTAGATGAGGAGAATTGAAAGAGAGAAATCGTGAGATAAATTTTTATGTTTTGATTAAAATTGACTGTTGTATAACGACATCACAGACATACATGAAGAAAATTACAGTCTCATATGTGTTTAATTCAGGTATTTGGAAATTCCAAATTGTTTTAGCAAAAGCGGCGGTATTCCCCTACTGCAAACCCTCCTTCCACAGATGTAGTTACTTGCTGGCTCCACAGTTTAATAGGCACATTGCTTTGCCTCAGATTACACTATTCATATCTCATATTAAATACCAAATTCTATTCACTTCCTATCAGTGGTGAGTCTTTAGTATATAAGAGTTCTCATAACATCATTATCATACTCCCACTGTGGATGTGGTGAGGCACAATAAAAAACAATGAGTCGGTTTAGTCATCTGTGTCTTCAAAACACTGGCAAGTAGAGTGGCACTGTGTTTTAACTGAGGATTTTCAATAGAAGGGGTATACTGAAAGGGATGCAGCAGGAAAAATAATCTATAATTATCAATATCTGAAGGCAAATCCCATACACATCTGGACTTTAATTTCCACCAGTGATTACCTCAGTTTAAGTGGTGTAGTTAAGGAATCAAATCATATGTTGTTATACAAAGAAAGGAAAAAAAAACTTTTTTTTTTTTTTTAATAAAGTAAGGCAGAGGTGGAGGGATTATTTGGATTGAAAGAGACATAACATAATGTTCGTAATTTATTTTCAGAAAAAACTGTACCCTTAGATTATTTTACCCTAGGGTCAGGATATAAAAATTCACTGTGAATTTTTTAGGTTCACCCAAAATATGTTATGATATGTATTTGTGTGGAAAGCGGAAGAGAGAGTAGGAGGAAAAGGGAGAGGAGAAAAAGACAGCAAAGTGTTCACAACTGCTGAATCTAGGTGGAGGTATTCACTGTTCTATTGTCTTTTTTGCTAGTTTTTAAATTTTTTGTTATAAAAATTGGGCAGGGGGGGATTGCAACCTATGGCATTACTGACAATTTCTGTGGAAAGTATTGCAGGCTTCTGCCTCAGTAACTTCAATACACTAGCTTATTATTTGGGGGGAAGGCATGAATGAAGGGGTAAACCACAAGTCTGTACACATCACTGCTTGCACAATGGACCCACTTAGCATTAAGGTTCCTCCAAGGTGCTGTGTGCAGAGGCACAAACACTCGTGAGCTGCCTCAGAAGAGGCCTGGGACAGGCTCACAGCACTGAGCCAATGCATACACTGTCCACTTCTGAAGCTCACAGCTTATTTACAAGTATTCTTCCCTTCTTCACCTCTGTTCTCTCCCAGTGCTCAAGACATTAATGTTGCCATCAGTCATACTGGTGTGCCAATGTCATGTCAAATCCAACTCATCTGCATATCCAACATTCAATGAGTTCATTGTTAGCAAATATTCTTTCAATCCAGGTATATATAAATTAAAAAATTTTTAAAACATCTAGGTCTTATTTTAAAAACTTCGAGATTATTCTTCATTAATGTATTGATAGCATAAGACCACGCTTTCTCCCAAACTCTCAATAATGATTCAGTTTCAAGTGAATTTTAAGGATACTATGTATGAAAATATTTTATCTTGGTATTAATAATAGGACTCAAAATTTTGTAGAGTCCTGCATGATTGGTCAACTTTTTGCAGGAAATCTCTTCTGTAAAAACATTTCATCTTCTGAATAGCGACCTAGTCACATGGGTTAAATCAATGAAGTAAAAGAGCATTTAAATAAAAATATTACATTCAGGTGAGTTCTGTCAACAATGAACTTCAATTAGCAAGATTAGTACTATTTTTTTCATGACTTCTCTGCCATGAAACAGCACCATTGTGAAAATTCAGTTCATATGTGTATTTTACACAAACATACACATCATATTTTATGAATAGGTTTAATATAATAATTATTAAGTGGTTGCCATTTACAACCCAATCTATGCTAGGCATTGTTAGAGGATATGAAAGTGGCTGGCAGAGAGGTCAGGAATTATGTATATAAATAACAATTAATCATTGCCCTTGGTCCAAACAATCTCTATCAGAAGGGCCACCCTTTAGATCTACAGCCCTGGGCTAGTATCTCTTATTTCTCCACACCCCCAAACCTGAAGCCCCATGCACGTTACGTAACCCAGGTTTCTATGTACAAAAATGGTCAACAAGCCTACCACAGGGCAGAACTAACCCTATAATGACAAGGCTGGTCTTTCAGAGATTATTTTTTCAATAAGCAATGAGTCAGAGTTGAGAACTCTTTTACTCAATGAGTGTCACTGAACTTCAGTGAAACACCATTTGGGCATATATAGAATACAGTCAGGGAAATGGTGAGATACATCTGCTAAACAGCAGTGCTAGTCTTGGGAATAAGGGGACTTGGGTTGCAGTTTCCATTCACAAGTAAAGTAATGTCCTATATAAGGTGCACAGAATCCTTAACGTCTCTGGGCCTTGCTTCTCTGTGAAAGGAAAGCTAGGCTCTATCAGAGTTTTTCGATTTCTATTCATGACACTAAAAAGCAGAGATGGGTGAGGGTCAAGGGTCAAGGCTGTCTAAGGCTGCAGGTAAGTACATGTTCTTTAGATATCCACTGGCTTGTCTTAAATCTTCTATAGTTTTACATTCCAGTCCACAGTATGCTTGCAATTAACAAAATGTCCCCCCACCCACTTACACTCAGGCCAAGTTTCCTCTGGCTGAGAACCTCTGATGTACCACTAGCTCTAATACACATTTCAAATAGGACATTCCAAGAGCCTATTAATTATGAGCTGCTGATAGCTTCTTATTGAAGCTCCAAATCACTGGACACCTTGTGCTGAATGAAAACTTCTTGGTGCTTCTAGTGAAACACTGACTCTTCTTTAGAACTCTCCCGTTGTATAAAAACAGCAGGATGAAGCATGGTTCTAATTAAAGAGTAAGTTATATTTAATACAAACATGCCTACACCAAACTTTGACTCCAGGAACAGTGCACAAACACGTGACTTTGACAATTACCCAAGTTTGTTTCTCACATTTTTCCTAGCGACTCTTGCAGTTTATTCAAATAAATTAAGGTAATACTGGTAATTTATAAAGTAACACTGATCTACAAAATTACTTTAAAAGTCATAAATGATGGGAGAAAAAAAGAACCAGTTGTCTAAGCTATCTTCCCTAGATCTAAAATGTGCATTCAGTTTCAATCTGTTTTTTGTTTTCCAGCCAACTTACAAATAATTATTAAGGAGGAAAAAAAAAAAGTTTAGGGAAGAATTTGTTAACCAATTTAAAAAACACACCAGTCAACAGTCTGCTGCCTTTATTTCACTGCCTAATTCGCCACAAAATTCTCTCAGTGTAAAATGACTTATAAACATAACAGCAGCTATGCTCCAAAACAAAGCTGAGACCATTAGAAACATATTTCTATTTGTTTATTATTATTAATTATAATTATTATTAATATATGTGATATTTTAAGGTCTGACTCAAATCTAAAAAGGACATATGTGAGTCACCTCATAGCTTGAGCCTGGTCTTACAACTAGTGATTTAACTGAGAAAATGTCTTTGAAAGCCACACTTCATGACCAAAACAGAAAATAGTGAAACTGCCTAAATGTAGTAGGTAAAGCCTTCTGGCACCATCTTTTTGGGGTGGAATCTGAATCTTAAAGAATCTTAAAGCTGTCCATAGCCTAAGCGTAACGATATGTCCACTTTCAGAAAGGTATCCCAGTTCATCAGGTAAGAAAACAAAAACACTCTAGATTTATTTATAACAGCAAAGGCCTGGATTATTAACCTAAATACCCACCAAAGGTGAGTGGCAAAACACCTCATAGGTTTTCCAAACAATGGGCTACTTAAAGCTATCAAAAACCATCTTTTCAAAGAACAGTTAGCAACTTGAGGGGGTAAGGGAAAGCATAACATGAATATAAATAGGTATCAATGTATGGTAGGAACACAAATTAGAAAAAATAAATAGCAATAATTGATAAGACTGCAACTGATTTTTTTCCTTCTATACACAACTCTTTATTTTCAAAATTAAACAAACATGTCACTTTGTAATCAGAGAAATTCCTAATATCCTTAGAAAAAAGACTCAAAAAGGTTGTGCCCTCCTTTGAGTATTTTACCACCAAGTTTTACTCTGCCTTAAATTATCTGGGGAGTCTATTTCAAATTTTCATTCTTTTTTTGACTATAATCAAATGATCTCCTATCTTTTTTTTATATTTAATAAATTAAAGCTAAATAAAACCAAGCTAAAATATGAAGATCTTTATAGTTCAGTCCCTATTTAATTTTTCCTAATTCTAATTAAACTTTTAAAGCAAAAGCAAGGCATAAAATATAACCAACACTTCAGCATTATCAGAAATACACATTTTGAAGATATGTGCAAAAAAAGTCTCAACAGCACAAATATTTGGTATTCCATATCCAGAGGAATATTCTAGGATTCACAGAACCCAAAGGCGCTACAGCTTCTCTTTCCAGTCTTCAGCAGGCTTACCATTGGGGCAGAAAACATGCAAATGCTTTCTAAGTCTTTCCTTTTCATTAGTTAATAACCCAAAAACAAAACCAGAATCTGAATTTAGATCTTCACACTAAAATTCTAATCTAGTCCAAACCAGTATTTCCAAACTTAGAGCAAAATGGGATTAACTCCCATAGGAGTAAATAAAAGTTATTTTGCTGATAAACACAAGTTTCATATAGATTAAAGCATGAATATTTAAAAGAACAATTGAAAATAGAAGGTAAAGACTGGTTTGTTACCAAGAGAAAAGAACAATCAGAAGTTCTATAAAATGAAAGTTGTGAGCTAAATGAAGAACCCCAAATTATGACTCATCTTTCCATAATTTAAATTTTGTCTGGAATAGAGCAAGCACTAGCTAGTTGTGAAATGTTTCCAAAACTGTATTTAAAAAGTCTGTATTTCACTGAATTCCTTACATTTCATGTTTCTAACTATAAATGAAACCCCTAAACTCAAATCATGTTTTTAATTTAACGATGCATATTAGGTTACTCTGAGGTATGTGGAGGAGGCCTAGGGGGGAGTAATGTATACTGGAGCCACACAACACAACTAAACAAAACACAGCATGTTTAACTGGAATCGTGAGCAATCAGCCCATGCTATCCACAAGAACTAGTTTCTTGTGACAAACAAAAATATATACAAATGTAAGAGAATTAAAAAAAACAAAACAAAACAAAATACCTAAAAGCACCCTAGAACTCATTTTCTAAAACTGTCGTCATATCTGTCTTGTGCTATATGTTGACTCCACATATGCTTTTTCCTATTTAAAATATATTGGGATGAAGGTGAAGTAGGTAAATGCTACATTTAACCAGAGTTAATATTTTGCAAGACACAGCAGTTTCTATAAGGTTCATATTCTCGTCATATTTTAATTTTTCAATTCTTGGCAACCTGAATGCTCAATTTCAGCTGCTGATTTCCGAAGTTTCCAATCCAAATTTCACTAGGAAAGTTAAAAATAAAGCATTGCTGGTGCTGTTGCCAATGGATGCATGAAGTAAATATCAACACAAGATTACAGAATACAAGTGAAGTATACCGAAATTTCACGCAAAACCCAGACTGCCCAACTCACAGCCATTTCCTCAATTTTGTTTAGATTTTGGTAGTCATTTGGACAGACCACTTTGGACATTATATTCTCTGTAAATACATGGTAAGTCCAACATTTGATTGATTTTTATTTGGTTTAAGACAGCTATCTTGAATCCAGCAAATACTTACTGTCTACTATGAGTAAACCCCTGTTTACTGTAAACAGAGTAAACCAGGCACTGCCACATACAAATAAGTTAGACACAGAGCCAGTGGCTTATAATTCTCTGAGAAACAAGGGCCAAAGAAAGGAAGAAAGAAAGAGTGAACACATAAACCACCAGCCTGACACAAGACATAGCAAGTAACCTGAGAAGGTCATCAAGAAAGAACTTTAGTAGGGTTCAGCGATGGGAGATCCCTATCTGGGGGTAAATGGGAAATGTTAAATGGTATAAGGTGAGATAAATTCAAAAGATTAAAAAACTGTAGATTAAACTAATTACACACAAAGTAGCCAAAAAGAAATTAAGACAGGAAAGCTTACTGCAAGAAGATAATTAGTTGCATTTTTGCATATCTCCAAACTTCATATTTCTGTAGCTCACACCCATTTTATTAATCAGAACTATGACATGTGTGTCATGTTTGTGTGCAATTACTCTAGGAGTGATACAATGTACAAGTAGAACCAGAAGTGCATCCTTCAAATGAAGTTGATGAAGAAAACTTTATGTTCGTGACAGTGTCTGCACTGCTAAATCACTTCTTAAACCAGAATAAGACATTTCCTCCATCCATGGCTTTCCCTGAGAAGTGCAGCATTCAGTATCCAAGATGAGGCTAGAACTACTCATGTACTGCTCTTTGAAATCCTTCTTTGATATGCTTTGTATGAATTCCAAAATTAAGACAGACTAAGTGTTAAATATTTTTTTTTTAAGTTTTATTTTTTTTTTATAGAGGCATGTTATTTATTTATTTTGTTTTTGTTTTGCTTGTTTGTTTGTTTTATACATGCACTGGGTACAGTCAGAAGCGCAGAAGGGTGAGAGAATTCACCAGAGCCAGAGCGGGGAGCAGAGCAGGCAGAAGGACCCAAGTACACTGCTGAGGGGAGCAGCGGGCGGCAGGAGGGGTCTGCGCGCCATGTGGGACCCTCCTCCGGTGGCCGGGGAGCAGCCGGGGATCGAACCGGCGCTGCAGAGGCTGCGGGCAGCTTCGCAACCCAGCGCTCAACCGCTGCGCCACCAGGGAGGCCCCTAAATACTTATTTTTTTTAAAGATTTATTTATTTATGCATATAAGGGCTGGGGTATAGGCCAGAGGTGTGGGGGGTGAGAGAACTCACCAGAGACAGAGTGGGGAGCAGAACAGGCAGACCGACTGAAACACACTGCTGAGGGGAGCAGCAGGCGAGGCAGGAGAGTTCTGCTGCGCCATGTGGGTTGCTCCCTGGCTGGCTGGGGATTGAACTTGAGCTGCAGAGGCTGTGGATAGCTTCACAGGTTGCGTCTTAACCCCGTGCGCCCCCAGGGAGGCCCTAAATACTTACTTTTTTCTACCGAATTGAAAACCTAGTTGTCAAACCAGGTATTAACCAACCAAACAACCAACCAACCAACAAACCCAACCATAACTTAAAGTCTGCTTTATTATACATAATCCACGTGTTCTAGTCACAAATTAACTATAAGCCCCTTTATGCCACCCACTATGTGGTTTCAAATGTTTTAAATGCCTTTCTGGGACTCACAACCATATCTAGATGAAGGTACAAGAGCATCCTGTCTTTCTTTTCAGGCAGCCATCGGTAAAGGGCAGTACTCATCAACCTCTTAAGAATGCTCTCAGTCACTTTCCTGCCAGTCTCCATCTCAGAGTTTAACACAGCTGGATTTAAACTTCTAACTCATCCATGGCCAACAGAACTCTCTGGTATGCTTAGGCCAATGACAACCAAGGCTATTACTATCCTTTCACAGACACAGGTGGGAAAAGAAGTCTTGGTAGCTTAGCAGAAGACAAATTAGAGTCCCTATAATCCACAAACATGGCTGCCTCCCATTGGCTTGGAGGCTACAGAATGGCCTCTATGGGAATTGTAAAATGAGTATAAAGTATATGATTGAGCTTGTAAATTGTATGACCAACTACGCTTGTAGGTCAATCTCCAACTGCCAGGGCTTTTGCTCTGACTGGAGTTAACACAGAAGCTAAAAAGTATATGCCTTTATGATTAAGAGCATATACACACCACTGTTTCTAGGCCAATTTCTTTATCTGACCTGGTCCCTTTATACTTCAATGTTCAACACTGGCAAAGACTTCAGAGACCTGTCAAGCACTGTTAAGGACTGAAGCTTTGGCAAAGCCGCCTACAGAGACCTTTACTGGTTTAATTATTAACTAATGTATATATGTAGACAGAAGCTTAAGTCTTTGTGAGGTATATGGATTAAATGAAGAAATGAGGTTTTAACATTGGATAAAAATGATACCATAATCTTTAACAATGGTGTTTCAATTTATTTAAATGACTCCTCACCAGATTGGGGTGGGGGGGTACTGGAAAACTAAAGGAATCTACATGCAAAATGCTTTTCACAAACCATTGGAATATGTAGTCAAAATGTCACAAAACACAAAAAGTCTGCCAAACCCAAATGAACCAATATATACACATGCAAACACACACATGCATGTACTGTGCTACAGAGAAGCAAGACATTCGGTCATGAGAAACACAATCTGGCCTGAAACAAAAATCTTTTTTCAGGTTACGCACACAGATTCTAAATGGAGTGTTCAAACCCTAAAGAACAAAATATAATTCATGTGCTCAGATTTTGAAGATTCCCTTTAGAAATTCTCTTTTCAATTAAGGACCACCTATCTGGGTTTATAGATTTTTCTTAAAAAAAAGTATGTATCATACTAGTGGCTAGAACAAACCAATAAAAGGGTCTGTATTCTTTTTTTTTATAATCCCATTTTTTTTTTTTTATTAGAGGCATGCTTTATTTATTTATTTTATTTGTTTGTTTGTTTTGTTTATACATGCACTGGGTACAGTCAGAAGCGCGGGAGGGTGAGAGAATTCACCAGAGCCAGAGCGGGGAGCAGAGCAGGCAGAAGGACCGAAGCACACTGCTGAGGGGAGCAGCGGGCGGCAGGAGAGGTCTGCGCGCCATGTGGGACCCTCCTCTGGTGGCCTGGGAGCAGCCGGGGATCGAACCGGCGCTGCAGAGGCTGCGGGCAGCTTCGCAACCCAGCGCTCAACCGCTGCGCCACCGGGGAGGCTAAAAGGGTCTGTATTCTTAACAGATGTGGAAAACAGGAAAACTTACTCCCTAGCAACTCCATGGTTCCCTGCTAGCAAAGGTTCTCTAAATTGTGTGGTCTCTGTACTCATTAAGCACCACATAACCTTGAAGGGTGGGAGCGGGGGTAAAGACAGGTGAACCAGAATACCAACAGTACCCTGGAACCAACAGTACCCTGGATACTAGAGAAAAGGAGTGTTACGTGTCATAACAGATAGCATATTTATTATTTGACTTGAGATAATAAAATCCTTTTATTTTCAGGAGAGGGAAAAGCACAAGGAACTATGGTGATGGTGCACAGGTAAATTGGTAGTGGGAATTTTTACAGGGACTACAAATGAGAGGAGAAAGCAAATATTGTACAAAAATGAACAATGATATAAAATATATAAATACATTTAAAAATAAATGATTTTAAGAAACCCTTTTATTTTCGAAGACAAAAATCATGATGACAATGATTAAGGGCTATCGTATATCATGCATTTCCTCTGTGTTGGACATGTAACATTAATAACTTCAATTAATCAACTAACTCAGCAATGTTCTGAGTCAGTTATTAACATACCCATTTTAGAGATGTGCAAACAGGTTCAGTTAGGTTACATAATTTATGTTTACAACTGTGACAAATTCATGACAGGTTTCTAATGGATCTCCTATAGGGCTACAGACTCCCGGACCATTAGAAATGAACCTCTGATATTAACAAGAATCAAGAATTCTGGCAAATGCATGAATTCAGAGAGCCATATAACTGCCATGATGCACAAGGGCATAAGAGGTGCAGAGTGATGACTTAGGAGTTATGGGATTGAATCTGTTATTTTTGCACTTCCTACAATTTCTATGACTAGCACGAATATCTGCTACAGAAATGGCAGATATTCTGCTGTTTCTCCTACAACTATTATCTATGTTTCTCTGGCCAAATTTCTCATCTATAAAATGAAGCAGTTGTACTTGACCACTGGAAAGTTGTGAAGATTCAATCTGACTCTATATAGTACCTCATATGGCATCAAGGAAAAGTTTCATTTCCCCTATCCAGTCTGGCGCAGACAATCAGCAAATACTGCAATACTAGAGAAGGAAAACACCACTGTGAAATAAGTAAGGAAAAGTTCCAAAGCCTTGAGTGAACTTTGGAATTTGTACTTTAGACTGAAGGGTGGGGTGATATAATGCCTGAGAGGTCTTCAGAAACAGTTATACACCTACTATGGAGCGCTTAAAGAGGAGCAACCTTACATACAATTATGAATAAGTAGGTTCACCACAAGCTCTAGTCTTCCTTTTGGTCCTAATAACCATGTATTTCTTCCCTATCCTCATAATTCAGAAGTATAGAATCTACAATTATCATCTTTCCCCAGTGCTACCTTCAGGGCCAGGATGAGTACAGTTTTTGACAAACGGGGCCTGCTAAACAGTTATAGGAGATACTGATAAGATTGGGTCAGTTCTTAGGTGCCTATATTTCTGTATGTTACATGATCAGTTATCCTTCTTATTCCCATTTTCCTTCATAGCAGTTTAATTTTTATTCTTAATTATCTTACTTATTTCTGAGGTCAAGGTAATTCACTGAAATTCAGGTAACCAGTAACTCAGTTTGCTAGAATATCTGCATCTACCATCATCTG
This sequence comes from Talpa europaea, assembly GCF_964194135.1. Classification (NCBI taxonomy): domain Eukaryota; kingdom Metazoa; phylum Chordata; class Mammalia; order Eulipotyphla; family Talpidae; genus Talpa; species Talpa europaea. The sequence goes on along the minus strand of NC_140082.1, from coordinate 16,902,435 downwards.
GCTAAAGTTAACCACCAACGGGAAAATGAATAGAAAGGTTACACTATTAACTAGTATTTTCCTAGAAAAATACTAAGCTATTGTTAACACACACACACACACACGGGGCGGGGGAGTGCTGTATAACACAACCTGAAAAAATGTGAAATTCACATTTTCTAAAAACTGAATCTAATCTAGAATTTTAAATAATCGTTATAATAAAAGACAATGCAATGTCAGTTACAAAGGAAAAAATCATAAATAAAAACTACAAGTATTCCAGGGTTCTAAAAGGTTGGTAGCTAGGTAAAGTCTTTTTTTTTTTTTTTTTTAAAGATTTATTTATTTATACAAGCACTGGGTACAGTCAAAAGTGCCGGAGGGTGAGAGAATTCACCAGAGTCAGAGCGGAAAGCAGAGCAGGCAGAGTGACAAAGTACACTGCTGAGGGGAGTAGCAGGTGGCAGGAGAGGTCTGCGCACCATGTGGGACCCTCACCCGGCGGCCAGGGATCGAACCAGCACTGCAGAGGCTGCGGGCGGCTTCGCAACCCAGCGCTCAACCACTGCGCCACCGGGGAGGCCCTAGGTAAAGTCTTAATGTCAAATTACTTTTGTTGTCTTTTATAAAACTGATTAAGAACTCCTAGAGGTAACATTTGAGTCCAAACATAATAGGCCACCATGTAATGTAACATTGCCTTTTCAAGTTTATATTTGGAAAATAAACAATTACCAAAAAAACTCAGTATTTAATTTACCTGAGTCTCAACCTCATGACTCTCTTGCCTATAAAAGTATGATCAGCTAAAGAGTATTACTTATTGACGCAAGGTGGTCTTTTAGAAGATGTGGCAAATTAACAAGCAGACACCTGTCTTTTCTAGCATGGCACTCTCTTTTAAGTCAGTGTTAAATCTCAAAGAAGAAAGGCTCTTAAGAACTCATGCAGGGCAAGTTCTAAAGTTTACAACTAGAAATTTGAAAAAGGGTAGGGAAATTTTAGTCCTCTATAGTAACTTTAGAACACATTTTGTTCCTTAATTTTTAAGTGACATCACTTTCTGGGTATTAAAAGTCTACAGTGTGGTCATTTAACTGTGAGATCTTGAACTGAACTCTAACCAGAGAACAAATGCACAAATAAGGGAATTATGAACCATTTCTTATAGAACAAAGTAGACCCATTTTCATTTCAAATGACATGCAAGACAGTTCACAAAACAATTTGACACCCACAGAGAACCACTCAATGGGTTATTGGTGGAGTTGTTACAGTAATCTGCAAGCTATAGCCAACACCTAGACATCTTGTATCAATGACCTGTGACTGGCTCCAGCATAAACAGATGGGTTACCAAGTAAAATCTTGCTTATGGAAAATCTACTCTGGCTTGTTTTGGATCTTACACTCTTCTTCTTTTGTCAAGTTAGTTGTAATAACCTATGTCATCACCATATTAAATCTTTTTTAAGGGCTTGGCAATCAGTTCAGTGATCTCTTTAGAGTGTATAACACTCTACTTAAATTATTATCATAACCTTGCTTTTCTCACTTCCATGAGTCAAGTAAGGATGTGTTTTTTACCAGAAAATAAATATTTGCTATCAATATTGTTCTCTGGTGTCCTGCGTTCCCAAAACATAACTATTAAAAAGCTAGGAACATGAGCTTGGTGACGGAAAACTCCTTAGTTTTTACTAAGACTAAATTTAAACTATAAACCTTCATTTAACATGGATTGCTGTACTGCTTTAAGTCTCAAAAGAGAACATTTCAATCTCCAAAGACTAACTCAGTTGTCTCTTTTAAGAGTTATCAGAATAGCATTATGCTGAAAATGACAGTCTGGCTATGTTCTGTTTGTTAATCAGCACAGACTTGCTGGCCAACTGCAACTGGCTGTAAGTCCTTATCGCAAATAAAACTATTTTCGAGCCATTTCTATTTTTCACTTAAACATCACCAGCTCTTCCAGACTCAGGACCTGTCAAGTGTTCTGCTGCCAAGACTCTGCCTGTCAGAAAGGTCAGCATCCAGTACCTTCCAGTTGGGTCCCAAAGGGCCTCTCTTGGTCTTGACTGACTGGAATAATGCTGGGTCTTCATCAGCTTTGTAGTCCTGCAAAGCAAAACAAAGTCAGAGGCAGAGAAGAAAACCAGAGAAAATTCTTAAACCTTGCCAGAACAGCTCTTTGCAGCTACTAAAACACATGACAGAAACCAATTAGGTTTACTGGCTTTTATATAAAAGTTAGAAAATGCTTCTATATGATATTTCCATTTTCCAATAGTTTCAGCATTTTGACATACTTCTAAGCATTTCAGAAACAAAACACACCCATTGCAGTTTTGACAATATCCGTAAATGAGAATGGACCCTAACACCTACATGGGAGCAACTACTATGACTGAAAACACAGATGAAAACTGCTGATCCCATGGTGTGCCCCACCTCTCTGTGCAGATGGTTGGGTCTGTGGTATATGCACCAATTAGCGGGCCAGCCTCTCCAAACCCTTGTTCACAGAGCCATGGGATGTACATAACTTGGCTTCCTCATGGAAGACAGACTGCACTCATATTAGCACTTCATTGTTAGAGGAGGTGAGGGAGAGATTTATGACTCTGTAATGGAACTACCTTAGTTATATTATGCCATAGGGAAATGCTCCTAAAATTTAAGTTTTATGTAAGGTTCGATCATTTGTAAATTCTATTCTCTTAATATCCTATTCCTTTTAGAATAGGGGAAATGAAAGGACTAAATCTTTTAAATCCTAATTGCTTTATAAAAGTCCTTTAATCATCACACACACACACACACACACACACACACACAATCTACACATAGAAACAAAAAAAATTGCTTTTGAAGACCTGGAGTCCAGATTTAAGTAAAAGAGTTGTAATGGTAATAATAAAAAGAAGTCTGCTGATCAGTTGAAAATACCACAAAGGAAGAGCCTCTTCCTTTTTAAGCCAGAAATAACAGAGGTGCTTCACAGTACTTAGGGAGGGACCACATACTTTGGGAAAACTGCCCAGACAAGTCAAATATGAAAAAGCATTGTTGTAGAGATAAGGGCATTGCAAGCACTGAACATACTTCAAATATAATACAAACTTCGACAAGTCAAAGAAAGCAAGCTGAGTAGCAGTCAACCAAGACTGAACAGTTACTCAGTAAATCATATATGTTAATGATTCCTAACTAAATAATGTAAAGAAAGGAAAATGTGAGGTTCAGGTAGAAAACACAAATTTAAAGAAAGGTAATTGGGTAAATATGTGAACATGAACTCAACGTCTGAAGGTTGTCTTCTAAGACGCTATAAGAAAGTCCAACAATGGGCTAAATTACAGAAGCAAACCTAGCGGGCCACAATAAGCCTTATGTTTAGAAATTCTCAGTGTGGCGTGGCCACAGGCATTAGGTCAGTCAGCACTATCCAGGAACAACAAACTGGGCTGAGCCAATGGCAAGGAATTTGACAGCTAGAGTCACACCCTAAAAATTAACAACTTCACTGCTGACTGAGAAAAATCAACTGTTTGGTGGTTTCAAGACCAGGATTCACAGTGAGAAATTACCTACCCCACTAACATAACAAACTGCATGCCTCTATAGACCATTTCCTTCTAGGTCAGAGGCTTTGCAATTAAAACCCAGAATCGGGCTCACTTTTCTCCAAAGCTGAAAATGTTTAACATTATATCCAATAATCACTTTTGGTATCATTTCCCTTAATGAAGTCTATTTCTTGAACTAGAACTTCTTTTCCTGAAGAAGGACATGTAACAGGTAGTGCACCAGAGTTAACAGGCAGGTTAACAGGGAGGTCTGAGGAGCTAAGGAAAACCAGCACCTGGTTCTGGCTCCCAGAAAGTTATAGCCTAACTGGGAGAAAGGAGATGCAAACAAAGAAAAGGTCACTGAAACCACAGGGGGTCTGAGTTAGCTGCCAGTAGAGAAGGGAAAGAAGAATCATGGTCAGAAGTGAAACCAACCTATACCAGCCAAGGAAATGTAACTTTTTAAATGAGTATTAAAATAAAAATCTTATTCCAAGTGCATTATATGAATATATTTTAATCATCTGTATAATGTCCAGAGGCCTGTGTAGTGTTTAACAGTCATCCATTTGAATGAAAAGTAGTTTTTTTTCTGTTTACTAACTGGGGTGTGACCTTGTCATGGGCATAATGATACAGTTTTTGCTTTTTAATTTTTTGTTGTTGTTGTTTTACAAAATCTGAGATGATATGGAAACTGGCATGAGTTGAATAGTAAATACTACTTTCCTGAATCAAAGAGAGAGTCAATTAGAGGATGGCACCATTATTTTATGTACCCTTAAAAAGGAAAACACTCAGTCAATAAAACACGCTGTAATTGGAAGAGAAATCCTGATCCTGAATATATTAAAATGTGAGGGGGGAAAAAGGTGAGGATCTTAGAACTGATGAAATAGTGACTGCAGAACTAAATTTGCCTGTACTGAGAGAAAGAAAAAAACAAAAGCCATAAAACAAGTATGCACAAATATCAGTAGGGCCAGAGGGAAAAAAAGGATTGTTCATCAACCCACCAAGAAATAACAAATTTAAGAGAAGCGAGCTTAGTCCAAATTGCGGCCAGTATAAATTATTCTTGCGTACAGGTAAATTAAGTGATTCGGCCAGAAGGGCTTAAGCTTGATTATGGCATCGGTGAAGGGGAAAATGTGGGTGGATGGACTAGATGGACTTTTTGACAATTCTCTTCCTAACTCCACCTCCACAGCAGGGAGAAACTTCAGAGATTTCCAATACCTATTTGACATGGTTCAATGAAGAACATGGAACTTTTCTACCCTGGACCTAACTAATATATATTTTGTCCTGAGCCTTCATTATTAGCGCCAGGTGGTTACTGAGATATTTTCTGAAACTGAATTCATAGAATTATAGAGACCTGAACCCTGAAGACCATCTAAGCTGCCTCATTTTATAGCTGAGGAAACAAGTTCAGCAAGGAGATAGTGAGACTCATCTACCATCAAGGACTTTAAAACAAGCCTTCTGAGCCCATGCCTGGGTTCATACTAACCCTATACAAGAGGGCAAAAGGGTGTCCAGAGATACCAGGTAAGTAAAACACATTTCAAAAACACGATAAAGCAGTGGCACCCAAGGCACCAAAGTAGATTTTCCTATAAGGCACAAATGTGTGCATATAATATTATATATACATATCCATGTATCGCCAAAGCTAAGTCTTCCCTCTGCCTTTTTCTCTTGAATACAAAGCAGCAAACATTAAAGATATACTGAAAATGTAACAAAACCCAATTATTAACAATAACACCTTACCCTTGACAGATGAGAATAATGCATCTTGTCAAAACCAAGGAATTTGGGGGCATTTTTATGTTAGTTTGAATACGTAAATGTTTAATCAGCTGAATTAAGTAGCAAGATATTAAAAAGCAGGAAGCAGGTGTAGTTTTAACAACCTCAGTTTTGTATTTCTGTAACAAACATTTAATTTTTGAACAGTATCTTCTTTACTACAATTTTATTGTGGGATATCTAGTTTTGTCTTTCTGTATTTGAAAACTGGCCGACTTATATCCATATCACAATGAACAAATATATTCCTTCATGTATGACAGTTTCAGCATACAGAATGCAACCTCAGCTACCAATTATAGCTGCAAATGAGCAATAGTGTGGAATGAGACAGCCTGCTGGCTTTGTTAGTATTCTGTCTCCTTTGGGATCCCATGGGGAAAGGGGAGGCTCTGATGAAGAGAAGCCCTTGGCTCATGGTTTATTGTGCTTGCCACCAGCTGCAGACTTCTCATCTCATTAGTTCTTTTAGAATACTGTGGGTGAAGACAGCTGTAGCCTACTTGAGTCTTCAGCTCCTGGGTATTCTGAAGGCTGAATTTGCTATGCACTTTCTGTAATCCTTGGGAAAAAAATGAAAGCAAATTCACTATGCCAAGGAAATGTATTTTTAAAATGAGTTTTAAAATCATGTTTAAAGGTAGACAAATCTTATTGCTAAGGTGCATTGTGTTGAAAAATTTTTATGATCAAATTTTAATTATCTGTATAATGCCCAGAGGCCTGGCCAGGATAAGGGCTTAGTAAAACCATCATTATCAAGTTAGGTGTAATGTCCCTAGACACTGCTCGTTCCACCAATACTGGTGCTCGAACAACAGAAAAACACAATGGTATCAGCATAAGGTAGATTCGGATTAGGTTAATACAACTCTATTTAATTGAAAACTCCTATTTAAGTGAAAAAAAAGGAGGCAAGTCAAAGTTAAGACACCCTTTGGAGAACAAATACAATATAATATGGTAAATAAACGGATTACAGAGTCTCCATGCTGGAGCCACAGAATACATTCATTAAATTCTTATAAATAACTGTTTTCTGTCACTGGAATACAAAAGTTGTACTACCTCTTGGGTGTACATCTGTTACTCACTACAGCTCTCAATAGAAACTCTCAACAGAAACCAGATTCATTTTGAAGACAAAGAATATCGGCTTCATGAATCTTTTGGCGTCGTGGCTGGTCCCCCAAATGCAAGCACAATATCTGTGCTGAGCCAACTTAAATGTCGTTGAGCTCAGATTTAACTCATGATTATGAATGGGGAAGCGAGTGGAGGGTGGGAGTTGGGGAGGCTGGTAGAAGTTTCTTGACAGCTTGTGGAAAATTCAAGATGAGCTCCAGACACCAGAAACTGTTTAAAGCAGCATGCAAGGGTCACCACAGGTGGGGCTAAGTGTAAGCTAAGGAAAGGAGTGCCTAAATTACAAGCACCAGCAACTCCTTAACACCTGCTTAGGAAAGATGAACACCCTCCTCCCACACCCCCAAACAATTCTACCGAGTAAATGCAAAAACTTGAGAGATATTAGGATCCTGCAGCCCCGCTGTAAAATGCTTTCCTTTAGCATAAGATGATTAATTAGGTGTCTATTCAAATAGCTCAAGGATAATCACTAAGTTTACAATGCACAGAGTATTGCTACTCAACTTAGCAAAGCTCATTTCCTCTAATCACAGCCTAAAAATAAAGGCCAGGATGCGGGAGGGAGGACTGAATTAAGTATAAAGATACATAATATCATTATTAGCAAGGCCCTGTATTGCTCATTGTTGTGCACTTAGAAAACAAGAAACGCCTGGATCCTAAAGCCATGGACCAGAGTGCCTAACTACAGTTGCCAAAATTCAAGCCAGACTGCAAACGCGAACTCTATTTAAAAAAAAAAAAGTTAAGTTTGCATGAAATTTCGCAGTAGCAAGTTCACAGAGGTATAGAGAAATAACATTTACTAACTTGTTTTAAAAACTCATTTTAACAGTTATTTTCAAATAAGCAGCTTTCTTTCCTCTTTTTAATTATATCTCCCTAATGACTCCTCACCCTTTCAGGTTCCCACAGAGTACCATTAATATAGTATAAGTAAATCTCATTAATTCAGGCCCTACCACCTTGGAATTCATAATAATTCGGACAGAGGCTGGACTGAAGTTTATCTTTGCATGATCTATGAAAAAAAGATTTGCTACACAAATTAATAGAGTAACAAGATCTCAGGAGGGCTGTTTAAACAGTTCAGAAGTGTTTTAGAGCAATTCAGAAGCATTCATTTGCATATAATTATTATGCTAATTACAAATCATTCTTATCTATTCATTAAAGCAGATTCCCAAAGGACCACTAATTGTCAATAACTTGTTGGCCTAGTTTCTGTTACTGAATGTACCTCAGAGGAACAAAATTGCATTAAAAAATATTCTCTGATTCAGCCCTCTCATTAATCCTTACTGGCTTTCTACCAATGAATCCCAAAACCTGAATTTGTAAACAACAGCACTGAGACCAGAGAAATTCAGTCATACCTACAACACGCCCAAAGAGAACATTTTTTGTGATCTTTCTAATCTCAGAGACCCTACAGAGAACTGGGGTGTACGGGACAGAGTGGGAAGAAGGTGGCCACAGCCCAGGGCACTGCTAGACCAGAGCAGAGCGGCTAATGTCTCCCCCCAGTCTTTCTCATCTCATCATCCAGGCCACAGCCACAGACTGGCAAACACTATCATGTTTATGAAGGCAGACCCCCAAAAGTCTTCAGAAGGTTACAAATAGAGAAGAATATAGAAAGCAGAAATTCAGCTAAAAAAAGAGTTACAACTAAAAGTCTCAAATGACAGACCTCAAATCCTACTATACACAAAAGGGAAACTAAATATATTCTCCCCCCCCCCCGCACCCCCCCCCCCACAGATATGCAGGTGAGGACATAAGGAACCAGCCTGTGGGAGTTAGGAGGGTGAACTGAGGGTTCCCGATAGCCCAGGGCTGGTGGGCTACACCCCACCCCTCCTCTTATGTAAGTGGGCTACTAGTGTAGCACAAATATACAATATATTTATTAATATAGCATTGTTACTATGCTCACAGATTTATTATAGCACTAAAAAAAGGATGATATTTTAAACTCAGGAAATGAAAGAAAAAGAATTTGTTCATCAATTCTGTTAAAGGTGATTTTTGTTCAACATTATATATTTAAAAAATGAACTGGCTTATGCCTGAAACGTAAGTTGTAAGTTCAGGAAAGTTAAAAGAGAAATGTATTTATTTCCTTAAGTGACAGTAGATCATGCAACTAAATCTCTTAAATGAAAATGTGCATGGGGGGGTGGGGAGGGAAGGGGGTGGAGATGAGGGCAGCATCATAATGAAAATTCAGTGTGAGTCCTTTCCAGTAAAATGTCCATGTTGGTTCATGACTTGGCCTTCAGACACAGTTGCGGCCAAATCCTATGACCCCCATTTAACCATCAGCACTAATCTAACACTAAATAGGAAACAATTGCTGAAAAAAAGTAAACATCTTTTTTTTCTTTAAAATTGAGAGCAAAGTCCAATTAATCAACATTATTCCTCCTATTTTTGAATAACTTACATACGTAGAGGACCACATTCATTCTCCCATTTAACCCTCAAAACTTGGAATAAAGGTACCATCACCACAAGGTGTAGGAAGTGAAATCCCTTGCTGAGGTGCTAAGCAGCTGAGCTGGGACTCAGGTGTGGCTCTCTGGACACCTAGGCTAACCAAGATACTTCACTGAAAAACTATTAGAAGATTTACACTTGAGCATTTGATGAGACTCAAGTACCTGAAAGGATATTTGCTCCCTTCTCAGCCTTGAGAACCTTAAGGTTTCCATTATTGAAAAGGGACTTTTATAATGAGTACATTTAAAGTTTCAATTTGAAGTTGTTTCATTTTTTTAAAAATCTGCCATTAGCTGCTCAAAAAACATTTTCTAACTCCTACCAGAGAAATTTCTTCTCACCCAGAAACTGGAGTTTCTACTTCACACCCCACCAACACCACCACTCTCCCTTTCTTCCTTTTAAAACATGGAAGAGAAGGTCTTCCTGGTGGTGTAAGGGGTTAAGTCTAGGCCGTATCAAGCTATCACCAGCCACTGCCTGCAGGAGTTCAATCCCTGGCCGGGGAGCAAACCCACATGGTGCAGCAGACTTCTGCTGTCTTGCCCACTGCTCTCCTCAGCAGTGTATTTCAGTAGATCTACCTGTTCTGTTCCCCAGTCTGTCTCTGGTGAATCCTCTCACCTCCTGTACCTCTGGCCTACACCCCAGTTCTTATATGCATAAACAAAAAAAAGAGAAAGATTGGAAATAAACACAAAGTTAATAATGGGTTCCAGTGAAAAAGTATTTTGTGCAAAATATACTTGGACATGCAGATTTGTAAGAGAAATTTAAAAATCTGCTGAGATTTAAGCAAGGAAGAAATAAGCAATATGTTGTTTTCCCACAAGAGGGCACTACCATCCAACTATGCCTTGAACTATATGGGACATTCTCTAAATTCACTACTAGATGCAAATCTTTAAGTGTTCTGAAAGTACTTGATCATGTAAGGCAGCAAAGTGGGAAACATTTTTATATTTTTTTAATAGGAACCATACTTACATTTATTTATAATGTCTTTGAGGATGGGGACAAATTTATAACTCACTACAAAAGGAATCTTGACAATAGCTTGCTTCACAGCATAGCAAAGGTGAGATTATATGGGGATCTTAAAGGTGGGCATTTCTTGAGAAAAGGTAAAGAAAAAGTCATTGCTACCTCAAAACCTCTGCTTAATTTGTTTTTCACCTAAGTTCAAAGAGGCAACTTAATTGTAAGTTAGGAGCTGGGTCACAATTCTCACATCTTTATTACTCATAGTTCAGTTAAGAGTTTTGGGGACTTTCTCACATAACCAGAGGTAAATCAACAAACTTAAGACAGAGATGAATGTCTAGCTTCATTTTAATGGTAAAAGGAAGAGGAACTCTACTAGATCAAGTGTCTGCTCACACCAAAAAGATCACAAAGAATTTGCCAACTACAGGCTCTCCTCAAACTTGCTGGATCTCAGCCACAGACTTCTAATAAACAAAAGCTCTTCTCAGGGCTACAAAACTGGGTAGCCACTGTACCGTTCTGGGAAGCAGAAAGCCCTTCTTAGGAAGTAAGAGGCAACAGATGGAGGAAAAGTAACGTCGCAAATGAAATGAAAGCTGTCTGAGAGACTATCAGGAGCAATGGGCAGCGCTGGCCATTTTAGGCTTTCACCTACGGTTCAGAAACACATCATTTTTGTAGCTCAAAGGTTGACAAATAGTAACAATTTCACATGTTCTCATCTAATTCTTAATTGCTTCCAGCTACATTTCAGTTTTAATTAAAAAACTAGTAAGATTATTTAGAAAGCATATTTTATCACTTTTATTTCTTCAGAATTCTAAAATTTTTTTCTAAGTGTGATGCAGTAAATGATGTTGCCAAGACTATCTATTCAAATATATATCTGGACACTGTCCCCCAGAATGTATGCTCAAAAGAAAAGATATACCCAAATCCTTCCTAGACACAAGAAACAAGTACTAAACTACATCTTAGTACACAAGGTGTAACCAAAACTTACATGCCTAAATACATTAGTCAAGTTTCATCAGCTTTTAAAGGATGACACTTATGAAAAGTATCTTTAAAAAAATCAGCAACTTTAAAACATCCATTTTCAAAGTTTAAAACAATTAGAAAGTGTCGGATTTTTCAACATTCAAATGATGGAATGGCACATTCAAAATGAAAACATCTAAATGCATGTAAAGTCAAGTCTTATTTGTTCATTTTCAAAGGCAACCACAATTTCAGAGAGCAGGTACAGCTTAATGTGCATCTGGTCTGAACTGTAGTGAGCCACTGTTCTGCCTACCAAAACACAGCAAATGGATCATAACCAAAGAACAAATAAATGGTCAATGCTGGAAAGAACAAGTTTAAAAAAACCACAAAACTTAAAAACCCAATTCATTTTCATTGACATCACATCTTACAAAGATTATCATAGGACTTCTAGGCAAGTACTTTATTTTTTGGCAATAAGAACCTGAACGAGTATTTTATGAATACATACTGTAAAATTCCTGGTACACTGGAACACTGAGAGCACTCAAGTCCTCCACTTCGCTAACAATCTCACACTCCCTTTAACACCAGGTTTACTGAAGCTCACCCTATCCACATCCCACATGGAAGCAGCTTCTCTCAGATGCAGACACTATTGGTGACACTCTTTGTCTTTACTAGGGCAGGGACTCCTTGAGTAAACCAGGACAGCATCAGCTGAGTGGGAGCCCAACAATCCCACCATTGTCTTTTGATAATGCAATTAAAATGGCAGCAGCTCTTTATTTTTAGTAAAGCAACAAGCTCCAAACCTCCCAGCTCTAATCAGCCTTTGAACCCCTACTGTGGTCATAGCCTGGAGCCTTTTCAGTTGTGAGAAAAAGCCCTTTGGCAGAGGTATCCTACACAAGCAACAGTTGGAAAAAACTCAACTCCAATCCATTTAGAAACATTTTAACATTGTTCACTGATTGGGAATCTTGTACTCTCTTCAGACAGATACAATTTTTCCTTTATCTGAGGCTATACTTAACTTACCAACACAGAGCAAATACCAGTTTCCAATAATCGTTAAATAAATAAATGAGAAAATATGAGTGATAGTCTCAAGTGTCCACACCAAAAGACATCTTAGGACCTCCAATATTTTTATTCTATTGCATAAATGTAAATTTCAAAATATGAGTTCTGTAGTTATGCAGGGGTAATCAAGGAGGCGATCACTGATTAAAAAAAAAAAAAATTGGTATTCCAGGGAGACCAGGGAAGATGGACAGTAGAGCAGGTGGTTCCTTGTTTAAGCTACATGAAGAATTATCTTAACATATTGCCAAGAATGAAACAGCATTTGAGTAAAAGATGCTCCAGAAAGACAAAAATATATCAGCAGCTCTATGTTTGAGTCTTGGCTCCCCTTCCACTGGTTATGTGGCTAGAGAAAACTCACAGCACTTCGCTGGGCTAAAATTCTGTAACAGCAGAAATAAAAGTTGGAATGAGTGTTGCTGAACCATGGCTTTCAAGTGAGATGCCTTCTGCTTTCAAAATCCTACAAGGGTTCCCGCTCTACAATCCTCATCATTCACAGTGTACAGAGCATTTCCCAAATATTGAAGAGCTGGACAGAGCTGCTGAAGCCCAGATTCTGAAGGGTGAAGGGTCTAAGAATTTGCTTTTCCGTAACTTGAACCCCTTGAAGGAAAAGGGGTTCAAGTGATTGATTTGGCTTGAGTCCTAGCTAAGGTCTTGAGAAGTCAGTTTGGGAGTTAGCCACAATGCTCCCTACAAGGTCTCAGGGGCGCCCAAAGAATCTCTTCTTCAGAATGTTCAGGGAACTAGACCAATGTACAGATCCAGCTCACAAGTGGGAATCAAGACTGTGTGCTTCTCAGCCACAGTGGAGATATACTCAAAGGAGACCAAATAAGGAGGATAAGGCTGAGTGAGTGAACTGAGCAGAAGTGACTCCAGGAACTATGAGGGAGAATAAGTGTTATCAGCAGCTTCATCCTCCCACTTGCAAATGCCTGGGTCCCCTAGGGATTAAAGGAAAGACTGGTGACTAGTGAGTAGATACACTTTGTTCCTAGAGCTTGCCTGAAAAGGCTGTTCCAAAGTGCTCAGCTGTAAAGAAGAAGGGCAAAGAATTCAGAGTCCAAAACCCACATCATATGGAGGGAAGTCTGGTTATGTGAGGGCTGGCATCAGAGCTGCAGCCTGCAGAGTCTATACTATGAGTTAACCTTCCCCATCTCTCCCCAAGAGTGATTTGCAAGTGGGGAAAGGGACAGGAAAAAAAGGATGGAGATTCTGCGTAAATATGAAATTGCAATTATACTAATAGGCAGGTATGGATGAGGGTTATGTGACAACTGGGGCAGAGGGGGTTAAAAAGGGCAAAAGGAAAAAAAAAAAAGGGCAAAAGGAGAAGTGGCATGAATGAAATCTGTGCTTTAGTTTAATAACACAAGCTTACTGGGTCACCCATATTAAAAGAGCCCCCCAAGTCTGCCAGGAAGTCCCCATGAAGGATCCTATCCACCAGAGCATATACCCTGCACACCCCATCTGTGACTCAGACACAATACGGCAAGAACCATAGTTTCCAGGTTGTGCCTCTCCCTTTTAGGAATACCATCTTCAGTGAAATACCACCATAGTTATAAAACTGGGAACTTTTGGTTTTGAAGTACCTTATTTGGCAAAAATCTTTCACCACAAATACACTCTGACATGTTGAAACATGAGGGAAATAAAATTTATACCCTCTTTAAGTTTACTGCATTTTAATATGGAACAGATCTATATTTTAAAACTATAGCTCTCAAACAATTTTATATTTTCATATCATTAACATTTGCTTGCTACTGATATCTAGAAAAATTAGACAGATGTTAAACTATTCTTTTTAGACCTAAGGGTTTTAAAATTTTGACTTAAACATTATTCCTACTTTTAAAAAAATTTCAAAATTCTAATAAAGTCCCATAGTATGTACTACAGGGGAAGTATATACTATAGAAGAAGACTGATACAATCCTTTCTGGTTGCCCATAAATACCTAAAAATGTGGTTCCAATTTCTTTCTTTTCTTTTTTTAAACTGTGCTCATTTTCTTTCAAATTACTTCCAAAAACGAAGGTTTCTCTGATGTTAATCGTGTGTACACTTCGGCTTACACTTTAAAGAGTCTTCCTCTCCTGGGAAGTGACTTTTGTATACAAATCATGGAAAGCTACTTAGACAAAGTGCTGGAGATGATTAAAAGCGGCCAGATTCAAATTTATACCTTAAAAAAAAAGCAAAAGCAGATGTCAACTGACTCATTTGTATATATTCTGGAAATGAGTTGAAGATAGGCATGTGGATTTCATCAAGATACTTAAAGAATTCTCAACTTTAGAAATTAAAAACTTTAAAACTTATATTCTGGTGTTTTACACTTTGACTCATACTACAATTTAATCTTAACTAAAAACACTTTTTAATCTGAGAAAGGCTTTGCTCATTTAAAACTCAATTTTTAGAATTAAAGGTACATCATATATACTTTGTCATCTAGGGTTAATAAAGAAAGAAATAATGTTTTATCTGTTTATTATTTATTTGATAAAATCACTCTTTAAAACTACAAGACACTGGTAGAAATGTAAAGAAATTGGACACAAGTAAATGGAAGAATACTCATGTTCACAGGCTGGTAGAAATAATACTGTTAGATGTCATACTACCAAAAGCCATCTATAGATTTAGTGCAGTCCCTATCAAGATTCCAGCGGTATTTTTTAACAGAAGTAGAAAAATACTCCTAATATTTATACAGAACCACAGCAGACCCTGAGAAGTGAAATAAATCCTATAAAAGAACAAAGCAGGTATTGTATATCCCAATTTCAAGCTATACTATAAAGCTACAGTCATCAAAACAGGATGGTACTGGTATAAAAACAGACATATCAATGGAACAGAACTGAGAGCCCAGACATAAACCCCAGTACACAGTCAGCTAGTATTTGACAAGGAAGTCAAGAATACTCAAAGAAAACAGTTTTCTCCAATAAATGGTGCTGGGACAATTAAATATTCACACGTAAAAGAATGAAATGGAATCACATCTTTTTTTTTTTTTGCAGAGGCTGTGGGCAGCCTCGCAACCCAGCGCTCAACCGCTGCGCCACCAGGGGAGGCCCTGGAATCGCATCTTAAACCACTCACAAAAATTAACTTGAAGGAGAGTAAATTAAATTTAAGATCTGAAAGCATTAAATACCTAGAAAAAAATAAGAAGAATCTTCTTATTCATGGGCTTTGGTTACAACTTCTTGAATAAGACAACTAAAGAATCACCAACAAAATAAAAAGTAAACAAACAAAAAACTTTTGCACAGCAAAAGAAACCATCAACAAAATGAAAAGACAACCGACAGAATGGGAAAAAAAATTGCAAACCATTTATCTGATATAAAGGGTTAATATCCAAAATAAAGAATTTAGAAGTTCAAAAGTGAAAATACCTACATAACCCAATTGAAAAATAGGCAAAGGACCTAAATAGACACTTTTCCAAAGAAAGTACAAGAAATGTCAACAAGTACATGAAAAGATGTTCAACTTCATTAGTCACTGAGAAATGCAAATTAAAACCACAGTGAGTTATTACCTCAAGCCTATTAGAATGTCTGTTATTAAAAAGGTAAGAAATAACAAATGCTGGCTTGGATGTAGAGGAAACAGAACCTTTGCATATCATTTTTGGGACTACAAATTGGTACAGTCACTATGGAAGATTAATAGAACTACCAGCTATCCACTTTTGGGAAAACACTTATCGCAAGAAAAATATCTGCACTTCCATGTTCATAGTACCTTTATTTACGACTGTCCAAATACGGATATAACCTAAGTGATCATCAATGGATGTATGGCTAAAGAAGTTGTAGTATAAACACACAAACGATGGAATATTATCCAGGCATTTTTAAAAAAGGGAATCCTACCATTTGCAACTACATGGACAGATCTTGAAGTCATTATGCCAAGTGTAACAAGTCATATAGAGAAAGACAAATACTGCATGATCTGACACTCATATATGGAATCTAAAAAACAAAACAAACACCCTCCACAACACCCCTGACTTACAGAAAAAGAGATCAGACTTGTGATTACCAGAGGTGGAGGATGGGAATAAAGGAAACTGGAGAAAGGTGCTAAAAAAGGTACAGTCTTACAGTTACAAGATAGCTAAATACTAGAGATGTAATGTACACCATGAAGATGACAGCTAACAATGCTGGTGATAATAAAAAAAAGTTTTCTCTTTACTCCTTCAAAACTTTTTTGAAAAGCTCATTCCATGTCAGGCACAGAACAGCTTACTAGGTCTTAAAAACAAAAATAATGAGTAGAGCACAGTCTAGTTCCCTATAGGCTATCCAGTTTACTGAAGAAAGCTTTTTATGAGTGATACCTGGGCTAAATTTGAAATAGGAGAGGGGACAGGTGGGTGTGGGGTAAGAGGTGGAATGTTCTGCTGGAACATAGTATACTCAGAGGCTGCTGGAATGCCAGCAGAAGGAGCCTTCCTTCTTCAAGGACATAACACCTTAGCATTTCACTAGAATGCCTCTTTTCCCTGCAACAGGAAATCTGTTTTGCATGGTAGACAAAAGAAACTGGGTAGGGACATTTAAGAAGAAATTCCAGACTGCAACTTGTTTCATTAAGCAATGATGTATCTAACAGAAAATCACAGAGAACAGTATCTATAGTAACAGTCCTAGACAGATTTCCAGTGGATCACTCTGACATATTTTTACAATAAATCCTTGGTCCTAGAGTTATTGTGACAAATGTCAGTCTTTGATTAGGTAAATATGTCAAAGTAGTTACCCAAGTATTCAGTTACAAAGTAGGTCTAATCACATAGTGGCATATGAGGCATCTGACACCAGAAACCCAATGTAGAGTTAAATCCTAAGAATAATTAAGACACTTTGAATTAAAGTGTTTGGGACTGTTTTAAATCTATCTGTAGTGACAGAAGCCCTCCACCAGGTGGAGTTAAATGATTCGTTTCACCTTTAGATTCTCCGTTTCTTAAACTTGCCAATTATTTCACATTTGTCCTAATTTTGCAGAAGACCTGGTTACTTCTCAAAAATACTAATGTAACTGTTTTTATTTCTTTTAAAGTAATTAACATACAGGAAAGAAATACAACCACTTAAGAAGCTTTAAAAAATTTGTCTCACTCAAGAAAAAACAAAGTTCATTAGAAACAAGATGAGTATCAATGAATTAGGCTAAGATTAAAACACCTGTTAAGGTGCCACATCTGAAATTGGAGACTTCATGAAAGTCCCCCTAATGAAACTGCCTTGTTGGCCCATTCACAATTACCAAGCTCCCAAATCTAGTATCACTCTAATCTTTGAAGAGCAAGTTTTAGGTATTAAAACTGACTTTTGATATGACAGACACCCTACGATAAATCCCCCCACCAGATGAGTCAGTTTTATATACTCTCCACCACAGAGTAAAGGTGGAACGTGTGACCTGTGTCTATCCAACAGACTATGGAAAAATGGCACATGGTCATTCCATTGACTAGGTTACATTACGTGGACACCGAATTTGTGATTTGTCATGCAGCAACGGAAAACTGGTAACAATGAGAAAAGGACCTCCCCCAGTCCACTGTACACATCCCAGCCAGAGCTTGACTCTTCCACAACATCAAACTCCCCAGCCACCCAGTTCCTTGTTCTAGAAGAAACTGCTCAGTGGTCCCCCTAATCTGAGGATGCCCACATACACACTATGATTTCCACCCCCATACACACCTATGACAAAGTTAACTTACACATTAGGTATAAGAAATTAACAACAGCTAATAAAAACAATAATTATAACTATATATTTTAATAAAAGTTGCTGTGGTGTCTTTCAAGTATCTTATTGTACATAATATTTTCAGAGCATGGTTGATAGTGGGTAACTAAACCACAAAAAGTGAAGCCTTGGATAAGAGGGAATTAACTTTATCACTAGCATCGTATGCATTTTCTGTGACCATAAGCAAACATAAGCAAATAGATGTGTTTTTCTTCCTTTCAAAACACAACAGATGGAAGCATATTACTCATATTCTTCTTATCAGCACAAATAGGGCTCACTCCCTTTTTATAACTGTACAGAACTTCATGCGGGTGGAACCATAATGCTTTTAATTAGTTCCGCATTGACAGAGAAACATTTAGATGTCATAGTGTTTCCAATATTAGGTTTATAAAATTGTCACTCAAAACTGAGTAGGATCAACTCCTAGAAGTGTCATTCTGCTGGGCCTAAGTGCATGTACAGTTGGAATTCCGCTTACACAAATTATACCTATTTACACTCCTACAGGCAATGTATGTATCTGTGTCTTTACTCCTCACCAACCCAGACTCAAGGGTTACTCATCATTATCCTCAAGTTGACCAGGTTCATTCACCAAGTATTTATGCAGTACCCTGACTGAAAGGGGGATGGTGCCTGAGCACAGAGACACGGCATGAAATGAGCTGAAAATCAGCAAAGGGGAAGACTGATTTCAACATCAGTGAAATCGCCTGGAAATAAGTGGAATCTGACCGATAGCCTCAAATACACACAGGTTTTGGAGAGGAAGCTGCCCCAGAGGGAGAAGGTCAGAACAAGAAGTAGGCTGGGGCAGAAAAGCAGAGGACACAGTAAGTGGCAGATCGGTTTAAAAAGAGGAAATAGTACTCCAGTGTCAAGTTGAAGAATGACAAAGCAGGGCCTTCGCTCGGAAGGAAACAAGAATCAGAGAAAGAACACTAGCTGCAAAGTTAGAATCTCTACTATGACATTGGCTAAACGGTCTTGAGAAAAACTAGTTCTCTGGGTTTAGTCATCACTTGTAAAACAGGGAGGCTGGCCCAGAAACCAGACCTTCTGCAGCTCTGAAACAATGTGTTCAAAGTAAATCTTATGGTGAAGACCCTCAGATAAGCAGTAACGTGCTGGGTGAGGGGGACAAAAGCAACTCATCAGTCCCATTTTCTAGTCATTCCATCCTGACAACTATCTTGATTGAGCTCCAAGAAACTCTTCAGATTATGCAAAAACAGTTTAAAAGCAGGAAGAATGGATAGCAAAGGTTCCCTTCAACTTTAAAAAGTATTCCAACTTTTCCCTCAGCGTTGGACCTTTATTTTACTGTTTGCCTACAATTCATTCACTCGATGTGCATTCACCGAATATCTACCATATCTTAAGCATGTTTTAGGAAGTGGGGAGACAAAACTTAATAGTACAAAGATTCTTCCCTCTGAGGTTCAATTTCTATTTGGGAGGGAAAGAGAATGAAATAAACAAATTTATAATGTCAGGGCAATATGGTTAAGAGAGAAAAAATGAGGACGGAGTTGACTGCTCCATCAAAATCCTCCTCTACTCATCTTCGCATCACATTTTTCCCTCCGGTCTTTATATTTTCATTCTCACAGATCATTTGTTCTTTTCTCTGAACTCCTGCAGCACTTTGAAGCATGTGTAAGTTTCTGCCATTTGTTAACTGCTTCGCTATACAATTATGCTTCAATTATGTACTGCTTCACTGTACACCACCATATAATGATGTTTTGGTCAACAATGAATTGTACACACAGAAGTTTTCTCTCTATCCAGCTTAGGTGTACAGTAGGCTATCCCACCCAGGTTTGTATAGAGTACTTTATGACATTCACACAGGGAACTCACTCAACCACAGAATATATCTTTGCTGTTAAGGGATACATGACTGTACTGGGTTTTTCTCACCCAAATAGCAAACGATTCTTAACATTGCCATGCCAATCTTAGATAGTTACTGCAGGGCTACACCGGCTGTACAGATTGAACAGGCACTCAGTACCTGCTGACTGCTACAACACTGCCATTTTATTTTATTTTTTTTTTAAATATTTTTCTCTATTAGGAAGAGTTTTATTAAGGATCAGCATACTTTTTATTTCTAATATGTTTTATTTTTTTTCTTAAAGATTTATTTATTTTTAATTTAATTTATTTATTTATTTATACCAGCACTGGGTACAGTCAGAAGCGCGGAAGGGCGAGAGAATTCACCAGAGTCAGAGCAGAGAGCAGAGCAGAGCAGGAAGACTGCTGAGGGGAGCAGCGGGCGGCAGGAGGCGGCAGGAGAGGTCTGCGCACCATGTGGGACCCTCCCCCGGTAGCCGGGGACCAAACCGGCGCTGCAGAGGCTGCGGGCAGCTTCGCAACCCAGCGCTTAACCACTGCGCCACTGGGGAGGCCCAACACTGCCATTTTAGAACTGCAAATGCATTCTTTAAGCTTTCTATTTTCAATACCATGGACTAGAATTTTTAAGGAGCATACAAGAATCAAATGAATAAATGAGCTCAACAGAAATCCACAATGGACCTGGTAAGAAGTAAGGATGCCCAGGTGGAACAGGTGTTTGCAAAGGAAACTAATCCTAAGACAAACATTAACTAATCAAGGCCAAATAGATGGGGCGGAGCCTAAAGGGCAAGTGTAGGGGCAACCATCTGTGCCAACAGAATGGACAGATGAGAATGTACAGAAGGACAGGGCAGATCTAGAGTTCCTGCCCCACTCGGCCTCTTGCCTATTTCCTTGTGCAATGGGTGTCTGTCTGGCCCCATGACTCTGCCTCCCACCCCTCTACACAGCTCAATGCTCTGCTCATAGCAGGTCTAGGCTTAAAAACCATCAAGGGGACCATTACTTCCTACTGCACAGAGTTCTCCTATCCCTTTTTATAGTAGAAAATGTACAGGTAGTGGTTGCCTTTTCATTAACAAAAAGTCTAAGAATTCCTGCATGTTATCAGTTGTGCTTTCAGTACCCACAACTGAGCAAAAACATAAAAATCTGTGATACATCTGTTCACAGCAGCACTATTCCCAACACTGAAAAGTGGTAACAACCTAAATGTCCACCTGTGGATGAACGCACAAAATGTGCCACATTTATACACTGGACTATTACTCAGTCAAATAAAGAGATGAAATGATGTCATGTGCCACAACATGGATGAACCTTGAAAACATGCTAAAAAAAAGAGGTCAGTCACAGAAGGACATATATTGTTACAACTCCATTTATAGAAATTACCCAAAACAAGTAAATCCACAGGAACAGAACAATGATTAGAGGTAGCCAAAGGTTGGGGAGAGGGTGCAGTAAGGGAATGACTGAGTACAGGGTGTCTTCTTGGGGTGATGAAATGTTTTGGAACTAGACATTGGTGATGATTGTACGATACTCTGAATGTACAAAATGCACTGAATTATACATTTTTTAAAGATTTATTTATTTATGCATCAAGAACTGGGGTACAGGCCAGAGTGCAGGGGGTAAGAGGATTCACCAGAGACAGAACGGGGAACAGAACAGGCAGACTGACTGAAATACAATGCTGACGGGAACAGCGGGCAAGACAGGAGAGGTCTGTTGCACCATGTGGGTAGCTCCCTGGCCGGAGATTGAACTTGTTCTGCAGTGGCTGCGGATAGCTTCATAGGTTGCATTTTAACCCCTTGCGCCACCAGGGAGGCCCAGAATTGTACATTTTTAAGGTGTTAAAATGGGAAATTTTATTTACATGCATTTTATCACAATAAAAAAAGGTACTGTGGATTCTGTAAGCTTTAAATTTATAACCACTAATCTTTAAAATGTTAACTTGTAAAACAGGAGCTATTAACACTGAAAAATAAAACCACACAGTTATATATAAGAACACCTATTCACTCTGCAAACTATGCTTGGTGCGAAAATAGATTCTCAGAACTCCTGCACAGCAATAGCTAAATATAACAAACAATGGCAAACACTGAACTAGGCAATGCTCTAAGTGCTCACATTTAATCCTGATGATTAACCAAGATAATTAACCAATTTAACCAGTATAACACAGGCACAGATACGTTAAGTAACCTGTCCAAGACTCAGAACCTCGGAATTCAAACCTGAAGCCAATCTAATCTAGTCCCAGGATATAAATTCTTGGGAATAGCTACATCGACTCACAATGCAGACCCTCCTTTTTGAAACCTATCCATTCTCTCTTCACTATCTTTCCACCTTCATGTAGAACCACCTATTCAGCCTCTTCATGTGCAGTATCCACACCAAAAGCACCTATCTCCAATGCTGGAAACGTGTCCTAGAAGCCAGCAGTGTGCCTTCTCTCCTCTCTGAAGCCTAGGCTGTGGTGGAAGAAATAGGAATGAGGGCCTCAGAGTTCTTGCACAACTTATCTTATATGTTCTTCCCACTTGCATTCAGGCCTACAAACACTGTTCATTTTAGCCCAAGGATAGAACAAAGAACCACTCTAACGCACCCAGCAAACCCAAGATACCTTGTACTCTTTGGGAAAATAACACAGAACACAATCCTAGAAGCCACAGATTGAATCATTTTGTTTGGCCAGTCCAACTTTCACAAACTTCCCAGGTCACCCAATCCAGGTGTGTCATCTGCTGCTGGGCATTATCTTGCAACCTGCTGCTCTAAGCATTCAAGCTATCTGACCTAGCTTTTAACTGACTTACTCATTAGTCATTCCTAATGGTTTTTCTTTCTATGACATTCTTTCATGCACATTAAATCGTGGCTGGAAAAGACACCAAATACAAGAAACAAAAACAAAAAACAAAATGTAACTGAGTTACAAAATGTAACTCACTTCTAAGGATTAAAAAAAAAAGGTTCTATATAATTTCACAGGTGGAAAATCCCTAATATTGAAATGACTTCAAATCATAGCACAACTAAAGAACTGCTATGACAAGGATTACTTACTTCCAGCAGGAAAAAGACCCAGCTAGCAGGCCATTGTGGGCAGTCCCAACACCAGTGATTTCTGAGCTGAGCAAAGGTCAGAAACCTCTGTTTTAGAAGGCTTATCTTCGAATTTCAACAGTGAAATCAGACAGTGTTTGGAATACTTTTGGTAGGCTTACAACACTGCTCAAGTTCAGGGAATAAACACCGAAAATAAAATGGAAAAGGATGCTAACTGAACATGCTGTGCTTTACCACAACAAAACAAAGGATGTCTCTTTCCAAAAGCTTTAGCTCTCTAAACCAGAAGGAAGAGGGTCTCTGATGATGTGAGCAAGCAAAAAAGTCCACAACTGTGCCTTGCAAAACTAAAACAGCACCCAGCACACCATAAACAAGTTAATATTTACAAATTGCAAGAAAGCCACACAAGTATATACATTTAGAAAAAATCAAAACAAGAAGCTATCAACTGTTAAATTGATATTCTATCATCAATTTCCACAAATGACTTTAGCCCTAGCTGAGTTACTGAAAATATGTATGTACATTAAATTACACCTTATAAGTATAAAAGTCTTAATTACATCTTATAAAGGTCCCAACATTATTTAAAGAAGTTCAAGGAGAATCCTTTTTAAAGAAAATATTGCTTTTATTTTATCCCACTGAAAAACCCCTATAGGTGCCAGGCACTGGAGTCAATGTGCAAAAGTGAAATGCTCATGGTAAACAAATCACCTTCTCTCCTATTCTGTTCTTTGTGCTGCACAGACCCAGACTTAAGTTTAAGGTTCATTTTGGTGTGAAAATGTAGGTCATGTAAGGAAGATAAAATTTTTACATGTAAGAGGCAGCAGGTTAAAATGACATCAAGCATTATGTAATACTTACTGCTGGTTCAACTTGACTCCGATCTGCAATATCTATGTGAACAATTTCAACAGTTTTCCATGTATTTGGATCTAAACCATGTACCTATAAATGACAAAGAGAAACAAAACAGTATTTCATGAAATCAGATGTCTTAAGGGATCAAGAAATCTTTTGTTACCCCTTGTAGCCTCAAATAATAAAAGGGGGAAGGACACTACCAAATGAACAGACATCTGTCACTATTATTTTCAGGTAGTTCTTAGAGAGATGATTTACATAGTAAAATGTATCTGACCTATATTTAATCCAAAAGATACATCATAAAGTCCTTGCAACTTCTTAAGTCCTAGACAAACATAAGATGAAAACATTGTAATTAGATTTCAAGAAGTTGCACAGCTGTTCAGTATGGGCTAAACCCTCTCCTGGATTTAATTCTCTGAAGGCTATATAGTTTCAGTGTGATGTCAATGCTTCTATACCACATATTGTTGTTCAATCATTTATTTATGAAACTCCATCTATGAAACAATTAAGAACTGTTTAAATGCTGCCAAAGACATGCCCATTTCAAAGCTGAAAATGGCAAATTCTATCAAATACAGACTAAAGCATAGCAAATCATCTCATTTAGACTAAAAAAACAAAAACATGAAATACCAAATTCAAACCTAGAAGAAAAATTCAAGTCAAGTACTACATATCAAAATTCAAAAATTCTATTAACTGGCACAGTAAGAACAGACTCTACCACAACTATCATTAGTTAGTTTGCTGTAACAATCTTTCATAAGGAGGGAAAAGCAGTTATCAAAATGGAACAGTGCCAAAAAATACAGATTTCCCAGAGATTCTAATTCAGTTGGTATGGGATGGGCGGTTCTGAGAATCTGCATTTCTAACAAGTTCCTAGATGCTGTTGCTGCTGCTGGCCAGGGAACACATTTTCGGGAACCAGTGGGTCAAAGGCATCAATCTGTACCAGATGCCCTCCCCAGTTCTCTGACAAACCTTACCAAAAGGTCATGGTTGCATTGAGTCCCACCTGACTTCTCTAAAACTAACTTAAGGATAAATATGTACCAACTTGTAAAAGTGAGGAAACTGTCAACATTTTTGTAAATTATTCAAAATACCTTTTCCTTCCTGCCTTTTGTTCACTTCAGTGACATCAATCCATATCCCAGCAAAGTGGTATGGAGGTAAAAATTAAAGCAATCAATTTACTGATTGCTTTTTACTCTGACAAATACAAAGAGAAGACAAGATGAAAGAAATCTAAAATTTAATACTCATACTTGTTTGGGGATTAATTATAACTTTTGCTTACCTATGTTTCCCTGCCTCAGATAAAAACAGGAGCTGATAGAAACAGCAAACTTACCAACGTCCACTCAAGTGCCAAAGCAAGGGGACTGAGAGGGAAAGCTCATGTGTTTCTGACTGCAGGCCTGCCTCACTTCAATCTGACAAATCCTAGTGTGGCCAACGGCTAGTAAAATGCAGGCGACATCACTCTGGTGATGACAAAATGGTCTACAGTATACCCATTTCCAGGGGCTTCTGCACTGAAAGCCCAGAGTCAAAACTTACATTTTCTAATGTTCCCAAGTCTGGTTTGTGCCAAGTTTCAATTTTAATGAAGAAATCATCTTTCATATATTCATTCTGCAGAAAACACAACAGCAAAATGACAGTGATCTCTCACCGATTCTTTGGGGCTCCTGTGTGTGGGAGCCTTCCCCAGCATAAGCACCCATGCTTTGACTCTACAAAAGACTACTGCTCTTCTAGTGACAAAGAATTATTAGCTACCTATTTGAATAGACTTTGTCAGGCAAACCAAATACTGCATGCTTTTAAACAATGTAAACAACCCTATTTGCCATGCAGCATACAGTGCCAATAATAAAGAAGCTGTGAGATTTGGCAAGCAATTCTGGCATTAAAAGAGAGTAGCAGAAGCAAAATAAAGTCAGCAAGGAGACTGAGACAAAATTGGGAAGAGCCCATTTTTACTGGGAATGAGTGTGGGCTGGTAGAAGAAGCAAAGGAGTCACTCAGTGGTGGGCAGCAATAGTTGAAAATAGAAAAAAGCAAGCAATAGTTGAAAATAATTACTAAGTAAAGTTTAAAGATCAAGAGTAAATGACACAAAATAGATTTACTCACCGTTACAACTGAGGCATAATGGACAAGTAGGCAACGAAAGGGGAAAAATTTCAGAATATTAATCAGAATCAATACAATCTGTCCCAAAATTTAATGCTGCAAAGATTAAGCTACCTGAAAACACAGAAGATTTAGTAGTTTATGTCTCCAAAACATATTTCTACACAAGTGACCCTACACGATACTTTAGACTATGAAGTCAATAATCTAATTTTAAAACAAGGGTAAAAGTCACAAAGTCAGAATGTCATTTATAAGGCTAACTTAACAAACAGAAAATTTTCAGAAGTCCGTCATAATTTTCCTTTGTTATGGAGCAATATAAGTAAAGTACTACTGAGACTATACCAGAGACATTTCTGAGTATGGATGGCCTTTCTCTAAGGTTTCTGTATTCCTTTAATTTGTTCATTCCTGGAACCTACTGTCTGCAAGAACCTCAAAGTAGCTGTCACCTGTGAAAGAACCCATACCTCTAACAAAGGCGTGGTGGGAGGAACCCAATATAGTCCTTCTGCCACAAACTGTGATGACTACCTGAGAACCTAAAGAAGACCTTGCTTGGTGTAATCCTTCTCAAAAGAGTCATCACCAGGAGTCCCTCTCCTTAGCAGTGGGGTAGAGACACAAAATGGCAGCTGGAAAGCAGGCTTACTTGTTCTACAGTAGGGGTATGCATTCCAGGCTTTCTCGTGAAACACCAAGGAGCCCTCAGGAGCAATCATTCTCACAAACGCAGGAACTTTGCTGTGAGGAAAGAAATAATGGATATATTTTCAACCACCAATTCTTTGCTGGCATTTATCAGATTGCTTCAAATAGTACTGTAACCAAAGGTGATAATATATTAAGCTTCATGAACTTGTATCCAAGACTAAGTTTTCTTTCTCAATACAAAAGTAATCAAGCAGATGGAAAATAAATGTAAAAAAAAAAAATGATTAAGAGTATTTTTTTTTTTCCAGAGAAGCAATTCTCTTTTTTTTTTTTTTTTTTTTTATGGTTTCTGATCTACTCCCCTACTGTGAAATTCAGGTGTTAACTAAAGCTATTCAACCTGCACATTTTACAAGTAGCTAGACTATATTATACTGTTTTCTTAACGCTCACACACAAAGACCCCAGAATAAGGGAGGAGCTCTGAAAGTTTTTAAAAACATTTTGTAACATAAACTAAAGAAAAATGACAATATGAAGAACCCTTGTTGGCAATGAGATTATATTAAAACACATCCAAGTATAAAATTTTATAGGTTTAAAAGATGAATGTTATTGGCTGCCTCAGTATGGTCAGAGGGGAAAGGTCAGCTATATAATTAATACATGATGAATGATTGCAAATTCCTAAGATAATCAAGAAAGGTCCCAACAGATAAATGGGCAATGAACATCCACCAACACATTACAACTAGAAAACACAACGAGGCTTAGTGTTCAAAGAAATGCAAATGAAATGCCCATTTTTACTAATTTGAGCCACTACAAAGAAAATAGTTCTACAAACACTTTTCACAGGCTGGATTCAAATCCCAACATCACCACTTAGAAGCTATATAATAAATACTGAGGTTCCCATCAACGTGGCAAGTTAAATTACTGGAGAGGAAAGTGTTTACATATGGGAGTAAGAGTGTGCCTTCACATTCTTAAAAGATAACTAATGAAGTAAGGCTAATGCTTTAAACACTTAATAGTTTGCAAGTCTTAGGAAGATTCATGCAAAGGGATATAACTTCAGAAAAATGAAGCCAGGAGAACTGAAAACAGTATCACATGGAAAAAAATCAAAGAATATCAAGCAGTTCAAACTATTTTAAAGATTTATTTATTTATTTATACAAGCACTGGGTACAGTCAGAAGCGTGCGAGGGTGAGAGAATTCACCAGAGCCAGAGCGGGGAACAGAACAGGCAGACTGATGAAATACACTGCTGAGGGGAGCAGCGGGCGGCAGGAGAGGTCTGCCTGCCATGCGGGACCCTCCTCCAGTGGCTGGGGAGCAGCCAGGGATCGAACCAGCCCTGCGGAGGCTGCGGGCAGCTTCACTACCCAGCGCTCAACCGCTGCGCCACCTGGGAGGCCCTCCTTTTTCATGATTTCTAATAAACCCCCCTACTCTCCTACCCTCTCATCTCAGGATATATCTAAGTCAGGCCTAGCAATGGTTTATTTATTTAGAAAAGGCAGGAGAAAAGTAGTCACATACTAGCTCAGAAACATATTTTAACTACCTTATTTATTTTTTCAGTGCCCAACAGTCTAAAACTTTAATATTCATCAAATTCCTAAAATCTGCTAAACCAAATAGAAGAAAACTGGCAGTAAGTCATTAAAAACCAGCAAGAGTCAAATCTAGAATAAAGTTTTAATATTTTTCAAGCTTCCAAATACCTATAACCTTATATCCAGGAAGCTTTTTCCACCAACTGAATTACAACAGTTCATTTTATGTTCTAACTTAGTCAAGAAAGACCAAACCCTTGAACTATTTTTGTTTCAAATTTACTGGCTTTTAACATTTAACATGAGAACATAAACATATCTCTCCTCAACAAATTAAAGTAACTAACTACAGTTGGGGGAAATGCATAAATGGAATAAAATTAAATTTCAATCCTACTTTAAAGGGTAGAAATTTCATTAATGGCAACTTGAATAGTCATATAAAGGCAGTTCGTGTGCCATTTATATATGAATGAAAGTATATATACATATATATCATTCATCCATCTCAATATCATTTAGGAAGATGTATGCAATAAAATACAGAAAATTCTGGTTTGGAAGCTTAAGAGTCTCAGAAAAAGGACAAATATTAACTGAATTAACAATGGCACTAAGTTTTCAAAAACATATGAAAAGGATATTCCTTTTCCTGTTCTTCCAAACTATTCACACACATTCTCTTTGCATTAAACTAATACTCATGACAATGTTAACCTCAAGATAAACATATCTAGATTTCAATTGTTTAATATTAGCTATAGCATAATGTCCGAAGGCACAAAGGTTCTATGCTATTACATTAGCCCTGCCCCCACTCTAACTATGAGTGAACACTGAGAATATCTAACCTCAGGGTAAAATACAACTTAAATATTTTATCAATTGTGTTGAGTGGAGATATTATTAATCTAACCTCAATATAAAACAATTTTTGTGAATCTATTTCAGGGTATGACAACTTTGTCAAGTGTACAAGAAAACCGGGCTTATATAGTTTAGTAGTTATATAATGAATAATCATGATATAAACTGAATTTTTCCTACTTAGCATTCTTTAAAAAAATCCTGTTTCTGAGATAATGTCTTGGCAAATCATTTAAAACTGTACTTTTCCCATGAAATTTTTACATTTACTTGTAAACAAATGAGCAAAATGGTTCAAAGCTCCACTTTTTTATTTTCCTCCATCCTACAGTGGCGAAATATGAGGTGCAGAAAAACAAGGGAGGAATTTGAAGACCAGATTAATTTGCCATAAGTAAAGCAGTTAATCTATCATTTTATAATTCTATCTTAAACATACCTAGTACACTGGGCACCTCATTCATTCACTCACTCATGTATTTACTGAGTGTCCACTGTGCCAGGGGTTATGTAAATGATGGTGAACAGAAATAATTTTTACCCACTGCTCAACCTCCAGAGAGGGGAGCAGAAAACAGACCAGTAAACAAAGACAATCAACTCTGCCAAAGTGCTGTGAAGTAAAGAGGGCAATGGATAAATGAGTTCCTGTATAAGAGGGGACACCGGACCTCCCCGAGGACGTGAAATTACAGTGGTGATCTGAGGATGTGGAGGGCCATGACACAAGAAGAGACAGGGAGGTAACAGCTTGACCATGGGTCCTAAGATAGTCAATGACTTGGCTCATTTGAATCTATTCAGGACTGTGGCAAGGCTAGACAGTACTGAACAAAGGCAGAGGGAAACAAGAAAATGCTGAGATGGGCATGGACCCTATCATACAGGTCAAAAGATTTTGGATTTTATTTCTTATATTATGGGAAACTACTGAGGTTTTAAGAAGTAGAATGACATAATCTGATCTACAATTTAAGATCATCCCAGCTTTGTGTGGAACATTAAATGGAATGGACAAGAAAGGATGGAGGCAAAATTTGAATACATTGAAGATCTAAATGGAAGAGTTAAAACTAAAAAATTCTTAGAGGAAGACATAGATGCAAATCTTTGTGACTCTGGATTGTGATACAGGGGAAATTCGTAATGATACCCTGACGGATTGGGCAGTAGTTTTTTAGATATAACACCAAAACCATAAACAAGAAAAGAATAAGAGACTTCATCAAAATTATAAACTTATGAAGAACTTTTCAAAAAACACAAGAAAGTGAAAAGATAATTCACAGAATGGGGGAAAATACTGCAAATCGTATCTGACAAGAGACTGCTATACAGAATATACAAAGAACTCTTACAACTACAGAAACTAAAAATGGAGAAAAGATCTGAACAGATATTTCTCCAAAGATTTACAAATAATAGAAGTAGCACATGAAAAGATGCTCAACATCATTAACCAGAGATATGCAAATCAAATCCATGATGAAATACCACCTCACATCTATCAGGATGGCTCCTATTTCAAAATAACTGAAAATAATTAATGTCAAAAAAGTGGAGAAATTGAAGCGTTCTCCACTGTTAGCGGAACTGTAAAATGATAAAGTTGCTTTGGAAAACCAACTGGCAATTCTTCAAAAAGTAAGGAGCTACCATATGACCCAGCAATTCCAGTTATGGGCATGCGTTTAGGTATATATTCAATATTTTAAATTTAAGATCATTCTGGCTTTGTGTGAATTTGATTTTCACTTCAAGGAAAAAACATGTGCCCATGCAGAAACTTGTCTACAATGTTCAAAGCAGCACTATTTGTAACAGTTAAAAGAAGACAAGAGATCATATGGAGGCAACTGGAGAAGCTCATGAGAGGTAAAGGAACTTACATTAAATGTAGTAGCAATAGGGATGGAAGACTGAAGAAAGGAAAGAGAGATACAAGCAAAAAAAAAAATCCTGTTTTGTGGGATAGGAACAAACTAACCAGATAGAAATCGGCCAGTTTCCAGGAAAAACAAGACTAAACTTTTACAGAATTACAAAAAATAAAAAAAGTATTTTTCGCGCAACAAAAGAATACCAAGGAGTAATAAAATATATCATAATGAAGAAACAATATATTTCAGAAATAGATATTGCTGACATTCTTCTGGAATAGGATAACTTGATTTAGAAAACTCTGAACTGTTCAAAATTTAACACAGAATTATTTACAAAGAAAACATTATGTGCTGATAGCTAATTCTTAACTCAAAAACAAATTATACTATATTTGGCTCATTATTAAATTCTTACTTGTACTTATTTAGAAATACTCTCCAGACATGAATCATCATATATAGCCAATTTTTGCAATCTCAGTTGATTTAAACTTCTCACTTTTAAAATATGAACACAACTTTAGTTCCTGGCAAATAATTCGTTTTGCTTACAAAAATGAACTATTAGCTTAAATTACATGAAATTTTAAAAATGATCTTCTTTAAGGATTTTATTTATTGGCATAGAAGAGCTGGGGTGTAGGCCAGAGGTACAAGGGGTAAAAGGATTCACCAGAGACAGAGTGGGGAGCAGAACAGGTGGATTTACTGAAATAGACTGCTAAGGGCAGCAGTGGGTGACACAGGAGAGGTCTGTTGTGCTGTATGTGGTTAGCAACCTGGCCAGGGACTGGACTCAGGCCCTTGTGGTGATAGCATTTAGACTTTACCCTTATGCCACCAGGGAGGCCCCTAAAAATGATTTTCAATAAAACCTCCGCTGATTCAACCTTTGGGGAACAAGGCTATTCTGGAGATGGTAAAGTCTACAAATCCCCCAGCACTGGAGACTGACTGAAGATGGCAAAAGTTTGATGTTTATGAAAAAAATGAAAGACTAAAACTGATTTTCTCCAAAAAGGGAGAGAAAACAACAAAATGATTGGTTGGTGTGCTCCTACCAGGTCTCAGGAGAGCTTCAAGGTTTTCTCAACAGTTGCAACACATCTCCTTGCCTGGTTTGAAAATTTTTTTGTCCATAAATTCTGTCTTTCCTTCCACCATCCACTACTATCTACATATTTAACAACTTAAGGAAACAAACTAAAAGTTTTATGTAAAGGAGGTACATGACAATAAATATATATATATATATATATATATATCCAGGTGGAAATATATGATTAGCTGTCAAAATCAGCAGAAGAGACAAAAAGTGATGGAATTTAGGGAAGAAGGATAACTATAAGTAGTCAAGGAAAGATGCCTGTGCTCTGTTGCAAGCACCAGGTTATAAGCAACCAAACATCAGAAGAACTGAAAGGTCTCAACAGGTGCCTTCTAGAAGACAATGAAGAAAATGGCTTGCTTAGAGTCAAGAATTTACATTCTGGAAAGAGTGATAACAACCTGGGATATGCAGATAATCACCTTGTTAATTTTATTTTGGAAAAGTTGAGACTAAACTTATGAGAAAATGGGATATGGTGAAATATGTGATTGTGGAATAATTTCTTTGTAAACTCCCTTGGTGTTCAGTCCAGGAAATGGAAAATACTCTAATTCTCCTAGGGTTCAGCAGTAGAGCAAAGTGATTAAGAGGGCAGGTTCTGGAGTCACAATGCCTGCCTGGCTTTTGGCCTATGTCTGCTACCAAGTACAGTGTCACTGGGGCCAGTTACTTAAACCTTCCTGAGCCTTAATTTCCTTACTAGAAAAGGCTGCTATGGAGAATGAACAAGTACCCACCAAAGCACTTGTAATGACCACTAACAGTAAAAATACACTAAGTACTAGATCCTCTGCTTAGAATTATGAGAGGTTGACTTAGAATGGGCAACTACTCACTTTATTTTATTTTTTTAAATTTATTTATTTATACATACATACATGCATGCATACATACAAGCACTGGGTACAGTCAGAAGCGCGGGAGGGTGAGAGAATTCAGCAGAGCCAGAGCAGGGAGCAGAGCAGGCAGAAGGACCGAAGTACACTGCTGAGGGGAGCAGCGGGCGGCAGGAGAGAGAGGTCTGCGCACCATGTGGGACCCTCCTCCAGTGGCCGGGGAGCAGCCGGGGATAGAACCGGCGCTGCAGAGGCTGCGGGCAGCTTCACAATCCAGCGCTCAACCGCTGCACCATGGGGGAGGCCCCCAACTACTCACTTTAAGTTATCAAAGGATATGGAAAGAATTTCTTGCCATAGATTAACATCTGAGATTCAGGGAAATTAAAAATTTGAAATGTTCCTTGCAGTAGTCACTAGATTTTGGTGTGTTTTTAAAAATACCTTGCCAAGAGTGTTTCTCAATATTCTGATTGAGGCTGAGTATATATACGTATCTTACCAACAAATATTTTTGCTGAAATGCAAAAATACTGGCCAGGGAATCCAGAGAACGTGGTTACATTAAGTTAAGCGACCTCAGAATTTCAAGTAACAAAATGTAAAATAAGGAATTTGTGGCCATAGCCAACCACTTTAGCAGGCAAGTTTGTCAAATCTGCAATTCTAGTGATGCTATATAGAGACAGTGCACACAGTACCACAGGTTACCCAAAGGAGTAAATGATGAAAAAGGGTACATGTATTACTGGTCTTAAGTTTAACGTCTTCAGGGAGAGAGGAGCTTTCTAGGAACTGTGGGCATATACATCAGTACATGCTCAACTGATAAAGTCTGAGGGGACTTACAGTCAGCCCTGTGTGTGACTGGAGTCTTTCCACTAGCACAGTGAAGGTCTCAGCACTTAAATGCTTTGGTTCTTTGTCACTCCCTATGATAGTTATCCTGTGGCTACTGTGCCTTTAGTATGACGCAGGTGACTCTGAGTGCAGACATATGATTGCATCTACCCTGTGACCATTCCCTCCCCTAGATTACAGCAGCAATTGGTTCTTATCTTAAAGTTCAACCCAGAGAATGGGCGCACTGATTGTTTTCATCACTGTCAGAGTGCCTGTATCTATGGTACTGCCTTAGACCTATTACTGCCACTCTTTCCTTTTTCCTTTTCTGTCTCATACCTCTTCATGCTTTCACCTAGTTACCATCTTTGTGTTATAAGGTTATAGCCTTCTATGAACATCAAACAGTCCCTATCATTCAATCAGACCCCAGCTCTATCTCATGGGACAGATATCCTTATTCGGTCCTGATTGCTTGTCAGGCACTTGGGATGGCTTACCTGTGACCAAGAGCATGGGAAGAGAAATCAGAGAATCTCAGTCAACATTCTGCCACTTAATTAGCTGTGTGACTTTGGATAATTACACACCTTAGAGTCTTCTTATACACTATTTCTTAGAACTACAATGAGGAGGAAATGTGAGCACAAAGGGCTGAAACTAAAGGGTACAAATAATTTCAACTCCTAGGAATGAAGAAGCTGTTCCAGAAGACTGAGTGCACGAAAAGTTCAACCCAGAGAAGCTCTCCAGAACAAGAATATCTCTTGCATGTGCCATATTTATGTATTCTTCCTCAACTTAAGAAATTCATAATTATTGGATGTAATGTCACCTAAATCAGATGTATTAAAAATAGTATTTATCATTCTTTTCATTCTCACAAAACAAAAATACAGACTATTTTTAAATCACCTATAATCCTACCACCAAAGAAAAAACATTCATAACATAGGGTCTCTTTCTAGGCTTTTTTCTGATTAATATTTTAAAAACACAGGTAAGATATTACATATTTACATTTACATATATATTAGCAACTGATGTTTTCCAAGTAGTAATATGCAAACATTTCCCCATTATTCCAATTTTTTTTTTTAAATCTATTTCAAGGTAATTCACATACAGACATCACAGGCCAATAAAATGTTTCATATATCAAATTCTTGGTTTATTTTAGAATTCCAGAAGTAAATGCTCATAGTGAAGGGAGTTTTACTTATTGACAAAATTAATTAATGAGTAAATGTAAAATACTAGAAAAAGAAAGCTGAGTGTATATAACTAAATTTAATACATACTTTATGTAAAAGGATTACACCAAAGCCAAATTTTTCTCTCAATTGACACATTTTTTTATAATACACATAGGGAGCCAACAAATATATGGAAACCAAAAATAAGACAGTCTCTGAATAATTGATCAGAGTCATCGCCTTTATTCAAACCTAAAATAGGCAATGAAATGCTGTAATCTATGAGAAAACAACAAAAGTTCAGGTTCTAAAGTGGTAACCTACTTTATATTCATGGGTCACTATATACCAAACAGATCTTCATTGAAAAGTATAAAATGGGCCTCCCCGGTGGCGCAGCGGTTGAGCGCTGGGTTGCGAAGTGGCCCACAGCCTCTGCAGCGCAGGTTTGATCCCCGGCTGCTCCCCGGCCCCTGGAGGAGGGTCCCACATGGCGCGCAGACCTCTCCTGCCGCCCGCTGCTCCCTTCAGCAGTGTACTTCGGTCCTTCTGCCTGCTCTGCTCCCCGCTCTGGCTCTGCTGAATTCTCTCACCCTCCCACGCTTCTGACTGTACCCAGTGCTTGTATAAATAAAAATAAATCTTTAAAAAAAAAAATTCTTTAAAAAAAAAAAGTATAAAATATACTGATCGTCCCAGTTTC
The DNA here is from genome assembly GCF_964194135.1 of Talpa europaea. Classification (NCBI taxonomy): domain Eukaryota; kingdom Metazoa; phylum Chordata; class Mammalia; order Eulipotyphla; family Talpidae; genus Talpa; species Talpa europaea. Next base: position 16,866,872 of record NC_140082.1, on the reverse strand, counting down.
TCAGAAACTTTAAGGAACTCCACAAATATGGGTGTTAAATTCATTTTAATGAATTTAAAGAGAATAAAAGCAAAAGAGCAAAGGTCTTTCAATAAACTGGAACTACTAACAAAATAGACTCTTAAAAAACTATTATTTTTGTGCCCTACATAAACATTAAAATATTTATGCCAGAGAGATTAGACTACCAAATTTAGAAGAATATGCAAAAAGAATTTCTGCACACTAGAGATAAAAACAATGAACAAAGGATTTCAACAATCAAATCATACAAGAAACATCAATGTAAATTAGCATGAAAAGACTTTAATAATAAGGAAGCCCAAAATACAAGGGAGCTATTCTACATGTCAGATTTCAAAAATTTATAAAATAGAAAAATATGGGGAAATGAATACTATCAAATTTTCTTAGAGGGCAATCTGGAAGTAATACCAAAATTTAAAATGAGAATGCCCTTTCAGCAATACTACTTTCAAAAATTTCTCCTAGAGAAATAGTAACTCAAGACATAAAGATTTATGTACAACCATGTTCACAAAATTATTACTTGTAAAACTCAAAAACTAGAAATATTTAAAATATCTAAATTGACTTATAATTTACAAAACACTCAGAACACTAAGAAAATTTACTCAGTTTTAAAAAGAATCATATAGGCATTGAATACAAACATGAAAAATGTTCATAATATGCTGCAGCATAAAATACAAAAAGCAAACTGCAAAAATATATGAATGATATGATCCCATTTGTTATTAAAGAAAATAATACAAGTGATAAGTCTTTTTTACCACTTAATTATGCATAGAAACTGATCTGGGAGAATAAACTATACAGCCAGGGCTAGAGATCAAGTTTTTACTTTACAATCTGAATTTCTCTGATAAGCAGACTTGTTTCTATAATTAAAAAAAATCCAATAAAGGCAGGGGAGGTCTCTCAAAACATTAAAATACACTGTATTGTTCGATTAAAATTCAATGCTATCTGAGTATACCTATTAGTAAGTTCAGTAGCTAACGTTTATTAAGTTGGCTAGTTACAACCATAATTATTTAATATAATGACTAAGCATTAAATTCAATACCATGCTTACTTCTTTTTGTTTCATTTTTAATTTTATTAATATTAGTTCTAGTTACATTGCTTTGTATATGCTCATGTTCAGGGGTACAGGTTCACACTTGGCAAATGCATACTCTTACAAGGTATCCTCCACCAACGCACCAAAAATCTTCCACCTTAGTCCACTGAGTCTCCTCCCCTCTGCCTGCTTACCTTTTTAGGTGATAAATTTTGTGTGTATACTGCCCCTTTTCTCCATCCTTTTCATAAGGTTCATTCTTCAAGACTTCAATTCCTTCTCCACCACCAGTTTCATTCTTACTAGCTTCTGCAACAGAGTAAAGCTGCCCAACCTGATACTGAAATTTCAAAGAGTACAGAATTTGACTAAGTCAGGTGTGACTGCAAAAACTTTCAGTGTCAAAACTTTACTATAGAGAACACAGAAAAACATATCCAAACCATTCAGCATATATGTTCTATATGAAAATGACTCAAAGTAGAAATTAATACACTGAGAAAGACAAACACTATCACACAGCTATAAGAAACTAATATTTTACAAGATTTCTATATTAAGAAAATAGCTATTTACACATACTGGGGGACTTCAATAAGCACTATCCACTTATCAAGAAAACTTACTGATCCTGGCTTCAACTTTTTGAATAATAAATGTGTATTTGCATTTTTCCCCCAAAGCATTTCCATATCTATTATAGCTCACATATTTCACAAAATTCTGAGGAAGGCATGGCAGGAATATAATTGTCACTTTGCCAATTAAGAAAGTTGAACAACCAGAATAGTGTTTTCAATACTAAAGAGAAAAGATATAAAATGTAGTAAGAAAAGCCTGAAAATACAAAGAAACATTAAGTCCATATTTTAGTAGACTTGTGGGGTCTTCTTTTCCTATAACTTATATATGACATCACCAATTTGGCCCTTGCCACCTAAACAGAAAACGTATCGGGTATTAGGGATTGGAATCGTTAATTTTGAAGTTCTCCAGTAAACAGACATTGTTCTTAAAATATCACAAACAAGTGCTACTATGAAAGGCAAGAAATTGGGGACAGTGGCTTCTATCTCATTTTAAAGTGAACCAGAATTCTCAATGATCTATACCAATAACTTGTGAGTGGGCAGTATTGTTCCGTGCCAATCTGGAGTCACTGTTTCAACAAATAGTAAACAGCGAAGTTCTTGGATTCTGATTTGTTTCTTTGACTCAATCAAACACTACCTCCAATCAATCTCTTCAAATTTGGCTAAATTTCTTCCTCCCAAAAAAAAACAGCTTGAGGAAATGATTTTTCTCTCAAAACTACAAAGCTCTATCTTTAATAATTCTATCATTAATAATTCAAAACTAACATCTTATTTGTGGCACAAAAAATAAAGGAAAGTGTAAGCTTACTAAGTATTCCTATCTAAAAGTATGATGCTATCTTGTACATTAAACATAAACACACTCTTACACGTGTGCATTCCCTCTCTCACATTCATTCACACACACACACATCCCCAGAAGGATTTAGAAAGTTAAGAACAAATACACCTCTTAAGTACACCAAAGCAAGATTCTGTGGCGAAGTACTGTATTTCTTCTTCTGGTTTTCAGGATATAACATACCAGGGTTACTTAAGTGATACTACAATCCTTAAATCCTTCAAGATGTAATTTTCTATAATGTATTTTAAAAGACAGGATTAAAATTAAAATGTCTCTAAATCAAAAGGTAAAAGTGATCTTGGTCAACAACAAAGTAACAAAAACTTATACAGAAACAAACAGTATGCCAAAAAAATGAATGGGCTGGTATTTTGCAACATACAACTATACCTTTTCTTATTGTTATTTTAAAGAATAACTTAAAGAGAACAGAAGGTATGTTTGTTGAGTATAATAAAAAGGTGAGATATTTGGGGTGACAATACCAAACAAATTCAAAGATTCCAACAAGATGATTCAACTATCTGAAACTAAAAGGAAAAATTTAACAAAAACAAGCGGTCAATTTCCACAATCAAGTTCAACCAATCAATTGTAGGAGTAAAGGAAAAGTAAAGAGGGGTGTCCTGCTTGTTTTAATACAGTGAAAAATGAAGATACTACTGAGATATATACAGCGGTGTTCAAATCTATATTAAACAGTGCCAAACATTACTCTATTTCAGTTCATGAATTTTCTTTTCTTTTTCTTTCTGTTTTCTGTCAGTTGTCACTTCTTAGGTTATCAATTTGCTTTGCCCCACTTCCAAGTTACTGGTTCTGACATACTGTCTAGGAAAAACAGAAAACTGAGTAAGGGCAAACTGTATGCAAGTTACAGAAGGACCCAGAGGACTTTTGGGATTTTACTACACATATCTTGATTTCTTAGAAGTCTTCTCTGCTTTTATCCTCATTGCTGGCTATAGTTACAACTTCAGGATGTGAATATTTTAAATAGATGATGTATTTCTATATTGTGCAGCTCAAGGGAGACAATAATCTCTTACAGTTAAGTCAAATGTCAGGAGTACTGTTTTCAGTTGAGAACAATACAACACATGGAGTAGTGAGACCAGCTGGTGAAGAAGTCTAGAGGTCATGTTATATAAGGCCAAATGAACAAATGATAAATGTTGGGAATTTTTAACCTGTGACCTCAAGTAGAGAAGATGAAACAAAAGGGCTGGGGGAGGGGAACAGCCATCTGAAAATCTGAAGAGTTACCATATGCAAGACAGAACAAGCTTATTTCCTCTCACTCAAGTGGAAAAAATGTAAACAATCATCAAACATTATAGGAAAGTGAATTTTGGTTTAAAGACAAAATTTAAAATATTCCATAGTAAAACAGAAGACCTGTCTCTAAGGAGTAAGTTACTAATCTTAAAGTATTTAAGTTGAGGCTAGAAACGCATGTCTCTGGGATATTAGATCCTTCTAAAAGAAGGAATTGTGATAGAAATTAATTTACAATTAATTACAACACTTCATAATTTATTTTGTCACATAAACTGGAAAGTATATCAAATGTATGACAGAGAAAATACAAAATTATCAAAATAAACTACATCAATACAATAATGCAGAAGCAAGCAAGACTTACCTCCTGGACAGAACATGGCAAAACCACACGACTAAAAAAACAAAAAGAAAAAGAATATAGTTACATATGAAATAGTTGGCTTCAAAACACTGAACTCTAAATTTAATAGAGCTTTTACTTTAAATCTGATGATACCACAGCACTTGAATGTCATTTATAAAAGAGGGTCTTTACATGTCTACAGCTCTAAATAAGGATTCTAAACTGGGAACCATTCCTGGCTTTCAATTTAACTCTTCATAGTATGAAAACTACAGAGATTCTTGTGAGGCATAAAGAACAAGAGAGAACTAGTCACTGAAAATTGTAAGCTATAGAATGCAATATTTTTAGTCTGCTCTAGTTGCCCTCATGAAATTTTTAGTATGGTTTCGTTCTCCATCTATATACTGAGCATTTTGTTTTTAATGATACCTCTCACAGAATACACGTCCTGAATCTCAATAAATGTTTGCAAAAGCTGTTCCCCACTACCTACTTATTCCTCAATGGTATTAAGAGGAATAAACTGTCCCTTACAAGACTTAAAAAGAAAAAATTTTACCATGAAAAAGACCTTGAACCTTATAAATATAAGCCCTTCCCAAATAGATTCAGCGTATGGTTGATGTACGTCTGATCTTATCCAAGAGAGTTTGTTATTGGAACCCATGTCGAGGACCAATCCTCCTGAAGATAAATTCCAAAGTAAGACTATCATAATGAGTTATAGGAGAATACTGTATTTCCTCTGCAGAATTTTATAGGGAATTCTTTTTACTAATTTCTACCATTAATTCTGAAAATCAAGGCATCCTGAGTATCAATTGCCTCAAGATGCTCGCCAACATAGCAACCCCTTTTTTGATTTGGTCCCTCTTACACTTTTCCCTACTAACCTTTAAACTATCTCAACAGAATCATTTACAATTTTATTTTAACGCTACATAAGAAAAAAAATCTCAAGGCATTCACCTCTATTTTCATTTTACAGAAAATTTACAATAGTTTTCCTCATTCTACCTTCTCTTCAACCTCATTTCCCACCCACTACTCTCTCCTTCTCCTCAAATATCTATGATTGAACACTCACATCACCTTAATCTCCAACATGCATAAAGTGTGTCTCCTGTTAAATTAAACTTTTGGTAGTGATCATAATATATACAGATGTGGAAGTATAATGCTATACATCTGAAATGTATATAATGTTATAAACTAATATTACTGCAATAAAAATTTTAAGAAACAAAACATGTCTGTTAGATTCCTCTTCCTTGGCTCTCAAAGCTACAATGGTCACTAATTTCTATTCTTATCAAGAATAAACTTGTTACATAAAGTCCTTCCCTACCTAATCACCTTAGTTGCCTCTTCAAACTACACACTAACTTGCTCACCATCTCAGAAACAGATAATTAATGGGGGGGGGGGGGTTAAGATTTACAAAGGCCACAACCAAGATGATGCACTACAGAGGGAATGAAAAGGAGTGCAGAGGAAAGTTAAACACCTCCCCAAAGTTTCACAAAACCGAAAAAAAATCAATGCTGAGTAATTTGAACAACTACTCACTAGCAAGAAGATCCTATTTTTATATAACACTTTCAAGGAATTCATTTCACAAAATGAAAGTGACAGATTAATACATTATGAATGAATGAGTCAAGTAGTTTCTTCAATTTTGCTTAATAAAACAAAAAAGGACTAGGCAGGCTTTGATTTTCTGTTATTATTCTTAAAGTCATATTTAACCATTTAGAACACTTTGAAAAATATCTGAAAATTCTCATGAAAATAATTTTCCACATGGAACTACCAAATAATTCTTTAAAACCAGGACTTCACACTAATAACAACTTCATTTATGGCTTAAGTAAAACTTGAAAGGAACTCTCCACCCTGTAAAGTAATTTTTAACCTTTTAGTTCATGTCAAAAATAGATGGTATTTTTTTAAAAACAGAAACATTCCTGAAAATATTTTAGAGTTTATCAACATCATAGAGGAATAATCTATTCACTGCTCCTGACCAAAAACCATTTAGAAAGTTCACTGGACAGTAGGAGGAATCCTCCCCCCACCCCCCATTCAATTAACACTGAGTACTTGCAATGTGTTAGACTAATGCTGTACTGGAATACTTAATTAAAAAAAAAAAAAAAAAAACAACAGCCTCAGCCTCACAAAGTCTAGGAGGGAGGGGAAAAAACCATCTGAAAGAGACATATGAGTGAACATCAAGAACTGTACTTACAACTCTTGAGGAAAAAAATTATACTTAGGGCACATTTCAACATTTGTTTCCTATGTATTTACATTTTTACAATGAAAGGCAATGGCTTGCACAAAACACAGTGTGCAAATTTCCAGTGGGAATTGCTTTCCATGAGTTAGCTTGGTGTTGCTGACATAAAGTCAAGGGGCTCTACTGATTTCCTCCCTTATGATGGAGGAAATAACTCTGATAAAAGAAAAATGGTTATATCTAAGATCTAAAATCAGTTCTGTGCCTCACTGGCTATGTGATGTGGGCCAAGTCAATTTCCTTCTGTCTTATTTCCTCCATTTGTCTTAATATCTGCCACAGACCTATATTACAAAGATGTCAGAATAATAAAGAAGCTAACACTTGTGTGTGTTGTATAAACAACTTGGATGATAAGTTCTATATAAATCCAAAGTGCAATACTATATTCTCTAGCTGAAAAATTTCATTCTAAAACAGAAGTGTCTTTTCCCAGGATCTGTCACTGACTAGTTATAATTTTTCATTAATTCATGTAACTATTTATTGAGCACTTACTACATGCCAGGGACTACTGTCTGAGCTGGGGATATAAGAATGAGCAAAATATACAAATTTACTAGGAATACACCTAGTAAAACAGGGGGAAATTTTTGTTGCAAGATTGATGGTGGAAATTGCTATGATAACAACAAAGCAGGAAAAGCAAGGACCAAATGGCTGGGATTGCAATTAGATCTTCAGAAAGGGATTCCCTAAGGTGATATTTAAGAGCTGAAGTTTAGTGAGCTAGGCAAAGGGCATAGAGAACAGCAAACAGAAAGTCCCTGAATGGAGTTTATTCCTGGAATAGTAGAATTTTGTGGGCCTGGAACGGGTGAGGGAGGATTGTAAATAAAACCAGAGCACAGAAGAAAAAGCATAAGATCTCCTAAGCTATCATAAAGATTCTAACTTTTAGTCTCACGACATAGGGAGTCTATAAAGGATTTTAAGAGGAGATATTTTCAAAGGAAGTTTGACAACCAACACTAAAAATAAGGTGTCCGTAGTTAATTTGAGACCACAATTTTAATAAGGAGCATTTGGAAAAGCATGGGTCATATCCGAAATCTCTAGTTGCCTAAGGGATGCCGATGACAAGATCCAGCTGTGACAACTGAACACTTACTACCAACCAGGTTTCCCCTGGTATTCACAACCCTTGTCTGTGGGAAATGCCTTAACTCTTCAACAAAATCACTTCACCATTTTGATGCATCTGGAAACCCTTCTATTTTGACCAACTGTTAACTCTTCATTTCAACCTCGTGAAGCAGGTGGAACAGAGTGTCACCCCATCTCAAAGACGTGGAAACTGAGGCTCAGAGCAGAGAGTGAAGGCCCTCCAGTCCAGTCGACCGGACCGACCAGACTCCGGACTCCCGCGTGAAGTTCGGGGCGCCAACATCCCACCTCGGGTCCCAACCTACACTGCAATCCCATCTCTTGCGAGCCACAGAAGGGCTCCACCCCAGAAGACAAATCAGTCAGACCCTCCGCGTCTACCCCACCCTCCGGCTACCGCAGAGCCGACCGGCAGGTCTAGTGCGCCCAGATTCAGATTGGGGGTGGGGGGCTGGGGAGAAGGCGGGTCCCAGCGGAAACTCCTGGCCGCGCCTTCCAGAGCCACGCGCTCCAGCCAGGGACTGAGCTGCCTTCGTCCCAGGGGAGGATCGCGGAGTGTCTACCGCACCATCTCGGCCCGTCTGGGGGCGCGCAAAGAAGGGGCCTGGAGTGGGCCGGGGGCGCGCGCCTGGGGGAGGAGGCGCGCGAAGGCAGCGGCCGTGCCGAGGTTCTAGCCTCCTTAGAAATATTCCGCCGTTTCTCAATCAATGACTTCCCCACCACCGCAGTCCCGGGGACGCGCTCGTGCCCGCCGATCCACTCACAATTCTTTAATCAGCACCATCTTCCCGGAACCCCCTCACAGCTGCCGCCGCTAACACCGCCGCCGCTACCGCCACTCAAGGCGCCTGCGCGGCACCGCCTCCCTGCCCCCTGAGCCGCCGGGGCGCATGCGCGTCCACGCCCTTCCGCCGCGACCCGTCGCGTCAGCGCGCGCGAGGGGCTGGCTCCGCCGAGTCGCGCGCCCCACCCTGGCCGCGCGAGGCCTTACTGCGGCTGCGCCGCCGGCTTGCGCGCTTGCGCCTTCCCCTGCGCCTGCGCGAGTTGAGCGAGCGTTGTTCGCTTGTCTCCTGCCAATGGCTCCTCCCTCCACCCGAGTTCCCTCGGGATGTCCCTGCAGCCTAGGCTTCCCGGTGAGTTTTTCAGTTGGTTCCCTGGAAGTCGTTTTCTGGTGACGGATATTAAACTTTCTCTCACTCCGGAGGGAGAAGGTCCTTGTTGGCCCTCACCTCACGCCCGAACGCCGGCGACGCCAAGTTGTGTTCATCCCGGTGGCCCCGTCAGATTTCTTAGGAAGAGGCTCACCTGGTCCACGGCTCACGTGTAAGGTCCAGAAGTCCACAGCTCAGGGCTCGTGAGTGTAGCCGCCTGACTGTTACTCACCTTACCATGTCAACAGCTGTAGCCACACAAGTTGCCAACGCCTGAAGCCACCCCTGCCCTAGAACCCAGAATCCCACAGTTGCTGTTGGCGCCACTGGAGGAGCAGCGGACACCCAGACGCAGTACCCCAGGGGGGAAGGAGCGAACTTGTTGTGGGAAGAAGTTAATTACAGTAGATGCCCCCACTAACCTGAGGCACAGACACCCTGGTTCCAACCTGAAAACCAAAAGGTGGACCTCAGTAGTAGCCCAGGGATGACTCCATAGTTCTGTGTCACGTACAACTCTAAGCACAGAGAATACAGCTGGAGGTAAAACAGTCACAGTTCCTGTTTGTAATGGCAGGAAGTGTTATAGGACAGGAAGAGGGGTAGCCCAAGCCCCGCAAACCTGCCTATTCTACATGGGTTCTGCCATCCGCCGCATCAACACAAAACATAGGAGACTTTAATGGGAAGGAACTTTAATAAAACTAGATAACAATACAGGTAAGGCAAAGAGTCTAGTTTCTAAATGAAGCATCCAGAGTTACCCGTCCCCTCGTGGGTAAAAGTCCATCCAAATGGGATTGGCCCAGAACAAGGCCCCAAAGCCTGCCACAAGTCTAAAGCATCTTCCAGTGGGGACCCACAGAAAAGGGTCACAAACAACTGGACAAGCCCGGAAAGAAAAGAGCAACATCAACATCAAGATAAAAGCTGCCATGGTCACCTCCCCATGGGTCTCACCCACATCTGTGTCACCCCGTCCACGACCAAAAGACAAGCGCAGTTTCTTCACATGTCTCTAGGCTCCATGCGCCTCCTCCAGGTCTCCTGGCTCCATCCTGCTTCCTTCCTCAGTCTCTTCTTCAGCTTCTCTTCCTGCTCAGCTCCACCCTCCCTTGGGTGGGGCAGGGAACCTCCCCCTTTCCTGGGGACCACCCTGTTACAGAAGGACCACAGTGCAGGTTTTCTAATATCCAGCAGACCGGGTAAAGGAGGAATCGGAGTCCTCAGTGGCTTTTGCAGGTTTTTATTTAGATTACCAGCTACACGGCAGGCAGGGGTGCTGGGGGGCCGGTAGGCTGGCAGGCCTCCCGGCCCCCAACAGGTCTTCACTCTGGGCTCTCCAGCCTTCTCTCGGCTTCTACTGCTACTGCTTCGCTTCTCTGCTTCTCTGCTTCTACTGGCGTCCCTGTGACGCCGCCCTTAAAAGTTCAGCCTCAGCCCAAGTGAATCCCATCTACCTATGACCAGACCCTACTCCAGGTGCCCGCCATCAGGCATTGCGTTCAGGACCGCAAGGATCCATCATCTATCCTGATGGCAGGAGGGCAGAAAAGCCTGACATTTTTCCTTACCTTACACTGTTTGCACGTGGGAATGTGAGGGAATTTGGCACAGTGGCAAGTGCTGTGCTGTAAATAAAATGAAAAGTAGGAGGGAGGCCCAGTAGTCAAGGGTAAGACTCTGAGGAGGCCAGATTTGAAAGGAACGTTATAAATAACTCAACCTGTGAAGAAATGGGAAGGGTGTTCCAGTTAGAGGAAAACATAGCCTACGGCTTGAATAAGCTTAGAGTATTTGAGCAACAGGTAGTGGGCAGGTGTGGCTAGAACGTCTTAAATGAGGAGGAAGAATAGGGTGAAATGAAACAGATCACTAGGCCTCAATAGAGTGAGTTGTAAGAAGCATGGGAAGCTGTTGAAAGGCAATTGAATAAAAATATGAAAACGCTGCTATATAAATCTATATGGTAAATCTGACACTGTAGTACAAGCAGTGTTTCTGTTATATGTGAAGCTCTGTAACGGGAAGGATTCAAGGAAACCCATGCTCTTCATTTAAAGGATCTTAAACGCTGGGATTATGTTGGAAATATATGCCAGGTTCTGTGCTGGGTAATGGAAAAGCTTCATTGCATTTCACTCTTAGAGCAACATTTTGAGGTAGGTATTTTAGCATGGTTTAGAAAGGGCGGAAAATGAAGTTCAGAGAACTGCTAAGTGACTTGTGCAAAAATCACTCAACTTGTTTACAAAACCAGTTTTCAAATCCAGGCTTTAAAAACATCAAACATCTGATCTTTTCAGTACACTTTTTTCTAGCTAGGAGCAAAAAGTTGAGGCATGCATACAAACTTTATAGTAAAGACCTGTTTTCCATTATGGGGAAAATGGGTTATGACCAAAATCTATAAGATATTTAGAGAAACTACAGAGTTGAGTGCTGCGCCTCTTTTTCTTCTCAAATTTCAGTCATTTGCCAATCATTTACATAATTAAATTCTGGGGGTACAACTTCACATCTCCTTATGTGCACATTTCATTCACCTTCCAACAAAGCTCCACTGCCAAATGCGCTATCCTAGTCATTCCTCTGTACCCTTCCCCCTATCCCTCATCCCTTCTGGTAATCCCTGTATTTTTCACAGAAGCTATGAGTTGTTTTTGCGTGTGTTTGCCAGTTTGTTTTGTCTTCTTTGGGGTATTTATGTTCTGCAAGTGAGTGGAACCATGCGGGTAACTGTCTTTCATATTCTGGCTTATTTCACTTAGCCTAATTACCTCAAATTGCATCCATTTTGACCAAAAGACACTATTTCATCTTTTTAAATAGTTGAGTAGTATTCCATTGAGTATATGCATCACAATTTCTCTATCCCATCATCTATTGTTGGGCATTTAGGTTGTTCCATATCTTGGCTATTGTGAGTAACACTGCTATGAACATAAGCGTGCATAAATCTTTTTTGTATTAGTGTTTTCATATTTTTTGGTTAAATACCTAGAAATGGCATTGCTGAATCATATAGCACTTTCATTTTTAGTTTTTTGAGGTGTCTCCATACTATTTTCCATAGAGACTGCACCTATTGATATTCCTGCCAACAGTGAATGAGTATTCTCTTTATCTCCACATCCTCATCATTATGTTTCTAGTCTTTCTGATATAGGCCATTCTCACAGAGGTAAAGTGATAGTTCATTGTGGTTTTGATTTGCATCTACCGTATAATACATGATGTTGAGCTTTTTTCATGTGCTGGTGGACACTCTAGAGAAGTGTCTAGGTCTTTTGCCTGTTTTCGGATGGGATTGGTGATGGTTTTGTTGTTGAGTTGTCAGAATTCTTTATATTACATTTTGAAAATTAACCCCTTGTCAGATGTATGATGTGAGTTGCCAGATTGTGGGTTGCCCTTTTGGTTTGGTAATGGTTTTTCTCATGGTACAAAAGCTTTTAAGTTTGATGTAATCTTGTTTGTTTTTGTTTCCTTAGCCATTGAAGTATCCAAATGCATCTCTGTAGTTGATATCCAAGAGAGTGGCCCCTGTGTTTCCATTTAGGTAGTTTTGGTTTCAGGTTTTATATTCAAATCTTAAATTAATTTTGAATTAATTATTGTGTATGGATTTAAATGATGTAGTTTCACATTTTTGCATATGGCTGTCCAAGTTTCCCAATACCATTTGTTGAAGAGACTTTCTCCATTTTATGTTCATGGCACCTTTGTCAATGATTAAGTGTCCATATTTGATGGGTTTATTTTTAGACTTTCTATTATATTTGTCTGTGTTTTTGTTCCAGCACCATACTATCTCGATTACTATTGCTTTATAGTGTAGATTGAAGTCAGGGGGTATGATAGCCATTTCTCTTTACTCTCAGGATTGCTTTGGCTGTCCAGGGTCTTTTAGTAAAATTTACATTCAAATTTTATAATTTGAATTTCCTTGAAAAATGTCATTGGGACAATGACATTGCATTCAATTTGTAAATTGCTTTAAGTAATATGACCATTTAACAATGCTTGTTCTTATAATCCATGAGCATAGACTCTCTTTCCATTTCTGTATGCCTTATGTCTTTTGACAGTGTCTTACAGTTCTCAGTGTACAAGTCATTCACTTCCTTTGTTAAGTTTACTGCCAGGGCCTGAACCCAAGATGGCTGTGCTCTTGTTGAGATCTATTGAGATCATTGAAATCATTGCTATCATTGCTTCTGTGCCTGTTGTATTTCTATTGTGCTTCTCCTTTGAGAACCATAGCCAAAGAAAAGATGGAGAGGTTTTGGAATAAGAACACTGGTTCTGAAACGAAGATCCTTCCTTGGGGTTTCAGTGCTTGGCCCCGGAGCAGTGCTTGCAGGCAGCGCAAGCAGCAATGACTGGTGGGCATTTCACAGATCACTACCAGTAGCTCCACTGGGGCTCAGGCTGCTGGCAGAAGCCAGCAGTTGTTCCCTTAGCACATCACCCCAGAGCATGCAGCCCCGGAGTCCCCCTTACAGGAGCAGCTCCAATGCTGTGTCTCCCTCCAGCTGCAGACAGTAGAAAGACCCGTGGGTTTGGTGCCTGGATTGTGGAATGGACTGATCAGGTGTGAGCTATGAGATGACTGGCAAATGTTCCAATCAGACATAGGATTGAAACCAATCCAATCACATTGGTAGGTAGGGGAACGAAGAAAGGAGATAAATAAAGCAGGGCAGAAGCCAGCTCAGAGGACCTGCTCTCTGGTTGCATTCCTGCTTGGCTGCACTTCTGCACTCTGAGACTTGCTCAGACAGGACTCACTTGGGATCTTTGTACAGAATACTTGCTCACTTGTACTACTCTCAGAAGCATCCAGCAGCTGACCTCCAAGGGAAGAAGAGAAGCTGAAAAACTTTACAGAGGCCTGCCTCTGACATTGCCTGAAAGGAGCACCAAGCCTCAGGGCCTGGTGTCTCAAAGAGCTGTTTGTTGTTGGTGTGGGCCAATAACTTAAAAAGCTATAATGCTAATGATTGGGTGACTGGCACTAGCTGCCAGTGCTGCCCAGCACTATTGATGGGTGGCTAGCATTCTGTGTCCCAGTCATCTTTTGGAAGCTGCTGATTGTCCAGCATCACTTTGTGGCGGTGCTGCCTCCGTTGTTTGGTGCAGTGTCTGGTCCTGTGCATCCCAACCTTCAGACTGTTACTGTGGGCTGCTGCTTTGACACCATTTCAGCAATCCCACCTGTGAGCACCTCCAGCTGCAGCTTGCCTGCTGCCACAAACTTCATGTCCTCGTTGATGGGACAAAGCCATCTGGAATGAGCAGCTTTTCGTTTAGGACTTTCGGATACTGTGGACACTATCTGGGGTGAGATGGCCTTGGAGACTCTTTGTTTTCCCCATTTGTTAAATAAACCCCATCGTTGTTGTTCCCTGAGCCTGAGTAGTCTTGCAATTGTGCACATGGGTGAAGCCAGTAGTTGTCTTGTTTCTGATGTTAGGAGAAATGCATTGTTTTTCACCATTGAGTGATGTTTGCTGTAAAGATGTTATTTCACTCTCTTCTAGCCTTGGGAGTTTGTGTTGAAAAATCATTGAAGGGCCTCCCTGGTGGCGCAGCAGTTGAGCGCTGGGCTGGAAGCTGTCCGCAGCCTCTGCAGCGCCGGTTCTATCCCTGGCTGCCGCGAGGGTCCCACGTGGTGCGCAGACCTCTCCTGCCGCGCCCGCTGCTCCCCTTGGTGGTGTGCTTCCATCCTTCTGCCTGTTCTGCTCCCCGCTCTGGCTCTGGTGAATTCTCTCACCCTCCCACGCTTCTGACTGTGCCCAGTGCTTGTGTGGATAAATTAATTAAAAAAAGAGAAAAATCATTGAAAAGGCGATCAAGGTGTCCTTATGTGTAACATGCTCTTTTTCCCTAGTAGCCTTTATTAATTATTCTTTAGCATTCATTTTTGGTACTCTAACAATAATGCATTTTGGTGTTTATTGTTTTGCATTTAGGAATTTGGGTGTTCTTTTGGCTTCCTGGGCATTCATGTTTATTTCTTTCCTTAGGTTTGTGAAGTTCTCAGCTGTTATTCCTTTGAATAGGTTCTCTGCTCTCTTCTCTCTTCACCTTTTGGGATATCCATTATCCTAATATGTCATCTTCTGATGGAGACTGATATTTCTTGTAGGGTTCCTTCATTTCCCTAAGTTTTTATTTGTCTCTTCTCACATTTGAGTCCTTTGGACACTTGTATCTTTAATTCCCCAAATTCTTTCCCTCTTCTGCCAGCTTAAATCCACTCTATATGCTTTCCCTGTTTGTTATCTCTCTCTCTCTCTCTCTCTCTCTCTCTCTCTCTCTCCCTCTCACACACACACACACACTTGTGTGTGTGTGTGTGTGTGTATTTAAGTAACCCCAGTCTCTTTAATAAAGAGCCCTTTTGGTTCCTGGATTTTAACTGAATTTATTTTTCTATGTTTGATTGAACTTCTGGTACGTCATTAAGTTTCCTTATGGTTGTTACTCTAAAATATTTTTCTGTTAGGTGCTCGAGTTTTATATCCTTTTTATATGTTTCTGGACTTCTTTCAGCTTTTCCATCGTGTGTTCACATGCTCCTTGTTTCCTAGACTTGTGTAGTGCCTCATTTGATTCTATTGGTGTGCTGTGACTTTTTCTTTAACTTGGTAGCTAATGCAGGAGGAGATACTGGAGTTCAAGGACTTGGTCTCTGTCTTAATGGATAGGAAACCTGTTTCAGGCAGAAGAGTTTTATGTTCCCTGTTTCACTGTTGGGTCTGGAGCAAGCACTGATTGCTGCTACCCAGAGCCCAAGGTCTAGGGCCCTCTCCTGCTTCCTTCTCCTCTCTGTGGTATTGCAATAGGTCTCTCTCTGTTCTATCAGCAGAAACAGAGGATGAAACTCTACCACCCATGCTGCCAACAGCCAGATTCTTTGCAACTGAACCAAAGGTCCCAGCACCCATCTTTGTGTAAGTCTGTACTCTCCTTCATGGATTCCCTGCACATGATCTGTGCGCCACACTAGCTGCCTGATGCCCAGCTTGTTTGGTTGACTAGAATGGCCATCCCTGTGAACCACCAGCCTCCAGGAAATATCTGCAGGTAAGTCATGGTGAATTGGTGAATTTTCCTCTGAGTAATTCGTATTTTTATATTTCTTTTATATATTTATATTTTTCTAGTTGTACTTAGGGGAAAGGATTATCCAAACCTCACTACTTCACTATGTTGTGAGTGGAGTCTTCTTTACCTTCTTTGAAGTCCCAAGAGGGTAATGGTAATTGTCAAACTTGTATGTAGTCATTTTATTCTGTAGTTTCTTCCAAAAATTATGCAGGCTGAAAATATAAATGGCTTTTAAAATGTTGTGGATATATTTGTGGTTGATATGCCTTATCAGTCATTAAGAAAAGATGTTGCAGAGCATTTCTGTTACTTCTAACAAGTGTTGTTGTCTGCACAGTTGCTGTTCCTAGTTAGTACTCAGATATTTATAAAATAATTGAACAGACAGTGTGCTGGATGGGCATAACCCTGAACAGTATGAACATCGTCTCCTTTTTGCAACTAAAGATTTATATTAAAACACCCCAGGTAGAGTAAGTAATGAGTTTAGATATATTTATTGAGGGAAAGAAAACACTAATTTGAAATTAGCTAAATTTATAGAAAACATGAAATCGATGTAACTCAACAAAACAATTATATATTACATATGCCTAAGAGATAAAAATAGCAGAATGATGGAATATTAAAGAGGACTAGCGAGTAGGAAAGATATGAACCATCACCCCCAAAATGAGAAAGATGGACATATGAAAAAACAGTTACATTTGAAAAAATGGGTTGTGTGGCATTTTCATGTTTTAAAACTAATGTTTTATCTTTTGCATTTTTGCAAATATGGACAAAAGATGGGATATAGCTAATTAGTTAATTGTCCTTGGTGGTAGAAAAGATCCAACCTCTTTGTTAATGTCTCTTGTTCTAACTTAAAATTCTCAACAAATATAACCTTTACACACAAGATGTACCACCAAATTTAATTAATACAAGTCTCACATAACCACAAAGAACTCTTGTAGTAAGGGTGTTGGTAAGTTTTAATGAGACAGCAAAAGATCCCTGAACATGAAAAATGTTTGTAATGCTTATGTTCTGCACTAATTGATACAGTGCAACTCTGATCAAAGAAATTTGAACTGTTCTCCAAATATAATTGAATTTGGCCCTGTTTTAAAAAAGATTTATGTATTTATGCATGCAAGAACTGGGTACAGGCCAGAGGTGCTGGGGACGAGAGGATTTACCAGAGACAGAGTGGGAAACAGAACAGGCAGATTGACTGAAATACACTGCTGAGGGGAGCAGCGGGCCAGTCAGGAGAGGTCTGCTGCGCCATGTGGGTTGCTCCCTGGCCGGGGATCGAACTCACACTGCAAAAGCCGTGGACAGATTCACAGCGCTGCGCTCAACCCCCTGCACCACTAGGGAGGCCCTTTTTTTAGTTTCTAAAAGCAGACATTCTTAGCCTGGGATCCAAAGACTTTTGGTGGGGCCTCCCAGGGAATTTGTGAGCCACTGAAACTATGTACACTTTACTTACTCTTTATCTTGCCATCCTATTTTCTCCATTCCAGAGTTATCTTGATTGACACTATGTCTGTGAAAGCTGGAAATATTCTCAATATTTTGTCAAACCTTAGGACATAGATCATAATATTATACCATTGTGGGAGAGATAAGTTCGACTTTAGTAGAAAGTCCTTGACCTGAACCCTGACTCTACCACTTGCTGGCTGTGTGCTGTGTACCTTGAGTAAATTAATCTCTCAGGGACAAAATTTATTCTTCTGTAAGAGAGAACTAATATCTACAACATAGGTTCATTGTGAGGAATAAAATATATGAACTATATAAAAGACTTACCTTGCATACCACCTCATATGTAATAGGTGTTCAGTGAATGGGAATCATTGAAAACTTAGTTTTTGGAGGGCAGAATGATAATTTAATATAAAGGTTTTTTGCCCTTCATCTTCCTTCATCCCTACGGGTATTTACTATTATTAGTCACTGTTCACCCCAATGTGTAAATAAGAATGCATATATGAATATCTTTACCCTTTTTTTAAATTTTTTTTTAAAGATTTATTTATTTTTATACAAGAGCTGGGGTACAGGCCAGAGGCATGGGAGGGTGAGAGGATTCACCAGAGACAGCAAGGAGCAGAACAGGCAGATGACCAAAATACACTGCTGAGGGGAGCAATAAGTGAGACAGGAGAGGTCTGCTGTGCCATGTGGGTAGCTCCCTTGCCAGCTGGGAATCGAATCCACGCTGCAGTGGCTGCGGACAGCTTCACAGCACTGCGCTCAACCCGTTGCGCCACCGGGGAGGCCCCCTTTACCCTTTAATCTGAAGTGCATAATATAAATTTGTTTTTCTCTGTCATCACCAACATTTGGTAGTCAGAGTTTTTCATTTTGCTACTTTATTGGTTTTAAAATACTATTTCATATATTCATTTTGCATTTTCCTACAGGATGAGACTATTTTATGTTTAGTGGCCTTGTTTTTATCCTTTGGTAATTTTCCTATTTCTGTTTTTTATGGTAGATGATAACTATGTATTTAAATGCCATTTTGGATTTGAAACCCACTTTTTAATATTTTCTTATGTATTACTGTGTTGCTTTGTTTTTGACGGGGTCTCTTAAAACTCTGTAGCACTGACATTATGGGTCAAACAGTTCTTTGTTGTGGTGGCCATTCTGTGTATCATTTGGGTATTTAGCAGTTTCTCTGGCCCCTATTCACTAGATAGAGTCCTACCTACTAGTACCACCCCTCCATTCATCAAAAATGTCTCCAGTCATTTCCCAGTATCCCCTGGTGGGGGCAAACTAGTGATTGAGAACCACTAGTTTTTAGTGACTCTGTTATTATGTAGTGATACTGCAGTTATTTATCTTTAAGAAAACTTTATCCCTCTAACAGTTTGAGTTTTTATTATATGCCAGTTTCTAAGTGCTTTACATTACCTAATCCTAACCCATTTACTCATCCCTGTTTTGTGAAAGAGAAGTCTTGTTCATGTCTTTCAGTGTGAAGAAAGTGTTCATCATCTTTACTGAACTATAATTTACGTAATAAAATTAGCCATTTTAAGTGTATAGTTTGAGGAGTTTGTCAAATAGATGCTTCTGGTATTCCTTGCTGTAATCAAAATACATGACTTTCCATTGCTCTGAAAGGCTTCCTGTGCATTTTCCTTGTCAGTCCCCCACAGTCCTAGCCCCCAGCATGCACTAAACTGCTTTGTGGCACCATAAGTTAGACTTGCTTTCTCCCTAGTTTCATTGAATCATGTAGTATGTACCTTTTTTTGGTTTGGCATCTTTCATTCAACAGAATGTTCTTGAGATTCATTAGCATTGTTGTGCATAGCTTAGTTCTTTCTGTTGATGAGTGATGTTCTAGTGTATGGCTATATCAGATTTTTCTAAAATCTGTTTTTTGATGTACTTATGAGTTTGTCCCAGTGTTTGACCATTGTAAATAAAAACAGCTACTTGTATTTGTGCAGAAGTCTTTTTGTAGATAAGTGTTTTCATTTCTCTTGAGGAAATCTCTCTTATAATATTTCTAAGGAAAATATATTTCCCTTATAATATCTATTTCCCTTATAATGATAAGAGAAACTGCCAAACATTTGCGAAGTGGTTGCTTCATTTTACATTTCCGCCAACAGTGTATTTAAGAGGCCTGTTACTCCACATCACCATCAACACATTTTAGCCATCCTAGTGGATATGTTGTGGTATTGTACTGTGGTTTAATTTGTATTGCCTAGAACACTATGATTGTGAGCATTTTTATGTGCTTATTGGTCATTTGTATATCTTCCTTTTTGAGGTGCATGTTCAAATTCATTTTTAATGAACTAGAGTGAAGGCAAGGAAACCAGTTACAGTGTTTTACACACATTTTTCATCTGCTTTTCTTTTTCTTTTATTTTTTAATTAATGTTATACTTTTATTTTCCTACATTGTTGTTCATTTTTGTATAATATTTAATTTCTCCCCTCAGGTGTAGTCTCTATAATTGTCCCAGCACCACAGCACATGTGAACCATCACCATAATACCTTGTGGTTTTCCCTCCCGTGTTTTGACCTTTCTCTGTCCACCTCCACTGCTGTATGCCTCAGATCTGTAGTTTGCCAGCAAGTTTTCTTTTTCCTGATGTTCAGTTTCTTTATATTCCCCCATCAGTGAGGCCAATCCAATATATTTTTTTTCCTTTCTAACTGACTTTGCTTAGCATAATCCCTTCCAGCTCTGTCCATTTTGCACAGTTGCATGAATTTATCTTTTTTGATCACTGAGTAGTATTATATTTGTACCACATCTTCTTGATCCATTTGTCTGTTTTGGGGCATTTAGTTTGTTTCCATATCTTAGCTATTGTAAATAGTGCTGCAGTATACATGGGCATGCAGGTTTCTCTTTGAATTAGTGTTTTTGTATTCTTAGGGTATATTCCCAGGAGTAGTATCACTGAATCATATGGCAAATCCATTTTTAATGTATTTAGGATCCTCCAGATATCTTTCCATAGAGGCTGGACCAGTTTACAGTCCCACCAGAAGTATAAGAGGGTTCCTTTTTCTCCACATCCTTGCCAGCATTTGCTGTCAGTTTTTTTAATACGGGCCATTCTCACCAGTGTGAAGTAGTCTCTCATTGTGGTTTTAATTTGCATTTCCCTGATTTTAAGCCTGTTGAACATTTTTTCATATACCTATTGGCCATTTGCATTTCCTCTTAGGAGAAGTGTCTTTTTAGGTCTTTTGCCCATTTTTTTGACAGGGTTGTTTTTGTTGAGTTTTGTGAGCTCTTTGTAGATCTTTGAAATCAGTTCCTGATAAGTTGTGTGTATGCAAATATTTTCTCCCAATTAGTAGGGTGTCTCTTCATTTTGATTATTGTCTCTTTTGCTGTACAGAAGTTTTTTAGTTTGTGTAGTCCCATTTAGCTTTTCCTTCATTTTCTTTGCTTCTGGAAATGAATCCCCCAAGATGTTTCTGAAGTGTATGCCATGGAGTGTCTTGCCTATGTTTTCTATGTATTTTATGGTTTCAGTTCTTACATTCAAATCTTTTATCCATTTCGAGTTTTTTGTGTGTGTGTGTGTGTATGGTGTGAGGTAAGGTCTAGTTCACTCTTTCGTATGTAGCAGTCCAGTTTTCTCAGCACCATTTATTGAAGAGACTATCCTTGTTCTATTGCATATTTCCCTTTTCTTTATATCCTCACCAGCACTTGTTTTTTGTTTTTTTTTTTTTTATATAGGCCATTGTCACAGGTGTGAAGTGGTATTTCATTGTGGTTTTGAGCAACATTTCCCTGATAAGTGTTCCCTGATGGACATTTTTTCATATGTCTGTTGGCATGACTTCTTCAGAGAAAGGCCTTTTTAACTCTTCGGCCCATTTTTTGATTGGGTTATTTGTTTTGTTTTTGTTGAGTTGTATAAGATCTTTAATATCAGACCCTTGTCAGATGTATGATATGCAAATATTTTCTCCCATGCATTAGTGTTTCTTCAGTTTGGTTACTAACTCCTTTGCTGTACAGAAGCTTTTTAGTTTGATGTCATCCTAGCTATGTCTCTTTTCCTTCATTTTCTTTGCTTTTGGAAATGAGTCCTCAAAGATGTTGCTGAAGTTTATGTCAGTGTTTTTCCTATGTTTTCTTGATATTTTATGTTCTTTATGATCTGATACAAAATACATCTAGATGGGCCTCCCTGGTGGCTCAGGGGGTTAAGCACTGCACTATGAAGCGATCCACAGCCTCTGCAGCATGAGTTTGATCCCCAGCTGGCCAGGGAGCAACCCATGTGGCGCAGTAGACCTCTCCTGTCTTGCCCGCTGCTTCCCTCAGCAGTGTACTTTGGTCAATCTGCCTGTTCTGTTCCCCACTCTGTCTCTGGTGAATCCCTTTACCCCCTGCATTTCTGCCCTGTACCCCAGCTCTTGTATGTATGCATAAATAAATAAATCTTTAAAAAAATATTTCTAGAAACATGACTAACCCCACTATACAATGCTCTAATTTTTGTTTATACAGTCATATGTATTTTAGTGAAAATGATGGGAAATAACAATCTCTTATGATTATCTTCATGGTATGGTCCTCTATTTCTTTGTAAAGATCTGTTCCCATCTAGTATCCCTTTCTGCTTAGTGATCTTCACGTAGCATTTCTTGTAATATGTAATTTCCTGCTGATGATGCATTTTCTTACATGTAAAATTTGTCTTTAACTTTTGAAAGGTATTTGTACTTGATATAGGATGCTGGATTTTCGATTTATTTTTTAAAACTTTTAAGATATTCCCTTCTCTTCTGACCTCTATTGTTTCTGTTGAGAGTCAACAGACATTTGGAATCACTCATTATTCCCTTTTGTGTATGTTATTTTTCTTCTGCTTTCAAGATTTTTCTCTTTAATATTGGTTTTTATTATTTTGACTATGGTTGTCCCAAGACATTTTTCTTTTGTATATATCTTTCTTGGGGTTTGCTGTCTATAGCATATTGAGTCTGTTTTGGGCCATTCTCAATTCCTTCAGATATGTTTTTTTTTTGTTTTGTTTTGTTTTTTGTTTTTTGTTTTTTTTTGTATTTTCTCTCCTTCTAGGAATCTGGTTACATCGTGTTATACCTTTTCATGTTACTCCACCAATTCCTCAGACTCTGTTCTCTCTTAAAGTGCTTTTTCCTCTCTAAATGTTTTCTAAATATTGATGTCTCTTCAGGATCAAATATTCTACTATTATCTTCAAACTGAGGTTAGTCCAACCAGTGAATATTTTTTATTTCAGGTATTATACTTTTCAAATGTAAAATATTCCTTTAGTGCATTTATATAGTTCCTGTTTTATTCCTTGCAAGTTTATTCTCTTAATGTTTTTGAACACAGTTGTAACTGCTGCTTAAAATTATTTGTATATGAATTTCAACATCTGGGTCTTTTCAAGATAAATCTTCATTGAATACCTCTGAATGTTTATTTAATATTTTCCTATTACTATTTATGTGGAGTACTTTGTAGCCTATATATTGTGACTGATATATTGGAGAGATTTTGGATTCTGTTATGTTCCTCCTAAGAATATTGATTTTACTTTTTTCAAAATGAAGTGATTAGGTTGGTTGAGCTGGAACTGGAAACTCCCTTATTTTCTTCACAGTGGCAGTAGCTTAATTTTTTGTTTGGTTCTTTTAGCTTTGTCTGGACTACTTAGAGTCTGTTCTTCACATGTAAATTTCAGGAGTTAGCCAGGATTTGGGTAGTGTTTGAAAACACAATTTGGGAATACTCCAGTCTTGCTTTCTTGTTTGTAGCATTTTTCTCCTCACCCAGTGCTACATTCTACCTGAATCTTTACTTCCTTAAAAGAAAGTGAGGCTATGGAATTTTGTCTGTGTTATAGCTTCTTGGCATGGCATGGATTAGTGTCTGCCCAAAATTCTCAACCGTCCACTTTCCTGCTTTTGATGGTCCTCCAGTGCTTTTAGGTAGTTTTTTGGTGTTCAAGTCCAGAGCTTATAGTTGTTATATATGGTATTGTTATTCCAATAGGAGTGTTACTCTGAACTCTTTTTAATGCATGAATTTAATGGACATTCATTGAGGAGAGCAGTCCCACAGGACCTTCATGAATCCCTGTTTTTAACACATGAGTTACTTGATGGGCAGCAATACCCTTAACCATGACTTTCCGCCCAGGTTTGAACTTAGTCTTGGTAGTAGAAACTGGGCCAGGAACCCTTTGCTAGAGTTAGTTAGACCAGGTAGAAACAGGGAGTATACTACAAACTTACAAGGCTAGTAGTTTCAACAAGTCTTATGTTTCATATTTATGTAGAGTCCACTAAGGGAAAAGCCCATATATGTGGTGAGTAAGTGGTAAATCATTTTGATATACAGCTTTGGTCCTTGTAAAAATGATTCAAAAATAATGTATAATTTAGAGTTGATGGATTTGGATTTGCCTAAGGAAAAGAAAATTGCCTACAATATTAGGAAGTTCAAGATACATAACCATCTGTGACTTGATGGAGGGGGGTATAACATAAAGATGTATGATGCCATTTGTAAAACTAATTTCTCTTTCCATTTAATCTCTTGTTGCCTAAGAAAATGTAGCTAGTAATTAAGATACCATTTTGGTCTTGCTTGTAAATGCTGTTGCCTTCATTAAATTTCACACTTGTGAAAAGGACCTATTAAGAGACAGCCTAAGGTAACACTTTTGAATAGCTAACTTTGTTAAAAATATGTTTCCCAAATTTCTTGCAATAAAATGTAATTGCATTTTCTGTTTTCACTCATGTAGAATCCTCACATATTATCTATTAGAGATAAGACTTGTGCTTGAGGGAATGTTCTGTTAAACTGGAGTAGTACAGTGACTTTTGAGTTGTCCTTTCCTCACTATTCATAATAAATAAAGTTTTCTGGTTTCCTCTAATTTTTCTTACAATTCACTACTCATAAGGATAGGTGGAGGAGAGAGATTCCAGAATACATCTTATTTTGAAAGTGTTAAATTTTAAAAGATCTGTCATTAAAGTGGTTAGGTAGCAACCAGTAAGGAATTATTGTGCCTTTATTAATGGCTCACCTATAAAGTTCCAAAAAACAAAACAAAACAAACAAAAAAAAAAAACACTGTACCAAATGAGGGTTGGGGAAGAGGAAAAGAAAGGAAAAAATAGGTGTATATAGTCTAGTCTTTTATTATATATATAGTAATATAAAAGCATAGCTAATGAAAACATTCTACTTAATAAAAATGGATACATAATGAAGTTGTTTGAACAGTGATCTTCTTATATGACTTATCTTTGTTTCACATACTATGATTTTTTCTGTTGGAATTCTAAATTCTCATTTTTTGTAACTGGTCTGTAATGACTTTAGTGTAATAGATGAAATTGTTCTGCTAAAGTGAAGTTAGTATATGTTAGTATATTTTAGTATATTTTAGTACACCTTTAAGCATCCCATATCAGCTTACCTTAATATAGATCGTCTTTCAAATACCTTAATTAGTATCTCTGTCACATAGGAAAAGCACTGAGTGCTTCTTTCTCTACACTAATTTTAAGTCCATTTTATGTTTTTAACACAAATATTATCATGCTTATTTATAAAGCTCTTCAGTTTCTGATATAAACATTCTTCTCTTTGTATTCATTTTAGCTTCAAAAGACTGTCTTGAAGAAAAGATAACTATCTAGTTTTATCTTTTAGGTTTGTTTTGACCTTCTTCCTATGATTATTAATAGAATGTGCACTTAGTATGGATGAATAATTTTGTGATGTGAATACTTTCTACAGATAATAGAACAAAATTCTAAACTTGCTTTGAACTCACATGTTAAATTCTTTTGAACCTAAAATTTTTTTGTTAAGTTGTACAACTTGTTTTCTTTAAATCAACACATGAAGATCAATAATCTACAACAAGTGATAACCTAGAAGATGCAATGGAAGAGAAATTCTCATTTTCAACAGCAATTAAAATAAAATACCTCGGAATGAGCAAATACAAATATTTAAAGGTTATGTGGAGACAACTTTCAGACATTCCTGAAATATACAAATGAAGGCTTAGACAAACAGAAAGATAGTCTATTCTTAAAAATAATGTTTCAATATTCCAAAGATGTTGATTTCTCCCATGTTAAAAATTAAATACAATCTCAATAAAACTACCAATAGATTTCCCCCCTAGGAGACAGAAAGTTTTAATTATAAAATTCAAATGGGAAAAATAAGCAAGAATGGTCAGGTAATCCCTGAATAAGCAATGAGTAGAGTATAACTGGCTCTGTCAAATACTGAAAAATACTATAAAATGTCTACAGTTAAGAGAATGATGTGAGAACAAACCACTGTATAGGCAGATCCTTCTATAGGCAAACCAATGGGAGAGAATAGAAACCTCAGAGGTAGGTCCACATTCTTATGGAGATTTAGGGTATAGATATTGCTATCTCAAGTCACTGGGGGAAAGATGTGCTTTTTAATACTTAGTGTTGAGTAGTTTGGAAAAAAAAAATTTGGGTCTAAACCTCACAATACATGCCAAAATAAATTTAAATAGATCATAGATATAATTAAAGGGGAAAAAATGAAACCTGCAATAATGAAAAGGAAAAAAAATGGGTAAATTTTACAACCTGGAGTATCAAAAACCTCTCTAACTCTGACTCAGTCTAACTATTAAAAGATTGATAACTGTGACTACATAAAAATGAAAGAGTATCTGTGCATACCAAAAATATTCTAAAGTCAGTAGCAAACTGGGAAATAGTACTTGCATTCTAAGTCACTCATTAATAACATATTAGTATACAGGGACTCTGGAAAAATGAGAAGATCAGAAACATCACAATATACTGAACAAAACTTAACACATTCAGCTCCACAGGAAAGAAAGGCAAATAGCATTTGAACATATATAAAGATGCTCAGCCACACTTGTAAGTGAAGTTAAAACCACGCTGTTCTATGGCATAGTGGACTACTTACTGAGCAGTAAGAAGAAACAAGCTATCAATACCAATATTCTATATGAACAATGCGAAACAAGGCAACATAGTATGATTCCATTTATGTGACATTCCATTTATACTGCAAAGGCAAAACTAATGGGACAGAAATTAGAACAGTGGTTATCAAGTAGGGATGGTAGAATGGTGGAACATAAGGGAATCGTTTGGGGTGATAAAGATGTACTGTATTTTCGTTGCGATAGTGGTTACACAAATACACTTCTTCAAACCTGTCAGACTATGTATGCCCCGCAAAGTGATGATTAATGTATGTAAATTATACTTCAAGTCTGAATTTTTTTTTTTTTATAGAGGCATGTTTTTTATTTATTTGTTTGTTTATACATGCACTGGGTACAGTCAGAAGCGCGGGAGGGTGAGAGAATTCACCATAGCCAGAGCGGGGAGCAGAGCAGAGCAGGCAGAAGGACCGAAGCACACTGCTGAGGGGAGCAGCGGGCGGCAGGAGAGGTCTGTGCGCCATGTGGGACCCTCCTCTGGTGGCCGGGGAGCAGCCGGGGATTGAACCGGCGCTGCAGAGGCCTCGGGCAGCTTCGCAACCCAGCGCTCAACCACTGCGCCACCGGGGAGGCCCTCAAGTCTGAATTTTTAAATAACAATCAAGTGGAAACCACAATATAATTTCTTACCAGCTTAGCAAAAATCTAAGGAGTTTTACAAGGCTGTTGGTGATGCTGTGGAGAAACAGACACTCTCACACATAAATGCTATATAGTACAAAATGGCACAACCCTTACATAGAGGGGTTTGACAATATCTAACAAAATTACATATATATTTATCCATTGACCCAGGAGTTCTACTTTTAGAAATGTACTCTATTGCTGTCAAGGTCCTCCTCATCCCACAGATAAGAGACGGCTGTTGTTAGTAGTTTGCATATGCTGTGGAGATTTTGTTTAATGCATAGACATACAAATAAAAATGAACATTTTTCCCCCTTCCCTCTTTTACACAGATATATGCCTTCTGTACACAGGGTTCTATAATTTATTTTTCACTCATGATTTCTCAAAAATCTTTCCATACCAATACATAAAGAGCAGTGTCTTTGAAGAGCTTTGGAATTTTTTGTGTGTTTAAATACATTTCTTAAAATTAACAACGTTGGCATATATTCCATTGGATGCATAATTTATTATGCAACAAGTCTCCTTCTGGTGGACATTAAGAATTTTTTTCTTTTGCTAACAAACAGTACTGTGAGACAAAATCATTTCACATGTGTGCAGTGTATCTATAGGATGAATTTCAAGAACTAGAATTCCTGGGTAAAAACCCTGCAGCACAATACTCAGTACTAGCCAGAAGCTTTTTTTTTTTTTTTTTTTGTTAAATTGGTCTTAAAAGTATAAATTAATGTCGAGAAAACTTAATACTTTTTTCCTAAATAAAACCCTGCATAAAGTACACTTTGAATGCCAGAATACTAGAATTGTCTCTGACTCATCTCCCAAATGTTCTTGTGAAGCACAATTAAGATATAACTTTTAACCATCTACTCCTATTATCTCCCTCTACTGCTTTATAAATCAATTGCATCAGTTTAAATACAGATATTTTATGGGTATTTTGAAAATCCAAAATAATCAATTCAAAAAGCGGTAACCACCAGGACAAACAATGGAAGAGGATGAGATACTCTGAGGCCACTGTTACCCTGTTATTCAGAACTGTACAGACCTCACATACAAAGAGAAAACCTATGGATCAGTGAGATTTATTTTAGGAAAATGAGATTGGTTTAACATCCAAAAATCAGTTAATGTAATACTCCACTTTAATAGAATAAATGATAAATGACAATATTTCCAATAGCTGCAGAAAAGGCATTTGATAAAATTAATGCTCCTTGATGATAACTGTCACTTTATATACTAGGAACAGATGGAAACTTCCTCAGTGTGGTAAAGGACATCTAAGACACACCCACAATTAGCATCATATGTAATGTGAGAGATTGAATAATTTCTCCCTAAGGTCATGAACAAAATAAGAATGTCCACTTTCCTCACTTCTGTTCCACATTGTACTGAAAGTTCCATGAAGAATTAGGCAAGAAAGTATCTGAAAGAATCCTTGTTAGAATGAAGTAATACTACCTCTATGCAGATATCATGGGCTTGTGTATAGAAAATCCTAAGGAATACTTTAAAAAATAATGAAGTTCAACAAGATTGTATTATACAAGATCAGCATACAAAAATCAACTGCAATCAGTAAACCAAAAATGAAATTAGTATAACTATACTTACAGTAATATCAAAAATAAGAAAATACTTGGGAATAATTTTTTTTAAGATTTATTTTTATTTACACATACAAGAACTGGGATGTAGGTCAGAGGTGCGGGGGAGGGGGGGCGGTGAGAGGATTTACTAGAGACAGAGTGGGGAGCAGAACTGATGGATCTAGTGAAATGTTCTAGTGAAATATACAGCTGAGGGGAGCAGCAGGCAAGACAGGAGAGTTTCTGCTGTGCCATGTGGGTTAGCTCTGTGGCCTGGGATTGGACTCATGTTGCAGTGGTTGGCTATAGCTTGATAGTGCTGTGAGATTCAATGCCTTGCTCCACCAGGGAGGCCCCTTGGGAATAAATTTAACAAAAGAAGTGTAAAGCCTGTTGTGATTGGCTTGCTCTAGGAGTATTGTACTGAAGTACTTACAAATTGGGTAGAATAAACAACAGGTATTGTCTCCCAGTTCTAGTGGCTAAAAGTCCAAAATCAGGGTGTAGTCAGGGTTAGTATCTGTGAAGGAAAATATATACCTTTACTCTCTTCCAGCTTCTGGTGGTTTGCTAGTAATGTTTGGCTTTCCTTGGCTGCAGCATGTGATCACATGGTGGTGTCCCTATATGTGTGTCTGTTTCTGTATGCAGATTTCCTCTTTTTATGAAGACATCAATCATACTAAAGCGGGGCCCATTCTGATGACCCCATCTTAACTCAGGTTTGCAGAGACCCTGTGTTCAAATAAGATTACATTAACACATACTGGAGTGTTAAGATTTCAACATCTTTTTGGGGGATAAAGGGGTTGGGGTGAGGACACAATTCTATTCATACCACAAACTCTGAAATCACAAAAATATATGGAAAGACATTCCATATTGATGGATCAGAAGACTTAAAAGTTTTATGATGACAATATTCCATTAATTGGGGCCTCCCTGGTGGCACAAGGGGTTAAGCACAGCACTGTGAAGCTATCCACAGCCTCTGCAGCATGAGTTCTATCCCCGGCCAGCCAGGGAGCTACCCACATGGCACAGCAAACCTCTCCTGTCTCTCCTGCTGCTCCCCTTAACAGTGTATTTCAGTCAGTCTTCCTGTTTTGGTGAATCCCCTCACCCCCCGCACCTCTGGACTGTACCACAGTTCTTGTGTGCATAAATAAATCTTTTTTAAAAATTCCGTAAATTGACCTATAGATTTGATGTAATTCCTTTTGAAATCCCAACTGGTTTCTTTACAGAAATTGATAATATAAAATTCATGTGGAAATTCAAGCGACCCACCAAACAGTCTTGAAAAGAACAGTTTAAGGGGGCTCACAGCCTGATTTCAAAACTTACTACAGAGCTACCATAATTAAAGCTGTGTGTTACTGGCAAAAGGCTAACCATAAAGACCAATGCAATATGATTGCAGGTTCAGAAATAAACCTAGACATGTAAGGTCAACCAGTTTTCAACAGGGATACAAAAGAATGAATTTGGACCTATCTCATACTTATTAAAATTAATTGAATATGGAATAAAGACCTAAATAATAGCTAAAATTATAAAACTCTTAGAAGAAAACTTAGACTTAAGTCATTATTACCTTGGATTAAGTAATGGTTTCTTAGATATAATATCAAATACATCTGTTTGATAAAAATTCTCAACAAATTAGGAATGTTGAGGGGAATTTTCTCAACATAATAAAGGCATCTTCAAAAAGCCTAGAGTTGACACCATTTAATAATGAAAGCCTGAAAGCTAAAGACTGATAGGGGAAAAAGATGTGATTTTGCCTCATTATAGGTCATAATTTCATGTTTCTTTGCATGCCTGCTTTCATTATTTATTTGGACATAATACATTTTACCTTTTGGGTGCTGTATACCTTAAATTCTAACATATGCTTGAGCTTTGCTCTGGGGATTAAATTACTTGGAAACACTTAGGTCATTTTAGATCATGATTTTGAGGTTTGTTAGGCAGGAATAGAGCCGTAGTCAGCTTTGGATTAATTATTTCCCACTATTTAGGCAAGACCCCTTATGTTTACCTAGCCATAAAGATGGCTGGCTGGTTGTGAACAGGTGCTTTTTGTGGTGTGAGTGCTGTTACATAGTCCTTTTGGATGTTGCTTTCTCAGGCCTGTAGTCTCTTTTTCATATACATGTCACTCAGCTGAATACTGATGGGTAGCTGTCCATAGCACTCTAGGGAGTCTCTTTGTGCTGCTGTCCCTTCTGTCATATTCTGTCATGCAAATTAGTCACCTTTTTCTTCTTATACCCTCAGTTCCAACTCAAATCCACTAGGTTTTCCCCTACCTGTACCATATCCTAGACACTATCAAGGTAATAAACTGTAACAGTCAATGAGCTTACTTCATTTGTTTGCCATCTCTCAGGTAACTAATCTTTATCTAAAGTTTAGTGTCTTGAAAACTATTATTTCATATATTTGTTCCCTTTTTACAGGCAGAATGGCAAATGTGGTTACTCTTATCTACATTGGTCACAGCATTTTTGACAAAAATTGCAGTGAATTTCAGTGGCAAAATTCTAGTGTTTCAGCACGGTGGTGGAACAACTAGATATCTATCCTTGTGCAGGAAAAAAAAACCCAAAACTTTGAGTCTTACTTAATATCATACTCTTAATTAAAAGTGGATTATTCATAGGTTTAAGTCTAAGAGCCAATATTGTAGAAGTTCTAGAAGAAAACATAGGAGAAATTATTTTTGACTTTGGATCACTTAGGCAGTGATTCAATGGTTCTTACATATAACTCCAAGTACAATTCATAAGAAAGTAATAAATCGGACAGCATTCCTAGCAATTCCAGTTCTAGGTATATACTCAAACAGATAGTTGTACACCATTGGCCATAGCAACATTATTCACACTTGCCAAAGATGGAAATAACCTGTGTTGGCTCACAAAGGAAAAACAGAAGAAAGCACAAATAAATAGGATCACAAATGAAAGAGGAGAAATCACAACAGACACAGCAGAAATCAAAAGAAGAATCAGAAACTACTATGAACAGTTATATGCAAACAAGCACAACAATCTAGACGAGATGGACAAATTCATACAACTCTACAATCACCCAAAGCTAGATAAAGAAGAAATAGAACACCTAAACAGACTAATTACAAGCAGTGAAATTGAAATGGTAATCAAAACCCTCCCCCAAAACAAAAGCCCAGGACCAAATGGATTTACAAATGAATTCTACCAAACATTCAGAAATGAATTAGTGCCTATCCTTCATAAACTTTCAAAAAATTGAGAAGGAAGGGACAGTACCAAACATGTTCTATGAAGCCAACATTATACTAATACCAAAACCGAACAAGGACAACATGAATAAAGAAAACTACAGGCCAATCTCTCTAATGAACACTGATGGCAAAAATCCCCAGTAAAATTTTAGCTATCAATCCAACAATGTATCCATAAGATAATTCACCACGACCAAGTGGGATTTATTCCAGGGACACAAGGATGGTTCAACATCCGAAAATCAATCAGTGTAATCCAACACATCAACAAAAAGAAATATAAAAACCATATGATAATATCAATAGATGTGGTACATATACACCATGGAATATTACTCAGCAATCAAAAAAGATAAACTCACGCAATTTGCAGCAACATGGATGGAGCTGGAAGGGATCATGCTCAGCAAAATAAGCCAGAAAGAAAAAGAAAAATACCGGATGGTCTCACTCATAGCAGGAATTTAGAAAACCTAAATAAGGGACCAGGAAAAAGGCTAATTATAATAAAGAAAAAATAAAAATCAACAAGAAACTATAAACCAGAGACATACTATGGGGGGTGTGGGGGAAAGAAGAGATTAGGGTCAAAATAAGGGGGGTAGGAATTGTATGGGGACTATAGGTGGGATGGAAATGCATACATTGTTCAAAAATGAAAAATGATGTAAAAAATATATAAAATAAAAAGAAAAAATAAATAACCTTTGTCTATCGATAGATGAATGGGTCAAGTGTGGTATATACATACAATGAATATTAGTCATCCATAAAATAGAATGAAGTTCTAATAGATACTACAATATAGCTGAACCTTGAAAACATGCTAATTGAAATAAGCAGATCCAGAAGGACAAATATATGATTACACTTAGGTGAGGTACCTAGCATAGAGAATTCCTACAGACAGAAAGTAGAATAGAGGGTACCAGAGATTGTGGTCAATTGAAGGAAAGTTTTTGTTTAATGATTTATTTGACTACAGCTGCTATGACAAAGTAACACAAATGGATGACTTGAAAAACCAGCAGTGTATTGTCTCAGTTTGGAGGCTAAATGTCCAAAAGCAATGTCAGTAATGTCCCCTCTGAATCCTGTGGGGGAATCTTTCTGCCTCTTCTACGTTCTGGTGTTCCTCGACTTTAAGATGCATCACTCCAGTCCTCTCCAAGTGGCCTTGTCCCTGTGTCTCTTCACACATGTGTCCAAGTTTTCCTTTAAGGACACTAGTCATATTGGAATCAATGGTAGCCTGATATTCTTAAACTATTTTACCTCTGTAAAGACCCTTTTTCTAAATAACACCACTGTGAGGTACTAGAGGTAGGAATTTAGCATCTCTTTTGGGACCATGTAATTTTACTCATTTCTCTTGGTTGATGAAAACGTTCTGAAATGTTGAGTGGTGTCAGTGGTACAACACTGTGCCTCTGAATTGTGCACTTAAACATGATCGAACCACAATTAAGAAATGAATACATGGGCGCTCAGCAAATGTTTAAAGTTATCTGATCTAAGTTGGGTTAGATTTTGGATGTATTACTTGCAAATAGGAATTTTTACAGGGTTAATTTTAAAGAATAACTTGTGAACCTATTTCCCTCCACTCGTAGTTCCTTTCTTTAGTGGTAAATGGAATCTAGTTTCATGCTTTCTAGTTTGTTTGTTTCAATTTCATTTTATTTTTAAAATTTTTTTTTTATTTTTTACATCATTGTTCACTTTTAAACAATATTTGCTTCCCCCCTCCCCCTCAGGTGTAGTCCCCATAGAGTTTCCTTCCCCAATGCATCCGTGCACCATCACCTCAGTCTCCTGTGCTCCTCTCTCCCTCCCTCTTATGCCTCTCCCTCCTCCTCCCCTGCAGGATGTCTCTGATTCATACTTTCTAGTTTGATAAAGTAAAAGCTCTGTGAAACACTTCCCACCCTAAAATGTTCTTTGTTTTACCGCTTTAAGGAGTAATTTTATAGTTCAAAATAATAAAAATAATACTTTAAATGACAGTTGTCTGTGCCAATGCTATGATCCAGTTTACTGAGTTAAAAGTATAACTTAAAAATAATTCCAAGTACAAATTTTCATTCTTTACCTTTAGGGGCTACTGAGAAAAATGCCAAATTTCTCTCATTTAGTTATGATAAATCCAGCCTCTGGAACCACCGCTTTGTACCTGATTGTACTAAAGAAGATTTACAGGAAAAAATGGTAGTTTTCCATTATCAAGCATAATTATAATATTAGAACTAGCTGGTTAAAAATAAGATTTAAAGTAGCATGGTTTTCATTTGGTTATATTTTATCTTCCTGCACATGCATTTATAAACATAATTTGAATCACAAAATGCAATTGGTTGAAATTTCAAAGGGCAGTGTTCTTTCTGTTGGGATCAACTGAAGTAAAATTTTCCATTTCAGTATAAGATTTCTGTTTATGTGAACTGTGGTGGTTGGGCCAGCAAATTCTAAGTACTCTTCAAGTTAAGGAATTTCGAAAACCTTTGATTTCCTTAAGTCGGACTGAATATTCTGGTTGCCAAATTATTTATGATTTAATGCTCTGAAAAAGGAATTCTAAGCTTATCTAAAAAATAAAGTAGGGGAATACTTGTCTGTTAGCCTTACTGTAATCCTGATGAGTCAAAATTTTATTTTCATCCTACCATTCTAAGGTTCAGCTTAATTTTCAGGAAATAGAAAGTGGAGATATCATTCATTCACATTTTATTCTTTAAAAAACTTTTAAATACAACATTAGCAAGATATTAGAGCTGTGGTAATTGGATATCTTTCAGGGTAATAAACCATTAAAGTTTATGAGTCACATTAACAGAAAGCCCTCTCAGTTCCACCATTCCCTTTATCAGTTTATTCTACAATAAACATAAAATCCTCTGCCTGGAGTTCAGAGCACAGCAAGGGAGAGAGGGGAAAGCGAGAACAGAAAATCCTGAAAGTAATAAATGGGAAATGTTCAGTAACCTTTTGATCCTCCAGCTCATGACACAAGCCCAGTGCAGAATGCACTGCTGGAAGCAGCCTAACACGGCATTGGTGAGACTCCACCAGTGATTCAGTAACTCGTTGGTGGAGTAACTCAAAGACTCAGGGACTCCCCACATGTGTGTTCTGGAAGTCATCCCAAGGCCTTGGTCAAAGGAAAAAAAAACAGTGATGATGATGACTATAACAGAGCAACAGTAGGACTCTGACCTTGGTGTGGGAATAGTCACTGATTCCTTATTGAGGAAGCCTGGGCCAAGTCCCTGAGCACAGAGAATGTCACTTGTTGCTGGTATGGACTGAGTTTCTCAGTGAGAAAAGCACCTGCTATTCCAAAACACTCCTACTTGGAAAAAGTTTCAGAAGGAGGTTATGGTGTAGAAGCTGTGTGAAGGGGTCACAGACAACACTTAGAACCCTCTATTGTTAATTATTTTTTTAAAGATTTATTTATTTAAGCATACAAGAGCTGGCGTACAGGCCAGAAATGCAGGGGTATTCCTTCTTTTTCAATTTTTTGAAAGAATTTGTGTAGGATAGTCACTCAATTATTTCTGAACATTTGGTAGAATTCATTTGTAAAGCCCACTGGTCCTGAGCTTTTGTTTTGGGGGAGTGTTTGAACTGTTTCAATTGGCGGCTTGTAATTGGTCTGTTTAGGTGTTTTATTTCTTCTTTAGCTTTGGATGATTATATCATTCTAGGATGTATGCAAGTATCCTTTCAAAGGAATTCTTTGATTACAAATTTTGAAAGAAAAAAATCATTGCTTGCCACTTCTTCCAAAAGAATGTGCTAAATGCCAGATGTTCTTTCATGGTGGGGAAGATGTATCAAATGCACATCCTTCTGTAGAAACTTCAGCATTATCTTGTGAATTGTTAGAGTTTGAAAAGTCACATAGGAAATTCTTTGTTTCAAGTTCTAGATAGGAATGGGGCATAGAGGGTTGGGAATTGGCATATCTCAGTCAGCAATTTGGCATCTACTCAACCAGTTGTGAGATCATTGGCATTTTTAGAACCCTGTACACATAAACAGTTTAACAGATTTTTTTTAACAATTGAAGTCAAACCATTTTCAGCCTACATGGCCATCCTAAAGGAGTTTTTACTTCTCAAGCAGTTGCTTTTGCCCAAAGACTAGGAAAGAAACCATTCTACCCTGTTACCTCTGACAGGACACTACAGACTCTCGTATCCCATACGCTCATCCAGATGTGTGTGCATGACTCTTGATTAAAAATACAACTGTTGGTTGGTAAACTTATTTTCTTTGATGAAATTAAATAATTTAGCTATCTACAACCACTTGACAATAATTATAAATAGCATATATAATTATTACTAGTGAGTGGTGGTTGATAATTGCCACATAGTCTTTCAAGAAACTTTGTCAGGGCCTCCCCAGTGGCGCAGAGGTTGAGCGCTGGGTTGCAAAGCTGCCCGCAGCCTCTGCAGCGCCGGTTCGATCCCTGGCTGCTCCCTGGCCACTGGAGGATGGTCCCAGATGGCGCGCAGACCTCTCCTGCCGCCCGCTGCTTCCCTCAGCAGTGTACTTCAGTCCCTCTGCCTGCTCTGCTCCCCACTTTGGCTCTGGTGAATTCTCTCACCCTCCCGTGCTTCTTACTGTACCCAGTGTTTGTATGTATAAATAAATAAATAAATAAATAAATCTTTTTTTTAAAAAAGAAACTTTATCAGTTATTTGATTCTGTACTACTTACTAACTTGGTCAGATTCCAGATAAAGTTAACCTTGCCATGCTGTCAAAATGAGCAGAATGTTTGGAAATTGTTAATAAACAATGGATGTTTATCTGATACTACCTATAGAGAACTTCCTTATGAATGTATTTTTTTCAGAGAACTGTTGGTGTGTTTAAATAAAACTTTCAGCAATGTTTTTACTTTTGCTACCTTAAATGGTGGGAGTTTTCAACTCAGGTTAGTAAGTTGTTTTTTTTTTATAAAAAGGGTTCAGCGATGAAGATCAAGATAATAACATTGAAAACCCTTGTGTCTACCACTTACCCTAGGAAATAACAAATACACACAATTTATCAGCTGGTATATTCTTCCACACATACCTTTAATAGATTATTTTACCCATTATTATTGATAGCACTTACCATTTCAATAAGTATAGTTCTAGTTCATCTTTCATTGCTGCACAATTCACCATTGTCTTGGTCATAGGATATATGGCAGAGTCATAGGTTATAAACGTTTTTCATAGTTGTTATCAAATTACTTTCCAAAATATTCATTCACTTCATAGATCAGTTATGTCAGAGAAGGTCATTCAATTTGGCTTTGTCTCATGTTTCATCATGATTAGATTCAAGAATCACAGGAGTGCTGCAATCTTCTGAATGTTTCCAATGATGACTTTTATTATAAAATGGCACATGATTCCAGCTTATCCCATTTCTGATGCTGTGTATTTGGTCACTTCATAAAAATGATGTCTGTGAGGCTTCTTTATGTGGTTATTCTTTTTCTTTTCTTTTTTTTAAAGATTATTTATGCATACAAGAACTGGGGTATAGGCCAGAGGTGGGGGTGGGGGTGAGAGGATTCACCAGAGACAGAGTGGGGAACAGATCAGGCAGATTGACTGAAATAGGTTGCCTCTTAACCCCTTGCGGCACCAGAGAGGCCCTCTTTTTCTTTTTGTAACTGTTAAATATTTATGACAAGGTTACTTTGAAACAGCATAATATTTCATTCTCCACATCCACTTCCAGCCATGATGGAGTAACAGTGTGCAGAAGACTTAACCTACAGTCTTAAAACAAAAATTTAATAGAACATAGGGATTATTTTTGAGACATTGAATGCTTGGTAATGCTGGATATTGATCCCTCAAATGAGGTAGCCTCATGATTTCCCCAACTTAGTGCTTGGAAAGCATTCCCTAGGCCTCATCACAGGGACAGGGAAATTATACAAGCTCAGTGGTCTCAGTTGAGATTGAGGATTTGGGCAGCTAACTGTGCCTGGCATTCACAGGACAGAGTATCAGTGAGGAGAGCGCACTAGAAATTGGCAGATCAGCAAAGGGTCTCGAGTCTTCAGCACATTTGTTGGTAAACTACCCCAGATTGGGGATAGAACAGGACCTGCATAATGAGGAGACAGAACAACTTGTGATGCTTACAGAGATGGGAATAGTTCATGTACCCATCAGCCAGGATGGAGAAACCTTGACATACATGGCACTGGGTAGAGTTCACAGAATGTGAACTCAGTGATGGAGCCAAATTAGCCATGGACTGCAGGCTGTTCTGGCCCAAACCTAATAAAGCTTATAAGCAGCCTTGAAAGGATCAAATGGATTCAAAGTATCTTAACCATATCCCAGAATAAAACACAAAGTATATTTAAAGATATACTCTTCCCTCCAAAATCCAAAAGGTGTCTAACATCTAAGCAATAATTACTAGGGATGAAAAGTAGGACAATACAACTGTTAATGAGAAGACTCATTCAAAACTGACAAGAAAAGGCATATGATTGAATTAAACAAGAACATTAAAACAAGTATATGTCATATGTTCCATAAGATAGAGAAGAATATGAGTGTAATAAAGAGTGCAGTGGAAACTTTGTAGAAGATCCAGATGATTCTTATATATGGAGACAGTCTTGTTCCTCATCAAACTTTCAATTTTAGTTAGTATAGACTTGTGGTTTCCTATTTTAGTCAGAGAATGATAATTTGTCACTACCATTATTTATTTTTATGTTCAAATAGTACCAGATTTGTCCAGTAGGACCCCTTTAATTGTCCTGTCAAATGTGCATTTTTGATGTGTCCCAATCATTCTTTGAGTACTGTCTTATATGCAGAATGTTTTATTTTTTCCCCAAGAAGCCCTGGTTCTTTTTTAAGAAGACAAATATTTAGAAGCCAAGATATGTGTTAGTTTTCATTACTGTGTGGTGTTGCTGCTGCCAGACACATACAGTCACAGCTAGGAAATATATCTGTATATTTATATCGATGGAGCCATCAAGCAACAGATATCAACCATCAGTTACACCAATCCCTCCATTTCAGATCCAGCTAGGATTCACTCTAGTTTTCTGTACCTTCTGTGTAACTCCTTCTCTAGCAGTGACAAACCAGAGTCCCATTATCCTTGATATTGCTGTCTGTCTGATCACCTCCTCATTGCCACTTGGGTGGATGCTCCCCTCAGCCACTTAGGGCACAACACCCTACATTGGACCGTTGTTAACACTTCCTTGCATGGACTTCTTCTCACCCAGCCTATGCTCTGCCACCCTGCACTGTCCTCCCACCCCTCAAGGGTGTCCTCCCAACCCCGATCCCCCAAGGCCACCACCCTCCTCCCTCATGTGGAAAGCTACCTCGCTCATAACCACCTCACTCAGGCTTTTGTTCTGGTGCTTTTTGATACACAAAAATTCATTTCTTTCATGGTTTATGTTTTTTGT
Source organism: Talpa europaea (assembly GCF_964194135.1). Lineage (NCBI taxonomy): Eukaryota > Metazoa > Chordata > Mammalia > Eulipotyphla > Talpidae > Talpa > Talpa europaea. The sequence goes on along the minus strand of NC_140082.1, from coordinate 16,827,526 downwards.
GTCTTATTTCAGAAATCTTATTTTGAAATCATAAGAATATTCTTTTATAAAACTTATTTTTCATACTAAGGTAAGAAGTAGGGATCAGGTTTTTTTTTTTTCTTTCAGGATGGATATTTCTTACTAAATGGGTTCCAGTAATATTTATTGAATAATTCATATTTTAACCTATGAGCTATCACTGATCTATAAACTGTGAGACTGGTCTTCATTTTCACTTCTGTAAAAGGAAGTTTCTATATGTTTGTGGTCTTTGTCTATTTCTGTGCTAATCATAACCAGTCTGTCTTATTTGCCATAACTTTACAGTCAGGGTCCAATCAGGAAAACAGATCACTCTTAAGTATTTGAATCAAAGTCGATTTAATATGGAGAATTGGATGCTTATAAAAGTATTTGTGGCAGGACTGTGGCAAAAAGATACTGGAAGTTTATCTCTCAGGTTTGCCACTCACCTTCAGGGAATCTGGAAGTTGCAGAAACCACAGAAAAAAATCTCTGAAAAATAATCAGTTGTCACAAGCACTGCTGATTTATTGTTTTAAAAAAATGAAAGATGTTGCAAAATCTCATATCTGCTAAAGTCCTTCATTCACATCTGCCCATCTTTGACAAAAGAGCAAAAATATACTTCTCTGTTGTCCTCACATTTTATGAGTGCCTTTCACTGAGAATATAACCAGAAACATGCTGGGGTGGGTTGGGGGTGGAATAGAACTCTTGGACATCCAGCCCTGTGAGACAGAGGAGAGCCAAGAAGGGACAGGATGATGTGAATTGCCTATGGGCATTCCGGCATAGATATATGTTAATTAGATTCGTTATCTAGGTAGGTATGAGAGTTTAGTTGTTCTGTATACTCACCAACATTTGGTATAGCCAGTCTTTTTAATTTAGCCATTCTAAAAGAGGGAAGTATTTTTTCATTATAATGTGCGTATTGATCATTAGTATATCTTCCTTTGTGGTGCTTCTGCTCAAATCTTTTGCCTTTTTTTATTTGATATTTTACTGAGTTGCAGGTGTTTTGTATATATTCCAGACACAGGTCTTTGGTCAGTAAAGGTATTCTGAGAAAGTATCATGGCTATTTCTCCTAGGCTGTGTTTGCCTTTTTATTTTCTTAGTCACGCCTTTTGAAGAGCAGAAGCTTTTAATTTTGAAAGATTCCAGTGTATTAAATTTTTCATGTAGGTTAGTGCTTTCAGTCTCTTAAGAAATCCTTGCCTGACCAAGGTCAAGAGATAGTCTCCTATTTATGAAGCTTTATAATTTTCAGCCTTTATGTCTAAGTTTATGATCCATCTCAAATTAATTTTTGAGTATGGTATGAGGTAATCATTGAGGTTTTATTTTTCTAAATGCTGTGTAGTTGTTTTAGTACATTTTGAAAGCTGTATCTTTTCCCCTATTGAATCAACTTGGCATCCTTTATTGACAATCAGAATACAGTGTATGTCTGGGCTCTATTTTTGTTATATATTTCTGGACTCTAGTCTGCCTCGTCATCTAGTTGTTTATATGCTAAAACCAGAAAGTTTACTGTCACTTTAAATAAGTCTTGAAATCAACAACTTTTTCAAGTTTGTTTTGACTCCTATAGATTATTTGCATTTACAAATTTTAGATTTAACTTTGTCTGTCAAAAAAAAGTTAAGATTCTTTTTTTAAAATTTTTATTTATATATTTTTTATGTCATTGTTCACTTTTAAACAATGTTTGCTCCCCCCCAGGTGTAGTCCCCACAGATTTACTTCACCAGTGCACCCGTGCACCATCACCACAGTCCCGGTGCTCCTCCCTCCCTTCCTCTGATTCCTCTCCCTCCTCCTGCCCTGCAGGATGTCTCTGGTTTACAATTGTCTGTTTGTTTTGTTTTGTTGTGTCGTGTTTTGTATTCTTATTATTTCCCCCCCCCATGTCTTATATGTCCCTATATTCCTCCTATAAGTGAAACCATCTGATATTTTTCTTTTTTTCTTTAAAGATTTATTTATTTATTTATACAAGCACTGGGTACAGTCCAAGCGCAGGAGGGTGAGAGAATTCACCAGAGCCAGAGTGGGGAACAGAACAGGCAGAGGGGAGCAGTGGGCACAGCAGGAGAGGTCTGTCGTGCCATGTGGGACCCTTGCTGGTGGCCGGAGGTGGGGGGGGGGATCGAACTGGCGCTGCAGAGGCTGCGGGCAGCTTCACAGCCCAGCGCTCAATCGCTGCGCCACCAGGGGAGGCCCTGATATTTTTCTTTTTCCTTCTGACTTATTTCACTGAGCATAATTCCTTCTAGCTCCATCCACGTTGCTGCAGATAGCATGAATTTATCTTTTCATTCCATTATATTGGCTGCAATTGTGTTGACTCTGTAGATAAATTTGGGGAGAATTAACATCTTAACAAGATTGGATATCCCATCCATGAACATAGTATCTCTCGGTTTATGTCTTTAATTTTTCCCAGTAGTATTTTGTAGTTTTTAGCATAAAAGTTTTACATTTTGTTAAATTTATTAACTATTTTTTCATCCGCTTTGTTGAGTGATAATCTGTATACTATGAACCTTAGCCATTTTAACTATAAATTCAATTAATCAACTTTTCATATTTGAAGTAGTTTAATTTTAAAAATACTGTTGTATTCAGTGCTAAAATGTCTTCACTCACTGTTGCCCATTTCCATTGTCTTAACCATTTTTGAAGCAATAAAATCAAAGTTTAATTAAACATTAAGGTTTTGAAGAAAAGGGAACTTTTTAGAAAATCTGAGTTGAAGGAGTACTGTAAGGGCAGGTGATGTCCTCAGGTTTGTTGGGGTAGAGTTTGTTTCAGGGGTGTTGGGGATAATAGACCTGGGGATGTGCAGGTGAAAACAGGGAAAGCTCTATGTGTGTGTGCATGTGTGAAGATAGCTGTGATGGGAGACCAAGGACTGTCAACAACTGGCAAGCTCAGGAGAGGCAGAATAACCTCAGGAGTGGGCAGGAGTACCAAGATAGTACAAAATCTGCTCACATGTAGAGAAAAAGAAAAGCTCATCCTTTCCCTCCAAAGTCTCTGCTCATTCTCTGTCAGCAGCCTACAGGACTCTAGCCCTTTTGGAAAGTGCATGAATCTGTAGTCTCCATTCAAATTAATTGCCCTGGGCATTCTCTTCTCTAGAAAGTACCTTCCACATTCTTTTCATAGAAGCAGCAGTAGCTCAGTCTAGACACCCTGGAGCAGATACTGCTACTTGTAGGTGACAGATGAACTGGATGACTGATGTTCCAGCCCTCTTGGGGGTGCAAACAGACACAAGTGTCAGAGAAGGGTAAATGGTACTACCACTCCAAGTCCTATGTCAGTTTTCTAAGCCAGAAGGCTCCTATGTGCAGGCTCTGAACCCACTCTTGCCCTTACTCCAGCAACACAGCTTGGCCAGAGCCAGAGTACAGTACAGGAAGGGGCCAGGATGGTGCTTGCTTTCTGACACATCTGCAACACTACAGGCTGGTCCACAATGAGCTGTCTCAGGGGCAGGCACCCGACTGTTCCTCTTTGTCAGCAGTCTGTTTCTCGAGGGGAATGGATTCTTTGTGAGAGTGGGAGGCTCATCAGCAGCTTTTGAGGCAATTATGGATGGTTTCTCCAGGACCCCTGGCCCATAGGCCAGGGAGGAGTTGGGGCTCCAGTTGCTTTTGTTTTTCCCCTTTGAGTTGATAGGCATCAGACACAGAACTCTGCAGTTCACATCTTGCTGCTGTCACAGAAACCCACTTAAATATCCTAAGACACATGTCATTCCCAATCACTCACTTTTTCTCCCATTTTCTTTTTTTTTTTAAATAATAAATTTTATTTTTATATTCCCCCATACAATTGCAAACGCCCCATTCTGACCCCAATCCTTCCCCTCCCGCCCCCCACCCCCCAAAAAGTGTCTCTGGTTCATAGTTTTTTGTTGATTTTGATTTTCACTTTCTTATATTCATTTTCCTGCTCCCTTATTTAAGTTTTCTAGATTCCTGCTATGAGTGAGACCATCCGGTATTTTTCTTTTTCTTTTTGGCTTATTTCGCTGAGCATGATCCCTTCCAGCGCCATCCATGTTGCTGCAAATTGCATGTGTTTATCTTTTTTGAATGCTGAGTAATATTCCATGGTATATATGTACCACATCTTCTTGATCCAGTCATCTATTTTTGGGCATTTGGGTTGTTTCCAAAGCTTAGCTATTGTAAACAGTGCTGCTATAAACATAGGTGTGCAGGTGCTCTTTGGAATGGATGTTTCTGTGTCCTTTGGGTAAATACCTAGGAGTGGAATTGCTGGATCATATGGAAGCTCTATGTTTAGTAGGTCCAGAAATCTCCACACAGCTCTCCATAGTGGTTGGACCAGTTTGCACTCCCACCAACAGTGCAGAAGAGTTCCTTTTTCTCCACACCCTCGCCAACATTTGTTGTTGCTAGTTTTTTTAATATGTGCCATTCTCACTGGTGTGAGATGGTATCTCATGGTAGTTTTGATTTGCATTTCCCTGATTACAAGTGATGTTGAACATTTTTTCATATGTCTGTTGGCCATTTGCATTTCCTCTTCAGAGAAGTTTCTTTTTAGCTCTTCTGCCCATTTTTTGACTGGATTATTTTCTTTGTTGTTGCTGAGTCTCGTCAGCTCTTTGCAGATTTTTGTGATTAGTCCTTTATCATTAGTGTTGGGTGCAAAAATGTTTTCCCAGTTGGTGACTTTTTCTCCCATTTTCGATGGCTACCATCACCTTGATCCTGTCCTTCACTAGGCTGTGGGCGTGGGCCACAGTGGGGGGAAGAACTGGGACACGGCCCTCCTGCTGCAGTAGCCTGGTCAGTTATGTTTTTTGATGTAATGGTAAAAAGAATTGGTTTTAATTTTGTTGCCCAGTGTTTGTTGCCAATATATGGAAATACAGTTGTATATACTTTTGGTTATGGATGTCTCTTACTCAAAATTATTTTATTCTTTAAGAATACTTAGCCTCTATTTTTTTCTAATACATAGAATGGGCTTGTTTAATAGACCATACCAACCTACTATCATTAATTATATTAAAATAAAAATTCAGATCCTCGGTCACACTAATTTTTTTTCAGTAGCTCAATAACCACATGTGTCTACTAGTAGCTACTGTGTTAGCACAGATTTACATCATTGCAAAAAGTCATTGAAAAGCACTCTGTGAAGGGGTGCGGTGGCCCCAACTTCGGCATCTGTCCCAAGTGTTTTCTCATGGTATTGTGTAATTTCATTCTAATAATCTCTGTGTTCACAGAAAATTGAAAGCTCTATACAAAATTTAAAACCTTAATTAAAAGCAGATTAAACTTTCATTTCAAGACTACCTCATAAGTGATGCTGTATCTTTTCTATTGCACTACAAGCAACTTAAAATTGACCATTAGATTTGCCGCATGCATATAGTTGTTATCATGTTGATCTTATGTTTGATTTGAGGGCATGGTTCAAGAAGGAAGAGGAATTGATGACATGGAGTGTAGACCAATCAGAAGCTGTGTTCTGAATGAAGAGCAGAGGAAGGGGACTTTCAGTGGATGGGGCATGGGGCTAAATGGAGAGATTACAATCTCTTTACATGCCATTAGGTGTGATTCATTTGAGAGGGAAAATTAATCTGGTGATGCAGGAGAGAAAGGGAGCGTTAGCACACTGTGGTTCAAGTAGGTGAGTGAGAATGGATTTGGCAAGCAAAGGTGTTGGTCCTGGAAAGGGACCCAGATGACTTCCCCCCACAAAAATAGGAGGGGAGGCAGAGATTAGCCATAGAAGAAACCCGGGACTTCTGACTGATGTTAAATTTTTTTCTTATATCCAGGTGTGTAGGACTGTAAGGAGGGGGGTTGTTTTGATGGCCCTTCACTGTAGGGTCTCAGGCCTCCATATTTGTGTGTACTTTGTTTCACTATATATGTATATATATGTATCACTACCTTTTGGCTTTCCCTTCAGTTGCAAAGACCTGATCTAGTTACGATTTCCTGAATTGAATTCATGAGAAAACAAATCTTTTTTTTTTAATTCTTTTTTATTCACAATATAGGATTTCTTCTCTCATGTGCAGTCACCATACTTCTTCCCCTCACCAAAGATGCCCACAGTCCTCCATCACACTCCACCCCAGTCTCCTCCCCCCGTCCACCATTCTCTACTCTTCCCTTCCACCCTTCCTGAATGTTTTAGATCTTTCAGGGGTCAGTCTTACAGTTTGTCTTTGCCTGACCCTTTGCTTGGTTTTTCTAGATTCTACATAAAAGCAAAACCATCTGGTATTTATCTTTTCTCCTTCATTTAGAATAATCCCTTCTAGTTCCATGTTGTAGCAAATGACATGAGTTTATCTTTTTGATTGCTGCATAGTATTCCATTGTGTATCCATATCACAGCTTCTTGATCCAGTCATCCTGGTGCATTTAGATTGTTTCCATATCTTGACTATTATAAATAGTGCTGCTATAAACTTAGGAGTGCATGTTTCCTTTCAAATTAGAGTTTTTGTGCTCTTTGGATAGATAACCTAGGAGTGTAATCACTGGGTCATATGGTAGTTCCATTTTTAGTCTTTTGAGAATCTGTACACTTCTTTCCATAGGAACTGGGCCCTTCTACATTCCCACCAACAGTGTAATGGGATTCATTTTCCTCTCTTCTGTCACCAGCACTTTGTTGTGTTTTTTTTGACATGGACCATTCTCCTGGGCATGAGGTAGTATCTCATTGTGGTTTTGATTTGCATTTCCTTGATGGTAAGTGATGATGCGAATTTTTTCATGTCTATTGGCCGTCACCTATGTCTTCTTTGGAGAAGGGCCTGTTTAGCTCTTCTGCCCATTTTTTGATTGGGTTGTCTGGAGAAAACTAATCTTAAGACCTTTTCCTGTGGTTCAGGAAACAATAACTGACTGACCTTGCAGCTATTGCCCTACTCTGGTTTAGTCTGCTGCAGCCAGAATAGAGTTCTTAGGTCTGAAAGACTGTCTCTTAGAACATCTCCGGACTGGACCAAGGCAGTTCTTAAGAGGGCCTGTGGGGGTGAGGGGGAGGCACAGTGCTTGTATTTTCATTCATCAAGCTTGAACTGTTTGTAAACAGGAGAGAATTGCATATAATTCAGTAAAGTGCACAGGCTTTATTTTATGGACTTTCTAGACTCCTATTTTAACTTTTTGCTTGTTTATTTTTTTCTCCATTCTTTTATCACAAACACTCAGCAAATATTTGTGCTGTGAATTGCCTGAAATAATATATAAGAACTGCCTCTTTTTTACTTAATTACATATCATTTTTATTTTACTTTTGTGTTTTTGGTTTAAAAAGAAAATGGCTATATTTCAGAAAGCTATAATGAAAAAAAATTCAACTTTCGGCAAAACACTGCCAAAGAGATCAGAATTAAAATTCATTTACCTGTCCCAGTTAACTGAAGGGTAGACTTTGAGTTCTGCTGATGGGATTTAAAGTTGTTTTAGAATTTTAAAACTTTATTTAATATAAATATACTGAGAATATTTATATATTTGAGGATATTATTGTTCCCAGAAGCCCAGATGCACAATTGCTACAAATTTAATAAATATCTTGAGATTGGATGCAAATTCATTGAGAAGCAAAATGTTTCCTTAATGCCAACATGTCCCTTGAATGTATTTGGATCCAGATGTTTTGGCCTCATTTGCTGAGTGGATGTAGCATTAGCCTGTCAGTTCCCTGCTGTTTGCCATTATTTAGTATTATTAGAGGCTGTAGGCATGCATACTCATTGGAAAAGTTGAAGAAAGACTTTAAATTGAGAAAGGTGCCATACTGCAGTCCCTGTCCAGAAATTCTGAGGCTAAAAGCAAAAAAAAAAAAAAAAAAAAGAAAGAAACAAAACCACAAAAACAAAGTGACTATATAAATAAAGCATTAGACTACTAATATTAAAAAACAGCTGAGTAGCTGATAGCAGTCCTACTTGTCCCTGGCTTTTGTATTAGCTAACTGTCACTTGAGGTCCTTAAGCACATAATCTTCATTAAGGGCTATTCTTTCCTTCCAGGGAAGCATCCTACGGAACATGGGAACATGTATTATACAATTGGATATGCAAATTCTTTGGCAGTAACAGAGAACATAAATTTTATTTCCTAAGGTAATAGGGACCACACTACTATGGTCATAAATTCATTCTTAGTGCTGTGTTAACCTTGCACCCTTAGATTTAATCTGTAAATTATTATACTAAAGCTAATTTCTACTTTAACAGTAATAGCAGGATATAGTTTTTATGTTGTTTCTTAAAGCTGTTTGGAATTTTCTTTATAATAGGTGTATAAGAGATTTGCTTTTTGTCTAATTGCTGTGTAAACCATAGAATTTTAGCCTCTCCTGTTCTCAGATTAGTAATGTCCTCCATAATTTAATGCTTATTGCTCTGGCCCCATAGAAATGGTTTGTTTGTGTTCATCAGCAAAGACTTGTACTCCCAAGTAACTAACATACAGATCCACTCTCAATCTACTTTTTCCTAGTTTTTAAAATATAAGAATTTAATGGCCAGAATTTTAAGATTTTTATGCCTAGATTCATAAATGAAATGGCAGTCTGTCGTTTTCATTTCTTACTCTATTGGTTTTAGAATTTTAGGATAGTATCTTGAAATGATTTGGTTGTCTTATTTTCATATTAAGCAATTTGAAGAGATCAAGTCTAACTGATCCCTGAAAAGTTTGGTGAAATACATGTGAAACCACCTGGGCTTGTATATATTACAGTTGGATAAAGGGCAAGGAGTTGTGATTCGCCATTTTGTAGTTGCTTGACCTTTGTTTTTTCTTTCTGTTGTTATACCAGAACTTTTAAAAAAAATTATTTTTTCTGAAATTTATGCAACCTAAAAATACTTTTCACTCATTCTTAAATTCACTATGAAATATGTGAACAGGTAAAGTCACATGTTACAGTGCTTTGTATCTGAGGTGACTTAAAAACTTCCTGATTCTGTCACTTCCCTCCGACAGTGGTGCTCTCTTGCATTTGAGGTCCACCATTCCTACCTTTCTAGATATGTTTCAATTGTGTATATATGTATGACTATACCATATTAACAATTATTTGCATTTTCACATATGTTGGCATAAGATTTTTTATAGTGTTCCTTTTTCAATCTCTGCAGCATCTTTAGCTATACTTCCCTTTTGTCTCTCTCATCTCATACACACACAAGACCAACCTTCCCACAACTTTGTATATTTTCTCTTTTTGGCTTTGTCCTTGATCTTCTATATTAACATATTAGCTTTAATTTTTGTTGTTTTCTGATTGGTTTTATTCTTTCCCTTATTTTCTCTCTTGATTCATTTTTTTCCTAATTTCTCGATGTGGTCACCTAGCTCTGTTATAATTCTTTACTAATTTTGGGTTGTTGGAAAAATCATGACATTTTATTCTGTTTTTCAAGCCAAAATGTATCATGACCATTCTGAAAACTCAATATGTACCAATACATACACTAGTATCATAGAGTGGGTATCCCTCCTTTTTGGGCCTCGTGCAGTTATGTATTTTGAATATTAGCCTTGAGTATAAACTTCTCTAAAGTGCCCCCTTAGCAGTAAGTATCTCACTAGCTTTTATGAAATTCAATTTTATACTTAAACTAGCGTATAATTTATATATTTCCTGAAAGTAGCATGTAAGCAGAAATAAAAATAATTGTGCATTTTACTTTATTAGGTGAAAGTAAACTTGTAGTTCATTGTGGAAACTTCTGGCCTTGAATAGAACAAATATAAAATACCTCTGTCATAAATAACAGTAAATTCCAGAAACTCCCAAGGTGTCTATCAGTTTTAATGTGCAGTGTTTTCTCATTTATATTATGAATTCTTCCATGGTTCATATGTTGTTGCATGCATTTTAAAATATCTAAGTGATTGACAACTTTTAAATTATCTTGTTATTGATGCTTGAGTTATATTGTGTTTGAATTAGGTGTGGTTGCAATTATGCTGATTTTTCAGTGTTTGCTGAGACTTGCTATGTGGCCTGTGTGTGGTCTGTTTCTGTAAGTTATTCCATGTTGCTTGTGAAGAATATATTGATAGATTCTATCAGAGACTGAGTCGTGAATCTATTTCATAAACCTATTTGCTGAATTGTTTAAACCTGCTATATGCTTAATAATTTTGTCTGCTGTATCAATTATTAAGAGCAGAGGGTGAAAGCTCCCATTTTGATAGTACAGTTTTCCAGACTTGCAGTTCTGCTGATTTTTACTTTGAGCTTTGAAGCTGCATGGTTAGTTGTATGTAGGTTTAGAATTTTGTCTTTCTGCTAAAGTTTTTAAACATTTTAATATTAGAAAATGCATCTTTGTTTTATTACTGTGTTTTACTTTAATATCTATTTTGCTAGTCCTTTTACTACCAATCATTGAGGGTCCTTATGCTTTGGTAGTTTTTTTTTCCCCCCTTTCAAACAGCACAGTTTTTTAAAGAGCATATTGCATATTGCCACCATCCATCACTCTCCTTTTCATTTGTTTAGTTTATTTACATCTATAATGACTTCTGTTTCTTATTTCTTTCATCTTACATTTTCCTGCTTTTAATTAGTTTTTGTTGCTGTTCTTTCCTTTTTTTATTCCTTTACAGCAATTAAATTAAATTAAATTTTCCTCTCCTAACTTGTTTGGAAATATCTTCTATTACATTGCTTGTATGTGAGATTATACAAATTTAGCTTATTTTAAAAATGATCTTCTCTTCCCAAACAACCTAGTACACTTTAATTCCCTTGTTTGCAGGTTTTTTTGTATTTTAATTTTTTTATTGCCACCAAATGAGACAGTACTCTTGCTGTACAATCAGTATTTATTACAACTTAGTCACATTTTACCTCACTATTCCTTCACGGTCCTCAGACTTTAACATGTAAGATTGTTGCCGCCTTTCTGAAATAACTCCCTTTGGAAGTTTTTTCACATATAAGGATCTGGTGGTAACGAACTTTGTCAAAACACTTCTACAACTATAGAATTTTCTTGTCCTCCAACTTGATCACAGAAGATCAGAAACATCTGGTCACCTACATAACCACGCACCAGCAGGCACCTAGCATCTCAGGGCTCTGAAGAAGCCCACAGGCAGGTGCACTCTGCTGTGTACTTTCTCCAGCTTTCATCCTGGTAAATGTGAGCCCACAGTGTATCTATAAGGACAAAACTCCAGAGAGAAATGTGCTTGTTAATGCCATATGACCCCAGTGTACTGCATAGAAACCTAGAAAATGTGGAATATGTAAAGAAAATGATTCAGATATTGCACTTAAAATTGAGGGAATTCCATGCTTTAATAGACACTGAAATCACAAAGGAAGGCCAAGTGCCTTAGCAATCTCAATAAAAATATGAAGTTCTTTTTACAGGGTAAATTTCGTAATATAAAAAGTTTAATGCCATCTGGAAACTGTAATTTACAAAAGAAGTCCACATAGGCCAAGGATGGCTAACACTGCATACAAGGGGTGTGAGTGCCAAGTAGGGAAGGCGTCTTAGGAGTGGAGAGGTGACCACAGGTGTCCTTACATGGAACATATTTGAAGGATCTTGCACAAATAAGGGCCCAGTTCACAAACCACATGTACAATCATTTTAAATAAAACAACAAAATTATGATGAAAGTTACTGAATTTTCACATTCTGCTTACTTTCAAAGCACACCAGATTATTGCATGGTGTTTTTTCCAACCTGAACTAAAACTGACAGTACTTACAATCCTTGTGGTAGGAGGTGGCGGTACTTGCTCCGGTGATCACCTGCTGACATTCACTGGGATAGCCACCAGCGGGGTGAGGACAGATGCAGCACCTGTCTACTGCTGAGACTCAGCAAGTATCAGTGTGGACCATGAATTGCTTAAAATGGGATGGTGGAGAGAACTATTTCATTTTACTACATACCAGTGTGCATCAAAATGTAAGTTTTAGTAGCTAAACTTGGTATTTTTGTGTTGCTGTTGTGACTTAGTTAAAAGCAGTAAAAGTAGTTGGTTAATTCACTGATGAGAATTAAGATAGAATCTACCACCTTGCAACTAAGGTTTCTGGGAGAGGGAGATTTTATTGCTTGGATTCGTGTCTTTCTGCTGATGTAAAAGAATGGGGCAGGCCATCCAATTTCCTGAGCTGTAAAGGAAATCTATCCAATGTTATCTGCATATTACAAGGAGAAATAGTTCTATAAATTTTACCCACACCCATTGACTCCTTCCAAGTGGGGCAAAGAGCAGGAGTCATTTGCTTCTCTCCAGAGCTCCAGGTTCGCATGCATGCCAATTACTACATCCACAATGTGACACTTTTCTTTCACCTACCAGGAGTCAACAAACTTTTTTCGAAAAGGTCAGATATTAGATAATTCAGGCTTTGTAGGTCAAGAGGCAAAATCAATTATGTAGGGTCTTATATAACTGTTTAAAAATGTATAGTCCATTCTTAGTTCATCACCATAAAAAAAAACAGGCCACTGACCAGACTTAGCCTCTGGGTCATAGTTTGTCAACCCCTGATCTACACCAAAAAATCTGTGAGTTATACCATTTAATATCATTGTAAGTGTATACTTTTTGCACTGTAGCCTGAAAAATCTAATTTAATATTCATTTCACTTGTATAGAAAACACCAAGAATGACATAAAGAAGGGGTGATACTACAGTGATTTTTAAGTTGGTCCGATTATTTCAATATCCTTGTTTCCCCTTATTGAAGCTTGTATCTAGGCCCCTCTCCCCCCTAAAAAAAATCACATTTGGCTTTTCAACATGAAACCTAAAACAACAGTGTACTGAGGACTAATACCAGGTTCGCTTCCACAAGTCCTCCTCGCTGGCTTGGCGACCATGGGACGCATCTGGGTGTGGAAAGGGATGTGCTAGAGGTGGGCATGTGGCCTTCCCCTGTCCTCACGGATGGAGCAGACCCAGGCCTTTCCTCCAGGGCTCCTTGGCACTTGGGAAAGAGGCTGAGAAAGGAACAGCCTAACTATCTACATATGGACTCAGAGATTTACTTTGAGGTTTATTTTTTGTAGTTGAGGACCTGATTCTGTTATGTAAATGCACAGTGCTATAACTTGGCTTCATTTGCTACACTGGTACTTTCATTACCATTTTTTTCCCTATTGACATAAAGACAACCTCAGAGTTGCTTGCTGCTTTCATAAAATATTTCTTTTCTGATGTTGGGATCAGGGTTAGACTGGGACATCCTTATTATTTGCTTTCATCAACATGGCTGTTGAGGTAAACTCAAAAGTCTCTATGACATAGCTTAAGAGAATATCACAAATTGGATAAATATCCTTTTCTCTTCAGAGTACACCAAGAAACAGGGCAAGTGGTCATTCTGTGAGATCCTATTCAAGGTTAAAAGCTCTGACTGGGCATCTTGATGTCAGTGTCCCTTTTGCCAGCCCCTCATGTCCAGTCTACATGTTGCTGGTATCCTGGGCCATACACCCTCACAGTCAGGCTGGTAGGATTTTCATTTTAGAATAATTTAAAAGACTTAAATTCTCCAACTTAACTTAGTACTAATATGATTTCTCAGCATTTCATTTCTTTAATAAAATAAATTAATGGTTCCCCTACATAGACTATTCTTTTATCTCCTCCTAGCAGGGGGCATTTCAGTTCACTGTCACAGCTGTGGGGAAGTCTTTAGTTTTCCAGGGAATCTACTGCCCAGCAATGGTCAGATGTCTGTCCCAGCAGAGACCCCTGCTTCTCGGACTGTAAACATTAAGCCTTCCATGGCAGGGGAGGACCTTGTCCTTCAGACCACAGCGTGAGTGGCAATTGTCACAGCTAAAGTGACGGTCCATATGCAGCTCACAGGTAGGGTGCCAGGATTAGGGGAATCTGGCAAGAGATTTAGAGAGAAGAGGTTTTAGAGTTCTGGAGTTAGAAAAAGAATAAAATTAAGCAGCTAATAAAGGGAATAGGAGCTGGAAGGCTAGATTTTGGTTAAATCTAGTTAGCCATGGGATGATTTTTTTTTTTTTTTTGCTTATAAAGAAACTGAGTAATTTCAGCCTTTCCCCCAAACTTGATAATTACTTATGGATGACTATTCAAAATTTGACATTTTAAAAAACTTGTTGAGCTTTAAAAATAATAGCTATAAATGCAAAGTACTATTGATAATAAAACCAAGTTGTTTATCCACGTACAAAAAAGGTCAGTAATGTTTTAAAAGCACAAAGTTGCATTTTAAATCACAATTGCATAGTTTTAAAATGCCTGGATAAGAGTTACGTAAGTTTTTTAAGAAAATTCAAGTTTGGTTGACAGTGAGGCCCAAAGGCTATTGGTAGAGCTCAATGGAGCAGAGTTCAGGATGGAAGCACTATTTCAATGTGAATTATTGCATTATTACAGTGATGTTACAATATCATGAAACCAAAATTGCTGTAATTGTAAATCATTTTAAAAATTGCCATTTTTAAAACCATCATTCTGTTTTTTGGCTAAAGTAATGCTTTGATGTAGAATTCTACAGATTTTGTATATCCCACCCCCAACCAGCACCTGAATGCCTTAAAAAAGCTCTTTTGTATTTCTGTGTATAAAAGGTACTGCATATATACCTCTTAGCAAAATATGCGCTCCCTTTCCTCTTCCCACCCCAGAACCATGACCATTTTTTGTACAAAAATCCTGTTGAAAAGTCACATCAAAGATGAGAAGCTGGGAGTTCAAAGGTAAACATTTGGTGAAGTGTGTAGAAAAATTCCATGAGCCTCCTGCACCAACCCCACAGAAGTCCTTGGCTTATGGTGAATCTGGTCTGAGCCACCAGCTCTGTGTGTGTGTGTGTGTGTTTGTGTGTGTGTGCGTGCGCGTGCACACACACGTGCTCACAGCTGCTGGAAAGCACCCCATGGTGAGGTGGCTGGTGGCTATGTGGAGTGACCGCACTCAGATGAGGGAGTAGGCCCATGTGAATGCAGAGACCTTCTCTATGGATTACTGTAGTGAGTCAGAGAGTATAAAAGATGCTTTAGCATTTGGAGGAAGGGAAAAATCTTCCTGGGGACAGAAACTTGTATCCATTTCCAGAAGGAAGTCTCAGAGGGCGTGTGGGAGCTGTAGCAGGAGGGCCAGCGGGCAGTGGCAGCGTGCTCAGTGTGGTGGTCTCCGTGCGCCAGTGTCCGTTGGGAGGGGCTTTTTGTGATGTTTCTCCATGTTGCTGCAAAGATAGCTCCTTAAGTTCAAGCTTGTCTACTCCTTCCTCCTTCTTGTTGTGCCGAGGTGACAAATTTAATAGACTGAGGACATCTCTTTTGGACGTCATTGTTCCAGGTGTTCCACGGAATATTTTCATTGGTCCTGTGGAATGCTGGGGTGTGCTCTGCCAAAACATCTTCAGGTTGTGGACTGCCTGCACCTTTTCATCAATGGCTGCCATTTTCAGTTTGTCTATGTCGGGGGCATCAGCTGGACTTGAGCGAGCAGAACCAGCTGAGGAGTAGGAAAGAGCTGGGGATGGTGCACTGCCAGCAGGAGACTGATGGCCTGAGCTTGGGGACATGTTCCTTGGTGACTTGGAAATGTGCGCACTGTAGGGAGAACTGGGATACTTTAGTTTAAAGAGAGGCTGGTCAGTCAGGGAAGTCTGGGAGTCGGAGCTGGGTGACGGCCGGCCAGGGCTGTCTTTGACGGACGCCTCTGAGGTGGTTGGGCTGCTGTATCCTGAGCTCACCTTGGGTAGGGATGAACTTCTGGCCGGGGGCTTTGGTTTAACAGTGACTGGCGATGGCTGGCTCTTCGGATGGGAAAGGGCAGGCCTACTGAATGCACTTGTTTCGGATGCTCTGAAGACGGCAGCACTGTTTGGCACAGAAATGCCTTCTTCTGGGTTATTACTCTTGGTGGTTTGACTGCCACCCCTCTGAAGGCGCTCCACAGCAATGAGATGACTCTGTGTCTCTTCTAGAATTTTCTGGGCCAACTCTTGCGGGTCAAGTTTTGGGTTGCTTTCTTCTTGTGACTTCACGGTACTGTCTGTTTCTGTGCTAGACTGGTCTGATTCTCCTGTATCTGAACTTGCTAGTTTTCCCACCTTTTGGAAAGGTGAGTTTGGGCTGGGGATCAGAGTCATTTTAACTGGGGAATTGGGAGTGCTTATGCTCCCCTTGGAGCTCACTGACACTTTCACACCTCCAGCTGCCCCAACCCGGGACTGTCTATGATCTGGTGAGAAACGCATCTTCCTGTTGTCTTGGTAGGCTGCCAAAGGCTCAGTGCTGATGATGGAAAACCCTTCATATTCTTCTTCATCTTTGCTGCCTGCAGGGCGGGTCTGGGGGGACAACTGGCTTCTTGGCAAGGTGGATCTCTGTGGGTAAGCATTCTTGGACCTGTCATAGTCCTGACGTCCTCGGGGGCCCCCACCTTCCGACCCACCTTCGGACTTGGAGACAAAGCTCATTGAGGAGGCGATGGAGCTCAGGCTATACACAGAGATGGCATCAGAGGCAATGCTGTCGGCGCCCGTGGGAGAGAAGGGTGGGTGCTGGTAGCCCAAGGGCAGGGCATTGGAGACAGACTGGGCTGATGCCAGAGACTCCAGGGAGGATGAGCTGTCAAGGCTGAGGCGCTTAGGCAGCTCGGTGGAATCTAAGACAAGACACAGAGCCCGGGGGGTGGGTGGCAGTTAGACGTCTATGTGGTTTTGATACTTTCTTTGTTAAACACACAAGCATCTTTATATTGCATAGTAGCTAGCAATTAATTATGCACTGCTACTAATACATAACTTGAGTTAATCTCATAATTTTGAAAAACACGGTCCTATAAGAAAAAGTAGTAAATCTTATGGGAACAAAACACCCTGGTAGAGGTGACATCCCCACATACCGCTGACCCCTCAGCATGCCTATCTCTACTCTGTTCCTGTATCACAGGATCCCATACCTACCTCGTGTTTTGACTGGGGCCTCTGGGCAATCTTTGCTGTCCCCTGTCCTAAACCCAGACCTCCATCCCATTTCAGGCACAGGACCAATCATTCCACATTCCAGCAACTGCCTTGCAAGTTTTTTATAGTTGTTCTCGGCATTGCCTCTCCTAACTTCTTAACCCAGTCCACTTAGGCTTTTGTCCTCCTAGTTTTCATAAAGGCCACCAGTGATGTCCACACTGTCAAACCCAGAGTTCACTGCTCAGTTCTGCAGAGTGGACATGCCCTCACCATTCCATCCCAGACCATTCCTCACCTGTGTGATCTTTGAACCTGAATACACATTCATATCTCCATGCTGGCCTCTCCTTGAACTCTAAACTCATATAACCAGCTGCCTGTGTAGGTATCTAATAGGTATTTCAAAATTAAAACTGTCCAAGATGGAATTCAAACCCATTCCTGCCACTTTCAAGGTCTCAGCAAAAGGCAGTCTCATTCTGGCAGCTATTTCAAAAAAAAAAAAAAAACAGGGTATCACCTTTAACCCTCTCTTTCTGATGTATATTCTTCAGCAGATCCTATTGGTTCTGTCTTGACTACCCCGAGACAGCATTTTGTCTTCACACTGCAGCCAGCATGGCACTTTGAGAACATCCAGGCAGGTAGGTGTCCTAGCAGGCCCACCCTGTCACCATGTGCCCTAACCTCTGCTCTACCCTCTCACTTTCTAGTCCCTCAACTCTGCTCTCTGTTCTTCCTAGAACTTGGCAGCATTCTCATCTAATATACTGGGTATATTTTAATGGTCTCCTCTGCAGGGAGTTCTTGTTTGCTGCTCTTGAAAACACACAGACACACACGCACGCACGCATACACGCGCACGCGCTGATTCACATCCCATCCCCCCCCCCCCCCCCCCCCCGCCTCCAAACACAGCTAAGTGTGTTGACATCTGCCCACAGGAGGCGCCCAAGGAGAGCAGCTCTTACCAAAGAGAGCAAGCAGGGACTGAAGTGCAAAGTGCATGGTTCGTCTGTTGGCTTGTTTCCCGGTTTTCAGTATTACTTCTTCCTGACCAACCTCACAGAGATCAAAACCTGGAGGAACAAAAAATATAAACATCTGCTTCCTTAGAAAAGATTTCATATCCTGAAAAATATGAGTTGTTGGTCCCTTATAGTCTCATGGAATCCCAGCAGACCACTCAGAGCAAGCTCCCTGCCGGCTTCCCTGTGTGTGAGCGATAGTCACATGAACAGATGCTGTCCAGCTCCCTGTCCTAACTCCTGCTCAGCCCATCTCTCCATTTGCTGTGTGAGCCCTCACTGCCTGGCTCCCCCCAAGAGTACGAGCTGCTTTCCTGAACTTGAGAGCTGAGTGTCAGAAGTTAGTAAGGCTCATTAACATATTGGTTTTTTCCCATTCTTTCACAGAATAGTCTACTTAAAGAAGACTGTCCAGGACAAAAGCTGGCCAACTCCATTCAGCCCTGAGGCCAGTAGTTAAAGCAGGATGCAGAGAAAGGTGTCTTCTCCAGGTCAAGACAATGTCTTTATGTGGGTCAGCATATGCCACTGATGGCTTTGAAATGTGCTTTCGCCAAACATGGAGAATCTGCCTTCTCAGCCAAGCTTCCCTTCAGGGAATCTACTCTGCCAAAGCCCAAGGGGCTGCTCCCCAAGTTTAACGGTTCTAATGAGACTTAGAGCCGGCACAACAGAAGACATGAGACTCCCGAGCAAGATACTGGTTAATGAGCTGTTGACACAGCCCTTATATGTATTAGGAGACAGTGCAGAGGCGCCAGACACATCCCAGGGAAGAGCGCAGGAGAAAGAAGCCAAACACAGGTGCCTGGGGGCTGCCACACCTACAGATGGACACCACCAGGCAAGAATCTCAGGCTTGCAGTTTTCAGCCCTCAGTCTTCACGTTGCCTCCTCAACAGATCACTGAACTTTGAAACAGTGCAGATGCTGGTGCTGAAGGCCCAGGGGACAGGCACCCATGAGACCAGTCCTTTCCTTCCTCTGCCCCTGCAATCTTCAGATCGCAGGTCTCCTTAAAGCACAGCGCTTCCTCTGCCAGCTGTGCGCTACACAAGGGAGGCTTCGCCAGAGAGGTCTGTCTAGTCCTAGTGTCTGACCAATGTCAGGATCTCTAGCAAATACCATTCACTTGGGAATTAGGTTCATTTGAGGAGCCGCTCAGGCCTCTGGTTGCTAGGGCACATTTTGCTTTCTGAACTTTGAAACATTCCTGTTGCTTTCAGAAGTGACTTTACTTTTAAGAACCCAGTGCTTAAAGGCAAATTAATAAGTAATGTTTGTTAGATACTCCTACTCTTACTAAAATGATTTGATTGTTTCAACAGAACTGAAACCACTAAGTAACCAACAGCCTGTGAATAGCTAAGATGGTGCATGCTTAATGTTGCAGGCCAGACTGGGGTGCTTCTCTGAGCCTTGGGGCGAGCTGGTTCTCTTCAGTTTCAGCCCAAAGGATTTAAAGATTGTAAATATGTGCACACAAATTCGCGCTCTTGAGTATCAGTGCAATTTGGAAAGTACAAAGAAAAGGAACATCCATGAAAATCACCCACAATCTTGACACCAGAGAGTGCCAGTGTTACGCTTTCAGGCTTTCCTTGAAAATAAATGGAGTCAGCCATAAGGAGAGGCAGGCTAGGAAACGTCATCTAAAATACTGGATATCCAGGCTTCACAAGTAGAATTCTTTTTTAAGAACTTCCTGCCAGGTCTGAAGACTACTCCCTGTAAGAGAGAAGCCAGGCCATGTCCGCCTGTAAAGATTACCCATTCCCTCGGGTTAAAAGCCAGAGGTCTTTCCCTTCTCAAGGCCTTCAGGCTCTGCTCCACCCAGCCCCTGTGCATGGGCCTCTCACGCAGGCTCACTGACTGCTGTTCCCTCTGCCTGGATTTTTGTCCTGAAAATATCCACAGGCTCTCTGGGCCTGCCCTTGCTCCCTGTTCATCCTCCTCCAGCCAGTCACTATGAACCTGTCGTTTTGTTTTGTTTTGTTTTTTAATCTATAATTGTGCCCCCTTAGCTTCCAAGGTGTTCCTCTTGGATCAGGTATTTACTAGAATGAAAGGGGAGGGGAGGGCAGAGCTTTTTTGTCCTTTGCTCACTGCTGCATCCTCAGTGCCTGGAACATTTCCTCACATGCATAACAAGTATTCAAAACAAACTTGTGGAGTGAATGACTCCAAGCAGGTCACACGGAGTCTTAAGGAGGGCAGCAGGAAAACAACTCAACAGCTTGTTGTGTTGTTTTAGCAACAGATGCACCTGGTACAAGTAAGTAGCAATTATGTCAGGAGCTTCCCCAGCCACATACAGTGTTGAAAAACAAGTGTTCTGGGTTGAACACAGATCCTGATATCTGAGTTCTAGGTGTCCATGCTCAACTCAAAGGTGGTTTCAGAAAACTTTATTTTGTGGCTTTTTTTTTTTTTTTTTTAAATCATGGCTTGAATCCCAACCATACTGGAACTTGGCATACTCATATTCAGATGATGAGTACAAATGAGAGCGCGGAATTCATGTTATAGAGGAAATGGATTAAATCTAGAGGGCCATTTGAGATTTTTGCTAAAGCGCTAGACACTGAGTTGAACACAGAGCCAAGAAACCAAGACTCTACCAATTTTACCCAACCAGCAGAAAACAGATGTTTTTAAAATTGGAACCATTTCAGTCAAGGACGTTCTTTTCACCTGTTCTGTTTTGCCCTACCTAGAGCTGCCAGGAACTCATGACATCCCGGAAGTCGCCACAGCTGGACACTGATGGAAACCTGAATGGGAGCTGATGCAAAATCCTGCTCCTTCTCACCGGCCTGCAGCTGAACCAGCACCTGGTGGAGCTGAGTAAGAGAGAACAGGTGAGTTCTTGCTCCTTCCCAACATCTTTCCCTCTGACCCACCTCAGATTTATCCCCAAATTATCCTTGTGTTGCCTGTTACCACTGCTACTGCCTTATCACCTGATGTGTGTGCAGCACTTGGAATTCTTTTTACAGGGCCTTCATGCCTGCTGTCCTGTTCTCTCTGTGGGAACCTCATGGGGCAGTGGGTCAAGAGACTAGATGCCGTGTTACAGGTCGTGGGCCATAGTCAGGGTTTTCTGCTTCCAGCCTCCCATCTTTCCTCATGTACAAGAGGGACTTGGGGACTTGAAGCAGGGTAGATGATAGGGCTGGTCACCTTTTTTTATTTAATTGAAGTCATCTTTATGATCTTGAGGTAAATGGACAAAAGGAATCCAGCATTATATCGGTGTCTTGGCACTTGAGGAAGAACCCACTGCTCAAGTGCCCGTGGTAGTTCAGATTTCCTCAGAGTCTGAGAACCCTACTCAGGGGTCTCGCCTGGGTTCAGAATGTCACTTAAAGTCACTTCTGCCCCTGTTGTTCTGGTGGAACTTGAAAGGTCAAATCAAGAACACAAGAAGGCTGGAGCAGGAAAAGGGGAGCCAGAGCAGAGGAAGGGGGCAGACCATCTGCACCGGCAGCACTGGTCACCCCAGCCCAGAGCATGTGTTGGCATGTGCATGCGACTCAGAAGTAGCCTGTGCGCACTGAGCTCAGAGCTGCCAAAGGGAACACGGGTGGGTGGTGGGGCTCACCTGACAACAGTTGCTACTTAAAGTAGTACTCACCATTCCAACCATATTTTTAACAGCCTTCGCCAGCAGATTATAAGAAAAAGAAAGAAAGAGAGAGAGAAGAGAGTTTAGACTCAAGCATAGGTTGTTATGCAACACGAGGTGATCATTGCTTTAGGAAGCGCCATACCAGGCCCGCGGCTCTGACCGGGAGGGGAGAGGAGCAAGAGTCAGCAGGGACACAAGAAAATGAATGACCAGATGCACTTGGGGTGGGGTCAGCGAGGCCCTGCCCTTCTTCATCAGGAGAGGAGCAGGCCAGATTAGGGGAGGGGGGGGGGGGGTCACAGCAGGGCATGTGTGGACCATTCTGTAAAACAAAGTCACTCAGAAAATGTCCTCTGGCCACTTGGGGCAGAAAGCCCAGGACCCTTCTCTGGGGCCCAGTAGTGTCTTAGGTGGAAAGTCCCCAGTATGCATCAAAAGCAAGAAATTAAGCGACTGGCTTGCTAGACTCTCAACCTTGACCTACAGATATTCTAGCCTTTTCCTTTGTAGAGCTTTGGCTTTTATTCCTTCAAATTCAGGGTGTTTTAATATGCAGTGTTCTGGAAGTCTCTTCCTGATTCCTTTCAACAAGCAGCTATAACACACTTACTACAAAAAATGTGGGGAATGCAATGAAGGTCCTGATCACTGATCTGTGTTCTCAGAACACTGTTACTGTGTTCCGACTTCACACTAGAAACAACCCCACATCAGGGGCAGCTCTGGGTACCACTCACATTGTGCATATAGAGGTTAATCCTAGATGGAGGAGATTTCCACACAGAAATATTTCTCCTTAAATCTGCTGATAAATCTGTCAACAATGCATATGATTTTTTTCAAATTATTACACTCCAGGGTGACCAGAGAAATCGAGCTGTGCTCTGTAGGGCTGCTACACCATCCAGAAGCCCACCGCCAAGGCGCGTGGCAGGTCCTCAGTGGCCAGCTGGACCATCAGAAACTCTGAGGGTTGGGAAGGACTACATGATGCTGAGAGTTCAAATTCTCCAAATTAGATCTACACAATCCTAAAAGAAAGCATGTTTTAAAAACTGCTATAAGGTGTCCCTTGTAGTAGTGTTGAATTTATGTTCACTTCAGTGCCTCCATCCTATTACAGGCATAGTGCATACTTAGAGAATAAACAACACTTTTAGGCAGGCTGGTCCTGCACCCACTTGGCTAATCAGCCAAAAAAGTTAGCAGGTGGGGATGACAGGGTGTAGTAGGCCACTGAACGGAGACTTCAGGAAATGCCCTGACACTACAGGTGATAGGGGCCCTTTAAGCGTGCTCTGTAGATCCACAATGCTCCCGGGACTCAATTAAGACAATTCTCTAACTTCTAGCCCTCACCTTTTCCTTGTAATCACAAAAGCTGGAAAAAGCAACGAGACTGATGGCATTACTTGCAGGTTCCTACTTCGTCTTTCCAACTAGGCTCAACCTCAGGCCCGGGCTTAGCTGCCCAGGTTCAGCTGCCCTGATGACTCACCCGGCTGATTAGTTGCTCGCCCGTTTCCGAGGCGGTGATGAGCTTGCAGAGGGCCTGAAGGGCAGGGTTGGGCAAACCTAAACCAGGAAGGAGATAGAGATTATCCATTAGGGCCTCTGCACCCACGGTCTTGCTGCCTTTCCAGGAGAACGCACCCATAATGCTTAGCATTGGTGGCATTTTTCCAAAGCTTGGACAGCCAGACATGTGTGTCCTGGCCTGGCATGGAAAAGGTGAAAGCAGTCTCTAAGAAAGGTAGGTGGAGGCAGGGGCCAGTCCTGACCATGCTGCACATGATCACATTCACAGGACCAGGTCTCGGGCTCAGGCAGCATCACCCTCTCTAGGTGAAGCGCAGAGGGCAGCCCTGCATGTCTGCCTCCTGCTTTTACCTGGGGTTGGCTGCACAGCTCTATCCGATTCGCAGCTGCTGATTACATATTAATGGCAGCTCCTGTTTGTCCAGCTTTTGTGCCACCCCAGAAAAAGGCAGAGACACGGTGGCGCCCTGCTGGGGCAGAGGATGCCTTGCCATTACCAATGCAAAGATCGGGTTAAGGGCACTAGTTTTCCTCCAAACCAGGAGAAGCGGTGGCTGGGGCTCCTGGCCATTTCTCAGGATACTCTCTTGCGCCTTCCTGCCAGTGAGATCCAACATCCCTGTGACTGCAGGGACCGTGGCCACCAATTGCGTTGTCCCTCAGAGTCCCAGCCCTCCCCGAGGCTCACCCAGCAGGGCCTGGATGGTGTTGCTGCACTGTTGGAGCCGGTCGCCTGGGTCGGATGTTGGGAAGAAAACAGCTGCCGGCAGGCCACTGGCTGGGGGGTCTAGCCGGAAGCCCACTGCGGTGAGGAGGGCCTGCCAGCCGGGGATGCCACCCACTTTGTTCTCCACGCTCTGCTGGGACGTGTACATGGCATTTCGCTGTCCATTCTGGATGCGCTGCAGGGACTTCTCCACCTGGAGGGGTAAGGGGTTGAGGTGCTGTTCTGCTCATGGTCCAGCCTGGATTTCTCTCTGAGTGGCTTTGGGGACACAAAGGCCCAGGTG
The DNA here is from genome assembly GCF_964194135.1 of Talpa europaea. Lineage (NCBI taxonomy): Eukaryota > Metazoa > Chordata > Mammalia > Eulipotyphla > Talpidae > Talpa > Talpa europaea. The sequence goes on along the minus strand of NC_140082.1, from coordinate 16,803,324 downwards.
CAGGGCTGCTGCTGCTACTTAGGCCGGGAGACCAAGACACTGGCAGTGGCACTGCTTCTTGCACAGGGAGAAGTTATAGCAAGCACAGACTGTAGTGTGACCTGGAAGAATTCTGTCCTTCCCTCACCCACCTACCACTCCAGGCTCTTCACAGACACTGCAGCGACTTGTCTGAAAACCAATCTCAGGTCAGAGGACTTCCCCAAACCACATGATGGCTCCATCACCAGGAGGAGCCCTCTGGACTTCCAGACCCCACACACCCATCAGTGCCCATCAAAGCCCTGGCTGCCAGTGCCCTTCTTCCCTGTACCTCCAACTGGTTTATCCTTAATCCCCCACAGCACTCTGAACCTGTCCCTGCCCCTCTACCATCAGGCCCCTCCTACCTTCTAGGACCCGAACTGGTGCCTGGCCCTTGCGGGGTGAGTTCACCATAGAACTACTGCAACAACCCCTTCTGGTGAGCATCACACAGTGCCCCACAGCAGGCCTTTCCCCACACTCCTCTCTCTGGAGGGATAGAAGAGTGACCCAAGAGGTCACATGGGGTCTGCCCGAGGCCGCCATGACAGGCAGGAGAAATGAACTCCTGGGCAGGGCGGACACCTAGCCAGAGGGCTGCTGCTGGGTGGGAAGGGCCCTGGAGAGAAACTGGCCAAGAAGAGAAGGAAAACCCTTAAATATGCCCAAGGAGCCTTGAGGCCATTTGGGGCATAGCTGAGGGCCTGGCTTTTGCTGGCCTCAGAAGAGAGCCAAGTGGGCAGAGAGGCAGTTCACTTATCTAAGAAAAGTGAGAGCTGCAGCAAGGAAGATGACTTTGGGGTTACAGGGACCTAAGGAGGCCCTAGTGCTAAGCAACTTAAAGGCTCTGTGCAGTATCCAGATGAGTCAAAATCAAAGACTTGTCTCCACAAGTTCTCCCTGCACGCAAGCACATCTGTTCTGTGGTAAGCAGTGTGAGCCACCTTCTCTGGCCTGAGAATGGGGGAGGTTTGCAGGTTCTGGCATTCTTTCTTATTCATACTCTGATTTCTTTCAGCCCTGAGGAGCCCTTCAGGCAGAAGGGCTCCCTAAACTTCAGAAATATGCACAGCAAACGAATCACCAGGAGTGCACTGAGAGCTGCCACCTCTGGGCCTGACACTGGCATCCAGAGGACATGCCCACTGGGAACCCAACCCCAGCCTTTGAACTGCCTGCTCAAAACAAACCCCAGCCACTTTCCCTGGGCCCGTCCTCCTGAGCACAGAGCCAAGGTGTGCTCGCCTCTGTCCTGCCAGGGCCCATGTGTGGATATTGGCCTTGGGTTTGGAAAGAGCATGGATGTGTCAGGGTCTGCCCACCATAGCAGTGGCCCAGGCTGGGTGGACTGCTCTTTCCGGAACAGACTTCCAAGGAGCTAAAAATTCTAAATTATTTGAAACTGCCTTCCAGGTTATCAAGGTAGAAACCATTTTATATCACCATTTCTTGACTTAGACTTCTGAGTTTAAGGGGAAGGCCTGCTTTATCTGATTAAAAAATATCGTTTCAGCTACTGAGGCCCTACTGTGTGCCAGCTATTCACATTTTCTCTAATGCTCATAACCTTGGAAAGTTCATTTTCTCCCTGTTTCCACGTGAGGAATTGAGACTCAGAGAGCCACATGACGTGCCCAAAGCCACATGGCCTGGAGATGGCTGTGGGGTGGGTGCTGCTTAGGTCATTGTCTTCGGCTGCCCCTCCCCAGAGTCCTGGTGAGGACTGTGCAGCCATCTCATATGGCACCCACCACTCGGACCAACTGATTCAACCGTGGGCCTGTCAACTCGCTCACATCCCCTTTAGCCTAACCCTGTCTTCCGCACTTCCCGTCGTTCTCCTGGCAACTTTCTCTGCAGGAAGCCTGGGCGCTGGGCTTCCTTGACCCCCTTACCAGGTGCAGCAACACTCTCAGGGCATCCCGCGCACGTTCGGGGTGCTGTAAGATCTCTGTGAGGGCCTGGCCGATGAGCGACGAGGGGCTGTTGAGCTTAACATCACTCCCGATGAGCATAAACCCTGTAGAGAGCAAGAGAGGGCACCTCAGACTTCACCTTAGAGGGCCGTTTTTGGCAAAAGGGCAGCCTTTTGTCCCCTCTCTGTGAAGAGTCACTGTTTGTTGCTCAGGAAGGGGGGTGGGGTGCGGTAAGCTGCTCAGCTGCTGCTCTGTGAGCAAGGATGGGAAAAGGCTTGGTGGCCTTAAGACTGATGGCGACTTCCCTGACTTGGTGATTGTCTGCCTGATTTTCTTGAAATTCACTGTCTCTGTCTGGAGGATTCCCGAGGATGGAGGGGCAGGTACATTGCATTCTGACTTGAGGCCACCGGACTAGGGGCAGGAAGGGATAGTCCTCCAGTTATAAGAATTCACAAACTGGGCTGGGCAAGATTCACACCCCCACCCAGGCCCCATCCCTCTCCATCCCATGCCCATGTGGCTCCTTTCCCAGCACCTCCTTCTGTATACAAGGCCCAGGAGGCACACATGAAGTGGCAAGCCACCAAACAACCATAGGGCCACCCTGCCCCCCCAGTAGTGATGTGAAAGAGTTTTCTTGGAGAGTGAAAGAGCCAAGGCTGTATTTAAGGGTAAGATGGCAGCATAAAATCTTTCCACCAGGACAAAGATGTGACTTTCATATTGTCGGTCAATAAAACTAAACACGGACAAAAATATCACCGTGAGCACCATGGGAAGAGAAAGGGGCCTGCAGGAGGGCTCTGTCGGCAAGAAATAGGTCAGATTCCCACAAACCCTGTAGTACTTTGTGGGACCGCGTGGGGCCCTCTGATGGCCGGGAGAGCACGCAAAACAGACGTCGTGTGCTGAGAAGAGTCATGGACGCCTCCAGCACAGCCTCTGATTTCTGCATCTGGGAGCACAAGTGGTTCAGTGTCACAGGCCAAAACCCTCAGTGTCTGCCCTCCTCACGGAATGAGGGGACAGCTGTGAGGGGAGCACTGCAAAAAATACGCCTGTTCCACCCACTGAATGATTTTTTCAACCACAGGAACAGAATAGATTCTACTATGGCTTGTTCTCTTTCATTTTGCTTTGTTTTTGTTTTTATTTTGTTTTGTTTTTGCAGTTTTCTAACTATTTGATAATCAGTGGTTTGTTCTTGTTCACAAGACTAGATTCACCAAACAAGATGTGTACATTGGTTAACGCTGTGTCACAACTAGCTAAGATGGCTCTCGAAAACAGCTTTTTGAAAACTACTACAGTTGTGTTGTGTCTGTGATGCAAACAAGTATTTCCATTTCTCAGCACAGCAAGATCAGACAACTATTGCGTCGTTTTCTGGCTGCTGGGCCTGGGAATGGCGCAGCTCCACTGCAGGGCTGGGAAGGACAGCGGTACTATCAGAACACGTCAGCTGCTTGCTTTTGACAGAAGAGTAAGGTGAGAGTCCTTTTGTTCTCAATTTTTAAATATCTCCCTAGATGGTGTGGGGCTTTTTTTTGCCATTAAACATAATGTGAAAGTTTAAAAAGTGTTTTGGTGTTCTTCTGCCAAGGTTTAAGAGGCTGCGTCACGGGTCTGTACTGCCATTACAGCATTGGTGGGACTTTTCCCCTGCTCTGGTGCACCCTGGGAGCGTAGAGGCCAATTCTAAAGGCCACAGACTGAAGGATCCTGAGCTATGCTGGCAGAATGGCTCCAGCCTGTGTGGGAGGGTCCCTGGGCATGCTGGAGGATGGAGGTCATCACTTGATGCCAAGAGGCAGGGTCCCTCACCCCTTCCCGTGAGCACATTCCCCCTACACGCCCAGATCCCCATGCCCTCTGGCCACCCCGCTCAGAGCATGTACTGCTGGTCTTCCGGAATGTGTGGTGCCACATGCATCATAAGACACTCAGCTCACTCCTCACAGATCCTCTCGAACGTGGACACAGTGGTGTCAGCACTGCTGCCATCATCCCCTGTCACCACTGAGGATGCTGTGCTTCAGAGGGCAGCCTGTCAGGTCACAGCCCGGCCACTGGAGCCAGATCAAACCCCAGTCTAATGGACCAATCGAGGATATTTCTACAATGCTACCCTCTTCTACAGAGGTGGGCTTCTACGTGAGGGCGCCATAAATAGGGCCCTCCAGTGGACACTAACATCGGGAAGACTTACTTTCACACTCTGATGGCAAACTGTTATGCTACTCCTGGTGAAAAAGACTAATTTCAGAGTAGAAGACACAAGGCTCTCAACTTGCTCTTCCTGTGGCTGCTCTTCCCTAACACCCTGCCCTCCCCACCTCCATGAGGGGGCTGTGAGGGCCACTCCCCAAGGCCCACTGATAGAGCAGTAGCTGGGGCCCAGGCTCCTACCTGCCCAGTTGGAGGGGTGCGAGAAGGCCTTGCTGCTCTGCACCACCTTCATGGCCTCCCCCAGGGCAGCGCTGGCTTTCAGGCCATTCAGCAGGGCTGAGTAGAAGGCGTGGAGAAACATCTTGGAAGCAGCCACTGGTACCGGCCACAGAGACACAAGGACACACTGTGCTCCTGCAGCCAGGAAGGCCCGTGTCAATGCGACGACTCCGTCGGCTGTGACTTTGCTGTTAGACTCCTGAGAGGAACCAAGCACCACCAGCTTCACGGGAAGCCGCAAGTCCAGGACATCGGCCGCTGTGAGCAGCAGCTCCTGCAGTGGTGGGCAGTCGGAAATGCTCTCCCCGTCACTGGCATCATCCTGCACCCGCAGGGACTCTGGGATTGTGTAGGGGTGGCCAAAAGAGCTCTTGCTGCCAGCTGGGTTGCCATCCATGCTGGGCGTGAGGACCAAGGCTGACAGTTTCCAAGAGATGTGGGTAGCAAAGTGAACACACTCAGCCTGGGTCAGGGCGCTCATGACCCTCTCTTTGGTGGCCACACTGCCTACCAGGGGCTGGCAGCCCAGCAGCTCTGATACCATGTAGGCTTCCTCCTCGGCTGATGGCATCGGCCCCCACAGCCACCTGTCCATCACTGCTGACGGGAGCTTGGGATTGCCGATGACAGCTGCCATGGATGTAGAGCTGGAGTACATGGACACATTCTTCCTCAGAAGAGACTAGAAGGGGCGAACGGACAAGCAGACCACCAGTCAGACGTGAACAAGCCACCCAGCAGTGGTTCTCAGAAGCATAAGGATGGCCCATGCTCTGGTCAGGGTTGGGTCTAGCTTGGCTCTAGTTCTCCCAGTAACCTCGTTCACGCTAATTTTCAACACCCTGTGACACAAGTGGACCTCTTACTAAGAACTTGCTGCAACAGGCTCTTGAAGATAATCAGGACTGGATGGTAGGAAGGTCCCTTCCTGTTTGTCAAGCCCCGGGAAGGTTGGAGTAGAAGGCAAGAATCTGGTGCTTCCTTCACTTCAAACTGATTCTGTCTCATCAACAAAAATAGTTAAAACAATTGTCCCAAACCCTGGAAGGCAGAAACTGACCCTGCTGAACCAGGCCAAGGTCCATGGGCAAGGGCAGCAGAGCAGGTCCTGTGGGTTCCTGAAGCAGCTGACACTTCCTCCTACATGGAGACCCATCTGACTGAGCCCTGCCTGGGGACTGGAGGGGCTCTGAGGGCAGCTGGCAGTTCGAAGACAGAACAATTAAGTGCAGCTGGGAATGCGCCAGTGCAGGCCAGGGCAGCGAGGTGGTCAGAAGAAAGCCAACTTGTCAGGTCTTGGAGGGCGTCTAGAGAAGGGCAAGAGGATTCAGGGCTGACTCAAAGATTCTCTGACTAGGTGGGAGGGGCTAGCACTAGCTGGGGGTGACAGGTGGCTCTGGAGCACCCTTCGTGCTTAGATATTTCTACCTTCGTGCTTAGATATTTCTTCCCATATAGATTCTTGTTCACTGAGATCCAGGTCCCCTACCTGTGCCCTGAAGGGGGGGCCTTACTTGCTTTCAATTTTTCCACTGACCTGTGGGACTCATTTCTATATGACACTATTCTTATTTGTCTGCCCTTCCACTGCGCAGCACTTGGTAAACTTGAGGGAGAGATGGGGTGGTGTTTAGCAGTGGGGTCATGCGTGACAGGTAACCAGCAACCTCCGGCCTAACCATAGTGCCTACGCGTAGCTCACAACCTTGATGTCACCCATCTTGACTTCCTGAGGTAGCAAAGAACTTCTGAGGGTCAGAAAAGCTGACCTACCTTTGGACAGGTGTACTCTAAAGTCATCCTACCCTGCTGCAAATACAGCATCAACATGTTGAAGGGACCTTAGTGACATAACCATAGAGAAATGCCTTGAGGCGCCTGAGAGCAAGGCCCCCCCATGAGCTGTGCAGCTTACCTTGGACTGCGGACTGAGAGAGCGAATGGAAGGGACGGCGATGAGGGCAAAGCGCTCATAGAGATATTCGTTAGAGGAGCTTCCCTTCAGGAGGGCGAAAGGGATGAGGTAGAGCTCCCCCTCGAGAACCAGGATCAGCTGCCGGTGCCGGCCAACCGGGCCACTGGAGTGCATTAGGCCCTGCAGAGCAAGCAGAGAGAGGCTGACATGGGGCCAATAGGACGGGCCAGTTGAGCAACAGGCTGAGATCAGCATAGGATGAGCCCACAGGCCCCAAAAGTCCACACAAGGAGCGCTGGAGGCGGATTGGAATGCTGCCCTTGAGAGCCTCGCCAAGCAGAGGCTTCCACCTGCCTTCACAGGCCCCAAGGAGAAGGTCAGAGGACAGTCTCTTGGAGTCAGCAGGGCAGGAGACTGGAGTCACCAGTCATGGATGCCCCACAAAGGTATGCCGCACAAAGCGGCTCTGGTCGCTTCACAGGCCGAAGCGGACCCATGTGTTTCTATAGGAGGCAGAGAATTAAGGCAAAGTATAGCGGTCTCAGAAAGAACTCTGCAAGACAGTGTTCCCGAAAGGACCAGGGCAGGGGATGCTGGACTGGCACAGGGACCCTAAGAGTGGTACAGGAATCACCACTCCAAAACTCGACCAGAGGAGAATGTGTTGTCCAGAGGCAAGAAAACCAAACCTGAGGGCAGAAGGTTCTGGAATTGGGATAAGAACCCCTCATGGGGATGGGTTCCAGATTGGAGGATCTTCTGTGACCTCCAGCCTGTGTGATCCTTCTCTGGGGAGAGAATGGCCCTTGGCCCCCAGTTCTGGTGGTGCTGTCTCCTCTCCCCCGGGATTGTCGGGGGATCTAACACTGATGTGACACCCACACTCCTGAAAGGCCTGGCGCAAGGACCTGAGGAGAGACACACGCAGATCCACAGCAGGCAAACCCCGCCTCGGTCCCGTTCTTTACGGAAGCATTTCTTCCAAAAGAATTGCAGGCAACTATTAATCGGAGATGCTCTGCAGGGGAGGGGGAGGGGGAGGGATCTAGCAGGGGAGGGAAGAGCACAAAGGATTGTGGTGACGGGTGGACTGGTGGTGGGAATTTTACGGGGACGATACCTGAGAGGAGAAAGCATACATTGCACAAAAGCAAGAATGATGTTATATATGTATATATGACCAAGGCCGTATGAATCTTGATAAAATAAGTAGGCAAGGATTATGGACACTGGATTAGACACAAGCTGGATGTGAATGAAGACAAGAAGCAGAAGTGGCTGGTCCATGAGAAGATGATGCCCTGAGCCACATGGCTGGCCCTAGCCGGCCAGACCCTAGCTGCCCGGACCCCAGCCGCCTGGACCCCAGCTGTCCAGAGCCCCCCAGGGACGAGGGCCCGGGTCTGACAGGCTGTGCTGTCCCTGCTGCCCACGGCTCTGGCCCAGCACTGCACCTCAGGGGTGGTTCTGGCTCTACAGGAGAGTCACAGTGGGGCTCCCCTCACCTCACCCCTGTCTACAGAAAGTGGCGCACCCTCCAGGGAGCAAATGTGTGCGCCTAATCCATCTGACGTTCTGCTGTGGGCGCTTGGCTGAGGGTGGCAGACGCTACTAAGCTAACCCAAAGTGACATGTGCCTGGCAGCATGTTCAGTCTGTTCAAACCCCCTGTGGCTTTTTTTTTTCCATTTTGAAATTCTTGCTGCATCTAAAGAAAGCAGAAATGAAAATTATTAGGCCAATTTGCTGCTTGTTTGTTTTAAGAGCTATTTTCCACGTAAGTTTAAAGAGCTGCTGTACAACCCAGCGAAGAAGAAGGGGGTGTCACTGCCATCTCAGTGCTGTCCAGAAGCCGTGGGTTAGCAAGGGGACTAGGGCGGGTCAGGCACAGCCCTGCCCCGTGCAGCTGCCGGTTCCTGGATCCGTTGTTCCTGCCACAGGCCACACTTGAAGCCCCTCCCTGGCCCACAGGTGGAGGTGGCCTTGAGAGCTCAAGGGCAGCGCTGCGCACTGTTGCAATGTGCCAAAGTGACTGCTGAGCTGGTGGTGCCCCAGCCTTGGGGACAGGTGGGCAGCTGTGGCATTGACCACCACTTGGTGCTCAGTGAAAGCCCAGCTGTCCAACATGCAGGCACAGCCCAGTCAGTCTTGTCAGGTGTCACCCCACAGGTCACGACTTCCCCGAGACACAGAGCAGTCCCAGACAAGTCCTGGACAACAGCACTTAGAGTTGTGATCGAAGGAGAGTTAGGAATTGTGAGGCAAGGTAAGAGGCGTGGCATTGAGGATAGACGCCATTTAGAGGAAACGGACCCTGGCGGTGCCTTTGTAGGGCCTTTGCTAACCCTGCCCACAGACCTCTGTATCTGGTCCCAAGCTTAAAGGTTGATGATCTCATGTCCTAAAAGATGGCGTGGGCACCTGCGACAAGTGATTCCCGCCTCTCCATGAGGGGCAGGCATCTCACGTGGCCCCTGCTGTCAGGAGTTACTGTCCTACACGGGGCCTCAGCTTCTCCATCAGCCACTGCAGTGTCCACCACAGCAAAGTCAAACAAGTTTAGGACTCAACCCTGCTTACAAGCTTACAATGCAGACTCAGGACTGTAAAATGTAAAAGGAAGCCACTGAGAGATTTAAATACAACACCATAGAAGCCTAAAATGTCAACCCCAGTTGCCACCCAGGGCATGACCTGGGTCCTTCCCCGGAGACAGCCTGGCACCTGAGTGCTGGGGAAGGCCCAGCCTGGGCAGACAAGCCCCAGGAAGATGGCGAGCAAAGCCTGCAAGGCCTCGGGAAGCACACTAGGACCTGAGCTCAAGCAGGAGAGTGTGGCTCACCGGCGGTGCGGGCCTGCCATGTGTCCTGGAGCTGAGGAGCCTCTGACAAAGCCCTCAGAGGCAGCCGGTACACAGGAGAGGGGGCTGTGCACAGTAATTCAGACAAGGAGGCACACGTCGAGAAGGGGACAAGGACTTGGTGAAGAAGAGTGACAGGAGATTGGAACTCTGGGCTTTGTATCCCAGTTCATCGGTCTGGGGCCTTTTGGCACAGGACCTGTGTCTGGTCCTGAGCCGGCACGTAGCCCAGGCCTGGGCAAGGGCCCCAGATGGGACTCCCATGTGAGCGGTTTGGAGGAGGGGGGCAGCAGTATGGGCTTGTGGGCAAACAGGTCTCACAGCAGACTGACAGTCCAGTGAAAAGGCAGAGGGCAAACTGAACATATTGGGAAGACGCCCTGGAAACTTGTCTTCTGAGGGATGTGTGCGCTGCCCTGACTGAAGGACTGGCTGTGCACCCAATGTGAACTTGAAAACAAAACAAAGTGATGTCTCTATCCACGTTATGTTGGATGGAAAAAGATGATTCCAGAAAATGCAACTGGGCGCCTCGGCACGTCAGTCTAGGAAGGGTATTTGCTGACTTCTCAAGGCCTGGGTCTGAAAGATGAAATGGCTCAATGTCAGTCCTACGTTGACAACTAGCAGAGCCCAACAAATTCCAGCAGAAAATGTGAATTTCTCACCCGTGAATTTTCTAGAAATGAATGTTTTGAAGTAGAACAAGACAGAGGCCAGATGTACTAAAATCTTTCTATTCCCCAGGAAGTTCCCCTTCACTCTTACCAATGGGCTGTGGCCTTGCCCACTGCGGTCAATCCAGGCATTAGCTACCCCGAGAGTTAACTGTTGTCCAGGGCCGGAAAGGGAGAGACCACACATACCACACTGTGAGCTACACTGCAGCTGACCACCAGCCAACCAGTAGTGGGCTGATGTGGCTAACGCCAGACTTTGCAGAGGAAGTTGGTCCTTTAATGGACACTGGCAGGTAGCCATAGGTGGCTGTTAGCAATTTATAGCCTCTCAGTTCAAGGGCCCAGCAACATCTGTTCTGCAACACAGCTGGATTCCTGCAGCCAAGTGAGCACGTGCTGAGCTGTCTCAAGGAGGGCACTGAGGGGCACTGCCAGGGGAAGGTATGTGTGAGAGGACATTCGGGGCACCCAGAAGATGGGCCCACACAGCCTGTGTGCTCTGCTGGCCTCCTGCCCTGCAGGCACCTGCATGCTCTCGCCACTAGTAGCTGATCACCTACTCTCCCACCTGCACTCAGAGGGTGACCCGTTGTTTGCCCAGCTGCTCGACCAGCTCTATCATCCAGTGGGCTGAACCACACTTTCTCCAGTGTTCAAAGCATCTTGGGTACACTCCCTCAGCCTGAGAGGATCATACATCTCATAGTTACTCCTTTACCAGAAACAAGTTATATTAACTGTCTCCTGATTAACCTGCTGTGTGGTTTCTCTCTCCTGACTAGACCCAGACATTCTACTCTAGCTGAGCCTGGAAGAATGGAAAGCCTTGTCCAGGGACCAGGAAGCAAAGGCGCATTTTGCGGAGAGAAGTTTGCCATGGATGTGGGGCCCACCGGCTGAGTTGGAAGCTCTCAGGGATGTGGAATGGCTGGACTGTGGGACACATGGTAAAGGTTGGGATGGGAGTGGTTCTGAGTTCATGGACAAGACACCACCTCCTTACACCTCTTCTTCCAAAGCCACAAGATAGGGCTCATGTCCACTACTTCAGAGGCCTGTGCAACAGGGTCTGTGTAGCAGCCCAAAGGGGCACCATGCCTGGCACATAGTGGACACTCACTACCTATTGGCACTGTTTTAGGTGCTTGAAATAAGTTGAACTCTGGCCCTAGTATTTATTATTCTTTTCTCCGGTACAACTCACGCTGTTTTCCTCTGGCATTTACAAACATTCATGAGGCTAAAACATGCCAATAGCCTGTCTAGCTCCAAATTTAACACAGAAACTAAGAGAAACCAATGTCACCATTGTAACCATCACAGCTATTCACTGAGAGTCTACAACACCTGACATCTACTATCCACTACCACACAGTTACCCTAAAGTCCAGAGCCAGCAGGTGAGCCAACTTCTGAGCCTGCAGGTCTCCCGGGAACTCCTGAATTCTGAATGGTGGTGACTTCTCTTTTGATTTTGGCCAGTGGATCTTCTGTAGATACATTCCATGGTGACCAGGTGTCCTGAGCTGTTCAGAAAATCCACTGTTGCACGTGCTCTGGCTTCTGACTCAAGAACTATGCACTCCATACACATCACCAGGGTTCAAAGGTTCAGCCTACACCCCCACAGTGCACTAGGAGGACATAAAGACCTTTCAGGATTTCACAGCATCACAAGCCAGAGGGATGGACAACCCTGATCACAGTGGGGGAGGGGGAAAAACGCTCCTAGGTCCATGAATTTTTGGTTAGATTAGATATGAAATGAAATGGACTCTACTGTCTACAAGGATTCCAGAGGCAGAGAACGATGGGGAATCCAGATACCTCAGAACCATATTCAGGATTTTTTCTGACTTATATTTTTGAGTGAATTGATCAAACAGGACTTTCTAAGGTAGAAGAACATTGTATGTGATGCTTCTGAGAAATCTTGGCATCAAGGATGACTGTACAGTTTTAGGAAATACCACATACTTGTTGGAAATGACTCAAACTGATGACTAAAATTTACCAATATTGTAACTGTTATATTCTCACTAAAATAGAACTGCAAAAATCCAACTCAGTCCTCTGTATTTTTTGGCCAACCGATGACCCACTCACTGGATTGCCTGAAGAACGGAAGGCTGGGAGAGGTGGGATTTGAGTGCTGGAGAGATAGAAACATTGGCCAGGAAGAGCCAGAGAGGCCTGCGTCCAAGGGGAGCCCCTCTCGGCTGACCTGGCAGGAGTGCCCCTGCTTACCCAGAATGCTGGGGGGAGGGTGAGTCAGCTGCTTGTTGAACATCAGCTAGAATGGACCCCAAAGGCGCTCACGCGACAGCAGTGACGCAGGTGAGTACACTGTTTAGGGTGCTTTCAGCACCGTCTGCAGTGGTAGAGACAATGTGTAAGTAATTGCCTTTACTTTGCCTTTTCCTAATCACTTGTAGACATACTTGCTGTCCTTGGGTGACACCTGTCCTCACTGGAATATTATCATACGATACCTCAATCAGAAATTGTCAGCCTGGCGGGAGGCTGGCACCCCAAGCATGCCCGTCCTAAAAGCCTCATCCTTGACTCCATACTCTGGAGTCTAGATCTGATCATTTCTATGGGCCAACGTTCCCTGGCTATCCCCAAGCCTCTAATCTATTCAGAAAACAGGTACCCGAATGATCTTATTTCCAGCTGCAATTGTTTTAGCATAAGCATTTAGTATAATAAGCAAGGAGCACTTTTACACAACACCAGGGGAGTCCTTCCCTCCCCGGTGCCCCCAACAGTAATTTAGGTCATGACGCCGCCAAAGCTTTCCTCTGGCTGAGCCCTTGACTGTGTCAGATGTTGTCTCATATTCTTACAGATGTCTCAGATGAATTCCCAGAGCGCCGGTGTTTAGCAAGGCAGTTTACCAACCTAACTCACATCGACAGCGAGTTTTAAGTAAGTTTCTGAGGTTCTAAAAGAGATAACCCCACTTAAAGAGGCAGCTTCACTAGTCAGAGCAGAAGTGGACAAGGAGTGCTTTTCTTTCTGAGATCTTTCACTTTGACTGCATGGCCTCGAACCTTGGTTTTTAGGACTGTAAGTCTAGGAAACAGGGCATTCAAACAGATGGAAATAATGACAAGGATGCCAGGGACTATCACTAGAATGAGTACAAACCTCAAAGATCTTGAAAGATCCCCAAATCTGAACCTTTAAAGATGATTTGACCAAATCCTGGGAACACCCTCCTCTGAAGCTGGCTCCTTGATTATGAGAGCTTCTGCCTTTGGATGAAGCCCTGTCTGTAAACGGGGGTCGCGGGGAGAGTGGGGGTAACCTGGGAACTGAGTAAATGAGTAGGGTCACCTCGAGCAGCCCTCGGGGGTCTTGCCGACATGTCTGCTGCGGGCCCTAGACCATGTCTTTGGTGCACGGCTGGCGTCCTTTTCACCACCAGCATCCTAGGGAGGCTCACTGTCCTTCACTCGAGTTTGGTTAAAAATGAATGCCACAGACACGAGGTCCTTTCCACACTGAACACTTGCGTCTTCTCTTTGGTGGCGTTTTCTCCTTTGGGTATCAGACAGGATTTGCCTTAATGTGTGCTGATGGCTCGTGTGCTGATGTAACTGGGTCCTCCTTAGAGATGACTGGACATGCCTGGCCCATCCTGACAGCAAAGGGCAGCGTGGCTTCAGGAAAGAGCCACGGCAGCGTTTCCCTTAAGCCAAATTAAATCAAATACTGTTGCCAGCCTCGGGTAAAACATTTTCTGTTCCACTTTTCATACCAACTGACCTAGTCTATCCGCCACAGGACTGCGGCTAAACAAAGGCAGTTGTTCAAAGAATTATCAGCCCCATGTGAAGAGGCTAATAGCTTTAGTCTTGAAGTGTCAGTGATTCATAAGCTTACGCTTTCAATTCTGATTTGTATTTTCACTGAGAATGTGGAGGGCTGGCAGCTGTCGGCGCCAGGCGCGGTGTCGTGTCGCCCTCTGGTGGCCGCGGAAGCAGGTGGGCGCTTGCTGCGGGAACAGGAGAGTGATGGGGCCTCCTCCACAGAGGCAGCCCGCTGAGGAGCCACGGGACCTCTCAAGCTCCGAGCAGCCCACCTGCTGGCTCTGGCTCTGGCCGGCCCGCCCTACCTTAGCGTGGGCTGTGGCCACCGCCCAGCTTCCCAGCTGCCTCTTCTGAGTTCAGGACAGTGGGAGCCCACCATATGTCAATAAACACTTTTTGAATAAATGCATAAAACTGGGCGGGGATGGAGGAGAATTCTGATTGGATTCTAATTTTGCAATTAGTATTTTTATTGGCACACAACAGATCATTTCAGTTAGCCAAGGAGAAGCTGTTGACCTGGCCATTTACTTAGAGGCCTTTGAAAAGTTTCATTGTGTGTCTCCTTGGAGCAACCAGACTCCTTCAATGTGTTCAAACACCTGAGTCACACACACAAAAAGAAACTTTTAAGTATCAGGAATAAGGATATCTTTTTGAACTAAATGCCTCCCTTCAAGATTAGACTGCACCCCTGAGGGCCTCCCCGGTGGCACAGCGGTTGAGCGCTGGGTTGCGAAGCTGCCTGCAGCCTCTGTAGCGCCGGTTCAATCCCCGGCTGCCGGGCGAGGGTCCCACATGGTGTGCAGACCTCTCCTGCCGCCCGCTGCTCCCCTCAGCAGTGTACTTCGGTCCTTCTGCCTGTTCTGCTTCCCGCTCTGGCTGTGGTGAATTCTCTCACCCTCCCGCGCTTCTGACTGTACCCAGTGCCTGTATAAATAAATAAAATCTTAAAAAAAAAAAAAAAAGATTAGGCTGCACCCCTGAAAGCAAGTGTGTTGGTGGGCGGGGACTGTCATATCTGCACATCTGACAGCTCCTGGCACCACGCTGGGTGAATGGCTGGGGCCACGGATTCAAAGCTCCTTGACAAGCCCAGCCCCTTCTGCTTGAAACTCCCCAGGCGGCACACACAGTGGCCACAGAAAATCCACCAGCTGATTTCTGTCTTGGGTCTTCTGCTTTCTATGCAAGATCAGATCAGAAAGCAAGTGCAGCTTGGGCCCACATGCTACTCCACAGACTTTACTGAGTGCCAACACGCCACCTGCTGGAAACTGGGATGAGTGTGAGGATGAGAAGTTGGGGTGGGCAGCAGGGGCTGGAGAGGCATGCAGAGCAGGGTGAAGTGTGGGTTACCGTGCAGGACATCTGGGCGCACACAGGACACAGCTGGGGGTGGCGGGGAATGAAGGGCTCCAGGGCAGTGGGGAGCACAGGGCAAGGAAGGATTCAAATGGAAAGGTCATTTTGGAACTGGGCCGAGGAGAGGAGCTTGCCAGCTCCAGACACCCCCTCAGCGTGCATGCTGGGCCCGGTGGAGGCTGATGGTCAGTCTTCATCTTTGCTTCTGCTTTCCCGCCCTCCCCACCATCTAATTCCACATCACAGCTCAAGTAATCTGGGGGCCTTCATGCAAAGTGACGGGCGGCCTAAGTGAAAGAATGGAGGGTGCAAACAGCCTTCCTAGGCGCTGGGATGGGTGGGGAGCACAGCTCAGGATGAGAGGAGAGGGCTGGGAGCGAGGCACCAAGATGGGGATGGTTGATGGCAGGAAAGAAAACTTGAAAAATCAGCCCAAGAAAATGGATGTGTACTTCTTCCCGGGGGCAGGGCACACAAACCAGGCCAGGCTATCACAGTACCCGATACTCATCCTCAGAAGGAAAGGACCGCTGAGGGCCTTCCAAGGAAGAAGACTGGGCTGGCCCAGGTACTGACCTGCCTGAGGCCTGGAGTGTAGAAGGCTCGCAGGTGGCGCCTACAACTTGGCTGGAGACAGAAACCTGCACCAGAGCCTCCGCGCCAGGCGCATGCCACTGCCCGTGTGCTTTTCACATCCACGAACCTCACCCCTGCTCTGACCGCACACATTTAGCAGCAGCATCATCATTTTCTAAGGAAGGCACAGGGACTCAAGGAGAGGAAGCAGCGTGGCCACAGCCACCCGCCAGCAAAGGGCAGTGCCAGACTGAGTCCAGCTCTGCCAGCTCCCAAAGGCTGTGCTCCCCACCACGCCAAGTCCACAGGACACCCGCACGTAGTGTAGTCGCCTGGCAAATAAGACACAAGCCAAGACGCAGCCTTGGAAGGCCAGCAGGAAGAGGCCCGGGCATTTCCTGGGGATGAAGGAATCCCGGTCCGTTGGCTGAAGTGGAAGCTGCTCAGGGGTCACTCTAACAAATCTCCTTCCTGGCTGCGGACAAGGAAGGGACGCTCAGGCCAGCAGAGGCAGCTCTGAGGGGCCATCAGTCACGGTCCTCCCCTGCTGAAAGAGGGTCTCCAGGTCCGCTGGAATTTCTAAAAGTCTGCTGTGTCCCTCCAGTTCCTGTGTTGAAGGGCTAACCCTTGCTACTAGACGGGGCCTTTGGGAGGGAAAAGGGTTTAGACGAGGCATGAGGACAGAGTCCCCACAGTGGGATTAGTGCCCTTAAAGGAACAGGAAGAGACCAGGGTTAGGCTGTTTTCTGCCACAGGGGGACACAGCCAGAAGGCGGCTGTCTGCAAGCCAGGGAGAGGGTGCGGACCAAGAAACTGCCTATACGGCACCCTGATCCGGAACTCCCCAAACACATGAGAATCACTGTCGTGTTAAAGTCGCCCAGTTCCTGGTATCTCGTCAGAGCAGCCGAGCTGAGCCGAGCTGATGCACAGTTGTGCACAAACACCATTTGGATTCACAAAGAACCTGAGTCCATCAGCATTTCCCAGCCGGAGAGAGTCACGCCTGAATTAGGAAATGACGTGTAAAGGCCCCGGCACAGAAACCTGTCAGGGCCACTTCCAACCTTCTAGAGGAATTACAAGTCAGGGGCATCTGACATTGGGCGCGTGATGGTCAGTGACGCCTGCCAATGGCAGAGGCAGCAGCAGAGTTCTCACCAGAAAGCACTACCCTCGAATGAGGGGCGGGAAGCGTTCCCAGCAGGTGCAGCACATCCCCTGTGCTGGTGTCTGCTCGGGGCGCACACTGCGTGGTTCCTACTGACAGCTGCTGAGCCCCCCAGAGCGTGATGAGCAGGCCAGGAAGGCAGCACCACTACGTTTTGTACCTGACGTAACAGACCAGATCTACCCAGCTTCTAAGGAGCAGAACTAGGACTTGAACTGTATCTGCTACCTTGAAACGCAAGAACTCACCATTACTCAGCAACCAACCAAGAATGCAGATCCACTTTGGTTTACAAATGCTGACTGAGAAGCTGGACAGAGAAGGCTCATATTCTGAAGACCCTCTGTTCTTTCAGGATCCCATTTCTGTAGCTGAGGGGTACACGTGGGCACTGAGTGGTAAATGATGTGTTCTGAGGCCAAGAAGCCTCGAGGCCCCAGAGGCAACTTACCCCTTCCATGGGCGCTATGAGCAGGTCGTACAGAGCACGGAGCGGGGGCCTGGCAAAGGAGCTCTGCCTCCTGGGAAGAGAGGAGGTCCCGTCCTTGATGGGCGACATGGTGTTGCTCACCAAGCTCGTCATGCTCTGGCAGCTCCTGGGGAAAGAAAGGCCAAGAGATTAGCCAGGGCACACGCAGGGCAGGCGGGGCCTTGGCCCTCACTCCGGAGGGCTCCAGCGACTGGAAAAGGCAGGTCGGAGGCGGCACGGCTGTGCCGAGCCTGGCCTCGCTCCTGGCCGGGCCCCCTTCGCCTCCCCTTCAGGTAATTTTCACAGAACAGTGAGCTCTGACAGAAACCGCAGGGTAAACCAGCTGCACACAACAGCTTACATTTCTATGGAGTTTTTCTGCATAATCAAATGTCCCAAAGTGCTGTTCACAGGATTTAATTACATCCTTATGCGGAGCCATTGTGTAGACAAACGTGAGGACCATTAGAATCAGCAGCAACCATCAAACTGACAGGAGGACAGTACCCCAAAGCCAATTAACCTACGGGGTGGGAGCCCCGACAAGCAAGTGCTATTGGTATTGGCCCTGACCTTGGCTCAGTTCAGCCACTGAACACTCAGCTGAGCCCCAGCATGGCACGAGGCCCTGAGGGCCCAGGGCACAGGGGTGCTGGAGTGGCTGACCAGGCGTCACCTACAGAGGGGTGGACTGCAGGAAGGCACCACGAGGCTTGGCTTTGCCCTTTCTGTCCCAGACTGCAGGCAAGGTTTTGCCAGCAGGGGTGGCAATTTCAACCCCGCGGGCCATACGTTGCACGCTATGAGGACATTTGATGGTTGACTGATACTGAGAAAATGTCTCCTGAGCACAGGCCACCTGCCAGGTGCTGTCATAAGCCCTGAGGACCAACCCAGGACAAATCACACAGGGGAGCGCAAGAGTGGCAGGCAGGAGAGGCGAGTCCATTTCCCACCAGCGACCAGGCCGCCCCCACGAGTCCTCCTGGAACACAGCCTGGCCAGAGCGGCTCAGCACGGCCTCTGGTGACATTCTCTGCTCAACTACTGGACAGGTGGGGGGGTCATTAACCTTGATTTAGAGTCTGTACATAGTTTTGGAGTTTCTTCTGTGCACTCAAGGGCCCATAAGTGCACGGCCCCGGTATACCTCTATACCTGGGGCAGCTCCTCGATTGTTAATTTAGAAAAAAGTAGAAGCCTCCTTTCCCTCCTGCACCAGGCCAGGATCCACGAGCACCAGAAGAAATGATTTGAAAACTATGTCTGTGTTTTCCAGGTATGGCTTCTGCCCCTGGCATCCCCACCCTTTGGGGAGCTTGCAGCAATGTCCCACTTAATCTAAATTCTAAGGTCATGTCAAAGCAAACTGGACACCCTCAGCTCCCCACCCTGATGCCTGCAGAAGAGTGAGCGGAGCCCGAGAGCCTGCTCACTCGGAAAACACGCACAGGGACTGAGGCCCGGCATGTCTTTACCATCAGTCAGTAAAGCACAGACAACCCTCAGCCCTCAGAGGCTCACTCCATTCCACGGACCACACCGCAAAGAGCACTGCTCCCCCGGAGGAACAGCAGGCTGCGCGCCAGAGGAGACGCCCAGGCGTGGCGCCGTGCCCGCCCTCACTGAGTGTGCCCACACTCAGGCCTGTGTGTGCCCGCATCTCAGCAGATGGGACAATGCTGTGGCCACAGAACCTAACGATGACTGCTGGGGTGTTCCACAAGCCCCAAGGCTCTGACCTAAGAAAGCCCCTACTGGTGAAAGGGACCCCAGCTCTAGAGCACCCCCAGGCACCTTGACGGACGGCGGGCTACCAGCCCCAGCCGAAGATGTCCGACTGACCTCTCAACTGAAGCTGGCCAGGGGTCGGGGGGGTGGGGTGCCTTGTGATCTCGGCTGCTCTGCAAGACCAGCCCTGGGGACAAGCAGGAACGTCCTCAAAAAGGATGTTGCTCTGGTCATCCCAAGGAAGGACTTGCCGAGGCGGGAGCGTCCTGTTCAGCAGGCCCGGCTGTTTAAAAAGACGGTACCATCTCCCCGCCAGGCCCTCATCTTCTCCCCGGGTCAGACCCCAGCCCACCTGACTCACTTTCCTTCTCTGTCCACACATCCCCACGCGCACGGCGCCAGGCAGCCCAGGCTGTGCTCCTGTCCACACCTCCCGAGGCTGTCCCTCGGAGTGGCCTTCTGCTCCTCGTCTGCAGTCAGGCTGCCTCACACCCCCGTCAGATGGTGAGCACTCCCTTGGCTGCGCCTGGCCGGCAGAGTCAGAGGCTTGTGCTCAGTGCCCCTTGACCTTTCCTGGTGCCACGCCCTTTCCCCACGGCCTGGCCCTCGGTGAAGCATCTGTCTGGCACATCGTGGGCAGCCACACGTGTGGACCGGTTCCTGGTGCTGGGGCCTTTGAATTTTTCTGGCATTTCATGGGTTCAATTAAAAAAAACCAAAAAAACCAAAAACAACCTGGAACCATAATTTGAGACCAAAGTATATCCATTTAAGACTTTTCTTATCCTGGGCAAGAAGCATTGGTTGCAAGTCTCCCCCCAAGCCCGAGGCAGCAGCATTCCCTGGCATGTCTCACAGGCCTCTTCTCCAGCAGCGCGGCAGGTGGGAGCAACCAGCCACTTTCCCCACGCTGGCAGCCCCCTTATCTCACTCTGCCTCAGCAGGAGCAGCAGCAGCAGCAGCAAGTGGCTGGTCCCTACTGGAGAACTGTCCCCGGAAGGACAAGCCCAAGAACAGAGAATTGGAGGGTGTGAAACCAAGACCAAGAGTGACTGAGGTCCCGTGGGTCTCAAAAGCCCTTTGAGGGGCAGGCGGGGGGGGGGGGGTCTTGGGCTGGGACGCTCCTGGCCGCAGTGAATGGTGGGCCAGCAGTGTTCTTCCCTCCACCATCATGAGCGACCACCACAGCCTCGTGCAGATTGTAGTCAACGAGCTCCCCTTGATGTGTTTCTTCTGTTTTTACTACATCTCCTGTCACCTACTCTAGCTCTTTTATTGGCGTAGATTTGCCTTGCCATCTGTATACAGACATGTTCAGTAATTCAAAACGCCAAGCAGTCAGCTCCTTAGTCACAAGTCTGGGAACGTTTACGGATGACGCAGTGAGCCGCCAGTCTGCCTCTGTCACTCACTGGCTGTGTGGCTCTGGCAAGGCACATCCCATTTTTACTCTCTTTTCCTTGTAAAATGAAGGGGTTGGACTCAAGTCCTTGTTGGCCTCTTCTAGTTCTAAAATGTGAAGTTTCCTTGGCCTCCCTGGTGGCGTAGGGGTTAAGTCTCAGCACTATCACCCTGATAGCCTGAGCTCTCTCCCCGGCCAGGGAGCTACCCACCTGGTGCAGCAGACCTCTCCTGCCGCCCGCTGCTCCCCTCAGCAGTGTACTTCAGTCAGTCTGCCTGTTCTGTTCCCCACTCTGTCTCTGGTGAATCCTCTCACCCCCCGCACCTCTGGCCTGCATCCCAATTCTATGCAAAAAAAATAAATAAATAAATAAAAAGTGAAGTTTCCTTAATCTAGGAAGCATTCTAACTTGCAGTGGCTCTGTCTGCCTCTCTGCTGATCCCTGGGACACAGCCACACATTTCAAAGCTCCACTACCCTCCCTGCATTGGCCACGGTGAGTCACTCAAGTGCCATAACCTGCCTGAGAAGGCTGGCCCTGCTGATGCAGGCCCAGGATCGCTTAGCTACAGCTGAGTGGCAGCGGCCCCTGGGCTGTGAGCCCCAGCCAGCAGGGCTGTCAGTTGCACATCGGGGTGAGGGCTTCTTGGCCCCTCATTGAAGCACACCCACCGCCTCCTGGCACCATCACAAAAGGCCTGTGCATCCAGTCACACTGGAAGAAAGCCCTCATTAGGGCACTGCTTCCATTTCTGTCAGGCCTTTCAGCCTGACTGACTTCGCTCTACCTCAGCTCTCTGGTCTCTGAGATGAGGGGACAGAGCTCTCCACTTCTCAGGATGGGTCCCGGGTCCTGTGATATGGGGGGGCTTGTGAGCTGTGCTAGCCCCTTAGGCCCTTGATGGGCTCGCCACATCCACAGTACTCTCTCAGGTCTGGGGGGTGGGGGGTGCACCTCCCTCGCTGGTGAGGAACCAAAATTCGCGGACAGCAAGAGATCTGTAGACGCAGCCACGAGGCAGGGCCAGGGCTCCCACAGGCAGAGGAGGGCTTTTCACTGTGCCCTATCAGCCCCAGACATAGAGCAGCCAGGCAGCTAGCACTTACCCCCGACCTCTGACCTCTGACCTCCCCGCTTCAGTAGCGGCTGAGCTGACAGGAGGCAGCCTCTCCTCTCCGGGCTGTTCTGCTTCTGGCAGCCTGGCAGGCGGGAAGAGGCCGGTCCTGGGACGCAGGGCGGCGCCAGCACGCGGCCGGCAGGTGGCAGCAGCGCGCTTCCCGCCGGGCCCTGCTTTTCCTGCGGGGACCCCCGGGGCTAATTGACAGCCTGGCTCAGCAGAGAGGATCCTCTTACACCACACTGTCGTTATTAGCTCATTCCTCCGATGATGCTTATTAATGTACTTCTGGAGAAATGCTCATTCTCCCCGCTGCTCAGCGCTCTGTGTGGCGCTGGGAACCGGGAAGGGCCAGGCTGGCGGGGGCGCGGGAGGCCGCGGGCGGGCGCGCACAGGCGGAGCTGCAGACCGCGTGGCCGCGGCGCCACCGACGGCGGAGGACGACAAGCACCCGGCGGCCTGGGCAGTCCTCGCTGCTCATGAATCCCCCTTCGCGGGTGAAGAGATGTGCTGCCCACGCGGGGGGCTCTACTACTGGGAAGGCCTGAGAAAGGCCCCGTGCGCTCGGCGCCCCACACTGCAGATCCAGCCCTGCACTGCAGCCCCATGGTGGGGGGTGGGGGGTTTACCTGCCGGATGCAGGTGTGAATAAGCCCAGGTGAGGGGAGGCAGGGACCACCTGGGGGTGTGAACGGGGATGACTGTCCAAACTGCAGCACTCTGTGGGCACCAATCTCGTTGCCCTGGTTTCCTGTCAAGGCACCGATGAGAGAGCGAGTTCCCTGCGCAGACAGCGCCCCACCCCAACACTTTTTTTTTTCAGCCTTTCACATTCCAAGATGGCACATTAAATGAACCAACTCTGCTTGAGCTAAATAAGCCCGATGCAGGCAGCTCGATGGGAGCAGCCCCTCAGGCTAGTGCCCTGAGTTCTGCAGGGCAGGCTCTTACCTCAGTCCACTTGGTTTTCAAGGGAGTATTTCTCCACAAGTCGGGGCTTAAAGAACCAGACCTCCTCCACATGGTAGTGTCTGGGTGGGGTGAGCAGGTAGAAATAAGGGAGCAAGGGCTAGGCTCTCCTCAGACAAGGCTAAGGAAGGGCTCCCACTCAAGCCTGCAGACCCCAGGGATGGCCAGAGGCCACCTAGCCCTGAGATTCTGTCCCACAACCTTTGCAGCATGAAGGGAGGAACCAGCCACCTTGGGGCAGTCCTGAAGAACAGCGAGGGCTTGGTACAAAAAAGCTGGGTGTGGCTTTCCCCTAGATGCACTGGACCCAGAGGCAGGCAGCCCCACGAAGGGCAGACTCTGGTAAACTGTCCCCGAGACTCCATGGTCACGGGGTGGGGTGGGGGGGCCGAAGACGTCCCTGCAGAGCGCAGGGAACAGCGGGGAAGAGACCCATTTCATGAAAACCAACAGCGCAACCTGACTGGGGGTAAAACTAGCCTTGCCAGGGCTTACACTTCAACATGCTAAAGAAAATGTTGGGGCCTCCCCTCACGCCATGGGTGCTCCCTGAGCCCTCCAGGGCGGCTGGGCCAGGATGACTGCAGAGAGACGGTAGTGCATGGGGAGATGTGGCCCTGGTCCTCCTGGAGTTCACAATCTTGAGTATCAAGCAAGAGCTGAGAGCCACGGCGTGTGCACGTGCATGTGTGCCTATGTGTGCGTGCGCAGTGGTCTCAGAGCTGGCACGTAGGCCAGTTCCCTGGAGTGTCTCCTCTTTTCCCACCTCCTTCCTCCTACGGCTTTCAGGTCCTTGCAGACTAACTGGAAACAGGGATGGAGTGAGCTGAGCCAGAACAGTTGCTGCGGGACACATCCAGCTCATCCTCCATATCAGACTACTGGAGGGGAGGTCAAAGGAGGGAACTAATCAATATGGGGCACCTTCTGGGGCATACCAGAGCTGGGCTGTGATGTGTGTAGTCATGGAGTTCTCACCGCAGACCAGGTCTCACCTCACACCTGCAGGTCCTGTTGTTCCAGATGAGTACACCAGACACTAGATTAAGCATATCACCTAAGGCCCTGGCGTCAGGCACCGTGCCCCACAGGCAGTCAGGCAGCAGGAAGACTGCATGCTGGGGGGGGCCTCTGTTCTCTGGGCAGCCCGAGACCAAGTGATGCCATAGCTACAGGCCCTGAACCCTCATGGGGAAGGGGTCTTCCCCACCCACCTTCCAGGAGGACCACAGCACAGAGCTCCAGTTTCAGGGGTTGTGTGCAAGCAAGACCTCGCCCTCAGGTTAGGATCGTGCAGGGGAGGAGGAAGGAGGCTGCGTGTGCCATGATGGGGTGCCCATTCTAGGTGTGGCTGCCTTGGCTCGGCCACTCTCACCTCCTTTGCTCAGTCACAAGCGCCTCCCCTTCCCAGGCTGGGAGGCTTCCTGTCTGTGTTCACAGTGGTGAGGGCTGCCTGGCTTAGGCTCCTGCCTCTGCTCCTTAAGGGCCCGGCGAGCCCCTTACCTCTCTCAAGGGGGCCTCCTGCCTCATAGGCCAGGACTGCTCTTGGGAGTGTGCTTGGCAGATGTGGAGGAGAGCTTCTGCCCTGTTGGGATCTGCTGTTTGCAAACCACTTGATTCCTTTCTCTCCAGCCTCAACCCAGCCAGAATATTCCAAAATTCCCTCTGAGACCCTAAACTCTGAACTCTTTTGAGGGATGGGAGCTGACCCTGAACAACACTGGGTTTTCAGGTACCAATGGAAATATTAATTTGCAAATCTATTATATTCAAATAGCCAGAGATGCCCCCGATCTAATTACAATAAAGGATTCGGAGACCATTCAGTGCCTCTCCACCATGAACATCCTCACATGAAGGGCTGACTCTTCTGGGAAATGAATGCTGTCAAGGGCTGCATTTTAAATACTTATTCAATAAGCTGTCGGCACTTTCTGCCTGTTCACCGCCTTAATTACCACGTGTCTGGCTCACTGGGCCAGGCTCCCTCCTACGGAGCAGAGCCGGAGGCTGGGCAGGCTGAGGCCCGAACCTCTGCTCTTTCAGGGTGACGCGGGCTCCTCTCAAGCCTGGGGTCAAGTCTGGGGCTGCATGTGGCTCTTTCCCCTGGTTCTTGGGATCCATCTTCAGAGTGTCTGGGTTTGTGGCTCAAGGCCTACATCAAAGGTGGAGGCACAGGCCTACACAGAGCGAGCAGGGGCCTGCCCTCCCATAGGAGCCACAGCCTCTGCCCTTCAGGGCTCTCAGCCATAGCCAGGTGTGCTCAGCTGTAATGAGCATGTGGCTCCCTGTACAAGCCTAGAGATGATCACCTTGGGACCTGATGCCCAGGACAGCCTGGCATAGCCTTGCTTTACTTGCTGACCCCATGATGCAGGGGTCAGAAGATAGCCCAAGCTGGGCAGTCAGTGGGGGATGGGCTTATTTTTTGCCCAGGGATGGAGAGAAGAAATTACCATGGCAGCAACTTGCGCAACAGCTGCTGTCTATCCAGCACTACAGAAAAACGCCTTTCCAAAGGACCACACACCATAGGCAATTTGTGTGTCCAAGCCTCTTCCAACCCCTGACCTCCTCACCCCAGTGGGTTCTCACTACCTGGCTAATAAAGAATCTCCAGAGCTGTATTTGTCGTGGTTGTCCAAAGATAGTGCACTGGCCCAGTTCAGAGTTCAGTCGTGGACTTCCTGGCACTGTAGGAGTTCAAGCAAACATGGGGTGATCGTGTGGCAGGGGTATTGGGTGAGTGGGAGTCTGAGGGGCTAAAGCAGAAGCTTTGGGTCTGGCAGACCTCGACCCTAATGCCAGTTCTGTCATTGGCTGTGTGACCCTGGCAACTAATTTAACCTCTATGAGCCTCATGTCCTTATCTTTGAAAAGAGTCATAACCCCATTGGCTAAGACAGTCCACATGACGAGCCTGGCACAGCACTGGGCTCTTGGTGAGTGAGCAACAGTCACCCCTGTCATCACGTCACTGTGGTTCATGTCTGCCTCTTCCCCTTCCTCTCCTCCTCCCCTCCCTTTCTTTCTTCCACAAACAAGCAACTATGCACCCCGACTTACACAGGCACCCTGCGTAAACCTTGAGGGGTACAGAGAGAAATGAGATTCAGCCTGGCCTTGGTTGAGGGGGCCTGGATGATGCATAATGAAAATGTGCTTAGTTTTCAGAAAAGGAGAAAACTATTCCAGTGAGGGCAACTATTCCAGACGGGTTCATGAAAGAGGCTATTTGGGAGGACGCCTCGGGGCAAGTCCTCTTGGCCATGTGCCCATGCCCTGAGGTATAAAGGCAGATTCAGGGTCTGTTCAGGTTCAGACGGGGTGGAGTGGGTGGGGGGAGTAGAGAGCGGGGGTGGAGGGCGCAAGAGGAATGACCAGCAGGACTGCACAGGATCCGAACACAAGCTCTGCTGCTTCCGCTTGCAGCCGCTGGGAGCCCCAGGGCCCGTGAGAGATCAGAACCAGGACAAGCACCTGCCAGCAGGTGGGTGGTAACGGACAGTAGCAGACGGCAGGAGTTCCACGAGGGGAGGGGCTGAGCCCAAATCTACACCACCCATTGGGAGACTCCCGCAATGACCTCCCTGAGCATCAGCGGCCCTTCTAGCTCGCTCCTAGGGTAACATTAGGTGGTGATTTCTGGGGGGGGGGGGGGGGGAGTGCTCAAGAAATGGTCACGGCAATGGAAGGAGAGAGGAGACCAGATATGTTACAAGGTTGACCCGAGGGTCTCAGTGGCAAACTGCATTTGGAGTGCGAGGTCACTGGGGTTGGGGGTACCATGAGGGCCAAAGGGATGCAGAAGGCACAGCTTGAGACAAAAAAGCACCTCCCAGACTTCACCTTGCACAGGAAGCAGCCAGGAACTTGGTTCAAACACAGATCAAATGGGTAGGTCTGGGCCTGGGCTGCAAGTTGGGTTGATGATCTCTGTGTGGGCCGCTAGCAGCTCAGAGGCCACCCGTGCCATCTCCAGCAGTGCTAACGGCATGTGTTCTCTGTGTAAACATCCTCCCTTTCTTTTTTTCCCTTTATTTTTGTTTTTTTAATCCATTTATTTTTCATATGTTCTGGTAGCATCTGTATGTTTTGGTAAATTGTATTAAATAAATTCTGGAACAAGAAAGTGAAATATAAACAAGGGATAAGGGAAACATTATTCATAAATTAAATTGTGCCTTAAAATACATTGGCAAGCTTGATACTTAGAAGCAACCTGTGGGGAATCCTCTGCCTCATGAACAAACTTGTCGCTATCCAATGGGCTTGATTTGGGTATTTCTGACTTCACACCTGCACCTCATTTGCATTTGCACTGCCTGGAGAGGCGCACAGACAGTGAGCACCCGAGCCAGCACACAGGGGGCTGGCGGGCCCCTCGAGGCGGTGCCCCCTGAGGGGGCAGCTGGCTGCTCCTCTGACAGATCACGCCAGAACAGAGGCTCCAGCCTGAAGCCTGGACACCACAGGCAGCTTTGGAACAGCTGTTGGCAGGGAAAGTCTGCGCGAAATCACCACCATGAGGGGGTGAGCGATGGGGCGGCTGGCCCAGGTCAGAGTAGAGAGACCCTGCAGTCCTCTTGTCGGGGACAGCAGGAAAGTAGGACAGAGTCCTGCTCTGGAGGCACCTGGCCACCAGCAAAGAGTAGAGGATGGGCCAACAGGACGCCAGCCAGAAGCTGAGTGTGGAAGCTTGGGCTCAAAGCTGGGGCTGCCGCCTTAGCTGATGACCCAATAGGGTCATCACTCTGCATTTGTTGAGTCTCTCGGATGGGACTGGGACGAGCAGAGAGAGGTGATGAGGGGAGGAAGCATGGAGCTGTATGTCTGTATCAGGTTGCAGGGGGAGATCGGATTTGAAAAGTGAATGATTCACCCCACTAAGGGGTGCCACAGAACCTCAGACACAGTAGGGGGGGGAGACAGCAGCTGCTGACAACACAGCAGGCTCTACACACTCGTCATCACACTTATTAGAGCCTCATAACTCTATCGGGGGGGGGGCGTTTTTACTCCCACTTTCCAGATGAAAAATAAATGGCTCAAGGTCACTCACTAATGCAAAGTAGAGACAGGCAGGTTTCAAGTCTGCCTGACCCCGAAGCCCATGGTTCCTCCGCCCGCCTTGTGCCTCACCACAGGACAAAGCCTAGACCCAGGAATGTAGGGGTAGATGGAACCCTTGTCCCTATAGGCCCCCGTCTACAATCTACTCACAGCTGCAGGTTGGAGCCGAAGTGACACGTGTTTATAAAGAACCACAGGCACACGTCCCCGCAGCCGCACACGTCCCTGCAGCCGCACACGTCCCCGCAGCCGCACAAGTGGCAAGAACTCGGAGCATGACACAGGCTTGCCCGGTTTCCAGCCCACTGACTAGACAGACCCTGTGGGGACACTTCTTGCTTTCCAGTCACTGCTCTCCCCACACCTTTAGACATTCAACTTCCCATGCAGTGCACACCGTGGCCCTCCCATCTCCACTGCAGGGCAGGTGTCTTTGCTCAGGGTTTGGAGGGCAGGGTGGGCTCGAGGAGCATGACTCGCTCCCTACTGCCAGCGTGGCAGGCAGGAAGCAGGCAGGGAAAGGCAGACACCCGATACCCTCTTCATGGTTCCCTGGCTCCTGAGAGCCACTGTAGCATTCCCAGACACAGGGATCCTGGGGCCTTGAGGGTTACAGAGAAATCCACCCTGATCTGATCGGGGATGAGGGCACAGCCTGGTGCTGGCTGCACACCCCGTAACTCTGGTTGTGAGTGCTCTGCCCAGCAGGCAGCCTCCTGGATGGGGATTCAGCAAGTGACTGAGCCGTGCAGCCTACGCACCAAGAAAGGCACACGAGTGGGCCGCGCCAGATGCGGGCAGCGGACATCCCCGCGGGCCGCTCTCGCCTGCCATCCCCTCTTTTGTCTCTTCTCTCCAGGCCCACAGTCAGTAAAGGCTGGCCCGGGGATGGTGGCATCTCTCCCCTCGTTCTCAGGTCCCCAGGTCTTTGTGAGTGATTCTATTGGTCTCACTTGCTGGCCCCTCCACTCTGTCTCCCCTTAGGGGCAGATGGGGGATGGCAGGCTAAGGTGCTGGCTGGAGTCACAGGGAGGTAAGGGGGCCACTGTGGCATTTCTCTTGAGAATGGGGACACTTAACACTTCTTCGGCCTTTGTTTCATTTCTTGCCACTAATCTCTAAGCAACCGGAAAGTCCCTCTCCACACCAGTCACTCATACAAACCATAATGTGGAAAAATTCTGACAACAGAAGTCAGAACATTTCTCTGGAATATGGGTCCTAATTGGTCCTGGATGGACACACCTCTCGTGCCAAGGCATGGCCCTGGAATCAGGTGCCCCTGAAAGCCTGTCCCAGCTCCCTCCTCTCTTTATAATAAACGTGACCTACTGATTGCTACCAGGTTCAGGCACACAAACCCCACACAGTACATTCACACATGCACCCCATACACATTCACCACACACACACACACACACACACACTATCTGTGTATTCACACATACATCCACACACTAAGACACCCCCTTCAGTCCTCACATAACTCCCCAAGCCTGAACTTGACATGCAAATGTGTTTTCTGTCAAAGTGCACAGGCAAGAAGAAAAACGTGGTTACAAAGACCCCAAAAGCAAAGGCAGAGCAAAGATTAGTTCCTGGAGTGGCCACAGAGAAAACTCTAAGGCCAAGTTCCACTTGACTTGCATTAGCTGCAACAGCCTCATTGCCAACCAGTCCCCCACATCACCCTAGAACCGCAGGGCCAAGGAACGGGTGAATCGTGTCGCTGGAGGGCCCCACAGAGGGGAGCTGGCTGCTCCTGCGTACACCAGGCCCACACGCATGGCTGCCTCCTCTTCACCAGGGGACCAGCCCTCTGCAAGCCCTAGCCCACAGGAGGAATCTGCGGAAAAAGTCACTGAGCCATTCCTGTCAGTGACAAGGCGGCACCCTTCTAGCCCAGGTCCCAGCCGTGTGTGACTTGATACCTTTCTTTATGTGGTGCCTGAGGTCCTGGGAGTGGGGTCCTGACCTGGTGCACCTGTCTACAGGGAGGTCCTGGCCACCTGATCATCTGCCCTTGGCATTCTCTCGCATGCAGGACATGAGGTGGAACAGAAGAGGAAGGGCCGGTGAGGCCACAACCCAAGAAGACCAATACCAGCAGGCCGCAATGGTCCATACAATTTCCATCCCCTCCAAAGTTCACCCACCCATGCTATCTTAATTAAATTCAGTACTATCCTACCCCTTTATTCAAACAGCAGAAAGTCACTACGAATTGGTACCTCCTAAGTAGTAGGAAGCCTGATATTATTGTTGTTTAATTCCCACATTAAAGGAATCCTGCAAGGTGGTAAGTTTGTCCCCATTTCCACGATGAGGAAACAGAGCTGGCAGTGTGAAATCAACCTCCCAAAGCGTCACAAAAGGTGGCAAGGCCAGAACCTGTGCCCTGAGCTCTGAGTCTGCAATGGTGAATCATCATCACCCACCATCCCACCCTTGCTCCTGTCCCTATGTGAAACTGAAAGCCAGGAGGGACACCTGTGAAGGGGTGAGGCAGATGAATGAATGTGAGGGTGAATCAGCTTTGGCCGCCTTTCAACCAACCTGCCCTTGGCTCCTGTCCCATTCAGCTCACCCCTGGGAAAGTAAACACGTTTGTCACCCTGACAGCACAATAATGAGAGGAAACCAGGGCCCAGAGTAGGACAGACGGGCACACAATGCCCCATCCAGTAGGGCTGCCTGGCAGAGGCTGTATCCACCCAGAACACAGCCACTTTCCTTCTGTGTTCCAGGCTTCACCTGCTGCCCTTTAAAGTCAGGCCCTCAGGTTATGGCAGGGACCTGAGAGAATACAGGATGTCTTTCTGGAAAGACCTGTCCAAGGGTGATTCCCAGGTTATTGCCAGGAAACCAATGACAGCGGGACAGGTGTCCCTCCATCCCAATAGCCTGGTCCTTTTTAACTGGATGTGGCTTAGCTGCCATCTTGAGAAAAACAGGCAGGGCTGGGCTAGTTAGCAATTTCACCTTCAGCTTACCTTAAAGCCACTGAAGTCTTTTTAGTGAAGTAATAGAGAGATCAGGTTCCAGAGCAGAAGGGTGTACCTGTGTCCATCAGCTCTTCCTCTAGCAATGCTGTGTCCCACACTCCCTGAGCCCCCTCAGTCTCAGGCCAGCATTGTCAATACAGGTACATGGTCCACGACTTACCAGCAAAGAGGGCATTGCTCTGCCCGCCTTCTGCCTGGCACTCAGGAGATCAACTCTGAGGCCAGCCCTCCCCTGTATCTCCCATCACAACCAAATGCAGATCATCACATCGTCTGTCACTTGACCAGGAAGTGTTGCTGCAATGCCAAGGCCTGTGGTGAGCATGGGACTGTGGTGGTGTCATGCTCACCTCTGCAAACACAGACATGGGCCAGAAGCCCGGGCAGCAGGTAGGAGCATCAGCCAGAAACTCGCTGTCTGTGCCAAGATGCCCTGCCGGCATTGGGCACGTGAGGCAGAGTCCGCACTCACCTGTTAAAGAGGTTATTGCGGCGAACCATTCGCAGAAAGCCAGTGGGGTCAGTTACTGAGTTCAGCTTATTGTTCATCTCTTCAAACTGCTGATCCATGAGGTCTCCGGCTTCGCTCTCTGTCTCACTGCTGGCACAGGCTCTGCAGAGAAATTGCAAAGAAAGTCAATCAGAGAAAGTGCAGAGTTATGGATGTCAGTGTCAAGGTCCCATGTTCTTCCATGGCCCAATGGACTCCTGGCAAAGTACCTCCTTTAGGTGGTGTCACCCTGTACCTTCCTTGGGTTCCCTGTGGCCCTCTTTTGACCAGTGTTTCTCAAGCTGCACCCTGGTTGGCGGTTTCTGGTTGTCACCCTACTCAGCTGTGAAGGGAGCTGTGCCTGGCCACCGTATCACACTCCCTGCATCTAGGATATGCCCAGCAGGCATTAGGTGCTCAACAACAGTGTGTTGAAGGAACCGTTGCTGTGTCTGGTGAGCTGGCTCAGGTGAGAAGCTGTGTGCAATCCCCCCAGCACGAGCTCCATTCCATGGCATTCCAGAAACAGTAACTAAGCAACTACCATGTGCCAGGCACCATGCTAGGCTTGGAGGCACTCAGCCTAAAAGGGCATTTTCCAAATGAGAAGACAGACACACACAAGTGGACACAATGCCAGGCAGAGCGGGCTCTGTTGAAACATAGGCTTAAGAAATGTTGCTAATTAAAGTCCATTTTCTAAGTTCTGCATGAGCATGTTACATTTTTTCAATTAATAAATTCATGTTTCCCCTATGACAGCCTGTAACAGAACAATTCACAGTGTTAAATAAACAGAAATTCCCAGGAGTGCCTTCATTCATCAGCATCATTGAAATGACAAAAAGCTTCCTAAAGGTAAAGGCTGTGACTGTGGCCCAGTGAGACCAAGACAGGCTCCAAAGGACCGCCGCCCCCCTGCAGTCCTCCTGCCAGACCTCACCACACCTCCCCATCTACCAAGGACACAAAGGCAGACTCTGCATTGAGTCCTCACCTTTGTTTGGCATGATGACTATACTCAGATTTTGTGGAAATACTGAGTGACAGACATCTAGGACACAGATAACTCTCAGTCCTCACCACCATTTGTTTAGTTTCCTGCTGACTAAGGACCAGTGTGGAAGAATGCAGAGAGCTAGGGCACTGGAGGAAGAAGATAATCTCACAGACGCATGAGTCTCTCACACACGGGGAAGATGGATCTGGAAAGGAAGGGACTTTCCCTCAGAGGGAACAAGTCCTGCACATGTTGATTCTGGTTTCAGATAAACATGACCTGCCTCCAATGGCCATGACAAGCCTGTGACATCAGGATTTCATGACAGGAAAAGGCAAGGAACCCTTCACTGAGTTGCCATGGAGCCGAGAGGCAACATGTGAAGCTGCCTGGTAATCTTTGACCACTCTATGTGACCTTCAACCTGGTGTGATGAAAAATTTTATGTATGGAATTGGCTGTCCTCTCCTCCCCATCCCTAGACACTTATTTGGTTAAACATTATTCTGTTAAGTCTGTGAGAGTTTCAGGCTGTAACATTTGAATTGATAGGCTGAGAAAAGCAAACTGTCCTCCCTAATGTGGGTGTGCCTCATTCAACTGAATAGAACAAAAAACATGGAGGAAGGGAGAAGTCCCTCTGTTCTTGAGCTAGGACATCAGTCTTCTGCCTTTAGACTTGGACTTGGACTGCTATTTACCCTATCGGCTCCCTTGTAACTGCATTTCGCTGAATGCAGACTGCAGGACTGCTCATAATCATGTGAGTGAATTTCTTATAATAAATCTGTGTGTGTGTGTGTACTCTACTGGTTCTGCTTCTCTGAAAAACCCGCAGTAATGCACCTGGTAAATGAGCACAGAGTCCCGATTCAACCATGTTTCATGGAGGAGGTCATGCAAATGTCTAGTCACCAGGAATGGTTCCCAGGAGCTGAAGCCCTAGAGAAATGTCAAGAATGTAGCAGTCTCAGGGACAGCACAGAGTGATAATTTCTGCACCAGTTCCCTGTCTTCACCCCAAAACCTCAATGATGACTGATAAAGCCATCACACTGCTTTGCTTCCTGGCCCATACCATCTGGAACTGGCCCTTCATATACAACACAGTGCATGGCACATAGTAGGTATACAGTGAGGAATTGCAGAATAAATGAGTAGATGATGATGTTGGAGAGCATTTCACAGTGTGCAAAATATTGTTATATGAATTTAATTTTATCTATACAAAACCCTAGAGGAGGTTCTTATCAGCTCCATCTTGTATCTTTGGAGTTCAGAGTCGCCAAGGAACTTGGCCAAGCAGCACCAAATTGTAGAGTGAACTGAACCCAGATTGGGTCTTTGGCACTGACTTCCCTATTCCTTTGGGGGTCCAAGCTTCTTACAGACTCCAAGTCTCTCTGCTGGGGTTTGACTAGGGTAGGGAGTGGATGAATATAGGAAGCGAGAGAAACCAGGACATTTCTGAGCATTTAAACAAAACACCATGGCTTTTGTACTACTGGAGAGTAGAGAATGAGGTTTTATTCCTCTTGCCGCCCCATAAGTGTCAGCTGAACAGGGGAGCAGCCAAATGCTTGAAGTGCTCCCTTGGGAGCTAAGGGCCCTTCACAGAGACCCTGGTAAATATCACTCAACAAGCTCCTCTGTCCAGAGACACATTTATCATGTGAATGTGACTGCATGCTTGGAGCTGAGAAATCGGCTTGTCATTCAGTGCTTTGCAAAGGAGAGAAGAATGGGCTGAAAGTGGTATCAGCTTCTATTATCTTGCACTTCTACTTTTGCTGTCAGCTACAGACTAAGCCCTAGAATCTCATGCTTAATGGGGATGTTTCCTATTTTCGGACCCTTCAAAGTATTAACACTTAAGGAAAAACAAAAAGGCGATGTCATAGATAAGGGAATCTCCCATTTAGAAAACAGGTCTCATCTGTATAGCGGGGTTCCCAAGAGTGCCTTTTCACTGAAACAGGGGCAGACAGGGCTACAAAAGGGCAGCAAGGCAGGAGGCTGGATGCAAGGATGGAACAGCCACCCACCTGCCCAGGATCTGAGACAAGAGAGCCACCAAAAAGCCCCAAAAGGCCAAAATGCCAAAAACAGGAACCAAGGGCTATACAAATACATCACCCACACAATAGGGGCCTACGGGCTACTGCCTAACAAAGGCCAGTGCCCGATAAGGTCACTGTCTGTGGTTTCTCACCTGAGCACACAATTGCAAGAGACCTCAGGCTCCACGAACAACAACTAAGAACTAGAGGAAAGACTAATTCCTAGCCCATTTTATGAGACTTGTAATACTCTGATACCAAAAGCAGACCAAGATAACCCTACAGACCAATATTCCACAGACTCATATTCCTATAGACTCATATTCCAAATGAAAGCGGACATAAAAATTATCAACAAAGTATTCCCAAATAGAATTAAATGACATATAAGATGAATTATACACCGCAGTCAGAGGAGGGTAAGATTAGTCCATGAATGTACAGCTTGTTCAATATTTGAAAAGTTTATCAATATAAGTCACAACATTAACAGAAGAAAAAAAACACGTTTATATCAATTGATGCAGAAACATATTCAACAAAATCTAACACCAACTCATGAAAAATGCTTATGAACTAGGAGTAAAAGAGACTTCATCAACCTAATAAAGGGCAGCTACAAGTTTTAAGCTAATATTCATACTTAATGGTGAAAGACTGCTTGTTTTCACCATTAGGTAATTATGTCTGCTCATACCATCCATACTGAACACATCAATGGAAGTCTTAGCCAGTGCAAACAGGCAGAAGGAATTAAAAGGCACAGCAATTGAAAAGGAGAAAAGATATGGTATATTCACAGGAAACATGATTGTCTACATGTAAAATGTCAAAAAATATAAAAGAAGATTCCTAGGATGCTTGAGTGAGTTTCACAAGGTTGCAGGACACAAGATTAACATACCAAAGGTATCCATTTACATATCAATAACAATTATAAAACTGAAAGATTTTAAATGATCCCAATCTGTAAGAGCTCCAAAAATTAAATACTAAGTTATAAACCTAACAAAACATGTACAGAATCTGTATACTGAAAACTACAAAGTACTGATGAAAGAAATCAAAGATTTAAATAAATGGAGAGACATACCATGTTCATGGATTTTTAAGATTCAACATAATAAAGGTATCAATATTTCCCAAATTGATGTATAAGTTTAACATAATTTCAATCTAAAACTCAAGAAATTTTTGTAGCTATAGAGAAGCTAATTCTAAAATTTACATAAAAAGGCAAATAAACTGAAGCAAAACAATTTTGAAGTAGAATAAAGTTGGAGAAATTATTCTGCCAGATGTGAAGACTTAATTATAAAGCTATTGTAACAAAGATAGTGTGGTATTGGTAATGAGATAAACACATACATCAGTGGAACAGAACAGAGTCCAAAAGTAGAACCACCAAAGGTACAAAGATAATTTGAGAAAAGATGTCTTCCAAATGGCTTGGGAACAAGTGAACAATTCACACACAAAAATGAACCTTATAAAATAAGCCTCAGACTGAACCTCAAACTTTATACAAAAATTAATACAAAATGAACATTAGATCTAAATATAAACTGAAAAATTTTTAGAAGAAAATATAGGAGAAAAATTTTGTTGACCTAGGTTAGTGACAGATTTCCTATTTTAGCAAAAGCATGATCTATAAGGAAATAATTGATGTCATAAAATTTTTGAACTTGTGCTCTGTGACATAGTTAAAAGAATAAAAGTACAAGATATACAGTGAGATAAAATATTTGCAAATGACTTCTCTGTCAAAGTACTTATTGCTAGAATACATAAAGAACTTCCAAACTCAACAATAAGAAAATACATGATTCAATTTTAAAAATGTGCAAAAAGGGCCTCCCTTCGTGGTGCAGCAGTTGAGTGCTGGTCTGCGAAGCTGCCCACAGCCTCTGCAGCACCAGTTTGATCCTGGCCCCCCCCGGCGAGGGTCTCACATGGTGCGACAGACCTCTCCTGCAGTGCCCGCTGCTCCCCTCAGCGGTGTATTTCGTCAGTCTGTCTGTTCTGTTCCCCGCTCCGGTGAATTCTCTCACCCTCCCGTGCTTCTGACTGTACCCAGTGCTTGTATAAATAAATAAAAATAAATCTTTAAAAAAATAAAAATGTGAAAAGGCTTTAACAGCCAATTTACCAAAGAGAATATAAGAATGGCAAATAAGCACATGAAGACATATTTAATGTCATTAGGCATTAAAACCACAAGATACCACTATATGTCTATTTGAATGGCTCAAATTTTAGAATGCTGATGATATCAGGTGAGACGGATTTACTAGAACTCTCATATTTTGCTGGCGGGGATGCAAAATAGTAAAGTCATTGTGGAAAATATTTTTCAGTTTCTTATAAAATGAAATTTGTATTTGCCATATGACCCAGAAATAATACTCCTGAGGAAATGAATTTATTTATCCTATTTGACCTAAAGAAATGTAAACTGGGGCCTCCCTGGCAGTACAGGGGTTAAGTCTCAGCACTATAAAGCAATCCACAGCCACTGCAGCACTAGTTCAATCCCCGGCCAGGGAGTTAATCCACATGGTGCAGCAGACCTCTCCTGTCTCCCTTGCTGCTCCCCTCAGCAGCATATTTCAGTAGATCTGCCAGTTCTTCTCCCTGCTGTCTCTGGTAAATTCTCTCCCCTCCCCCCCCCTCCCGCCTCTGGTCTACACCCCAGCTCTTGTGTACATAAACAAATCCTTAAAAAAAAAAAGAAATGTAGGGCCTCCCCGGGTGGCGCAGTTGTTGAGCTCTGGGCTGCGAAGCTGCCCGCAGCCTCTGCAACGCTTGTTCGATCCCCGGCCAACGGTGAGGGTCCCACATGGTGCGACAGACCTCTCCTGCTGCACCTGCTGCTCCCCTCAGCAGTGTATTTCGTCAGTCTACCTGTTCTGTTCCCCACTCTGGCTCTGGTGAATTCTCTCACCCTCCCGCGCTTCTGACTATACCCAGTGCTTGTATAAATAAATAAATAAATATTAAAAAAATAATAATAATAAAAAAAGAAATGTAAACTTACATTCCCATAAAATCTGTCACTGAATGTTTATAGCAGTTCTTAGTCGTAATTGTCCCAAACTAGAAACAACCCTAAGGCCCTCCAGTGAGTGAATGGGCAAGCAACTGAATGTCCATGCTGCATCAACAGTGCATTCCCCTAGGTAATAAAGGAAAATGCACTACTGATACAGTCAATAACATGGATGGTACAAAGCTTTACATTGAGTGAAATAAGCCAGTGTTAAAAGGTTATGTCCTACATGGTTCTATTTATATGACATTTTCAATTAAAAGAGACAGAGAACTGCTCTGTGGTTGCCAGGGGTTAGGGGTAGAGAGGAGTGTAGAGACTTAGGGTCTTTGGCCTTCCTTCCTGTCCTGCCCTCTGTGCCTGCCTAACTCACTCTAGCACCTCTTCCCTGTGGCTCTCTGAGTACAGGATTCCTGCTCAGACTTGGGCTCTTTCTACTCCTGAACTCCTTGAGAGAGGTAGAAGTTTCTGTTCTTGCTCCAGGCCTCTGACTTGAGACTTGCTTACCAGCCAGAGTTCTGGCTGGATTCTTCCTCAGTTCCCTGCATGTGGTGGGTGGGAAGTTGCTGTTTAGATCATCTCAATGAGGGAGAACACAGCAAAAGGTTAAAGTCAGTACAAGCTGCCCTAGTACAAGACATGGGTCCTGTCCTGGTGAGGGACTGAGTGGGGAGCTGATGGGAGGGAGCAGTCTAGAGCTTCTCCATGGTGCCCACCTGCCCTGCTGACATCTGCTCCTGGGACTGTGTAAGGAGCCCAGTCTCTGCCTGCTCTGGGGAATATCAATCATGCTGTTACCAGAGGCAGGCTTCAAAATGCTGTTCATAGGCAGCTTCCCCAGAGAGATGAAAATGGCCCATGAATCAAGCACCACAGAGCCGTGCCAGAGCGCATCCTGCTTTCGGGAACAGGACTTGGCAAGAGGCTCCAGAGAGGATTTTCATTGCAAGCATGGCCTCCTGATCTCTCCAAGTACACACTCTCCGTCATTCCTCTGACAGTTGCAACTGAAGCTCCACACAGCCGCACTTTTATTTATGTCTCAACATCCTTTGCTAACTCATTCTTTCTTCACTCCCCCTCCCCGATCTCTAGGTTTCTTTTGCATCAATAACTAGTTACTTGCCAAAGACCAACCACTTGTAACAGTAAAGCTAGAAATGATGGGTGAGGAGCCCCATCTTCAGTTTTTGGCACATGGGATCATGATATAGCCCCTGCACCACTGGCCCTATGCCTGACAGAGTCAGATCAAGGGCAGTAAATGTCCCTTCTTACAAAGCAAACACCTCTTTACAACTGACGAAACCTGGGGAAGCAGGAGTTAGTTCATTAACTGCTGCTGTGTATAATCATTTTAGGTTTCCTTATCATGAGAAGTCAGATCTGTGCTAGCACTGTGTTAACAGGATTCCAGAGCTGGGGGTAAAGAATGTCTTGGAGACCTGAAAAGATGCACAGATAACAAGTACGAGGGCATTAACTGGACTTTGCAAGGCCAGTCTGATGATAGCTGAAGGAAAAAAAAAATATCTAAGGAACCAGAATGCCAGGTACTAAAAACATGGGACTTAGGGTAGTCAAGATTTCTGAGACCTCTGGAATTTTCCATGTGAATTGCTTGCTAGTTCTTGTCAGTTTTTAGATAGTAATCATAAGTAAATCTTTAAGATGAATAAAACCTAGGGCTTTTTTTTTAAAGATGTATTTTTATTTATTTATGCATACAAGAGCTGGGGTGTAGGCCAGAGGTATGGGGGAGGGGGAAGTGAGAGGATTCACCAGAGACAGAGTGGGGAGCAGAACTACTGAAATACACTGCTGAAGGGAGGGGTGGGCGAGACGGGAGAAGTCTGTTGCGCCATATGGGTTAGCTGCCTTGCCAGGGATTGAACTCAAGTGGCAGTGCCTGGTGATTGCTTGACAGCAATGAGACTTTAACCCCTGAGCCACCAGGGAGGCTCTAGGGCTTACATTTAGAGACAGCAAGGAAAGAGGGAGCTAGCATGAAGTACCCTACTCACATAGAAGAATCCAAGAAACAGGGATGCTGGTGTGAGACTTTTTTTTTTTTTTTAATAGAGGCATGTTTTTTTTTTTAATTTTATTTATTTATTTGTTTGTTTGTTTGTTTTTATTTATACAAGCACTGGGTACAGTCAGAAGCACGGGAGGGTGAGAGAATTCACCAGAGCCAGATTGGGGGGCAGAGCAGCCAGAAGGACCGAAGTACACTGCTGAGGGGAGCAGCGGGCGGCAGGAGAGGTCTGCGCCATGTGGGACCCTCCTCCGGTGGCTGGGGAGCAGCCGGGGATCGAACCGGCGCCGCAGAGGCCGCGGGCAGCTTCGCAACCCAGCGCTCAACCGCTGCGCCACCGGGAAGGCCCTGGTGTGAGACTTTAAACAGGAAAATAGGCTATATCTTCAGCATGGGAGGAAGTGGTGGTGTACTGGACAGCATTAGGGCATCTATCTTGATCGTAAAGAATCTACTAGAAATTGTCTCCATGATCCACAGGGTTACCAGGGAGAGTTCCCAGTACCAAGTTGATACTCACACTGCTGAATGGATCAGAGGTGGAATCTGCCCCAAGCTGGGTCTATTAGATTTCTTTCCTCAACATTCATGCTCTAGAGACTATGTGTGAGCACAGGAAGGGGTTAGGGTGGCCATGTTCCCACTCCGGGACTAGGAACAGAAAGCAGTTTACACCTCCCATTGCAAACTGAAGATCTGTAGTAGTAGGTGCAAAGTGAAACAGCTGAGCAGTAGTGAGAACTGTGCAGCCCAGTTTTTCTCTTCTGTTCCAGACTTGTGCGCAGATTTTATGGGACTCCTCATCTCTAGAACTTTATTATAAACTCTTTTTAAGTTAAGCAGGATTTTGAGAGGATTGTTGTAGGAGGAGAGGAAGAGGAGGGCTGAGAAGTATCCTCAGAGGCCTGTGTGGTCTCACTACACTTAAGTATGTGCCACAGCTGCCTACATTGCTTGGGAACAGTTCAAACCTGTAGGGCGCAGAATAAAAGTTCGCTTGCAAAATGTCTTAAGATGATCATTTGCATTAACAACAAAAAAGCCTCTGCTGAGGCCTCCCTGGTGGCGCAAGGGGTTAAGCACTGCACTGTGAAGCAATCTGCAGCCTCTGCAGCACGATTTCAATCCCCAGTCCGGGAGGTGACCCACATGGTGCAGGAAACCTCTCCTGCCTCGCCTACTGCTCCCCTCAGCAGTGTATTTCAGTCTGCCTGTTCTGTTCCCCGCTCTGTCTCTGGTGAATCCTCTCCCCCCCCATCTCTGGCCTGTACCCCAGCTCTTGTATGCATAAATAATAAATAAATCTTAAAAAAAAAAAAAGCCTCTGCTCTTTGGGATCCAGAACACTAGTGTGATTTTAAGTCCAAAGCATTTTGCAAGTACCCTGCTTTAGTTCATGCCCTGGAATTATCTGTCTGTACTTAGCATTAAGAGGAGGAACATTCTTTTTTTTTTTTTTTAAAACATTTGTCAGCATTTTTTTTTTTTAAAGATTTATTTATACAAGCACTGGGTACAGTCAGAAGCGCGGGAGGGTGAGAGAATTCACCAGAGCCAGAGCAGGGAGCAGAGCAGGCAGAAGGACCGAAGTACACTGCTGAGGGGAGCAGCGGGCGGCAGGAGAGGTCTGCGCGCCATGTGGGACCCTCCTCTGGTGGACGGGGAGCAGCCGGGGATTGAACCGGCGCTGCAGAGGCTGCGGGCAGCTTCGCAACCCAGCCCTCAACCACTGCGCCACCGGGGA
Source organism: Talpa europaea (assembly GCF_964194135.1). Classification (NCBI taxonomy): domain Eukaryota; kingdom Metazoa; phylum Chordata; class Mammalia; order Eulipotyphla; family Talpidae; genus Talpa; species Talpa europaea. Next base: position 16,762,398 of record NC_140082.1, on the reverse strand, counting down.
GGCCCAAGAGGAGGAACATTCTTTATCTCCTTCAATAAACACAGCGATCAAATAAATGAGAAGGTCTCACTTCTATCAGCGCGACAGCCTGTGTGCGTGAAGACAAAGAATGTCATTGATTGGAAGGCTCCACTACTTGGTCTTTCACGTTTGAAACCTTTGCTAAGAAAGTGTTGGCAATGGAATCCTCCTCTTGTGAAGTGACTCTGGAACTCTCCATACTATGGGTTTGGCAACTCTGCCACATCAGTAAAGCCCAATTTCACCCAAATGGATGCTGTGGGCTGTAGTAGGAAGAGCCAAAGCCCAGGGATCTGGAGATACAGGTTTGAATCCAAGCTTTCCTGGTCACTCCTGTGTCACCCAGGCAAATAAAATTCTCTTTTGCTTCCCTTTAGGGAAACAGGGACAGTTAGAGAAGTGATGAAATGACGGAAGCCCAGCACCCAGGAGAACCTGGCAGGCATTCAACGGACAATGATTTCAATTCTGTGAACACACATGTATATTGTATGAGAATGAGACACATACACACCTGGACACCTGCAGGAAAGGAGGTCACCCAACTATACCAAATCATTGCTTTTAGCACCAAATGAGAGCCTAGGTAGATTCCTTTATAACAGGTAGACTGCGAAACCAGAATTATCATCGTGCTGTTATAAGCACTGAGTAGACTGTAACCACAGCAACATTTCGCAGCAGTACATGCTTTCCTGGGTGAACACCCCAAAAGCTAGAAAAAGAATAGTATGGTCACTTGGTCTTGTTTACTTTCTTTTACCTCTAATTGTAAAATGTAATTGCAGTGAATATTTAAATTTGTTCAAAGGTAATCAAATGAAAATGTAAAAGCCCCTCTGTCTTCCTACCAAGATAACACTGCTTCACTGTCAAACTAGAGAAGTCTGTATGATAACTAAGTGCGTGCATGCGTTCGCGCACGTGTGTGTGTGTACCTATATGCACAGGAAACAGAATATCAAAATGAAACCTTTGAATGCTAGCCCCTAAAGGTTCAGGCACTCTGCCTCAACTCTGTATGTACAGGTGAACCTGGACCAGGATTCTAGGGTCCCCGCTTAGACTGTGGGTCAGAGAGGGGCCGCAAATAAAGGAGTGAGCCAGAAAGAGAACTGAGTTCTTTGGAGAGTGCTACCCCAATATAATGAGTCCCCACTGTAGCCTCTGGACCAGGAATGAAGGGACTTCTCCTTCCTCAAGCCTGGTGGGAGGTGTCTCCATGGAGGTACCCCTCAGAAAGCTTAGAAATGGACAGCCTGAGGATGGGAGGGAAACTGGGGGACCACAGTCTGACCCGTGCTGAGTAGAGTCTCACTGTTCCACTCTGGCCCCTGCTCAGCTGATGTTTATTGATTCCCTTTTGGAAATATAGTCATGAAAGTTTTTGGTTTCTGAGTTCACTTGGAGTTTAGAGCTATAATTGCTTTCTGTCATTAAAATTTAGCCACAGGAAGATACTAATTTAAATAAGGAAAATAGATCTTCATCTCGTAAAGACAAGAAGGGCTTAATAATACTATAGCTATTACTCTTACAATAGCTCTGATGGCTAAAATGACCACAAACTATAAAACCTTTATGAGTACAGTATGAAATATTTGTTGTACAAATAATGTGTACAACCAAGGTAAAGCAGTGAAATATCAGTCATCAGCAATCAAGTACATTGACATTCCTGTTCTCTGCTCTTGTTTTACTGGAGTTTGCCAGGGCTAGGGGTACAAGAGTGTTTCCTGTGACGAGGTGATGTCCACAGGAAGGGGAGAGCAGCAGGGCTTGTGTCTGTCCGTCCAGCCAGACCACCTGGAGATGCCAGAGGAGGTGCAACACCAGATGCTCAAAGGTGTTGCTCAAAGGAGGTGCAACACCAGATGCTGCCACACCGCAGAAGCTAGAGGACTAGAGGCCCAGCAAGCTGCAGGGCACCTTCAAAGAGGACCCACGAAAAGCAAGATTTTACTTTAACCACCTTCCAGATCCAAGTTCCCAAAGCCACCTAGCCAGACAAGAATGGTGCTATCTCTTGATGGGTCCTTTCTGCACCCCTTACAGGAGCCTATCCTCACCCCCAGCCAGGCTTCCAGCTGAGTGTTGGCGGGGGGGGGGGTATAGGGGGGAAGTGTAATGCTCTGTCCTTGGCACTGGGATATGCCCTGCTTGCTGCGCAAATCAGCTTCAGGCTAATGGGCAGAATTCAGGTGACCTCTTAATTCACTTGATAAGCAGTGTATCCTCGGCTCAGTTTCTCTTCTGGTCCAGGAAACTATATTTGGCATGGAGGGAAGGAAGCGTCCTTATCCTCTCTTGAATTCTTTCCTACAGTTAGGCTTCCATTCAAAAATGAAGGGTAGAGCTGCTCTGCCCCCTTCCACTCCCCCAAGTGGGCCTTGCGTGCAGAGCCGCCATCCCGGGCAACAGTGCCCGGGGTGGGCAGCCAGAGGGGTGGAGAGATTTGCGTCTACCGAGAGATTATTTTCTCTCTGGGCAAATCCATGAACGTGGGGCTCCTGCTCTGTGAGGAGCAAAGGTAGGGAGGGCGTTGCAATGTCAAAGCACACGGTTCCCAGTAGAGTATATTCATTCACCCAGATATTCCATAGGCCCTGTAAAGGGCAAGATGCTAACAGAGAGCCCACACAGCATAGGAGTCTGTGCCCCAGGCTAGGAGGGAAGCTGAAATGTGGACAGAGGTGACTCCTCCCTATGCCGGGAACTGCAGTGTCTGGTGCAAAAGGACACAGGAGCTGTGGAGCAGGAGAGGTGACTCATAATCAAGGGAAATGCTTGTGTCCTCTCAGAGACAGCAGCACTTGGGAAGAGTCAAGGAAAACTGACCTCAGTTTGGGCCAGGTAGGGGTGAAAGAGTCAGTATTGGGGAGGGGAAAGCAGTGAAAGCAAAAGGACACAGGTGGCATTAAGATAAAATGCACGTTGTCAGAATAATCATCCCCAAACCAATGAGTAGGCACTAACTCACAAGATGCTATCTCCACCCAGAGGACAGTAAAAACAAAGGTCTTCCAGACCAGCCCTGCAGCACTAAGTCCACTTCTCAGGTCTCCTCTCTAACCCCCTACCTGAGACAAGTCTGTTCTCTCCAAACCAGAGCGCTCTCCCTTTTGCAAACACTCCTTGCAGTGAGCCACTTCCCGTTTACATCACCCTGACTGCCCGCACACGTGGGACTCTTGCCTCTCCCTCCAACCAGCCCCACGTCTCCTCCTCTAGCAAGCGTCACCGTCTGCCTCTGCCCAAGAGAGACCTCTTCCTCCTCTGTACACCTCCAAGCAAATTCCTAATTGCCAGATTTGGGAGACTTGCATCCCTCATCTCGCTGGCTTGTCAGATGGCCTGGTGCTGAGGCAGAGGCCCTTCTCGTGTCTCTGTCCTGGAAAGGCCCGGCACAGGGCAGAGTACAGTACAGGCAGCTTCACAGGGACTTCTGAGGTCCTCAGGGGGTTCATCACAGTGCCTGGGAGATGCCCCACAGCAGCAGCAATGCACCGCCAGTGCAGCCTTGATGTAGTTTCACGACGAAATACCCCATCACACAGGGTAAGCTCCAGTCCCCTCCCAATAGAACCAAAGCAGTCATGGGACAAACAAAATATACTCCTTCAAGTAAACAGTGCTTTCACAGCACTGCAAAATGCCTTTATTCCATTTCCCTCCTAGAATTTTGAATGCTCTTCTTGTGGGATGACCAGAAGAAAGGAAATTGTACAAAAAAAGAACATTTTAAAAGCAGGGTTGGGTTTAGGGACCAGAATTATGAAGCACTGGAGGGTGTTGTGCCCTTGGAGCCTGGTCCCAATCCCATGGTATTTGGCAGAACAGGGCTTGGCTGATCCTTTCCTCATCCAGGCTGGGACCATAGAAGGGCTCATGGTGCCTCACTCCACCCTAGGCCATGTGAATGTGTTTGCATGTACACAAAATACATGCAGTGAGTGTGTGAATGTGTGAGAATGGGGGTATCTACAGGATGTGTAGTGAGGGCACAGAGTGTGTGGGTATGTCGCATGCATGTTACTTGAGGGGTGTATGTGTGAAGGGAGTGTGTCATGTCATTTTAGCTATGACAGCTACAGCAAGAGTTGTGAGAGGGATGTGCTGCGTGAGGGTATCTACAGAGCATTCCATCAGGCGAGCAGCTCAGGCACTTCCACTGGGCATCTAAAATCAAGTGCCCATCTTTACCCCTAGAGCTCCCAATTCCAAATTCAAAGGACAATAGAGGCAAGATATGTTACTCATTACGGCTAAAGCCAATAACCAGTGCTAAGTCCTTTCTCACATTAACCTTGTAGCATACTAGGAGGTAGATCTTCATATCTAGAGTTCAGACACTTGTCCAAAGTCATAAGCAACAGAACTGGACCCAGGAGCAAGGTGAGTATGAATTTAGACCCACGCCTTCCTATGTCACCATTCCTGGTTCTAGGGACTCAGAAGCTGCCCTATCCAGGGACATGTTTTCTAAAGGCAATCAGGGACTGAGAAGCTCAAAGTTCATAGAGGTGGTTCCACTACCTTAGCCCTCTCAGCAGGAGCAGCAGCTCCCATGTGCTATACATGCATTTTAATTTGATTCTGTGTTCTTGTGGAAAACAAAGGCTATTATAACTGAAAGCAGTCTTCAAAGATCACCAGGAGACCTATTTTCCCTATTCAATAACAGCCAATAAGGTCTCTGGGAGGAACAAGTGCATGTATGATGTACCCACTCCATATCATTTAAGAGCACTGATACACGGAGGGGTTTGAGCAGCGTGAAGGTACAGCATGGCAGATGGACACACCTTTCACTTACTGTTAAAGAGAGACCTCCCTGAGTCAGTGTTTTAAAAGATTGTTGCTTCTTACAACTGTGATAATAAAAGTTATATTAAGATGTCAAATCACTCCTTAACAAATGAAAAAGTTGAGGGTTTAGGATAATAAGACTATTATAGCAAAACTCCTACTGTGTCTGCTTGTAATGGGAGTCCTGCAGTTAGACCTCCATGGAATGCAGCGAGAACGCCCCTCAGAATTTCTATAAATGCAACCAGCCCTAATATGTCATAATGAAAATGCATATTCTAATACAATGTGATCCCCTTAATGAGGAAAACTGGAAAGGCTGTGTGGTAGCTTTATTTATAATCCTTTAAATCTAGGTAAATTGCATACATTTGAAATTTCTATACAAATAATGTCACCAAGAGCTACCAGCCTGAGTCTATTTGGTCTGGATAACGAGACCACTTAACAGAGGAAGTCAAGATATGAACAAAGGTGAGGCAAAGGCTGTGAGGAGGGGAGATCTTTTTCATATCGGGGTCATATGTAGTCCCTAAAAGCTATAGGTAACTTTTAAAATACTCCCTACACCCTAATTCTTTGTAAGGCCATGCAATGAAAACAGAGAAACAAGAGTCTCAGGAAAGGTGCCTCCCACGCTCAGAGGAACTGTGGAAGTCTGTGATCACCCTCATCTCAGTGATGTGTTTTCAGAGTTCTATTTTTTATTGTTTAAATTGAACTCTGCCTGGACACAGTTCCCTGTTCACTTGCAGTGTCTGTTTCCTGAGGAGATATCCTGGAACACTGGTTTTCTGAAACAAGTCAAAGTAATATGGGATTTTCCTTTGTTAATACTAAGGTCTTTGACCTCCAGGGTAGAACCTGCTCTCATTCATATTTTCTCTCCCCCGTCATCTCTCTCCTCTTTCCCTTTCTTCCTCTCATATTTCCTCTTTCTCTAATTGGATTTTCTAAAAGGATCCATTTCCCCTTTATTCCAGATGCTCTCGATATAGAACTATACAAAAAGCCCCTAACTGGTGTCGTTCTTGTCTTTTTCTGCCACATTAACCCAGTAGGGGGTTTAACAGCTCAAGATTTTGAAAAGCTGTTGTCAAGTGGAGAAAGCCCCCAAATGCAACTTAAATGGTTATTAGCTAGTGGGAAATGTCCCCTGCATTCTAATACCTACATTTAAATAACAATAATAAAGAAAATAATAACAATAAGCATAAATTCCATGCCTTCACAGCCATGATTATACCCTACCACCCATCGCCCACACAGTCCACAGCTAATTTATATAGCTCCTGGGGGTGAGGATGTAGCTTTTGCCTTAGTGGGCACCCCTGATTTTGCAGCCAGCCAGCAGGGGTCGCCCAAGTCATCCAGCAACTAATTTGGAGCTTCCATGACATCGTGGATAATTCCTTTAAACAATCCAAGGCACAGACAAAAGAGCCAAGGGGGTTCCTTGCTCTATTAAAAGCACTGAAACACATGTATGTGCCAAAAGGAAAGGTGCAGAATTAATTGGAAAAGAGATGGAATTTGTATTCCTCAGCTCCTTTGGGGGTTTTATAATTAATAAATATTTGTAGTCTTTGATAAGTATGACATACCATATATGTACTAAACAAAACCAGCTTTTGCAAGCATTAGAATATACTTGTTGTACATTTGTGTTAAACCAAAAGACAGGAAAGTTAAGAATAAGAGAAATGATAATAGTGCCAAACAGTGACCCTTTATTATATGCCAGGTATTTCCCCTATATTATTGCTTTCTTTACAAGGATCCATCAAAATATATATTTTTATTATTCCCACTTTATAGTGTTTTGTTACAAGTCCCCAAAAGCTCTTCAAGATGTAGTCACTTGCCCCAGGAAGCCCAGCCAGATTTATACTCAGTTTCACATCCAACTCTACCCAACTCCCAAACTGCTGTTCTTTCGACAGCCATACAGAATAGACAGCACAATAAACCCTACCTCAGGACAAAAAAACAAGGCCAGCCATTTTAAGAATAATTAATGAACTACAAATTGTGTAAGTAATACAAAAATTTTTTTGAGTTGGCTATGGGACTCTTATGTCTCAAGTGTTTTTATTTCCTTGTGTACATTCAATACTCTGTAAAAGTCTACAGATGTGAAAATTATAGCAAATATGTTCTGCAGTCTTAATTGCTAAACGATTACAAAGTAACTAAACAAGAGGTGGCAGGTTGCCCTGTGGCTTTATTCATCTCTTTCCGGAGAGCAGCAAAATCATAAAGTCTTCTCCGACACAACAGGTTTCTATGGTTACGTGAGATGTAAATATATTATATGTCCTGTGCGACAGGAAAGGACCAGCCAGGCGCTGTGTGCGCAGCAGGCCCCCAGAGGGAGAGCACTCACATGGATGGCACTCCACAGCCAGCTAAATATTTGTTTCTAGGTTTACAACAGGGTAGAAGCAGGAATAAAAGCTGTTGGTGTTAAAGAAACTGTCTACATAGCCCCAGTAAATGTATCGGCATGTCGGTCACAAAGAAAGGGAAAGAGTGAAATGGCTTCTACTGTGTCAGGCTTGAACGCCAGGCCTCGGTGAATCATTCAAGGCAGAGGCTCAATCCATCGTCTCTCTGGATGCAGAACAGCTTATCCTCTCCCACTGGACATCTGCACAGAATCTATGGGAATCCAAAATATTTTGTGGGTGGATTTTTTTTTTTTTTTACTCTTAAAGAAGCATAACTCAATGGTGGCTGCTGAGAAACCAAATAAAAAAATATTTCCATTCAAGATAGGACAGAGTTGCAGTGTTGCTACCTCTGAATCCGGGATTTGCTATGTGAATCACTAGAAGTGACAAATTGCTACAATCATTAAGAGTGAGGATGGTATATAGCAAAATCCAAATTCAAAGAGCAAGGGTAATAATGGATTTCTCCAGAGCTGTTTTGAGTGTAAAAATTGTTAAAAGAAGAAAGAAGAAAGGCTATTACCAGAATGTTAAAAGAAGAAAGGCTATTACCCATTAAGTGGAATCCCTAAAAACACCACATATGGTCTCTCCCTGCTTAACTCCACCATGTCTCACAGATCACCAGTACTCAACTGCACGTCTTCCAGGGGACTTGGAACCCAAGAAAGGAGTCACTGGGGGCAGCTACATTTCTTTTTTCCTTTATGTGATGAGAGAAGTGAATGAGAGTTACTCGGAAAGAAAGAACCAAGATCTTCTGAATAAACAGTTTCACCCAGAGAAAGTACTCACTGGTATCATTAGCAAAAAGTAATGCCTGCTGATGGACACTTTTGCTTTTAAACTTTTTAGAATACATTAAACAATTATTTTAAATGTAAATGCATCCTGATGCATGTTAGCCAAGGGAAGGCTTGAACAAACCCTTTGTACACATACTAGGTAAGGAAAATAGGGGATGATCTGGGTTAGGAAAATAGGATAGGGACCCCTTGAGGGCAAGAAGGGTATCTGGCTCTCCTGGAGAGAAAGGAGGCTGGACTCCTCAGCTGTCTTCCAGGATCCAGAAATGTGACGAAGGCAGGAGTGGAGAGGGAATGATGAGCAGCCCCACAGGAAGGGCTGTAGCGACCCCAGTATGGTCCCATGTGCAGCAAACTGCTTGCTAAAACAAGGCCTCCTAATGAGTAGCTTGGATTGATTTGAAGATATGGAAATATCAGGCTGAGGCTGTGCCAAAGATCCCTCCTGGGTTCTGGGCCATCACAGCTGGCTGCTATCTGCACCAATCACAGTGCAAAACCAATATTTCCGGACTGAAATACAGGGTTCCAAATGTGTCATTTGGATTTCATTTTTAAATCAGGGTTTGAGCCTGTCTTTGGCCTAGATAAAAGAAAAGGGAGGACAGAACCAAAACAAGAATGAGATAAGGGTGTTGCAAAGGACAGAGTAGAGAGGGAATGGTTATGGTTTCCAATTTGTCTACTAGCCATCTTGTCCTCTTCATGTCATGGGATAGTCTTGGTGAACAGCCAACACCCCACAGTGCGCTCCCCTGCAGCACGTATCTACAGCCATCTCCACTCCCCAGCTCATGTTACTTGACACCCTTGGAATGTTCCATCCTCTCTTTTGACAACCCACATCTCTCCCCACTCTGCTATTACCTCCTCCATGAAAGCAATCTCTCTAACTAATCCCAATTGGTACTGAACATCCAGATCCTTTCATCTAACTTTTAGCATTTGAGGGTTTGATTACACAAAATACAAGATCACTTCCAGCTCTAAAGTATCTTCCACAGTTTAACAGAATAGCTGAGAGAGCACCCAGAGTAGAGAAAGGGTCCCTGTCTTTGAGACCAATGTGTTTCCAGAGTAATATCCTGCAACAGTTCTGGGCTGGGCTTATCCATTGCATCTGTTTGTTTGGACAAGTCCAGCACGTCTGGCAGTTGGTAAAGTAATGATAAATCCATGCATTTATTAGATAGTGCTGAGTGAAAAGAGTGGTGAAAAACAGGTAATGTCCATTCTTTCATTCATTCATCAATTATTGTTTAGCCCCTTCCATATAGAGACAAAATAGGAGTAATACAGAAGCTGTTGCTGCCCTTCTCACCATGGGACAGACACACAAGTAACTACACACAACAACACTGGTACACATAGGCAGAGGAACACTCAAAGCTACGCTCTGAGCCCTTGAGAAGCAAGCCAGGGAGTGGTTAGCAGACGAGACAGGATAGACACACAAAGCAACCGGACACACACCTGATACAAGACAGTGGCCTGGAAAGGGCAGCAGCGCTGACAGTTTGGTAAACAGGAAAGAATCATGGTGCCTAGAATGAGAGAAGGTAAGCCCCTTGAAGAACACCAAGGATTTTTAGATGAATAGAAAGAAAAGAAAAGACCTTTGCTCAATGTATACCATAGATTAATGGAACATATCTAGATTTAAGACTCTCAGCAACTGTGAGATAAAGATCACAATGCCCATTTTATAGATGTGAAAGTGAGTCTAAAAATGCTAAATACCCTGCCTAAAATGGCACATTCAGTAAATGGAAAGGTCAAGATTTGCCATATATACACCCTAAACTTCTCAAAGTATCAATTTAAGTATAAAAGTGGAAACCTTGCAACCTATTAACACATTTAACATCACCTCCAACTTTTACCATACAGCTGTGATCTGTATCACAGCTATATTTATTACAAGCAACATAGCACAATCTGTTTTTGTTTTTATTTTTATGGTATTGAACATCCAGATCCTTTCATTTAACTCTTAGCATTTGAGGGTTTGATTACATAAAATACAAGATCACTTCCAGCTCTAAAGTATCTTCCACAGTTTAAGAGAATAGTAATCAGATGCTCTTCATTCTTCCTGAAGATCCAAGTTTCTACCTAGTATTTCCTTTTGGTCTGAAAAACTTTTAGCATTTCTTGCAGTACAGATTTTTTTGCTGATCAAAACATTGTCCTTTTTCCTCTAATATGAAAAACATCTTTATTTTGCCTTCATTTTTAAAAGATTTTTTACTGTTCATAGAGTTCTGGACTGAGTTTTTTCTTTTAACTTTTGAAAGATGTCGTGTCACTGTCTCTGCCCTCCATCCTTTCTGATGAGACAGCCACACACTCAAACCACTGTTGCCTTGTGTGAGATGTGTTGGTTTTCTCTAGCTGCCTTCAAACTTTTCTCTTAATTACAAAAGTTTAACTATGATGTGCAATCATATGGCTTTTTTCTTATTTATTTTGCTTATGGTTCTCTGAGATTCTTAATTTTAATGTATATCTTTCAACAAATTTTGGGATACTTGGGCTTTTTTTCTTCAAATATATTTAGACCTCATTCTCTCTGTCTCCCTTTTTTCCTTGGTTTCTAATTGTGTACATATTGGGCCATCAAAGCTGACTGCTACCTGCACCAATCTAAGGTCTAAGAGATCTAAGAGTCTCTATTGCCCCCACCCCAGTATCTTTCTTGTCTAAACAATAGAGTTTCTATTGTTCTATCTTCACATTCACTATCATTTGTAATTCCATTCTATTAAGCCCATTCGGTGAATTTTTTTAAATTTTAGATATTGTATTTTTCAACTTTAGAATTTCCTGACGTGTTCTTTCTTAAAGTTTCTAGTTCTCTGCTGAATTATATTTCATGAATATTATTATGTATATTTGAAATATACTCATATATTTTATATATTATATTATTTTTGGTCTTTCATTTGCATTCATTGTGGGCGTAGTTATAATTGCTCTGAAATGCTTGTCTGCTAATTCTTACATTTGAGTCATCTCAGGATTTATTTAAGTTGTTTGTAATTTCCCTTAAAATTGAATGACATTTTCTGTTTTCTTTTTGTATGTCAAATAATTTTTCAGTGTACCTAGAACATTATGGAGGTTATGATGTGAATTCTGTTAAATTCAACTAAAGAGTATTGATTTTTATTTTTAAAAGCAGGCAATTCATTTGATTGGATTCAAATGGAAAACTGTCTCTTGAGAGGCATTCAAATCTCAGCTTAGTTCTTGTATTATTAACTAGAATATCTGTCCCATGCATTTGTGGTTCAGGGTTCACCAGAGATTTGGGCAGAGTTTTTACACAAAATTTGGGTACTGTGTTTTTTGGGTATTTCCATCTGTCATGTACATGTCCCTCTCACTTTATTTTTTTCTTAAATATTTATTTATTTATGCATGCAAGCAGGCCAGAGGTGAGGGGAGGTGAAAGGATTCACCAGACAGAGTGGGGAGCAGAATAGGCAGACTGACTGAAATACACTGCTGAGGGGAGCAGCGGGTGAGACAGTAGAGATCTGCTGCACCATGTGGGTCGGCTCCCTGGCTGGGAATGATAGCTTCATGGTGCTGAGACTTAAACACTTGCACCACCAAGGAGGCCCCCCTATCACTTTCTAACCCAGACCACTATCATCTGGTTCTTCAGGTTAAAAAAAAGCTATAGTTTTCTACTGGAGTGTTCTGGTTTTTTTTTTTAAAGATTTATTTATTTATACAAGAACTTGGGTACAGGCCATACGCATGGGAGGGCGAGAAAATTTACCAGAGACAGAGCAGGGAGCAGAACAGGCAGACGACTGAAAACACTGCTGAGGGGAGAAGCAGGCAAGACAGGAGAGGTCTGCTGTGCCCTGTGAGTTGCTCCCTGGCTGCCCGGGGATTGAACTCGTGCTGCAGAGGCTGCGGATTGCTTCATAGTGAAGTGCTTAACCCCTTGAGCCACCAGGGAGGCCCATCTATTGGAGTTTTAAATATTAAATTGTTTGATTGTTCTTTTTTTTTTTAAGATTTATTTATTTATACAAGCACTGGGCACAGTCAGAAGTGCAGGAGGGTGAGAGGATTCACCAGAGCCAGAGGGGGGAGCAGAGCAGGCAGAAGGACCAAAGTACACTGCTGAGGGGAGCAGCGGGCGGCAGGAGAGGTCGGTGCGCCATGTGGGACCCTCCTCCGGTGACCGGGGAGCAGCTGGGAATCGAACCGGCGCTGCAGAGGCTGCGGGCAGCTTCACAACCCAGCGTTCTACCGCTGCGCCACGGGGGAGACCCTGCTGATTGTTCTTTGATCTTAGGCTACCAGTACAGCTTTGGGGAGGCAGAGTAAGAGTTAAGTAGGAACCTCTGAAATGAGTTTCTGCAGCCCTCACCATGGGAGTGGCAAGAGAGCTGTGGTTTCGGGAGCTCTAGGGCCTGCTGAGTGTTTGTTGTCCTAGACTGCACAAAGACTGGGATCCAGGAATCTGACATTGTGTCCCTTTTTTTTAAGCCCAGATTTGACAGTGTAAGAATTAGGGGAAGCATGGCCAGCAGGGTTGGGGATAGATGTGAAAAAACTCACATGAGCTTATTACATTTTCTGTGGATGACAGAAAGTACAGTATTGACAGTCACTTTGATTTACTTCGTAAGGTTGTTTCTCAGGACACTGGAGATTGAAGGAGTGGAAGGAATGTACTAGAACTTCACGTCTGTGGGTTTGGAGTCTTGGGAGGCCGGTGGTATCACTGACACACAAATCAGAGGGAAAAGGATGACTTCAGGCTTGGATAGAGCCTCTAAATAACCTCGCAGGCCTCTCTAACTTTAAACTCCCTGATTCTATATTTCTGAGTGTGGTTTTGTGATCGTGTTATGTTCTCATGATGATTTGTGTTACTTCTATGCTTTCAATTTGATGGTAACATCCTGAAAGCCGAAAGCAAACTTTTACTTCTTTAACATTCTACAGTATTCTTAACAGAATCTGGCACTAGAAACTGACACTTTATAATCTTTTAATAATTGCTAATGTTCAAGACCCATATGTATTTGCTAGTCTTTAAGTAAATAAAATACCTGTTCTAGGAAGGTAATCATTTTTGCTCTGGTCTCTTTATTTGGGAAGGCAGTACTGCTCAGCAGAAATAGGCATAATCTGGATCTACATTCCATTTCTACCACTTTCAAATTGTACAGCCACTGGCAATTTATTCACCTCTTCATGTCTTACTTTCCTCAACTGTAAAATGGATTAATGCCACTCTCATCATAGAGTTATTATAGCATTAAGTGACATCCAAAGTTATTTAACACAAGGTCTGGCACAGAGGAGGGCTAGAGATCTGTAATAATGCAGTATTTTCTCAGAATAGTACTTCAACAACCCTTTCAAGTATTGCTTCTTGCAATACTTCCAAATGAAGGTGAGAGCTAAAAATATTTCTAAAATCAGAACAGATTCCATTTATAACTCAAAACAAACAGTAATAAAGAATCCCCCTAAAAATCAAGTTTGTAACTCTGGACATACATCTGAACACAAGGGAAATCAGAACATCTCTAGTCTAATTCTGCCACAGATCAACTGTAAAACACAATGAAAGACATTTACTTTCTCTTCACCTCAGTTTATGAATTATAAAATGGGCATAATAATATATGTTTTATCTGTTTTCTAGGTTGTGAAATAAGACATGTAGTAAAAGTATTTTGTACTATAAAATATTTAAAATTAATATTTTATTGTCACATAGGACTATTTACATCCCCTCCTCAAATAACTTCACACTTTCAACATCAATTCTCTGTTTGAACCAAGGTTGCAAAGTAGTTTTATCATACCTACTGTCAACAACTATCACTGCCCTCTAGAAGCAAGGAGACAGACATCAAGAGCAAATGAATGAAATTGCTTCTGGACAGGTATCCAGAAAATTGTAACATTAGCACCTCCAAGGAGGATAATTAGGTACTAAGAAACAAGAGAAGGGAGGGAGACCATTTTCCATCTCCTCTTTTGAACCAATCTGAATTTTGTACAGGTACGACTTATTAGTCTAATAGGAGATAAACAAAACAAAGACACTCAATTCATACCCCGCCATTTAGTATCTGCAGGACCTAACACCGTTTTATATATATTATTATAAACTAAACTAAAAATATAAATAGAGACAGTAGGAGACTCATATAAGAAAGCTATCAATGCATCATTTTGATACATTATACTTAGGAATGTGTGGCTTTCACTGTCGTATCCAAACACCAACAAGGCTTCTGGTATTCCAGCCAGGCCACCCCTGCTCGCACAATGTCTTGGAAGCAGCTGCTAAACCTTGTCAAGCCAGCCAAGACGGACTCTTACCACGCTAGGGTATTTCCTTTCAGTGATTATGGACACACGTTCTCTTCCCAGAGTGGCATATGCAAGGATAATTATACTTCCCACCAAGATGAGATTCTCCCTAAGAAGGAAGTGAAAACCAATGGATGCTGAAAAAAGTACTGGTTACTCTGCCACAGTTAACAAACTACATACTTAGCCCTCAATTGTTCTTCCTCCACTGACTTAGCATATGCGCTGAGGTCACTAAGAATCTTTAACCTAAGAGAGCTGACATTCTTTCCAGCCTGCTCTGCCATGACATTATTATTCTTCATAAGATGATCGGGCCAACAAAGGTCAGGCATGCTAACTGTGGTCATTTTTCATTTAAGAAAATACCCTACAAGGCCAAAATAAGAAAATTTAAGAAAACATGTTTTCTATGGTTAGACTGAGGGCCAAGCAAGCTCCTTGGACAGTTCTTCTGCTGCAGTATTTAAAGACAGCTAATGTATCATAGCTTCACCTGCCCTTCAGAAAAAGGAGACTACTGCATTTTACATTTTTTTTATTTTTACTGATGCCACAAAAAGCTATTCAATCTTAATTCTAAAAGAAAATGGAATAAAAAGAGAGCTTTACACAATTCCAGATCGTAGGCTTTCACTGAGTAAGACCCTGGCCCTATCGGGTGGGTTTAAAGAAATGGGATTTCAGTTTAGACAGTGCACAGCTAAAATCTTGCCTATCCCCTGAACATTTATCCCAGACAGGTTAGTTTCTCTTAAAATAATCAAAGCATTATTAAGGATGTACATATTTTATAGTTGACTTATTCTTACTGTATTTTCCGGACGAAAGCAGAATATTAATTTTCTAGTTTTCTCTAGATCAAGAATGTGAACCTTCCCCTTGTGTGCATAACATTTCATGCTGGAGGCAGATGCTCCACATGACTTTTAACTGTCTTGCAGGTTTTTAAAGTGGTTCTTATTTTCCTTAAAGTAAAAGATTGTGTAAAATATTTAATCCAAGAACCTCAGAGAGAACAGTGAAAAATGAACTTGAGTTCTCACTGGACTACCTGGGGCCATGCACCTTTCTCAAATACAAACCTTCTGCTCCTGGCTGCAGGTGACAGCCCCTCTGCAGCTACTTAGCAACTCATCCTTTCACACTTTTCCAGCCTGTTTCAGGGATATTCAGCTGTAAGTTCTCCCTATTTTATGTTCCAAATTGATATGCTACCCTCCCTATATCTCAAGTGTGGCTGTCCATTTCCATTCCATGCCTCATTTTTTGGCTACACCTTCTGCCTGGGATTTACACTGTCTTGATGTCATGGCCCCTCCCCCAGGTAGCCTGTCCTGACTCAGCCCTCCCTGAGGCAAAGTGGCCCCTCTGACTTCCATGTGCTCCTCCCACTACTCTCATAATAGCTGACAGCGGCAACACCATGAAGGCTTCTTATATATCCAGCTCTATCCTACTGCTTTTCAGGCTTTATCGTGTTATTATTATAAAAATTCTGTGAGATTAAATTGCTTGCCAAAGGTCACTCAGCTACTAAGTGGCAGGGTATGGATTGGGTGTATTTTTTTTTTAATCTCCTATTAGAATGAGAATTCCTTAAGGCAAGAAATCTACTGGTTTCATCTCTGTAACTCCAATTTGCAGTAGAGACATAGTATGCATTTGACAAATGCTTGCTAAGTGACCGTCTCAATAACTAGGTTTCTCACAAATTAGACTGTAGTATCTCTTGAAATAGGAAATACTGAAAATTTTAACTGTAAGGAAATAAAAGATTTAAATATTTTGGAGGCTGATAAACTTGGTGTCTATCATGAAATGAATGTTAGACCTTTGTGATGCTTACACCCGGTTTCTGAGTGTCTCTATTTATGACACGCATAAACCCATCAGTCTGTGAGCATCTCAGGGCTATGCCTTTTCTTTGATTCTTTGGGGTCTAACACAGTGATTGCCATTAAAGGAATATTCTGCATATAGTTACTGAATGAATAAATGAACAAAAGAATGAATAATTAAAGATTTCAAACTATTTTGACAAAAAGTTAACTTGGAAAGGTGCTTCTAAATTTGTCTACAATATATTCATTCCAAACACTTCATGGCTGTTCTTCTAACCACAATTTCATCACATTAAGTGGCATCTCGTTTATTTTTTTGCTACCTCTTATACCATTTTTATTTAAGTAGCTTCTGATTTATCACAGGCCCAAGCTAGGTATACACTAAGTAGACCAGTTTATTCATATACTATTGACTCATACACATTTAACTCAGCTGAAAGCTCAGTGTTGTATATGAAAGAATTCAGAATGTCATTGTTACAGCTCATACTCTACTTCTAGGAATACTGTTGCAAATCCCAGGAAACATCCATGTCTTAAACATAGGAAAACACTGTTAAAATCAAAGACTTTGCATAAGCCTTGGCAAATATTTCTAACAAGAGCTTATCCACAGTAAACACTTGCCTCTTAAGAGACACAAATGACTTGAAAGCTTGTGTTCCTTAGCTGACATTAATCTTTAGCTGTGTAACCTTGGATAGGTCTTGGAGGCTCAATTTCATTGACTCAAAAATAAAAAATCCAAATAGTTAGCTTCCCTTCATAGTCTACTATGAAGATTAATTGAGGCACTTACATATGAAGTTGCCTGGTGTCCTTATTTTAGGTAGCACATATGTAACAGGTGCTATTATCATGGTTAGATCTGATCCCTAGTTCTATTTTGGGTACTCTTCTAGTCCCTAAGGGCCAAGGCCTCAAACGACTGAAGTCTCTAGTTCTTTAAAACTGTTTTTCTCTTTTAAATGAAGTCAAATATACAACAGATCCAAGTCAATTTCAAGGTTAAGCTAAAATCACCAAAGCAATTATTTAGGGAGAGTTCAGGGAATTGTGAATAAGATTAAATGATCACTTTACTGTTTGAACAGAAAATAGGTAAATTTTCAAGGACTGCTGAAATACTTCTTTCATGACATGACTTGATGTGAATTATTTTCATTTCAAGAAATATCTAGGGTAATGAAGGTTTTTTCAATATTCTACAAGAAAAATGACTTTTATTTTTCAATGAGAAACCATTCTCCTTACTCTCAGATTCATCATAGTTAAGATTGTTTCAATGATATGTGAGATTGCACTGTGACAGAATGTTTCTCTACTTTTTCATCTTGCATATTTTTCTACATTTTTATTTCTTCCACTTTATTGCTGAGGTCAGTGACACTGGACAACACTCAGCACTTGCAAACCCAACAAAAGTTTCCAGAAGGGGAGGAGAAAAATCAATCAAAATCTATCAAGGAACAGCAAAAATCTGCATAGGCAGTGAATGAGTAATACTGTGTTGGTCTTTTTTTTTTTTACTCTTAACTAAAATCATAAGAAAACATAATTCTAGAGCCCAGAGGGCAGGTTGGCACTCATTATTTTAGTGAAACTCCTTATGAAGCCCACATTTGAATTCTAGTATTGCCATTTATCTAGCTGTGAACCTTGACAATTCATTGAATGGCTCCAAGTTTCATCTTCCTGCTATGTAAAATGGGGACACAATCACTACCTCAGAGAACACTGCAAACATCTATTGACTTTGTATACCTTTGTCCAGTCTTTTCTCTCTGTCCAAAAGGAAGCAAACTGAGAGGTTATACTAGGGAGTTAGAACTAAAACACTAGCCTTAACTTGGCATAAAATAGCACCCGGTAAGGAATCTTAGACATCTGGTTCATTGGTATTACTTAGTAGTATAATGTGAAATCAAGGTTCTATGTACCTACTGAGAAATCCTTCTGCAATGGGAAATGAAATAACTAGTATTCTATAGAATCTGGATTCTCTTGCCTGTATGATTCATTTTCAAAGATAAATCAGACATATAGCTTTTCTTCCTCCTTTGCAACTTTCTCCCAGCTATAATTCTCTATCTCTTTTAAACTTACCCACTTCTAACATTCAAAATAACCATAATCCGACATTCTTACTCTCTATAAACTATTTTGAGTTGTTATCTGTAAGCTTAAAACTCAACATTGAACCAAAGTAGAAAGAAACAGACAAGAAGAGAAATACAGAAAAGCATTAGCCTATGTCTGATTGAAGGTTCGTACACATGTATATCCATTATTGTTTTTCATTTCATTCTGATATTCTGATATCTATTGCTCATTCTGCGTTTTTCTTTGGAAAATAACCTTTTCTCATACACAGCCAGAACAACTCTAGCATTAATTAGAAATTTCCTAGTTTCAGTTTTAATATAATTATGGTAGACAGTGTTTATGTAGAGGGTCGGGGGTAAAGATGGTCCCATTTAATTTAGTCATTCAATAACTATTCTCTGACAGCCAACCACATCCCGGGTATACTGCACTGATAGTAAATTGGGCAGGTCCAATCTCCACCCTCAATGTATTCCTAGCCCAGTGAGAGGTAGACATTACAAAACCAACCCCATACTACAATTAATACTTTGATTAAGGACTGCTAAGGCAGACACATACAAGGTGCTGAGACAGGAGAAAAGAGGAAAAACCCGCAAGAGCAAAACTACCTGTACCCAACAAATAGCTCTTCTGTGACAACCCCAAAAAGATTTCTTAAGCTCTCTATAGGAATGTGGCACCCAAAACATCATTGAGAAACAAATCCAAAAGAAAGACATGGTTTGCACTGGAGAGGTAAAGGAAAGGAAGTCATTGTTGCTTATCACTGTCTTTCCATTTAATCTTCACAAGAAAGGCCGTTCCCAATCTTAAGGTGGTGGTCAATACATGAAGCATATAGTTTCAGCCTCATCAGTGTAAGTTAACAAAGGTATGTATCAGCTTAGAGTGCAATCTGAAAGTTACCAGGCTCCATCCTTTTGTGGAAAGTACATGTGAGTTCAACTTCTAATTATACATGTTGCTTGATCCACATTGAGACTGGAGGTGAGAATCTGGATCCTTCTTGCCTTTGGAGTTCAGTTTGCAGTAAACAAACTGAAGCCTGTATCAGCAGCACCCTGCGGCAGGGGAGGGAACACGGGCAGGACAGCCAATTCTGGAGAGAAGAATGTACTCAATCCTCCCAAAAACCAGGAAGCTTTTATTAGGGCTGCCAGAAAATAAAGTGTTATTTCCTGATGTCTCCAATTAGCAGGAGATGAGCAGCATACACAGGAATAAAGAAAAAGACAAGTTTATAATGATAACTTTGTCTTTCTTAAACAGTATGTTTTTGGAAGTGACAGACAACTTAAATCAATTGTGCTTCTCCCTGCTTATTAGCAGTGACTCCTCACTGCATTAGCATAAGTCTATCAAAAGACAGGAAAGAACATCTCAGTACTTTTGAAGTCTTAATGAGCCTAATGTGTTACTGGGAATCAAAAGAGTTTCATGTGCTGGCCTAGCGGTCAAGTTTTATAATGTGGATGTTAGTGCAAGGTTTGCATTAACTACCTGGTCTAGGATAAGTCTATCTCTGAGCATCCAGAATAATATTATGCTTTCATGATACTTCACAGGAGTAGAATTGGGAAGAAAAAAGCTAGAGCAGTAAGTATGAAACATGCATTATCACTTGTGTCATCCTTTGCGACACTGATGACTGCTGACTGTGCATTAATTATGCCACATTGACTGTGTGCTCAGGAGATGCTGTCTCCCAGCCCCCTGAAGTTTATTCGCTCACTCCTTCATGCATCTGCTCAGCCCATGAACATTCACTGAGGGCCTGTAGGTTCTAGATATGGCTCAGAGCTGGTAATGTAGAGATAGACATACTCACTTCCAAGTCCTCAACTTGGCATTCAAGGACCTCCTTGCAGCTTTGTTCAAATCATAAAAGTAGCAAGGGGATGAAAAACAATGCTTATTTTAGTCAGTTCAAAGAGGAACTTTGTGGCTATACTGGGGTAATTTTCCCCAAGTCAAGAGTTATATATTAAATGTCTTAAATATTGATTGTCAGATAAAGCGGCACAGAATCAATCAGAAAAAAAGGGCTGGAGAATTTCACTGGAGCAAAGGGCACAGTATACAAAGTCAAGGATATTGAGATTTGATTTGATCAAAGAATTTTTACAAAACTGGTTATTGCAACAGCCAGTAAACAACCTGTGTGGAACCCAGAGAGAAGCACTGAATGTCTAGACTGGTTGGCAGTTTCACCCTGCCCCTCCTTCCTCTGGCCCTTGTTCTAGCATAAATCCATTTCCAGATTTTGGGATCATAAACAGAGGACATGGAATAAGAGATAAAAGAAGACTGTCTGGTGCCCAAACATGCCCCTGCCAGTTCTACATGGCATCCACTAAAGTGGCCACTGGCTGATGTCCCAGGTGTAAGCATGTCAGTCCCTAGATCAGTGAAACCCGGCCACTCAAATTTCGGGCCTCTGTGCTTGTGAAAGACAAGAACATAACAGTGTTCCCTGCATCACTGCTGTCTGCTTCTTAAAGTCTATTCTATCATTCACCTGATTACCCCTCCCACATATTATGGGAAAAGTCCTATCTGGCAATTTCAAGAATTCTGCCTTTAAAAAAGTTCAAGAGAAATATAAAAGGGGATTCAATGTAGGCTATTTCAGAGGTCATACAAGAAGACCAACTACATTTATCCATCTTGCTAAGCTGCTGACTTATACTAAGAAGCTTACTGAAGCTTTCTGAACTTGTTTTGTGCACAGTCTTTTAGAAGGAATCCAAATTCAGTAATCAGAGCACAAGACCAGATTCTAGAGAATGTTTCACTGACATCTGCAACTGTGTCTCCTCAGTGCCCAATCGCTAACCTGGCAATTTTTTTTTTTTCTCTCAGTGGTTATTTCATAGATGAGGCCTGCCTTTTGGACCCTAAGCATGTTACAAGAAGATGGCACATTAGAGACTCAGCTGGACAAAACCACCTCAACAGAAAGGGAGCCCATCTTTGGATCTTGTGATAAAGAGGTGAGCCTCCCTTCAGGGGAAGCAGCTGAGGGACAATGATGCAGGTCCTTCTCTGCCTAGAATGACTTTTCTCCCTTCACCCTTCAGAGTCCAACACAAAAGTCACCTCCTAGAAGCCTCCTGATCGACTATCTTGCCTCTACATAGGCAGAGTAAGTTTTTAACACTTTTCATGTAGTAGATTAATAATTTACACATTTGCTACATGTTCCACACTGTGAACCACTATAAGGTCAAAAATTCCAGTTGTTATTCATGCACATGTCTCTAGGCTCAGTACCACCTCTGGCACAGTCTACACACTCATAAAATATTTTCAAAATGGTACCACCCTAATTTGGAATGAAATTAGAAACTCTTTCTTTTAAGCGACAAAATAAACATCCAAAGTATAAAATCTACTTTTACTGCACAAGGTTCTAGAGGATTTGGGTTAAGAAAAAATATTTCATTTCTAAAATAAAACCTTACCGGCTTGGATTAATTAGGACGTCAGCCTTGATCAGCAATTAGAAAATATTATAAAGATAGCTTTAAACTTTGAAAGATCCACTAGAACCAAAGATAAACTAACAATGACCAGTGCTTGGGTAATTGCTTAAAAGAACACATAAAGATAAATCAGTCTATGGACTGCCCATTTACATCAATTAAGTAAGTCTTAGTTATAATCTTACTTCTGGATTCATTTGCTTAAAAAAAAAACAAACAGTAAAACTGGCTTCCCCTCACCTTGCTTTTTTTTTGCAGGGGGTAAGGAATTTCTTTGGGGTTGGATAAATCATAATCTTTGGTTCATGATACCCTTTCATCTTGACTCACGCATGGGCTGCTTTCATTTATTTATTTAATAATTTCTAATAATGTAATAAATGCTCAAAAAGCACTACCTAATGTCTAATTATGTGTTACTCTCCATGGAGCCCATCCACTGTCTGCCTAGCCCAAGGCAAGTCCCATCCTGAAACTCATGGCTATCACTCCTTGCCTGTCTTTTCTATACAAATTTTATTGGATCTAGCTATATTCTAAAAGTATATTTTTATACTGGTTGTTTTAAACTCTATTAAAAGTATATTATGCTGGGGACCTACTTTTTTCACTTAATATTTTATTTAGCCACATCTTTGTGTTGATTATGGCTCAATTCTTTTTTAACTGCTGCCTAACATTCCACTTGGGGACTGTACCACTATTTATTCATCCACCCTCTCTCTGATGGTATGTGGGTATTTCCAGGATTTTGCTATTGCTTACATCATAGCTCTGAACATTCTTGCTCATCGCTGAGAGCCTCTCTTGGATATTAAACCTAAGGTGTATATGTGGGTCAAGTAGCATGCAGAGATTCACCCTTAGAAAGTAATATCAAATTGTCTTCTAATGTCAAATTGTCTTCTAATGTTTACTCTTACCAGCCACATATAGCTTTTGGTCCCACCATTTGGCATTGTCAGATTTATTAACATTTGCCATTGTTAACAGTCTGGAAACAAATGTTACCTTAGCATTTATGAATCGGTACAATGTAATCAGTGTTTTGAAATTAAAAAAAATGTATTTGATTATAGAAATAACTTACACTGCAGAAAATTTAGAAATATAGAAAAGCATAAAAAGGATAAAAACAGTTTGTCAAGTATCAATATTCATTTATAATGAAGGA
The DNA here is from genome assembly GCF_964194135.1 of Talpa europaea. NCBI lineage: Eukaryota > Metazoa > Chordata > Mammalia > Eulipotyphla > Talpidae > Talpa > Talpa europaea. Next base: position 16,739,334 of record NC_140082.1, on the reverse strand, counting down.
ATTATTATAAGAGCAGTCTATAATCACTCTTTAAAACCACTTCCACACATGACCTACTATTGAACACAGCCCTGCCAGTGTTCTAACCAGTTAGCTTAATCCCCAAAGAGCCAGTGCACTGTCTCAGGTGCCCAAGAAGCAGCAAAACTCTATCTAAACATCAGAATTAAAAACTGAAGATGTGTTTTGAAATTCATAACATCTCCCTTATGGGAGGTTCATGTTCTATACAGTGGTTTCAATCAATGCCGCTTTTGATCTGGGAGGAAGGGACTGGAAGTTCTTATTAAACACGTAATAAAAACAGTTCTTTTCTTTTAAGCCCATTTTCAGAAAGTCCTTTGTAGCATTGTACTTCCTTTTAGCAGCACGACACCATTAAGGAGAGCGAAAACGGTCTGCAGAATAACAAGGACACCGTGGTCAGGATGTGGATAATTGAATGAAGGTGTTCCCCAAGGCACAGAAACTCAATTTCCAGGGGTACAGTGTATTTCACATCTACTAGAGAAAGACTGTCAGTATACTGGCCCTGCATGAACAGAGAGTCTGCCCACAGCTTATCTTCCAGGGACTAAATTACAAGTGCACACATCTCACAATGGGCACTATGTTAAACAGTGGGAATTCTCATAGAGGGACACAGCACGGGCTTCCTATTGCATCACCATCTGCTTGGGAAGATACACAAACCAGGTAATTATGAGAAAAGAAAAAAAATGAAATAAGAGCTATGACTAGGTGCCACAGAGGGGAACAAAAAACCTGATTTGGACATACAGGGGCCTGGGTGATCCTGAAAGCAGTGTGAGATTCAAAAGGGCTATAAAGGGTAATGAGACAGGAAATGCAGGACAGCAGCCCATGCATCCAGAGAGTCAGTTAGTTTACTCAAGCATTTAGTAAGCACCCAGGTTATCTTCACTGATACTGAAGCTTCTGAAAGGCCGAGGAGAGGTACCATTTGGCAGGAATTTGAAGGTTGAGACAGACCATCTATACTAACAGTAGTGGACAGGACCTTGCAGTGAGAAGGAATGGCATATGCAGAACTTTAAGGTAGGAACATCCTTGGTCTATCCTAGGAGGTGAAAGGAGGCTGGAGTCCCCAGGGAAGATGCCAAAAAAAGACTGGAAGGACCACTAGAGGCAGAGAGACTGAATTACACAGGCTTAGAGCCCAGGATAAGGAATATGAGCTGGTCTGAAGACCACTGGCAACTCTGAAGGGATTAAAGTATGCTTGAAGGGCTTTGTGCTGGTGGGAAAGCAAGAAAACAGAGTCTAAATAAAATACATCTTTGGGATGTGGTATATATACACAGTGGAGTACTATTCTGCAATCAAAAAAGATAAACTCACGCCATTTGCGGCAATGTGGATGGAGCTAGATGGGATTATGTTCAGTGATATAAGTCAGAAGGCAGAAGAAAAATTGGATGGTTTCACTTATAGGAGGGAAATACGGAAAATGAACAAAGGGTCAAAAAAAAAAAAAAAGACAAAATGATAGATCTGTGGCATACAGCAGGGAGGGTAGAACACAAGGGACTATAGCAATGGCTCAAGGGTGATGTTTTTGTGGGAGATTTGTGGGAACTATACCTGATGGGAGAAATCAAATATTGTACAGAAATGAACAACAATGTAAGAAAATAGAGTTTAATCAATAAAAAGGAAATGAGTGCGAGGAGGAAAAAAAAATACACCTTTGGAAGAGGGTTCTGACTGCAGAGGACTGGCAGGCCATGTGAGGGAGAGGGAGCAGAGGGTTCGGGGAGGAGGCAGCAGCAGTGGTTTAAAACAGAGATGATGGGGATCCACTGTGCTTATGCTGCTGGAGACAGAAGTGAATAGATTCAAATGGTATTTTTAAATACTTTTTCTTTTAATGTGTTAAAAAAAAAACTCCAGGGCCTCCCCGGTGGCGCAGCAGTTGAGCGCTGGGTTGCGAAGCTGCCCTCAGCCTCTGCAGCGCTGGTTCGATCCCCGGCTGCTACCCGGCCACCGGAGGAGGGTCCCACATGGTGCGCAGACCTCTCCTGCCACCCGCTGCTCCCCTCAGCAGTGTGCTTCAGTCCTTCTGCCTGCTCTGCTCCCCGCTCTGGCTCTGGTGAATTCTCTCACCCTCCCGCGCTTCTGACTGTACCCAGTGCTTGTATAAATAAACAAACAAACAAACAAATAAATAAATAAAAACATGCCTCTATAAAAAAAAAGTGTTAAAAAAAAAAACTCCATGCTCTTTTCCACAGTGTGTAGTATTTTACATTTCTACCAACAGTTCAAATTTCAATAGTTCAAATTTCTTCACATCCTTAACACTTACAAGTTTTTGTTGTCTTTTTTTGTTGTTTAATAGTGGCCATCTTAACAGGCGTGAGGTGATATCTCACTGTGGTTTAACTGGCATTCTCCTAATGATTAATAATGATGAGCATCTTTTTATGTGTTCGTTGGTCATTTATGTATCCTCTTTGGAGAAAGGGCTATTCAAGCCCTTTATCCATTTTGAATTGGATTATTAGATGGTAGGGGTTCTTTATATATCCTAAATGCAACCCTTCATCAGGAATATGGCCTGAAGATACTCCTGTCCCATTCCATAGGTTGCCTTTTCACTGTTTTTGTTTCCTGCCATATGCAGAAGTCTTTAAATGTGGTGTAGTTCTACTTGCCTAATTTTGCCTTTGTTACCTGTGCTTCTGATATTATATCTAAGAAATCATTGCCAAATCCAACATCATGAAGCTTTTCCCCTATGTTTTCTCCTAAGAGTTTTAGATTCTTACATTTCAGACTCTCTGTTTAGTTCTTTAATTCACTTTAATGAGCAATTCCTTATGTGTCACTCAGTTTCATTTGTAACTCATTATGGGATAAGGCATGGGTGCAACACCTTTTGTTGAAGAGACTATCCTTTACCCGGTATGTATTCTGGGCACTATTGTTAAACATTATCTGACCATATATGAGGGTTTATTTCTAGGCTCTCTATTATACTCCATTAGTCCACATACCTGTTTTTATACAAGCACTTCACTGTCTTGATTACTGTGTAAGTTTTCTGGCTTTGTTTTTTTCATAAGATTGTTCTGACTATTCAGGGTTGCTTGAGATTCCATATGAACTATAGGATCTTTTTTTTTCTATTTTTTTTGCAAAAGTGCCTCTGGGATTTTGATAGGAATGGCACTGAGTCTATAGGCTGCTTTGTGTAATATGAATATTTGAACAATATTAGATACTTCAAACAAAGAAAATGGGCTGTCTTTCCATTTATCTATCTTCTTTAATTTCTTTCAGCTATGTTTTACAGTATGCAAGTCTTTTGCCTCCATAGTTAAATTTATTTCTAAGTACTTTATTCTTTTTGATACATTACAAATGGATTGTTTTCTTATTATTCCTCTTGGATTATTCACCTATAGTGTACAGAAATGCAACTGATTTTTGTGTGTTTATTTTGTACCCTGCAACTTTACTGAATTGGTTTATTAATTCTAACAGGCTCTTTTTATTGTTTGTGGTATGTGTGTATGTGTGTGTGGAGGGGAATAATTAGGGTTCGCTACATATAATATCATGTCACCTGTAAAGAGATATCATTTTACTTTGCACTTTGGATATGTTTGATTTCTTTTTTTTTTTTCCTTGCATAATTGCTCTAGCCAGATTTCCAGGATTATGTTGAATACAAGTGGCAGAAAGGGTATCTTGTCTTGTTCCTGCTATCAAAGGGAAATCTTTTAGTTTTTACCATTATGTATGATTTTAGCTGTAAGCTTTTCACATGTGACCTTTATTATGTTGAAGCAATTTCCTTCTTTTACTAGTGTGTTGAATATTTTTTATCATGAAAGGGTGTTAAATTTTGTGAACTTTTTCTGCATCAGATCAAATTGCTTTGGTCTTTCATTCTGTTAATGTTGGTGTATAACATTGACTGATTTGGAGGACAAATGAGGGAACTCTAGAGCTGGATTTAGATATTTTAGACTAGAGATGCCTAAAAGATATCTTGGCAGAGATGTTTAGTGGGCAGCTGCTCCTACAACCCAGAGCTTAGAGATGCCTGAGTTAGAGCAGAAGGAGAGAAACTACTGTGCACATTTGGAGAACAGAGAGGAGGGAATGGGGCTGGAACATGGTGCTCACCCAGAGACAAGAATGGAAGATAAACCCTGAATGTCTTTCTAGAGTGGGGTCAAGTTGCTAGGCACTCAAACTTGTATGTTATTCCCTATAAATGTAAATGTAAATTACAAATAGTTTTCTTTTTTTCCTTTTGAATGATAGAGTTGTTCATTCATGACTACTTATTTCTGATTTGCAAAGTAGTATCTGTCAAGAATAAAATACCAAGCAACTATAATTCCATCATGTTCCTATAGTTACCACTAACATTATGGCCTATTTCTTTCCAGGGAATTTTTTTCTTGCTTTTCATACAAATTTTTTTTTTTTTTACAAAATTTAACTTTCACTATATGTAACAATTCTATATCCCACTTTTTTCACTAGTATTTTCTCACAAATATTTAGCTGTGTGATTAAAGATTCTTTGTAAACAAAATTTAAGTTGCAACACAGTATTATATTGGATAGATATAAAATAACAATTATTATAGATATTTAGGTTGTTTTATACTTTTCCTATAATATATATACCCTATTATCAATATTCCTATGTGTGTATTTTTATTTCTACATTTCTACAATAAGAATTTTGGGTTAAATTTGGGTGAAAATGCAGGAACATTTTTTACGTTCTTTTTTATTTTATATATTTTTACATGATTTTTCATTTTTGTACAATGTATTCATTTTCATCTTGATTATAGTCCCCACACAATTCCCACCCCCCTTGTTTTGATCCTACTCCCTTCTCCCCCTTTCCCCACAGTGAGTCTCTGGTTTATAGTTGCTTGTTGATTTTGATTTTTACTTTATTATAATTAGTCTTTTTCCTAGTCCCTTTTTTAGGTTTTCTAAATTCCTACTATGAGTGAGACCATCGGTTTTTTTCTTTTTCTTTCTGGCTTATTTCACTGAGCATGATCCCTTGCAGCTCCATCCATCCATGTTGCTGCAAATTGCATGAGTTTATCTTTTTTTTTTTTAAAGATTTATTTATTTATTTATACAAGCACTGCTTACAGTCAGAAGTGCAGGAGGGTGAGAGAATTCACCAGAGCCAGAGCGGGGAGCAGAGCAGGCAGAAGGACCGAAGTACACTGCTGAGGGGAGCAGCAGGCAGCAGGAGAGGTCTGTGAGCCATGTGGGACCCTCCTCCAGTGGCTGGGGAGCAGCTGGGGAGCAAACCAGCGCTGCAGAGGCTGCAGGCAGCTTCACAACCCAGCGCTCAACCGCTGCGCCACCAGGGAGGCCCGAGTTTATCTTTCTTGATTGCTGAGTAATATTCCATTGTTCATATGTACCACATCTTCTTGATTAGTCATCTATTTTTGGGCATTTGGGTTGTTTCCACAGCTCACCTATTGTAAATAGTGCTGCTATAAACATAGGGGTGCAGGTGCCATTTTGAGTTAATGTTTCTGTGTTTTTTGGGTAAATTCCTAGGAGTGGAATTGCTGGATCATATGGAAGTTCCATCTTTAGCAGATTGAGGAATCTCCACACAGCTCTCCATAGTGGTTGGACCAGTTTAAAATGCAGGAACATTTTAAAGAATTTTTGATACTAACAGCAAATGATTTTTTAGAAAGGCTAACTCAATTTATATACCGAGGGTATGAGATTGCTTCTTAACTTCATCCTTACCATCATAGAGCATTATGACTTTGAAAACATTTACTAATTTTATAGATGAAAAATGTGTTCAATTTCAATATCATAATCAAGAACCTGAGTTTAAGCTCATAAAATATGAACAAGTTTCTAATACGACAAGTCCAAAGAATCTGAAAAGATGTATTTCTGGCAGTCCAAAGAGGGTCCTGAAACTACCAAGATGGCCCAACAGCAATGCTGAGCATCAGCCACCAACATTCTAGAAGTCCCTAAGGACTCATCCTAACTTGATACCTTCCTATGGAAGTGAGGGAGAAAATGATTAACCTGGAGAATCTAAGCAACTTATAGTCCTTTCTCCCTCTTAGCCATGAAAAGCCTTTTTTATTATTATTTAAAAGGTAACTAGAAGCAAAATTACTCAGCCTGCAATATTATATATAAAAGAACTGCTACTGCTCAGATGTTTGGAGTTAAATAAACCATAGTACCCAGTGAGAAGGAATGCTGGAAAGAGGCAAAAAGTTAAACCCTTTCCGTTATATGATAAATTTTAACCTAGATACATGAAAATTGGGACCTGTGTGTCTTTTCACACAGGTTGAGGCTTATCAGGGTGGTTTGCACTGAAATGACCTCAGTGTGTGGTCACCCCATCACTGAAAGGGAGCTGGCAATGAGCTTTCTGCAGGTGCAGTGGTCCCGAATGGCTGGTGTCACACACACAGATCCCTTTGTAATTTCATCTTAGTTCAAATTAAGGCAATTTCAATGAAAAGATTTTACATACACTGTAGCTCACTATCTTTCAGTTTCACGAGAGCAAGAGCTACGCCTTCCTTACTCACCACTCCATCTCCCAACCCTAGGGTAGAGAGTTTATGCATACTATGCACCCAAATACTCATGGAGGGGAGAGAAGGCAGGAAGGATGAAAGAGCACGATGACCACAGCAACAGCCTTCTAGTGGAACTCTGAGTACCTTAGTTAAGATTCTTTTGGTCTGCCCTTTTCTTGTTTCTACTGCTGGCTAACCATTCTCCTCTAACACTTGCTTTAGAAATGCAATACCATTGGTTAGGCTGCAATATAATTAGACTGGCCTAAGTGCCTTTCTGTCTGCTGAAGCAGCTTAGTATGCCCCTGACCTAACCTATTTATGGCCATTTATAATTTAATTCTCAAGAGAATAGTCTTACTTCCAAGTTCTTGGGGTTACCACACTTTCAAGTCCTTGTAATTGCCACATCACTGTCCAGGGTTAAGGACAGGGCGCTCCAGGACACACAGCTATCATGGGAAAAATAACAATATGTGCTTGTGGCTGAAGCTTGCTCATACTTCATACAAACAGAAGCTAGAGATGACATTCCTACATGCTTTGGCTATTTTCTCAAAACATGATATTAATTTTGATAATTAAAAACAGAACAAGCACTGGTCTGGGAATCTGGGTGAGATCTAGATTGTTTTACTCCTGACTCTGGCACTTACTTGGCTGTCAGCAAGTCCCATACAGTCCTGGCTTCTGTTAAACAAAGGATCTGGACAACATGTTCATGAAAGTCCCTTCCAGTCTTGACATTTTGTCATTCAATGATTAATTTTCATCTAAGAACTTGTCCCTGACTTCATAAGCACCCCAAATAGTAACCCACCTGCTGGCAATGACCACCACACACCTGGAGCCTGGGTTAATCTACAGAAATCACAGTGGTATCTCAGGATTTTCATGATTACAAATGAAATCATTCAAGAGACAAGCAGATATGTTTGACTACTGACACCAGCTAATACAGCAGATGCTCTAACACACAGATCTTTTTGATCTGTGGACCACTGGGTGGACAACTGGGACACCTGGAAAATCAGGTCATGTCCCAACTCAAGTGACCATCTTATTTGATTTTGCTCAGAAGCAGGGTGCTTGTAGGAATTATTTTCCATATGTGAAATAATCAATTCTGATAAAATGTTTCCATAAGCATACAACTTTTGCTAATCTTTGCAAAAAGAACTCTATTCTTGATATTGGGAATTCAACTTCCTTCACCTAAAGTCCCCAACACACAGACCTGTGCATAGATGCTGCCATTGGTGCAAAATTACTCTCTCTAGTAGGCTTTCAGCTACAGACAAGAAAGCTTATTAGGAATCTGTTTATAACCAAAAAAATCATCTCGGTTTTAATTAGCTGGTATGTTAAACTCAAAGTCATGTTTATGTTTAAACATTCCCAAAACCCTCCTTAGAAAATGGGCATGTCTGATGGCCTTCCCTGCTTGACAGGAAATTATGGAAAAGAATAAAGATTGCCCACCAAAGGTTACACACTCCAGAGGCACATATCCATTTCTGCTGCAGCAACTGTGAACAGACTAAGCACAAAAGTGTGAATAGCAAAAAGATTTCTTCTATTAGCTCAAATAGGATATTTATAAAAGAAAAGGAGGAGGAAAAGCAACAGCCACCCTGAGCTTGTACCTGCAGATGCGCTTGGAAACACTGCACTACTTGCCTGGAGTAGTAGGACTCCACCCCCAGGGCCTCCCGCACGCTGGAGATGTGCTGCTCCAGGGCCGAACAGGTGGCTGTCGGAAGGGCTGTGTTGTTGCCAGACTGGAAGTCACTGGAGTTTTCTGCTGTGTTATCACCTAGGTAGTGTTCATGAAACTTCAGAATTCCTGAAACAACACAGGCACAGTCAATGTTATTTTGGATTGAGGGAGGGGAAATGGAGGGCAGACATAGGTAGGGATGTTGATGTTATGTGACCTTTTTGACTAGCTTATGGTCCTCTAAACCATAGGAAGAGATTCTGAAATCCGGCATCTCAAGAGATCTTTCAGACATTTGGTCAGTAACCTGTTAACTGCTCTTACCATCAGTCTGTCACTTGAAATCAGGGAGTTCAAGATTTTCACTTTTGGCAACATGTTCAGAAGTCCCCTTGAATGACGACTATGTATTTCTTAGACGCACAAGTTAGGGAAAGTCTCCTTTCAGAAATAGTGTGTGAGCATGCCAAGGTATACTCTCCCCAGAAACTGAAATCTCCAACAAAAATGTAACCAGTCATAAGGAAACTTGTTACTCAAAGACCTTTCATTTCACAAAAGCATATCAAAATAAATAGTCTACAGACCAGATAAAAACATCCTAAACCACTTTTAAATAAGGTGTATTGATCAATGCTCATTAATGGATTAAAGGAGAAAAAATGACAGCTGCATGAAACAGGCAATCCACAGTGGTTCTCTGGCAATAAGCATAGGACATATCCTCAAATGGTAATGAGGTGTGTCGGCTTTGGAAAATGCCGGTTCTCTCTGATTGGAATAGAGCCCCAGTGAAAGCTTCAGAGTCTCATTAAAAGCAAAGAGGAACGGAAGAGAAACAATAGGAGCCTCATTATACTTGGCTCATTATTACAAGGATTTGGATATACTGCCTGTCAAATGTCCCCAAAACCTAACAGTCACAGACAGAAGAGTTTGATACTTCTGTCATCAGCCATGTTCTCAGGGGTATAAGTGCCCCTCTGGGAACTGAGGAGCACAGGAAGTCTGCTGTGGCTGACATTCACCAAGTCACCATGAACAACACCACTTACAATCTGTACTATAAAAAGGTCACTGGTAAGAATCTTCTTTGTGGACAGGCCATAAAAACATGAAATTAAGGAGGAAAGATTATAAAAATTAGTGCCAAGGCACAGAATGCACAGACACAATTACTCTGAACCCAGCAAGCATCAGAAGTTGTCATCTAGTCATTACTTTTTTGAAATCAAAGGGATAGAAACATAATCAAAAAAATTCTATCAATTCTCCCTGGAAGTTGAACTTTTTGGAAATTGGCTTACAGATATTCAAGAAATCCAATTTTTAGGATTCCCAATTATAAAATCCACTTCCTCAGTCAATAAACTCTAATTGGATCTGGTGTGTCTCCAACATGGTAAAGCCATCAACATTTTATTATGCAAAAAATATGGCCCTAACAGCTAATTAGTGTTTCTGTATTTAGTGAAACTGTTACAGCCTGAAAAGTTAATGCCAATTTAATCAAAGGGATTTTTTTTTACTTCTGAAATAGATTTACAACAGAATTTGTTAAAAATAGGTTCTACTAAACTCAGAAATTTCAAGCTTAACACTTCATTTATATACAGTGATAGAGTTGCCATTATCATTTTATTCTCCTTAGCTTTATCATGACAAAGAGTCACAATTATTAAATCATATCTCGAAAGCACTCGTTAGGACTTGCAGTCATCGCTTTATTAGCTAATGAACAACAGTTTCCTAAAATAGGGCTGCTAGTGAAATTAATCCTCCTGTCCTTAGTCTTCCTTGATAAATGTTTCCACATTCACCAGCAAGGAGCAGCAATTTCTTGGGGGAAATGAGAAAGCTGGGCTGTCTTATTAATCGTATGCCCTACCATAGGAGATCTGCTGTGGCTGAGGTTTTACTGAAAGCAGGTATCAGCTCCTGAGCCTGTGATATGGTAATGCACCTCTTCCACCTCTAGTCAGTCTAATGTCTTAATCATGGATTCCCATGGAAAGAGATCTTACCTGCCCCAGGAGCAAGCAGCCAGCTGTATAGGTAACCTGCAGCCAGGGAATAGTAAAGTATTAGTCCCCTTTGGCCATTAACCATCTCTAAGATCTGATCTATGGTGACTGGGGAGTAGGGGTCAGAGTCCTGTTGTCCTGTTTGTCGTTCTACCAGAAGATCAGCAAAAGCCCTTGTCCGTCCTCTTTCTGCCACAGCCAAAGCTTCATCGTGATGGCCTAAAAAACAAAGGGATAAGCTGAGGAGTCCATAAAAAGTGTGCTTACTCAGAGAGGGGATCAGATACAGAAAGCCTGGGCAGAAACCCCACTGACTCTGTACTCGGGTGTCTTGCATAGGTTCAGTCACACTGTTTCAAATTTAATCTCCTGCTTCAGATGATGGGTGGTTTCCATGTCATAAAACCCCACATTTTCAGATTTCATGCTACCCTAAGCCATCAGACCTTCCCCGTCCCCTGTCTTGCAGCCATACCACAAGAGAGCACTCACCCTCAACCCTGTCCATTCTCTGTTCCGCACACTAAATGGCTCCCCATTCTCTTGGCTTCTGATCGCTTTCACTTGGCTCTAGTTACTCTCACTTCCCTGCTTATCTTTGATTCTGACTTGGCATTGGCAGATGAGTCCTTCAGGACATGGTTCCTGGTCATCTTTGTATTTTTCCTTGATGCAGCACCACCATGTATCACATTGTCCAATCCCATGTTCACACTCCCCCCCAAATTATACCTCTGTGTCTTATATACACTGGTCCCTCTGCTGGGTGTGTCTTTCATTTTCCATAGACCTTGCCTCAAAAAAAGAAAAAAAAAAGGATACTAACAATGATAAAGATTGAGCGCTACAATTGAAGATGCCTGGGAGGTACAATTTAGCCACTATTCATACAACCGGTGATACTATCACTGTGGAGCGGGTATCTCATCCCATCCTGGGCCCCACAGACCTTCTCCTCTCTCTCTCTTCTAGTCCCCCTGCACAGAGAGTTTAAGCTGCTAGGTCTCTAGCTCTTTGAAATCTCTTTTTTTTTTTCCCAAGCTTTTCCCATTTTTCAGTACAACTTCTAATCCCCTTTCCTCTAAAAAACTAGTCTGTAATCTAGCCTGAAAGCTAATGAGCAAATACAAGAGCACACAACGTATAAAGCAACATGCTTTCAAGTGAGGATTATTTGGAAGTGCTGAAAAGCATAATGCAGAGGATTTTTTGGTGTCAAAAGTATAAATATGAAAGAGTTGCTAGAACTAGGGTCCAAATAGACAGAGACAGGAGACCAGATGTTGCAGCTCCGACAGCATTTCAAGGATGCTTTGTTTCCTGTGGTTCGAGTATCACTAGAAAGTGGGGATTTATGTGTGTGTATGCAAATGTCTTCTTTTACTCTATTAAGTTATTAACTGGAACAGCAGGGATGATTTCTGTGCACACTGGAAAATCGGCCCCAAAGTGCTAGACAGACTTAACACTGTGATTATAATAGATAATAAATTGTAATCCCAGGCAATGAGCACATTTATAGATACATTTTTTCAAGGGAAGTTTGCACATTCATACACACACAGAAAAGGATAGGTTATTAACAAAGCCTCGATGTTCAACTTCAAAGACATTGTTAGTTCCAATGAATAGCTCCTCAACCCAAGTCCTGGGCCGGGAGAAGTAGTCTGGAGAGACGGATAGGCCTGAGAAGTGGCAAAGGACAGGGGAGGCGCAAGGGAGGGAAGATGCACGCTGCCCCTGTACCACACAGCACACGCCTGGGGAACATGCACTGACAATGTCACAGTCTAGATGTTAGACCTAGGGAGCTGAAAACATTCACAAAGCATCTACTAGAGAGCAGCAGCAAGAGACATGTTGCAGAGGAAACAGGGAGGGCCCAGACGTCTTTTCGGGGGTCTCCCTGCCAGCTGTATTTACAGTGAAAGATAACCTTGGGAGACACTGGGTTCAAGCATCCCTGCTTCTAGTATAGCTTCTGTTGCTCCTGGTCAGCCTGCCACACTGCTTTGTTTCCAGAGCACTTGGGTTTCTTCTACCCTGGTACCAACAATGCCAGGACTATACACATAGAATTCTGACTCTTGACAGACCTCAGTTTACTTGAGCTTGAGAAACAGGCCTTCTTATAGTTGATCCCTAGAGCTGGCACTTACCACAATAGGTGTTGTACAAGTATTAGTTGAATAAATGAAAGAATGTTTATGGCTAGATTGTGGTTATGGCTTCACAGTTGTAATGAAGTACGTTTCATCACCATGATGGCTGAAAAAGACTCAGACACAAGGGAACACACACCAAAAGGGAAGCCCCAGCTGTCCTCACCTAGACTGACAAGCACCCGCTGCAAGGCCTGATAGGACGATGTCTGCAGGTCAAAGAGGGAGAGTTTGTAGTCTGTGCTCAGTTGTGCCTCATGTCGGATTGTTTCAAACAAGGCTGATGCTCTGTAGAGCTGCAAGTAAGGGAAAAAGTTATTATTTGTTCCCCCAAAACCACTATTCAGCTCTTTCCTGACAAGAGACAATATTGTTCACATCTTAGTGCACAACCTAAAAACTTTTTATTTATTTATTTGTTTGTTTGTTTTAAAGATTTATTTATTTATTTATACAAGCACTGGGTACAGTCAGAAGCACAGGAAGGTGGGAGAATTCACCAGAGCCAGAGCAGGGAACAGAACAGGCAGACCGACGAAATACACTGCTAAGGGGAGCAGCGGGCGCGGCAAGAGAGGTCTGCGCGCCATGTGGGACCCTCACCAGATCGAACCCGTGCCGCAGAGGTTGCGGCAGCTTCGCAGCCCAGCACTCAACCGCTACACCACCAGGGGAGGCCCTAAAAACTTTTTCTTAAAGGGCCTCCCCTGGTGGTGCAGGTGGTTTGGCGCTGTGCTGTGAAGCTGTCCGCAGCCTCTGTAGGACGGGTTCAATCCCAGCCGGCCGGTGAGGGTCCCACATGGCATGGCAGACCTCTCCTGTTGTACCCACTGCTCCCCTCAGCAGTGTATTTCGTCAGTCTGCCTGTTCTGTTCCCTGCTCTGTCTCTGCTGAATCCTCTCACCCTCCTGCACATCTGGCCTGTACCCCGGTTTTGTGTAAAATGAATAAATAAATCTTTATTTCCATGTAGGTCTTTGTAGATCGGTAAAGGCATTTTACTATACCCAGTAAATTAGAGTTCATGTAAACATTTCTTGATCTAAAACACAGGGGTTATAAGCTTATAAAGTCTGAAATAGTGTAAAAAAAGTCAGATATCAATTCAGTCAAGTGCTGATTTTTTATTAAAACAAAATCAAAAGCCTCTAATCACTACCCTATGCCTCATGGTGTGGAAGGACAGGAGTATGAACAGGTGTGGTGAAGGTAGGCTAGAAACAGACAAGGCTGGGGAGAAATGAGATGAAGGCGGCCACCTTCTTAGAGCATAGCTCTGTGCCAGCAATCCAGTGCCACAGAGGGCAGTCAAATATTGCTCTCCACAGCAGTGTCCTAGGGTCAGGTTTTCACTGGACCAGCTGCATAGAAGTCACACCCAGTTACAGGCACATCCTCGAGACCAGACACTGAACGTTTGAAAAGAGACACAGTCCCACTGCAGCCATGGTTTCTGTATCAGTGAGACCAGACTTTTCCCCCCTGATATTTATATGTTGAAAATACATGACCAAATTTTAAGTTCACATACATTTTAAAAATAGAATTCTAAGACTAAGAAACTGGGAGAGAGGGATGTATTCTCAACTCTGCACCAGTTTAATGAATGACTTTTGGCAAGATATAGAGTCTCACACTCTCCTCTATAAAGGGAATGGCTAACATCCTACCTCATGGGATTATCTGAGGAATAAATTCAGTGAGTAAAAATACTTAGGAAATTGTAAATACTGTGTCACACAAACTTTAATTTTTAAAATCAGGACATTAGAGAAGTAATTCTGTAAATCAGGGTTACAGTCTGAAAATTAGAAAAGAAAGCAGCCACTAATCCAGCTATTAATGCAGTGCTGATTTTGATTAAAACAAACAAAAGCACGCTCTTCTTATCAAGTGTCTGTAATTTGCCACAGTCATGCTCCAATCCTTCTTTTAATAGTTTACAAAGTAAAATACCACAACATTCCAGGAAATTATGGCACAAATTCAGTCCTGTTGTGGTCTCAATTCCTGTGAGCAACTCTGGTAGGAGCTTTTCCCCTGGCCCTTGCCCCTCTGCCTCGCACAAAGTCCCCCACAGGACCTCCTTCTATGTGGCCTACACACTTTGAGACTGCTTTGAAACGACATCCCACAGCTCCTCCAACCTAAGAGAGGAAGTCATAACTCTAGGAACTCTCCAATCTCCACAGCCAGCACGACAGGGACTTCTCTTCAACTACATGCACTAAATGGAACATGAATGTGTGTGTGCATGGAGGAGAGAGACTTATTGATACATTTAGAAACCTACAAAGACATTAAATTCAGACATGGATTCAGTCATTAAATTCAGTCTATCATAAAATATGTACAAATTCATATTAAGTTTAATGAAGAACACAATACATAACACAAGAATTCCAAAGAAATTATCAAGGAATCTATTATATAAGAGAACAAGAATCTTTACTACAGTTCAACACATGCTGGCTGATGCAAGTTGAAAATATGTCTATCAACCCAAAGGTAAAAGTTATCCTCTTTTGGAAAATGACATTATTACTTGGTCATGGAAGACCTCATGCTTCTGGAAACAAAATCTACTTGGGGCAGGGTTCTGCTCACCTGGTGTTGGGCCTCCTCCAGGTTCCCACTAGCCCAAAGAGAAAGACCAAGACCATGGCGAATTTTGGCTTCATCTTCTCTTCGGCCCAGTTGCTCAGCTAACCTTAAACCTGAAATCAGAGAAATTTTAAGAGCGGATAGAATTTTTAGAAAACATAGATTCCACTCTGCCAAAGAGTTCTAGAGGTTAATTCAACCTAAGGTATATAAATAGAATGTTAGCACAGTTAGATGAAATGCAGGGCAAGAGTAGAATCAGCCAAGGCAGAATAAGCATCCTCTTCAAATTCTATGTTGGTAGTGACCTTTTAAAGGCACTCCAAGCTGTCCCAGCAAGAGTTCAGGTGATGAGTATCAGCAGGAGACAGGTTTGCAGGGCAGGCAGAAACACTGAAACAAATGAAACCTAACCTGGCTGCCCTCCCAGATGTGAAATCCCTAGCTTTGCAAATGAAAACTCCTGGACTATAAATTTATCTAACCAATTCTTTGGCTGGCAAAAGCTTTTCCTGATGGTTATATAGTCCAGCACAGAAGCTAATACTTTTCCCAATCTCACACGCACAGCATCCTATCTGCATTAATGGGAGACATATATGATGTCCTCCTGACAGAAGAATGCTCACATTGCCTGCCCCTGCCTCTGTTACTGATGCTCCTGACACATTTCACGCCCAATCTGTGTTTCCTTTAAGGCCGAGACTTTGATGTACCTCAGCGGGGTTGCCGAAGAAGTGCTATTATGAGTTGGAAAACTTAAATGAGACTCTCCTAGTTCTAATGGCCTTCAGATAGGCACCTGCAGTTTGGGTCACTTACCCACAGCAAGCTTCTGGATTTCAGGACACCAGCAACCTCCAGGGTTTTGTGGGAACCAAGTATGAGGGCAATCACTTACTGTATTGGCCACTAAGCAGTTCTCTGCATCACTCTGCTCTCATTATCTAGCTCTCTGTACACAGGAGTCAGCTCATGCAGAAGACAGCATAAAGACTCCCACACCATGACTGTGCTCACAAAGGAAGGTCTTATTTTTCTTAATCTAATTCAAGGTGGATGGGAGCCTGCCTCTTGGCATGCTGGGCCTATGCAATTTCACACTTTTGAAAAAGAATTGAGTCAGATAAGAGACTAATAAAATCGATACTCAGGTTCAAGCTTATAAAATGTTATGCCTTTAAAAATGTACATAATACAGAAAATTACAAGTAGCATTTTAAGTTTAAATCATGTTACTGGATAACAAAAATAATAATTGCAAGTTATTGATATTTTAAAACACCTCATAGAACAGAAACACAAATGAAAGAAGGGGTTCTTGGTTGATACTAGTTGCTTTAACTTTCAGCAAGCTAACTATATTCATTCTTCAATAAATCTATCCCTGTTTGGTCTGAATCTATGAATTAGAGGTAAAATTAGTTAAGGTAAACCCACCTTAGAAGGTATGGTCTGTGGGAGCAGGGACTTTGTTTTGTTTCCTGCTGGACCCACAGCATGTAGGACACTTCCTGGCTGATGGCAGCAAAGAGCTAAAAGCACATTGGGCAGACACGGTATCAGTCTTGCCCCAACTTCTACCTGCTTCTGCCTCTTAGGAGCTAGACACACCCAGTCCACCCCTCCTGAAGCCTGGTATGCCAGGAACTGGTTGCTTAACTCAAAGTAAGTTGCTATATTGTTCTAGGTTCCCAATACAAATCACTGGGAGAACTTGTTAAAAAGACTCAGACCAGGCCCTCTTGTGAGATCCTATTGCACTGGGGTCAACTGAGGATGACCCATAGGCCCTTCTAAAAGTCAGGAGAATGAGCAGCAAGCTGATTTTTGACTCATGTAAAAGGGTGTAGCCTCAACTTAAAGCTCTCAGAAAGGGTCTTCCAGGTGTCCTGCACTTGTACCAACTCAGTGCTCATGACAAGGGGTGTCTGCTTTGGCCCAAAAGACAATCTAGGCTCTCTGGCGGGGCACATACACAAAACAAACACTGTGGAGATGATACAGTAAGATTTTAGATAGCTACAAAACTTAAAATTACAAGAAAAAATGAAATTAAGTTTTCCATTAATATAGAACTATGCTATAACGTCTCAAGCAAAGTAGCTGCTTTGTGGAATTTAAATTTAATAGTTTTCACAAATTAACTAAAAACCACCCCCAGTCTGTTGGAATTTTACCACAGTCAAGTTTCAGGAAACCAGAGCATACTGAATGCACTGGGGCAGAGTTCCCACTAAGCAGGGGTCACATAAAGTCAGGGCAGTGGCCCCCAATCTCTCATTTGCAGGCCAGAGCAATCCTGATCTGCAGGAAAGTCAACCATCAGCCTCTGGCCCAGTCTCCACTTTGTTTCCTGTCTCCCTCTCTCCTGGCTTCCCAGCTGGGCTTCAGAAGTGAAGGGGACATGACTGTCACATCCTTGCTCTGTTCTTGTGAGGTTAGAAACTCCACATATGGTCTCATGTGATTCCTGGGGTCAGAAAGCCTAGGCTGAGCCCCACTCCCCCACTGACTGATCACACGGTCGGGATCAAGCCACTGTAATTCTCCGAGCCTTAGGTCACTTAGTTGAAAACGGGAATCAAACGATACATCCCTCAAGGTTACTGTGAGAATTAAATCCAATTAAATAAGTTCTATATACAAAGAGCCAAGAACTTAACAGCTGCCATTTTACCCTCCCAGAACTGGAGGATGCATGTGACCATGTGAGGGGAAGGGCTTTCCAGTGCAGAAAATCCCATCCCAGTGTTAAGAGGTGGAGGGTAAAACACTGCTGTGCAACTTCTGCCTCGTGAGGAAGGATGTGTCCAAGGACTGAACTGCATGGGCGCTGACAGCAGAAGAGGAGGAGAAGCAGTCACTTTCTGGGCCTGCCTGGAACAAGACTACCATGGCACCATGGCACCAGGAGAGCACTGTGGGTAATGAGCATTGGAAAGGAAGTCTGGCTAACTGCCCAAGTGACCCTCAGACTGATGCTTCTGGACTAGACCTCGGACACTACAGCAGAACTAACTTCCTCATAGTTTTGACAGAGTTAAGATCTTTTTAGAGGGACTTGAAACAAATGGGTATTTTTTCTGATTTAGGTCCTTATATTTTATGTGCTTAGATATCTACTTACTTGATTCATCATGTGTAAGAATGTGTTATTTACTCAATACAGGGCTCCGAAAAGCAAGGATAGCATCAGCTCCCTGGGCAGCTGGCTAGCAGAGGAAGACAACCTGGGTAAGACATTCTGGATGGAAGATGGAAGGCCATAGTACTAGCAAGAGACATGCAGCAGGGACCACTGTACTAAAATGGCAGTGATCATGTGGCCTCTAAGATCTTCCTTCTAGGCAGATGTGGCCACTCAGACTATGCATACCCCCTCCTGAGTGGACTCTGAACTTAATCTCAGAGTAGAACAAGAGACTACAAGGGACCTTTTCACTTACCTTCCTGTAAGTACATGACTGCCTGGGAATAGTTCTGCAAAGCATGATGGGTCCTTCCAAGGCTACTATACGACACCGTCTTGGCCACCAAGTCATTCATCTGTGCAGCAATGCTCAAGTGCTGTTCTTGATAGACTACTGCCCTCTCAAAGGTGCCCAGAGATTCATACGTCAGTCCTAGGTTCCCATAGGCTCGACCCTGACATGTGGGGTTGTTGGTTTCCTCTGCAATCTGCAGATCGAGCTGGTGGTATTGCAGGGCTGTATCATATTCCCCCATCTGCTGGTAAACGCCCCCCAGGCCACAGGCTGCATCACTCTCCAGGGCTCGGTCTTTCATCTCTCTAGCAATGTTCAGCTGGCGTTCAAGGCAGGAAATGGCTTGTTCGTAATTCCCTAATTGGCTGTGCAGACTTCCCAGCTCTCCATAGGCCTGGGCTTTATTAAAGGCCTCCCCAAGCTCATGGGCAACCACGAGCCTCTTTTCAAAGCACACAAGGGCTTGCTGCAAGCTCCCCATTGCCCTGTGGGGATGTAGACAGAAAAGCAATGATATTATTTTGTGCAGGTGCAGACATGCTAAAGCCCCTGAGAAAATGAAAAACATTTGTCACTGTCATTTACTATAGAAGCTCTTAACTCCTCTTCTAGCTAAAATCTATCATGTGCCCTTAGAGTGAGATACAGGGGAATTTCATAATCTGGAAAGCAATTCAAAAGTCATCCCTTAGTGACCTTCCCAAGAGCTTAAGATTCAATGGGATATACACCCCAGAGGAAACATAAAATATATTAATAGGCACAATGATAGCAAGTGAACTGTTTGGTTCTTCAGGCCTCCCAATTTCCACTACCGCTTAGACTATGTTTTTGAAATCACTTTACAATAGCTATAAATCCTTCACCCTGAGCTTCTCAGAGCACTCTGTGGGTGATGATTTAGTTTGACCCTAGCCCTTCCTCCACTCCAGGAGCCCTAATCCTCTGCCTATCTGGAAGGGCCGTATATTCTGCAGACACAGTCACTTTCTTGGGTTCCCCACATTCAGAAGAAAAGCACCTTGGCCCAACAGTGTGTCTTTTTGTGCTGTTAAAAGATGACATGATAAAAGTGGGAAGAGCATGGATTTTGGCAGCAGACCAAACCAGTTGGGGCATGTGAATTCCTTTCCTTAAGCCTTAGTTTCTGGATTACAGTAAATCCTACATCCCATAGCAGATGATAATAAATGTACAGTAATACAGGATTGTCATAAATATTAAGCAAAAGACTGTGTAAGGTGCCCAGCATGATGATGTACATGTTTATTCACTCCCACCATTATGAGGTGGCTTTCCCAAAAAACAACAAAATGGGGTCCACATAATTGGTAGGTGTAGGCATAATATTAACAAACACCTTGAAATGTTGTGGGAAGTGTTCTGAAAAGGTCAGTTAAATGGGTTTGCTCATCTTCCCCCATTCCTATGATCTCTTTGATCCTGCTCATTAGGATATAGTAAAAAAGTCACTGAATTTGGAGTCAGAGAGCCCTGGATTTGACCCTATGCTGTCCCTTTTAAGCTGTGTGATCTGTGTAACTTGACACATCTTGGGCTTAGTTTCTTCCTCCATAGCATAGTGTAAAAAATATCATCTACGAAATTCACAGACTCATCAGAAGAACCAAATGAAATATGTATGAAAATGATTTGTAGTTAACAAACTGTCATGAAGACAGAACATTAGGTTCCTATTACAAAGTCACAACTGCTCTTTGTATAGGTTTATCCACCACATCCTACTGTGTCATTTTTACCTGTGTCCATTTCCTAGGCCCCGGTAAGCCTTGGCTTGGTCTTGCATGCGATTCAGACTCTGGGCAACAGATAAATACTGTTCATAGTACTTGATAGCCTCCTCATAGTCCCCCAGGGCCTCATAGCAATCCCCCAGGTTTCCGTAGGCCCGGCCCCGGTCAAGCACAGATTCATTTCCACTTAACTGCTGCAGCATGGCCAACTGCTGTTCAAAGTAGCCAATGGCCTCTTCCATCACGTTCATGTTCATTTTTGTGATGCCCATGTTGCCATAGACCTGAGCTTCTAGACTTGGGTCCTTCAGCTTCTGTCCTAGATCCAACTGTTCTTCATAACACTTGAATGCCATCGTGTATTTTCCAAGGGCCATGTAGACAGCAGCCAGGTGCCCGTGAGCTCGGCACTCCCCTGGCAAGTCACTCAGCTCCTGATATACCTCCAGTTCCTGTGTGTGATAACCCAAGGCCTTGTCATGTTTCTGGATCATCCGATATGCAGTGCCCAGGGCTGCATATGCACTGGCCTCCAGTCTTCTGTCCTTTACATGATGAGCTAGGCCCAGCTGTTGCTCATAGAATTTTATCGCACCATTTATGTCTTTTTTACAGATGAATATATCACCAAGGTTCCCAAGGGCTCGAAATTTAGCCTGGGAATTATTCAGGGACTGGGCTAGGGACAATAGGTACTTCTGACACTCTTCAGCTTTGCTAAAATTCAGTAGAGCCTTGAATGCTAGGCCTAAGTTGCAGTAAGCTTTTGCTTGGCTCAATTTGTCGTGAAGGTCTTTGGCCAGTGCCAGATCCTGCTCATAGTATTTTACTGCTTCCTGGTAATTTCCAAGGCAGTAATGGGCATAGCCAAGATTGTGGCAGACCTTCCCCTCTCCTTCCATGTCTTGAAGGTCAGGAGCGAGCCGAAGGTACTGTTCATAATAGGGAGCAGCCTGGACATATTCCCCCCGAGAACAATGGAAGTTGCCCAAGTTGCTGAGGGCACGGGCTTCGCTCTGGATGTCACGCAGCTCCCGGGCGATGTTCAGATGGTTTTGGTAATGCTGCAGGGCCCGGTCATGGGCCCCTAGGGCCTGGTAGGCCACAGCAAGGTTCCCGTGTGTGGAGGCCTGTGAGGCACGGTCATTAACTTCCATGGAGATCTGAAGTTCTTGTCGGTGGTACTTGACTGCCTGGTCATACATGCCCAGGGCATTGTAGGCATTGCCCATATTCCCATAGGCACGGCCCTGAGCGGCATAATCACTAAGCTCCTGGGCGATGCACAAGTGTGTCTTGTGGAGTTTCAGTGCAGTATCATAATCGCCTTTCATCTGGTGTATGATTCCTGAGAAAGAGGATAAAAGAAAAAGGTTGAAATAACTGATTAGCAACCTTAAAAAATGTAATTTGCAACTCTATTTATACTCAAATACAATCCAGATGAATTAAAGAATTTAAAATAACAGAAGGTAGAATTAAATATTCTCCTGAGGGGGATAGTTTTCTAAGCTTTGAAGTAACAGAAAAAAACACTGACAGATTTGAGTACAAAACTATATTTTGTAATTTAGCACTAGAAATATATATCTAAAATTAAAAAGCAAACACACAACACGGAAAAACATATCATACGTCTGTGAAAAAATTCAGTAACTGTTGTGAGTAAAAATCTCAATTTACCAAAATAGGCAAAGAATAGTTAAGTGTGAGCAGACCATTCACATTCAAGGAAATACAAGGGTAACCACAGGGGAAAAATGCTAATTTCTTTTAATAAACAAGGAAATGCAAAATAAAGCAACCATGAAGTACCATCTTACTTCTACTAAATTAGCAAACAAAAATTTAAGCAATGCCCTATACTGATAAAGTTGCCTTTAAGTTGGTTAACACATCAACTGCTGGACATAACCTGGAACAGCCTTTGGAGAAGCAGTGTGGCAAGAACCACAGACATAGTCTTGCTCAGACCCTGCAATCTTATTTATGGGAATGTATCCCAAGGAACTCATCTGACAAATGCAAAAGCTATACAAATAACAATCCTCAATGCAGCATTATAGATGAGTGAAAATCAGAAGCATTTTAATGGCAAACACTGGGGGACTGTGTTAGTACATTTTGGCGTATCAACTCAATAGAGGATTACGAATTCATTAAAAGGATAATTAAGAAGTCTGTGCAAAATAAAAAAATGGAAAAAAAAATCCCTGTAATAATGTTAAATGGAAAAAGAAGGAAACAATACTGCAGCAATCCCTGTGGCAACAACCAGAAAATTAATGTGTGCAGGCAGACAAGACCTTGAGAGGATAAGGCAAAAATAAAAACAGTTATTTTGTTAGGTGATGGGATTTGAATGATTTTTACTCCAAAATCTCTAGCAATTCTGCTATGTTGTTTTTACAGTCAACAATAGTAGCTCTTCAAATCCTCATAAACTATTCTACAGCTGTTAAACTAAGTTATTATCTTTACAAGCAGTTCAAAATGAGATATATCATAAATATGAAGCAGTTCCAAATAAGGGGTATCATAAAAGTAACTTGGGAGGTGGCTTTAAAGGAGGCCTGGTTCATGCCATTTGTGATGGGGTGGGAAGCCCTGGAATCTAGACTGCAAAACAGGTTTCTCCTAGCCCTTGGTTTTGAACATGCTTTCCGGTATGCAACAATGCTTGGGCTTTTCATTGGTGACCAAAACCTACATGAATATAAAAACTCAAAGTATCAAGATGGGTTCTTGACTAGACAATGTTTGAAATGAAAACAGAGGCACTAAGAATCTGCAATTTACTTTGCTCTCTGTGACACCCTACATTCATGTATTCACTTACCCAGGAAATTTATTTACTGTGTACTGGTCCTTGTAGTGAGCAAAGGGTAGAGAGAGAAATGAAGACATGAGTTTGCCCTCAGACAGCACTTAGGGTCACATGGGAGAGAGTCATGAAGCAAATGTGAATATACAAAACACAAGCAGGTAGGGGTGGGGAACATGGAGCCAGTGGAGGCTGCCCTCCTGGACCTCCTGGCCTGCCTGCTGTGGAGTTCTGCCCTGACCGGAGCTACTCTCTGGGTCAGCCATCACTTTGATAGAACTGGACTTAGGGTAATGGATACAGTTAGCCTCTATGAGTTTTTTTTTAGTTAATCTATAAGTGAAGAAAATCAGACCCTTGATACCAACCTTGGAGGGTAGTAATGCAGGTCAAGTGAAATAATGTTTGTGCAAGTGCATTATAAACTGTAAGGGCAATTCAAATACTAGTTACTGAAATTACTATATACTTCTAGGAAAGGGCGTTCTGAAGGTAGGAGAGATTAAATAAACTATGGCAATTCTTCCATATATTTTCTTGCTTGAGTAAAGTATTTCACAATTCACAAATAAGTAAATCATGGCATGTTATACAATGAAACATGATGGTGCCATTAAAAATCATGAGATAGTTTATTGACATGGAAAAACATTACAATGGGGTTGGACATGAAACAATACACTTTAATAAAAATATTAACAGGATGTGTATATACACAATTTAACATACATATCGCATTAAAAATTATTTAAATATTAGCAGTATGTTTGAGTATTAGAATTGAGAGTTTTGTTTTTGTTTTGCTTATCTGTACTTCAAGTGTTTTTCTATGACCAATGCATAATCTTTAGTTTAAAAAATTACTGAGAGGATTTTTGAAACTCATTTAACAAAAGAAGTAATAATCCTGGGGACTGGATCTGGTCACGTCCCTAGGTTGTCACCAACATCCCAGCTAGAAGGGTTAAGAAATTTTCAGAACCTATCTTTTATCTAAAGGGAAAACTTACAGATTTCAAATTTTGGGGCATCCTGAGAGGAAATGAATCAATTACTCTCTACTCAGCTTCTGCATTTCCAAAATGAGGGTCAAAATCTCTACCCCTGAGTCCAGAGTTGTGAACAGAGCCAGAGCTGGGAAGAACAGCATGCTGGCCACATCACCCTCTAAGCAATTTCTCCCACAGGTATGCCTATGCATTGAGTTTTTTCCCCCTCTCAGAGTTTTTGGATTTCATTGCAGTGACTTTTAAGTGAATATGATCACTAGTTGGTTGCTAAGATATTAAGAGGAAGTAAGCAAAGGGAGACCTTCAGAGACAGAAGTCACAAAAGTTCACGTTTTTTGTATACCGCTGCCACCAAAGACACTGGTCTCCTTGCTAGCTCCTCAGCCTCCCCAACTATATACCATCCTACAGGAAGCTGGGTAAGTATCTGGAAGATATTATAAAAGTAAGGCACTGAACTTTAAATCAATTGATTTAAATCAATCACTGTAAAATGCCACTTCATTTAGCAGAGTATCTTTGAGATGATCACTTTATATCTTTTTTACTAATTGCTAATGGTGGGTTTCTTTGTTTTCTTATTAATAAGATCTGGTTACAGAAAAAGACAAGAACCATATGATTTCATTCATATGTGGCATATAAAGAAAACAAATAAACATGAATTAAAACAAAAGTAAACTTTGAATTATTAAGGCCAATTAGTGGTTACCATAAGGGAAGAAAGATAAATAAGGAAAAAGGGGACAATGCTATGGTGAAGGATAGACTTGGGCTCTTAGCGGTGACCTGAATGTAGTATATACACATGCTGAGTCTCAGTGTGAACACCTGTTAAGTTACATAATGTTATAGTGCAATGTTACTTCAATTGAAAAAAAAGTAAGGTCAGATTATGATGAGATATATATGTAATATAATCACAAAGAAATGGTCTGAGAAACAATAGCCTATATCAATAAGCTTTGTAAACTATAGCACGATATCTAAACATGGTATGAGCAGTACTTAGAGAATTAGAAAAAGAAAAAGAATTCTATTTCTCTTATTCTCATGGCCTTAAGGGGCTGGGTTAGTTAATAGGGAGCAGTTGGGATGATAATGGCTACCAGAGTCGAGTGATTTGTGAAGAAACTGCCTGCTGGTTATGGCAAAATGATCTGACCCCCAGCCAGCTTGCCTGTGTACTCCCTTTTTTTCCTCCCCTTCCTCCTCCTCTGGCACTTCCAGGGGTCCATAAAGAATCACAAGAAGAGTCTGGAAGTCTTCTCAAAACAAAGAAGGCAGGCGCGGGTGAAAGGAGATGGCCTGGCAGAGATGGAAGTTGTTTCATCTGTCCTGCCTCTACTGTCCCAGCTGCTGCCAGCCTGGAGAATTCTGAATGGAACATTACACACTCCTGGCAGCCTCTCTCTTTGTTGAGGCAACATAAAAGCGGCCCTGAGAGCTGCCAGCAGAATGACTGCATGCTGAGGAGATAATCTGCAGGTCCTCCTTCCCTTTTGAGACCACAGCTTGATTTTCCAGGGCCGTCACTCAGATGAAGACTTACAGAGGGCCTGTCAGCAGGGGTGCGCTAGGTGACAACATGCCGCAGGGAAGGGAATTAAATGAAGATTAGTGGGGCAGAAGATCCTCACAAAGCCAAGTCGTCACAAGGCACTTGGAGAAAGGACACAGGACTATGGACTCACACCTCACCGCCATAGGCCGCCCCCTACGGATCAGGAATGGCTACTGCCATCAGGATAACAGCACATCCTTCAAAGAGCTATAGTGAGGGCCAAGGAGATGATGCTTATGAAAAGTTAGCACCAGTGCCTGGGACACAGTATATGCTGGATAATTTTGTTTTTATTATTAACTCTTACCAGCAAAGACCAAGGCAGGTAAGAACAGCCAAACCTCACATAAAAACTTCTGCTAAACTAGAATATTTAGCAACCTAGCATTGAATTCTGGCTGCCTTTTCTCTTATGAAGTCTCTGAAAGAATAGCTTCAGTATACCTCTCCACACCACAATGCTCTCTCCTCCCTTACTGAAAATATTACTTTTCTGATTATTAATAGTGCTTGATCCAAATGGAATTTTAAAAAACTCATCTATTCTTTCCCTCTGCTTTCAAACATGTTGATTTCTACTCCAGCCCAGCCAAATGACTAATTATTCTCAGAGAAGACACGAGAGTTGGGAACTGGAAATGGCTTTCCCACAGGCTCACTTTATAAATTATGTGACTCAGACCTAGGGATAGGAAGTGAGTTAGTGGCAGAGCTGAGGATATATGGGTTGAGAGTCCCTGCCTCAGCTATACCAGCCCATCTGCTGTCCAGATAATGAGGAGACTTGAAGGAACTGTTAATTAGTCTCACTAGGTATGCCATGGGATAGAAACTGTGCTTTAAAAAGTTTCATCTGTTAGGATTACATACAGAAGTATTTATAGATAAAAACAGCATCTACAGTTAGCTTTAAAAAATACTCCAGCAGGGCCTCCCTGATGGCTCAAGGGGTTAAGTCTCAGTACTATCAAGCTATCAGCAGCCACTACAGCATGAGTTTGTCAGTTCGATCACTGGCCAGGGAGCTAACTCATAAGGCGCAGCAGACCTCTCCTCTCTCGCCCACTGCTCAGCAGTGTATTTCAGTCAATCCACCAGTTCTGCTCCCCACTCTGTCTCCTCTCACCCTCTACACCTCTGTCCTATACCACAGCTCTTATATGCATAAATAAATAAAATAAATCTTTAAAAAAAAAACTCCAGCAAGGGGGGAAAGTAAGTGTGTGTGGTGTGGTGGTGGTGGCAGTATATATGTATGTATGTATGTATGTGTGTGTGTGTGTGTGTGTGAGAGAGAGAGAGAGAGAGAGAGAAATAGATGAAACAAAATCAGCAAAATGTTGATAACTGGGTTATGAGTATGTATGGGTTCATTATATTACTCTCTCTACTTGGGTGTATGCATGAAAATTTCTTGAATAGAAAATTAAATTGAACAATAAAGACATACAAGATGTTTATACTGTGCATTCTCCTGTAGCCCCTTTTGGATCAAAAAATTCTTCCTCAGAGCCAAGTCCTGATATGGATGTTCAGTTTTCTATCTTTGGGACCTCAGTAAAGAAAGAAGGGACCTCGTCACTAGCCTCTGTGGTTGGTGAAGAAGAAACATGTAGGCTGAAACAACATAGTGCTTTGTCCCATTGCTTTGATTTGCTTATAGTCATATTTAGTTCTTCCTTTAATTTTAAATCTTAAAGGATAGGATCTTAAAGGATACAATGGTATTTTCATCTATCAAAGAGGCAGGTTAGAAGGTGCTAAAAACAGCTGACAAAACCTATTTCACAGAAACAGCACTGAATATTCTCAAATCATTGGGAGAAGTGACCCCAGCTTTTCCATAGGCTCATTAACACAACTCTAAGCATCCTTAGGTCCAATAGATCCTCTCCCTCTCAAGTTTCCACATATAGTTCTCTACATTGGATTTAAAATATCTCAAAGCCTGGGGTGGGAGGAGGGACAGGTATGGTTAGGAAATAGATGTCTGGAATCAAAGTCATGAGAGCAAAATATTCTGTGTTACAAATGCAATCAACTGGATAGCTGAACTCATTTTCACATTAATATTCATGTGCCTGCCTGAAGACAAGTTTCCATTATTTTTGCCAGTGAAAAACAGCAAAGGTACAGAAATTTTAAAAGAACAGATTATTCCAAATTTATTCATCATATGATTTCAACTACAAGCGTCTTTCTGGTAGGCCAACTCCTCCTGAGAACCTGTGCCCAGCTCTCAACTTGGTGATGGCATTCATACCCTAAAACAATTCTGTGAGATCAATGGGGTGTCATCACAGACTCAGAAGGCTTAAGAACTTCCTCTCAGGGTCACATTGCTCTAAATGGAAGGAACCCTAGGTTTCTCCAACTGAGGAGTCCATGCTGTTTCACCCGATTTACTTCTGGAATGAAGCTGAAGTGCCTTCGAGTGAAAGATGGTGATGATTTTGTACCCATTTCTATTCCATTAACATTAGTATATTGTTCTGGCAAATCAATCTTCTGAGAGCTAGAGAAGAGCAGATTCAGTCTGTCTAAATTTCTAAGTAGAGAACAGAGAAGTATACAGCAGAGTCCAGAAACCCTTATGAGACTGAGGAATAGAGTAGGAGGAAGTACTGTAATCAGCTGTGTGGGCTCACCTCAGGAGAGCTCTTGGCCATCAAGTGTCTCTTCTGCTGTCCTTTATCTTAATTACATCTGTCTACTTTTTCTACCAAACCCACCAGGTTCGTCTGTTCCTCCAAAGGATAAGAGCCTGAAGTTAAGAGTCT
Source organism: Talpa europaea (assembly GCF_964194135.1). Classification (NCBI taxonomy): domain Eukaryota; kingdom Metazoa; phylum Chordata; class Mammalia; order Eulipotyphla; family Talpidae; genus Talpa; species Talpa europaea. The sequence continues at coordinate 16,710,811 of NC_140082.1, read as the reverse complement.
GTTATCTTCTTTTGCTTCAACAGCAATTTAGGGTACCTGCAGTGACACTGGAAGTTCAGTGGCTCTTCTGTCCAGATCCCAATTACCCTTCCCTTCTGTTTCAATTCCGAGGAGCTGTTTCAATTTCCTAGGGTCGAGGAAATCCTTGCACATACCACATACAAAAATACACTCCACTAGAAACTAGCTATCTTTTCTTCTCCCCAGATTCACTGACATATAATTGACAAACAAAATGGTATAAAGTGCAAAATGTGATTTGATATACAAATACAATGTAAAATAATTGCCACAATCAAGTTAATGAACCCATCCATCACCTTTTTGTGCTGAAATGCTCAAGAGGTATTCTTAGCAAATTTCGGGAAAACAGTAGCATTATTACCTATAGTCACCATGCTGTACATTAGAGCTCTAGAACTTACTGGTGTTAAACCAAACACTATTAAAAGACACAGAGAAGTCCTCATAGCTCGATTCCTGGCCTTCAAGACTCCCCTTAGACTGCACGAGTCAGTCAGCTCCCCTGTGGTCGCCTCCTGCCACGTTCCCAAAGTCCTGGGACAGTGATAAGCAACTAGCCTGGAGCCTACTGGAGTCCACAAATATTTCACTGCCTTCATATATGGCCCACTTTCTACTTCCTTTGGATAATTAAAAACCAAGACTGCAGGTGAATAGCTCAGAAATTGCCTGGGCCTGTACAGCTATAAATCCTGAGACAGTGGGGAAGATTAATTGTGCCATGAAGTAGAGGAAGTAATAATTAAACCTATTAAAAAGGAGGTAGCTAGAGAGGGGTGCTCGGGAGATGGATGATGAGGTAGGAAGTACTAGGCACAACCATTGCTAACGGCAGTGGCCGGGCCACTGTGAGAACTTGGTGGGGAGCCCAGAGCACAGTGACAAATCTGCTGGGCCTGCCTGGCCAAGCCCCATCATTAGTCACTGTTTGAAAAAGGCAGAGTGGGCCTGGTTTTCATTTTGGATCACAATACAAGGTGGGAGGCACCCTCATAAGTTAACCATGCAGAGAATGTTACAGGGAGTTAGTTCAATATGAAACAAACATTTCTCTTTTTCAAGACTTGGAGTAGAATCACTGAAATGCAAAGATAGCTGCTTCTGCTCCTCTCTTGAGCTCTTAAAAACTAGGGCCTCAGCAGCCTGCAGAGTAAAACACTAACCAGCTGAAATGGTATTCATGGGCTTTTCAGATCCAGCCCAGACCCAGCCTTCCTTCCCCCACACTTCCTACACTACGCCAGCCGTGAACAGTCTCACTAGTCTTCAATCTCACCATGCCTGGCATGCCTGACTTTCTTCTCCCATTCGCTTGGCTTTCTGGCCCATATGTGGTGGACTTTACTGATATTACTTACTCTCTGGCTCTCTTCTATATCCAGATACGTATTTCCCTACTCATCAGAAATTCAGTGTACTAAGTGACTTACTTTGCCCAATGAAATGTGAGAGGAAGCATGTGTTACTTCCAGACAAGCATTTAAGAGCTGGAGTACAATATTCCATGTTTGCTCTTTCCCTGCCTCATTGACTATGGAAGCTATGTGTTTGAGATAGTGCTGCTGCTGTCGCTGCTATAGGAAGATGGAGTCATGGCATGTTTGGAGTAGTGCGTTAACCTGGAGGGTTAAGCAAACCTGGGGTAGGGTATTTTGAACAGAATACTTTGTAGGTTTAGACCATGAAGATTTGTGGGCTGTTGTTACTGCAACAGACCCTACCACATCCTGATGGGTGTGCCATCCAATAGCAATCCTCCAAGCCCTTTTCACAGTCTATAACTTCACACTGTACGCCAACAAGGTCTGATAGGGAGGACACCTTTTATTGATAGCATGAGTTTTCTTAGGGGTTTTGAGCTACCTATACCTCTGAATGTTTAAATTCTAGCCCTGGATCAGGTAAGATCACTCAAATCTATAAACTTGAACCAAATTTACCTAGGCCCAACACAACATAGACTCTAGTTAACTGAGATTTAACTGTCATGTTCTAGGATAGTATTTATTCAAGTTTGATATTAGAAAAAGCACACTGAAATCTATTATAATATTTGCTGTTAAACTTCATGAACACCACAAATTTTGTTACCAGAATCACTTTTATAAAATTTTTTTTTAGAAATCAATTTTCCTTCCCAGCAGAATCTTCTGCTCCCTCTTTTGAGTAATAAGAACTATATTTCTCTTCTGCTTTGGCTACCAGGAAGCTCTGACTTGAATAGAAACTCTACCAGACAATTATGTTAGCACTTACGGGTTGCTACAATACCAACTGTGTTAGTCTTTATGGGTTCTTTTCCCTGATCTTGCTTTCTTACTTTTATTTGTATTTCCCTGATGCTGATTTTCTATATCCATTGTATCATCATTTGATACTGTAGGTGAAGTAAACTCCTTTATGGAATGAAACACCTTATGAACAAGCAAACAATTAAAAACCTCTTTCAATCTGTAGTATGTTCAGCTGACTTTTCCCCACCAATCTGCCTACTCCCTACCCTACTATTCCTTAACTTCACTGCCCAAGTACTATAATTTGTTTTATAGGCCTGTTTTACCAGTTTTTATAACCTAAAAAATGCCTGTTACTTGGAGACAGGGCTTTCTATAGAAAGATACTGTGACCAGAATTGGAACTTCTGTATTCCTGGCTCTTCCACTTCATTATTTTGTGTTCTTAAGTAAAAGATACTACTTCTCCAGGCCTTGAGTTTTCCTCTATCTCAGATGCTTATGATGATCAAATAAAACAGTGAACACCAAGGTGTGATGTTTCATTTTCTAGGGTATAGATATTATTACAGTTTCAATTACCATAGTCCTTGATATTACAAATAATGAAATGAGAAAATGCCATTCCCTCCAGCAATATTTTACTATAGAATGTCTTTCATTCTAAGTTTTAATGCCATCATATTTCCAAAGCAAGTACCAAAAGGAACTTGACACCACATCATCTCATCTAACAAGAGTGAAAAATTATGGGTTCTGAGACAATTACAACAAAGTTTAATGTGTGATGTGAGAGTGGGAGTCATGTTTTTAGGGTCTCTGTGTACATGTAGGGGAGGATGCCCCTGTTAAAGATTTAGAAATCAGTGGGGATTCTAAAATATCTAGGGGCCAACACAAGTAGATTGTGAGTGGAGCCAGGGTGCCAAACAGCCAGAACCATGTGGGAAAGTCCTGTAAAATTAAGATCCATACACCCCATATGCTAATAGCACCATACTGAGAAACACAAATGCTGTGAGGTGACTTTTACCTTGGCACTAATTAATAACCTGAAAAAACAACTCCATTTCTATGCTGTCATCTAGTTAAAGCTGTTAAAATAAATCATCAAAGCTAATTAATTGGTAAGTCTTTTGGCTGGTGTCCAATAATTTAAGCAAAAGACAGAGAATCTGGAAATCTTAATTTTTAAATCTGGCTTACTGACTGCGCCTCTTTGCCAGTTCCTTAGATAAGAAACAATTCATTGAGAAGGTAAGTTCATGGAAGTGGCTCCCTCCCAAATTCACTATAAGAATTATAAGGGAAAGGGAAACCCTTCTAAAATAATAACAATAGTATAGTAGTGATAATAATGACAATAGTAGTAAAAATTCTTCTTTAGTGATGTCATTCAAAACGAGACACCAACTATGTGACACAGTCAACTATGTGACTCCCAAATATGCAATTCCAGCTTGGAGCTCCCTCTTAAATATTAGTCTCATAAAGTTAACTGCTTACTTCAGATAACCTAAAATTCAATGTTTTAAAACTGTTGTTGAATTATTGAACATAATTAAACCCAACATTTTATGGCACTTATCAGTTTTCAAAGTCCTTGGGCCTCCATTATCTTATTGATTTTAAAACAAAGTCAGGGTGGCTGGGTCTGCTTCTGAAGGCAATCACAGAGCTAGGACCTAAACTCAGGCCTACTGTTTCCATGCTCAGTGCATCTTCCCCTGGCTTACTTTGGCAACTGCTGCACAATTCAGCAGTGTAATCTGTGGGTGAGGACAATATCCACCCCCAGGGCAGCATCATTCTGTCAGCCCAGAGAGAATAAGAGGATAGCATAGTTTGTCCAGAACAACAGGGAGCCCCGAAAATGGACAGGGAAAAGGAGGAAGAACAAAAGATCTGGTCATAAGAACAGCCTTTCAAAATGATTTCACTTTGCAAATTCAATTGCAAAGACAGATGGATTTTCCGGCAAGGCTGGAGAGAAATTAGGAAATGTGCTTTCCCAAGGCAATCAAGTCTAAAAAACTTCATTTTAAACATTCACTCTAGATAGAAAACTAAAACTCTGTGATTGTGTGAAGTGTACTAGCTAGATTAAGCAGAACGCTATCAAAATAAGTGATTCCTATATTCTGCTCATTTTTCTATTAATACATGGGCTTTTGGTTAGGGCAATTTCAAAAACATGGAAAAGAGCAAAATGGGATTCAAAGTGTGAATCCATTACCGCTTCCCTTTCTATTTAATTTGAGAGGGATTTACTTAGGAAATTAGATGCTCCTGAGACTGGCTCACTCATGCCTATCACAGAGATGATATTTAAACAAGTCTTCCTAGAAAGCTCTTATTAACCACTTTAAATTGGAAACCCCATTTAGCTCTTTTAAGTTGTAGACTCAGGAACAGAGAAACCTTTAGAAATTATCTAAACTCAGGATTCCCAAAACATTTGTTACTCCTTTACACAGCTCAACCCTGCCACATCAGGAAGAGGTAGATTCCTTTGCCTGTCTGTGTATCTTGCCAGAACAATCACTTGCCACATGGACAAGTGGCTCCCTAAAACTGCACTCATCTTTAGCCAATCACTTCTCCCATGTACATATAAATAAAGGAACCACCCAGTTGCTCCTCCTTGAGCACATCAGGGACACTAACACAGAATACCACACTGTCAAGGTTCAGAGCAGACAACCTTAATGCTTCTGTGGCTTTTTGTTCTTTGGTGTGCATATTTTTACAATTATTGAGATTCTACAGAACATCAAAATTGAATGTAATAATCTTAAAAATAGTTTTTTTTTTAATTACAAAAATAATACATGCTTAAAAAGTGGTCTGCCAGACAGCAAAGTTTGGCTCCCTAAAACTTTCTCCTTTCTCTTGTTGCTTATGCCTATAGAGCTAGAAAGCTAAATATTTGTTTTCCCAGGCTTCCTTGTAGCCAGGGTTGGTTAAGTGACAATACAATGCTCAAAGAAATATACAAGATAAAGTCTGCTGGTATTTTAAGAAAAGCAAATGCCTTTCTGATAAAAAGATACAGAAATAGCTGGCTCAGAATCCACTGTTTCTCCTGAGTTAAACAAATCTTAATGCATGGAGCTTTAGCAGCCGTCTATGACCATGAGGCATAAGGAACTAGCGTAAAAGAAAAACCAAGAAAATTTCATTTTCCTTAACCTCTGAACCAATGTCGGGTGTCTTATACTTGTTGCTTTGTAAGAAGAAGAGGCCCCTATTTATTTAAAACCATTGTAAATAAGATTTTCTGTTTCTTAGCCAGAAGGTTAACTTTACTATATACAATGTAGGAAATATGAAATACAGAAGAACTCCATCTAATTTCATGACTGTTATTCCTGATAAGGTGTTTTTGTCTTTTTGTTGACATGGATTGATTTACTTATATTATTAAGATCATATTATATGTACTGATTTTAAAACATAATTAAAATAAGACTATGTTCTGGGCCTCCCTGGTGGCGCAGCGGTTGAGCGCCTGGTTGCGAAGCTGCCTGCAGCCTCTGCAGTGCAGGTTCAATCCCTGGCTGCTCCACAGACACCGGAGGAGGGTCCCGCATGGCGCGCAGACCTCTCCTGCGGCCCGCTGCTCCCCTCAGGAGTGTACTTTGGTCCTTCTGGCTGCTCTTCTCTCTGCTCTGGTGAATTCTCTCACCTTCCCGTGCTTCTGACTGTACCCAGTGCTTGTATAAACAAACAAACAAACAAATAAATAAATCATTAAAAAAAAGACTATGTTCTAAGGGAAGATAGTAATAAAAAAGATTTTTTTTTATTATTTTTATATTCCCCCATACAATTGCAAACTCCCCATTCTGACCCCAATCCTTCCCCTCCCGCCCCCCACCCCCCAAAAAGTGTCTCTGGTTCATAGTTTTTTGTTGATTTTGATTTTCACTTTCTTATATTCATTTTCCTGCGTTATTTAAGTTTTCTAGATTCCTGCTATGAGTGAGACCATCCGGTATTTTTCTTTTTCTTTTTGGCTTATTTCGCTGAGCATGATCCCTTCCAGCGCCATCCATGTTGCTGCAAATTGCATGTGTTTATCTTTTTTGAATGCTGAGTAATAGTCCATGGTATATATGTACCACATCTTCTTGATCCAGTCATCTATTTTTGGGCATTTGGGTTGTTTCCAAAGCTTAGCTATTGTAAACAGTGCTGCTATAAACATAGGTGTGCAGGTGCTCTTTGGAATTGATGTTTCTGTGTCCTTTGGGTAAATACCTAGGAGTGGAATTGCTGGATCATATGGAAGCTCTATGTTTAGTAGGTCCAGAAATCTCCACACAGCTCTCCATAGTGGTTGGACCAGTTTGCACTCCCACCAACAGTGCAGAAGAGTTCCTTTTTCTCCACACCCTCGCCAACATTTGTTGTTGCTAGTTTTTTTAATATGTGCCATTCTCACTGGTGTGAGATGGTATCTCATGGTAGTTTTGATTTGCATTTCCTTGATTATAAGTGATGTTGAACATTTTTTCATATGTCTGTTGGCCATTTGCATTTCCTCTTCAGAGAAGTTTCTTTTTAGCTCTTCTGCCCATTTTTTGACTGGATTATTTTCTTTGTTGTTGCTGAGTCTCATCAGCTCTTTGCAGATTTTTGTGATCAGTCCTTTATCATTAGTGTTGGGTGCAAAAATGTTCTCCCAGTTGGTGGGGTTTCTCTTTGTTTTTGTTATTGTCTCTTTTGCTGTGCAGAAGCTCTTTAATTTGATGTAGTCCCAGCTGTTTATCTTTGTCTTCACTATCACTGCTTTGGGTGATGTGTCTGTAAAGATGTCTTTGATGTGCAAATCCCGTAGTGTTTCGCCTATATTTCCTTCTATGTATTTTATGGTTTCAGGTCTTATGTCTAGTTCTTTAATCCATTTTGAGTTGGTTTTTGTGTATGGTGTGAGGTAGTGGTCAAGCTTCATTCTTTTGCATGTAGCGACCCAGTTTTCCCAGCACCATTTATTGAACACACTTTCTTTGCTCCAATGCATAGTCTTTGCTCCTTTGTCAAAGATTAGTTGACCATAAATCTGTGGGTTTATTTCTGGATTTTCTATTCGATTCCATTGGTCTGTATGTCTGTTCTTGTTCCAATACCATGCAGTTTTGATGATTATGGCTTTGTAGTATAGTTTGAAGTCTGGGAGTGTGATGCCTCCATTTCCTTCTTTTTTTTTCAGTAGAGCTTTGGCTATTCGGGGTTTTTGGTGATTCCATATGAATTTCATCAATAATTGTTCTATTTCTTTGAAGAATGCCATTGAGATTTTGATTGGAATAGCATTGAATCTGTATATTGCTTTTGGTAGGATGGCCATTTTAATAATGTTTATTCTTCCAATCCATGAGCAGGGGATGTCTTTCCATTTCTTTGTGTCTTCTTCTATTTCTTTTAACAGTGTTTTATAGTTTTCTTTGTATAGGTCCTTTACCTCTTTTGTTAGATTTATTCCCAAATATTTGATTTTTTTTGTTTCGATAATAAAAGGGATGGTTTTTTTGATTTCTTCTTCTTCAGATTTATTGTTTGTGTATAGGAAGGCTACTGACTTTTGCGTGTTGATTTTGTATCCTGCCACTTTACTGAACTGATTGATGAGTTGAATTAGTTTTTCTGTGGAGATTTCGGGGTTCTCTATGTATATTATCATATCATCTGCAAATAGTGATAGTTTGACTTCTTCTTTTCCTATTTGGATTCCTTGGATGTCTTTCTCTTGTCTTATTGCTCTGGCTAGGACTTCCAGTATTATATTGAAAAGCAGTGGTGAGAGTGGACATCCTTGTCTTGTTCCTGATCTTAATGGAATTGCTTTCAGCTTTTCACCATTGAGAATGATACTGGCTGTTGGCTTGTCATAGATGGCCTTTATGATGTTGAGGTATGTTCCTTGTATCCCAAAAATTTCAAGGGCTTTTATCATGAATGGGTGTTGCACTTTGTCGAAAGCTTTCTCAGCATCTATTGATATTATCATATGGTTTTTATATTTCTTTTTGTTGATGTGTTGGATAACGTTGATTGATTTTCGGATGTTAAACCATCCTTGTGCCCCTGGAATGAATCCAACTTGGTCGTGGTGAATTATCTTATGGATACATTGTTGGATTCTGATAGCTAAAATTTTATTGAGGATTTTTGCATCAGTGTTCATTAGGGAGATTGGCCTATAGTTTTCCTTTTTTGTGTTGTCCTTACTCGGTTTTGGTATTAGTGTAATGTTGGCTTCATAGAACGTGTTTGGTATTGTCCCTTCCTTCTCAATTTTTTGGAAGAGTTTGTGAAGGATAGGCACTAATTCGTCTCTGAATGTTTGGTAGAATTCATTTGTAAATCCATCAGGTCCTGGGCTTTTGTTTTTGGGGAGGTTTTTGATTACCATTTCAATTTCGGTGCTTGTAATTGGTCTGTTTATGTGTTCTATTTCTTCTTTATCTAGCATTGGGTGATTGTAGAGTTATAGGAATTTATCCATCTCCTCTAGATTGTTGAATTTGTTTCCATATAACTGTTCATAGTAGTTACTGATTATTCTTTTGATTTCTGCTGTGTCTGTTGTGATTTCTCCTCTTTCATTTATGATCCTGTGTATTTGTGCTTTCTCCCTTTTTTCCTTTGTGAGCCTGGCTAGGGGTTTGTCTATTTTATTGATTTTTTCAAAGAACCAGCTCTTGGTTTCATTGATCTTTTGGATTGTTTTTTTAGTTTCAATTTCATTTATTTCTGCTTTGGTTTTTATTATTTCTTTTCTTCTACTGGTTTTGGGGTTTTTTTGTTGTTCTTTTTCTAGATCTTTGAGCTTCGAGATTAGGTTGTTTCTTTGAGTTCTTTCTTGTTTTTTGATGTGAGCTTCTATTGCTATATATTTTCCTCTTATTACTGCTTTTGCTGCATCCCATACATTTAGGATATTGGTGTCCTCCTTGTCATTCAATTCAAAGAATTTTTTAATTTCTTCTTTGATCTCCTCGTTAGTCCAGTGGTCTTCCAGTAGTGTGGCTTTTAATCTCCATGAGGTAGGAAAGTGCCTTGCCTTCTTTTTATGATTTATTTCTAGTTTGATGCCTTCGTCGTCAGAAAAGATGGTTGGTATGATTTCAATCTTGGTGTATCTGTTGATGTTTGTCTTGTGCCCCAGTATGTGATCGATCCTGGAGAATGATCCGTGTGCGCTTGAGAAAAATGTGTACTCCATTTTTTTTGGGTTTAGTGTTCTATAGATGTCTGTTAAGCCCAAATGCTCTAGGTCCTTATTTAGAGCTTTAGTTTCTTTACTTATTTTTTGTCTTGTTGATCTATCCATTGTTGATAGTGGTGTGTTGAAGTCTCCCACTACGTATGTGTTTTCTCTGATGTCTGTTTTCAGAGAGGACAACAGTTGTCTGATATATTTTGGTGCGCTTTCGTTTGGTGAGTATATGTTAATGAGTGTTATTTCTTCTTGAAGTATTGTCCCCTTAATCATAATGTAGTGACCATTGGGGTCTCTTTTTATTTTTTTGAGTTTGAAGTCTGTTTTATCTGATATAAGTATAGCTGTTCCTGCTTTCTTTTTTGGCCCATTTGCTTGTAGGATTGTTTTCCATCCTTTGACTTTGAGCCTATTTTTATCTTTTGTAGTTAAATGTGTTTCCTGGAGACAGCAAAAGGTTGGGTTTTGTTTCTTAATCCAGGCTGCAACTCTGTGTCTTTTTATTGAAGAGTTTAGTCCATTTACATTTAGAGTTAATATTGATATGTTAGCATCTGTATTTGCCATTATGTTTGTCTTTCCTTTGATTTTATTTATTTATTCTTTTAATAACTTTTTTTTTTTTTTTGGTCTTCTTTCGTTGTTATTCGTCCCTCTGAGGTTCTGGCTTTAGGATTCCTTGTAGTATTTTTTGGAGTGGGGGTTTAGTCGCAATGAAATTCCGGAGTTTCTCTTTGTCTGGGAAGATCCATATTCTTTCTTCATGGAGGAAAGAGAGCTTTGCGGGATAGAGTATTCTTGGTTGGCATCTGTTTTCTTGGAGTCTGTTGACTATGTCCCTCCACTCTCTCCTTGCCCGGAGTGTTTCTTCAGAGAAGTCTGATGTCAACCTGATTGGTTTTCCTTTGAATGTTATCTGTTTCTTCCCTCTTGTCAGCTTCATTATTTTTTCCTTGTCCTGGATTCTTGGGAGCTTTACTATTATGTGTCTTGCTGTGTTTTTCCTTTCGTCGTGGAAGTTTGGTGTTCTTCTTGCTTCTTGTATATCAATTTTCAGCTCCTTCTTTGCATTTGGGAAGTTCTCTTCAATTATCTCCTGGAATATTTTCTCTGTTCCTACATCTCTCTCCTCTCCTTCTGGTATTCCTATAACTCTTATATTTCCTTTCCTCATGGAGTCAGATAGTTCCCAAAGTCTTTCTTCATTCTTTTTCCTTCGTACTTCTCTTTCCTTTTCTGTTTTGGTTCTTTTTATTTCTGTGTCTTCAAGAGTACTTATTCGTTCTTCCATTTCATCTATTCTGCTTTCATTGCTTTTCCCAGAGTTCTTTAGTTCCTCCATTAATTCTTTGATCTCCTGCATTTCTTTTACTTCCCTCTTTAGGGACTCAATTTCCTTCTTCTGATCTATCACTTTTTTAATCATGGCAATTTTAAATTCTTTTTCTGGAAGGCTCAGAAGTTCTTCCAAGTTGCTGTTGTTGCAATCTGGGGAGTGGTTTTCTTTTTGTGGTGTGCTTCTTTCCTGAGGAGTTGTTAGGTTGCGTGTGGTTCTTCTACTCCCTACTGTCTGTTTTCTAATTTGTCGTATGCGTTGGGACACTGTGTTGCTCGGACTGACTGGTATCTTGGATGAACTTCTCCGCTCCCCTCTGGCTCTTCCAGGAGCCATCTCTGTCTTCTGGGGGAGCTTTCTGCTGGTTTTAGGCAGGTTTTACTGAAGAAATGTCCCTGTTCTAAAATGGTGAAGCGGGATGCAGTCCCTGCGCCTCCGGTTTCAGGCACACTCTTCTGCACACCCGGTCTGCCCCGGACGTGGGTGCCTGCTCCCTCTGTGGGCTCAGACTGCTGGTCGGAAGGGGCCTGGCTTGGGCTAACTTCCCGGCTGGCCACTGGGTCCTCCAGAAGCCTTCTGCCCTTTTCAAGCAGTCTTAAGAAATTTCCTGTTCTATGGGGTGTTAGTGACTTTTTTTTCCTGGTCGCTAGGTGGCGCCAGAGATCTCTCCTATTGTCCTTGGGGGGCTGTTTTTCGCCTCCCCCCACCCCGTGGGACAGGGAACAGAGCGGGAATGGTAGGGTACACCTCAACAGTTTTGGGGTGCTGTGTCTGCCTTGTGCCCCACCGTCGTGGAGAACCCACGCCCCGAATTTTCGTGCCCCGGGTCTCAGTTCAAAGCCCTCAGTTCCAGGACGCGGGCTGTAGCCCAGTTCAGTGGCGCGGGAATGGCGCCTTTTGCACAGCTCCCGTGCCTGGGCGCCTGGTTCCTGCTTACTCAGGGAGGGACCTTCACCTCAGTGAGGACCTCCACGTGTCTCCCCGCAAGCCTAGGTCGCAGGCGCGGGGACCTGGGCAGCTGCTATCCCGGTCTGCACTTGCTTTTCAAGCACGCTGCCAAGTGCGCTGCTTTCCCGCGCAAGCTTACTGGCAGCCCGGGCTGTGTGCATGTCTCCCAGGGTCTTTGTTCTTCTCTAATGGCGCCCGGAGCCGTTCGCTCACCGCTGTGGCGAATCCTGCAGGGTTCACCTCAGCTCCCGTTCACGGGGTGTGGTGGCTGCAATAGTTCCTTTCCACTCACAGCCCCGCTTGCTGAGTCATTTGTTCTTGTTGGTCGTTTTGGTTTGTTGTTTTCCTCCTCTCTGCCGGTGGGAGAGTGCTGCCTCTGTGGGAGGGGGAGGGGAGCAGGGTTCTGCGCTTCCCTCCCTTCTAGTCCTCTTTCATGGCCACTTTCTTCTTTGGGCAGTTTGCTGGCGTCACCCGTTTATCTTCCGTGTCCCAGTTCTCACTGGGACCTGCCGCTTTTCCTCCCTATTAACTTTTTTTAATGGGAGATCTTACTCGCAGCGTCTCCTCGCCGCCATGTTGCTCCGCCCCCCTCACGTAAAGAATAAAAAAGATTTTTGATGACAGGTATCTGCCATTAATTATTTGCTTAGAATTAGGTCTTTCAATATGGGTTTGAAAAATTCAGACAATCATTTCTCTAGTTTTATAGTAATGGAAATGGCCATTATATTGCTTTTTGTAATATATACTTCTGGTATATCCCACAGTATATATGGCACCCAAAGCTCTGCTTCACAGGATTTTAAAAAAGTGTTTTAGTTCAGTAACTTTTCTGATAGTATTTTCAAAATGTAAAAATAATTAAGTAATTCTTAGGAAATGCTGAGAGAACTAGATCGGTTATGGCTTCCAGGGATATCACACTAGACAAGAGATTCCATTTAAAATAGAGGGTAAAGAAAAAAAAATTAAATACCTGATATCAACTTTCAAACTTCAAGCTATACTACAAAGCCTTAATAATTAAAACAGTTTGGTACTGGAACAAAAACAGACACACAGACCAATGGAACCGAATAGAGAGCCCAGAAACAGTGTCTCCCCGGTGGCGCTGTGGTTGAGCGCTGGGTTGCAAAGCTGCCCTCAGCCTCTGCAGCGCTGGTTTGATCCCTGGCTGCTCCCCGGCCAATGGAGGAGGGTCCCACATGGCGCATAGACCTCTCCTGCCACCCACTGCTCCCCTCAGCAGTGTATTTCGGTCCTTCTGCCTGCTCTGCTCCCCGCTCTGGCTCTGATGAATTCTCTCACCCTCCCGCGCTTCTGACTGTAACCAGTGCTTTGTATGTATGTATGTATGTATAAATAAATAAACAATAAAAAATAACAAATAAATAATAAATAAATACAAAATAAAAAAGTAAATAAATCTTTAAAAAAAAGAGAGCCCAGAAATAAAACCACACTTATACAGATACCTGATCTTTGACAAAAGAGCAAAGAATATGCAATGGAACACAGACCGTTTGTTCAATAAATGGTGCTGGGAAAATTGGACCACTACCTTTCACCATGCACAAAAATCAACTCAAAATGGATAAAAGAACTGGACATAAGACCTGAAACCATAAAATATATAGAAGAAAATATAGATAAAACACTACAAGACATACATTGCAATAACATCTTTAAAGACTCATCACCCAAAGATAGTCAAAAAAAGATAAACACCTGGGACTAAAGCTTCTGCACAGCAAAAGAGACATTAACCAAAAACAGAGAGACACGCCATTGATTGGGAAAAAAATCTTTGCACTCCAGTCAACTAATAAGGGACTGGTCAAAAAATATACAAAGAACTCACATGACTCAACAAAAACAAACAATCCAGTCAAGAAATGGGCAGAAGCACTTAAAAGACATTTCTCCAAAGAGGAAATGCAAATGGCCAACAGGCATATGAAAAAATGTTTAACATCCCTTATAATCAGGGAAATGCAAATTAAAACCACATTGAGATACCACCTTTCACCAGTAAGAATGGCACATATCAAAAAAACAAGCAACAACAAATGTTGGCGAGGATGTGGTGAAAAAGGAACTCTCTTACATTGCTGGTGGGAGTGCAAACTGGTCCAGCCACTATGGAAAGTTGTCTGGAGGTTCCTCAGTCTACTAAAAAAGGAGCTACCATATGACCCAGCAATTCCACTCCTAGGGGACCTACCAAAAGGACACAAAAATATTGATTCAAAAGAACATCTGTACCCCTATGTTTATTGCAGCACTATGTACAATAGGTAAAACCTGGAAACAACCCAAATGCCCAAAAATAGATGACTGGATCAAGAAGATGTGGCATATATACACAATAGAATACTACTCAGCAATCAAAAAAGATAAACTCATGCCATTTGCAGCAACATGGATAGAACTAGAAGGAATTATGCTCAGTGAAATAAGCCAGAAGGAAAAAGAAAAATATCGGATGGTGTCAATTAAAGGAGGAACATAGGGAAACCACACAAGGGATCAGAAAAAAAAAGACAAAAGAAGTAGGCAAATTATAAATCAGAGACATTCAGCAGGGGAGAGGGATCAAAACAGGGAGCGAAGAGCACAAGAAACTATGGTGACAGTTCCTGGATGTCTTGGGGGTGGCAATTTTATGGGGATTACACCTGAGAGGAGAAAACAAACATTGTAGGTTGCAGGGGAATGGACTGTTTGTTTCATATTAAGTGGATTTTCCAAATAACTAAAGTTTCTTCCTTGGTATACAAAGCTTAACAGTTATTTTTGAAGTAATTTTTAAAGTGTTTTTTATATTTTCCTGTTGCTTTGATAGACTATATATTGAATGCCTTCTTGCCATAGGCTGTAACTTTTGCTCTCAGTAAACCTGTCATTTCAGCCTCAAAAAAATAAAGAGGGAAAGAGGGCCTCCCTGGTGGTACAGGCGGTTGAGTGCCACAATGTGAAGCTGTCCGCAGACTCTGCAGTGTGGGTTCGATCCTGGCCGGCCGGCGAGAATCCCACATGGCGCAGTAGACCTTTCCTGTCTCGCCCACTGCTCCCCTCAGCAGTGTGTTTCATCAGTCTGCCTGTTCTGCTCCCCACTCTGTTTCTGGTGAATCTCTCACCCACCACACCTCTGGCCTGTGTACCCCAGCTAATGTACACATAAATACATCTTTAAAAAAATGTAAAAAATATAATACAAATTTAAAATAAAATAAAATAGGGGGTGGTAAAGGACATGGCCAACAACAAAAACATTTTTTTTCTGGCATTGGTGAAGGAGCCAAAGAAGGAAGATTGATAGGACACAACAGGTTCAAACTCTCTGGGCAGCAGAAGCCACCTTACAACACACCGATCAGTTGAATTGTGGAAGTAAAATGAGAAAAGACCCTCAAGTCTTACACTAACACTTCCCATTTCCTGTCTTTATCTCTTTGTTCTTCTATATTTTAGTAGAGCTAATTTTACACTTCACTGATTCAGTTCCACCTTTATTATAAATTTTACATCTTTAGGTTCCTTGCAATTCTTCCTTCCATCATTCTCCTTTTTTATATGATCTTTCCCCTCACATTTCCCTGCTTTTTCCTTACGATTTTCTATCCCTATTTCATAGTTTCCATAGTAAACAATATCACAAATTATTTACCTTCTAAGAATCAATGTTGCTTCTCCATTATTCTATAGCAATTTTCCACTTAACTCTATTTTTCATATTTGACCTTCAAAAAGGTGAGCTGTACCTAATATTTACTCACAAATAAAGTAACGGTTTGTGCTCCAGTGGAATTTGGTCCTGTTCTTGATGTACTTATGTGCTGCCAAATCCTGGTCTCAGATTTACAGCTAGATAACAGAATGATGATGTATATAGTGCCTAGCTCAATTCCCAGTGTACAGTATTATCCATTTTAACAGCCAAAATTCTTGAGGACTTAATATATGTCAGGCACTCTTCTAGGCATTTTACATGTTTGAATGTAATTCTCACAAGAGCATATAAAAATTAAGTACTATAATTATCCTTAAATTGCAAATGAGTCACAAAGAAGTTAAAAAATGTACCCAAGGTTACAAGGTTGTGTTAACTTGCCCAACATCACACAAATAGAAAGCAGCAAACTGGAATTTGAATGTAGGCAGTCTGATTTTAAAATCCAAGCTCTTAACCAGTATATTTACTTGGTAGTATTTAATGATATCTGGGCAATAAATCAGGTTTCTATGGGCAGGATATAAGTAGACAAGATGAAGTTTGGGAAGGCACTATCTATGCCAGTGGAGTTTTAAATCATCTCTAGATTTCTCATCTGCAATCTATTCATGGTCTGAAGTCAAGTTTTCACTTCATCGACTTGTGATGGGGATAGAGGGAGGTAATTCTTCAGGACAAAGTTCCATAAGTTCCCCAATATTGAAAAGATAAGATTCTAAACTGCTTAACCAAACTCATCTTCCATGTCTCACCAGTATGAACCCTCCACTCCAGCTAGCCCTCCTCTGTGTCCTTCAAAGGATTGAAATGAATACATTGTACACCCTAGAGAAATAATAACACTGGCAATTATGATGACTGAGAGTTACACAGATCTTGCCTCCAAAGAGCTCACCATGCTCTCATCTCTTTCTTCCCTTTATCTTTATAGTATTACTCAGAGGGATGGAAAGTTATTAATCATTCATTTTCCAGATGGAGAAACTGAAGTACACAGAAGGGTAGCAACCTACCCAATGTCAGACAGCTGCTTACTGTTAGCGAGTACCTGTTTCCTATCTTAGCTCCTTAGGGTCAGGTCCTGTGAGCCATCCAGAGTGAAAAGTAACTTGATTTATTAATCTCTGTTGGCTTGGATATAATTTCCTAAAATGCCTTCATTATTCTTTCAACAAACATTTACAGTAGTGCTGCAATGGCCATCAGGGAAAAAAGAGGAACACAAGGTCTCTGCTTATAACCTGGTGGAGGAGGCACACTCACATTTAGGGTTATAGAGGCAGGAAAGGAGGCGCACATACAGATAATGCACAGGGCCCCTGACTTCTAGGTTCTCACGCTAATGATCACCAATATTGTCAAAGGCTCTTCTAAGTGGGAGGAAAAAAGAATAAATATTTTTAGACCTTGACCTTTGGTAACACAAAACCGTATAGATGAATATTGTGTAGGCTTACAGCATGAGAATTCATATTTCTTTTCATGATGTGCAGCTTCCAGCAATAGTTCATAAAGGTCTGTTTGAAGAAAGGATTATCACTAATCATTAATACAACAAGCTAACTGGCTTAACAGTGATTTTCAAAATCATTAGTGAAATTTATTCAGCATAAAAACACAGTCATAAGTAATTCACAAATGCTTTACACATACCCATGCATTAAATTTTTTAAAATGTTGCAAAGCTCATTACAAAAAACTGGGTAAGAGACAAAAGGATGAGTTTTCTCTTACGAGGCATCTGCATAAATTAGGTGGGGGAAAAAATACCACACTGGGAGCTTAGAGACTGCACATACCCATCCACAATTCTTAGAGGATCGGGGGAAATGGAAATTAGAAAGCAGCAAAGTCACTATGTACTCTGCTATTGAAAGACACTATACCCCTGAGGCAAAAAATAAAACAAAAAAAACCAAACATAAAACCCATACAAAACAAAAGAGAATATTTTGCTCCTAAAGAGGACTGGGGAGAGAGGGAAAGTTTGGCTCTTTGTCCAAGCAGATGTGAAATGATTTACTGCAGCATTGAGTAGTTTCTACAATGACCAGAGCCCCCAGTTTCTGAAGTAGCAAACATCCCAGCCTGGTAACTTTTCCTACATTACATGGTGGCTGGGGTTGCCAATGAAGGACAAGAATGGGTCAAGAAGGGACAAGAAGGGGCAAGAACAAGGGGTCTTAACAAAATAATCTAATCATGAAAGTGATTTTTTTTTTCATTAGCACACAGAAAGCTTACTAAGGAAAAGAGAGAAAAGAAAGACGCCTGCATAGACACAGGCAGGCAGGATAACTGAAAGTGTTTAATCTATTATTGGACTGGGCCCTCCCCTAGCATTCAGATTGATCAAAATCACAAATGTAGTTGGGCTTGACCATAAGGGATCTACGGGATCTTTAGAGCCTGGTGTAGGGCAGCAGTTCCATCCTTTCACGGCATTTGAGGTTAATCCATGGTACACATCCCTCTCAGTCCTGCTCTCTACAACAGTTCACTTAAACACAATGACTCCATCTAAGGAGGTGTAAAGACACTATTTCCATAGAAATAATGGCAGTTCTCAAGGTCTGTGTGACCCAGGCAAGTTTTCTCAAGGTTGGGCTGAGAAATGTTATCTGTCAAGAGTTGGAATTGGTTGTTTGATTGAAATTTTGACAGAGAGGTTTTTTTTTAAGTGATTTTAAAAATATTTTTTATTTAAATTTTATTTTTATATTCCCCATACAATTACAACCCCCTTATTTTGATCCCAATCCCTCCTTTCCCCGCCCCCCATCCCCCATAGAGTGTCTCTGGTTCATAGTTGTTTGTTGATTTGGATATTTTCTTTCTTATAGTTATTCTTTTTCCTGGTCCCTTATTTAAGTTTTCTAGATTCCTGCTATGAGTGAGACCATCCGGTATTTTTCTTTTTCTTTCTGGCTTATTTCGCTGAGCATGATCCCTTCCAGCTCCATCCATGTTGCTGCAAATTGCATGTGTTTACCTTTTTTGATTGCTGAGTAATATTCCATGGTGTAGATGTATCACATCTTCTTGATCCAGTCATCTATTTTTGGGCATTTGGGTTGTTTCCAAAGCTTAGCTATTGTAAATAGTGCTGCTATAAACATAGGGGTGCAGGTGCTCTTTGGAATTGATGTTTCTATGTCCTTTGGGTAAATATCTAGGAGTGGAATTGCTGGATCATATGGAAGCTCTATGTTTAGTAGGTCCAGAAATCTCCACACAGCTCTCCATAGTGGTTGGACCAGTTTGCACTCCCACCAACAGTGCAGGAGAGTTCCTTTTTCTCCACAACCTCGCCAACATTTGTTGTTGCTAGTTTTTTTAATATGTGCCTTTCTCACTGGTGTAAGATGGTATCTCATATTTACAAGTGAGCATCTCCCAGAAGCATGCTACATTATTTCACTGACTGCAAAGATGCAGCCTGAGGAATAAATCATTACATTTAGCCTAATGTCAGGCTTTTAGGTACCTTTTAGAGTGGAAAATGACAAGGGTCTGGATCACGATGGCATCAGAGAAGGCTCCCTGTTTCACTCCCTGAAGAATAATCTGAAAGTTAACCAGACAGGTGCTATATCCAGAGGGTCTCCGATTTGGGATGGAACTGGAATGCTTCTTGGACATCAGAGATCAGCACGGACTATACCAGAAGACTGTACCAGGGGATGGGAAGAGAGAAATGACAGGAGGCTGTGGTCTGGGCAAGGAAGCTGAAACACAAACTGCACTACTGCCACTCACCCCAGCCAGCAATCATGGGGAGGTGAGAGATGCATTGTATGTAGGCACATGCCCCGGACTAAGAGGAAATACATGCAAAAGAGACAGGATACTCTCAATGAGTTAGGTTCCCTGCCTGTGAAAAGAATAAAGGCAGTGCACTGGGATGCATGGCCCCTTTCCTACCCCATGGGACTGATGCTAACCTCATGAAGCAACACTGTAAGAATGCAGAGTCAGACTCATATCCAGAACCCTAGAGAGAAAAGACACTGGTGACAGCACAAACATGAGCACAAACACCACTTACCAACACATTTCAAGCAGCCACTGGACACCTTTAGGCCCCTCCCCACCCTGTGACTCAGTAGTTGCCAGCTCAGGACTTTGGACCTAATGAAATAAAACCACATGATATGCCACCACAGTCAACCAACCTGTTGGAAAAGAAGCAAATCTCTAAGTTACCGGTACAGACACTTTTAAAAATAGGGAAATCTAAAGCAGCAAAATGGGCAGACAGAAAAATATAGCACATGGCATCTTGAGACCTGAAGGGACCATAACATCAGAAGGAGAGAACAAGTCTCTAGAATCCAACCACAAAAACATGGGAGATTGGATCTTTTCATCAGATACAGAGATCAAAATTGTCATGATGAAGAAATTCAAATAAATAGAAAAAAAAACACAAAAAAGTAAAAGTGATATGAGAACTCTGAAAAGTGAATCAAAGAAATACAACATAATTCAGAAAAACAAGTGAATGATATGAGAAATAAGTTAAAGAACAAAAGCAATTAACTAAGAGTTAAGATTCAAGAAAACAATTCCATCATCATATCACATCAAAAAGTATTAAATGTCTAGGAAAAAAACTTAATAGGGGGAAAGACCTGTACAATGAAAACCATAAGATTCCATTTTAAAAAAATAGAAGACACAAAGAAATGGAAAGATGATTCTTGCTCATGGATTGGAAGAAAAACAGTGTCAATATGGTCATCTTAACTAAGCCAATATACAGACTTAATGCAATCCCTATGAAATTTTCAGTAGCATTCTTCAAAGAAACAGAACAAACATCACTGAAATTTATATGAAACTACAAAAGACCCCAAATAATCTAAGCAATCTCAACCAAAAATATAACAAAGGATAACATGTCCAGACTGCAAACTAAATACAAGGTTATGGGAAGCAAAACGGTATAGTATTAGAATGAAAATAGACACAGAGATCAATGAAATAGAATTGAGAGTTCAGAATAAGTCCACTCTTATATGAACAACTAATCTATAGCAAAGGAGCTAAGAGTACTAGAGAAAGAAAAGTACCTTCAACAAATGGTGTTGGGAAAACTGTATAATCACATGCAAAAGAATGAAACTGGACCACTCTCCCACACCATATACCAAAATTAACTCAAAATGGATTAAAAACTTGTAAGACCTGAAACCATAATATACAGAGAAGAAAACATAGACAAAACACTCCACAACAGTAGACTCAGGGATGTCTTTGGGGTCTTGACTCTAATTGGAAGGGAAACAAAAGCAAAAACATACAAATGGGACATTAGACTAAAAAGTTTCTGCACAGCAAAATAAACTGTCATTAAAATGAAAAGAGATTGGTGAATTGGTGGTGGGAATTTAATAGGGACTATACCTGAGAAGAGAAAGCACACATTGTACAAAAATAAATGTTAAAAAAAAAAAGTGAAAAGAGACCTTACTGAATGGGAAAAAATACTTGTAAATCATACATTTTACATGGGGCTACAGATCCAAGATCTAGAAAGAAATCCTACCCAACAAAAAAGAGAACAAAAAACCCAATCCAATAATAGACAGAAGAGCTAAACACGTATCCAAAGAAAACATACAGATGCCCAACAGGAACACAAAAAATCATCTCTTATCAGAGAATGGACATCAAAATCACAATGAGATACCATCTCACAAACTGCAAGAATGGCCCGTATCAAAAACAAACAAACAAACAAACAAACAAACAAAAAACAGAATTAACAAGCATTGGTGAGGCTGTGGAGAAAAAGGAATCCTCTTATATGGTTGGATGGGAAAGTAGACTCAACAAGCTTCTGTGGAAAATAGAAGTTTCTTGAAATATTAAAAAAAGATGTACTATATGATCCAGCATCTCTGCTTCTAGGTATTTATCCAAAGAATGTAAAAACACTAAATCTAAGGGACATGTGCATGCCATATTCAGTGCAGCACATTTACAACAGCCACGTTATGGAAGGAACCTAAGTGCCCAAGGACAGATGATTAGATTAAGGGGTGTGTGTGTGTGTGTGTGTGTGTGCATACAGGATCAGAACAATTTTGATATCTGTTCACATTTTTGTGCCAAATACTGATACCTACTTACAGACCTATATACAAGGTTTTAAGTAAGTGGCACCTGGAGAAGAGGGTTAGGCTTTATGAGAAGAAAAGAGAACTGCACTCAGCATAAAGATCACGAAAGATGTACCTTTGGACACTTAGCTAAATCTAGGAGGTCATAATCAATTTCTCCCTAAACACAATGCAATCATTGCATGTAAAAGTGATTAGGTAGTTAGGCTACCACTCTGGCATTCTCAGTGTAAGCAATTTTGAAAGAAATTGTTGTAGACACACATTGTTGTGTGTCTACCACACAACAAGCAAACTAAGTCAGATGAGGTGATCCTGATGGAGGGAACTGTGTCAAATGGAGAGACATTTATCCAGTCTGTAAACCAGTGAGTCTCAACCTTTGAACACATATTAGATTTTTTAAAATTCCCATTGATAACCACAGATTCCAGACCAATTAAATCTGAATCTCTGATTCTAAATGTTTCATATCCTCCCCAAATTTATACGTTGAAATCTTAATTCCCCAGGGTAATGGTGTTAGCAAATGGTGCCTCTGGGAGCTGATTAGGTCATGAAGATAGAAGCCCCATGAATGAGATTAATGCTCTTATGAAAGAGGCTCCAGAGAGGTCCCTAGCATCTTCTGCCATGAGCTAGAAGAGGGTTACCTAACCACAGTGTCAGCCCACTCTCAGACTCCCAGACTCCAGAACTGTGAGAAATAAAGTTTTGCTCTTCATAGTCACCCAATCTGTGGTATTTTATCATAGCACCCTGAATGCATTAAGACATTAGGCTTCTCAGGCAATTCTAAATTGCAAACAAATTTTAAGTTTACAGTTATAACCCACTTCCTATTCTACTATGTTCTTGAACACTTGGAAAAAGCAGGGACTCTGAGATCGGATAACTATCTGGGCTCTAGCATTTCTTAGTTGTGTGACTTGGGGCAATTTACGTACTTCTTGAGTTTCACTTTCCTCAACTGTAAAATGTAGCTAATAATTCCTCCCTCATGAGGTGTGGTGAATATGAAGTCAATGAGATCACCTAGGTAGAGTGACTGGCATGCAGTAGGGGTTTAAGGAAGGGCAGTTGCTAGCATTATCATTATTTTCCTCCTCTGAGGAGAAATGACAACTCTGTGTGGTAAGGTTCAAAGCACCTTTTCCTATGTTCCTTCTAAGCTGGCATGGGAGGTGATGTATGGAAAAGTACTTTGCAGACCAAGGCTACTTAAACCTTAATGTGTATAATAATCACAGGAGACCTGGTTTAACATACAGATGATTTTGTAAGTTTGAGGTGGGGTCAAGAGTCTGCATTTCTAACAAGCTCCCAAGAGAGAAGATGCTAGGGATCCATGAGTCACATTTTTAGTATCAAGTCTGAATATGGTAAAGCTCTTTACAGAATAAAGCACTACTAGTATTTCCTTAACCAACTTTTGGGAAATATCATTACCTACTCTCTTGAATCTTCAAAATGTTTTCATTTTGAGATGTGTTATGGCAAGCTTAACATTCATAGAGGAGCCAGTCTACAATCAGAGGTTCTATATGAAAATCTTAGAGGTTTAAGCTCAATGTTTTTCTTACCTTATAGACTTTTCCATTTTGCCATTAGTTAACATTTGACTCAACTAATGACACACATGTAAATCACAGGACTGGAAAATGCACTTGCCATCCTTTTCCCCAAAAGTTAAAGATAATTTTCCCTTTGCTACTCAAGAAAAGCAAAAGATCCATTGTAACCGCCAAGTAGTTTTAGACTTCATCATCCACTTTAGGAAAATAAAAATAAACTACCTCTTTGATGTTTCAGAAACTTCCTCAGTTTTCTGTTTTTTTTTTTTTAACAATTTCAGTAGTTTTGTTTTAGTATAATAATATTAGTCCTGTGTGTGGCATGTCAGTTTTACATATTACTCTGTCCTCAAAACAACTGGACATGAAGAACTTCTGAGTGTAGCCTTCCTATACACAAACAATAAATCTGAAGAAGAAGAAATAAAAAAAACCATCCCTTTTATTATTGAAACAAAAAAAAATCAAATATTTGGGAATAAATCTAACAAAAGAGGTAAAGGACCTATACAAAGAAAACTATAAAACACTGTTAAAAGAAATAGAAGAAGACACAAAGAAATGGAAAGACATCCCCTGCTCATGGATTGGAAGAATAAACATTATTAAAATGGCCATCCTACCAAAAGCAATATACAGATTCAATGCTATTCCAATCAAAATTTCAATGTCATTCTTCAAAGAAATAGAACAATTATTGATGAAATTCATATGGAGTCACCAAAAACCCCGAATAGCCAAAGCTCTCCTGAAAAAAAAAAGAAGGGAATGGAGGCATCACATGCCCAGACTTCAAACTATACTACTAAGCCATAATCATCAAAACTGCATGGTATTGGAACAAGAACAGACACACAGACCAATGGAATCGAATCGAAAATCCAGAAATAAACCCACAGTTTTATGGGCAACTAATCTTTGACAAAGGAGCAAAGAATATGCATTGGAACAAAGAAAGTCTGTTCAATAAATGGTGCTGGGAAAACTGGGTCACTACATGCAAAAGAATGAAGCTTGACTTCTACCTGACACCATGCACAAAAACCAACTCAAAATGGATTAAAGAACTAGACATAAGACCTGAAACCATAAAATACATAGAAGGAAATGTAGGTGAAACACTCCATGATATGCACTTAAAAGACATCTTTACAGACACATCATCCAAAGCAGTGATAGCGAAGGCAAAGATCAACAGCTAGGACTACGTCAAATTAAAGAGCTTCTGCACAGCAAAAGAGACAATAACAAAAACAAAGAGAAACCCCACCAACTGGGAGAACATTTTTGTACACAACACTAATGATAAAGGACTGATCACAAAAATCTGCAAAGAGCTGATGAGACTCAACAAAAACAAAGAAAGTAATCCAGTCAAAAAATAGGCAGAAGAGCTAAAAAGAAACTTCTCTGAAGAGGAAATGCAAATGGCCAACAGGCATATGAAAAAATGTTCAACATCACTTATAATCAAGGAAATGCAAATCAAAACTACCATGAGATACCATCTCACACCAGTGAGAATGGCACATATTAAAAAAACTAGCAACAACAAATGTTGGCGAGGGTGTGGAGAAAAAGGAACTCTCCTGCACTGTTGGTGGGAGTGCAAACTGGTCCAACCACTATGGAGAGCTGTGTGGAGATTTCTGGACCTACTAAACATAGAGCTTCCATATGATCCAGCAATTCCACTCCTAGATATTTACCCAAAGGACATAGAAACATCAATTCCAAAGAGCACCTGCACCCCTATGTTTATAGCAGCACTATTTACAATAGCTAAGCTTTGGAAACAACCCAAATGCCCAAAAATAGATGGCTGGATCAAGAAGATGTGGTACATCTACACCATGGAATATTACTCAGCATTCAAAAAAGATAAGCACATGCAATTTGCAGCAACATGGATGGCGCTGGAAGGGATCATGCTCAGTGAAATAAGCCAGAAAGAAAAAGAAAAATACCGGATGGTCTCACTCATAGCAGGAATCTAGAAAACTTAAATAAGGGACCAGGAAAAAGAATAACTATAAGAAAGAAAATATCCAAATCAACAAACAGCTATGAACCAGAGACACTCTATGGGGGGTGGAGGTGGGGAAAGGAGGGTTTGGGGTTAAAATAAGGGGTTGTAATTGTATGGGGAATATAAAAAATGAAATTTAAATAAAATGCGAAAAAAAAAGTTGAAGACTCTTGGAATCCAACATATGAATGTTTAGATAGGTAGGTAGATACATAGATAGATAGATAGATAGATAGATAGATAGATAGATAGATAGATAGATAGACAGACAGATAGACAGACAGATAGATAACCCTGAGGGTGTCTTAATGGAAGCCATCATGTGCTGTCATGCATGTAGTTCCATAAAATTACACATTTTCATAAGTCAACCCTTTTGATATGGAAATACTGAATGCAGTGAAGAGTTGGTAACCACTCATCCAGCAGCCTCAACATACTTTATAAGCACAACTCTCAGCCTCGTGACTTCAACAGGGCCCTCATTATAGCACAGAAACACACTGACAGCCACGAAAAATGTATTTTTCTCGTGACTTAGTCATAAATCTGTTGTGTGACTTCAGGTTAGTCAATAACTCTCCTGAAACCTAAGTTTCCTCATTAGTAAAGTGAATAAATGTAAGTAAAGGAGTAAGACTGAATAGTATTTTATAAAGTCTTTCCTATTCTATCATTCCATGATACAATCCTTTTTGTACTAGGATACACTAATATTCTGGTTTTCTAACATGATTCTGACAGTGTTGGGAAGTACCCCCAGATAGCTTGATTGAAGTCAGAAACTACACCAAAGAATAGAGGTTGCCTTGCTTCAAATGCTTCAGCAAATACAAATTCAGGGAACCATAGATTAGACCTGTGACTCTCTTTTTCAAAATAGCTCTAGGTGCTTCGAAAGATAAAATAGGTTAAGGAATTAGAAGACTTGACCAGTTTTTGGCATCCATATTTGACATTTTGAGATTGTAAGAGCAATCTCAAGAGTTTCTTAAGGGTTAAATTCTCAAATTTTTTAAGGGTTCAGAATAGTAACCCTACTTTTGATTAAAGCAGAAAAAAAACACCTTTGTGGAGACTTTATTTCCCTAAAGTTAATACCTATGAGAGAGACTGCTGGGTTGAATGGTAGGTCTGTTTTTCAGAGGGATGTACAATTTTGTTTCCTCACCAACAATGTATGAGAGTTCCAATTGCTGTGCATCCTCACCAGGATTTGGTATTGTCAGGTGTTTTTGTTTTTTCATTCTGCACCACCTATTAACATGATGATGTGATTTTTCATCTTGAGTCTGCATAATTCGACGATTTTCAAATATTGAATCGGTCTTGCATTCCTAGTATAAACCCCTTTGGTATTATACATTCATCTATATATGTGTACAGATACATTTTTTAAATGTCTTTATCTAGTTTTGGTATCAGGGTAATGTTTGCTTCATAGAATGAGTTGGGAAGTGTTTCCTTATCTCATTTTCTGGAATGGATTGCAGAATTGGCATTAATTCTTCTTGAAATGTTTGGTATAGTCTCCAGTGAAACTATGTAGGTGGGTGATTTCTTCGGGGATGGGGTTTAAATGAAGAATTTACTTAGAAAACGATTCAAATTATCTAGTACATAGTGGGTAAGTTGTGGTAACCAGTACTTTTCAAAGAATTAGTCTATTTTATTTAAGCTGTCAAATTTATGGGTTTAGAGTTATTCATATTTCCTTATCCTTTTCATGTTTGCAGAGTCTATAAAGAGATACCCTGCTTCATTCACAATATTAGTAAAATTTGTGTCTTCTATTTTTCTTTGCTTTTTTGTTTTGTTCTTCTATTTTTTCCAAGAATAAGCTCTTAATCTTGTTGACCTTCTCTATTGTTTTACTGTATTCACTTTTATTGATATCTGCCCTTGTGTTCATTATTTCTTTAGTTTGGCTTGCTTTGAGTTTATTTTGCTTTTCTTTTTCTAGTTTCTTCAGGTAGGAGCTAAGATTATTGATTTGGGACTTTCCTTCTTCTAATATATGCCTTTAGTGCTGTAAATTTCCCTCTCAGCACTACCATAGATGATTCTCACAAATTTCTGATATGTTCTATTTTCATTTTCATTCATTTCAATGTTTTTTTTTTTTTCATTTTACTTGAGACTTTCTCTTTGACTCATTTGTGATTTAAAAGTGTGTTTAGTTTCCAAATATTTGGTGGTTTTCTTTATCCTTTTCTGTTCTTGATTTCTAATTTGATTCCATTATGGTCAGAAAACACACTTTGATTCAATTATTTTACATGTGTTGAGGCTTACTGGATGGCTCAGGATGTCTACATTGATATATGCTTTGTGGGTACTTGAAAAGAATGTGTATTCTGCTACCGTTGGTGGAATCCTCTATGTCAATTAGATCCTGTTGGCTGATGGTATTGTTGAATTTTTCTATTATGTGTTTGCTAAAGGAGAGTCCACTATATTTGTCTGTATGTTTGCTCTTACCATGTTCTTCCTGTTTGATGTACAAAATTCCTTTTATGACATTTGCTTTCTGTTAAGAGCACTTCTTTCAGTTATTCTTTCTGAGTATATCTGTTAGCAACACATTCTTTTCATTTTCCTCCTACTGAGAACATTCATTTCCATATTCATTGGTTGCAGAATTCTAGGTGATACTTCTTTCAGGATTTGAAAAATGTTGTTGTGCTTCCTTTTGCTTCCAAGGTTTCTGATAATTTCACTGTCACTCAGATAGGTTTTCCCCTGTAAGTAATACACTATTTCTCTCTGGTTGTTTTCAACAATTTTTCCTCTTCGCCTTTAGTCTTTTGAAAAGTTAAACTATATGTATCTTGGTGTAGACTGCTTTCGGTTTATCTTATTGTATTTTTTCTCAGCTTCTTGAATCTATAGGTTTATGTTTCTTGCCAGTTTGGGGAAAATTTTAGCCACTATTTCTCTAGATTTTTTTTAGCCACTTTCTCCTCTTTGTAGGCCTCAAATGACACAAATATTGGATCTTTTACTAAAATCCCACTTGTCCCCAAGGCTCTATTCTTTTTTGTCCAGCCTGTTTTTTTCTCTTTTGCTCAGATTTGATAGTTTCTACTTTTTTATTTTAAAGTTCATTGATTCTTCCCTTTGCTCTATCCATTCTGCTGTTCAGCTCATCTATTGAGCTTTTTATTTCAGTTACTATAGTTTTTAGTTCTAAGATTTCCATTTGGTTCTTCTTTATAACTTTTATTTTTTTGCTGAGGCTTTTAAACTTTTCCACTTGTTTCAAGTGTATATTAATAGCTCACTAAAATACTTTTGTGATGTTTGCTTTAAATCTTTGTTGGATAATTCTAACAGGTTGTCTTGGCATTAGGGTCTGTTGTATTTTTTCATTAAGTTTGAGAAATTCCTGGTTGTTGGTATGATGATTGAGTTTCAACCAAAACCAGGTCTTTTTAGATATAAAATTCTCAATTTCATTTTAATCTTGTGTTTTAGCAGGTCTCCTCTGACATCAATTTGGTGGTGTGGGAAATCACCTTACTACTTTCAGGTAGGTTTGAAAATCAAGTTCTCCATTTAGCTTCTACTACTACCAGGGAGCTCATTACCATCTCATCTTTGGGTTCTGAGGTTCCTACTTGGTCTATCTTATTTGCTGCCTTTTGAGTGTTCATATGATTGTTTTATATATAATGCCCATATTTTAAGTTGTACCTAAGGAGTTGGAGAAGCCATTTATATTTGTTAGGTGTGGAGGTTGAGGCCTCCACTGACATCAAACTGGCTGGGAAAAGCAGGGTAACCTCATTACTAATTTCCACATGGCTTTCACTAGCACTGAGAAAGGGAATAGCCTATTTACTACTGACTCTCCAAGGAGCCTTCAGAGAAGACATAGGAGGGATATCTCATTACTTCCAGCTGGCAATGAAAGGGTAGTGGCCTTTTTACAACTAATTAGGGCTGAAGGTCTTGACTTTCCATTATGTCTCCTCTGACAACACCCATGAAAAAGAGGAAGAAGTACATTGCTGCCACCAGGTATGCATGAAGGTCCAGGTTCCCCATGTGGTTTCCACTGTTAAAGAGTTGGGAATGGTTGGATAATGAACATTTAATATGATAGAGATGAAAGTTTCAACTCTTCAATTGGCCTTTCTCATATATTCTCA
This sequence comes from Talpa europaea, assembly GCF_964194135.1. Classification (NCBI taxonomy): domain Eukaryota; kingdom Metazoa; phylum Chordata; class Mammalia; order Eulipotyphla; family Talpidae; genus Talpa; species Talpa europaea. The sequence continues at coordinate 16,681,420 of NC_140082.1, read as the reverse complement.
GTTCCCAACCAATGGAAAACACTCAGTGAATGATACCTGAAGTAAATCAAACAAAATTGAAATGACTTACAATGAATATATATTTTCGTATCTTCAAGAAGACATATATATATATTTGGGAAACAGAGAAATTAAGAGTGAATCAGTTCATGTTGATCTATTTACCTGTCTGAATGCCAGGAAGGATGCTGAGGAACAAGAACAAAGAGGTGAAGCCATATATGAAAGTGAGTTTATATGGAATTACAAAAGACCCTGAGTACCCAAAGCAATCCTGACAAAAATGAACAGTGGTATCACACTCCCAGACTTCAAACTATATTTCAAAGCTATAGGAATCAAAGCAGTATGTATTGGAGTGAAAAGACTCACAGACCAAGGAAATAAAATTGAGAGCCCAAAAATAAACCCATGCTGCTACAAAGAGTTAATCTATAGCAAAAGAGCCAAGAGCATACAATGGAGAATGGAAAGTCTCTTCCACAGGTGGTGCTGGGAAAATGGGACAGAATACTGAAGGAATGAAATGACTGCTTTCTCACACCATACACAAAAATTAACTCAAAATCAATCAAAGATTTGGATATAAGTCCTAAAACCATAAAATGCATAGATGAAAGCAGACAAAACACTCCACAACATTACAAGAATGTCCTTAGGGATTTGACTCTAATGGCAAAGGAAACAAAAGCAAACATAAGTACTTGGGACTATGTAAAATTAAAAGGCTCCTGTTAAGCAAAAGAAACTCTCTTTAAATGAAAGGATACCCTATCAAATGGTACAAAATATGTGTACATCACACATCCAACCAGGGGTAATATCCAAGACCTACAAAGAACTGTTATTACTCAACAACAAGAAAACAAACAAAAGAAAAAAAAAGTGGGTAGAAGGGTCAAATAGACACTTTTCTTACAGGCACATGAACAAAATGCTCACATCGCTTATCATTAGGGAAATACAAGTCAATACCAGAATGAGATACCACTTCACACCCAGAAGAATGGCCCACATTGAAAAGACTAGAAACAACAGATATGGTGAAGGTATGAAGAGAAAGGAATCCTCATACACTGTTAGTGGGCATGCAGAATGATCCTGTCCCTGTGAAAAACAGTGTGGAGGTTCCTCAAAATATTGAAAATGCATCAACCGTATGCCCAGCAATTCCATCCCTAGGTATCTACCTGAAGAATGAAAAAACACTAATTTGAAGGGATATATACATGCCTATGTTCATTGCAGCACTACTTACAATAGCCAACTTAAGGAAACAACTTAAATACTCAATGACAGGTGAGTGGATTAAGAAGATGTGGTATATATGATCAAGCAACTCCACTCCTAGGTATTTACCCAAAGGACACAGAAACATTAATTCCAAAGGGCACCTGCAACCCTATGTTTATAGCAGCACTATTTACAATAGCTAAGCTTTGGAAACAACCCAAATGTCCAAAAATAGATGACTGGATCAAGAAGATGTGGTACACATACATAATGGAATATTACTCAGCAATCAAAAAGACAAACTGGGTCCTCCTCAGTGGCGCAGCGGTTGAGCGCTGGGTTGCGAAGCTGCCCGCGGCTTCTGCGGCGCCGGTTTGATCCCGGCTGCTCCCCGGCCACCGGAGGAGGGTCCCACATGGCGCGCAGACCTCTCCTGCCGCCCGCTGCTCCCCTCAGCAGTGTACTTCAGTCCTTCTGCCTGCTCTGCTCCCTGCTCTGGCTCTGGTGAATCCTCTCACCCTCCTGCGCTTCTGACTGTACCCAGTGCTTGTATAAACAAACAAACAAACAAATAAATAAAAACATGCCTCTATTAAAAAAAATTAAAAAAAAAAAAGATAAACTAATGCAATTTGCAGTAACATGGATGGAGCTGGAAGGGATCATGCTCAGCGAAATAAGCCAGAAAGAAAAAGAAAAATACCGGATGGTCTCACTCATAGCAGGAATTTAGAAAACCTAGCTAAGAGTTAGGACCAGGAAAAAGACAAATTGCAATAAAGTAAAAATGAAAATCAACAAGCAACTATAGGCCAGAGACACAGTACAATGGGGGGCAGGGGAAGGAGAAGAGGGATTAGGGTCAGAATAAGGGGGGTGGGAATTGTATGGGGAATATAACCAAAATGAAAATGCATACATTATGCAAAAATGAAAAATGATGTAAGAATTATATAAAATAATTTATATTAAAAAATAAAAAATCAACAAGCAAAAAAAGATGGTGTATATATAATTAACAGAATACTCTCAGCTATAAAAAAAAAATCGTGTTATTTGTGACAACCTATGTAGAACTCCAAGGGATTATGCTAAGAGAAGTAAGTCAGAAGATGGATATACCAGATTATTTCACTTAGATACAGAACATAAAAAACAAAGTGAACAAGCAGACAAAAATGAACCCAGAACTGAGGCTTCCAGAAGCAGGGGGTGGGGCATAGAGAATAAAGGGGGAAAGGGACACCATGGTCTGTGGTGGAGGATTATGAGTACTTTGGTGGTGGTGTGGTGTGGTAACATACATCTGAAGTTGTGTGAACCTATAACTGAGTCATACACAGTGTTGCAAACCATTATTACCTCAATGAAAAATAATATAATTTAAAAAATTAAAATAAACCAGAAACTGAGTTTGGGGGAAAGTGAATGGGAAGAAATATGACATCTGATGACTTGTTATTACTATTCTAAGTATAATTATGTTAGAGTCATTTCAAAAGAAAGATCAAGAAGACTTACAATAAAATGGATATGTGGAATAAGTACAAGAAGAAAGAATTCCAAAGTTGATTACTCTTCTAATCATATTTAATATTGATTTGGACAGGCTATAAAGTAGTGCTTTTCAAACCATCTTGGTGAAGGGCCAGTTAGGACTTTTATTTTCTTTTGATAATCTGCTATGGATTGACACTATTATAAATTGCAATAAAATATCACAGCAATGTCCAATTGTTATACAGGCTTCAAACCACCTACTTTACTCTCTGTACTTACCTTCTTGTGAGCAGGGAAATAGTTCATGGGCTGGCAGTGCCTACTCTTAGAGTAGCACTGCTCTCCAATGCAAGATGCACAGACCTCAAATTCAAATTCAAAATGTGACTTAACTCTAGATGCCCAGGGAAACGTCTAACACGAGGGCATTCTACTTCCATCCCCCTGCTTGCATTAATCAGGGTAGGCCAGCTTATTCTGTCACTAAAAGTGCTCCAATCTCAGGGTATTGACACAGATCTGTTTCTTGCTCACTCTGCATAATGAGTCAGCAGAAGGCTCTGTTCTACACACCCACTACCTCAGTGGCTGTAGCAGGAAAACTGAGTTTGAAAAGTTGCACATGTGCTTTCCATGGCCTCACATTTTATTGGTTATGAATAGTAACATATCTTTGTAAATGAAATTAGGAAACTAGGGGGCCTCCCTGGTGGTACAGGGGTTAAAGACAGTGCTATCAGGCTATCGCCAGTCACTGCAGAATGAGTTCCATGCCCGGCCAGCCAGGGAGTAACCCACATGGCACAGCAGACCTCTCCTGTCTCGCCTGTTGCTCCCCTCAGCAGTGTATTTCAGTCAATCCACCTGTTCCACTCCCCACTCTGTCTTTGTTGAATCCTCTCACAGCCCGTACCTCTGGCTTACATCCCGTTTCTTGTATGTATGTATAAATAAATCTTTTTTTAAAAAAAAAGAAACTAGGAAACTAGGGCATACCACCTTAACCACAAGCAACACAGAGGAAGGTATGCCTGAAAAGCAACTAATAAAGAACTACTTCTTTCTTTCCCTCACAACTCCTGCGTGTTGGGTTAGAGGTGTGGAAAGGGACAGGTGATTCTTAATTCGCTAGTATTTTCTTGGTTGTTACTGGGTTTTGGTCCAAGCTTGGTTACTGACTTTATGGCAGGCATCCAAATACCCCATTTGTTGGGGTCCCGTATAAGCTCTTTGGGACTCCTGGGGGGATAACTACCCATTGCACAATTCCCTAATGTAGGAACCCTCCTTCAGATCCCATCTTTGGAGTTACATCCCACAGTCTTGTTCAGCTGGGGTCTCCTCATCCAGAGGCAGGCCTCTTAGGGGAGATTCTAGGGAGCTGTCTCAAGCCAACTTCTTTCTATACTGTTTGCTCTGTGGGAAATTCATGCAGACTTGATTTGCCAAGTAGGAATGTGCCAGTTCTCTGCTACTGGCCCCTCTCTCTACTTTTCTCCCATCTCTTTTCAAAAAGGTAAAGGGAGCAGATCAGAAAATTCATTGCATAATCAGATATCTGTCTGAAGAATGTGATTCCCATTCCCCCAGACACCTCACACTATAAAGAGTTCTTTTAGAGGGACCTTCCCGGTTTAGAGGGGAAATACTGTTCTGTAATTTTCCTTTTCTTGTGGTGTCTTTATCTGGTTTTGGTATTAAGGTAATGTTGGCATTGTAAAACATAGTAGGGAACATTTCCTTCTCTTGGCTTTTTAGAAATAATTTAAGCAAGATGGATATAAATTCTTCTTTAAAGTTTTGATAGTATTTGTTTGAAAAGTCATCTGGTCCTGGGATTTTGTTTTGGGGGAGGTTTTTATTGCTGTTTCAATTTCCAGGCATTTGATCAGTTTATTCAATGCTTCTGTTTCTTCCTGATTTATTTTTTGTAAAATATAATGATCTAGAAGTCTGACCACTTCTTCAAGGTTATCAAATTAATTTGGCATATAATTGTTCATAGTAAACTCTTGTGATCATTTGTGGTGATTTCTCCTCTTCCATATCTGATTCTGTTTATTAATGTTTTCTCTTTCCTTTTCTTCATTAGCCTAGCTAGAGGTTTATTTATTTTGTTTATTTTCTCAAAGAACCAACTCCTAGTTTTATTGATCTTTTGTATAGTCTTTTTTTTTATCTCTATCTCATTGTTTTCCACTCTTACTTTCATTATTTCCTTCCTTCTACTAACTTGGGGTCTCATTTGTTCCTCTTTATCAAGTTGCTTTGGGCATAATATTAAATTGTTTATTTGGGATTTCCCTTGCTTCTTTTTTTTTTTTAAAGATTTATTTATTTATACAAGCACTGGGTACAGTCAGAAGCACGGGAGGGTGAGAGAATTCACGAGAGCCAGAGCAGGGAGCAGAACAGGCAGACTGACTGAAATGCACTGCTGAGGGGAGCAGCGGGTGTGGCAGGAGGGGTCTGCGTGCCATGTGGGACCCTCACCCAGCAGTCGGGGATTGAACCAGTGCTGCAGAGACTGTGGGCAGATTTGCAACCCAGCACTCAACTGCTGCGCCACCAGGGAGGCCCCTCTCTTGCTTCTTAATGTGAGCCTATATTGCAATTATCTTCCCTCTTACAGATGTTATATTCTTTTTAAAACTTCACCTCAGAAGTCATGTAGCATCACTTCTGTGATAGTCTGTTGGCTAGAAAGGAGTCATTAAATCTGGCTCACATTCAAGGAAAGGAGAATTGGGCTCTCCTTTTTTTTTTCTCCTGAGTTTTTTAAGATTCTTCATTGCTTTTTATCTTTTCTGTGCCTCATTTCCCCCTCTATCAAAACAGTGAACCCTAGCTTGCACATATGTTGGCTGTTGATGTGGAAGCAATGTTCTACATGAACCCTAATCTTTTTTTATTAGTTTTTTTATTTCAATCCATTTATTTTATTTTCTCCTGCTTTTTGAAAGGAAGGATGTCAATGAATTTGTAGATACATTTTAAAATCACCACACTCCTTAAGTGAACTACATAGTCTCAACTGTCTGAAGCAAGCAAAGGTCTGACACAGAAATCACTATAATCTGAAGATATTGTCAAAACCTGTTGGAACTCTTTGCTTTTATAAATGTGTAATAAGGGATAAAGGGATGTGCTGTTAGGCTCTTGGGAAATGAGATTCAAAAATCTTCAAATGTTCCAATGAATTTCTTTTGCCACAATTTTTTAAAAACACAGAGCAAATGTTTACAAGTATTTGTACAAGGGAAGCTTTAATAACTAATAAGAAAGTTGGAACTGTGAGGTTCTGTATCTTTCTTCCTTTCCAGTATCACTATCAACATTGCCTGCTCTGGCAGCAGCCCATCTCTCCATCTGCATGGATGATTGGAAAAGAAAACAATCCAGGAATATGTTGCTGTTTAGAATTGTAAAGATACTGATTTGCTCAATGCAGCTCTAACTTTAATAGTTTGGGAAAATCCTGAGGCTCATCAAGGCCAAACAACATGCCCAGCGATAACCCCAGAGGCAGGATAAGAGACACCCTTTGCCCCCCTGACTCCACAGCCTGAGCTCTTAATCACTAGGCGGCACTGCCTCTCCTAAACACCAAACATAACTCAATATGCAGGAAAGAACTGAGGTGGCTTCTATTCCATTAAAAGGAAATCAATATCGTTGAACTGAACTCAAAGATAAGAACAAAGAATAGAGGACAGTTCAAATGAACCAAGAATAACAATGACCACTAGTTCTCAAAATAGAGATACTTTAAAAGACAAACATGAGCATAAGTTAGGAGGCTCCAAATTTCCCTGTCTGTTAACTATTAGGATTATAGAACAAATGCTTTCATCCTGAGGTGGGGATGGGGGTGGGCAAGATGGGGGGTGGGGTAGAGCTGAGTGGACTGGGGGAAATGGAGCAAAACATGCTACCCAAACTAACACATTTAATGAGTGCTTTCTGTGAGCCAAACACAGTACAAGGGAATGCAATCCATGGGAGACTCAAAAGGCCTGGTGCCAGGCCTTCAAGGAGTTCAGTCTAGATGGGAGGAGAAAAATAGAAAGGAGTAAGAAAAACATGTAGTGATACACAAAATGAAACAGGGTTATATGAAATGAGTGATGGCCTCAAGTTCCGTGGCATATCCACAAATCAAGGAGATGATGATAAGGAGGATAAACCTATAGTAACGAGGATAGGCTGGCCTTAATCACTGCTCTTACTTCAATTAGACACTCTAATCAGGATAGATTTCAGGAACCATGAACACAAGACAAGCAATTTTCAAATATGAAACTGTGAAAAATTACAGGGCCTTCCAATGCAGTTGGAGATGAAGGAAAGTAAGACATGAGAAGGAAAACACCACAAACCTGTGTGCCTGGGCATGAGAAACACCAGGCTCACACAGTTGGTCATGAACCAGATATGTAATTTAAATCCCTCAACTTCTCTGAGTTGTGGCTTTGTTTCTCTAAACATCAGGCGACTGGATTATATAATCCCACCAGTCCCTCTCTAGCTCTAAGACTGGTGTTTCTAATGTTCCAAGGAGAGTCTCCTTTCCCTCTTAGATGCCATCCTCTCCCTGAATAGTTCTCTTTGGTCTCAGGCCCAAAGCCAAACCCTGCTCTCATCTCCTGGCTTACTTCAGATGACTGGATCATAGCCACTATAACCACCCAGATGATTCCTGTAGAAAGATCTGTCTCAGCTCAGCAACTCCCATGATAAGGAGGGTGGTCCTTCCCAGCATGGTGACCCCAGGGAAACTTGCTCATAAGCTTGGATCAGGGCATAGTCCTGATCTCTTGGGTGACCTTGGATATGTCACATCTTGCTAAGACATCAAGAGGGTCTGCCCTGACTCTCTACAGGATTGGTAATGGGGACAAAATGAAGTGACTCATAAAACACTGTACAGTTACAGAGTATTTACAATGATGACTGTGACAACTGAAATCTCCAGATGTGGGACTGCTCTAGCCGGAAGTCTTGCCAGGACAGAGCTGTATGCTGTATTGCTCCCTCAGAGAAAACTTGATATAAAACAGACACAACATCAAGGCTGATGTGCTTCTGAATCTCTCCCCAGAGCAGCTAGTGGCTCTAGAACTAATAAGTTCCCAGTGGACTCTTTCTCTAAAGAAGCTTTTGATGTTACCACAAACTGACATTAATCTGTCCACATCAATCCCACTCAGATCACAAGTCTCTGGCACACACTGCCTTAGAAACTCTAACTGTACAACTTTCCTGTCACTTCCCACTTAGATCAACATTCATGCCACCAACTGTCCCTTATAAAATTCCAAGAAGTTAAGATCTCTATCTGCAATAATTGACTTCTGGACTCCCCAAGACAGCTTTATGGAACTGTGGGCACATAACACTGTTAAGGTATCCATGTGCCTAGACTTCCAAGAAACTGCCAATTTCATGCAATCTTCTTCTCAATAAAAGAAAAGATAAACCAAATGTGCAATGAAGTATGATAAATTTAGAAATTCATTTATTTATAAAAAGAAATAAGTATTTTTTTTTCAGGTCAGATTCTTGTATCTTGATATTCAACTTGGAAAACATGGTTACTATAAACATTGCAAACTCTGGGTTAACCAGCATAGTCAGAGGATATAAAGCTGTATTTAATATTTAAATGTAGATGAAGATGAAGGAGGAGAGGCAACATCGCTAAACTCCTAATACATTCATGCAAGCAAGGTCTTATTAATTGTACTTTAACAGATGATGAAACTGACTCAAAGATGTCCAACAGTGAATAGTACAACAAAGGAATTCAACCCAAGTTTGCCTCACTCTGAAGTTCACTCTGCTTCATTCAGATCTCTGCTCAAAAGTTAGCTCCTCACAGAAGTCTTCCTTGACCTCCACCACTTAAAATATTCCACTCCTTGTGGAGAAAAAGGAACTCTGCTGCACTGTTGGTGGGAGTGCAAACTGGTCCAACCACTATGGAGAGCTGTGTGGAGATTTCTGGACCTACTAAACATAGAGCTTCCATGGGATTCAGCAATTCCACTCCTAGGTATTTACCCAAAGGACACAGAAACATCAATTCCAAAGAGCACCTGCACCCCTATGTTTATAGCAGCTCTATTTACAATAGCTAAGCTTTGGAAACAGCCCAAATGCCCAAAAATAGATGACTGGATCAAGAAGATGTGGTACATATATACCATGGAATATTACTCAGCATTCAAAAAAGATAAACACATGCAATTTGCAGCAACATGGATGGTGCTGGAAGGGATTATGCTCAGTGAAATAAGCCAGAAAGAAAAAGAAAAATACCGGATGGTCTCACTCATAGCAGGAATCTAGAAAACTTAAATAAGGGACTAGGAAAATGAATAACTATAAGAAAGTGAAAATCAAAATCAACAAAAAACTATGAACCAGAGACACTTTTTGGGGGGTGGGGGGCGGGAGGGGAGGGATTGGGGTCAGAATGGGGAGGTTGCAATTGTATGAGGAATATAAAAATAAAATTTATTATTTAAAAAAAATATCGGGCCTCCCCGGTGGCACAGCGGTTGAGCGCTGGGTTGCGAAGCTGCCCGCAGCCTTTGCAGTGCCGGTTCGATCCCCGGCTGCTCCCCGGCCACCAGAGGAGGGTCCCACATGGCACGCAGACCTCTCCTGCCGTCCGCTGCTCCCCTCAGCAGTGTACTTCGGTCCTTCTGCCTGCTCTGCTCCCCGCTCTGGCTCTGGTGAATTCTCTCACCCTCCCGAGCTTCTGACTGTACCCGGTGCGTGTATAAATAAATAAATAAATCTTAAAAAAAAAAAAAACATAAAAAAATAAAAAATAAAAAAAAAAATATCCCACCCTGACTCTCTCCTTTCTCTCCATCCACTCATTATCCCTGTCTTTCCCCTTCCATAGCTTTATCTTCCTTCATAGAACTTGTTTGTTTAAAAACATGTCTCCTTCATTAGAGTGCAGTGAGTAGAGATGTTGTTTTACACACTGCTTTATCTCCAATGTCTACAATAGTACCCCAGAAACGGTGTTCGCTAAATATTAAATGAATGAATAAAAAAAATAAGTGCATGTGTTTGTCATCATATCTCACTGGTGGGTATAATAAGAAAGTGGTGACAATGTCAACTAGATTTATTGTGATTGTTTTGCAATGTCTACAAGTAGCAAAAAAACAAAACAAAACAAAACAAACCACTTTGTACTAATAGAATGCTATATATCAATTACACCTCAATAAAAATGTTTTAATTTAAAAAAAGAAAGTAGTTATGTACACATGTAGAAATGTGTATATTCTACTTCATAACTATGTGTCCATCATCTGGGTGGTATAGTCATAAAGCTTCAGAATGGTTGTGGAATTAATTCATCAATATTTTTCTTAACAGCAAAAGAGCAGCCTCATCCTAGAAAGCAGAGGACACCCTTAAACTGTAGCAGAATGCTCTTGTCCATACTGATATTCTCTCTTTCCTAATAGTTCTACTAGAAGAATTAATGTCATAAATTATTTCCATGAAGAATCCAAGAATTTGAAGAGATTTTTCTTATTTTTGCAATATGAAGGGACAATTCAATACTAACCAAACCTCCTAGATCTTTCAGACCATTTCTACAACCACTAACCCTCTCCTGACTCACCAACAAAAGCTACAATAACAAAGAAGCAAGGGATTCATTTATTATATACACAGTCTCTTCAGTACTTCTAAAATAACTGCAATTTTTTGTCATTTAAATGCCTTTGCATTTAAAATAGGGTCTAATCCAAATCTTTCTAAATAGTTGGGAGATAAAACTAATAAAAATGCATTTAAACAAAAAAGAACAAAGAGGTTGTTGAACTTTTGTATATGAATTTAGGTCAACTAAGTTTATCTGAGACTTAATCATACACTGTCTCATAAAGTATTTGCCCAGGAAGGAAAAACATTTTAAAAATGATGTCTTCGGGCCTCCCTGGTGGCACAGGCAGTTGAGCACCACACTGTGAAGCTGTCTGCAGCCTCTGAAACGCGGGTTCCATCCTGGCCTGCCGGCTAGAATCCCACATGATGCAGCAGACCTCTCCTGTCTTGCCTTCTGCTCCCCTCAGCAGTGTATTTTGTCAGTCTGCCTGTTCTGTTTCCCGCTCTGTCTCTGGTGAATCCTCTTCATCCTCCCATGCATCTGGCCTGTACCCTGGTTCTTGTATAAATAAATGTTTTAAAAAAAATTATGCCTTCAAGGTACATATAAAAATTATGTCTTCAAGGTACAAAATATGTCTTCAAGTGTACAAGGTACACTTTAATTCAGGTAGAAGGAGTGTTCAGCAAATTTTGATTCACTAATTATATATACCTTTCTCAGATACTGAGATCTAAGTCACTATCTGATATGCAGCTATATGGCTTAGAATGGAGGGGTAAACCATAGCTGCATGAGGGGGGAAATCTGAGGGAGATATGCTGCTCCTGATACTCATAAACAGAACAGTGTTGCACAGACCATTTTGTGTTTTTGTAATTACCCAAATTCTCTTCTTTTGTCAGAACTCATTCTTAGTAACAGCTTGAGCAGTGTAGCAATCGTGCTCTGAAATGACTTGTAAACCACAGACACAAATATTTGGGCCAAGAATGTGGAATCCATTGCTGTCACATTCCATTATTTCTGGTGGAGCAATTCACTAACATTTTGGAATCTAGATCATAAATTATGCAGAGCTTCAGCAAAAGAACTGAGGACACAAACTGTTATAATAAAATCCCTGTTACTGGAGCCATAAAAACAGAACAAAGAAAAGCAGAAAAATCAGGGTTAGACTTTTCTGACATTCTTTGTCCACTACTGTTAATAGTTCCACAAATGAAAATACAGCATTTGGGAGACCACCAGACAACTCAAAATGACAAGATGGGCAAACTGTTATTCATAAACAATGATACCTCTGTGAATTCCCCAGAATAAAGTTAGCTTTTTGAAGAATTCTTGAATGTTGACACAAATTAAAGTGCCTACATATGTAACAGAGCCATCTGTACATTTCTGAAGGGGTGTTAAATGTCCTTCAACCATAGCACCCAGGCAATGGTCAAATTTTATGTTGGGTTTTATTATAAATTGTCAGAGGGAAAAAGAGATCTCTGTCACATGTAATCTGGAGCAACTCTTTCTGCATTCCATGAAAACTGATGGCAGAGCTGAACTAAAATTCCCTTTTCTTGATTCGAGCTTTATCTTGCAAATGAATGCCTCAAGCATGGTAACTGCTTGAAAGTCATTTGATAGGCGGATGGATGGAAGAATGAGTGAACAGAAAAAATGGACAAATGAATGAACAAACAATAAAACATTCTCTGCGAGTCAATATTCACATTTAGAAAAAGTAAAATACTTTAGAAATAAAATAAAGAACCGAAAACCCAGGTGGAACATGCATAGCAACTATTCCAAAACCCACTCCAAATTTGGCTCCAAGAATTTTTTCTTTTCAAGTATACTTGGTGTTAAAGCACTGATATATAGAAATTCAGACTTAGATGTCTCTATATTTATAGCTATGTCTATATATCTCCCAAAAGGAATAACAAGTGTGAAACAAACATAGGTGAATATGCTTGTTAAACAAGATGGCTCTTCTTTGACATTTGCTATAATTCCCTGCTTCAAGTTGCATCAAAAATGAGGGCGAACTGAGACAATGAAGCCCCAAGACAGAGATGAACAAAAAAATCAGACATGTACTTTATGAGCACACCACTGCTTCTGTAATTATTACAAACATATTTGTGAAAAAATAAAATGCTTTTCAAGATCGCATAGATGGTCTAAAATGTTAAAACAGGAAAAGGGGTTCAGTACAAGTTGAAACCATATAAGGGAAAAAAGCTATTTTTTCACTAACATAGGAGAAAACTTTTCTTCCAGCAAATCCCACAGCACAAAAGGAACTAGCTCCAATCATCTTTCTACGTCAGGAATCTTCAAGTTTTCTACAAAGAAAAACTACTTTAAATTTCCCTAGAGCCTTGACATCACTAAGAGAAGGGAAAGAGAGTACAGAAGAAAAAAAATGAAAAAAGTCTAGTGGTGCCAGCAGTGCCCAAGGCAGGAGGTCTCAGTGCAACACTAGCCAGGCTTTCCTGAGCATGCACTGCATGCCACCATCATGCAAAGTGCTTTGCATATATTGTCTTATTGTAATCCTCACACAAGAGCTGCAATTCCCACCTGCACTCTGGAGTTCTAGCCTTCACTCCATTTTACTTATGAGGCAATTGAAACGTAAAGAGTTTTTGTAACTTTCCAAAACCACAGAGCTACAATGCAAACCCAGATCTCTCTGACACCAGGGATAAGGTTTTCTCTCTCTGTCACCACAGTCTCATTTCCTGCAGAAAGGTGTGACCTTACCAAGCTTAACAATGGAAGATGGTATGGAAATCTATCAGCTACACCTTCAAGTTCCTTCAAGACTATGATCTGAGATCACTGGTTAAAGTTTCAAAAGTCAGGGTTTACCATTACAAAACAACTGGCAGTTGTTGTCTTTCTTTGGTTAAAAAAAAAACACACACACACAACAAAAACTCCAGAAAACCAAAATTGCTGTGCTATGGTCATTTCTTACTCAAATCTGCATTTTACCCTTCAGCTAATTGAGATGAGTGGAGTCATCTGTAAACTTACTTCAAGAGACATAAATCTCTTAGTGTATAATAATAACAGTACGATTTACTGAGTAGTTGCTATGTGCTAAGTACCACTCATCAATTCATATGACATCAAAGATTAATGAGCCAAGCTGGGTTCTACTCAGCACTAGACATACAAAAACATCAGATGGGGAGTCATAGCATCTCCAGGGGTGGGCGGTCTGAAGAGGGAGACAGCAAGAGAGCTGACCATGCAAGGCAGGGATCCCTACCATACAGGTAGGGATGTCCCTACCTGTCAAGGAAAGAGCACTGCAAGGGTGAAGAACAGTATTGGTGTGGAATGAAAAGCTGCTTAGAGGGGGTGTCTCCTTACAACACCTCAGGATGGAACCCGAGGGTGAGAAAGGTTAAGTAATGCAAAGGTACACAGCTATAAAGTGGGCTGAGCCCAAGTTGACCTCAGCTCAAAGCCATACTTTGTCCATCACCTCCTGCAATCTCACAGGAATATATCCTCCTTAAAGTTGCTCCCATAGGATTATCTTTGTCTTACAGGGAAAACAAAACAAAACAAAAAAAAACTTCTAGGTTCTACAGAACTTAGGTTCACACAAACTTATAGGTTCTCAGTAGAGTCACACAGATGTAACACTATTTGTTTAATATTTAACAATGACTGAAAAGTCAATTTCCCATTTACCTTCTCATTTTGCATGTCAGAAAACTGAGGAATAGGAGGGTAACGATTTACCAAAAGTAAGATTCAGAGCTCAACTACGGGTCTATGAATGTCAAATTTCCAGTCCTGCCATTTCTGAATCACTGAATATTAGCTATCACACCTGCCTGAGGTTATCTTTTCTTGGAATTCAAATAACTTTACCCCAAAATTCAGTGAACAGTGGTGGCAATTAGAATCTGGGGTAATTTTTCCCTAGTCAGTGTTTGAATTGGGTATGTTTTACTGGTATCTTTCATTAGAAATGTTTGTCATAAGTATGGGGTTAGTGATAATAGAGTTTGTCAGCAAGAGACAAAGATCAGAAATTATGGCACCTAGATGGGAGAATAGAATACCCTCGCCTCTGTCACCACAACAATCAACAATTAAACAGCTATCCATGAACAAAAACAGCTCTGAGAGAGCAAGAGACTACTTAAATTTCAACAATGCAGTAAAACCCAAAACTTGAGAATAATCAAACAAAAAGAGAAGAAACAACAGCTTCAATCTGCCTGCACTGTTCCATTCCCTGAGCCAACACTGCTGGGTGACAAGAAGTAACTCTCTAATGACAAAGAGTTGCCCACTGGGAAAGGAAGAGCAGAGAGAGAAACAATTTCCAAACACCCCTTTGGTACATCACATGGAGAACTGCTTTGGTTTTACTCTACCAGACACCAGCAGAGCTGAGACATACAGAGAAAGCTAAGAACAAGGAGGAAAAGCAGGGGCTACCGTATCAGTCATGTAATAGGAGCATCTATGAGCCCCAGTGACCAGCACTAAAGATGACTCCAGTGCTTTTGCCACAGAAGATACCAACTGCTAGCAGAGCTGCCATGGATCCTCTTCAGATTTCAGATCAACAGTTTTCACCCCATGGATATTCACATTTGCTGCTGCCAGCTGCCTAAACCCCCTTCTACTCCCTTGCCAAAGCCTAGGAACTGCACAGGAAGCCAGCCCAGGTCTCTACAGCTGTGCAAAAGCAAGGGGCCAGCCTAGACTACCACAGCTGACACCCACCACAATGCATACACTCGGGGTTAGCCCCACCAGCCATCCATGTACGTACCCCTAGCCGAACCTTTCACTGATATCCACTGCTGTGCACACAACCAGAGGGAGACAGTGCAGCCATGGAGAACACACCAACAGCCAGTGCCCCTGCAGCTACTTGTGGGTTGATATTAGATTTTGTCCCATGATCTGGCTTGCATCACTGTGCTCATGTGTAGCTATTCCCTCCAAATGTGTGCCTATAAGCCTGGGACTGCTCCATATCACCAGCCTCCATTGCCATAAACCTATATAGAAAGACCCAATAACAGTAGCTACGGTTGTACACACTGATAGTAAAGACCCTTGCAGTTGTCAGTGTGTGCACAGTTGACCTCAGCCTTTGCTGCTGGCCTTAGCCCCATTACTACAGATGCGTTTGCAGCTGGCTCCTGTGGCTACATATGAGAGCATATCACCAGCTCTGGTCACTATTGCTGCTTGCTCTGCTCCCCACAGACCTAGTGGTGCTACTAATTGCCTTTGTAGCTTCTGCAGATTCCCTATAGCACTCACCAAGGACCAGAGTTATTAATGCTCTGGCTTGAACCAATGAGTCACCATGTCACATAGTTCCCACCATATGCCCCCACAATTAGCACCATGCACCACTAGCCATGGGATCACAGCATGCTCTAGGATTCCCTCCACCCCCAGGTTAATAGCCTTTCCTTACTGAATCAGTCTATGAAGTCTGGAAGAGATAACTGTTTCCTCAGATGTGCAGATATATATGCAAGGCTGCAGGGATGATGGGCAATCAGAGAAACAACTCCACAAAAGGAATAGAGTAAACTTCCAGTAGTTGACAACAAAGAAACGAAGATACAGGAATTACTCATCAAAGAATTAACAATAATTGTTCTAAAAATGCTTAGAGATGTAAAGATACATGAAGAGAGTTATAAGAGAAATAAATAAGCAGTGTAATGATATCAGAATGACAATATAAGAACAAAATGGTAAATTCAACAGAGATAGAAAACATTAAAAAGAAGCAAACAGAAAAATTGGCTTTAAAGAATACAATGAGTGAACTGAAGAATTCAACAGCAAATTTCAAAATCAGACTAGATCAAGCAGAACAAAGAATCAGTGAAATTATCCAGTCAGAGGAGCAAAAAGGAAAAAAGAAAATAAATGAGCAAGCGTAACGATCCTATTGGACATTAAGAAAAAAAAATCTGTATAACATTGGAGAATCAGAAGAAGAAGAGAGAGAGGAAAGAACACCTGGAGATTTGGATATCAAGTTCATGAAGTCAATAAGTCATTGCCAAATTTCAATTCAAAATTATATTCTCCAAGACATACTTAACTGCCCAAAGCAAAGTCAAAGCCGGAAATTTTAAAAAAGCAAGAGAAAAATATTTCTCTCATGTAAGAGAATCCCCATAAGGCTATAGACAATTTCTTAACAAAGACCTTCAAACCAAGGGATAATAACATTCAAAGTGCTGAAAGAAACCGTCAACCAGGAATACTTTACCCAGCAAAGCTGTCCTTCCTTCAAACAAATAAACAAAGCTGAAGGAATTCATTACCACTATAGATATGCCTTACAAGAAATGCTGAAATGAGTTATTCAAACTGAAACTAAAGGACACTATCTAGTAACATGAAAACAAGCAAAAAACTGACAAAGGCAAGTATAAAGTCAGATTCAAAACACTAACACTGCAGTGTGTGGTGGATTAATCATATAACTCTAGCATATAGGTTGAAGAAAAAAGTATTGAAATTAGCTATCACAATGGTAATTTGATAGTGGATAAACAATATAAAAAGATATAAAATGTGACATCAGAAACAAATCTGTATGGGGAAAATAAAATGGTGATTTTATATGTTATTACAGTTAAGGTTTATCAGCTTAAAATAGACTGTTATGTTTCAAGTAAGCCTCAAGGGAACCAGGAAGCAAAAACCAAGAGTAGATACACACAAGATAAAGAGATGTGAATCAAAGCATTCCATTATAGAAAATCATTAATTCACAAAGGAAAACAGTAAAAGAGGAAGAACAAAGGAATTATAGAACAAGCAGAAAACAATAAACAAAATGGCAATAACTCTTTACTACTAATAATGACTTCACATCAAAAGGCAAAGACTGACTGAATGGATAAAAAAATAAAACAATTATATGCTGCCCACCAGAGACACATTTCAGCTTCATAGACACACATAGTCTCAAAGTGAAGGGATAGAAAAAGACATTCCATGAAAATGGAAGACAGAAAGAGAACTAGGAGTAGTGATATTTATGTCAGATAAACTAGACTTAAAGTTTAAAAAAGTAACAAGAGACAAATATGGTTATTATATAATAAAGGGTTTGATTCATCAATAAGATAAAACAATTGTAAATATATATGCATCCAACATTAGAGCACTTAAATATAAGTAAATACTAACAAATCTGAAGAGAGTAATGGAACACAATACAATAAAAGTAGAGGACTTCAGTACCCCCACTTTCAACAATAGATTAATTATCCAGACCTAAAATCCATAAGAAAACATTGGGTTTATTCTATACTTTAAACCAAACGAACATAATAGACATATACAGAACATACAGACATATACAGAACATCCTATCAGCAGAATACACATAGAATATTCATCAGATAGTTAGGTCACAAAAATAAGTCTCAACATATTTTTAAATCATACCAAGAATCTTTTCTGAACACAATGGCATAAAACTAAAAATCAATAGAAGAAAACTCAGTTCACAAATATGTAGAAACTAAGTAACACACTTTTGAACAACCAATGGACTAAAGAAAAAAAATCAAAGGAAAAATTAAAAATACCTTGAAACAAATGAAAATAAAACCACAACATACTCAACATACTCACACTGTGAGAGAAGTTACAGTGATAAACACCAACATTAAGATAAAAATCTCAAGCTACATATATTTACACCTCCTGAAACAAGAGAAACAACAAGCTAAGTTTAAAGTTAGCAGTGGGAAAGAGACAAATATCAGAGGAGAATTAAATGAAACAGAATAGAAAAATAATTTAAAAGATCAGCAAAACTAACAGATGGTTTTTTGAAAGGACAAACAAAATTGACAAACCTTAAGACAGGCTTATCAAGGTAAAAAGGAAAATGACTCAGATAACAAAATTATGAACAAAAAGGAGACATCACAACTCATACCACAGAAATGTAAAAGGTCATAAGATATTACTATGAGAATTAAACACTAACAAAGAAACCAATGAAGAAAAACTGGATAAATTTCTAGAGACATACCATCTACCAAGACAGAGTCTTTTAAAGGAAATAGAAAATCGGAACACACCTATAACAAATCAAAAACTTCCCAACAAAGAAAAACCCAGGCTTCATGAATCAACTCTATACAACATTTTAAAAATTTAACACCAATTCTTCTCAAACTCTTCCAAACAACTGAAGAGGAGAGAACACTCACTCCCAACTCATCTTACAAAGTCAGCATTATTCTGATACCAAACCAGATAAGGTAACAAGAAAACCATGGGCCAATAGTCCTAGTGAATATAGTCATAAAGATTCTCAACAAAATTCTAGGCAATTAAGTTTGATGACATGTTAAAAGGTTCATACATGAAGGTCAAATGGGATGCATCTCTGGGATTCAAGAATGGTTCAACGTATGCAAATCAATAAATGTGATACACCACAATAGAATGAAGACCAAAAAATCGTATGTTCATCTAAGTAGCCGCAGAAAACAAATTTGACAAAAATTGTACAGGAATTGAGAAGGAATATACCTCAACAAGATATACATCATATATGACAAACCCACAGCTAATATCATACTCAGTGGTAAAAAGTAGAAAGTTTTCCCT
The DNA here is from genome assembly GCF_964194135.1 of Talpa europaea. Taxonomy (NCBI): domain Eukaryota; kingdom Metazoa; phylum Chordata; class Mammalia; order Eulipotyphla; family Talpidae; genus Talpa; species Talpa europaea. The sequence continues at coordinate 16,662,387 of NC_140082.1, read as the reverse complement.
TTGGTAACAGGAACAAGACAAAATTCCCACTCTCACCACTATTATTCCCCATTGTGTTAGAAGTCCTAGCTAAACCAATTAGGTAAGAAAAATAATAAAAGGCATCCAGAATGCAAAGGAAAAGTAAAATTGTTTCCTAATCACATGATCTTGTATATGGAAGGTATTAAATATTCTGTATGGAAAAAAAAATAAAAACCCTGGTAAGCCTAAAAAACAAATTCAGTAGCTTCAGGATACAAAATCAATACACAATATCACGAGGAAGGGGGTAGGTGAAATGAGCTACAAACTTCCAGTTGTAAAATAAGTTGTGGGGATGAAATGGACCACATGAGCACAATACTAACCCTAAAAAAACTTAGGATAGTGGTGATGGTTGGACAATAAAGGGAATGTGTTTAATGTAACAAATATACAATCAAAATTGTTAACATTCTAAATTTTATGTTATATATTTTACACTAAAAAATATAAAAATCAGTTGCATATCCATACACTGACAATGAACTATCTGAAAAAAGAAAATAAAGAAAGCAATCCCATTTACAACAGCGTCAAAAACAATCATAGTTAGGAATAAATTAAACCATGGATGTGCAAGATCTATACAATGAAAACAGTAAGACACTGACAAAAGAAAATGAAGAAGACACAAATATATAGAAATATACACTGTGTTAGTGGGTTACAAGATTTAACATTGCTAAAATGTCACACTGCTCAAAGCCATCCACAGATTCAATGCAGTTCCTTTCAAAATTCCAATGGCATTTTTCTTTTTAAATTTATTTATATATATATTTACATCATTGTTCATTTTTGGACAATGTTTGCTTTCTCCTCTCAGGAATAGTCCCCATAAAATTGCTACCACCATTTCACCAGTGCACCATCACCATAGTCCCTTGTGCTCTTCCTCCCCTGTTTTGATCTCTCTCCTTCCCCCTCCCCTGCAGAGTGTCTCTGATTTATAGTTACCTGTTAATTTTGTCCTAGCCAGAGCAATAAGAGAAAGACATACAAGGAATCCAAATAGGGAAAGCAGTAAAACTATCACTATTTGCAGACAATATGATAGTATACATAGAGAACCCTAATAATGCCACAGGAAAACTAATTAAAATAATAAACTAGCTTAGTAAAGAAGCAGGATAAAAATCAACACACAAAAAACCAATAGCATTCCAATGGTATTTTTCACAACAACAGGAAAAACATTTCTAAAATTTGTATGGAACCAAAAAAGACAATGAATAGCCAAAGCAACCCTGAGAAAAAACAAAGGCAGAAGCATTATATTTCCTGGTTTATGTATCACAAAGCTGTAGTAATTAATACGATACTGGCAAAAAATAGACTCATAGATAACAATAGAAGAGAAGTCACATTCCAGAAATAAATTCATGTACATATGATTAATACTTGACAAGGAGCCAAGAACACACCATAGCGAAAGGACAGTGTCTTTGGATATGTCTTCCAGTGTTGGACAAACTGTATATCCACATGCAAAAGAATAAAATGGACCCTGATTTTACACTACTCATGAAATTTAAGTGAAAATTAATTAAGGATTTAAATGTATGGTCTTAAACTGTAAAACATCTAGGAGAAAACATAGGGAAATGCTCTTTGAAGTCACTCTTGGCAAGGATTTTTTTTTTAATATGACACCCAAAGAACAAACAAAAGCAAAAATAAGCAAGTGGTACTACATCAAATTAAAAGGCTTCTATACATCAGAAAATCAACAAAACAGAATGGCAACCTAAGAATAGGAGAAAATACTTGTAAGCCATATAGCTTATAAATAGTTAATATCCAAAATATATAAGGAAGTCATAACTCAATAGCAAAAAAAAACTCTGATTGAAAAATGGGGAGAGGACTCTACCCACAAAATGGCAGAGTAGAGAGGCTGGGATCAACCTCTCTCCTAAAAACAACTGAAAAAAAGGACTGATAATGAGCTCTTAGCAAAACCCAGAGGCTCTGAACCAGCTATACAACACCAGCACTTCTGGATGCCCAAGGACAAAGAGGGGACAAAAAAGGCGTCTATTCTCCCCAGGCACTATGTCACACTGGAAAGTCCAATCCACCAAGCTGGCAACATCTTACAGTCCAGAATGGGCCCTAGCCCCAAAAAGGTGAAAAAGAAGTGATACTATCATTATATGCAGATAATATGATTATAGAGATTCCTAAAAAATTCACAGAAAAACTAAAACAATAAATCAGTTTAGTAAAGTAGCAGGTCACAAAATCAAAATACAAAAATTAGTATTCTTTCTATATGCAAACAATCAATCTCAAGATGAAGAAATTTAAAAAATCATTCTATTTACAATTGTAACCCCCCCCCAAATTAAATATCTGGGAATAAACCTAACAAAGGAGGTGAAAGATCTATTAAAGGAAAACTACAAAACACTGTTAAAAGAAATAGACAACACAAAGAAATGGAAAGATAAAAATGTCCAACCTACCTCCCTGCCAAAAGCAATTTACAGATTCAATGAAATTCCAATAAAAATCTCAATGGCAAAGAAATGGAACAAATATTGTTGGAATATTTGACACAAATATTCCAAAGAAATGGAACAAATATTGTTGAAATTCATATGGAACCACAAATAAACCAAACTGTGAAAGCTCTCCTTACTAAAAGTGGGGAAAATGCAGGCATTACATTCCCAGACTTCAAACAATACTACAAAGCCATTATAATAAAAGCAGGATGGTATTGGAACAAAAACAGACACATAGACCAATGCAGTCAAATTGAAAGCCCATCTGTAAAACCACACATATATGGTCAACTAATCTCTGACAAAGGACCAAAGAACAAACACTGGAATAAGGAAAGCCTCTTCAATAAATGGTGTTGGGAAAACTGGACTGCAACATGCAAAAGAATGAAACTAGACTACTATCTCACACCATATACAAAAACCAACTCAAAATGGGTAAGACTTGAATGTAAGACTTGACACTGTAAAATATATGGAAGAAAACAGAAGCAAACATTCCAGGATATAAACCTCAGAAACATCTTTGAGGATTCTTCTTCAAAGGCAAGGAAAACAAAGGAGAAGATAAACAGTTGGACTGCATCAAAATGAGAAGGTCCTGTACAGCGAAAGAGACAGTAACCACAACTAAGAGACACCCTATTGAATGGGAGAAAATATTTGCATGCCACATGACAGATAAAGATCTGATATCAAAGTTCTACAAAGAACTTACACAACTCAACAAAAACAAAGCAAACAATCCAGTTTAAAAATGGGCAGAAGAACTAAAAATACACTTCTCTGAAGAAGAAATGTAAACGGCCAACAGGCATATGAAAAAAATGTTCAACATCTCTATCAGGGAAATGTAGGTCAAAATCACAATGCGATACCACCTCACTCCAGTAAGATATTGGGAAGATAATGGTCAAGGGTACAAACTTTCAGTTAAAATAAAATGATTACGTTCAGGGAATGTGAACTTATTAATTATAGTTAATAATACTGAATTGTATACATAGAAATTGCTCTGACACTAGAGCCTTAATAATGTCACATGACAACAATAACAAAATGGTAATTTTATGAGGTGAAGAACATGTTAACTAACCTCATTGTGGTAAAACATTTTGCAATATATATATATATATATGAATCAAATAATATCAATGTACACATTAAACTTACACATTACATATCAATTATATCTAAATAAAACTAGGGGGCAGAAATCAAAAGATCAAATATCATGTATGCTGGTCCCTGATAACCACCTTCAATGTTTAATGGCTTGGAATATTATGAAGGGTCAGAAATACCATGTACTTCAGTAGTATTTTCACCTTTTGTTTAGCATCTCGCTTTTATGGTAAAAATGATATACTCTTCTCACATATGATATAAAACTGTGATGATTATAATGAAAAGAACACTTTTGAGTTTTTATTATGTGCCAGAATTGTTCTAAAGGATTTACACATATTAACGGAGTCATTTTTATGAGAAGGGTGCTATAATTATATCTGTTCACCAATGAAAATACGTCACAAAGCCAGTAAATGTCATAGCTGGGATCCAGAGGCAGCCATCTGACACCAGCACTCATGTGCTTCTCCAGTATGGTAGATGTAAAGTGAATCTATATCCTGGTGGTGCCTAATACTTTCCCAATGATAAATATGGTCACTGCAAAGCCCGTAACACTGGCAGTGACGGAGAGGCATCTGTGAATGGAAATTCTCAGTAATCAAAATGGAGAGAAATCAGCACATGATCCAAGTAGTTATCTGGTTAACAGAAGGAAAAATAACAGTCAATACACAAAAAGCCACAGCCCAGCAGGGCTGTAGGGTTAGGGATGAAAGGGAAAAGAGTAAGGGAGAAAGATCAGAAAAGTGTCCATGAAAAGATTTAGCATGTAGGTGCTTTTCAATCCCTTTGTCAGAGCTCTTCACTGATGACAAAGATGTCTTTCTCCACGAGGCACGTAAGAAGTACCAGGAGTTGTCAAGACAGACGTGCCAGCTTGCCGGATGGTGCTGCAAACTGGAGAACACCATCTGTTTTGTTAAGGTTGACAGTCTGAAATTTCTGGTTAAACTCCAGATCTCCTTGTTGTGAAGGGCTTGGTAACTTTTAGTCCATTACCTTCTGCTTACTGAGTCACAGAGCATATTATATCTCCCTCCAGAGTACTCCAACAGCTGGGCCATGTTATAAGCTGTCTTTGTCTTATTCATATTAGATAATGGATTTGATGGGACCTTCCATTTGAATCAGGAAAATGCAATCACAGAATCGTTGTTTCAAATAAGTGGCCAATGCTGACATTCTGGCTGAAGAATAGAAATCCATTACTTTAACTTTTTTTGCCACTGGGGCTGTTTTGATGAAGGCTTGCTTTACAAGCACATTGGACACATAACAACAAAGTATTTACTTCACTTTTTAATTGCACTTGGAAACATTTTAAATGGTACCAATGTACTTTTTACTAGAAAATGAAAAGTGTTCACTTCTCAGAGTAACTTAACTCTTCAAGAGGAGGCAGAAAGGACCATATTTAAAATCTGTTGAAAGCTGCAAGCTTGTATTCAGGAGTTAACAAAGCTGTCTGAAAGTCAAGTGGGGACAGGCTGAGTCAGCAATGCCAACTAAAAGTTGCATTCCAGCTTTAATCTAATTCAACAAATGCATTTTCTGCTGTGTCAGAGCAAGCTTTAAGAATTTCTGAAACATGCTGAAAATGGTTTTTGGTGAAAGCTACTTTTTGAAGGTACCATGAAATTACTAATTATGCTGACGAGAGTCTTAAACACTTGAACCTCTTGTGAATTTCATGCTGCAAAACGGGGAGAGTTCAGGTTGTAGCATATCAGCAGCTACACTTCTGCCCTGCAGTCAGTCTGTGTATGTGCTTATGTGAGCATGGTATGAGATGAGGATGAGTAAATGAGAGTGAAAAGAGCTGCAGGTAAAGAAAAATGCTCAATTTCCATTTTTTCCGGCTATAGTTTCAGACCTAGTCAGTGTCAGTGTTCTAGTTATTCAGCTCTTTCCAAAATAATGTTAGGTATTTTCTTTAGAGAGCAGCGTGACATACTGCAAAGAACACTGACTTCATATTCAGGCAGTTTTGAGCTCTACCTCACACTTGCTGAGGGAGCTTTGACAAATTAAGCTCTCTGTTCTTAAGGCTTTTGATTTTTCAATGGGAATAATAAGTCCTATCTTTCTGAACTTTTTTTAAAATGAAATAATGAAACACTGCATAAGAAGCTACACCAGGCAGAGTGTCAGCACACTGGAGGCATTCCATGAGTGTCACTTCTTTTATTATTATCATGACTTCTACAGTCTCCTCAAAGGTGTGTTGGAGGGATCACAAAGGCCTTTTCATATGTTCTCCAAGGAACCTATTATTTGAATACCTAAAAAGTGAAGCGAGCTCAGTTCTCTAAGACTAAATGTTAAATGCAGAGGAGAATAGGCTATTAAGTTCAAGTACTTAAAAGAAGAAACAGTTTGATAGCCCAGTGATTTTCTTGTCCAAAATTAATAAATATTAGGGCTTTTCAAGCTGCACAAAGAGTCTCATTTTAGCCATGCTTTGTAAACTTTCTTGGATAAAGATCCAAGAAGGTTAATATATTATTTAGTTAGCCTGCTAATCAGTCTGTATAATTTAGCTATAGGACAAAGGGCTATGTAAAAAGAAGAAAAAAATCTGCTCAATTCAGTATTCCTACTGCAAAGAGTAAAAATTAAAACAGTATCATAAAACCTAATCACCACCTGCTGGTTTAACTGTTTCTCAAGCTGATTATATTTTTGGCTCATTTAAAAAGGCTTTGGGACTCAAGATCTAGAATTCACACACATAGTCTTCCCATGGAAAGTCATAGAATTTTGACTTTTTAGAGTAATAAAGCATTTCAGAGATCATTTACACTGATGAGAATAGGAAGGTCCAATATCAAATGTACAGGAACTGCCACTATTCCCCAAACTAGCCTTCCAATGTTATGGGATCAGAAACAGCAGGAATTACTAAAGACATAGTAAGACACTAATGGATGAACAAAGTAAAAATGAAGGAGTTAAGTAATTATTGAAACTATAAACTCCAGTTATTAGTTCATGGCCTTCTCTATAGTGCTCAGTTCTCATCATGCTTGATCCACTCAAGATACATACATGGCATACCTACTACGGACCAAACATGAGCCACTAGGTAACAAGGCCCTGAAAAAGCTAAGATACATTGTGGGTTCCTGTAGCTGGCCACTCATGGGCAACTGTGACCTATTTGCTATCTGCAAGTCACAGCAGAGCATTCCTTGACTACCTACAGAGCATAGCCCATATCACAAGGCAGGCCCAGGGATGCCAAGGCCGCTGCTGAGCTGATTACGTGACTACCTCCATGGTGGTCTCGGGAAAAACTCTGCCTGTGATAACATCGAATACTTTGCTGATGCAAAATGGCTCTTAACATGTGGTCATGATGTCCCCCTCCCTGTCCCTCATAAAACTTCGTTCCCCATTCCAATCCTACCCTCCGGACTTGATTCCTCATACCACTGTCACATGATCAGCTTTCACCAGCCTTCATGCTTTCAATAAATGGCACAAGAACTTCTGTTCAAGTAGCAGAGTCTTGCTTTGCAAACCTGCTCCACCACTGCTGTGTCCCTCATCACGTTCCTGCAGCAAAGTGGCAACAAATACATATCCTGCTCATTCTTGGCATTTCTGATTTAGTTGGTAACTAATTATAAGTACCATATACAAAATGCTACCAGAATACAAAGGAACACAAAGTCTCCTAGAAGAACCTGAGAGGCTTAGGAGTAATGTGACATTTGAATGAATAATAAAACTTTAAAGACTTAAAAAGAGGAGAAAGATATTCAGAGCAGAAGGAATGGCATGAGGTACTAAGATGAGTGAAAGAGACCAGGGGTTTGGAGAACAGTGAATCAGGATGAGAATAGCAGAAAATAGCATGAATAAAATAAGTTGGGAACAGTGATTCCCCAGAGAAGAGTTTTCTAACATCCTGCCCCCCCCACAACACTAATTATTATAAGTATACCCATAAGATACTCTCTGAAATCACTATTTTTCTTTTTTTTAATATATTTTTTACATCATTGTTCATTTTTAAACAATGTTTGCTTCCCCCCGCCAGGTGTAGTCCCCACAGATTTTCCTTCACCCGTGCACCATCACCTCAGTCCCCTGTGCTCCTCCTTCCTCCCTCTGATGCCTTTCCCTCCTCCTCCCCTACAGGATGTCTCTGATTTATAATTGTCTGTTTGTTTTTGTTTTGTTGTATTTTGTATTGTTACTATTTCCCCCCACCTCTTATTTGGTTCCCCTATATTCCTGCTATAAGTGAAACCATCCAAAATTTTTTCTTTTTCCTTCTGACTTATTTCACTGAGCATAATTCCTTCTAGCTCCATCCATGTTGCTGCAAATGGCATGAGTTTATCTTTTTTGATTGCTGAATAGTATTCCATTGCGTACATATGCCACATCTTCTTGATCCAGTCATCTATTTTTGGGCATTGGGTTGTGAAATCAATATTTTTCTTTAAAGCACTTAAAATGCCTGTTTGGTCTACTATATGTTCAATGGTATTGTTTCTGCCACATAGTATGCACACAATGAATAATTTTTAAATGTTGAAATAAACATAAACATACATGCACACACCAGACCAAAGATTTTGGGCTTCATCCTGAACAACTGCAGAATTTTAAGAATAAAAAGGACATGGTAACATGAGCAGCTGGGGTTTTGAGAGGGTTATCATGGAAGCAATGTGAAAATGAACAGGAAGAGAAGCTGAGAGACCCGTGTGGAGGAAGATGAAAAGAAGCTAATAAAACAGCCCTGTGGATACATGAGAACATGCTTAGAATCCTCAGGACTTTACACCAACTAGACTTGGTTGTGAGGAAAGGAGATGGGGATCCCAACAAAACTTTTATATTTCAGGTTGAGCACTGAGATTGTATTACCATTCTCAGAAATATGGGATATATAATGTGACATCATATAGTTGGCAAGAGGCCCATATGGAACTGATGGAGATGTACAGAAGGCAGGAGTAAATCAATGATTCAGTCAGAAGTCAAGTCTAGGTCTTGGGTGCTGGTGTATGGTTGTGAAAGCTGTGGGCATGTAAGGGGTCAAGAAAGGCATTCCATTCCAATTCTACTCTGCCCCAGAACAATGTGTTTTATAAGGTAACCCTCTAGTTAAAGTATAACATATAGTCAGAAATGCCAAAAACATACAGTGCCATGATTTTTCACAATGTAAGCATAGCCATATAACTACCACTCAGATCAAGAAATACAGCACATCACCAAAATCCTGCCAGCATTTTTTACTTAAGGCATTTACTGCCACAATCATATTGGGGCTTATAGACCTGGAATCTTTCCTTCTAACAATAAGCTATCTTTAAATAGAACTTACTATAAAGGAAAACCACAGAGAAGATTCAAATCCCTTGTTACATCATTTCCAAATGTCTATCTAATGACCCAATTCTAACGCTGTTTTTTTTTTTTACTATTATTTTGATTTTCTCAAAAAATCAGTCAAAAGTAAATTCCACTAAAGTCACCCCAAAACAGACTGATTTCCTTCAGAGTAAATATGAGACTAAAACTAGAGCCAAATGGTTCCAAAAGAAAGCTCATTGAAGTCATGTGGCATAGGTCCAAAACACACTGTCCAGCACAGATGGCAGGGCCTAGGGTCACATCTGTACCCACCATTTCTGTGACACCAGTGCTGGCAAAGAAAGGGCTACACAGGAGCGACTACAGATGGAAAGACTTAAGGACAGGCAGGTGTGGGTGGCAGGAGCCAATGACTAACATCATTACAAGACTTCCCTGTTCACTGTACAGTGCCAGGCAGCACTACTCCAAGAAAACAGCCACAGAAGAGGAGCTGAAGGAGGTGTGAGTGCCAAGTGGCAGTACCCCCACAGGCAGTATCCACTTAAATTTAGGAAAGCTAAATCGTGTTCAGAAATCAGGGCTTCCCCTGGTGGCGCAGGCGCCGCGCAGTGAAGCTGTCCGCAGCCTCTGCACCGCTGGCTCATTCCCGGCTGGCCGGCGAGAGTCCCACATGGTACAGCAGACCTCTCCTGTCGTGCCCACTGCTCCCCTCAGCAGTGTACTTTGTCAGTCTACCTGTTCTGTTCCCTGCTCTGTCTCTGGTGAATCCTCTCACCCTCCTGCGCATCTGGCCTGTACCCTGGTTCTTGTGTAAAATGAATAAATAAATCTTTAAAAATAATAAAAAGCAAGCAATGTTCTCCAAAATGATCACTCATGTGTTCCTTTCTGAAGTCCTAACAGAAGTGTTATCAATGCTCAGGACTGGGCTGCCTAATGGGAAATGCTCCCATGGGGGCTTTTGACTCATAAACCTATTCAGCCTCACATGTTCATAATCATTTGTGTAAAGAAGAAAAAACCTCCAAGCACTAATTAGAAAGATAGAGCTGTTGTGTTTTCTTCCTGATCACCTTATCTTCTTTATTCAGTTCTTGAAGACTCAGCTATTAAAAGAAATTAAGTAATTCATCAAGCCCATTTCAATTACCTGCTGCTGATAACATCAGATTACAATTAGCATCTACAAATGAACCAAGTGCCAACTGCCAAGCTGAAACATAAGCTAATTTACTGCTAGACTCTGCCTGCTGGAGACAGAACTGTGGAACCTGGCAGCAAGCATCCTCTTCATTATTCCAACAACAGTTTTGCAGTCTCTCTTGCAACAGTTCAAAGTGTAGCTCTGACCAAGATTTACTGCCCTGTCTGCCTCTGCTCAGATGTTTACAAACGCATTGTATCTATAAGCAAACCACAGTTCCTTTTAAATAGCAATGTCTAGACAAGCAGGGTGACAAATCTTGACCTAAAGGAGAGAATAAATATTATTAATATTTATTAGGCACTGATAGGTGCAGGGCACAGCACAGGATGTGTATGTCATCACCTTAATGAGGATCTGAATCATTTCCCACAAGTCCTCTGGTGCTCGATCAAAAAAATCTTCCGCTTTGGTTGATGTTCTCCATTTCTCATTTCTCCATTCAAATAGGTAAAGGCCATTTTACTTTTCTCGGTTGTCTAGAAAAACTGGTTTCAGGTTCTGAGATACAATTTTTTTTTTTTAATACTTCCTTAATAGGAACTGCTTTAGATGAAAAGCAGAGGTGCTATTTCCCAGACATTACTAGACTCTGACATTCCTTTGTGAGTTAGTGACAATTTCAGGAATGAATTTAAGTTCCAGAAATGATAAATATGTGGATAAATGCCAAACATTATTTTTCTTCTTCTCAAAAATGACTGTTAAAAACAAATATTTTACCCTATTGTGGAGTTTAAAAAGAATGAAGCTATAGTAGTACATATGACAACTACAGCATAAAGTACAGGGAATAGGAAGTTGTAAGGTACTAATATTTAATAGGAAGTGATATAATATTTGCTCAAAGAGAACTGTAAATACATAATTTATTCTTAGAGCATCCATTAAAAGCTAATGCAAAGAATTAGTGTTAAAAAGCAAAATAAGGGGCCTCCCTAGTGGTACAAGGGGTTAAGATGCAACCTATGAAGCGCACCACAGCCACTACAGCACAAGTTTGATCCCTGGCCCAGGAGGTGACCCATATGGCACAGCAGACCTCTCCTGACTCACTGGCTGCTACCCTCAGCAGTGTATTTCAGTCGATCCGCCTGTTCTGTTCCTCCCTCTGTCTCTGGTGGTTCTTTTTTTTTCTCAAAGATTTATTTACTTATGCATACAAGAACTGGGGTACAGGCCAGAGGTGTAGGAGGTGAGAGTATTCACCAGAGACAGAGTGAGGAACAGAACAGGCAGACAGACTGAAGTACACTGCTGAGGAGAGCAGCGGGCAAGCCACGAGAGGTCTGCTGTACCATGTGGGCAGCTCCCTGGCCAGCTGGAGATTGAACCCACGCTGCAGAGGCTGCGGACAGCCTCAGAGCACTGTGCTTAATTAACCCCTTGTGTGCCACCAGGGAGGCCCCTGTACCCCAGTTCTTGTATGCATAAATAAATAAATCTTTTTTTAAAAAAAAAGGAACATTTCATAACAATAAGAAGACCAATCTGTCAGGAATACAAAATGATCATAAATGACTATGCACCCAATGAAAGAGTTCTAAAATATACAAAGCAAAGTTTCACAGACTTAAGTAGGGGAACAGAAAAATCCACAATAATGGTTAGAGATTTTTAACCACTTCCTTCTTAGCGATTGATAAGTCATATGGATAGAATGAATCAATAATGAAAAAGATGATCTGAACAACATCAACTACCTTGATCAAACTGACCTCTATAGAACATTACACCAGGTGAAATACTATCATGTGTGTTCTCTGATCACATTGAAACTAAAAAGAATCTGATAACAATAAAGTATCCACAAAAATTGCCAATATTTTTAAATTAAACACAGGACTTAGAGGGAAATCACAAATGATTTTAGAAATAATTTTAATTCAATGATGGTTAAGACATGCTATGTCAAACAATTATTGGAGGCAGCTAAGTAGTGTTTAGGGGAATTTTTTTTTTTAAGATTTATTTGTTTGATTGTTTGTTTATTTATTTATTTATTTATATAAGCACTGGGTACAGTCAGAAGCGCAGGAGGGTGAGAGAATTCACCACAGACAGAGTGGAGAGCAGAACAGGCAGGCCGATGAAATACACTGCTGAGGGGAGCAGGGGGCGGCAGGAGAGGTCTGCGTGCCATGTGGGACCCTCCTCTGGTAGCCGGGGAGCAGCCAGGGATTGAACCAGCGCTGCAGAGGCTGAGGGCAGCTTTGCAACCCAGCGCTCAACTGCTGCGCCACTGGGGAGGCCCTAGGGGAAATTTTATATTTTAAAATGACTGCATTAGGAAAAAGAAAGATCTAGAATCAATGACTAAAGATCTACCTTGAGAAACTAGAAAGAGGACCCAAAGTAAGTAAAAATAAGAAAGTGATAAAAGTAAAACTGGGAAATAAAAAGAAAAGAGACAAGCAATAGGGAAAAAAAAAAAAAACAAAAGTAAAAGTGGATGTGGATTCTCTAGCAAGTCAAGAAAATTGATAAATCTCTAGCTAAAATAGTCCAGAAATAGGGGCAGAAATAAAACACAAACTACCAAAAATAGAAACAAAAGAAGGCATTATCATTATCCTATAAACATTAAAAATAAAGTAAGAAAATATTTTAAACAACTTTGTGCCAATAAATTCACTAAATTACATGAATGGCCTTTGAAAAATACAACATCAAAACTGACACAAAATGAAAAAGGAAATCCAGTCCAACATGCACAGTCTTCTAAACTCCAAATTGCAAGACCTTTATCTATCCCACGTGCCACTACCGGACTTGTCTTCCTTAAACATCTAGCCTATCTTCTTACTCCTACATTTCAAAACCTTCAGGAGTTTCTGTTCAGTAGCATATTCCTTTCCTAGTTTCCATATTAATCTTCTAACCACCCTTTAGCACATTCCTGAAGGTTAATCACCCCACCATCTCTCAGCCTATAATATGCCAAGCTACTGGAGCTCATATTTTCTTTCACATGTCCCTTACCATCAATGCTATACCATTCCTGGTCAGATCTCACCTATTTACCTGGGTCTAACATCCTTCAGAAGTTTTCCAGACTGTTACCAGCCTCAGGGTCTTCCTTCTAGTAATTTCATGGCAACATAAAATTATTAATATTGTGTTTCAGAGAGGTCACTCTAGTCCTATGTATTTGTCTTATTTTCCCAACAAAATTATAAGTTCTTTGCAAGTAAGGATTTAAAAAAAACAAAACTTCTCTATCACTTAAGGCATTCAACACAGTAATGGTTCAATAAATAAATGCAATCTGTTCAATGAATATATGATGCCAAGAGTTTATTTCTATGGTTCTTAAAACCCTCTAGACTCATACTGTCTTCAGAGTCATCTCCAGGGATTTGCCAGATTTTTTCCAATAATCACATTCACAAAACATAGTTCTAATATGCTGAGAGGTATAGGGGAGGGAAGAACAGTGCTAAAGTTATATAAACAGAGATGGAGGTACCCTGGCTTTGTGGGTCACATTAAAAAAAAAAAAAGAGGGTGAGAATCCACACACTAGCACTGATAAGATCACCTTCTTCTGTCCTCTCCACATGTGGAGTCTCTGGGGACACAAAGTGAAGCATGGGGCTCTGAGGACAGAGGAGTTCAGCTTCTAATTCCAAACACATGTGTTCCTTCCAGCCATTAAATGGCCACATCTACTTGAGTACAGAGACAAGATAAAAATATCTTGCAAAAGGCAGCCAGTTACTAATACTTACTGCCTCTTACGATTATATGTAAATTCCCCTAAACTTATAAGTATCTTAATTGTAACCAAGTACTATCAAAACAAGGACTCCAAATGTCTTATTTAAACAGATCTTTTAAAAAATAATTTTGATAAAACTTATTTGCTAAATTTTTACTACAACTACCACTATCACTTGTGAATACACATACTTTTAAAGAGAAAATATACTTCCTGTGGGGTTAAAGTCACCAAGTAAAGAAATCCCTTTAAATAAAAATCCTCTCAAATTCCTTTCCATTGATGGCTTCCTAGCAGCTTCTCTTTAATTTAAGCCAAACATAGCTTTATATCCTTATTTCATCCCCCTTCTCTCTAATTAGATAAATCTGGTTGTTCTTCTTGCTAGACAGATTAAAAGGTTGGGGTGTTTTTTTTCTCTAGTATTTCAAAGTTCTAATCTTTAGAGCACTGTGATGACAGTAAGGATCATGTGATTTAGAGCAGGCAGATGCCAAGGAAATATATCTGAAGGAAATATATAACACATACTATGAGGAGATTCTCTGAATCTAAACACACAGATTCCTGTAAAAGATAGTGGGCTACTCCAACTATTTCCAGCCCATGACATCCACCCTGGACCCTGCAAGCAACTCTATCCTTACCCAGATTGGAGGATGCTCGCCCTTCTGCAGCCCGGTCCTTGAGATCCTCGGCAATGCCCAACTGCTGCTCATGGTACTGTTTAGCCCTCTCCAGATCCTGCATGCACCTGGCAGCATGGCCCAGGCCAGCATAGGCCCGCATCTCAATGGCCTTCTCCATTAACTCCTGTGCCAGCTCTAGCACATAGTTGTGGTAAGACATGGCCTTATCAAAGTTCCTCCTGTAGTGATATGCGCTGCCCAGGTTGCTGTAGGCCCGAGCCTCTTCTCGTTTGTTCCCCAGGTCCTTGGCTATCTTCAGATGCTGCTCATGGCACTGCACAGCATTTTCAAAGTCACCCATGGCAATATACACAGCTCCCATGTTGCCGAGTTCTCGGGCTTCGGAAAGTTCATCTTTGGATTGCTTGGCAAGAAGAACACACTGTTTATGACTGGCCAGTGCATTGGGGTAGTCTCCAATGGCTGTGTACACATGGCCCAGACTACTCAGGGCTGATGAAGCTGCCTGGAGAAAAAGGATAAGGCAGAGAAATGAAAGCACATGAGAAAATGGCTTTAGTTTGTTTCTGCAGATAAAATGTTAGTGTTGCTGTAACTAGGCAATCCAGGTCCCAGTGTTGTTTCTATCAGTGTTTCACAGATCTATGCTGAACTGAAAAAGAACACATCCAAACAGAAAGCTCCTTTAAAAAAAGAGAGCGAGAGAGAGAGGCAACAGTAATTTAATCAGCATTTTTCAACACCTAATCTCATTAAAACAGGCTGTATTCTATATAACCTTCATCATATGAACTTACTGACATTTCTAATATTATGAATATTATCTGTTGATAGCTATTAACCTTTGTAGTAGAAGGAAATGTTGAAGAAAACCAAAATTAATTACTCCACCTATTACAGCATAGGCAACACATAGGAGAAATCAATGCTTGGATCTTTGCACTTCTGGGCATTTCTCTAGTCCTGTCTTCTCCCAAGGTAAATGGATATTAATGGCAAGGGAGATGTTTAGAATGATGATAGATAACTTTGTGACTCAGGACTCAGTGGAGTTTCCTTTTCTCTTATTTTTGTTTTCTCAATGTGACTTCATAAGTGATAGTTACTGTGGTGGGCTGATCTCCAGAGAAAAACAGGGTGACAACCTAAACCTCTGAACAGGATAGTCTCCATTGGGCCTCACTGCCCCTTTGCAGGTCCACTTTGGTTCATTCATCTTTGTTTTTCTTGCCTAGTTCTTCTGACCCCCTGTATAGAAAAATGCTCTCTTCCTAGTCCCCTCACTGCTTACCACTTATTCATTTCTTTTCTAAAGAAAAAGCATACAAACCCTTTTAAAGTTTTAATGATAGTAACTCTGAAATATTTCACTCTATTATGAACCATTTAGTGACAACAAAATTAAGAAAGGAGATCTACCAAGTGTATAGAGTCTTAACTGATAGTCTTTAGTTTCTAACTCCTTTGTAGAGACATAAAAGGAAAGTTATCCTGGGCTTTTTCTGCCCCCCCCCCTTTTTTTAATCCTAAAAGTTGGAGGCTTCCCTACCCTCACCTCCTTCATACTGTGCTGCAGCTAGAAGGCATGATGATTCCCCTCCAAACATGAACACATGATCCTGGCAGAACAAAGGGTGTGCTTTGTCACAAGTAGACAAGTGATCTTCAGGAGGGCTTCTGGCTAGATAATAACAATGAGGGAATGAATGTTGTCCTATCTGGAGTAAAGACATTTCTTTGTGAGACTGTATTCTACACACACTTCAAAACACTTTCATTAATATTTTATAGATGTGAGTGATTTGCTATCCTATTTCTTTGCCTGTGAAATAGCATTCTTGATCAAAATGCCTGAAACACTGACCATCTTTATGATGCTTGCAAATTGTGTTCCATATTGTTTTAAGTTGCTTTTATCATTTCACAGATGTTCTAACAAAAAGATTTAGGAAAATAGAGAGGAAATAAATACTTAGAAATTTTGTTTTGCCCAAGTGGAGGAGAGTAGAAACAATTCCATAAAATTCACAGTGCTGTAGAGTGTGATTCTGGCAGAAGCAGCAATGATGTCACCAAAGACCATGTCACTTGGACACAAGTTGGCATCAGCATCCCACTTCAGGAGGCTCTCCATGTCAGGTCTTTCTGCTGCCCACAACTCCCCTCCCCAAACTTAACAATCTCCTTTTCCTCATCAGTTAGAGGCCTGCGTATTCAGCCTCTCTCCTCTACTGCTGTAGTTGACCCTCCCTACTTCACTCTGGGCTCTTCTCTACCCAAGCCTGGCTAGCAAGCAAGACATCATCAACAAATCCTCCTGCCACAAATCTTTACTGTCTTCAGAACAAAATGGTTCTTTCATTTTGGAGCTAGTGTAACTCATACTTGGCTCAAAACTGCATTTCCCTTTACTAGCTCTGGGAACTTTAGCAACTACACTTCTCTGAGACTTGGTACTCCAGACAGACATTTCCAGGCCCCAGCAGTAAGTCAGGGACTGTTTTCAAACTCAGCCATGAGCCCCTGTCAAATGTGCAAACCATAAATAATTCACTAGATAATGCCAAACAGTGGCTTTGGTTGGAGGCAATGAGCTCTTGAACACTGCAGGGGGATGGATTTATAAGGCCTGGGGCAAGCGCAACACCCCAAGCATCACTGTTCCTAGAAACTTATGGTTTATGGCAACTGCAAACGACAGCCCTGGGATCTTCTGCTTCTGGCTCTTCATTTCTCTAAATGCCAGGGAGACGCAGGAGCTCATTTGCTGAAGCTCTGTGCACATAAGGAAAGGGAATATCTGGGCATTTCCCCTCTGGGGCTTGAGGGAAAGAGGGAATGACTGCATTAGCTCTTCCCTGGCAGTACTATCAAGCCAGAATTCTTCATGGTGGGTGTCCTGGACACCAACATCTCTTGAAAATTTGATGCAATTTCTGGAACACACCTCATGGACTGTAAAATGCAAGCATCAACTTGATATTAGAACAGGATTTAGAGTAAGAGTCCCTGATTATAACTCTGATAAGTCATTTTATTTCTTCACCCATTTTTTTTTAATTCACAAATTCTGCTGTACAATAATAGTGTGCATGCTTCCCAGACTAGGAGGGGGCCAGATGAAACAGTGCCTGTGAGTGTCCTGAGTAAACCGTCAAGTTCTTGCAAATACATTACTAAGATGTCAATGGATGTTTCAGGATTGCAAGCTGGCTGGGCTGAGCTCTGTTACCAAGCAGAAGCTAGTAACAACAACTGAAAACATCAGTAATTATGACCAAACAACTATATTCCTATCAGTTGTCACAGGAAATGAAGTCCAGTGTTTTACAGTCCCTGGGCAAATAACATGTGATGATATTTATCAGTTAAGTGAATTACAAATTAATCACTTGTCTTTGTTCCTGTTTCTGCAGAATAAGCTGAGATCTGAAACATGGTTTCAGGCTATTAGCGAGAATCTGAAGATCCACTATCTACGGGGAATCATAGGCCCCACCTCAAGCAGATGCTGCATTTGCCACTAAAGTTCACGCTGCCTTTGTATATTAATCTCTTTGAGATTTCTGTGCTAGAATAGCAGCAGCTGCTTCCCACAGTAGAAACATTTTGGAACATCTGTATTTGAATACTAAAATGCACACAGTTATGCTAACAAACTATCTGGTTGGAATAAGATAATATTTTTCTTTTTCTACAAGATATAAATTACTCATATTCTTGCCAAAGCATGATTTCCAGCTGCAAACTTAGCACACAGGAGTCAGTCACCCCTTGATCTGTGACCCCAATATTTGCAGAACCCCATCTGATAAATCAGTTTCATGGGACATAGAACAAGAGAAGAAAATTTGCTCATATTTTTTGAAACCACCTTCAAATGCTTTTGGTTTGAGACATAAAATAAAGACAGTTTCAACTACCCAAACTATAACCACACTGGTGACACTACCATTCAACATTATATGGAAGATGGAAACAGTTTTTTAATTCACATTGTATGTTTATCACCTTCTTGTATGTATTTTTCATAGGATTATATTTTGCAGAGGATTAAATGCACAGAGAATATTCAATAAAAGTGCTAACTGACTAAATGAATGTAGGCAAATGCTAGGGGATGTCAGGGTTATGGATCTTCACCCATGCACTTACAACTGTAAGAAACCACTCAGGTTCAGGGTATACCAACAATGGGGTTTACATACAAAGGGAAATTAGGGAAAAGGAAAGAGTTTCTAGGGCCACAAATAGCCAGTTGTCCTACTCCAGATAGTGCCCACAGTGTCCAGTAAGCCAAATCAAAGGCTGCTCATGCAAGATGGCATGTCCCTTTGATGAGAGCTTACACATTGATAAGCGGTGGACCAGCATCTAACTCATAGTTGCAGTTGGAGGTGATCACAGGTGGTGCTGCTGAGATGGCACCTCAGCACCAGCAGCACCTATCCAGAAAGCAAACCAGACAGCAGCAGAGGCAACAGCACCAGGAGGTGGTACTGGAGGATCCGAACAAAAGGATAGCTCTTTAGAGATGGCCAGACACAGACCAACAGTGCCAGTCACTGGTCAGAGGGCCAGGCATCAGTGTAAAACTATCTCAGAGACACGGGGCACGGTCGATAGTGCCAGTCAGCAGGCAATGTCAGAGGCAGGGCCTGAGGCAGGAGCAGCAGTCAGGCTGCAGTTTAAGGCAGAGACCATATGCAAAGATCTCAGAGACCTAAGGAGGCTCAAAGACCTGAAAAGGTCTGAGTCCAGACGAAGTTGTGCAAAGCCCTCTGAAACCTTGGATTATACTGCATTTGGGGTACCTGTCTTTCAAGCCTGATTGGCCTATTTACAATTTCAGCTCCATTTCAAACATTTGATTGGTCCCAGTTGAGCTCAAATCTGATTGGCCTGTTTATAATTCCTGAATGGTCTCAAAATCTTGAATAGCAACAGTAGGAGCTCAAACCTGATTGGTCCATTTTACATTCTGGCACAGCATTCAAAACAGAAACCCTGGCCTTTGTGTCCAAACCCAACTTATGCTGAGGTTGGGTTGGCTGGAGCATGAGCAGCTGTGCCCATTGGAGCCAGCCAGGCTAACTCATTGGGCTGCCTGCAGGGTGGCACTGAGGTCGGGGACCCCAGCACACCATAGGCTTCTCTCCCCACAGTATGTGCCAGAATTGGCCATCACACTCAGCTGTTGAGGTGGGCCTCAGCAAATCTTATCATGTCCCACAGCACCAGGGAGACATGGGGCTCCTATTAAAAACCAGAATATGGTTTTTCTTCTTTACTGCCCAAATCCACACGTACCTTTCATTCTCTGCCATTTCCATGCCCACAAACCCAAAGCCCTCGTTTAACCACTCACAAACCAAGAGGCAGAGGGATGTAGAAAAATAGGGATAGATTCTGGAATCAGGTGTGCAAGAATCCAAATGACAAACTGTGATAGTGCACAAGTTATGCAACATCCTGAGTCTCAATTTCTTGATCTGGAAATGGAATATTTATACATCACTTTGCCTTGATGGATATTAAATAAGATTGTAAAGAGCTTCATTAAGAGCTAAATATACAGAAGATGCTCAAAAAGTTTAGATTTTGGTTTTCTTTCCTATCCCAACTAAGATAATGCTCACTTAGCTTTATTTATTTCAAAGATGTGGTAGAAATGACCAGAAAACAGAACAGGAAGTTAAGTCACCATATAACTGAAAGACAGTACAAGAAGCTTGGCCCACTTATTGTAGGCAAAGTCATCAACTTCATATGCTGAAGATAAATATATTACTCATTTAATTCTTCTGCAACTGTGTGTATGAGAAAACTAACACTTTACCCTGGGGCATTTTGAAATGATTGGTATATCCAGTATATAATGTTGGTAAAAGTGCTGTACTTCAAGTATCAAGACGTGCACAGATGCTGAAGCATTTAGGGTCTGTTGGTTGGTTGGTTGGTTGATTTGTCCATTCATCATACAAACACATCAACTATGTTTTAGACAAAGAAGCAAAGGTAATTCAATGAAGAAAGAAGAGTCTTTTCAACAAGTGATGCTGCAGAAAATGAACATCCACATGCCAGTAATAAAAAAAATTGTAAAACCTACTGCTTGTATAAAGAGAGCTGAGCAACAGTCCTGCTTTTGTTAATATGTGAATGTGGATACAGACCTTATGGCTTTCGTATAAATTGATTCCAAATAGATTACAGACATAAATTTCAAAAGTAAAATGATAAAATTCCCCCAAAAGAACATAAGATAAAATCTAGGTGACCTGGCACTTGGCAATGAGTTTTTTAGATATAACACATAAGGCATGAACCATGAAGGAAAAAAATTAATTGGACTGTATTAAAATTAAAAACTTTTCTGCAAAAGATATAATTAAAAGAATGAAAAGACAAGCCCGAGGTTGGGAGAAAATTTAAGAACACACATCTGGCAAAGGACTAGTGTTCAAAACATACCTTATTCTATTCTACTCAATGGTGATACTAAACCAAGTGGACAAAAATAATCCAAAATTGTTATAATGTATATTGTTGAGGAAACTGTCAATGATATTTCACAATGTCATCTTTATCAGAAACAATATAAAATTTCCTTCAAATCTCAGTGCTTCTATCATGCAGCTTCTATAATTTGATGTTTAAAAAATGTGAATTTTTTAAGAGTTCATGTTTACCTTTTTGCTTCGGCCACCAGGCAGCTTATATTGAAGCAATATCCCTTTAACAGTCAGGTAGAATCCCATATACACAAATGCCCTGGTTTAAGCCTATGAGTGTAATGAGAGGATTGACCTCTCTTTACTCTGATTGATTCTCTTTTCTGTGTTGTTTCCTGCTCCCACAAATCCTTCTTAGATTAAAATAGAGAAAAAAAACAAATCAATGAAGTACAAACAAAAAGAGTTAAACCTTAGTAGGGATATAATGGTAGAAAGAAAGCTTCCTGTTTGGAATCTCTAAGATTTTGAGACTCAGCACAGCCACAACCTGAAAAAGAGATTTAAAACAGAAAAACACACAAACAGGAAAAATTTGAATTACATGGTCTTTAATTATTTTCATGTTCAATAATTGGTGTCTGGTCTGTTATAACCAATACAACTAGTTTGTCCCAATGCCTAACCTAAGACTGGAGGAATATTCTGCAGTTCTTACTGAAAAGGTGAAAGTCCTTTGTACACATCTGAATTCTTTCTAGCATATACTATACCATAGTTGGAATAGTTGGCTTTATAATCTATTACTTCGAGCTTAGAGTGCAGTTAATGATGGTTATAGCTTCTCTATGCCAACTTGTCAGCCTATTCTAATACTGTGGAGCCAGAGGAGTTTTCATAATAATTATTTTTATCAAAATTATATTAGGGTTGGAAGAATAATACAATGTCAGAAAGATCTATTGCTTAGACCTAAGAGTTGCTATCACAGGTGATAAATTATTTATAATGCCCAGCCTTAATACAGCAATGTTTTCAAACCAAGAATTTGTAAATGTCCTTTGCAGATGCAAATTAACAGATTAATAAGGAAACAAGCTTTCTTGTACGAGAAGCTAGGATGACAGATTAGCTATTAAGAGCAATTTATAGGTCATAAGATATGAAAGTTGGCAAGAAACACTACCTCTGCTGGCTCTATAAATAGTAAAACTGCATTTAGTTTCCCAGAGGTATCCTGTTAGACATTTTAATTATACTATAAAAACTGCCAGAATTTATAATGGTTTCATTTTTTAAAAAAACTTGATGCTCCATGTAAACTTGATGCAATACAATAGGCATCTGTGCAATGTGCTCCAACTGCCAAGCTACAGCACATGGAAGAGTGTGTGCTACTTCCTCAACTTCCTCACAAAGGACTACAAATGATGAGGTTAACACGAAACATCAGTGAAGAGGAATGTTACTCTCCACCAGGTTACTTAAGGATTCTCCTCTCCTTTACCTCCCAACACCTTCCACTATAGCCACATGCTATTCATCTAGGAAGAATTTTATTTAAAAAAAACTCCCTTCTATATAGTTCTTTGGCCACAAACTGATGACCAAGTAAAAAATCTTAGCGTCTTGGTAGTTCTGCTAGAGAGTTGAGTTTGATTAGTTGGGGGTAAATCCCTTACTCATTTGAAATAATGAGTTAAAATTGCATTTTTTGAAATTTATTTCCCATTCTGTTTCACCTACATCATCAATTTTATTTGGGGGAATGGAAAACAAGTAACCTGGTCTCAAATGAGTTTTTCATGATGTAACTCACTCAAGTTTCTTAAGCAATAATTTGACCTGGATTAGTAGACATATTCCACCATAACACTCTTTTAGTCCAATCAAAACTGTTCCAACCCACACCTGCCAGCCAACCTGAATTTCAGTAGGCTATAAAACATTGTTCTGTAGGAGGTTGGGATGTAGTCAATCATTCTTTGAAGACAGTATTTACACTGAGTCATAAAATCTGGCTAATGTTGGGCAGATATAATGCAGAAATTTGAAGAGGAAGAGGGATAAAAAATGCATATGTGTGCAGAGCAGATACAAGAGTTAGAGGGGACATTTCTTGGAAGAAAGGAAAGCTCATTTGCAAGGGTCAGCACATAACAATTTAAACAAGTAATCTTGAAACTGGATGGAAAGGAGTCCTTAAGGATCCTGAAAAGATGTTAGTAAATTACGAAACGACTTAGAATTTGCTACCATCCATGAAGGAATATCATTATGGCCCTACAACAGTAAAGCATATTGAGACCTTCCAAAATTCATGGGTGCTGACTGTTCAGGAACAAATGGCCCACAATCTCAGTACTTTTGTTCATTCCAGCAGATTCACCCTCTATCCTTGTTGGAGGATTCCAAATTCATATTTTTGAATAGGTGAAAGAATTTTTGAGCTGAAAGAGGCCTTATAGATCACCTAATCCACTGGTTTTCAAACCTTTTTTTAAACCAAATTATAAATACATGTGATTGGTGTGATTAAGCAGGTAGTGGCTTAGGTTAACTTAGACTAAAGCACCTTAAGTCAATCTGTGGCACCCTGCAGTAGTCTTTAGAGCGGAGTTTCAAAATCACTTATTAACAACTCCTCACTATCTCCAAACTCAATAAGGACCACTAAAAGCAGGACTAGAGCTTAGGTCTTCAGACCCCCAGCTGGTACCCTCTTCACTCTGCTTTGCCAACATTTCATCATGCCATCTCAGACACCCAAACTCAAGCCTTCAGTGCTTTCTCCAAGTCTTCCTTACTTTTATAACTTCCATAATTTATAAAAGAAGTGAATGTCATCACTCTTTCTTCCAACAATCAGTTAAAAGCTCAACATTTTATCATTGACTTCCCTGTCTTTTGGCATTCATATTTAGCAGCCACCCAAGACCAGCCTGACTGAGACTCCTGATATACCAGTTATAACTACACTAGCTTTTATTTAGTAATCTTTATTTTAATGCCTGGATAATAATGGTCTTAGCAATTCCAGCATAGTACAGTAATTAGAAATAAGTTTGAACCCTGTCTCTGCCTTAAGGAAATTTTTTACTATTTCTGTCCTTTTTTCCTTATCTATAAAGTGATGGTACTAATATCTATCTCAAGGCATTATTATATGCATACATTTAAAGTGCTTAGAATTGGGCCTGGTACACAGCAAATATTCAATTGCTACTGCAAGCTGTTATTATAGATGCTAGATACCAATAAAACTGAGTGAATTAAGTAATTTTTAAAGTCTTATTTACATTCATTTAATCTGTTTTCTACATTTATTTAAATTTTAAATGTAACAAATTAGCGCCTTCCTTCCCTCCTTTCTTTGTACATTAATTTAAAAACCTGAAAATGTCATTTCCTTTGTGTGGCATTTATCACTGTTCTTTTGGCACAGAAATTATTTAGACACAAGTACAATAAACATTCCTTTTCGGGAATTCCCAAAGACATTACACAAAGATCTTAAAAAGAAACAATATATTCATTGAAGTTAAAATTTTATTTATTTATTTTTTAAAATAATAAATTTTATTTTTATATTCCCCCATACAATTGCAAAAGCCCCATTCTGACCCCAATCCTTCCCCTCCCGCCCCCCACCCCCCAAAAAGTGTCTCTGGTTCATAGTTTTTTGTTGATTTTGATTTTCACTTTCTTATATTCATTTTCCTGCTCCCTTATTTAAGTTTTCTAGATTCCTGCTATGAGTGAGACCATCCGGTATTTTTCTTTTTCTTTTTGGCTTATTTCGCTGAGCATGATCCCTTCCAGCACAATCCATGTTGCTGCAAATTGCATGTGTTTATCTTTTTTGAATGCTGAGTAATATTCCATGGTATATATGTACCACATCTTCTTGATCCAGTCATCTATTTTTGGGCATTTGGGTTGTTTCCAAAGCTTAGCTATTGTAAACAGTGCTGCTATAAACATAGGGGTGCAGGTGCTCTTTGGAATTGATGTTTCTGTGTCCTTTGGGTAAATACCTAGGAGTGGAATTGCTGGATCATATGGAAGCTCTATGTTTAGTAGGTCCAGAAATCTCCACACAGCTCTCCATAGTGGTTGGACCAGTTTGCACTCCCACCAACAGTGCAGAAGAGTTCCTTTTTCTCCACACCCTCGCCAACATTTGTTGTTGCTAGTTTTTTTAATATGTGCCATTCTCACTGGTGTCAGATGGTATCTCATGGTAGTTTTGATTTGCATTTCCCTGATTACAAGTGATGTTGAACATTTTTTCATATGTCTGTTGGCCATTTGTATTTCCTCTTCAGAGAAGTTTCTTTTTAGCTCTTCTGCCCATTTTTTGACTGGATTATTTTCTTTGTTGTTGCTGAGTCTCATCAGCTCTTTGCAGATTTTTGTGATCAGTCCTTTATCATTAGTGTTGGGTGCAAAAATGTTCTCCCAGTTGGTGGGGTTTCTCTTTGTTTTTGTTATTGTCTCTTTTGCTGTGCAGAAGCTCTTTAATTTGATGTAGTCCCAGCTGTTTATCTTTGCCTTCACTATCACTGCTTTGGGTGATGTGTCTGTAAAGATGTCTTTGATGTGCAAATCCCGTAGTGTTTCGCCTATATTTCCTTCTATGTATTTTATGGTTTCAGGTCTTATGTCTAGTTCTTTAATCCATTTTGAGTTGATTTTTGTGTATGGTGTGAGGTAGTGGTCAAGCTTCATTCTTTTGCATGTAGCGGCCCAGTTTTCCCAGCACCATTTATTGAACAAACTTTCTTTGTTCCAATGCATAGTCTTTGCTCCTTTGTCAAAGATTAGTTGACCATAAATCTGTGGGTTTATTTCTGGATTTTCTATTCAATTCCATTGGTCTGTATGTCTGTTCTTGTTCCAATACCATGCGGTTTTGATGATTATGGCTTTGTAGTATAGTTTGAAGTCTGGGAGTGTGATGCCTCCATTTCCTTCTTTTTTTTTCAGTAGAGCTTTGGCTATTCGGGGTTTTTGGTGATTCCATATGAATTTCATCAATAATTGTTCTATTTCTTTGAAGAATGCCACTGAGATTTTGATTGGAATAGCATTGAATCTGTAGATTGCTTTTGGTAGGATGGCCATTTTAATAATGTTTATTCTTCCAATCCATGAGCAGGTGATGTCTTTCCATTTCTTTGTGTCTTCTTCTATTTCTTTTAACAGTGTTTTATAGTTTTCTTTGTATAGGTCCTTTATCTCTTTTGTTAGATTTATTCCCAAATATTTGATTTTTTTGTTTTGATAATAAAAGGGATGGTTTTTTTGATTTCTTCTTCTTCAGATTTATTGTTTGTGTATAGGAAGGCTACTGACTTTTGCGTGTTGATTTTGTATCCTGCCACTTTACTGAATTGATTGATGAGTTCAATTAGTTTTTCTGTGGAGATTTTGGGGTTCTCTATGTATATTATCATATCATCTGCAAAGAGTGATAGTTTGACTTCTTCTTTTCCTATTTGGATTCCTTGGATGTCTTTCTCTTGTCTTATTGCTCTGGCTAGGACTTCCAGTATTATATTGAAAAGCAGTGGTGAGAGTGGACATCCTTGTCTTGTTCCAGATGTTCATGGAATTGCTTTCAGCTTTTCACCACTGAAAATGATACTGGCTGTTGGCTTGTCATAGATGGCCTTTATGATGTTGAGGTATGTTCCTTGTATCCCAAGAATTTCAAGGGCTTTTATCATGAATGGGTGTTGCACTTTGTCGAAAGCTTTCTCAGCATCTATTGATATTATCATATGGTTTTTATATTTCTTTTTGTTGATGTGTTGGATAACGTTGATTGATTTTCGGATGTTAAACCATCCTTGTGCCCCTGGAATGAATCCAACTTGGTCGTGGTGAATTATCTTATGGATACATTGTTGGATTCTGATAGCTAAAATTTTATTGAGGATTTTTGCATCAGTGTTCATTAGGGAGATTGGCCTATAGTTTTCCTTTTTTGTGTTGTCCTTATTCAGTTTTGGTATTAGTGTAATATTGGCTTCATAGAACGTGTTTGGTTTTGTCCCTTCCTTCTCAATTTTTTGGAAGAGTTTGTGAAGGATAGGCACTAATTCGTCTCTGAATGTTTGGTAGAATTCATTTGTAAATCCATCAGGTCCTGGGCTTTGTTTTGGGGGAGGTTTTTGATTACCATTTCAATTTCGCTGCTTGTAATTGGTCTGTTTAGGTGTTCTATTTCTTCTTTATCTAGCTTTGGGTGATTGTGGAGTTGTAGCAATTTGTCCATCTCCTCTAGATTGTTGAATTTGTTTCCATATAACTGTTCATAGTAGTTTCTGATTATTCTTTTGATTTCTGCTGTGTCCGTTGTGATTTCTCCTCTTTCATTTATGATCCTGTGTATTTGTGCTTTCTCCCTTTTTTCCTTTGTGAGCCTGGCTAGGGGTTTGTCTATTTTATTGATTTTTTCAAAGAACCAGCTCTTGGTTTCATTGATCTTTTGGATTGTTTTTTTAGTTTCAATTTCATTTATTTCTGCTTTGGTTTTTATTATTTCTTTTCTTCTACTGGTTTTGGGGTTTTTTGTTGTTCTTTTTCTAGATCTTTGAGCTTCGAGATTAGGTTGTTTCTTTGAGTTCTTTCTTGTTTTTTGATGTGAGCTTCTATTGCTATATATTTTCCTCTTATTACTGCTTTTGCTGCATCCCATACATTTAGGATATTGGTGTCCTCCTTGTCATTCAATTCAAAGAATTTTTTAATTTCTTCTTTGATCTCCTCGTTAGTCCAGTGGTCTTCCAGTAGTGTGGTTTTTAATCTCCATGAGGTAGGATAGTTCCTTGCCTTCTTTTTATGATTTATTTCTAGTTTGATGCCTTCGTGGTCAGAAAAGATGGTTGGTATGATTTCAATCTTGGTGTATCTGTTGATGTTTGTCTTGTGCCCCAGTATGTGATCGATCCTGGAGAATGATCCGTGTGCGCTTGAGAAAAATGTGTACTCCATTTTTTTGGGGTTTAGTGTTCTATAGATGTCTGTTAAGCCCAAATGCTCTAGGTCCTTATTTAGAGCTTTAGTTTCTTTACTTATTTTTTGTCTTGTTGATCTATCCATTGTTGATAGTGGTGTGTTGAAGTCTCCCACTACGTATGTGTTTTCTCTGATGTCTGTTTTCAGAGAGGACAACAGTTGTCTGATATATTTTGGTGCGCTTTCGTTTGGTGAGTATATGTTAATGAGTGTTATTTCTTCTTGAAGTATTGTCCCCTTAATCATAATGTAGTGACCATTGGGGTCTCTTTTTATTTTTTTGAGTTTGAAGTCTGTTTTATCTGATATAAGTATAGCTGTTCCTGCTTTCTTTTTTGGCCCATTTGCTTGTAGGATTGTTTTCCATCCTTTGACTTTGAGCCTATTTTTATCTTTTGTAGTTAAATGTGTTTCCTGGAGACAGCAAAAGGTTGGGTTTTGTTTCTTAATCCAGGCTGCAACTCTGTGTCTTTTTATTGAAGAGTTTGGTCCATTTACATTTAGAGTTAATATTGATATGTTAGCATCTGTATTTGCCATTATGTTTGTCTTTCCTTTGATTTTATTTATTTATTCTTTTAATAACTTTTTTTTTTTTTTTTGGTCTTCTTTCGTTGTTATTCGTCCCTCTGAGGTTCTGGCTTTAGGATTCCTTGTAGTATTTTTTGGAGTGGGGGTTTAGTCGCAATGAAATTCCGGAGTTTCTCTTTGTCTGGGAAGATCCATATTCTTTCTTCATGGAGGAAAGAGAGCTTTGCGGGATAGAGTATTCTTGGTTGGCATCTGTTTTCTTGGAGTCTGTTGACTATGTCCCTCCACTCTCTCCTTGCCTATAGTGTTTCTTCAGAGAAGTCTGATGTCAACCTGATTGGTTTTCCTTTGAATGTTATCTGTTTCTTCCCTCTTGTCAGCTTCATTATTTTTTCCTTGTCCTGGATTCTTGGGAGCTTTACTATTATGTGTCTTGCTGTGTTTTTCCTTTCGTCGTGGAAGTTTGGTGTTCTTCTTGCTTCTTGTATATCAATTTTCAGCTCCTTCTTCGCATTTGGGAAGTTCTCTTCAATTATCTCCTGGAATATTTTCTCTGTTCCTACATCTCTCTCCTCTCCTTCTGGAATTCCTATAACTCTTATATTTCCTTTCCTCATGGAGTCAGATAGTTCCCGAAGTCTTTCTTCATTCTTTTTCCTTCGTACTTCTCTTTCCTTTTCTGTTTTGGTTCTTTTTATTTCTGTGTCTTCAAGAGAACTTATTCGTTCTTCCATTTCATCTATTCTGCTTTCATTGCTTTTCCCAGAGTTCTTTAGTTCCTCCATTAATTCTTTGATCTCCTGCATTTCTTTTACTTCCCTCTTTAGGGACTCAATTTCATTCTTCTGACCATTGTTTTCCCTCTTTAGGGACTCAATTTCCTTCTTCTGATCTATCACTTTTTTAATCATGGCAATTTTAAATTCTCTTTCTGGAAGGCTCAGAAGTTCTTCCAAGTTGCTGTCGTTGCAATCTGAGGAGTGGTTTTCTTTTTGTGGTGTGCTTCTTTCCTGAGGAGTTGTTAGGTTGCGTGTGGTTCTTCTACTCCCTACTGTCTGTTTTCTAATTTGTCGTATGCGTTGGCACACTGTGTTGCTCGGACTGACTGGCATCTTGGGTGAACTTCTCCGCTCCCCTCTGGCTCTTCCAGGAGCCATCTTTGTCTTCTGGGGGAGCTTTCTGCTGGTTTTAGGCAGTTTTTACTGAAGAAATGTCCCTGTTCTAAAATGGCGAAGCAGGATGCAGTCCCTGCGCCTCCGGTTTCAGGCACACTCTTCTGCGCACCCGGTCTGCCCCGGACGTGGGTGCCTGCTCCCTCTGTGGGCTCAGACTGCTGGTCGGAAGGGGCCTGGCGTGGGCTAACTTCCCGGCTGGCCACTGGGTCCTCCAGAAGCCTTCTGCCCTTTTCAAGCAGTCTTAAGAAATTTCCTGTTCTATGGGGCATTAGTGACTTTTTTTTCCTGGTCGCTAGGTGGCGCCAGAGATATCTCCTATTGTCCTTGGGGGGCTGTTTTTTGCCTCCCCCACCCCGTGGGACAGGGAACAGAGCGGGAATGGTAGGGTACACCTCAACAGCTTTGGGGTGCTGTGTCTGCCTTGTGCCCCACCATCGTGGAGAACCCACGCCCCGAATTTTTGTGCCCTGGTTCTCAGTTCAAAGCCCTCAGGTCCAGGACGCGGGCTGTAGCCCAGTTCAGTGGCCCGGGAATGGCGCCTTTTGCACCCAGCTCCCGTGCCTGGGCGCCTGGTTCCTGCTTACTCAGGGAGGGACCTTCACCTCAGTGAGGACCTCTGCGTGTCTCCCCGCAAGCCTAGGTCGCAGGCGCGGGTACCTGGGCAGCTGCGATCCAGGTCTGCATTTGCTTTTCAAGCGCGCCCTCTTTTCCGCGCAAGCTGGGGCTGTGTGTGGGTCTCCCAGGGTCTTTGTTCTTCTCTAATGGCGCCCGGAGCCTCACCGCTGCTGCGAATCCTGCAGGGTTCGCCTCAGCTCCCGTTCACGGGGTGTGGTGGCTGCAATAGTTCCTTTCCACTCACAGTCCTGCTTGTTGCGTCTTGGCCGTTTTGGTTTGTTGTTTTCCTCCTCTCTGCCGGTCGGAGAGTGCCGCCTCTGTGGGCGGGGGAGGGGAGCAGGGTTCTGCGCTTCCCTCCCTTCTAGTCCTCTTTTATGGAAGTTAAAATTTTAAATAAGATCCTATGTATTTTTTTAAAGAATCTGTTTATTTATTTATTTATTTATACAAGCACTGGGTACAGTCAGAAGCGCGGGAGGGTGAGAGAATTCACCAGAGCCAGAGCGGGGAGCAGAGCAGGCAGAAGGACTGATACACTGCTGAGGGAAGCAGCGGGCGGCAGGAGAGGTCTGCACACCATGTGGGACCCTCCTCCGGTAGCTGGGGAGCAGCCAGGGATCGAACCGGCACTGCAGAGGCTGCAGGCAGCTTCGCACCCCAGCTCTCAACCACTGCGCCACCAGGGAGACCCAAGATCCTATATTTTTAATGTTAGCTTACTATAAAAATATCTAAGCTGACATTAAATATAGGTTACATTAATAGATAAAATTTCTAATTACAAGTGTGAATAAATTCTTCATCATGCTGGTTTTTAAATTTGTTTTTCAGTGGCATGCTTTGTTTTGGTTGAAAGTAACTACCTGACAATGTACTAAAGTTTCAAAAGAAATAAATTCTAAAGTAAAAAGCAATGATTCAAATATTTTCTATTAAAAATAGTAATAAAAGGGCCTCCCCTGGTGGCACAGCAGTTGAGAGCTGGGTTGCGAGGCTGCCCGCAGCCTCTGCAGCGCCAGTTCGATTCCCCGGCCACCAGTGAGGGTCCCACCAAAAAAAAAATATAGTAAGAAAAATAGGGACCTCCCTGGTGGCGCAAGGGGTTAAACATCACACTATGAAGCAATCTGCAGACTCTGCAGCGGGAGTTTGATCCCCAGCCGGCCAGGGAGCAACACACACGGTGCAGCAGACCTCTCCTGTCTCGCCCGCTGCTCCCTCAGCAGTGTATTTCAGTTAGTCTGCTTGTTCTGTTTCCACTCTGTCTCTGGTGAATCCTCTCACCCTCTGCATCTCTGGCCTGTACCCTAACTCTTGTATGCATAAATAAATAAATCTTTAAAAAAAAAAGTTGTAAGATAAATACAGGACATGGGTGAAGGGAAGAGCATGAGATAGGTCAGCCTGTCTCACCAGATTGTCCTTACTCACCTCTGTGACTTCAGTGTCTAGGATAAAGCCTGGCACATAGCAGGCACTCACAAACATTTGAACAATAAAATTCTTAGTCATGGAACTTCTAGTGTGCACAAATATACAAAAGAAGAAACTCCACCCTTCAAGGTAAGAACACCAGAATGAATGTGCAATATCAATACCTCTCAACCTCTAGCTCTCTTGAGGAAAATTCTAGCATGCCCAAACTTCTTACAACTACAAGAATATGGACTACATAGACACAGATGTTTCTAACTTGCTACCTTCCTTGGTGTCTATTTAGAGCTCCTGATCCCTCACATATGCCTCTATTCTACTGGCTGCTCCTTATTCAGTCACATTCTTGCTATGTCTTATAAAATCTGCTTTGCATTGTGTACCTGAGACATGAAATGATTAAACAGGAGCCACAATTATTTCTGGTATAATAGTATTTTTCTTACCAATAATTGTAATCATAAGCCCAAATTAGAGTCTAGGGAAATTAGTAAACTACAGATTCTTTAAAGTCTTTCTTTGAAAAAATATATCATAATAATAAGTATGAATACTATCCTCTGAGAACCAAGCATACCATATTTCATCAAATTGAAGTTGTCATCAACTTAAGATGCACATTACAATAGATACCACAAATAAGGAACAAAAATGGTGCAATGATAGTGTGCCTATTTATTGATTGCAAAATTGTCCTGTTTTCATAGATAGTGAAATGTATAAAAAAAAAAGGAGCATCTTAAGAGTCAATGAATTAAAAAATAGCAGGTGTTTTATTTACATTATCCCCTTCCCCCAAGTCCTACAAAGTAGAAACTTTTATCTTCATTTTACAGATTAAAAAGCAGACAATAAAAAATAAGTGGTCCAGAGTCAAAAACTAAGAAAAGCAAAAATGGGATTTGAATTTAGGCCTACCTGACCGAGTGTTTTCATTTTACTACCTTGATTCCCCGCCCCCCTTTGTCACCTGAAATCCCAGACAAAAAGTAAAGAAGAAGGTAAGGGAACTTGCTCTGAAAAGGACCAGTTATTATTGCTGTTTACAATTAGGTACTTAGCATAGTTTAGCAGGCAGGTGTTTCTAATTTGCAATATTTAATAAAAATGACTATTGTCAAACTGTTTTACAAACCAGATACAGATGCAGAGTTTTATTGAGACTGAGGAAGAAAAAATTCTGTAACAGTTCTGCTACACTATTATTTTTGATCCCCTTACAATTTTTTGTTCTCACCTCCCTTGATATAAAAACTACTTGTCTTCAAGTTTGCCAATCTACCCATGAGTCTAAAATGAGATGCATTTTTTTTGATTAGCATTATCCTCACATAGATAAACAGTGATATTAAGTGAAATGTTTAGAGAATATTCCAGGTCTAGCAATGATTAATGTATCTGGCATGACTAAAGAATCCCCAGAAAGCTATTCACAAATATCTGTATTACAGACATTCAGAAGATGTGTTATCATTCAGATTTAAGTTTACTCTGTTTAGGGATAAAGATTATTTTCAACAGTAGTATTGAGCTATGAGGTCAGGTAGGACTGCTCAAATGTGCTATAATAAAGTATATGTGCTGGGAACTCAACAGGAAGAATTATCCCAACTCTTCCAATGGCACAGTCTGCTTCTGGAAGATTCCACTAAAAGTATTATGGTATTAAATAGAGACTGATGGAAATCATGTTGTTTTACGGAAACCTCAGAAACCTCTTTCTTAAAAAAATTGTGAGATTAAGAATGGATTGGTTTACTTTGCTTCAAGTAAATGTTTAAAAAAAGGGGTGGGTGTGTGATGATTTGGTCACTATTAAAGAGAGAACACGGTGGGGAAGAGAAGGCGAAGTGGTGAGTGATGACAATTCTGATGATGCCCCATTCCAGATGGGGGTGAGATACAGCCTTTTCCTGCTTTGGCTTTTTTTCAAGAAAGTAGCAGCACATTTTCCCCATAATAAAGCATATGTTCTATCATATCTGACTACATCTGAAGTTTAGTCTACCTAATTTTACAGTTCAGAAGAGGAGAGAAAAAGGAAATGAAGGAAAAAGCCGGAGGGTAAATAAAGTTTTGCATCCCAAGTTCCAAGATTACTCCACTGGTAGTAACTTCATTCTGTTTTTGCTTATATGTTAGAATCAAAAATAGAAATACTTAAGAGACGGAGAGTCACTAAATGACACTAAGTGATGGAAAGAGATTATGATTAACATATGATATTTAGAAGGGATGCAAAATAAAGAATGGAAAGAAGTAAAAAATTACCAGTACTAAAATAATCTATCAGATATGTTTTCTCATAAATATAAAAGTGTAATAAATTGAATTCAATTTAAAAGAAACACATGACCTTGATTTGTATTTAATGAGTTGTTAAAAAGACAGAACTAATTTTCTACCTATTTTTTAGTGTAACAAAATTAAACACGATGCACCTTGATGAACCAGTGATAAAAAGCAGAGGTCACAACGCATAATCTCACTCTAGACTCTAGTCAGAGATATGCTGGTCTTTTGCAGGAAAAAAATCCAGATGTGCCCAAGGGAGTTACATTTCCTTCAGGAATGCTCCGTCCAACATCTTCTAACAAGATAAACAGGGGTCCTCACACTTCTCATGGGTGCCATTAGAGACAAAACCAGAGCACTACATTAAACATGTGTCGGTACTTGAGAGCAATGTGGTGATTAAGTCAGCTGGGGGCATCAAGGATGTGCTTCAGGGGGTTGGTAATAAGAGTCTGGGAGATATATTCATCATTGGATGCTTAATAAAATCCTCTGCATAACAATGCCCACTGGGAATTTTAAGTAACTCACGCATACTGTGAATACCAGCTGTGTTCAAAGGAGACTGGCCTCACCACAATGACACAATCTAGACTGACATTGTGGGCACTTTACTTCAAGAAACATCAAGAAGATGAATGTTTTACAAAACTAACAAAGAATACTTAAAATTTTATTTATTGATTCACTCATTCAATAAACATTTGAGTGCCTACTAAGTCCTGGAGCGTGGGACTATAAAGATAAACGAGACGAGGCATCTGCTACAGTCACTCATAGCTTGGGAGAAGACACGCTGGGGAAAGTAGGCAACAGATCACTAGGTAACTATGGCGAATGAAACCTCCAAGTTTCTTAGCTTCTGTCAGAAAACCTGGAAACACAATAGCAAAAGAATTTTTTAAGCTGTAAGTCTATGAAAACAAAGACTGAGAAAGATGCCAGTACATGAGAGACTTCCACAAAATTCGGGAAGATGGAAAGCAGATGGATGAATGGTAACTGACTTAGCAGGACAGGAAAAACAAAACCAAGCTGCCTGCAAGGAGGTGTGCCAAGATCAGCTGCAGAACCCTGGAAAGAAGTGGGAATGGCTGCTCTAAGACTTCTGAAGTTCAGGGAGAAGGGTGCAGAGCTAACACAGAGTAAGGCATATAAGTTTAAGAAGTAGAGTTCTGCTTCCCCAAATCTGACAAAAGATGGAAGTGCACTTTATGCAGACATTTAGAGATGAAGATAGACAGGAAAAAAACTACACTAAAAACAGGGACATCAGTGAAAAATCTGCATCCTGATTGATGAGATTATCCTCACAAGGCATCAGCTTTAGAAAGTGCTTTGCTCACTTCCTGCTATGTGGCAGTTACACATACATCTACTGGCAGCAGACTGGAAGTTTCTGGAGAATTCCCCCCTCCCCAAAAGAAAAATATGTACAAATTTTAAAACTCACTGTCTTGGTATATTAAAAAATGTTCAACATCACTGAGAACCAGGGAAATGCAAATCAAAACCACAATGAGATACCACCTCACACCAGTAAGAATGGCACATATTAAAAAAAAAACAAAAAACAGGCAACAACAAATGTTGGCGAAGATGTGGACAAAAAGGAACTCTCTTACACTGCTGGTGGGAATGCAAACTGGTCCAGCCACTATGGAATACTGTGGGGGGTGGACCCTCAATCTATTAAAAATGGAGCTACCATACAACCCAGCAATTCCACTTCTAGGAATCTACTCAAAGATCACAAAAATGTTAATTCAAAAGGAAATCTGCACTCCTATGTTTATTGTAGCACTATTTACAATAGCTAGATATGGAAACAACCCACATGCCCAAAAAGGATGAGTGGATCAAGAAGATGTGTACATATATACAGTGGAATACTATTCAGCATTCAAAAAAGATAAACTCATACCATTTGCAGCATCATGGATGGAGCTGGAAGGGATCATGCTCAGTGAAATAAGTCAGAGGGAAGAGGAAAATACTGGATGGTTTCACTTATGGTTTTCACATAGGGAAAACAAACAAGGAATGGGAGGGAAGACAAAAATAGCAGGCAAACTATAAATTGGAGACATTCAGCTGGGGGCGGGGGAGGGATCAAAACAGGAGAGAGAAGAGCACAAGAGACTCTGGTGAAGGTTCAGGGGTATCTTGGTGGTGGTAATTTTATGGGTGTTACACCTGAGAGGAGAATGAACAATGATATAAAAAATATCAAAAAAAACCCAAAACCCACCTCACTATCTTTTCAACCTGTAGTGAATCCATCTGTGCACAGACCCAGCCAACCATACAGAGGCTCTACTAAGTTGTTAGTGCTCTGCTCCTAATTATGAATAGTCAGCCAAAGATTACCAGACATTATGAAGAAATCTCTAATCTGAAATATAGCAATCAAATGAATAAACAAAAAAGGAACTCAGAGGGAATAGATATAATGAAAGGATGATAATAAAATACTCCCCCCCCAAAACATGAAGTTTTCAGAGTCATAAAACACCACACTATAGCTACAAAAAAAGAACATCCAGAGAGAGAAGTCTTCAAAATTTTAAATGACAGCAAAAAACAGCACATGAAGTAGAACAAACTGAGGAAGAACATTACTTCAGAGGAAGTAGTGCTTAAAAAAAACAATAAAGAAATAGAGAAAAGGGAGAAGGACAGATAATACACTGAGAGGAGTCACCACAAAAGCTCACATCTGAATATAAAGAGCCAAGAAAGCAAATAGCACCTTTTAAAAAATACTTTATTTTATATAATTCTTACATGATTTTTCATTTGTGCACAATGTATGCATTTTCATTTGGGTTATAGTCCCCATACAATTGCACCCCCCCTTATTTTGACCCTAATCCTTCCTCTCCCTGCCCCCGCCCCCTGTAGTGTGTCTCTGGTTTATAGTTGCTTGTTGATTTTGTTTTTTACTTAGTATTAATTAGTCTTTTTCCTGGTCTCTTATTTACGTTTTCTAAATTCCTGCTATAAGTGAGACCATCCGGTATTTTTCTTTTTCTTTCTGACTTATTTCACTGAGCATGATCCATCCTAGCTCCATCCATGTTGCTGCAAACTGCATGTGTTTATCTTTTTTGATTGCTGAGTAATATTCCATTATGTATATGCATCAAGCACCTTTTAAAAGAAAATTTTCTAGAAATTAAATACATGAGATGGTGTGCAACTGAGAAGGAAAAAACTGTTGTGAAATTTCAGAACAACAGGAATAAAGAAAATGCCACAAAATATTTAGAGAGAAAAATGTGCTAATATACAAATAGGAATCAGAGTAGAATATGGCTTCTCAATAGCAAATGAAATCTGAAGGACAATGGATGAAGTACTGTCAAAATTCTGGGAGAACAGCATTTCAATCTAGAATTCAATTATAGTCAAACTTTCAACCAAGGTTGAGGGTAGAATTAAATATTTTGAAGACAAAGTCTCAAAAACTTTACCCATCATACATCTTTTTTCAGAAAACTAATGGAGGTGTGCTCCTGCAACATAAGAGTGTAAATCAACAAGCAAGATGCAATCCAGAGATGGGCTACAGGTTAGGAAAGAGGAGAAAAGGAGTCTCAGGATCATAGGAGAGAAGTCTCAGAACAGCAAGTGTGCAGGGGCCTATGGAAAAGTTAATTAAGTTTGGAGTCGGACACGAGAGCCTGCAAGGATTTCTCCAGAAAAAAAAAAGTATAGATTACTCAGTGTGTTTGGCACTCTAGAAAAGTTTTATAGTCCAGTTGGAAAGTCTTATATTAATGACTGGCACAAGAAAAAGGCAAGCAAAACCATAGTAACAACAAAAACTAAAGCAATAATTAATTCCGATTTTGTAATACAATAAGATCACTGAAGCAGTATAAAGGATGGACTGCGGCAGGAGCATGACTGGAGGCAGGGAAGATGGGGCAGGAG
Source organism: Talpa europaea (assembly GCF_964194135.1). NCBI lineage: Eukaryota > Metazoa > Chordata > Mammalia > Eulipotyphla > Talpidae > Talpa > Talpa europaea. The sequence continues at coordinate 16,624,334 of NC_140082.1, read as the reverse complement.
GTGATGACAAAGGGCAGAAGATATGAGGACCTAAGCTGGAGCAGCATTAGTGGGGATGGAGGAGGGACCAACTTAAAGGGATAGAGAGCTGGTAGGGTAACTTCCTGTACAGGCTCAACATGACCTTAACCACAGAGTCTTGCTGATGAAAGTCTAAGGCAAATGGAAAATTTTTAAAGGGAAATAAAAAAGGAGAGTCATCATAACCACAGTTAATTAACCAGGTGTAATACTCAGCATTGTTTTTCTCATTAGGAAGTCTAAATAGTTTCAAAAGGCTTTGATAACTACTTACTACTAGACTACTGTGCCAGGTACTTTATAAACAACAGAATTAGGAGGTACTGTTATTCCCCATGTTACAGATGAGACATAAAGAGGTGAAGTCACATATTCACATTTCCGACGAAATGTGTAAAGAGAGTTAAACACAAGCCAGCTGTGTCCACAACCTGTTCTGTTAACTGCAGTATTTATTCTAATAACTACTTAAAATAATAATTATCACCTGCTATTGGAGTACCTTGTGCCAGGCACTGACCTAAGCATTTTACATGTATTAACATATTTAATCTTCAGAACAATCTTATAAGAAAGATAGATACTATTATCATCCCCATTTCATAGGTGAGAGATGATCTGACTTGCCCAAGACCATCCAATTAGTAAGACACTGAGCAAGGACTCAAGCCTGGTCGTTCCAGCTCAAGATCCCGTACTATAGTCTGCTGCCACATGTACCACCTTCTCTGAAGTTAGGTTGTTCCCTCTAAGTCTCCTTCTTTCCTATATCCAATGGTGGGCAAGTCCTACTGAATTGATGTAGCACACAGTGGCCAGCGAATGTTTTATTTGGTTCACAGTTGTTTTGTAATTAGGAAACCTCACTTTAAAATTAAGGCAAACTCTGACAATATCAACCCTTATTACACAAAGGAAAAAAAAAAAACACATTGATGAATGGTGGATGTTCTTAATGTTCAATGTATGTGTGCATTTTCAAGAGCCCCATAAATCCCATCACTCCCCACACTTCACTCATTTGCAGTACTGTCTGGCTCCTTTGAACATTTTTTGGAGATCCTTGTTCTTACTTTTGAACTTTCCCACACTGGGCCTCTTGAATCTCTTGTATGCATCACGTTGAGTTTCTTAACAGGTTATCTGGCCTCTACCACCTCCATTCTACTACTCTACTAATTTCCCTAAAGCATAGCTCTGATTATGCCATCCCTTTGCTTAAAAACCTTTGATGACTTTCCAATGCATACTAATCCAACCCCTAGGCTTGGCAACTAATGATTTTCACAATGTAATTTCAGCGTTCTTTTTAACTGTTATCTCCCTCTTTATAACCCAGACCTCCTGGCATATTTGTTCTTCTCTAAACATTCACTTTATTTCCTGCTTCTAGGCCTTGATTCAAATTTCAGTTAAATTTTTAATCATAAGAAAAATATTTAAATGCAAGTTGATTCTTTCAAATTATGCTGAAGTCTTCTTCAAAAATCCTCACCATAATAGCAATGGAGAAACAAAGATTATCAAGCAAATAGAGATGGCAGAATGGGTTAAAAGTATACAATTCTTCAAAATAAATAGCAGAGAGATAAAAACAAGTCAAAAAAAAATAGAACATACAAAACTAGAAGCAACTGTAGGTGATTAATATCTGAAGAGGAAACTAAACCTAAAGATAACAGAAATCCCAAAGAATAAAATCAAAAGATATCACATAATTTCTGTATGTCAAAAATATGGCAAAATCATAAAGGAAATTAAATGGCAAAAAAAAACCTGAATAAATATCTGCCACAAATAAGGGATGAAAGAAGATATAATTCATCAACAGAGCATAAAAACTGATTCAAACATGGAAAAACTCATCCCCAATAATTAAGGCTACACAAAAGAAAATAAGATTCTACTTCAACTATAAAACAGCAAAATGTAAAATAATAATGATATTTTAAAACACTTCACCATGTTGGTGAGAATGATGTAAGTACTTTCGTGCACTGCTAGTAAGGAATATAAATTGGTGAAATCTTTCTGAAAAGCAACTGAAGGCACAACTCAAAAGTTGTAAAAATGTCCTTTGATGCAGGGTTTTTTTTTGTTTTTTTTTTTTTTTAAGACTGAAGACCAAGAATTTTCAACTTTGGCACTACTGACATTTTGGGCTGACTGGAAAATTTTTTCTTGGTGGGAGCTGTGTCGTGCCTTGTAGGATAGGTATTGCTGACCTCTATCCACTAGATGCCAGTAGCACCTCCTTCACCAAGTTATGGTAATCAAAGATGTCTTCAGACATGCCAATTAAGAATACACAAAGTTGGATGAAGATCTTTTTATAGGTAAGTTATCGTAATAGTAGAAGAAAACTATAATAGCATGTCAGATGGTCAGGAATAGCACAATGGTTAATTATGGCACAATCATATTGTTGAGATACCATATAGTTATTTTAAATGGTGTTTTCAAAACATTCAATGAAACATAAATGTTCACTTCACTAATCAGGATAACACTAGCTGCTGTAATGAACACCAAAACTTCACTGATTTAAAGGCAAAAAAGTTTTTTTCTTGTTCATGAAACAATCCAAGGTGGTTCCAAATTGGTAAAGGCAGATGGGGTGGAGATGGGGCATTCAGAGACCCCAGCTGTAAGCAGCTCTGCCATTTTCACTCCATGAATTACCCTTAGTGTAATGTGTAGCCAGCATTTGGGAAAGGAGCTTGGATGATCATGACAAGGAGGTTTTTTATGCACCAGACCTAGGAGTAGGAAAAATCAGATCCAGCTAACACCCTATTGTTTTGAACTGAGTTATAGGCCACCACTAAATGCAAAGGAGGCTGGGAAATACAGTCTAATCACAGGTCCAGAAAAAAAAGAGAAAACAGATTTAGAAAACTAATAGTTCAGTCTGCCAGGACCACAATATAATGTTAAACAAACAGTGCTTTAACACACTGTGTATACAAGCAATCCCAATATATTTTTTAACATATCCTCATAAACAAGAGTAATACCTTGCAACACAGCAATTTTACTTGAAAATGTCTTCTACGGAAATATACCCAAAGAAATGGGCACAAAGATGATTTTAAAAATCAGAAGAAGGGGGCCTCCCCGGTGGAGCAGTGGTTGAGCACTGGTTCAATTGAACGCTGGTTCAATCCCCGGCCGCCGGCAAGGGTCCTACATGGCGCACAGACCTCTCCTGATGCGCCCGCGCTTCTGACTGTACCCAGTGCTTGTATAAATAAATAAATAAATAAATAAATCTTTTTTTAAAAAATCAGAAGAAGGTCATGTGATCATATAGTGATTAAACAAACTGGCAAACCCATGAAATGCAATAATACTATGTGTAAAAATATAAGGTGGAGCTATATGAACTGATTTGGTAATAGCACTATGGCATATAGTTAAGAGCAAAAAACAATAGAACAATAAATTATGATGCACTTCACATTTGAAAAGTAATGTAATTATGGCACAATCATATTGTGAGATACCAGAAATTAAAGTCTGGGTGTGTTCACAGAATAAGGTTTGGAAAAATTGTCTCAATGGTGGCATAACTGACATTTTGGATAGATAGTGCTTTGTTGTGGGGTGGAGGGTTAGCATAGAGGTCTGTCCTTTGCCCTGGTGGATGTTTAGCAGCATCCCTGGCCTCTACCTACTGGATGTCAGTCACAACCCCCTCCCACCCTACCCCTTAGGAAGGTTACATACAAAGTGGACAAGTGTTATACTGGGGGATGAGGAACAAAGGGCACATTCATTTTACCTGTGATGCTTTAAAAATTTACCATGAAAATTTATCCATATATTATTAGTGTACTTTCTACTTTTAAAATAATCAGAAACAAGGTACACAAAAATAGGAACAGCAACTATCTGAGTCAGGAAACTATGGATGGCGTCTGTTGTTTCCATATCAATAGTCATAAGCCCTGTGAGTTGGCTCTCCTGCTGCCCAGATTAGTTTACTCACTAAAGCTACTGAAGTTCCTGTAAGTTCCTGAGCTGGGAGAGTGACAAGCAGAGATGAAGTTTGGATATTCACGCTTCATGAAATGATTGTTGAGTCACCACTGACAGGCACTACTTATTCCAATAAGTAGTTGATTTTGATATCTAGTAAGACTTTCTGGGATGGTGGTAAGTATTTATTACTTACCAGTATTTATTACTAGTCTTTTCTTCTAGGAAAAGGGATGCTTCAATCGTTAAGAACGGAGGCCTTAAATGAGGTCAGTCACAGGTGGGTTCCTCAACAGCCAGCAGCAAAGAAGGCCCTTTGCTCGGGCTCTTGTCCAGAGACTTGTGCGTGTGACTTTCAGTAGGATTCTTTTTTGGCTGCTAGGATTAGCAGCATAGAAACTATCGCTGTTTGTGTTCTCTTTTTGTTTTGTGAACTTTGACCTTTGGGTACCTAAAATTGGTTTAAAAATAAAGTTCTGTAACTGGATATGCTTAAAAAAAAAAGGGTCCCTTGTATAGGAAATATAACCAAAATGAAAATGCATACATTGTGCAAAATGAAAAATGATGTAAGAATTATATAAAATAAAATACTAAAAAATTTAAAATTAAAAAATGGTCCCCCCCAAAACTAATTAGGACAAAATGGAGTCAAAGATAGTAGTGTTGGTTCCTCTTTACAAGGCAGTTCAAAATCCCAGTCACAGAGATCAGACACCAAGATTGGGAAAGAACAGCTTAGACCTGGGTTTAGAATTGCAGGGCTAAGAAGACATCTAGGAAGACAGCTCCTCTGAGAACTTAAGAAGCCACAGGAGGGTAGTTAAGGTCCAAAACTAGGAACAAACAAACTGGGTAATGCAGTCATGAACATTACATCTCCAACTAGCAATTAAGAAGCAATATAAACAGAGTGGTTGGTTAGAAGACTGAAAATAGCCTAGGGCCTCCACTAGGTAGGAGAGATACAAACTGCTGAAATAAGAAGCTGATAATAGGTTCTCAGAGGCTTGCTCTACTTGACTTACAAATAGAAAGTTATATTGTATATTAGTAAGTAAATAATATTTTTTGCTTTTATTTTTTAAAAGCACAATTACATTACTTGGAAAATATCTTGGGACTTGTCCATTTTTTGAAGGAAAAATAATGTTCATTCAATATCCACTACATGCCAGGAATTTTACATACATTGGTTTACTTGCAACTGACAACACACTAGAGTTGGATGGCATTATCTTACTTCAAATGTTGAAACACTGAGGGTCAGCCAGATCATTTAACCAAGAGCACACCATGAGTACAGGAGCAGCATCTGATCAATATCAAAATTCATAATTCAGACAGATCAATATTTTTTGAGCACCTATTATCTGCCAGCTAGGTTGGGGATGTAACAATGACCATGATGTACTCTGCTTTGAAGAGTGCAGGACTAGCATGGAACACAAGCCTCAAACAGGAAATTACAATTCAGTGTTCGATGGAGCCTAGGGAAGTGTAAGAGGTGAGGTAAAAACAGCGAGACTTAACCACAGGTAGGGATCAGCAAAGGCCTTTCAGAGAAACAGATTTTAAATAAATCCAGGTGAGCAGGAACACAAAAAAGACACTCAATATAGCAAATCATCAGAGAGAAATGAATCAAAACCTCAGTGAGGTATCAATTCATATCTGTTAGAATGACTATATCAACAAGACAAAAAGAAAAACAATGGTGAGGATCTGGAAATGCTTTTGTGCTATTGTTGGTGTCAATGTAAATTGGTGCAGTCACTAGAGAAAATAGTATGGGGCTTCCTCACAAAATAAAAAAAAACCTGAACTACCATATGATCTAGAATTCTACTTCTGGGTATTTACCCCAAGAAAATGAACTAATTATAGCATTATTTACAATAGCCAAGATATGGAAACAACCTGTGTACATCAATGAATGAATAAAAGAAGCTCACACATGTGCAAGTGCACGTGTGTGTGTGTGTGTGTGTGTGTGTGTGTACACAATGGAATATTATTTAGGCATATAAAGAGATGAAAATCTTGCCATGTGCAACAACACAGATGAATCCTCGAGGGTATTATGCATAAGTGAAATAAAGCGTGTCAGACAGAGAAAGACAAACTGTATAATTTCATTTATATGTATACTCTAAAAAAACACAACAAGTGAGCTCACAGATACAAAGAACAGAGTGGTGGTTCGAAGAGGGGATAGAGGTAAATGAGTAAAGGGTTCAAAAGGTACAAACTTCTATTTACAAGATAAATCAGTGCTGTGGATTTAATCTACAATATAGTGATCATTGTTAATAATACTATATTGTATAATTGAAAGCTGCTAAGAGAACAGATCTTAAAAGTTCTTGTCACAAGAAAAATATTGTCTTACTATGTATGGTGACGGATGTTAACTAGACTGTGATGATCATTTTGCAATGTAATCAAATACTGAATCATTATGCTGTACACCTGCAACTAATAAAATGTTGCATGTCAATCATATCTCAATTTTAAAAGGGAGGGAATGAAGCCTGAAAAATATGTAAACATTAGAAAGGCCAGGTAAGGCAAGGTACAGGGGAAGGAGGACAAGAAGCAAGAGGCAAGAGAGAATATGGGATTTCAAGTCCCTGAAAAAAGCTCAGTATGGGTGAGGCATGGACTGCAACTGAGAACTGTGGAAAAGAAGATAAGGATGGCAGGGACAACTGAAAGAAAGCACAACAGGGACTGTTTTTCCAAGCCCAGTTAAGAGACTAATGGAGCCAGAACAGGGGTGATGGCCCTGGGACTAGAGAAAAATGAGCAAATATAATAGATGTCTAGGTCATAGAGTTGAAAGGAATTAGCATTTGTAAAGAGCCTCAGAACAAATGAAATAACCTACTATATGTTCTATTTACATATTTAACCCTTTACGTGCCATCTCTAACTCCCATAACAATCTTATGAGGTTGTGTTTTCCTCATTTTAGAAAAGAACTAGAGGCTTAGAGAGATTGAGTAACTGTCCTCAGTCTCACAGTTATCAAGTGGCTCAACTGGGACTCAGACATCAGTCAGGATGACTTCTCAGAGCGTGGTGAAAATACCACACTGCCTCTGAATAGGTTTGGAAACTTCAAAATCCTTCTTTTATTCAGTAGTTTAAAAAATAAGAGAAACAGGGATAGGTAGAAGAAATTTCTTTGCATCATCATTCTATATCTTAGATTTATTAAGCTGTAAAGATGTCCAACTAGCAAGGACCTTGGTCATCAGAGAAACATAGAGCTTTATGGCTATCCTAGAGGGACTTCTGAGGTACATGCATCAAAACCAGTTATTCCTCCTTCTAATGCAACTGTCACCAATGTTTTCTGTGTGGTAATTTAGGACTGATTTTGTTCTGTTTTGTTTTGTTTAATTTTAAACAGAAAAAGGCACGAAAAATAATATAATGCATATCCATGACTTCATTTTAACAAATCTTAACATTTCCCCGTATTTGTCTCAATTTTTTTCTTTTCTTTTTAATTTAAACATTACTGATATAGTTTACTGCTTCCTCCCCTTTCCAGAATAACCTTTATCCTGAATCTAGACACATTTCATACTTTATTATATATTATGAATCCATAGAAAACTGTGTTTTCATATATTTTCAACTTTTTTTAATAAATGGTAGCATAGCATACACATCATTCTACAGATTGGATTCTCTCCACTTATTTGCACATATATGTATTTTTTTTAGGGGGGTGGAAAACAAGATGGTAAAATACAGCAAATGTGGGCTTAGGGACAGCCAGGAAGGGTGCGTGGTTTTCTCATTAAGGCTCTCAGACTAGCCACTGACCCTTCGAAAGCTCCACCTTCTTGATTTGCAAAATAGGGTTAAAGAGCTACCTTGCAAGACTATCAGGAAGTATAAATAATACCTATCTTAAGGTCTGGCACAAAGCAAATATTCAATAAATGCTAGCCATTGTTTGCCACAATAAAATAGTATGCATTCAATAAATGGTAGCTATTTTTACTATAACACATGAAAGTTCTTCACATTTATTCAAGAATCCTAAATCTTAGAATGGTACAATGGTCCACAGTTCCTAACTATGCTGATATTACGGGAGCTGTGATAATTTCAAGATCAAAGTCCCACAGAGTTTTATGTTCTCCTATCTAGTTGGGCTTGGTTTGTTTATTTTGATGACAGAACCACTAATTCTTTGATCTCTACCAAATGTCATGTGATATGACTGTGATCAGGAGTCTAACTTGCAAGTCTTTGGCAACCCAATCTTGTCTCCCAGTCCCACTATCTTCTTCTGCCCACCCTCCCCACCCTATAGCCTAATTCATCCCCCTACAATTCTGTATTACCCATAAATTTAATGAGCATCCACCTGCATTTTAACTAAAGATGTTAAACTCACAACTAACCCCAACAAAAGTACTGATGTTTATGTCATTTCTGCTTCAACCATCACAAGAAAAATGATATTGGGCCTTCAGAAGCTCTGATTATATTATTGGTCCATTTCAAAAAGATAAATATGCATATTCATTTTCTCGCTTTTAATACCTTGACCCTACTTCTCTTACCTATCTCTCTGCCTGTCAAAACTTTACCCATTCTTCATTATTCCTCTCATTACCAATTCTTTCATAAAAATCCATCCTGACTTCTCCCTCCTGCAAAAGGGTAAACTCTCCTAAATGCCAGATCATGTACTTATTGCACAGAGCTCAGCAACTAGTTAGCTCTATGTAGCATTGGTTAAACTGCAAATTCCTCCAGGGAAACACACCATATACACTACTCTCCTAGGATTCCGAAGTGCTCATTAAGAATGGGCTGAAACAGGGCCTCCCCAGTGGTGCAGCGGTTGAGCGCTGGGTTGGGAAGCTGCCCGCGGCCTCTGCGGCGCAGGTTCGATCCCCGGCTCTCCCCGGCCACCGGAGGAGGGTCCCACAAGGCGCGCAGACCTCTCCTGCCGCCCGCTGCTCCCCTCAGCAGTGTACTTCGGTCCTTCTGCCTGCTCTGCTCCCCGCTCTGGCTCTGGTGAATTCTCTCACCCTCCCGCGTTTCTGACTGTACCCAGTGCATGTATAAACAAACAAACCAACAAATAAATAAATAAAATACGTGCCTCTTAAAAAAAAAAAAATAAATAAATAAATAAATAAATAAATAATGGGCTGAAACAGTCCTCCCTGGTGGTGCAAGGGGTTAAGTCTCAGCACTATTAAGCCATCGCCAGCCACTGCAGCACAAGTGGGATCCCCAGCCAGGGAGCTGACCCACATGGTGCAGCAGACCTTTCCTGTCTTGCATGCTGCTCCCCTCAGCAGTGTATTTCAGTAGATCCACCTGTTCTGCTCCCTACTCTGTCTCTGGTGAATCCTCTCACCCCTGCCCCCACACACACCTCTGGCCTATAACCCAGCTCTTATATGCATAAATAAATAACATAAATCTTAAAAAAAAAAAGAATGTGTTGAAATGAACTGGAACACTGTGATGAGACATTAGCCAATATGCAAACCATAACAACAATTGAGAGTACATCAGCCTGATTATTCTGATATCCATTCATATAGGGTAAATATCTCTGTCTAGTAATAGCTAATATCAGGAGCCTTTACCATGTCTGATCCTTTATGTCTATTCTATTATCATATAACCCTATGAGAAAAGTATAATTGTCCCCATTTTCCAGATTGCAATACAACTATAATTCAATTCAGGTCTGTCTAACTCTCAAGTCCCTGCTTTTTACCATTCCATGTGTCCAGCATAACAAATACCAGCCTGACTCTCAACACTGTGTAAAATGATTATCCTGCCACATATACTAAGCTTGAGGCAATGAACACAATGAATAAATAAATAAAGATGCCCTCAGACACACTCAAATAGTAGCTCATAAAAAATACTTAATTTTTCCCAAGATTCATAAGCCTCTAGTCCTTCCACCCTCCCCCAAAGAAAATCCCAATCCATTTGGGATATTAATTATGATAAAAATTTATTAAATACTTCATAAATGCTAGACACTACAGGGAACACTTAAAAACACAGCCATATCTCTATGCTCATTCAAATAAAATTAAGTGTCTGAATGATGTGGACTCCCAAAAGCAGTAAATACCACTTTATAACTTACATTTCCCCCCACCCTTCTCTTGAAAATGTTTATTATTTTTCAGTGTCTTAGAATTCTGACCAAATGCCAAAAACTAATTCGTGTTTCAGTTAAAATACAGTTCAGTGGAGCGCATACAACCGATTTACTACCAGCCTTAACTCCATCAAAAGGGTCCTCCTAAAATACTGCCTATTGTGTTTTCATGTTTCTTTGTTCCTTTTTAGACTAAAACATGGGATAAAAGGGGCTTAGACATTTTATATGAATTTAGTGACGATGAAGAGATGCTCTTTTATTTTAATGCTAGAAACAGAATCTAACAACTGTTCATTTATTCGATTACATTTACATTTATTCGATTACATTTACATTTATTCGATTACATTTATTATATAGTACACTTGTTTTTTTTTTTTTCCTAATAAGTATACTCAAATTTGTAAGACTCATTTTTCTCAGAACCTCTGTGCAAGGTGATGCAGCACAATAATTAATACATGTGACAAGATCAAAAGAAAAATCATGTGCACCTGAAGCCAAGACTAGAATTTACACCTGATGATAATTCTGCCTGGCTGCCCACATTCCAGGGTCAAGTTGATATTAAATTTTACTAAAGTGACACTTCCCTCTAATGGCTTCCAGAGGACTGAGGGAATTGAGATTAACATAGGAAAATATCACACAGGTGAGTGATTAAACTATTTGGTTGGTATGAATTAAATAAGAATTTCCAATGATGTTAAATGAACAAAAGAATAAAAATTTGATATGATAAATACATACAACTTAAACTTTGGAGAGCTGGGCCAACTCTGAAATGAAGTATGATTTTCTAGATCAGGGAAGGAGCCCATAAAAGCCCAAATTCGCTTCCTTTTCCCACGCATGAATTTCTTTAGCAAGTCACAAAATATTTATTTCACCATTAGAGATCAGGTTTAAATGGAAAAAACCTCTTGGAAGAAGTAGCACATTGATTTTCATGAAATAACATTGATTTCCGCACTGCTCATACCACCACCACTGATTCATGCTAAGTTTTAAGCATCTGATGAGTAGAAGAGAACTACAGCAGACTGTCTGCAGGAACCCCTAACAGCCCTGAGTTCTAGGATCTAAAGCAAAACATAACTAAAATTCCACCTAAGTCCCCTGGAAGCCAGCTTGCAAAATCTACTCCCGTGATTATTCTAATTATGCCCTGGGTCAGCTGTAAAAAACTATGCAGTAATTGCTAATTAAAATACAAAACCCTTGATCACAGACTGGTAAGTGATGATAAATATATGCACTTAGAGAAGGGAGGAAAAGAAATAAGATTTTGGTTAACAAATGCTCTAGCTTCCTTAGATTTCTTTTTATAAAATATTTGTTCACCGTGGGCGCTGACACAAGTTAAGGTCAAAGCAGGCCTCCAGATCTTTTTGTTTAATTCTATGAAGAAGCAACAAAATGTGTCTACACTCTAATCATCTTTCAACTTTAATAACATTAGATGCTAATGACAGTATTTGTGCTAGCCCACGCAGCAGTTAAGTGTCCAGAGCCAGTGCAAGAGAAGCTAGTTTATCATATCGTTCAGACGTTAGGCCATAAAGGAAAATTTAGCCTGTTCCGCTGATGTACAAATCTGGTTAATGTGTCCCTTGTAGTAGATGAGCTCTGATTAGTATTTTCTCTGTTAAATCATTTAACAGAGCTGGGAGCTGCATTTTGCCTTAAACAGCACCAGGGCTTCATAAACAAAAGAGATGGGTCCTCTCCTCAGGGATTGAAAAGTCACTGAATTTTGACTAGAGGGAAACCGAAAAAAGATAACTGACACATTTCTACCCTGGGAGCCATACTACATTCTAGTTGTCATCCTCATTAGTACTTTACTCAGCACTATTGCAAGAAACAGCCACTCAAAAGTAATTTAAGTGCAACTGACTCATGTTGTTACAGATAATAAGGGGAAAGTCTACTCTGGGCAGAAAAGGGAGGTGGGGGGGAGGCAATAAAACTTGAAGGACAAAGAGAAGGACTAGTCAAGACAAGTAATTCATTCCAACATTTCAACATGGGATAAAATTATATTATATAGTAATATAAAATTATTAGGAAGGGAAAGTTTGAACAATCCTCCAAATGTAAATATTTAGATTATCCAGTTAGGTATTAACTATTGCGGAGATGACCTACAAGTTGAGCTAGTACCCTTATGGTGAAAATTCTGTGCAAACAACTAACAAGCCAATAAGCCCTTTGAAGATGCCTCTTGATTTAGCAGGGGCTGAGTGGCTGTGAAAAAAAAAGGACACAAAAAATAGGCCCCTGATCTATTTCTTTACTGTTGTGACACACGATAATTAATCCTAAAAATCACTACAGGTAGTATTTCATTAGAGGAACACAAAAAGACAACACAGAAGAACACAAAAGAAAACACAGACCCAAAACACTGTCCTTGGCTGCCTGACATAGTTAAAAGGGCAAGGGTCACCTGTGAGATCACCAAGATATCGAAATGAATCTTGGCTGTACTACTTAAGATACATTATCCCAAGCAAGTTATTTATCCTTCAGGGTCTCAGTTTATTCAAGTTATAAAATGAAACCAGTGATACCTATCCTTGTAGATACTTAACTATACTTAAACCCATAGCAAAATACCTAGCATATAGACTACCTAGAATATAGCAGATGTACAGAATACCTAGAATATAGCAGATGTACAGAATATCTAGAATATAGCAGACATACAGAAGAAAATGATTCTTCTAAACTCAGCATTAGAATCATCAATATCAGCATCAAAGGGCAGGATTCAAAGATACTTGAAAACTGAAAGCAAGAAACATGTTTCAGGGACACATAAGACTGTTCTCTATTTCCTCTCCATCAAAAATTTGCCTTTCTCCCAATGAGCCTGCTGGAAGACCCAGAAGAGTCCAATGTTTGTAAACATGTACTTAAATGAAGCACATAGGCTGTGAGTGTAAACTCTTCTGGAACAGTGATAAAACCGTGAAAATAAATAGGTCTGACTTAATACATTGTATATGTTCAATCTGTAATCCTTTGTGCTCGACAAAACATTTTCATGTGTGGAGTAGAAGGTATATAACCTGGTAGAATTCAACCTGGCATACATGCATGGGCACTGTTTTGGGACACTGAGTACCCTGCAGGCAGCCAAGCCGAAAGAAAAACCCTATGCTGTGCCTATGACTATTCTGTAGAGCCATCCTGTTTCTCTCAGTCCTTATTCATAATGCAATAAACCTAAAACTTGTGGTAGGTGTCTGCATGTGTAATTTCTTTCTTCCATTCTGCAACCTGCCTAAAACATTGCAAGATCCTTAGTATTTGCTGAGTGAATATGGGACACGTGGATTTCCCAAGCAGCAGCTGCTGGCATCCACAAATCCTAATTTTTCAATGACTAAAAACAAAGTAACTTAGTATTAGTCAAACCTAGTAGTGCTTTGCTTTGGTTCTCATTATTCTCCTCCCAACCCTGGTCATAAAACTCCACACATTAGGAGGCTCTTTATCCATGTAATATGTGACTAAAAGAATGGCAAAGACTGCTGGAATTGCTATACACTTAATGGGTGGGGTGGTGAAGAGAGCCCCACACTAGAGGAATCAGATAAACCAGGTTCAAATGTCACCTGCGACTGAGACTGAACAGTTTCTAATTTCCTCATGCCATAATCCAGAAAAATGAGAAAACTCAAAGTTTCTGGAAATCTAGGAATAAAAATAATCACATGACCTTCACTAGTTTACCAAGCATAGATATAGTTCACACTTACAACTTGGCCTTTTTCAACATAAATTAGTACCCTATGAATTTAAGTTACAACAATTTATAGTCTTAAAAAAATGTTAATCTACAGCCAAAAAAATTTTTTCAAACCTTCAAAGATACAAAAAGGCTGTAGACAACACCTGGAAGTAACTCAAGAGTTGATAGACCTGAAACCAATTTCAACCTCGGAAGAGGTCTGTCAGAAAAAGGTGTGCTCTGATTTTAGGCTAAGGTGTTTATCCTCTGCATATTAGAAGGTCAGTCTCCAAACATTCAGAAGAGTAAGTGCTCATTCGAACATCTGGGACCTGCCAAGGAAGATTACTTTATAGCCACTGGCTCAGAACAGGTCAGCTGAATTAAAAGGTTTTGCAGACACATAGTCTTGTTTAAACAAAGCATATACCAATATACCATTGCTCTTAGAGTTTCATATTTTCACACCATGTGATCTATATACTGACTACCACTAAACTAGCTGAGAGACTCTAAGTCATTTCACTTCTCTGTTCTTCTGTCTCCTTAACTATAAAAATGGAGATTGGAACAGAAGATCTATGTGTCACTGGCCAACACAGAAACACCATGCTCATTCATGACCGCTATCACTTAGCTACCATTTCACATGTTCTAAAAAGAAGGTAGGGGTTGCAATGACAGATCACATTAATAGCGTTTTGCTATGAAAAATAATGCCTCCTCTGCCCTCTTTGTTCCTTGTTTCCTTATTTGACAACTTTTTTCCCACAACAGGGATTCACTATGGACTTTATCTTTAAGGAAATAAGAGTAAGACCATCTCAAGTGCTCAAGTGACAAATCTCTAAAATGATTTTAAGGCAAATACATGCGTGTGTGTGATAATATATTTGTGAGGATATATATATATATATATATAAAATTAGAGCACCAGGGTTCTAGTGTCATTTTGCAAAACGGGAATAAAATTTTTATCATACAGGTACTAAAAGAATCAAATGAGATAACAATTATGGAAAAAGATTTGTAAATAATTCGGCACAGTGCAAATATGACATATGTCAATTAATGTTATCTTATCCTATATACAAAAGGTACCTTGAAACCAAAAAGAAAAAGCCAGACTTGCACAGAGTATAGGCTCATTAAAATTTGATTGACTAAACACTTCAGTACCAAAAAAGACTGACTGAAAAGCATCATGCTGTTCAACAAATTTTTTTTTTGTAAATCACTTACAAAAAAAAGTACTTTTTTTGTAAAAGCGCTGGGTAGGGGGGACACACATGCCTGAGTTCTGACAGGCACTTTGGATCACTGCTGCATCTTCAGCACCCTGCACAGTAACTGAGACAGAGAGAGGCATTCAGCATTTGTGCAATCAGTGAATGAGAAATGAATCCTGTTGCAGAAAGGTTGAGAGTACAGTATGAAGAGCTGGGACATAACAAGTGCAGTAATTATCACAGATGATCTGAAAGAAATTCATATAGTCAGGACACTAAGGAGACTGATCAGTTCAACTTGGACTGCATTTAGCAAGTGGTAGAGAAAATAAGAAAGGTCTGTGGTGAGGAGGTAAAGCAAGATGAGCCTGAAATGACTCAGAGTTTAACTCTCCTTTAACCATAAGGTATTGCAGTAATACATGTGTTATGTATTGTAAAGTGGGGTTTAGTAAGGAGTAGGTTGTGTTTATATCATCTTTGCCAGGTGTAATCCTACTGATTGAATTTATATGCCTTCCATGGCCTCATTTTCATATGAAGGAAAATAAAAAAAACAACAGCAACAACAACAAAGCACTTAGGAAGACAGGCTATACTGGCAACTTCAAAACACCAGAGCCAATCCTAGGGTCCACTAAAGATGTTAATGGTAATATTATTTTCTATAATAAACTTGATATAATGAAAACATTTAGCTCAAGTATAGTGAAAATATTAAATACCCTCAGATATAGGCAAGAGATTGCTGTAGTCAGTTCTAGCATATTCACTAGGAGTTATTAAATGATCCAAGTAAGAAAACTCTTTACTCCTGACAGTTGAGTGGATGATGACAAAAGAAACTTGTCATCCTGAAGTTGTGGTCCAAGAATCATTCTATTCTATGGGCATAATCCTACAAGAATAATTACTCCCCTTCTACCTGGAAGGGGAGAAATTAACCCCAACTTGTATTCCTTCAGACTGCAAAGCTAAAGAATTATTTCTATTATGAATTTGATTACAACCCACGTAAGCTGGTCAATGAAACAGTATTGGTTTTGTACCATTAAAATTAAGTGTAACTTGCCAGAAAAATCTACAAATGACATAATGATAAAGTCAGAGAAGAATATTAAATAAGTTTTACCACATAATCTATTTATAACAGTTCAGCCAAGTCATGTCTAATTTACAGATCCCATTTAGTAAAAAGGAACTGTGGTGACAGGGGAAAGTGATAATTGTATATAGCCTCCTAATATCATCAGGAGATTTCTTTCTCAACAGCAAAAGCCAAGCTAATAGTTAGAATAAAGGCAAAATAGGCCTATCATCATTAATGACAGTATGATGCATCTTTAAACTGTCTTACCAAGTAAGTCTGCTTGAAACATTTCATTTTAGTTTCAGGGTAGATATGTAAGTACAGGAAACAACATGGTATAAAGCATCAGTTCTACAATTTTTGGTCTCAGGAACCATTTATAGTCTTAACAAGTAAAATGCTAAAGAGCTTTTGTTTATGTGTGTTATGTATGTCAACATGTAATACATGAGAAATTAAATTACCCCCCAAATTTAAATAGTTTAACATATTAAAAGTTATAATTCCATTATATATTAACACGTTTTTATGAAAAATAACTTATGTCCCTTAAAACAACAAAATAATGAAAAGTGTGGTGTCACTTAATATTCTTTAAAATATTTCATGATTGTTTAATAGAAGACAGTTGGATTTACATTATCTGTTTCTGTATTCAATCTGTTGCAAGATGTTACTTTGACCGAAATACATGAATTAAAAACCAGCTTCACGATACATAATTGGGAAAGGGATTATTATGGATATTATTCTTTAATATGTCAAGCTCAACATTAAAACTTGATGGTAATTTTTAAATTAGTAGTAATATGGAATCTGAACATATATGAATGAATATTTTGTATTCTGTTGCATTAAAATAGATTGGTCTGTTTGTACTGAGTGCTTCTTTAACTATCCTGATCTATCTTGCACTTTGAGCAGATGACTATATAACATCATGTACTAGTTATTTGGAAAATTTTATTCACTGAGTCTACAGATCCCCCCACCCATTGACATGTAATAAACCATCATTATACATTATCAAGCTCACCACCAATCTCATCAGAAAAATCATTAAGTACTGGGAAGTTGTCAAGCTCACAGTCACACCAAAGTTTTCCAAAATTCTAACTTTTCCTTGAAACACAATACATTTTTTTAGAAGTGATAAGTTCAGGCATTTATTTTCTCTCATTCATTTTTTATAAAATCCCTGCATATACTCAAGTCCGGATAACAACAGTTTTTCTATCAATCACTCTTTCAAATAAGAAATGTGTTCCATGGAAAAAAGAACCACTCAGCTTACAATTCAAACAATTGCACAAGTGCTTTTCTTTGAGACAACCACAGTACTTTGGCTGGTATGCAACAGGGGTGAGTGAATATAACACCATCTGGTCACAAAGAATATTAAAAAGATGTACTTAAGGGTTGAGATGCAATAAAATTAATGTTTTTTATTGCTTCATTGAAGACATTCTTAAGTGAAACTGACTCTTTTTTCCCCTTTTAACTACAAGTTTATGGCAGTGAAGAACATGATGACTCCTAACATGGTTTGGTGCTTCTGCACAGATCATGCTAAGTTACCAGCAATTTTCCCCACCACTGCCATTGAGCCACCCATGCAAACAAACACAACAAACAAAAATATCAATAACATGTTAGTAATATTATGAAAATAATTTTAACCTCATGGATTTCCTGAAAGAATCTCAGGGACCTCAAGGTGTCCATAGATCATACTTTGGGGACTGCTAGTGTAGAGAAAAGACACTTTTGAAGTCATTAAGATTTAAGTTGTCTCTGGACTTAATAGTGTGCTCTTGGGGACATTACTTAACCACTTTGACCTTAGTTTGCTCAGTTAACAAAATGACATTTTTTACACTTGATCTTAGCCAAAAGGCCGAGAAGCGATAACAAAATGACATTTAAAAAAAAAAAAAAAACATTTCATAGACCTGCTGTGAAGATCTTATGAATTGTGAAACAATTAGCAATGTATTCAGTAATGCTCAAAAAATATTATTTTTAACTCTTTCCCTTCCATAAAATGGAGGTTATCCCACTCATATGGGAACATGCTAAGTCCAGAGAAGTTAAAGGACTGCAGATGAGAAGTAACAATAGTGGGAATATCACTGAGAAAAATGCATAAATAATAGATCAATCTTGTTATGAAACCAAGATATTTTAAAAGGTTGTGAACAAATGATCATATTTTCTTGCCAGTAAACATTTATAAACTGTCTCAATTTCAAAAGTGATGGTAAATACTCATCCTGAACCATTTATGACTATACTTCAGTCATTATTGATACCTTTCCCAACACTCTTAAGAAAATCTTCAAGAATTAATTTGTTTTTTCTTTGTTCTCTATTACACACAAGATTGCACATAACATAATCTCTGCGATTTCAGTTTTCCTATTCCAGCTGCTGGATCCCATCTGGTGTCCTTTATGTAGGACACCTGTTTCAGGAATGAGACAATTAAGGTGATGAACCATTTCCTTGTAGAAAATAAAAATTTCCCATTTCCTTAATAATGTTAGTAGGAAAGAAAAAAATGTTTAATAAAGTACAATTACACATCTAATTACCAGATGTCAAGTCTTTAACCAGAACAGATATTCTAATTGCTGTATCTTGTTTTGCTCCACTGAGACACTGTATTAGTTATCTATTGCTACATAACAAAATTACCACAGAGTTAGTAGTTAAAACAACACACATTGATTATCTCACAATTCTTGGAGTCAGGAGCCCAGGAACAGCTTAACTGGATCCTCTACAAGGCTGCAATCAGGGCATTGACCAGGCCTGGGTTCTCATTTGGAGACTCAGCTGGGGAGGCATCTGCTTCCCCTGCTCATGTGGATGTTGGCAGTATATTTGTGGGACTAATAGCTTTAAAGTTTGCTAGTTGTTAGTGGAGACTACACTCAGTTCCTGAAGGGCACATGGAGTTTCTCAACTGGCTACTTGCTTCCACATAGCCACAAAGTAAGAGACTTGAGCAAGATGGGTTCTGCACTCTTGCATAACACAATCATATCCATTCTAAACTTTTGCCATATCTATTGGTTAGAAGCAAATCATAGGTACCATCCCCACTCAAGCGGAAGGAAACATACAAGGGCATGAACACCAGCAGATAGGGATTAAGGTATAAACATACCTAAAGAGTGTGTTCACCACAGATATGTTGGAAAATACAACATGGCTAGAGGAAAGTAGGAAGAGGTTGAGATAAGCCAAGGTTAGGATAAGAAGAAATAGTGAGTTTGACATTTATGGTGGTCTATTATCAATATAATTTATATTCATGGAGATGCAAATCAGGATGAGCGTTGAGATAGCACTGATAGATTAAAAAAAAACTCTGAGTCGGTATATTGGATACAACTGTAACAAGTACTCAGATAATCAGATGACAATGGTGTGGCTCAAGGGAAGCTACCAGAAGAGGATTCCAGTATGCAGGTTGAACATGCAAAGAAGAATCTAGGCTTGAGGAGGAGGACTGTTAAGAAAAAGACTCAGTCTCTGGGCTCTAGCTGTGGAAAGAGAAGCCTGAAGCAGACTCTTACTCTGGGAATGGGAAAGCTAAGTAGGAAACTAAGCAAAAGTCTGGTCACAATGACCAGGTGAACAAATATACAGGGAAGGTCCAGGGAGCACCCAGTGAAGCACCCTCACCATCAATCCTCAATTCCCTGCTGCTCACCCACTTCTCGAAATATTGACAGGAGCTCTGTGTGTACAGCTTGGTTCACATAACTGCTGCTTGTTAATGAGCATTAATGTAGTTGAAGTCTGACATACAGTGCTGTTTTTTCAAACAGCACTACATCCTTTATGGACAAACTGCAAATCTGCGTGCACAGTCAGACATTTCCCCTGTTGACCCTGAGCTCTGATCACCAGATGTGAGAGGTAAAGCAGAACATAACACCCACATGTTTTCAAAAGAGAGAAAATCCCAAGTGTAATTCACAGCTGCCACTGTGGGTAACCCAGAAAATCTACATGACCTAAAGGTGATTTTAAGTTCCTCTCCCTTTGCTGACAAGAAAAACATAAGCCTTGGCATTTGGTATCTTTAGTGTCTGAACTACAGTAAAAACATTTCCTCTTCAAAATCCATTCTGCATGTGAAAATGGCTTCCTTCTGCCTTTGCATGTGAGACTTTAATGACTAAACCTAATGTACAAGCACAAAGTTAGATCACAGACACAGCAATGACAATTTTTGAGGCCAGTAGGCTATTAAGTTCAACACTAGGACATGGTCAGAAACTATCTACCTTTAACTGGGCAAAAGAAAAAAGAAAGATTCATCACCCTCAGACATAGCATCATTTTTTTTCCTGTGGTGGAAGATTTTAAGTTGAAATGAATCCTTGAAATCAGATTGCAATGTTCATGATGACCCCATCAAGGAGTGTCTAGAAACAAGGTCTTAGCTAATTGCATGATCCTGTTTTTAGCCTCATAATGTGCATACTAAACCCTGGAAATGGGAACAAATTATGCATGCACTTTTTTCATTTTATTTTAAAATATGCATAGATCCATGTTTTAAAAAGGCCCTTTGGCCTAAGACAATGAAAGAACTTCATTCATAATGAGGGAGAAGCATTAGATGTGCTGACTGAAAGAACTAATTTGCTTTTTATGTTCTTAGAGTCAGACTTATGGAGAGAATGTGTCCAGGAACTGGAAGGCCCTTCTGTCAAGATGTTCTCAGGCCAACACTCAACACAGCAGGTGCGTGCATGCATTCCCCAGAGAACTGGCCACAGTCAGCACCTTCTGTGCCAGCTTGCTCTTGAGTCCTTTCTTTCCACTCCACAAATATTCATTGAGGGCTCACTCAATCCTATTACTGCAGTAAACTCCTCCCTCTAAGAATGTAATTTATATGGTAGCATAAGTTAAGAAAGATATAAAAAAGGAAGTTATTAACCACATTAGGTGAAGCCAACAAAGTTCCTATGGAAAGCATACTTGGCTATCTTATCCAAAAAAAGAAACTGAGATTGAGAAAATATTTACTTCCACCTTTCACTGTTAAAACTTTAAGGAAAGCTATTATAATGATTCTGGCTTTTATAATCCATTTCCATGAGCTTCAAACATCTGTGCATTAAACCTTAATTATTTGAACTGGATTTGATCTGTTTTTACATCTTCTCAGTTGGCCATAGCAGTGGAACTTCCTGAATGATTAGAGCCTGAACTTCCCAAAGAGATTTCTTTGAAAAGATCTCACTGTTAAATGACAAGAGATATTTATAGAAAACAAATATAATTAAACAAGTGACTGTGTTCAGGATACCATGTGTACATGATATCTATGTAAATAAATACTTTATCACTATATCATAAAAAAAGAAAAGAAATATCTTTCTAAATGAATACAGTAAAATACACACAATGTTACAAACCTACATTATAAAAACATAAAAATTCATCAAAATGCCGATATTAAACCTACCCTTTTACATGTGCTTTGGCTTTTCTAGCTCCAAATTCTATTGGGGAATTTCAGAAGGCCTAGGGAGCACAGTGCCAAATAAGAGACATGGAGCAGAACTCCCTAAAAAGATTTTCAAAACTCTGCATGCTCAAACAAGTTGCATTTACTATACACTAACAATGAACAATCCAAAAGGCAATCAAGAAAATAGTCATATTAACATAATAATATATAAAAATAACTTCAAAAATAATAATATAAATTGAATAACATAATAAATTTAACCAAGGAGATAAGGATTTATACACTCAAAACTATAAAGTATTACTGAAAGAAATTAAAGAAGACATAAATAAATGGAAGATAGCCCATGTTCATGGATAGAAAGAAATAATATTGTTAAGGTAACAATATTACCCAGAATGATAAGCAAATTCAATGCAATTCCTACCAAAATCTCATAAACATTTTTTGCAGTAATAGGAAAATCTGTATAAAATCTCAAAGAACCCTAAATAACCAAAACAATCTCAAAAAAACAAGTTGAAAGACTCAAACTCACCAATTTCAAAAGTTACGTGAAAAAAAATTACCATAAGCTAAGCAGTGTGGTAATGGCATAGAGATAGATACAAAGACCAATGGAATTAGAATGGAGAGGACCAAAATAAACCTTTACATTTATGATCAAATTTATTTTCTGGCAGAATGTCAAAAATATTCTATGGGGTAAATAAACAGTTTTTTCAACAAATGGCATTAGGAAACAGAAGTCCATTTGCAAAAGAATGTAGTAGGGCCCCTAAATTACAATCATATACAAAAACTCATTCAGATGAATCAAAGACCTATGCAAGAGGTTAAACTCTTAGAAAGAAACAGAGAAAATGTTCATGACCTTGGATTTTTAGCAGTAGTTTCTTAAATATGACATCAAAGCAAAAGCAACAAAAGAAAACCCCGCCAAATTAAACTTCATCAAAATTAAAACTTTTGTACAAAAAACACTATCAATAGAATGAAAATAAAACACAAGGAATGTAAAACCAGATCATATACCCAATAAGGGACTAATATACAGAATATACAGAGAACTCCTGAAGCTCAACAGCAATAAAAACAACAAAAAAATCCCCAAACAACCCAATTTAAAAATAGGCAAAGGACATGAATAGACATTTCTCCAAAGAACATACACAAATGGCCAACAAGCACATGTAAAGATGTTCAACATCACTAATCATTAGGTGCTTTATATTAAAAAAAGAAAGAGAAAATAACAAGCATTGATGACAATGCGAAAAAACTGGAACCCTGGTACACTACTGTTAGGAATGTAAAATAGAGCACCCACTGTGGAAACCAATATGGCAATTCCTCAAAAAATTAAACACAAAATTATCAAATGACCCAGCAATTCCACTTCTGGATATATTCCCAAAAGAACTGAAACAGGGACTCAAACATATTTGTAGAACCATGTTCAGAGCAACATTTTCAACAGTTCAAAGATAAAAGCAACACAAGTGTCATCACAGATGATTGGATAAGCAAAAGGTGGTATATACATTCAATGGAGTATTATTCAAACCTAAAATGTAAGGAGATTACGACATATACTACTACATGATGTCTAAATAAGTCAGACTCATAAGACAAATAGTATATGATTCCCTTTTAATGACACGTAGAATAGTCTAATTAATAGAGACAGAAAGTCAAACTGTGGTTATGAGGGACTAGAAGGTAGTAGGTATAAAGGAGACATAGAGTTAATTTTTTTTTTTAATTTAACAAAAAGCAAAATTCTATTTCTAATGACTGCCTCATGGTAGGTAACAAATAGGATGCACAAATACAATATAACTGGGCTCCAGAGAGAATGTTCAAATAGTGAGAATCTGCCAGCCTTGTCACCAGCTGGCAGACCACCAGTTAAAAGTGAAAGAGTGGGAAAAAACATTGTGGCAGTAGCCTGTGTCCTGTAGCAGCAGCTTCTGGCTGGTGTCATTTCTGCTGTGAAAAGTAACAAAGAAAAATGCAGGCCCTTTCCTGCTTGCCATGGTCACATCAGCTTTAGTGGCAGTGTGATGTACAAGAGAAATTGGCCAAAGAGTGAAAGCAAATAATCCTAGTCAAGGAGAGGTCCCTCCTGGCTAAGCTGAGGCAGAATTTCTTGCAGGTAGGCAGCAGTATGCAGAGCTCCATTGGCTGTAAAAGGCTTATTGATCCTACTGAAGCTTTTTGTAGGTTATTAAATCTAACTCAAGAGATCCAGACAAGACTTATTACAATTCATTCACAGGTGACTGCAACATAAGGCTGCATCTTCACAGCAGAGGTAAGTTCTTTGTCTTTTCTCTGGCTAGAAAAGAAACAACTTTCTTATTCTTAGGTGATACCTCAATAATATGTGAGATTCTTCAAAGGAGATTCCTCCACGACATTTCGATCACATGCCATGACAAATTCATCCAGGGACCTCTCTTGTATTAATGTTTTGGAATATAGAGAATGGCTGGGGGGCGTTCAGCCTTTACTTTCCTTGGAAGTAAAACCTACAGTGCCAGCCAGGAAGGGTCTAAACATTAAGTCACATGTGAGTCAAACCAAAATTTTTTTCTTTATGGGCAGATTAAGCTTCCCACAATTGTAAACTACTGAGCTTTCATTTCTTCCAGTCCCAGGATTCTAACCCTCCTAGGTCAAGAGAAATGATGTAACAGGAAGTCGAATGTCATGATAAATACTGTGTGCGAGTTTTCAGCAGAAAAATGTTTGAGATGTGTGTGCCTACAGAGGAAGTATGCACTGGTAAAAATATATATCAAGTTTTTACAGATGTATAAATATAATACATTTTAGTATATAACATTGGTGATGCTTCTACTTGCCTTATTTAGGTATGTTCTAAAGCTAATATGTCTAGTTTTGTCTTCCAACAACCTGTTTATAACACACATACTGATTATACATATAGAACCTAGCATGTATATCACTACTTTGGAGACAGGAAAGAATGAGCGTGAGGGATGGGGAGGAGAATGCATAGATGAATTAAATATGGTTTCTGCACTTGAGGAAACAACAGTCTATAGAGGAGAGAAATATATAGATATATAGATATGTAAACAAATGGCAATATAAGTGCTTTAACTCATGAGCTAACAAATTCAAAGAAAGGATCATAACGTCTGAGTCCATGTTTAAATTACAAGTCAGGGAAATGAGCTCAGAGTCCTGTTACCAAATTTTAATTCCAAATACCTGCAGAGGTCAAAATGCAAAGCTTGTAGCTTTAATTCTTCTAATTCTTCCTAGAATCACAAGATAAACCCAATACAAGAGGGGGTAATATCTGTAGATCACAGCTGGGAACAGCGCTGGGTTCTGCTTGGATTACAAGTCCTTTGGGGGATCATGGAATGTTAGCAGTCTACCCATAGCTAATGGGGAAAAGCTATGCAAGAGCCATAAGTAACTCAGCTCTTAAAGAACAGGCATGGCCATTAGCAAAGTTCATGAGAATAATTGTCTGAAATGAAAATATTTGTTGTTTCAAAGACTCAAAGAAGTGAACCATCAGGTCATTTACCCTTCTAAAATTCCAGCTTTGATAATATAAACGAAATAAATGAAAAATGGCTGAGTTATTTATATGAAAGAAAATGTCAATCAATAGCTTGAAATTTTCTGGGAAGTTTCCTTTCTGATGAGATATAAAGCTTAAATACTGTTCTAGACTTGCAGTCCACCTCCACCGTAGATCATAATGTCTGACCAAGTATCCAG
Source organism: Talpa europaea (assembly GCF_964194135.1). Taxonomy (NCBI): domain Eukaryota; kingdom Metazoa; phylum Chordata; class Mammalia; order Eulipotyphla; family Talpidae; genus Talpa; species Talpa europaea. The sequence continues at coordinate 16,598,831 of NC_140082.1, read as the reverse complement.
CAGAGAACTGGGAGTTATGAATAATTTTTAAAAAGTATTAACCTACAGCCGTGTAAGTAAGGTATTAGTTTTCTTATATCAGACAAGCCAATGATAGGGGAGTTCAAGTCGACATGTCCTTTTTAAGGGGAACTGCTGCTTTATACCATCTGCTGAGAGCCACAGCTGGACATATTGTGTACCATAGGATTTCCATCATCCCATTATAGTTGACTGAACTAGATGTAGATATCTGACTTGACAGCCAATAAATGGATAACCAATGTCCTATTTTGTGACCTACAATGGAAAAACAAAAAAACCTCCAACCAAATTAATCTACTTTCAGGAACTTAAACTAGTACACATTAAGAAAACAAGGCAGTTAATAGTGAAGCTAAAACTGAAAAGGACACATAAAAAAAATAAGTCCTTAAAGGCAGATTTGGGAGCATGGGAGCTCATGGCCAGGTCAAGATTCTCAGAGCAGCAGAGAGTCACACTAAGAGGCCCTTCAGATTAAGAAGGGTGAGTGGGGGTGAGGGGTGGGGAGAGGAAGGATTAGGGTCAAAATAAGGGGGGAGTGCAATTGTATGGGGAATATAACCAAAATGAAAACGCATACATTGTGCAAATATGAAAAATGATGTTAAGAATTATATAAAATAAAATATTAAAAAAAAAGAAGGCTGGTGAGGGCCTCCCCTGGTGGCACAGGCAGTTGAGCGCAGTGCTCTGAAGCTGTCCACAGCCTCTGCTGTGCAGGTTTGATCCTAGCTGTGAGAATCCCACATGGCACAGCAGACCTCTCCTGTCTCGCCCACTGCTCCCCTCAGCAGTGTATTTCAGTCAGTCTGCCTGTTCTGTTCCCTGCTCTGTCTCTGGTGAATCCTCTCACCCTCCTGCACATCTGGCCTGTACCCCGGTTCTTGTATGAATGAATAAATAAATCTTTAAAAAAGAAAAAAGAAAAAAAAACAAGAGGTCTGGTGAATCTTACCAGACTTTCCATTCTAATGTGATAACCCATGTCAAAGAGCTGAGGAAGAGATGAACTTTTTAATAAATGTTTATGGGGAAAACTGGATAGTCTTTGGAAAAAGACAAAATTAGATCCACATCTCAAAGCACACACAAGAGTAAACTCAAAATGGATAAAAACGTAAAAATATAAAACTGTTGAAATCAAGGACCTCAAACTCCCAAGGCTTAATCTTCCCTAGCTTGATAACCTATAATGACCTCTCTTGAAGTAATTGTCTTAAAGGAGATGTTAGTCTTTCTAAAGAGCTGACCCTATCCCCATCATTTCTGTTTCTAAACTAGGGTTTCTCCATTCAGTCACAACTGACATTCTAGGCTGAATTATTTCTGTTGTATGGGACTGCTATTGCATTATGGGATGTTAGCATTATCCTTGGATATATATCCACCAGATTTCAGTAGCACTCCACCCCAAGTTGTGAAAACCAAAAATGTCTCTCGACTCTGCCAAATGTCCTCTTGGAGGCAAAATCTCTTCCACTTGAAAACAACCGTTGTAGGCCAAAAACGCAAGTCCTTGCAGCTCCAGAGAGTTAGACACAAAGTATAACTATGATGAGGTACTGAATATCAGAAGAATTACATGATTTTACAACTGGCATCAACAGAAAACTGAGGATCATGGGTGAGAAATTATGTTAACATTATTGAGTTAGGGTAAAAGGAATACAATGCAGGACAAATTTATTCATGGAGGTTCACTGTGCTCCAGCAACCAAGAGTGGCCCCAACATTTGGATGATTGACTAAAACCTAGAACTTCCATCTGTCCTTTTTCCTTTGCCTCCCTTTTACCCTTATGTTTTTTTCCTGGATCAAGTGAGCAGTTTTATTTATTTCATTGGCTCTCCTCTATTATAGTTCATTCTCAGCCCACCACCCCGCCCTTCACTGTTTTCATGGCTCTCCCCAACTGAGATTCTAACAGTATTGAGCCTGACTGCCTTAAAAACAGCCACTGCACATAATAATTTAACTTTTCTATGCACCATACAATGGTAGTAATTACATTCTATCCTTAGGACAACTGGGAAATTAAGACAACAGGAATTCAAATAATTTTCTGTGTTTTGTGGTTAAGATGAGGAAATCCAGTTAAGAAAGACTGCTAGAGTTTACAGTGTGTGTGTGTGTGTGTGTGTGTATCTATCTATAGATATATATACATTTTACTTCATCATGTTATAAGCTCCACAATACATTGCTATTGTTTTTGCTTTACAATCAATTATTTTTTTTTTAAAAAAGGGAAAATCAGGGGGAAATCATTTCTATTTATCCACATATTTATATTTTAGATTTTAGGATCTCTTCTTTCATGCAAATCTCAGTTGCTCACTGGTATCACTTCCCTTCTATCTAAAAAATTTCTGTCGACAACAATTTTTCTCAGCTTTTGTTTGTCTGAAAATGTTTTTATTTCATTCATTTAAAAAAATGTGTTAATGCTATATATAGATTTCTAGAGTGACAGCCTTCTAAGACTTCAAAGACGTCAGTCTATTTCTTGGGCCAGGGTGGCAGGAGATGAGGAGGTGGTTTGGCTTGTATTGTCTCTGATAGGAAGTCAGCAATCATTCTAATTTTTGTTCCCCTGTAAGTAATGTCTTCTTTCTCTGGCTGCTCTTCAGATACTTTATTATTTGTTTTTAGCAATTTGATTGTGGTATGTCTTAGTGTGATTTCCTTTATTTTATCATGCATGGATGGAGTTCATTAGATTTCTTGCGCATATAATTTTCATACTATTTGGAAATTCTAGGTTATTATTTTTTCAATATTATATTCTCTATTCTGGGAATTCAGTTGTACATATGCTAGACCATTTGACATATCTACTAGACCACTGAAGCTCTATTCATTTTCCTTGGCCTTTTTCCTTTGCTTCAGGTTAGATGGAGTCTATTGTTCCATCGTTAGGTCCTCTGATCTTTTCTTCAGTTGTATCTAACCTGCTCTTAAGCCCTTCCAGTAATTTTTCAATTTCAATGTTGCATTTTCCTAATCTTGAATTTTCATTTGATCTTTCTGATAGCTTCCATTTATCTCTTCATTATATCAAATGTTTTCTTTTAAATTCCTAAACATAATGGTAGTAGCTGTTTTAAAGTACTTGACTGTTGGGGCCTCCTGGTGGTGCAAGAGGTTAAGCACCACACTATGAAGCAATCCGCAGCCTCTGCAGCACAAGTTCGATCCCCAGCCAGCCAGGCACATGACACAGCAGACCTCTCCTGACTTGCCTGCTGCTCCCCTCAGCAGTGTACTTCAGTCAATCTGCCTGTTCTATTCTCCACTCTGTCTCTGGTGAATCTTCTCACCCTCTGCATCTCTGGCCTGTACCCCAGCTCTTGTATGCACAAATAAAAAAATAAATAAATAAAGTACTTGACTGCTAATTCCATCATAATGTCACTTATTTGAAAAATCAGTTTGCTCATTTTGGGACTTTGTTTTTAAGCTTCTTAGGATGGACCCAGCATGATATTTGGTCCTATTCCTAAGATACAGGTATTTTATGGTCTCTACTAAAAGCCCTTGATATTTGAAACAAGACTTTCCCAGCCTAATCCTCTGGTAGTTATGGCAGTTGTTTGCAACAGCTCCCATATAGTTTCTTTTCTCTTAGTAGTTATTCTTTGTCTGGCTTCATGGAAACCTACCTTATGTAACTACATTTTAGTATGCATCTAAAGACTCAGGGGGATCAATATGTAGGTTTCTGGAGGTCTTTCTCTTTGTCATTCTTCCCCCCCCCCCCAATCTCTGCTTCACAAATTCCAGATACTTCAGATTCCTCAAACTATTATCTTTTTTTCCTGCACTCACTGATACCATTGTGCTCTGCTTGGGTTCTACTCCCTGTACCATAACCTGTAAAGAACCTCTAGATAGAACTGGTTTAATTGTAAGGCTTAATTTTCAATTTTCCTTCTCTCAGGGATCACAGCCCTACACTATTTGGTTAGTGTCTAGAAACAGTTTTTTTCATGTATATTGGTCAATGTTTTCAGTTGTTTATGTTGGAAGAACTAATCTATTCCAGTTGTTCAAATTCCATTATGACCAAAGCAGAATTTTTATTCTATTTCTTTCCTTTCTCTCTCTCTCCTCAATTTCCCAATCTACCACTATGTTATCAGATGGAACTTTCTGCAGTGCTAGAAAGATTCATAGTATCTGCCCAATATGGTAATTGATAGTGATGTGTGGCACTGAGAACTGAAAATATGGCTAGTAACTTCTGATTTCAGTTTGGAAATAAAGAAAAATGGGGAAAATATCACTTCACGCTACAATAAGAAAAAAAAAACTGGACAAAGTACAAATCAATGTCTTCTCTAGAACTGGAAAGATAATAGTGCTCACAGAGATGACAACTACCTAACCTGAAATCTAGAAACACAAGCAACTATAGAGAAAAATGAGACCTGGGCATTTGTTTATATGAGACAGATGCTGCCACATATCATGAAAGCCAGCAAGAAAACTAAAAATTTTTAATAATTTTCAAAAGGCTTAGTATGATCTAGCATAACAGTATAAAGTCCCTGAAGGCATAAACAGGTTATTACCCTGTACAAGTTGTTTTTGTTTTTGTTTTTTTTTTTTTTTTTTTTTTTTCAGAAACTCTACCAGCCTCTCACAGTAAAGATGAAGGGGAAATGAAAAAAGGGATGGAGACATCTGGGCCTATTCTGATGAAGCTAAGGATCTCAAGCTCCCAAGGGTTTTTCTCTCCTTGTCTGAGAGCCTATCCAGGCATCTCCTAAACTTTTTGCCTTGAAGGAGATGCTAATCATCCTGATTACTACCCTCCTCATGATCTCATCACTTTGAAGATAAGGCATTGTTTATTGTGGGAGCTGTTTGTATATTGTAGAACATTTAGCAGTATCCCTAACCACTATCTAATAGATGACAGAAATAAAATAATCCAATTATATTTGAAATGAATAACATGATTATATGAAAGATAGGCGTTAACTCCAAAAACAGTGGAATCAAGCTTCTGAACTTTTGACAATGTGCTCTCAGAAAAAAATAAACCTAAAAAACTCTAAACAAATATTGAACTTCAGGTAGGAAGTTTGGTTTTCATGATGGTATAGATTCATACTACTATAACAAATTTCTGTATATTAAAGAGCTGAGAAAATATATTGAAGATAACAGAAATCAGGTTTCTTTCCATTGAAAAAGAGAATTACAAATATGGAAAGGAGGGAGACCAGAATGGACTCTGTTGTGGTTTGGGTTGGGATTAAAAGTAACGTTCGTGACTCGTGATTTTTAAGACAGTTAATTGTAAAAATAGTTATAGATGTACGTGTGCATATATGTATATACACACATTTGCATATATATACATGTAAACATAAATAAAGCTATAGATATTACATATACAAATATTTCTCTCTCTAGTTTACCCCAAAACATTGATAACTCACTAGTAATGAGCAAAACTAAAGTTGAGATCTCAATTACTAAAAACCATTCCCCCCAAAAGAAACTAGGGCTCACTGGAGAAACAGTTGATTCAGGTAATCGTACATAAACAGTAGATTATGAGCCAGAAACATCTTGTTGCACCAGCAAGTAAAAAAAAAATATTCAGGAAATATTAGAGATATGTTAAATGAACATAGAAATCAGCCTAAAGGGACTCTCACATCAAGAGCAATTTTAGCATCAAAACCAATAATAGAAACAGACAAGTAACCCATAGCAAAATAAAAAAATAGGAACTCAGAAAACCATACTGATATAAGTGAATAAAAGATGGTAGAAGATGATGCCAAAGTATCAACCAACAAACATAGTAGGAATAAACAAGAAATTTATGTAGTCTGGTCTCAGCACATCTCCATAGAAATTACAAAGAAATAAATGCTAACTTCATAGTAGAGAAACTTGGCAAACCCCATCTGAAAAAAAAAAAAAAGTGATCAAAATTCACCTGTCCAGGTGCTTCCTGAAAGAACATGCTAAAAAGAACCACCCTTACCTCTGTGAGACTTCTGGCCCTAAAACGTATGAAAGGAACCTAAGAACTACGGATATATGAAAACTAAATGCATTCATAGTCCTGGATTCTGGATGAGGAAAAAAACAGGCCGATCAAACATTATTGGGACAATTAACAAAATTTGAATAAGAGCTGTATATTTAATAATATTGAATCAATGATTTCCTTAATTTGATAACTATGGCTATGTTCAACTATTTTTTATTTTATTTCATATATTTTTTAGATCATTTTTCATTTTTGCACAATGTAAACATTTTCATCTTGGGTATAGCCCCCATACAATTCCCACCCCCCTTGTTTTGATTATACTTCCTTCTTCCCTGCCTCCCATAGTGTATCTGGTTTATAGTTGCTTGTTGATTTTGATTTTTTCTTTATTAGTCTTTTTCCTGTTCCCTTATTTAGGTTTTCTAAATTCCTACTATGAGTGAGACCATCTGGTATTTTTCTTTTTCTTTCTGGCTTATTTTGCTGAGCATGATCCCTTCCAGCTCCATCCATGTTGCTGCAAATTGCATGAGTTTATCTTTTTTGATTGCTGAGTAATATTCCATTGTGTAAATGTACCACATCTTCTTGATCCAGTCTTCTATTTTTGGGCATTTGGGCTGTTTCCATAGCTTAGCTATTGTACATAGTGCTGCTATAAACATAGGGGTGCAGGTGCCCTTTTGAATTAATGTTTCTTTGTCCTTTGGGTAAATACCTAGGAGTGGAATTGCTCGATCATATGGAATTTCTATGTTTAGTAGGTCAAGAAATCTCCACACAGCTTTCCATAGCAGTGGGACCAGTTTGCACTCCCACCAGCAGTGCAGGAGAGTTCCTTTTTCTCCACATCCTTGCCAATATTTGTTATTGCTAGTTTTTTTTAATATGTGTCATTCTCACTGGTGTCAGATGGTATCTCATGGTAGTTTTGATTTGCATTTCAACATTTTTTCATAAGCCTGTTGGCCATTTGCATTTCCTCTTTGGAAAAGTTTCTTTTTAGCTCTTCTGCCCATTTTTTGACTGGATTATTTACTTTGTTTTTGTTGAGACTCATCAGCTCTTTGTAGATTTTTGTAATCAGTCCTTTATCATTAGGGTTGTGTGCAAAAATGTTCTCCCAGTAGGTGGGGTTTCTCTGTTTTGGTTATCGTCTCTTTTGCTGTACACAAGCTCTTTAATTTGATGTAGTCCCAACTGCTTATCTTTACCTCCACTATCACTGCTTTGGGTGATGTGTCTGTAAGGATGTTTTTGAGGTGCATATCATGTAGTGTTTTGCCTATATTTCTTTCTATATATTTTATGGTTAGAGGTCTTATGTCTAGTTCTTTAATCTATTTTGAGTTGGTTTTTGTGCATGGTGTGAGGTAGTAGTCAAGCTTCATTCTTTTGCATGTAGTGACCCAGTTTTCCCAGCACCATTTATTGAACAAACTTTCTTTGTTTCATTGCATATTCTTTGCTCCTTTGTCAAAGATTAGTTGACCGTAAATCTGTGGGCTTATTTCTGGATTTTCTATCAGTTCCATTGGTCCATGTGTCTGTTTAGATTAGAAATTTAAGACTGATCCTTAGAGAATTTGAAAAGTACTGCCTTAATCAGTGGGTGAATTTTAATATTCCTACTATGTACTACAAGACTGTAGACTACAGACTAAAAAAAGTACAATCTCAGTCATTAGGTAAATTCTTAGAGTTTTAGGATTGAGTGCAATGTAATGAGAAACAGATATCCATCCATTGTAAACTCCAGCTCACAGCTTTAGTGACCTCAAAAGCTGTAAGAGGTGGGGTGGGGCCCAAGCAAAATTGGAAAGTACTCTGGAAGAGTCGACATGCAAGCTAAGATAAAGGTAACCTGAAGTGGGAGTAGGAGTGATATAAGAAAAAGAAGTAAATGTAGACTGACTTTGCCCCAACTCCCATGAAGTTAGCAAGTACATTGAATTCATTCAATAAATATTTATTGAGTACCTATTATGTGATAGGCATTGTTATAGGAGCTGGAGGTATATAATATACAACATAAACAGAATCTTTGCTCTCATGGGACTTACATTATAAAAGTCAGAAAAGACCAAAAAAGAAATTAAATTAATAGATAAAATTTTTCAGAGATATGAAATACAAAATACATATATGCCAAGAATAAACACAGCAATAAGTTAAAAATAAGCTATGAGGAGAAAATAAATCAGAGATGGTGGATAGGTAGGATTGGAGTGGTTCTTAGTGAAAGCCCAGAGGAGGTGAGGGACTGAGCACAGCAGGTATCTGGGAGAAGAGCATAGGGAAAGCACAGAATAGACAGAGATCAGCTACTGCTCTCCCATGGGAATGTCTTCATAAGGACAATATGAACCTCACTCAGACAAATCTCTTCTAACCACCACATTTTTGGAGCTGCCCTTAACCTTCTTTCAAATATTGGAGAAAAATCCTACTGAGAAATAAATCTATCTCAATTTTCTAATCAAAACATAGGTAAAAAATGATTTCACTATGGAGAAGAAAAAGACTCATGTAAACACACCACTATACCTAATCATTGAACAGATGGAAAAATATCACTGAGTGACTTATTTGATTGCAAAATTGCCCTCTGCTAGCAAGATATAAAGAAGGCAAATGAAAATTTGAACAACTTTCAAAAGAGAAACCAAAAGCTCTACATTTTCTTTACCCCAAGTACTAAATGCCTGCTCTGAATTCTCAGCATCTCTGCTTCCGGGGGCCTTGATACATTATTCAATGTTTTTAATTCATGACAAATTGCATCTAAATTTCCTCACTCATGTTCATTTATAGGACATTTTTATCTTGTCATCTTTTTTTCCTGTACCGTGCAAGCAAGAAGAGAACATCCAGTGCAACATACCCTTCAGAAACAAGCTAATGGCACAATTTGGTGTCAATTTCACAGTTCAGTGAAGTGAAAGTGATCTAGCTGGCCATCCACATACACCTAGAAGGAGGTCTATGGAGAGTACCCAGCCTTGATGTTGCTTGTGTCATGCCTACAAGCAAGATAAGTTCAAGTAGAGACATTATGTATTAAGAGAGAAAGTAGTTATCATTCAGATGCCCTTAGAGTTCACTAGAACAAAATGAAGAAAAAGAAAGCATACCAGACCTTCATTTTTATATTGTGTAAAGTTGTTTTTCAGAAGTCATGCTTACATTCACAAATGGAAGGGAACAGTAGCTTCCCTTTGGGGTTTTGATAACATTTAGGAGCAGAAATGCTTAACATTTCTTTAACAGATGCTGGAGAACAAAGTAACTACTTTAACAGCTTTTCAAAATTCATGATGGGGAAAAACAGCATAGATTTAAATTACATTTAATATAAAACCAAAATGTAGCAGGAAGATTATATAGTACTTATTAATTAAGAATTGTAATAATAACAATACCATCACTCTTGCTAGAACACAATAATGATCCCACTTTCATTCTTAGGTTACTTATGTAAAGTAAGGGATATATATTAATGATATTCTCTATTTAACAAATAAGGAAGTTGAATTTGAAGTGATATAATAAATGGCAGTCAGAACTTAAACCCCCTTTTTAGGAGGTTTTATTAAAACATCCCAAAAGAAATGAACATCTTGCTATACTGCAAACTTATGATCTATAATTAGATGTTCTAAGTCATAGTACTCTGCATATGCTAACTGCTTTCATGTGATGCACTAAAATAAAAGCAATGCAATTTACAAATAAATTTAAACATGATGGCCATTTTCTCCTTAGCATTTTTGTCTTTAGTATTATACTGAAGAGACTTCCTGTAGTTTGCTAGCACACTCTTACCCACCCTTCAAAGAATAGCTTAAGTCCACCTCTTCCTTAAAGTTTTTTGACCACTAAAGTTAAAAGTAACTAGTAGCTCTGTTCTTGCTATTCACTTTTAGCTTTAATGGAGAAAAAAATCATCTCTAAGAGCCCAACATTGTACCTTACACATAATGGACATTCAATTATTTGCTGAACAGAAGGTGTAAGAATAGAAAGAACATGGCATCTGGATATAAGAGACCTAGGTTTGAAACTTGCTTTGCCATTTACTGAGCAGACCATTTGCCCTCATCTATTACATGGGGAATAAAAATAATTACCACCGTGCTATTTTGAGGACTGAATGGGTTGTGATATCCCAGAACACCAGCTCAAGGTCTGCCATATAATAGATATTAAAATAAAGAGACTAGACTAGATAGTCTCTATGGCTCTTTTCTGGCCTTTAACATTCTGTAGTTCTTTGAGGAGCTAATCTGGCCACTATTTAATACCTTATAAGCTTCATGCATATTTCATAATATACATAGGTCCTAGCATAATTCCATGTAGTCATGATCAACATGATCGCATGTTAGGCACTTTATATATATGAATTGCCTCACAGAACCCTCACATCAGCTTAATCACATAGGAACTATCCCCGGCTTCAAATGAGAAAACTAAAGCTGAGAGGGGGGAAGGAACATGCCAATCACAATTTCGTTAGTGGAAAACTTTGCTTTCATGATGGGTCTTAAACTTCAAAGTTCTTTTTATTTTCATTGTGTTATGTGCCTTCTTAAAGAAATAACAAGAAGGAGGAACAAGTATGGGAAACTAGTAAAAATAATAAGACAACACTGTCATGAAAATGGTTTTCTAAAAGTAAGAGGCCTCTGTATACACCTCAATGTCTAGTTAGGGAGAAAAATGTATTTTGTGAAGTAAACAGCATACAAACCTAAACTGAAGGCGTGAGAAACTTTGCTAGAGACCTGGCTAATAACAAGATCTGTCTGATCTTGGGCAGCTATGCCAAATAAAACAGGGAAATGATTAAGATCATTAAGATACCAAGCACACTTTCTAAGATTTTACATTTGTCGTTAAGTGTAAACAATAGATGATAAGGCTGCTAAGGGGCCTGCGAGGACCTCCAGCGACAACACTCAATAAGGAGTATCTCTTGTGACAACAATCTTGAAGGAGAACAGATTGTATGGTTTGTATATCTAAGCTCTTCAATCATGGAAAATTGAGGGAGTCACACTGCCGGCCAGTTCTTCAGTATGAACTTTCTCATGGTGTGGGTGTGTCAGGCACTGGGATAAGGAATATAATGAGAATCATATGTGACTGTGCTTGAGGGAAGCTGAGAGCTGCTTACAAGGCAGTTCAATCCAGCTCAAGAATCACTACTGGCTGCCTCTGCACTGGCTGGGCACCTGAGGATGGATGAGAAAATGTTGAAGCCTGCCTCCAGGCTGCCCACACACACCATGGCACAGACACAGACAGGGACATATTGTTTCAATACAGTGATGTAGGAGTTACCTATGACAAATGACACTTCCCCATTCTCTGTGCACATAGAGGGGATGGCAAACCCAGACTGGGGGGAAGAGAAATAGGAAAAGATTGCTATGGGGGTTATACCTGACTCAAGTCTCACAAAATGAGAATACTTTACTTTGACAAAGAATGTGGAAAAAACCTTATCGACAAAAGGAACAAAGGAGCAGAGGTCAAGAGAAGCCAAATATTGTATGACATATGTGAACTAGCAGCAGTTCAGACTTCTAGAGGTAATCAAAGGGGACAAGCCTGAGGAGAAATGGAACCCAGGCTTGAATGATTTTGAAGACACTGAGTCACTGAAAGGTTTAAGCAAGGTGGGCACATGGTCAGATTTGCATTTTAAATACCTTCCCCTCAGAAGCAGCTAGTAAATCCCTTCTTTGTAAATCAACTTATGAACTGTTAAGAAATGATATTATTATATGACAAATATTCTAAAAAGAACTAAGTCACACTGCTGCTTACTTGTAGCAAGGCCTGAGGCCCAGTCAGTATCAGTAAGTGGCCTATGATAAATGACCCATTCAACTCTGCAGTAAGGCTGGGGACAGAGAGGGGTCTGAAGTGTCCCTAATGGAAACAGCATGTGTTCTTGTATTTGTATTCACTGAACACACCACATGTGGTGCCCACACATGGCTGAAAACTCCAGGAAACCTTAGAGCCCCCATCTATCTCCCTGACAGTTCTTACTGTAGCCAGACTGGAAACTAGGGGCCAAGTTGGGGGTTGAATTTACTTTAATCTCTATTACTTTCTCAGGCTCTTATTCACCATGGAAAAATAAGAGTTAATTCTAGAAGCACTGTTAGAATTCTAGAACTGCCATTAGAATTTAAAGCAGAACACAGTTCGCAACACTGTCAATTATAAAAGTTTAATGAAGATAACCGACATACCTTACCATAGGTTACAGTAAAATAGGTTTCTTTATTTTTAAGTTCAAATGTTAGGAAAGAGGAAAAAACATTGGAATATGATTCCACTTTTCTGGTTACAGCTCTGCCCTTCATAATGCACACCACCGAAATCACACTGTAGTTTGTTTTCTATGGACATTTACTTAGGGAGAGAGAACAGATCCTATGCACAGTGCCTTGTAAACCTACAGGAGTTGCAATCCATCGGGCCAAGAAAAGGGTCCACACTCTTATTTCAAATCATAGTCCTCTTGCAGGTTTAATTCCTAACTCTTTCCATGAGGGCTTGTTAATTCTCTAGTTTAGTTTCTCTACTTTTCCAAATAGTGGGAACAAATTAAAACTAGAAGCAGTGTGGGACATTTAGCAAGGGGAGAAAACTCAGAACTACACAAACTGTTTCATTTATTTTTTTTTTCCATACAATTTAGGATTTTTTCATTTTTTTAATTTAAATATTTTATTTTATATAATTCTTACATCTTTTTTCATCTTTGCACAATGTATGCATTTTCATTTTGGTTATATTCCCCATACAATTGCACCCCCCCCCCGCCTTATTTTGACACTAGTCCTTCCTTTCCCCTTTTAAAACAGCTTTACATGTGAGCAAATACTTCCTTTCAACTATAAATACTGCCCATGTTAGTTAATAATAGGTACAGTTTGCAGGAATAACATTAATTCCTTAATTCCCCCAAATCCTTTAGTTTGCATGATATTATATAATTACTTATATGGCCTAGTGATTTATTCCCCCAAACACACTAAGACGACAAACTAAGTACCATAACTGGGGAAGGCAGAATAACAGAGGTTGAGAGCACAATTTTTGTTTTCAAATCCTAACTCTGTCACTTAGGAGTGCTGATCCTGAGATTTCTCATTTGTAAAATGAGGAAAATAACAGTATCTGCCCCACTGGTAGCTGTGAAGATTAAACAAGTGAAAGCACAGAAAATTAAATTTCAGTATCTGGTACACAGAAAATGTTTCTTCAGTATAAACAGAAAATGTTTCTTCAGTATATAATATAAAAGTATATTATCCTTATAATCATTACTTCTCATAGGGTACAAGGAGATATCCCTGTAGATATCAGGAGTAGGTAGAACAAAATCTACCATGGATAATTTTTTAAATACATTTTAAATTAATTTTGAATTATACAAGTAGCATATGAAGACATTCTCCTTTGCCAGAGATATTTAAGTGAATTCTGACTTGAAAGTCAGGGGCTGAATGAGATAATGTCTTACAATTGCTAGTAGCTCCAGGAACTGATGAATTTCCCAAGGACAAGGGCAAAAGGGCAGCACCTCCACCAGGACTGTAATGCAACAGGGATCAGCCAAGCTTCACTTCCCCCGCGGCAGGGTTGCATGCCCTCCACAGCTGCCCTGAACTCTCACTGAGACAGGCAGGCCCTTAATAGTGAACAGACTGTCCAGCAAAATGAGAGGATGGATGTGTTTCCAGTTCAGGAAACTTAATAAAAATTCTTTATCTATTTTATTGAAAACTCAGTTCTGAGACATTACCTCAGAGGTCAGGCCTGAAGACCAGCCACTTGCTCGCTATTTCATGTTGAGACCAAGGCACTGCTCTTCAGAGCAGCATCTTTGAAGGTTTCACTCCTTTTGTTATGATTAAAATGAAGACTCTCAGTCACTTATATATAACATTTCAATTAACACTCAACTAAGAAGTTAATTCTACACATTAGAGAGGTGTCTAATGTGTCAAATCATGGTCTTGAAAGACAGGCGTAGAATTTCATAAACCATTTTCAATATTTCAAGTCTCTAGAAAACTGTAAAGTGCACACTTTTTTTTTTTACTGTGATTGGGAAGTCTATCAACACAGTACAGTCACACTGATTAATTATACGAATCATTTCAGTGTGAGGCTTTTCTTTTTAATGTCCTACAAGACATAAAAAGAAAAGACTAATCGGACATTTTTGGTTTATTTATCCATTTGTTATATTTCAAAATTCAAAGTGCTACTCTCAAGATTCAGGCTTAGATTTCTTATTATTCTCTTTATATCATCATTTTTAAGGAGAGACTACTGTAACTTAAACTCACTTAAATAATTTAAACTACATCTGCAAACTTAATATATTCAGTTCTCTTTTAAAGTTATCTGACAAACCTCTTCAAAGAATGTAGGTAATTATTATAAATATTCAAATATGATTATTCTTGGGTTCTCTAAAATATTACAGTATTGTTTACAAGCTTAGAGGGCTAATCCAAATTGTAAGCCTACTCAATTACATATACTAAAATCACAAGACGGGCCCACTAACCTAGATCAAATCCTCTTAAATATTAAAATATATTTCCTAACACCAAAATGTTAATTCTTGGGTATGTCATATATATCAATATATAATTTTAAAAACATTCATATCCACTAAGGAATGATTATGCCATCTTAAATAATACTGAGGGTAATCTTGGGATGCAACTTTTGGAAGTTAATTTAGCTTGGTGAGTATGCATAGCTACTGAGAGATTGGCTGAGATGCAAGTCTAAAGATGTAAACATCAGGGGATTATTCTCACAACCTGATCTGGTGGGTCCCTTTCTTTGGTTGGCAAGTAATAGACTAGGACAGAAACTAAAAAAGGACATGGTCAACTAGCCCAAGACTTGAGTATTATACCATTACCTTATTTTCAAGTCATCATTTGCTCTTGAGAGAAAATTGAACTCTGGTTATTACAAGCCTATTATTTGACTCAATGATCACAATTTTTCTGAAATATGGCCAAGACAGGTTTTGACTGGCATTTATTAAAAAAGGAAAGTATGGGCTTATTATTATTCAGTATTGAGTTTGTTTGAAAGTTCAACTTTCAAAACATGGAGGACTTATAAAAGGGGGGGATACAAAAGGCCCTTTAGTAAAGAGGAGTCTGGAAGCTACTCGCCTAGAGAAAGGGTTGGCTAAATTCCACCTGCTATCTATTTTTGTTGATAAAGTTTTAATGGAACATAGTCATGCCTGTTCATTTATTATCTATGCTGCTTTTGTATTAAAATGGCAGAGATGCATAATTGCAACTCTCTGGCCCATAAAAACCTCAAGTATTTACCATTTGGCCCTTTATTGAAAAAGTTTGCCAAAGTCAGATTTAAAGAAACAGTTGCAGAACTAGAAGTGAGAGAGCTAGGGCCTCCCTGGTGGCGCAGCAGTTGAGTGCTGGGTTGCGAAGCTGCCCGCAGCCTCTGCAGCGCAGGTTCGATCCCCAGCTGCTCCCCAGCCACCAGAGGAGGGTCCCACATGGCGTGCAGACCTTTCCTGCTGCCCGCTGCTCCCCTCAGCAGTGTGCTTCGGTCCTTCTGCCTGCTCTGCTCCCTGCTCTGGCTGTGGTGATTCTCTCACCCTCCCGCGCTTCTGACTGTACCCAGTGCTTGTATAGATAAATAAATAAATCTTAAAAAAAAAAAAAAAAAGAAGTGAGAGAGCTGGATTTCATACTAACTTTAGCACTTTTAGAAGAAACAAAAACACAGTATGTATGAACTACTACCCAAAATGTAATATTATTTACAATTTTATATGGTGGCCTATGATTAGTAATTGAACAAATTTAAGCAATTTATTTAACTTATTTTGACCCATGTTTCATTAATAGTCCAATGTATGGAATAATATTTATCCTAACTAATAATAAGAAAAGATGATAAAATGCTTGCTTTGAAAATTAAGAAGGCTATGAGATAGGGTAGTTCCATTCTACTCCATTTTTTAAATCCTGAACCTAACACAAACTTCTTTTCTTTTTCCTTCTCTCTCCCTCTCTCCCCCACCCCACACATTCCATGTGATCAAAAGAGGAACAAACATGTACAGGTCCATGAGCACTTATTCTAGTCCCAAGACAACTGGCTATTTGCCATATCAGCTAGCTGTAAGATAGTCTCCACTCAGTTACTATTTTTTTTAGATGAGAAAATTATATAATATGCAGAAATAGCCAAAAAAATTCTTCAGGATCATAATGTGTACTTGAGAGACCCAAACAGTAACATGTTACAACTTTCCTTTCAGAATAGCCCTTGCCCAGTGTGGAATAGTTTCTTTTTTATCTTTTATTCCAAGTTATGTGATAGAGAAATTACAGTATATTTTCAACAATTTCTGTCCCATTATCCAGAAGCAGCAACAATCATTGATAACAGGCCCAGAAGTGAAGATGAAGAAATAGTTATAAAGCCCTAAAAGAGAGTCCGAGGCCAGAGGAGAAGCGGGCACCCATGGCAGGGGCAGACCTGGCTCACGGAAGAGTGTGCCTGTCTCAGAATCGTCATTTTAGAATAGGGACCTTTCTTCAATAAAGATTGCCTGAAACTGGCAGAAGGCTCCCGGAGGAGCCAGAGGTGAGCTGGGAAGTTCGCCCAAGCCAGGCCCCTTCTGGCCAGCAGTCTGAGCCCAGAGGGGGAGTGGGCACCCAAGGCTAGGGCAGATCCAGCATGTGGGAGAGTGTGCCTGTCTCTGAATCGCCATTTTAGAATAGGGACCGTTCTTCAATAAAGACTGCTTGAAACCGGCAGAAGGCTCCCCGTGGAGCCAGAGGGAGAAGGTTCCTTGCGCAGTCAGAGGTGAGCTGAAGGCGCCCACAAGCCTGGTCCCAACTGGCGGGAAGTCAGAGGCCAGAGGAGGATCCAGAGATTTGGAACCCAGAGTACAATCCAGCTGCCCCACCTCCAGGGAAGTCTGTGGGACTTCAAGACACACATTTGTAACTAAACACAGAAGGAAGAGACATTCAGTGACAGTGACCACTAACATACTCAAAGTACCACTGCCTTACTAGACTTCTGGCATAACAGTTTTTGACTCGTTTGGATTGCCAGTTTCTGAAACTCCCGAAAGAACACACCAAAAAGATGCCAGCCAGCACTAGCAGTACAGTGTCCCAATGCATAAGGCAAATTAGAAGACAGGCAGCAGGGAAAAGAAAATCTACAAGCAAAGTAGCAATGCCTTGGAAGGAAGACACACCACAAAAAAAAAAAAAAAAACCACCCACCAGCTTGCAACTACGGTGACTTGGAAGAACTTCTGAGCCTTCCAGAAAAAGAATTCAAAATTGCCGTGATGAAAAACACTGATGGAAGTCATTAAGGAAAACAACGCTCAGAAGAATGAAATTGAGTCCCTAAAGAGGGAAATAAAAGAAATGCAGGAGGTCAAAGAATTAATGGAGGCACTAAAGAACTCTGGGAAAAGCAATGAAAGCAGAATAGATGAAATGGAAGAACAAATAAGTATTCTTGAAGACACAGAAATAAAAAGAACCAAAACAGAAAAAGAAAGAGAAGTACGAAGGAAAAAGACCGAAGAAAGACTTCGGGAACTATCTGACTCCATGAGGAAAGGAAATATAAGAGTTACAGGAATCCCAGAAGGAGAGGAGAGAGATGTAGGAACAGAAAATATTCAAGGAAATAATTGAAGAGAACTTCCCAAACGTGAAGAAGGAGCTGAAAATTGGTAAACAAGAAACAAGAAGAACACCAAACTTCCATGATGAAAGGAAAAATACAGCAAGCCACATAATAGTAAAGCTCCCAAGAATCCAAGAAAAGGAAAAAATAATGAAGCTGACAAGAGGGAAGAAACAGGTAACATACAAAGGAAAACCAATCAGACTGACATCAGACTTCTCCGAATAAACACTACAGGCAAGGAGAGAGTTGAAGGACATAGTCAACAGACTCCAAGAAAACAGATGCCAACCAAGAATACTCTATCCCGCAAAGCTCTCCTTCCTCTATGAAGAAAGAATAAGGACCTTCCCAGAAAAACTGAAACTCTGGAATTTCATTATGACTAAACCCCCACTCCAAAAAATACTACAAGGAGTCCTAAAGCTAGAACCTCAGAGGGACAAATAACAATGAAAGAAAGCCAAAAAAAAAGTTATTAAAAGAATAAATAAATAAAATCAAAGGAAAGACAAACACAATGGCAAATACAGATGCTAACATATCAATATTAACTCTAAATGTAAATGGACTAAACTCTTCAATAAAAAGACACAGAGTCACAGGCTGGATTAAGAAACAAAACCCTACCTTTTGCTGTCTCCAGGAAACACATTTAGCTACAAAGGATAAAAATAGACTCAAAGTTAAAGGATGGAAAACAATCCTAAGAGCAAATGGACCAAAAAAGAAAGCAGGAACAGCTATACTTACATCAGATAAAACAGATTTCAAACTCAAAAAGGTAAAAAGAGACCCCAACGGTCACTACATTATGATCAAGGGTACAATACTTCAAGAAGAAATTACACTCATTAACATATATTCACCAAAGGAGCACCAAAATATATCAGACAACTATTATCATCTTTGAAAACAGACATCAGAGAAAACACATATGCAGTGGGAGACTTCAACACACCCCTATCAACAATGGATAGAACAATGAGACAAAAAAATAAGTAAAGACACTAAAGCTCTAAATAAGGATCTAGAGCGCTTGAGCTTAACAGACATTTATAGAACACTAAACCCAAAAAAATCTGAGTACACATTTTTCTCAAGCGCACACGGATCATTCTCCAGGATCGATCACATACTGGGACACAAGACAAACATCAACAGATACACCAAGATTGAAATCATACCAACCATCTTTTCTGACCATGAAGGCATCAAACTAGAAATAAACCACAAAAAGAAGGCAAGGAAATCTCCTACCTCATGGAGACTGAAAACCACACTACTGGAAGACCATTGGACTAATGAGGAGATCAAAGAAGAAATTAAAAAATTCTTTGAATTGAATGACAAGGAGGACACCAATTTCCTAAATGTATGGGATCCAGCAAAAGCAGTAATAAGAGGAAAATATATAGCAATAGAAGCTCACATCAAGAAACAAGAAAGAACTCAAAGAACAACCTAATCTCGAAGTTCAAAGATCTACAAAAAGAACAACAACAAAAAAAACCAAAACCAGTACTAGAAAAGAAATAATAAAAACCAAAGCAGAAATAAATGAAATCGAAACTAAGAAAACAATCCAAAAGATCAATGAAACCAAGAGCTGGGTTCTTCAAAAAAATAAATAAAATAGACAAACCCCTAGCCAGGCTAACAAAGGAAAAAAGAGAGTAAGCACAAATAAACAGGATCATAAATGAAAGAGGAGAAATCACAACGGACACAGCAGAAATCAAAAGAATAATCAGAAACTACTATGAACAGTTATATGGAAACAAGTTCAACAATCTAGAGCAGATGGACAAATTCGTACAACTCTACAATCACCCAAAGCTAGATAAAGAAGAAATAGAACACCTAAACAGACCAATCACAAGCAGCGAAATTGAAATGGTAATCAAAAACCTCCCCAAAAACAAAAGCTCAGGACCTGATGGATTTACAAATGAATTCTACCAAACGTTCAGAAACGAATTAGTGCCTATTCTTCACAAACTCTTCCAAAAATCTGAGAAGGAAGGGATAATACCAAACATGTTCTATGAAGCCAATATTACACTAATATCAAAACTGAACAAGGACAACACAAAAAAAGAAAACTACAGGCCAATCTCCCTAATGAACACTGATGCAAAAATCCTCAATAAAATTTTAGCTATTAGAATCCAACAATACATCCATAAGATAATTCACCACGACCAAGTAGGATTCATTCCAGGGACACAAGGATGGTTCAACATCCGAAAATCAATCAACGTTATCCAACACATCAACAAAAAGAAATATAAAAACCCTATGATAGTATCAATAGATGCCAAGAAAGCTTTTGACAAAGTGCAACACCCATTAATGATAAAAGCCCTTGAAATTCTTGGGATACAAGGAACATACCTCAACATCATAAAGGCCATATATGACAAGCCAACAGCCAATATCATTCTCAATGGCAAAAAGCTGAAAGCATTTCCATTAATATCTGGAACAAGACAAGGATGTCCACTCTAACCACTGCTTTTCAATATAATACTGGAAGTCCTAGCCAGAGCAATAAGACAAGAGAAAGACATCCAAGGAATCCAAATAGGAAAAGAAGAAGTCAAACTATCACTCTTTGCAGATGATATGATAATATACATAGAGAACCCCAAAAACTCCACAGAAAAACTAATTCAACTAATCAATCAGTTCAGTAAAGTGGCAGGATACAAAATCAACATGCAAAAATCAGTAGCCTTCCTATACACAAACAATAAATCTGAAGAAGAAATTGGAAAAAAATCCCTTTTATTATCAAAACAAAAAAAAATCAAATACTTGGGAATAAATCTAACAAAAGAGGTAAAGGACCTATACAAAAAAGACTATAACACACTGTTAAAAGAAATAGAGTAAAACACAAAGAAATGGAAAGACATCCCCTGCTCATGGATTGGAAGAATAAACATTATTAAAATGGCCATCCTACCAAAAGCAAAATACAGATTCAATGCTATTCCAATCAAAATTTCAATGTCATTCTTCAAAGAAATAGAACAATTATTGATGAAATTCATATGGAATCACCAAAAACCCCGAATAGCCAAAGCTCTCCTGAAACAAAAAAGAAGGGAATGGAGGCATCACACGCCCAGACTTCGAACTATACTACAAAGCCATAATCATCAAAACTGCATGGTATTGGAACAAGAACAGACACACAGACCAATGGAATGGAACAGAAAATCCAGAAATAAACCCACAGTTTTATGGGCAACTAATCTTTGACAAAGGAGCAAAGAATATGCACTGGAGCAAAGAAAGTCTGTTCAATAAATGGTGCTGGGAAAACTGGGTCACTACTTGCAAAAGAATGAAGCTTGACTACTACCTCACACCATGCACAAAAACCAACTCAAAATGGATTAAAGAACTAGACATTAAGACCTGAAACCACAAAATACATAGAAGGAAATACAGGCGAAACACTCCATGATATGCACATCAAAGACATCTTTACAGACACATCACCCAAAACAGTGATAGTGAAGGCAAAGATAAACAGCTGGGACTACATCAAATTAAAAAGCTTCTGCACAGCAAAAGAGACAATAACAAAAACAAAGAGAAACCCCACCGACTGGGAGAACATTTTTGCACACACACTAATGATAAAGGACTAATCACAAAAATCTACAAAGAGCTGATGAGAGTCAAAAAATGGGCAGAAGAGCTAAAAAGAAACTTCTCTGAAGAGGAAATGCAAATGGCCAACAGGCATATGAATAAATGTTCAACATCACTTGTAATCAGGGAAGTGCAAATCAAAACTACAATGAGATATCATCTTATACCAGTGAGAATGGCACATATTAAAAAAACTAGCAACAACAAATGTTGGCGAGGTTGTAGAGAAAAAGGAACTCTGCTGCACTGTTGGTGGGAGTGCAAACTGGTCCAACCACTATGGAGAGCTGTGTGGAGATTTCTGGACCTACTAAACATAGAGCTTCCATATGATCCAGCAGTTCCACTCCTAGGTATTTACCCAAAGGACACAGAAACATCAATTCCAAAGAGCACCTGCACCCCTATGTTTATAGCAGCACTATTTACAATAGCTAAGCTTTGGAAACAGCCCAAATGCCCAAAAATAGATGACTGGATCAAGAAGATGTGGTACATATATACCATGGAATATTACTCAGCATTCAAAAAAGATAAACACATGCAATTTGCAGCAACACGGATGGAGCTAGAAGATATTATGCTCAGTGAAATAAGCCAGAAAGAAAAAGAAAAATACCGGATGGTCTCACTCATAACAGGAATCTAGAAAACTTAACTAAGGGACCAGGAAAAAGAATAACTATAAGAAAGTGAAAATCAAAATCAACAAACAACTATGAACCAGAGACACTCAACAGGGGGTGGGGGGCAGGGAAAGGAGGGCTTGGGGTTAAAATAAGGGGGTTGTAATTGTATGGGGAATATAAAAATAAAATTTAAATAAATTAAATAAATAAATAAGCACTAAAAGAAGCAGGAGGATAAAACCAAGGAAGAAGAGTGTTTCTAAAGGAATGCTCATTCAGGAAGAGAAAGTGGTAGCAAACAATCTGGTAAAATAAGCTGAAAATTATCCCTAGCACTTGATAAAATGAGCAATCTTTTGTTTTACCATCATAACAATGATTATATTAGGGGAGGAAAAGACTTATTACAATGATTGAAAATGGTAAAGAAAGAGGTTACTATGATGGCTGAAGAATGACTAAAGGCTAAATGTGGACCTCCTTCCACTAAAACACCTAGAAATGTTAGACAGAAAAACATGTTAAAAATCCCTCCAGTGCTAAAAACTCAAAACCAAATGTCAAATATGGGAGTCAATAGAATGGTGGCCCATCATATGAGTAAGGAACCTACAAGGGAGAGGAGGAAACCTGGCCATCAGCTCACAGACAGCAGAGAACCAGAAATGCTTCTCCTGAATAAATCAAGATTATGAAAGGTATTCCCCTCCATGGAAAGCAGATTGGAAAATTTATCCCTGGAAGACACAAGAAACTTTGTCATGTATCTTCTGTATGGAAACACCATAGCCAGTAATAAATTAAAACCCCAGGCCAATGCAATACACAGTTGTGGAGTCTGAATTTGTACCTCCCAAAAACTACACCATTCCAAACTAAGAAACAAACATTAAGAAAAAGCCCCAGGGGCCTCCCAGGTGGCGCAGCGGTTGAGCGCTGGGTTGCGAAGCTGCCCGCAGCCTCTGCAGTGCCGGTTCGATCCCCGGCTGCTCCCCGGCCACCGGAGGAGGGTCCCGCATGGCTTGCAGACCCCTCCTGCCGCCTGCTGCTCCCCGCTCTGGCTCTGGTGAATACTATCACCCTCCCGCTCTTCTGACTGTACCCAGTGTTTGTATGTATCAATCAATCAATCAATAAATCTTTAAAAAAAAAAAAAAGAAAGAAAAAGCCCCAGACAGTGAAAACAAAACCCTAAGTCTCTCCAGAAGAAACTGTAAAGCTAAACTATCTCTTCCCCAAAGATGATCTTACAATTTGAAAAAAAGATAAACCACACAAGAAAGTCATTCACCAAGATTCACAAAACACAATAACCTGAGAATTAGCACCCCTAAACAATTACATAATACAGCTATGGCTGTCATTAATATTAACACCAAATACTTTCATCCCTTGCCTTCTTGGCACATAAGACTGTATTGGCCCAGTTGTAGATGAGCAGTATGTGACAGTTCCAGTGTGAGACCCTCTTTTCACTCTGATATGGCAATTGGTTATGCTCAGGTGGTGCCTGATCTCTTAGCCTAGGTCACTGAATGGCTCCCTGAAAGAACATATAACACAGACAAAATGTCTATCTTGCTCTAAATCACTGAGAGGTTTTGCCTGTTTTTGCAGGATAAACTAGCTTGTTCTGTCTGATACAATATTTCAGAAATTTTCATAAGTAAATATTTGGATATGATTAAAGAGATTTTTTGAAAAGTATTTAGAAAGTCGAATAGTGTCACTACTAAATATAGGTCATGTTTTCGAGAAATGAGAAACATAAGCAGCAAAGAAATAACACCATAATCAAAAAGGGACACAAAATTGAAGGAATGTTTTTGCTAAGATAGGAAAGACCTGAGTATATTCATAAAGTTGAAGGTAAAGAAAAAAAAGTTAACATAAGGATTAAAGACAGAAAAGAACTGGATAATATTTATTCACCTTACCTAAGCTCTTTAAGCAAATCTTATAGGAAGTCTTAGTTGAGTTTTAGCACTACTGTCCTCACAGAAATCCTACTTCCTTTTATCACACTAATTAAAAAACACTGAGTAAAAGGGTTGTAAAATTTCCCTCAAATAATAAGCTATGTCACCTCTATCTTCTTTTTGTTAAGCTTCCAGTCTTCTATTTCATTAGCAGAAATCAAGTATCATTTTATAAATATACTATAGGTGGAATTAGTAGGTGTCCTAAAGTGGTGGACCTTTCATGTAATGTATGTTTAACTAGTCTCTCAGAGCTGGGTATGTAATTTATTCTTGAAGACATGAATGTACACTGGTCAAATAATGGAATTCCATGTTATCAGGGAAGTTCTTGTTCAATATACACATCCCAGCTATTGTATGGTTTTATATTTTCATTATTTTATATTTGCTCTTTAGTCTTATTCTTTACCTTCACTTACCAGAAGTCAAAGAAACAGTCATACTGTACTGTTTTGTGCAGGGTCAATAATTTTTTTACCTTTATCTCAATTGTTTATGAGACCTACATACCTTTTTGATAGTAGTAGCACTTTTACATTTAAATTTCCCACTCATTTTTATAAAATAAGAAGAAAATGCAATGACACCTACAGAATAATTTCACATCTCACAAAAAGTTGGCAATAAGAGAATAATACATTTGCAACATTTACAACTGGCAAGTGAGCTATACACTCCAGAGCATGTGGAACTGCCTGCAATTCAAAAGGAAACAACGCCAACAACAAAAATGACTAACATTTATAGGTCAGATTTGTTAGTAATGAAATACAAATTAAAACAATGAGGAAACATGTTATGCTTCTTAGAACAACAAAAATTAAAAAGCTAGAGAATGTGGAATCTTGATCAACTGGAACACATTTGTGGAGCTATAGAGTAATAATACACTCCAGGGAAGACTCTGGCAGTTTGGGGTTAAATCAAATATGTATATTTCCTATAACCTACAATTCCACTTCTGAATATCTCTATATATTCTGAAGAAATTGTCATTCGGGTCCAGAAAAGAACAAATACAAATGTGATCTTGAAAGCATTGCTGTGGTGGTGGGAAGCTGAAGGCAATTTGGATGTCCATTTTGGGGGGAGTCAATTGGTAAAATGTGGTCGGTGCATGCATATCATGGACATGCAATAGCTCTGTAGAAGCAATTTATTATAGCTATAAATATTGTAATTTCCCTGTTTACTTAACAGACTTTCTCACTGGACTGTGAGCTCTTCAAAGGCAAAAAAAGGATATTCTTTATCTTTATATCAAAGTTATCTAAACACACTGTTCCTAACCCATTGTAAGTGTTCATTAAGTATTTAATATCTGAATAAAATTTGTTTTAATAAAATTTTTAAGATGCAAAAACAAATAGTGTACACACAGTCTGAAAATACAATTTCAATTCTACATAATTTGACAATAATTACAATAATGATGGCAATTTAATAGTTTGATTTTTTTCAGTTTAAACTCAGAGCACCAGAGATAACAAAGTAATTGATGTTAGTTCAGAAATACTTAGGTATGGTACAAAACTATGAGAAATAACTATCTCTAAAATATAAGTCAAATGCTGGAAAAATCTAGTCTAGGCTATTGTAGATATCCTCTAATCAAATCACATTTCTAAGGAAAAAAATGTGTGGCATGTTCAATAGATGGAGCATCAAATATGAAAAGACAGCTCAATGGGTTTTTTTTTTTTAAAGAATCAGCTAGCCACCTTTATGTATGATGTCTAGAATCCACTAAGAGCAGCTATAATGGAAATGTCAGATGAAACTACTTCACTATTTGCCTTTAAAAGTGTTGTGCTGCATTTTAAAGACACTTAGATATTTGGCATTAAAAACTGTGGTGACAAGGTCACGTGACTTCTCTCAGAGGGAATCTCAAGGAGAAGGGTAAAGTAGGAGACACTGTCTAGAAGCAGAGGCAGAAAGTCAGGGTTTACCCAAGGCTATACCTGGGGGAAGCAAACATTGTTTAAAAATGAACAATGATGTAAAATATATATAAATTTAAAAAAATTTTAAATAAAATGTCAGCTTGCACAGACCAAAAAAAAGTCAGTATTTAGTCCCAAGCCCTCTCCTCTTGAGGTTTTCCACTAATCACAACAAATCAACTTTCGATACATTTATCAGAAAAATGTCTTCCCACAATTCTGCTATTTTCAGTTAATGTTGTGTTCTCTTGGCTGAATGCTTCAGAGAAAAGACAGGAGCAGATGTGTACAATGTAGTAATTTATTAGGAACTAACAGAGCTTGTGCTTTGTTTATAGCAATCATATGTTCTAGAGCATAACCTCATGGGATAAAAACATATTTTTAAACAATTCTCTTTCTATGAAACAGGAGTGGAAGAAGTAGAAAACTAGTAGCTGCAATTTTGTACTATAATGTTTTTGCATTAAAGTGATCACATTTTGTATTAACTCTCTGGGACACTACCATGTCTGCTTTTTTCAGCAAAAGGAACAGAAATGGTGCGTTTTACCTATCTGGGAAAGAATGAGGTTAACAGTTTTTATCTTAAGTTTTGTATGTTTTTTTTTTCTTTTTTTGATAAATACAAGATAGCAAAAAGGAATCCTAAGGCTCCAGCTAAAAAATAAAACCTCTATTGCTTTGTGGCAAAAATTAGAATTATCATTCTAATACTAACAAGCTTACCTTCTAATTTTTTGTGAGACAAAAAGGGAACTCATTTTTAACATGATGGATTTGGAAAATAAAAGGTAAAATTATCAAATCCAAAAAACCATATGAACTAGTTTTGCAAAAACAAAACAACAGCAACATTTGCCACTGGCAAAAACAGCATCCCCAAATGAATCTATTCCTTATATAGCTCGTTGAGCAGGATTCAGTACCCTATAAATATGTATTTAAAGAATGACAGGCCAGTTTTCCTGGATTCAAGTCCAATTCAGCTCAAGACCATAGGTTCACTGTCAGACCATGCCAGAGAGCTGCCCTTGTCCTTCCATGTGACACTGGTTGCAATTATAAGGAGAGTGTGGCAGCATCATTCCTTGATTTCCTCTTACTCTCTCTCTCACCCTAGGAAATCTCCTCAGGAGATTTTTACTACATTCATTGTACAAAATCATAATAAGACTCATCTTTCCTCTTCTTTTCTGCTTTCCTTCTTAAAGGGACCCTCCTATTCAGATTGAACCTCTACTCCCCTGTCTGGCCCACTCCAGGTCAAGGTGGTAAAATCTTTACCTTCCTTCCTAGCCTCAGGAAAATCACCCTAATTTAGACTCTTGACTCCTCCCAAGCTCATTCAACAAATAATTGGAGTATGTACTGTGTGTGAAGCAGTATTCTAGATTCAGGGGATTAAATAGAGAACAAAATACACCCAAATTTCTATCATAGAGCAAAATCCTGTCAAGAGGAAACAAAAAAATTAAATAAGGCAATGATGTAGTGTAACAGAAGACTTCACATACTATGGGGAAAAGTAGAACAGGAAGGGAATTCAGAAATATCGGCAACAAAACGATCACAGCAAGCCTCACCAAGAAGGTACCAGGTACCTACCTGGAGCAAGATAGAATGTTACCAAAAAAGGAGGTGGGAGAGCGAGCAGGTGATCAGGATTCAAGAGATCCTGGGTTTTGGAAGCCACTGTAGGATGTTGGTTTTTATTTTGTGTGAAATGAGAACATATTTCAATGGTTTTGAGCAACAAAGAGGCACAGTCTGTTTTACCCTTTCAATAGAATCCATTCTAACAAAGTACCTTACTACATCTAAAGTTTTAAGTACTGCAGAAAGGAAACTATTAAGTTTACTTAAAATGTCACATGTCAGGCCTCCCTGGTGGTGCAAGGATTAAGACGCAACCTATGAAGCTATCCGCAGCCACTGCAGCACAAGTTCAATCTCCGGCCAGGGAGTTACCCAAATGGCGCAGCAGACCTCTCCTGACTTGCCCACTGCTCCCTTCAGCAGTGTATTTCAGTCAATCCACCTGTTCTGTTCCCCACTCTGTCTCTGGTGAATCCTCTCACCTCCCACACCTCTGGCCTGTACCCCAGTTCTTGTAGTCATAAATAAATAAATCTTTTAAAAAAAAAAAAGTCACATGTCATACTTTTACTAGGTCCAC
This sequence comes from Talpa europaea, assembly GCF_964194135.1. Taxonomy (NCBI): domain Eukaryota; kingdom Metazoa; phylum Chordata; class Mammalia; order Eulipotyphla; family Talpidae; genus Talpa; species Talpa europaea. The sequence goes on along the minus strand of NC_140082.1, from coordinate 16,570,626 downwards.
CAAACTATTTTGTTTTTGGAACACCTTCTAACACCTAATATCTCAGAACCCAGATAGGAAGCACAGAGCTTGAAGATCTTTAAGGTCCTTTGAGATTTAACATTCTAAAATTCTATGTCAGAATATGTAATTTTAATAGAACAATCCTAAATAAACTGACATTAAATAAAAGCAACAAAAAATTGAAAAAATGAAACAACTTCAGGTTTTACATATCTACGCTTTCTCTTTCTTATGACAATGAATAACAAAGACAAGAGAATCAAAAATACTTAGAAGCAAAGTCTAGGTTAAAACCTCCCTCAACATATCATAATAGTAGCTAAATCAAAAGTATGCTCATCATTTGAGCCCCTCAGTGGCTCTTGTCACATAAAAGTAATTCCATAGCTTAAATTATTATAACTAACACAGCTCTGCCACTTATATCTGACAAAAATGTTTATTTCTATCATCTACCAGTTTCACGAATTAGACTTTATACAAATATTCTAAGCCAGTAAACTAGCAAAAACAGTTTTCCACACTGCAACAATGCTAAATCAAAGTTACATTTTCCAAATATATTCATTATCCAATTTGTTTCTTTGATCTTTTTATTCACATCAAAGTAACTCAAATAAGTCTTGTATGTCCACAATATCTTAGTTACTGAAACATAAACTAACAGCCTATTTCTACAGCTTTACCTTTGATACAATCAACTGTGAAATTTCTCTCTTAAAGTTAAAAGAACATGTATAAAATAAAACCAGTGCTAGTAAATGAACTTACTTTGACAGATCTAGGCAGACTCTTATATGCTAAGTATCCCAAGGCATGGCAAATAATTTTCTCATGTATTATATACATTATCAGAAGGTATCAAGGATATTGAATTGCTAAAACTACATCCATTTGAGAAAATTATCTTGTGTGATAGTCGACATCCTAGGTACAAGTGGGGGAGCAGGGGTAATATACTGAAGACTGAGCTAAAGACTTGCACAGCATCTTTCCCATTTCCAGTTTCTGTGATTTCTTATTCTATAGCTTGAAAGAAACCAGTAACCTTACTACACAGAGCCATTGGTTTCTAGTGAGAAGAAAAAGCAGCTGAATTTCTACCTTTATTTCTGGGAAAGATTTCTCCAGTTTTCAAGAGTCTAATCATGGCATAACATTCTAGAAGTTTATAAGCTAGGTAGTCCTTTTAATTAAAAATAGCCACTCAAGATACTAAAACAATTAGGTGCCAGGACAAATCACACTTATAAAGTGGAACAAAGTAAACCAAAATATGTTTTCCTGAAATTTGATGGGAGGAGACTTAAGCCACTGCCTTTGTGTGACCCATTATGTCCAATTCTTTTTGTAATCAAGAGAAATATATAAAATGGTAACACAGATATCTGAGAGTCATAATACTGTATGTATTTATATTTTGAGTTCTCCAGATGAAGATCATTGTATAAATTTCCTAATACTATTATTCTATTGTCCAATTACCATATATGAATTAAACCTGCATTACCTAATCAGAAGCGGGCATTCTCTAGATATATTAAAGCCAATGATATCAATTAGAGTTCTTCTAAATTCAAATGTTTTTGTTTAACGTTTCAGCAATTGTTTTCGCAAACTCTAAAATGATTTATGTTGTATGTTCCTGCGTAATAGTACAGGACAGAGAGCAGGTCCTTTGGGACCAGAGTTGGTCAGCTGCAGTGAAATCCTTTTACTGACATTTTCAAAGTTTAATATCAGGCATTTTATCTTATTTAAACCTAAAGGGCATGTCAAAGCCTAATACGCCATCAAGAACAGGCTTTTTTTTTTTTTTTTTTTTTTTGGTCCATTTAGAGTGGAGATGTATCCTCTGTACACTCAAGAGATTAAAAGCAAATGGGGAATATGAGATTGATGGTCTGGCCCCTATAGTCCTAGTGGAAAATTTACCTAAAATGAAAGCTTTGAATGATACAACTTTTTAGAGTTAGCCGAGCCTCTACTTGAAGGACCTCATAACAGAATTAATACTGAAATCCTCCAGTTCATTTTTTCCAAGGCTGCCAGAAACAAGAATACTGCACAGAAACGACTCAGACTATTGCCTTCAGTGGGTGCAGGAAAGGAGTACTTCAAGTTCAACAGCAAAGACAAGTTTGTGTATATGCCAACAAAGCCCTCTTAAAAGACTGATTCATGAGGTTAGGCAAAAATCTTTTCATCCAGGTCACTGAAAAATATCCTTGAAAGCAGGCTGACTTCAAGACTCATCTATGTTAATGATATATGTGGGAAAGAAAGCCAATTGCCATGGTAATGCATACTTAGTAGCAAGAACTATTGAACCAGAGCAGGCTCTGTGACATACTAGTTTCAAAATATCTGATTCTAAGAAAGAATCAGTTTTCCCTTCAAGATCTAATGAGAATTCCAGATCTCTTAAAAGTATGAATTTAATGGGAAATGCAATGACCCTCACCAAACCTCCATATCTAATTCCTACTTTTTTCCTCTTCACAGATTAACTAAGATTTAGTTTTTCTGTTGTTGATGATGGTCTTTCTTAGACATCCAGTGTTTTAGATGTTAGTTCTTAAAACACCATTCACTTAATCAGTCTGAGAAAAACTAGTATTTCTTTTTCAGACAGTTATTTAATTTTTACTTATTTTTATGAGAAAAAGTAACACATTCATTTATTATGACAATCCATTTCTTCTGATCCATTTTCTATTACTTTAAAAAATCTCTTTACACCATGATCATGAAGAAAGGATACTCTATCTTTAATAAAATGCCTAATTCAGGTCTCAACATGCTGGCCAGTGAATGCTCTAATGCTGCCAACACCCAGCGGCCTTCTGGCAGCACTGGACCTTCTAAAAGCTGTTCTCTGGCAATAGTCTTTCACGCAAGCACTAATTTTATTATAGCTAGTTTATGATTTTCCCTCATTTCCCTGCTATTTTTAAATGTTGGGCTGTAACAGGAGGCGTCTAGAGGCCCAGGAGATGAAGGAACCATTACATACTGTTGGGTCTCTGTGGTATCAGCGGCCTTTGGAAGCTAAGGAATCAAATGCAATGTCAAAGAGTATTTGAACCCAGGGGAACTCTGCCCAACTAGAAACACATTGCTTTGCTCTCTTCATTCTTTTAATTTCTGCTTTCATGCCCTGTGGTCTCTCAACACTCTTCCCAGTTTTGTTTTTAAAGTTATTTTTGTATTTTGCCTATTCTAGTCAAACCTACTTAGCTACATTTACCAACATTGTCTTGGGGGATGAGTTTTTGACTTCTGACATAATATCCCAATACTGATTTCTGTAACACATTAAAACAGCTCAAGATGAAAAAGCTCTTACATGAAGAAATGCCAAATTTACTTGATGTCATTCTACTTTGGGAAGTAAACTTCGGAAAGACTGGTTCTGAAATTATGCTAAATCAGAAAAAAGTTTGGAGCAGAACAGTAGTTTTCAAGTATGATTTTCTGGGATAAAGAAAGACATGTATGAAGTAGAGAAGGGATGAGAGAACATGTGCTTCTCTTAAAGGCTTACTTGTAATAGCTGAGATAAGTAGAGCATTCACAGAGAAAAGTAATATTTAAATGCCCTGGATCCAATCTGCATTAGCCCAATCAAGTCAGAAAAGGGAAGAAAAATCAAAGATACAAACAAAGCTACACAATGATAAATACCAAAGTGCTCTGACTTGAAGATGAAAGTAAGATCAATGGTAAGAACATAAGTTGGGAGTCAAAAGGCCTACAGACCAGTTTCAAATCTACTCCCAATCAGCTACATGGACAGCCCATGCATCTTGGTTTCTTAATTTATTAAATGAGAAGAGCGCCACAGATATTGTCTCTAAGTCCTCTGTACCTCTAAAATTCTACATTTATGAAATTCTTCCATGTCCTTGGGCCTGTATACAAAGAAGTCGCTAATTTATTTGCTGTAGCTTCACTTAATTATCTTCATTTATTATTCCTTTATTTCTTGTGGAAAAAAAAAGTAAAAGGCAAAAGAAAAACAGCACATTGGGGAAGAATTTGAATCCAAAAAGTCTACTAAAAAAAAAAAAAAAAAAAAAGGAGCAAATATTGGAAGTGCTACTCTTCAGGGTAACAGTCTTTCTAAGACAAAACAGAAAGAAATCAGAAAATCCATAAGCATATAAAATTATGGCTCAGGCAATACTATTAAAAAGTAATGGGCCTCCCCAGTGGCGTAGCGGTTGAGTGCTGGGTTGCGAAGCTGCCCGCGGCCTCTGCGGCGCCAGTTCGATCCCCGGCTGCTCCCCGGCCACCGGAGGAGGGTCCCACATGGCGCGCAGACCTCTCCTGCCGCCCGCTGCTCCCCTCAGCAGTGTACTTCGGTCCTTCTGCCTGCTCTGCTCCCAGCTCTGGCTCTGGTGAATTCTCTCCCCCTCCCGTGCTTCTGACTGTACCCAGTGCATGTATAAACAAACAAAACAAATAAATAAATAAATAAAAACATGCCTCTATAAAAAAAAAAATTTTAAAAATTAAAAAAAAAAAGACCAAAAAAAAAGTAATAATACCTGGATCAGACAGTACTTAACAAATGTACTTTGTCTGAAAAAGCTGAGCACCTAAAATAACATTAGAATTCTTTTCCAGACTGTCATCAAGTAGAAATTACTTGCTGACATTTAAAATACAAAAATCAAAACAAAAACAAAAACAAAAACAAAAAAACACTTTGAAGCTGCTTTTATACATACAGAGGTCAAACACTAAGCACTATTTATTCCCCCATTAAAGTCCTTTTCTATTTATCTATTTCTATTCCTGTTTCACTTTTCCTAATATAAAAACTAAAGGGAAAATAGATCAGCAACTCAGATGCTACTTTACTCATCCTGCGTAACTTGAAAGCTCAGGTACGCAGCCAAACTCTGCTACCACAAAGCCACTGTGGCTGATTCCTCCATGGGATCCATAAACCACATAAAATCTGTAGCCAGAGTCAACTTCATTCATTCAGTGATATATCCTCTGAATTTGTAAGAGAAGCTACCAACTCCACTGATTAAAAAAAGATGGAGTATCCAAATATTTTAAAGTAAATTTGAAAAATTCAAGACAATATTCTTTGGTTTAGTATTACTTGACTTTGTAAGATTCCATAGCCATATAAGCCTTATCACAGTTAATAAACTCTTCTCTACAGATGGACATAATCTGATAATGTTCTTAATGTATTATCCTCTCTAGATCGAAAAAACATCATTTTGCATGCAGAGTTTAAAAGGGGGAAGAACTTTAGAGTCTTAAATAGCACAGATAGGGCTCTATAGATCTGCCTGCAATTTGACAGTGTTGTCACAACTTCAAAACGTAAGCTCTTTTCTCATTATATGAAGTCTATCAGAGCACCATCATCACTCAAGCAGGTCAAGGTTGAACTGATTTTACAGAATGTTGGTTAGACATGGTTTACGACCTCAGTAAGTGAGTAGAAGACACAAATACTACATTATCAGTGATGCAGTGTAAAAACCAATGGATTAGAAGTTGGGAGTCCCTGACATGAGTATAGCTATTAATTTGCAGTGTGTCCTTGGTAGATCTTCTGTCTATGGGCCCTGGCTGCCTTGGCTATAACATGAGGGGAATGTGCTCTCTGGGATCCTTATATGATCCAAAAATTGTGATTCTAAGTAAACAAGTATCAGAAATCAAAATATTTATTAGCAAAAACTACTTACAGTTATGATAAATTAGTCTGTAAGAAAAGAATTCATTTGTCAAGAATAACTAGGAAAAAATGGATTTAAAAAGACCATTTAAAAGGCACTGGAGGGAGATTAAGGCATTCAAGAATTAAGAGACCAAGAACCTGGACAAAAAGGAACTCATTAAAATCGGCCTGACATCTGGGAAAATTTTCCAATTAGAAAGAGTCATGGGGAAAGGTTGAGAAGTCAAGCACAGAAACTAAGCAGCGTGCTCAAAAATTACACGAGACTAGAGAGATAAAACCTGAATTGTGGTCCACCAAGGAAGTTAGGATTTGACCAACATAACAAATAAGTGAGCACAAAAATCTGAACCTCCCTTACCGCTGAGACAGTATTTTATAACTAGCATACACCTAAAGGAGGAAAAGACTAATTAAAATAATTACAATAAAACATGTTATTGTCATTCCCGTGATACTGGTAAGATAAAAATTACAGTTCAGAGCACACCATAATTCTAGGAACTGGTGAGTACAAGTTGAGACTGTTGAAGGACTAAAGCCTAGGATTACAGTAGAACCAGAAATTAATCTGACTGAAGCCTATCTTTGAAATACCTTATTCTTGACTAAATTATGATGATCTAATCCTGGTCTGAATGCCTATCAGATATCAAGGGAAATTCTACATGGAGGAGTAACATTGAGATTTTTTCATATGATCATATACAGTGGCAAAACATTTGATAAAATTGGGCCTCCCGGTGGCACAGCGGGTTGAGTGCCACGCTATGAAGCTGTCCACAGCCTCTGCAGTGCGGGTTCGAGACCTGGCTGGCCAGGGAGAGACCCACATGGCACGGCAGACCTCTCCTGCCTCACCCACTGCTCCCCTCAGCAGTGTCTTTGGTCCGTCTGCCTGTTCTGCTCCCCGCTCATCTCTGGTGAATTCTCTCACCCTCCCATACCTCTGACTGTACCCCTATTCTTTTATAAATAAATCTTTTTTAAAAATTGATAAAGAGGCCTCCCCTGGTGGTGCAGCAGTTGAGCACTGGGCTGCGAAGCTGCCCACAGCCTCTGCAGCACCAGTTGGATCCCCAGCCACTGGCAAGGGTCCCACATGGCATGACAGACCTCTCCTGCCGTGCCCGCTGCTCCCCTCAGCAGTATATTCTTTGTCAGTCTGCCTGTTCTGTTCCCCCCTTTGGTGAATTATCTCACCCTCCCATGCTTCTGACTGTACCCAGTGCTTGTATAAATAAAGAAATCTTTAAAAAAAAAACTTCCAATGAAGAATTTTTTACTGGGCAAGGTTAACACTTAGAATTAGATGCAAGATTAATAATTTTCCAGACAAGCAAAAGCTAGAGGAGTTTATCACCATGAAACTAGCCGTGCAAGAAATGTTAAAGAGGGGGAAAAAGTTAAAGGGACTTCTTCAAACTGAAAAGAAATAGCACTCACAAGAAAAGACATAAAAAGAAAACTAGTTTCTCACTGGAAAAGGTAATTAAGTAGTAAAAGTAATAGATCAGTCACTTATAAAGCAAACAAGAAGATTAAAGGACAAAAGTGGTATAACTAAAGCTACAATTATTAGTCAAGATACATATACAGAAAGATGTAAAATGAGACATCAAAACATAAAACATGGGGAGAAAAAAAAAAGTTTTGGTATGTGTTCAAAGTTAATAAGTTAGCAATCCAAATACACAGGAGGTTTTAAGAGATAAGTCAGACAAAGACAAATGCTCTATGATCTTACTTATAAATGGGATCTACAAAAACCAAACTCACAGAAATATAGATCAGGTTGGTGGTTGCCAAAGGTGGGGGTGGAAAAATGGATGATGGTGGTCAAAAGATACGAACTTCCAGTTATAGGTTAGTTAGTTGTGGGGGTGTGAAGTACAGCAGGGTGACTATAGTTAACAATACTGTATTGTATATTTTAAATTTGAAAAGAGAGCATATCTTAAAAGTTCTCATCACAGAAAAAATGTATTTATGCAAGGCTATGTTAACTTATTGTTGTAATAATGTGCAATATATACACGTATCAAATCAATATGATATACACCTCAATGTTATATGTCAATTATAACTAATAAAACTGGGGGAAACTATCAAATACAGTATTATATATGTATGTGGATTTTATTTTTAAATAAATAAAAGATTAACTACTGCTACAGACATTGGTAATAATGAATCAATAAAGATAATGATGAGCAAAAGAAGCCAAGCATAAAAGAGCATATACTATATAATTCCATTTACATAAAATGCAAAACAAAACAAAAAAACCTGTTATAAGTCAGAATAGTGGTTATCCTGTGGGGGAGGAGTATTAATACTAAAGACAAGAACCAGACTATTGGGTTGCTGGTAAATTTCTAGTTTCTGATCTGCAAAGAGGTTAAACAGGTATGTTCCCTTTGTAAAATTAATTTTTAAAAATGATTTGTGCACTTTTCTGTGTGTTATACTTAAATAAACATTTATTTAAACACACACATACTAACATGTAATAGCAGTCCTTAAATTGCAAATTCATTTTACAAATGAGCCATTCATATTTTCTCTACTTCTTTCCACACACTGTTTAATTATCTTCCAAATACCCCCAGCTTCTTTGGATCCAAAAGACTGTCAATAGTTAGATTGCCCCAGAAATAGGAGCTTAAGCTTATAGTTCATCCATAGATTGTGAAATGACTAAGGTTCTGAGGTTGGGATACTGGTTTAAATATTCACTGTAACGAGAACTTCTCTAATAGTTTTCATGGCTGGAAGATGATTATGAACATGATGAGGATGGCAGTAGCAAGTCCTGGGGTAGCTAACACTTATTAACCGCATGCTTTACGCTAAAAATTGTGCTAAATATTTTATTGCATATTACTCCTACTTTATGGATTAGGAGAATGAGGCTTAAAGAGGCTTATGTAACTTACTCAAGGTCATAAAACTAGTTAAGTGTCAGAGTACTCAGCCAAAGCTGGTTTGATTTTAAGCACATACTGCTTATAAATTCTGATTAGCATACTTAATTATTTATGTGTCAAATATTTCTAGAGAACTTGAGGATGTTTATTGCCTTAAAGGACTTAATTCTGTAATCATTATGGCCTCTTGGTTTGCCTAGTAAAACCCCCTAAAAGATAATTAAAAGGTAAAAATTTAGGCTTAGCTAATCACAAATTTTAACTAGAATCAAACTTATTAACTAATTAGTGAGGTGGGATCGAGACTGAAATGGTAAAACAAAAAATTAGAAGATTCCTAGCACCTCAACTTCTATCTTCCAGGAAAGGCCCAGAGACATGCTCAACATAGCTCCAGAAACCAGTGGACACCTGGTTAGTCAGTCTACAGAAGAATGTGGATTAAGGAATAAAAGCAATAAGCAATTTTTAACAGTGATTTCTTTGGGATGTGATTTATCTGTAGAAAAGGAAAACTTTGAAATTCATACATGCTTTATGGTAATTAGAGGAAAGTACTTTCATTCAGAGAGAATAAAAGATTCTGATTACTGCTTTGAAAACAGACTTCTTTTTTAAATAGTGAAGTAAAATTGGAAATAAGAAAGGATTGCTAATTTGGATCATCTGTAATAGTAGATGGGAAGGGCATCGTTCTTACCATCTATTCTCATCAAATTTTAATTGTTCTAAGCCACAATAACATAAAATTAAACAAACCTCAGTGATGACCTTACAAATTTAAGGGGGCTGCAGGAAATTATCTTTTTTGTTGTTGTTTTTGTCTCAGAAATTATTTTTAAAAACTGGACACAGGATAGATTTCATTTCAGCAAATATTAATGATTTATTCCACAAAAAATCTATTCCAAGTAGCTAGCAGAATATTATTTCATTCTGTTTCCAAAGCCATGATTCTTTAAGCCTCATTTATCTATTTTCACTAAATTTAGCAAACTTTTAGTTGCTGTTTCTACAAAATTTCTTTTTTCCTTTATTATCAGTATCTCTTTTTCCACAACACACATATAACTACATAAGACTCTTGAATAATGGCCCACCAGGCACTGAGGCTTTGTTAATTCTTTTCAAACTATTTCCTCTATGACTTTCGGAGTCCATCATTGCCATTGACCTATCTTCAACTTCATGCTTCTTCCTCTGCCATAAAATATTCTATTCTATCAAGTAAACATTTTTCTTTCAGATACTGTTTTTTTCAGTGCTAAAATTTCTATTTTACTTTCTCTGTTTCTACTTCTCTGTTGAGACTTTTCTATTTACTCATCCACTATGAGAATATTTTATTTTCCAATTTGAACACCGTTAAAATAACTGTCTAAAAAAAGCCTCATCCACTAATTCCAACATTCGGGCCATCCTGGGATTGGTCTCATAGGATGCCTTTTTCTTAAATATGAATCACATTTTCCATTTTCTTCATTTATCTAATAATTTTAGAATCTATCCAGGGCGTTGGAATAAATACAGTCTCCATTAAGTACTTGGAACTTTGTTATATGACTTTATAGAGCATCAACTTTTCTGTTTTTACAAGCATTAAAAACCCAGATGGATTCAAACACCAAACTGCTTGTCTTATAGTGGGCAGCAGCTGAAATATCTGCTCAGTTCTTTTCGACATGGTCAAGTTGCTTGGAATCTGCCCCATACACTTACAGTAGGGGCTACCCAGAGGTTTGATCAGAATTTACACAAAGAATTTGAGGCTCCTCATGTACACCTCTCATTTTCAGGATTTCCTCCTCACTTTCTGGTAGCTGTTTAAGCTCAAATTCTTTCCTCTCAATCCACAACCAATAAGACTACACAAGTTTGAGTAGCACAAGTTTGAGTAGCACTGCAGGATCTGGTATAGATATTCTGGCCAAAAACAAACCAGCAACATTAAAAACAGGAAATTCATCTGGTGTTATAATCAGTATTAATTCTCCTCCAATTCCTGCCTGGTTTTGGTCACTCTCCGTACCTTCACATAGCTATTTTCTTTTTATTTTGCCCAGAGTTTATAGTTGTTATATGTGACGAGGCTTTTATGAGCTTTCTGTTCTCCTTATGTATCTACAGAGAACACAACCGTTCTGTTCTCCTTATGTATCTACAGAGAATACAAATGATTCTAGTAAAAATAGCAGATACAATAGAAAAATGAAGGTTGTCTATGATTCACTTCTCATCTTCTAATTAAAGATTAGAGTTATAAGAGATTCTGGCAACACTATCCAACAGAATTTTCTAAGAGATAATAGAAAAAAAAATTTTCCAGCACTGTCTAATATGGTAGCCACTAGGCACAAGAGCTATAGGGCACTTAAATAAAATATGCCTATTGTAAATTGGGAAGAAAATTTTCTAATTTATTTAATTCCAATTTGAAATAATCACATGTGGCTTAATGGCTCTCAAGGTCATTTGACCTGGTCTTCCTGTTTACAGATGGTGCATCAACAATTCTGAGCTTCCATAAAGGTCTGCCCAGGACATATGACCACTAGTGACAAACAGGATTTGAATTTAGATCTGCAAATTTCAAGTCTGAAATTTCTTCTACCCTGCAGAAGTGGGAGACTGCAAAATGCTATAGCTGGAAAAGGACAACCAAAAATATAATAGGTAAAGTGATGACAAAGCAGTACAAGAAAAAGTTGGAAAAAATTGAACAGCTGAAGGCAGAATGATTTTCTACTATATCATATATAATAGATAACTATAACTATAACTATAGGTGATAACTATTTTATCAGTAGGAGAAAAGGCCTTTGTATAGCTCCTTACTGGCTCAGTTCATTTGTAATACAATGTACAGAAAGCATAATCAAAAAATTTATGTCCTATTTCCGTTCTTCACAAGTGTCTGCTTTCCAAGGTCTACACTCGTCAGTAATTTGAAGAGCTACAGCTTAACAATCTTAGTTTTTTTTCCTCAAAAGGCTGCAAGACACACACCACTGAAAAGGTTGCCAAGCCTTCCCCTCCTAAACTTAATATTAATACTCCCTATGAGGATATGGTTCTCTGCTAAAATGGAATGCTTTTTACCTTTAACCCACTCTCCTGTACTACTGGAAATAAAATAATTACCTCACTACATTCTTTTTGTCTCGCTCTCACACACTCACCCCACAAACCTTTGTGTGGATTTCATATTAGCACTACTAATATACTGATACATGGTATAGCAAATGTCTGCAAAAAGGTCCAAGAAAAATAGCATTGTTTTTGAAGAAAGTGCTGTGGTTAGGATGATGTAATAAAAAATCATATAATTAATTTCCTGTAGCCACATCCTAAAGGAAATCCAGAAGGTTCAATTTTCTCACAAAGTCAAGTAGTCTTTTTCATGTATCAGTAACTGTTCCTGTTAACCTACAGGTGTCATAAATTGATAACGATTATATTTACCTTTTATTTTCAAAATCACAGAGAATGAAATTTTATTTTAAAAGATCTTTTATGTGGAAGGCATTATCAAAATATAAAAGTATCCTAATTGAATGTGAATTTTAAATCTTAGTTACTGATAGCAGAGTTACTGCAGAAAAGACAAGCAAACTTAGTTGGTATTTACTACAGGACTTCAGAAGGCTACCTCTCCACACACTTCAGAGTCATCAGCTTATTTGCATATCAGGTTCCCTGAATAGAGAACAACATCTCTAATGCAAAGTAATTTATGCAGTCTTCTGACAGTTAATATTAGCTCACAAGAAGGTCTCTCTGGGCACCTAAAATTAATTTTCTAGCTATTAAAGTAGAGCGAAGCTTAGTCAGAATGAAAACTCCTGTGGAGAAGGTATCACTTCCCCTAATAAGTATCTGAGAATAATCATGTAAAAGAAAAACCTATTGCTTTTTATGGTAAATAGACAAAAGTGTTTCAGGTTTTTGTCTTGCTACTTGGGAGAATCTTAATATATATTAAAGCTAAAGATGCAAGTGACAGAAAGATGCAATTTGGTACCCTTACACAGTCATAAAGCATCAACAGAGGTTAATTTTTTCTTCAAAAGGAAGTTTCTATATTTCATTACAATGTAAAAATAATACAAAAAAAAAAAACTAAGGTATAGTGTGAGGTCACAGATACAATATAAGAGAAGGATAAACACAGAAAAGTCATTCTCTGAACTTTACATATTCAAGAGGGTATGACTACTTTTGGGGAAGTTTATCAAAATTCCAAATAGTACAATAATTAAGAGGGAAAAAAGTAAAGCTCAAACATAAACAAAGAAGTGTACAAAATTATCATTGCTTGCAGAAAATTTGCATTCCAAGAGAATCAACAAAAAGTTGTGAACTAAGAGATAACCTTCACATGGTCAAATACAAACACGCAAAATCAAAACATCCCATATGCCATCAATACTAGTTTAAAAAAATGGATAGAAACAATATAGAGATTTTTCAAAAAACTAAAAATAGAAATTCCTTATGATCCAGTTATCTCCCTTCTAAGTATTCATCTGAAGAATATGAAAAGATTAATTCAAAGAGATATATGCACTCCCATATTCACCTCAGCCTCATTCACAATAGCTAAGAATTGGAAACAACCCATATGCCCACTGATAGATGAATGTATAAAGATGTAGTTTATATACACAATTAATACTATTCAGTTATAAAAATAGATGAAATCCTGCCATTTGCATCAACATATATGGACCTAGAGAGTAATAAATCAGGTGAAGAAAGACAAACATTGATTTTACTCATCTGTGGAAGATTAAAAAATAAAACTAATGAACAAACAAAATAAAACAAAAACAAACTCAGACTATAAAACAAAATAGTGGCTACTAGAAGGGAAAGGGGAAAGTGGTGGGTAAATTGAGTAAATAGGGTCCATCTTATGGTGAAGGGGGATATAATGCTTTAAGTGGCAAACATAATGTAGTAATACAAATGTTGATTATATCACTGACACCTGAAACATATGTTACTTCAGTAAGAAATTTTAAAAATGCACAATAGAAAAAAATCTTTGATTGCCAATGAGGATTATTTAGAAATACATAAATATAGTATAACTAGGAAATACATTAAATAGCTAAGAAAAAAAATCTCCCCGTAAGCATAGAACAGTGAGAGGCAGGAAAGTGTAAATGCAGAAACAAAATCATGCTCCTGAATAGAAGACTCTTGAAAATAAACAATTTATCTATAATTAGTATATAAATTTAATGCAATTCCAACAAAAATCCCAATGAAGATTCTCCAAAATTTTGCAAAAATGATTTTAAAGTTCATTCAGCCAGGGGAGTGTAGGAGGGGGACAAGAATATCCTTAAACATTTTCAAACAGAATAATAGTATGGGACTTGTAACAAATGCAAATATGATAAAGCAATAGTAATTAAAACTGTATATAAGAACACAAATTGCCCAACAGTTCAGCGGGATAAGACAGCAATGCCTAGAATTAGATCAATATAAAATAACCAGTACCTAATACAAGAAAATAGGTTGAGTATTAAAGCTCTTTACAAAAGAAATATGAACAAAATGATCTTTCTTAAAGAATTTTTTAATAGCCAAGCCTAACAGTGATCAAAAAACACAAAATCATAAGATAACTTTTTTTACCTGTCAAATCGATTTTTTAGTTCTAATACATTGTAGATAGGATTGACAATAGATAGTATTTCTGAGAGCAATTTAGCAGTAAGTATCAGAAGACTTTTTTTTTTTTCCAAGCAGGTGTGCTTCCTAATAATTTAACCAAATGAAATTATGAGATAGAAGTTTAAAGATTTATGTACAAAGATGTTTTACTGCCAGATCTTATACTGCCAAAAATTATGAAACAAACTAACAGCACAACATTTGTGATAGTCATAAAACATTTAATAAAATGTTTAAAAATTAAGAGGTAAAAATTAACACAAAACAAGTTATAAAACGCATTATAATTTTTCTTTGAATACATATAAACAAGTATAATTGCATATATGACCAGAAACATGTTCCAAAAATATTAACAGAATGATAGGCTTAAGATCTTATATTATTTTTATGTATTTCTTACATAATTACATGTAAGTAATAATCATTACCTTTTTAGAAGTCAAGAGTATGTGACTTTAATGAATAGAATAGTGGAGAATATCTGATCTTTGCTAAGACATGAACTATCTTATCACTCAGCAAAACATGACTGACACAATGACCAGGTTCTAGAACTTCATACACTAATTTTTATGTCTCTCTGAGGGCCCAGCTTGAGTTCCACTTGTTTCATGAAGCTTTCTCAAGTATATACTAGTCTCTTTCTCCTCTCGAATCTTGGCAGTAATTAAGAGTACATTCATCATTTATTACTCAAGCAGCACTTTTTTTAGTACAATTACTTTAATGGAGGTATATACAGGGCATCTGGGAGCATAAAGGAGGGAGCAGAGAAGAGTCCGCCGAGCCCAAGATCAGTAGTAGCAATTTGCCATACAGACAATATTGATACCAAGATGGCATTCCATAAAGAGGGGGGAAAGTACATTACTTGGAAATCCTTTAGTGCCTTTTCCACACCACCTAGATAACACTCTGTTCTCCTCTTTGTTCCCCAGTATACCTATACATATTTCTAAACATGTGACCATACACTGTATTCACTTACATGTGCATATTCCCCATTAGAGCAAAAATCCTTCTATGGTAGAGAAGATGACTTTGCTGTCTCTGTCTGTATCTTTGGGGATTTTCATAATTTTTTTTAAGATTTATTTATACAAGAACCGGGGTACAGGCCAGATGTGCAGGAGGGTAAGAGGATTCACCAGAGACAGAGCAGGGATCAGAACAGGCAGACGGACCTAAGACACTGCTGAGGGGAGCAGCGGGTGAGACAGGAGAGGTCTGCGGTGCCACGTGGGATTCTCGCCGGCTGGGCGGGATCGAACCCGCGCTGCAGAGGCTGTGGACAGCTTCACAGTGCTGTGCTTAACCCACTGAGCCACCTGAGAGGCCCATTAATTTTTTTTTAAATGAAAATAACATTGGTTTGGAGCACTGTATATGATTCACAGATATAGGATCTCATTGCTTCAAGTGAAGTGTATGTTACCACATCACACCCACCACCAAGGCACTCATAGACATCAAGTAGTATTTTAATATTGTTCTCATATTAAACCTCCGACCAAAAGAGAACATATGCCCCTCAAGAAGAGTGATCCCACACCCTCCACCTAAACCCTGAACCCTCAGTACAGTGATTTGCACACATTAGGGTTTTTATGACCAGACATTACATATAACTGAATTAAATAAATTCTAGAAGATAGTCAACTAAGTTCAACTAAAACTTTGAACTTAAATAAAATATACATTATTGCAATAATGTATTGTTCCCTTTGGACTTTTTGTAGATTTATCCTTTAATTTCTAACCAATATTAAATAGTCTTAACAACTGGTGGGTGGTTTCAAAGATAAAAAAAATAAAGATTTTTAGTTAATTATAGTTAAGCAAGAAACAACAATTATAACCTTAAAAATTAAGAGAAATGGTAAGTAACAAATTTCTCAAGAAAATAATGGTACCCCCATAATTTCAGAGAAAAATATAATAGAAGAGACACACAGTGAGAGAAAAGAGAAATTCTATTAAGTCAGTGAAGAAATTAGATACATATGCTTTCACAGAATAGAACAAGAGAACAGGCTAAACATTAGGAACATCCCAGACCAAGGCTTCTGCTATGGTCAAGCTTTGGCTAACTTTCAACTGGACTCAGCAAGTGAAAGGGAATGGCAATAACAGGGCTGTAACTTTAAGGAGAAAACAAATGGGATTTTCCAACTTAGAGGCCAGGCCACAGATCATTAATTATGTATCTGGACATTCTCTACTCACAAAGGGGAAAAGGAAATGAGGTTTAAAAATTAATCCTATTCCCCTAATTAAAAGCCTTTTTACCCTACCCAAAGTTAGGAAAACAAGAGAATTAAAAGAAGCTCTTGGGGGCCTCCCTGGTGGCGCAGGTAGTTGAGTGCCACACTGTGAAGCTGTCCGCAGCCTCTGCAGCGCAGGTTCGATCCCGCCCAGCCAGCGAGAATCCCACATAGTACAGCAGACCTCTCCTGTCTCGCCTACAGCTCCCCTCAGCAGTGCATTTCTTCAGTCTGCCTGTTCTGTTCCCAGCTCTGTCTCCAGTGAATCCTCTCACCCTCCCACGCATCTGGCCTATACCCTTGTTCTTGTATAAAAATAAATCTTAAAAAAAAAAAAAAAGAAGCTCTTGGCATATTTGCATATACCTATTTTTGTCCCTTCACTAAACGGCCCTATCTGTATAACTGTGCTATTTAAACCCAATTCTCACTTTTTAAAAATTAAGTAACATTGCATTGTAACATTATATAAGTTTCTGGTATTCATAATTGAGAATCAACATGTGTGTATACTACATTAAGGTCACCACTAAGAGTCCAAGTCTTAATGCCATCTGTTTATCTGCCTCTAGAATTATGACCCTTCTTCTCACTCTCTTAACATTAAAAAAAGACAGATCATCAAGTTTATAGGAATTGTTTGTAAACTAAGAGTCACTAGGCAAAGAACAAAATGTATAAACAACTCTCTTGAAAATAAATTTTCCAAAAGTCCATAACTTTTGAATGACCTACTTTACTTTAGTAGCTTTCAAAGGCTTTTTTTCTGGCACCCAAAGATGAGACAGATTTTGTAGAAGTCTAGTCTTCCTAAGAGGAGATTTCAGCCTGTTGTTAGAGCAAACTTTCCCAGTTTCTTCTAAGTGCCTAACTATATTCTAGAGACTTGAAGATGCTGGATCATTTAAATAATATAATTAATCTCTATATGTCCCATAGTGAAATTCTGAAAGATAAATGTAACAAAATATACTTCTCAACACATTGATTCATAAGTTTATTGTTGCCTCTGCTGTTAACCTTCTTTTTCTTATTGATAACAGTATATTAAAAACCATCATTTAGGTAATTCTACTATGGAATTTCAGGTACTATGTTAGGCACTATGTAATTTATAACTCTATCACAAATGTGTATAGAAAAAATAGGACTGGCATTTTTAAATAAGAAAACAGAGGCAAAGAAGAATTAAGTAATAAGTTCCCCAAGTTCTCAGAGCTAGGATACACTGGAGCAAGAATTCACATCTGGATATGTCACTCCAAACCCCACTCTCTTTCCACTCTGCAAGCACTTTCGCATCTTACTGCTTCTACTAAATAGCAACTCCGATATTACATGTATTATATTACATAAGACCAGGATAAACAAAAGGTCAAGACAAAGACAAAACTTTCAAGTTGGCCATTGATCTGAGGCATACAACAAGGGAACAGGGATAAAAATGGGGGAGCGAATAGCACAAGGGACTGTGGTGATGGTTCGTGGGTGATATGGTGGTAGGAGAACTACAGGGGCTACATCTGAAGGGAGAAACCAATTACTGTACAAAAATAAACAACGATATAAGAAAAAAAGACTAGGATAATAATTATCATTATAATTCAGGTCTCTCAATCAGACTTAATGTACTTTCAAACCTGATTTAAAAATCCATCAAAGAAACAATATGAAGAATTTACAGTAATAATACTCTATATTTCAAAGAAAGCACGTTTGCTTCTTTAATATAGTAAATATATTATAATGATATAACTTTTTGCTAATTTTACATAGGTTTAACCCAAGGCACCTGTGAAGAGAATAAGACCAATGCATCTGACCAAACTATTAGATCCTCAGGTCAGAGACTATAAGGAATTGTTGATGAAAGTTGGAAGCAATGATTATCATGTTATCAACATACCTAAGACATTCTGAATAGCAAAAAAATATTCCATGTTTCAAAAAATATATTTTTGGTCTGCAAGTAAGTTTCCTACCTCTCTGTCCTTGAGCTTCATGGCGAGCACCAACTGATGCCTGTGGTTAGTGAGAGCCTCTCGGTAATTTCCTTTGGAGAAGAATGCAGAACCCAGATTCCCATGAGCTCGGCATTCTCCTGTCTGGTCACCTAATTGGTTTTTTAAAAATACAAAACATAAAAAACTTCTTCATTTAATGTTATTTATAACATCCATCTTCATTAAAGAGCCCCTGACTTCTTTTAAAGAAATATTTTCTTCTTCAATAAGACTATATATGAAAAGTTATGGTCCTAGAATTTAAATTTCTGGTCAACAATTGTTGCTGTTGTTATAGGAGAACAATAGTCAGGGATATTGGTGTCCTGCAAATGAGAGGTTAAAACCTTTGACACAAATGAGCTATGTTTGTATGATCTCACTGTTCTGCCAACAACTTTTGGCCAGTCAGTTGACTCCAAACTTACAAGATGTTGCTTCTTTACAAGTATGCTGATTGTATATTTACCATCTGCTCTGTCTTTCTGCAATCCTACAAGTTCTTAAATAATCACTTGGATGATAATCATAATCATAAGCCATACTTACTTTACAAATGAGAAAAAGACAGCACAGAAAGGTTAGGCAAGTTGCTGAGTGCAGCACAGCTAGAAAGTGGCAGAACCAGGCCTCTAAACTCAGCAGTCTGGCTCCACTGTCCACATTATTAACCACTGTACTATCTCCTCCAACAATATAATGATGCATTCTAATGTAGGCAAAAATTGAAATTAAGATGAACAACTTATTCACCAACACTATGACTTAGGATATTAAACCTATGAGCCCAAATCTCTGAAGAGAGCAATAAATATGTTAATCAACATCTCTTGACCTTTTGGGGGTCTTAAAACTTGCTTATATGAAAAGTCCTAAAGTGTTGAGTGCTCTAAAATACAATGTTCTAGAGACACACTTGTTTTTCATTGCATATATTATTCCCATTCATGTCCAGTCAATCAGCTTTGTTTATTTCCCATCTGCACTGAAATAAAGGCGACATGTAACCTACCTAAGGTCTTGGCTACGTCCAAGTCCTGCTGCATGTAACCAGTGCTCTTCTCTGTGTTCCCAAGAGACCAGTAAGCACTGCTCAGGGCAGAGAAAACAGAACCTCTCAGTTTGAGGCTGCAGGTGCCAATCTTCAGAGCAGCTTCTAAGACAACTACAGAGGCCCCATGATGGCCAGCTGTCAGGAGTTCCTGTCCAACCACAGATACGACCACAAAGGGACTCTTGTCCAATTTCATTTTCTGAAGCTGCTGATAAGTAGGCTCGAGGGAGTCTGAAGAAAAACAAAAGAAAACAAGAAAATGTAAGATAATAAACAAAACTATCTTTTCTAAATGCTCTACAAACAAATGTTTATCATATCTTTCTATGGCCTATTTCAACTACAAGTTCTCAATCTTTAATCTAGCACTAGCCTTACTGCCCAATTACCCACATTACTCAAACACCAACCTCTATCCAGCAATTTCCTTCTCACTGCTACATTCATACACCACACTCTCTCTCTTTTGGTCTGCTTCCCCTATATAGTTTTCCCTCCTCTGCCCTCTAAGAATATTATAAGCACATCATCCCTCAAGACCCAACTCTACTATCAAATATTCTTAGGCCCTCTAGCCCACATTTTTATATCTAATCTTCTGCTGCATTTTATGATTAACATTGCATGGTTTGGCACACTTAAGCATTTTAGAATTGCTCCATGTATGTTAATGTTTTAAATATTTTCCAGCAAAATTAGAAGACCAGTATAAGATTGTCTAATATAACTCCATAGCAATGCAGTCACTAAATTAAAAATATGGCATTGCCATAAAAAGTGAAAGTCATAACCACATTTGGTGTTTCATGAATGTTTGTTAAACATGAATCTGAATGGTTATTCATAAACTCTGTACACTTTTTCCCCTAGAAGATGCAATAATGAAGCTCTCCTAACATAGTACCTATCACCTTCACTGACAACCCGGTATATCCTTTGCTGCTTCTGAGACCAATATGACCAAATAAAAAAATCATTAGCAATTTTCGTTGTGGTTATAAATGAAACCATAAGGAAATCATCCAAATTTAAAGGTAAGATGGAAGACAAAATTAATGATTTTCTCATTTTATTTTCATATGGTATTTGGAAAATACATTGATTAGGGGTCAGGAAGTCACAAGGAAATTCTTTCCATGTGAAGCCAGGTCTGAATGTAAATGACATCAAACTTCCTTTTCCCTTTTTTTAAAAAGACAACTGCAGAGTTAATGAATATAACCTCACAATGAGATGACACTTAAAATATATTTGCTGTTAGCTTTCCTGAAAATTATTTCACATTAGTTACCACACTGTGCATATGTAAAGAACTATAAAAAAAAAAAGGTTGGTCTCTTTAAACCGTGAATCTCTCACCCAACAGTACTACATTAAAATGTAATTTTTACAATTTATGACTTTGAATCTCAACTCTCCACTAAGGAGCTCTCGTCTGAATCAACATTACCACAAAAGCCTCAAAACCCACTAGTGCCTAAAGCATTTTTCCCTTCAATAAGATCACTAAACAGAGAACAAAGAACATTTTTACACCTGTCAAGATGCAAGCAGTGCATAGTACCAGTAAATAGTAGCTAACCAATAGGGTTAAATATAGGCACAAGAACCCGGGAATTGCTAGAATAGAAAAGAACAATACCACACTGAAACACTGTGAGCAGAATTTTGGCGATACCCACTAATGGGTTTGGCAGCTAATGATGATCACATTAGCATCCCACTGGCCAATTAGCAGAAGCAAAAATAACAGGATTTAAAGCTGAAAAGACCTTGAATATTCCTTGTTTTATTCAAATACTTCATTTGAAGTATTTTTTAAAAAGTATTCAAATGAAGTATTTGAATATATAAGTGCTTCACCCAAGGTCAGGCAACCTGGGACTAAGCCAAGATTAGAACCATTGCAGGGCTTGTACTCCAGGGTCTAAGATACCATATTCTTAGTTGCTAGCAAAAGAAACCAATCTTTTTTTTTATTATTATTATTATTTTTTTAATAGAGGCATGCTTATTTATTTGTTTGTTTGTTTGTTTTTGTTTATACATGCACTGGGTACAGTCAGAAGCACGGGAGGGTGAGAGAATTCACCAGAGCCAGAGCGGGGAGCAGAGCAGGCAGAAGGACCGAAGTACACTGCTGAGGGGAGCAGCGGGCGGCAGGAGAGGTCTGCGCGCCATGTGGGACCCTCCTCCGGTGGCCGGGGAGCAGCCGGGGGATCGAACCGGCGCCGCAGACGCTGCGGGCAGCTTCGCAACCCAGCACTCAACCGCTGCGCCACCGGGGAGGCCCAAAAGAAACCAATCTTGACTGGTTTTAATCATTACAGATAAGAACAAAGTAGGGGAAGGATAGAAAATCAGGCCTCCGGATCATTGTCAAAATCATGTTACAAAAGCTGTTGTGAGAAGGCAATGTCATTGTTGCAACTAAACAAAAGATACCACAGTTTACAATGTTGGGGTCCTAGCTGCAAAGTAGGATTGGAAAATAAAGATACATTGTCTGCAGCTTGTATAGTGGAAGATAGGGAGACAAAAGAATAACACAGGGAATTTCCAAAACACAAGAGAATTCAGACACCAACAATCCAAAAAGACTGATGACCAGTAAAAATATCATACTTCAGCTGGTGATTTTTTTTAACCATAGTAACCAATGCTTAAAAAAAAAAAAAAAAAAAAAGGTCATCTAAGTGACTCTGAAACTATGCAATAGTAGAAAGAAGAGAAAACATTGCCATGGTTAGAAGACTAAAGAAAGTAAATACCTGGAAGACTCCCAAAAGAAAAAGATCTCCCTGATTATACAAATTTTCACTAAGTAAAAACTAAATTGAAGGAATGAATAAGCAGTTAATGATCAAAATTCCATTTGCAGCATATAGGAAAAAGAATATAAATACATTAAAAAAGAAAGGATAGGGACCTCCCCGGTGGCGCAGCAGTTGAGTGCTGGGTTGCAAAGCTGCCCAAAGCCTCTGCAGCACCAGTTCGATCCCCAGCTGCTCCCCGGCCACTGAAGGGGGGTCCCCATTGGCACGCAGACCTCTCCTGCCACCCGCTGCTCCCCTCAGCAGTGTACTTCGGTCCTTCTGCCTGCTCTGCTGCCCGCTCTGGCTCTGGTGAATTCTCTCACCCTCCCGCGCTTCTGACTGTACCCAGTGCTTGTATGCATAAATAAATAAATAAATCTTTAAAAAAAAAAAAAAGAAAGGATAGAATTGTGCTTTTAGTGACAAACTTAATGTAGTATATCTAGATGTTCATTTATAATGCACACTTGAAACATTATAATGCAATGTTACTTCAATAAAATAAATTAACATAAGTTAAAATGCTAGCTAACATACAGAATATGTTATAAGAGTTTGGAAAAGGAAAGATTACCAATAGCAATCAGAAAGCTTCATGGAATGCAGAATCTGATTTATTGAACAAAGGGTAGGGTTTAGACAAGTCTTTGCTTCATTTCTGAAAGTGGAGGTTATTTAAGGCAGAAGGTTTATCCTAAATAAAGGTGCCATAAGATAAGTACAAAGAATGATAGGGAATATTGAACAGGACAGCGTGCATGGACCAGAGAATATTTATAAAGAAAAGAGTTGATATGAAATACTGAGAAAATAAAATTAATAATAATAAAGAAATAATGGAGAAAATACTGAGCTAAAGATAAAGAGACGTGAATTTCAGAGCCACCAAGTCTCCCATTTTGTCAAATATATAGATTGTGTCTATGGTGATGATTACATAATCTATCTATGCAATCTATATATTATGTGCTTATGCATATATATACATATTTACATACACGAATATACATGCATGAATACATTCAAATATGAATAGATACATACACAATTATATGCCTATATGTGGATACACATATAAATGTACACATATGTACATCTTTTGTATGTGTACAGATTCAACACACAAAAGTCCACTTTACATTAATTTAAAATCTTTTACTGTCAAAGTTGTATGCTTTTGGCTGTAATCATGTCTCATTTGTCAATGCTCACTTATTAGATGCTCTGGTTATCTGCTGTACAGGTTTTTGATGAATATCAAGTATTAGGGTAAGTTGTTTTCTTTTTTTTTTTTTCCAAAGATTTATTTATTTATATGTACAGTAGCTGGGGTACAGGTCAGAGATGCAGGGGGTGAGAGGATTCACCAGAGATAGAGTGGGGAACAGAACAGGCAGACTGACTGAAATACACTGCTGAGGGGAGCAGCAGGCAAGACAGGAGAGGTTTGCTGCACCATGTGGGTTGCTCCCTGGCAGGCCAGGGATCGAACTCATGCTGCAATGGCTGTGGATTGCTTCATAGTGCGGTACTTAACCCTTTGTGCCACCAGGGAGGTCCAGATAAGTTGTTTTCTTAATGTATAAATATTAAATAGTTTAAATTAGGTGATTTCTATGATTCTTTCCAATGCTACTATTTTAAGATTTTAATTCCCATTCTCAAATAAACATACCCTCTTAGCAAAGATACAGATTTTTGTGATTTTAGCAGACAAGGTGGAATAGAATTTTGGCAGCTTAAAATAATTAAGATATTTTACTTTCTAGAAACTACACATAATACATGAAGCAGTCAAAATCAACCCAAATCCATGGGAATATAAAGGTCCTCTGCAACACTGATTGAACACTAGTTATGTGCTTTTGAAATGTAAAAGCTTTAAGAAATTAGGATGAACAAAATCACATTTCCTGACACTTGAAGAGCTTCCAGGAATGCAGTAGAGGCTAATAATAAACAAACAACAATCGCATCCAGCTATTTCATCAGTTCTGAAGTGCACCTGCACTCACATATTAATATCTCTGACTTGGAAATTTAATATCTCTGAACTCTATGGTATCTTCCAATTCTATGGTTTGTCATTTCTTTTCTCTAAAAGGATATAAAGGAGCTTTATCCGTTCATGTGAAATTAAATGATGAGGACTGTATATCATTTAAATCGTTAGCACGCTCTTTTTTCTTAGTAATATATAATATAATGACACGATGCTCAATCCATAGTTCTTAGCATTGGTAGAATGTGCTGTGAAGTCAGACAGGAAAAAGGTGCTACCTCTACTCAGGCAAGTCTAAGAAAGCTTTTCAGAAGAAGTGACATCTGAATAGAAATTAGAGAGAGGAGAAACCAGTGTTTTCCAGGAACCGCAGATAGCTTTATTTGGGACCATCTTCAAGATAAGAATGAAAGAGAAAAAGTTCTCTTATACTAAGGAGGTTGGCCCCTATTCTGTAGACAATGGGAAAAACGAATAAGAGAATGACAGATCAGACTTACATTTTAGAAAGTTCATTCTGAAGGAAAGCAAAGCATGGACTGGTTTGGAAGAGAGAAAAGCCAGGATAACCAGTTAGAAGCAAGATATGATGAAGTCCTATATTTGTAATGAGAAAACAGATAGAGAACAAGTGATAAATTTCAGACCCATTTAGAGTTTACAGAATTTGAGGGGTAAATGCATTTAACAGGCACAATGGCTTATTCCAAAGGAATGACTGTCTTATACGGCTCACCTTCAGGGTAAATAACATTTTAGCAGAATTCAATTTTTTAAGGTACTATGAAGACATTCTGGGACTTCCAAGTTATCCCTATAACATTTGCCAAGCACACATGACTAAAAAGGATTCAACTTTTTTAAAAGTCTGGCAATATCAGTACCAATAATCTTGAATACATTACCAAAATATATAACTGAACTGCAAATCCAGAAGGCTGGGAGAACAATCCCAGAGTGAATCTCCAAAACAGAGACAAAAAGGAAAAGGCAGCTACTGACACTGTGGCACAATGACAAGGTAAGAAGGTAAGTAAATTATTGTGAGAGTAAAATATTCCCCCAAAAAACAAAATTTAGAGGTAAGGTTCATAATAGTCACTTAATTTTAATTTTCAACTTTTCTTTGGCTGATTTCTTAAAAAGAAATAAGCTAAATTAAAATCCCTTGGGTTCATCACAAAAGGACACTGTATGATTTCACTTATATAAAGTACCTAGAGCAGTCAGACTCATAGAGACAGAAAAATAGCATAGCGGTTGCCAAGAGCAGCAGGGAGCAGGGAGAGGGTGTTTAATAGGTACAGAGTGTCAATTTGGGAAGATGAAAAAGCTGCTTGCACCTATTGTAAATGTACTTAATGTCACTGAGATGTGTAACAAAAAAATGGCTTAAATGGTGAATTTAGGTTATGTATATTTTACCACAATCAAAGAAAGAAAATCTTTTGGTTCCTACTCAGGGAAAACTGCCTGCCTCAAAAAAAAAAAATGAAAACAAAGATGACATGGTTATTAGCAATTTATCTAAGCCACTTCACATATTGGTGTGTTTGTCTGTGTATTTATTTAAATCTACTTCATGGTGAAAGGATTCAAAGGTCGTCCACAGAAATAAGGTAGAAAATACAGATGTCAGAATGAGTAGAAAATAAAACTAAAACAATAAAATTTCAGCACACTAAGAGGGGGAATGTAAGGTCTGGCAGAGCTCCTTAAAGGTGGCCAGGACCCAGAGCCACAGAGAACAAAGCAAAGGAGAAAGGATCACTTTCAAAATTCCCAGACCTTTCAGATAAACATACAGCAACACTCAGGAGAAACACAGCATTTCCTAGCACTGAGGCCCAAGAGAAAGTTCTCCAGCAAATGCTCAGAAAGAGGACCATGCTACTCTACAGTGTTTGCTGCATACTCTCAGCACTGTGCCTGTCATAAATACATGTGCAGGATTAATACTGCTGCTGCTTCCATCATGCCATGAGAGGTAGGGCATCACACTACAGGGGGAAGGCATCCCATGAGAATTGCCTTTACATTCTAAAGCTTATTTTGATTCTCAAAATGTTATGAGATAGATAGTATTATTTCCTTTTTACAGATAAGGACTGAGGTATACAGAAAGGAAGCACCTTGCTCAGTTAACAGAATAGCAAATGGCAGAGCTAAAATTACATTCCAATCTTGGACATTGTGTGTGTTGGCCTCCTGTGAAAAGTGACTGCCCCAAAAAGAGAATCAGATAGAATGGGTTACTGAGGGTAGACAATTAGAGAAAGAAAAAAAAAATGAACCCCAACTTAACTCTGAGAGAAAATCTTAGATATTCAACAGCCATTTCCTACCAGTGCTTAATAAAATCAGCTCTGGAGCCTGTAGAAACACCACAACAGGTGATAGCCCATAAATGTAATAGTCTTTAGATTACTGAATTAACAGGAGAAGAGAAAATATACACAAGAGAACCCTCAGCAAAAAGCAGCCCTGGTATCTTTAGAGGAACAAATAAAGGTAAATTCAATCTCACTTTGTAATTATATTATTAAATCTGTGGTTGGCAGTAGTACTGTGCTACAACATCCAAATTTGCATAAGCATTTATAGGATACAATGAACTGAAATTGCTGAAAGACTAAAGAGGAGATAAAGACTAAAGAGGAGGAAAACAGTAAAAGAAAAACCTGAGAAGGCATGAAGAAAGTATCATTTTATATTTACACTTAATTTTATATTTCCATCAATGATTTAAAGGAAATATGTTACATGTAATAATGTAAATGTATCCACAGGATAAGTAGATTAACTAATATCTGGTTGGTGAAACCATAAAAATAAAGTAAAACAGATTTAATTCAGTAATACAGGCAATAACAATATCTTTTTATAAAAATGTCAGTTTTAATGTAAATAAATAACTTATTAATTTGAGAACAAGGGCATAGTAATATAGATTGGCCCTACCTTTAAAAAAGAAAACAAAATCTTGAAACTTACCCAAATAGCCAAACATAGGAAAAAGGTGCACATCTTGGGACCTTTGTTGCTTACAAAAGCACATGTGCTGAGGAGCTTTTTCTGTTGCATTTAAGAATTACAAAGAACAACATCTGACACAACATATCAGACCAATACATAATGTGACCCAGACAGCACAGCTACGCACAATGGCAAAAACTTATAAGGCTGTGGAAGGCTAAAATAAACAGTGAATAAAAAGTGGGCAGCAAATGATGACAGATATTCTGAACTGCAATCATATGAGAAAAAGAGAGGTCATTAACAGTTTGTTTAATAAATGGTGCTGGGAAAACTGGACCATCACTGCAAAAAAGTGAAACTAGACTACTACCTCTCACTGTGCACAAAAATTACCTCAAAATGGATAAAAGAACTTGACATAAGACCTGAAACCATAAAATATATAGAAGAAAATATAGGTAAAACACTACAAGACATACATCGCAATAACATCTTTAAAGACTCATCACCCAAAGAAGTGATAGTGAAGGCAAAGATAAACACCTGGGATTACATCAAACTGAAAAGCTTCTGCACAGCAAAAGAGACATTAAACAAAACAGAAACACCCAATGGATTAGGAAAAAAATCTTTGCACTCCAGTCAACTGATAAGGGACTGATCACAAAGATATACAAAGAACTGACACGACTCAACAAAAACAAAATAAAAAATCAGGTCAAGAAATGGGCAGAAGAACTTAAAAGACATTTCTCCAAAGAGGAAATGCAAATGGTCAATAGGCATATGAAAAAAAGTTCAACATCCCTTATAATCAGGGAAATGCAAGTTAAAACCACATTGAGATATCACCTTACCCCAGTAAGAATGGGACATATCAAAAAAACAAGCAACAACAAATGCTGGCAAGGATGTGATGAAAAAAGAACTCTCCTACAGTGCTAGTGGGAGTGCAACCTGGTCCAACAACTATGGAAAGCTGTCCGGAGGTTCCTCAGCCTACTAAAAATGGAGCTACCATATGACCCAGCAATTCCACTCCTAGGGATCTACCCAAAGGACACAAAAACATTGATTCAAAAGAACACCTGTACCCCTATGTTTATTGCAGCACTATTTACAATAGGTAAAACCTGGAAACAACCCAAATGCCCAAAAATAGATTACTAGATCAAGAAGATGTGGCATATATACACAATGGAATATTATTCAGCAATCAAAAAAGATAAACCATGCCATTTGCAGCAACATGGATGGAGCTAGAAGAAATTATGCTCAGTGAAATAAGTCAGAAGGAAAAAGAAAAATATCGGATGGTTTCACTTATAGCCATAATATAGGAGAACAAAACAAGACATCAGTGTAAAAACATAGTAACAGTACCAAACATGGCAAAGCAAAAACAATTATAAATCAGAGACATACTGCAGGGGAGGAGGAGGGAGAGGGATTAGAGGGAAGAAGGGGGGAGCACAGGGGACTGAGGTGATGGCACATGGGTGCATTGGTGAAGGAAACTCTATGGGGACTACACCTGAGGGGGTGGGGGGAAGCAAATACGGGGCATATAACCAAGATAAAAGTGCATACATTGTGCAAAAATGATAAATGATGTAAGAAATATATAAAATAAAAATAAAAAAATAATGAAATGAACAATGTAAAAAATAAAAATTATTTTA
The DNA here is from genome assembly GCF_964194135.1 of Talpa europaea. Lineage (NCBI taxonomy): Eukaryota > Metazoa > Chordata > Mammalia > Eulipotyphla > Talpidae > Talpa > Talpa europaea. Next base: position 16,541,486 of record NC_140082.1, on the reverse strand, counting down.
AAAAAGGGAGAGAGAGGTCGTTTGGATATGAGATGATACCCTGAACAACACCATGCAAATAAAGTCTTTCTGTAAAATGTTGATAAGCAAAGCCCATCTCAAATAGACATATTCATTTAAAAAATGCTAAAATTAAATGAAATAAATCAAAGTGCCTTAAGGAAAGAGAGGAAAATGTTAAAGCACGCTAAGCACCTGTAAGATGCAGCTTTTCCCAAGGGTGGGCCTTAGGCCACTAAGTGTAAGATGGGAAAGAACACGACACAGAAAACCCTAAGACAGCACCACTGAGCTATTCCTCACAATGCAGGGAACATTTCCTTACATTTATCTAAACAAATTGCTTCAAAGGCAAAATGGTAAGTATGATTCTGCTGATCTCAACACATTTACTCCAATATTCTAAGGCAGCAGCAGAAACACCTCCGAATAAAGAAAGGATAACTTCATGAACTAAACAAAAAAATGTTCCATGTAAACTGCTAGTGGAGAGATATAGGGAGAGAACAAGAAAACACTAGAAAAATGGAAAGGAGAGGCACATTGATTTTTCTGTTATTGTCCATCCCCCCCACCACCACCAAGCCCCGGAGCTCCAAAGCACATCTGCTCTGAGTCAGAGTTTATTAACAGCAGGTCCCCCAGTGGGAGCAGCCATTAGGTTCCTTCAGCAGACTCTACTTTGTATGGGGTTATAAAAATCACATGAAGAGAGGTTTCCTTACCACTTTTTTCTAAAACATGAAAACTGACTTCCAGGAAAATATTTTTTATAGTTCTGAATTGCACAGAGACCATATAGTTCATCAGAGAACCATATAGTTCATCAAACCTTTATTTAGCATATATATTGAGCCAAGTACTTTACTAACTAGTATATTAAGATTATCTAATGCTGCAAACATTTTCAAAACTAAACATCTGATAATACTGCCATCAAATTTTTAGTTTCTTTAAAACCATACTATTTCAGAGACTAAAAATAGAGTTCTATTGAGCATAATCTAATTAATATTAAACATTAGTAACTGTTTACTATTTGCCATAAGTCTGCCTTATATCTCCATACTCTGCAAAGATGACAATTGATATAAACTTTCAGCTCAATATTTCCAAAACTCATACCTCAAAAATCAATGTTCTTTAAAGTAAAGTCTGCCTGTTTTGGGTCTTAGAACTCCTCCAATTTCCCTGGTACCATTTTCAATCCTTTGTTTTACCAGACTATCAACTGGTATAAAATATATATATTAACAGGAGAAAACCATGTAAACTAGTTTCTCTCTGTTTCTTTCCTTTTACTTCTACATAATCTTTGAATTGCTCTTCTAAAAATTGTTAGGGACAGTCTACAATTAGATCCATATTTACTCTTATAAAATATTAAAGTGTCCAATGTTTTGTCTTATTTGATTATTTCCAGATAACATATTGGTCCAGGGCCTCCCCTGGTGGCGCAGTGGTTGAGTGCTGGGCTGCGAAGATGCCCACAGCCTCTGGAGCACCGGTTCGATCCCTGGCCGCCGGCGAGGGTCCACATGGCGCAGCAGACCTCTCCTGTCTTGCCCACTGCTCCCCTCAGCAGTGTATTTCATCAGTCTGCCTGTTCTGTTCCCCACTCTGGCGAATTCTCTCACCTTCCCATGCTTCTGACTGTACCCAGTGCTTGTATAAATAAATAAAGCTTTAAAAAAAAAAAAAGAACATATTGGTCCAAATAAGTAAAGCAATTTATTCCTAGAAGTGTGATTTAGAAATACAGAATCTTATAACAACAAAAAATTAAGAATTCTTTAGATAATCCTAAAACAAGTTGGTTCATTTACCCATGATCATTAAGTTAATGAAACATTGAAAATATGAGTTCACAGCTGAGCTGTGGAACCAAGTTGAACTGGGGCATGGTCTGCCATCAAAATAAAGGGCAGACACCAGGAAGGAGCAATCCCCAGTGCCACTGGGGGAAGCCAGGGACCCCCACAACCACCTTCATGATAGGAGCAAGGGAAGGCCCTGTCTCCATTGGAACACAGACTGATGGAGTCAAACAGAAAACCCAGAAATAAACCCACAGATTTATGGACAACTAATCTTCAACAAAAGACCAAAGAATATGCAATGGAACAAAGAAAGTTTGTTCAAAAGTGATGCTAGAAAAATTGGGCTGCTACATACAAAAAAAAAAAAAAATATGAAGCTTGACTATTACCTCCCACCATGCCCAAAAATCAACTCAAAATGGACTAAAGAACTGGACATAAGGCCTGAAACCATAAAATATATAGAAGAAAATATAGGCAAAATACTATATAACATATGCCCCCATAACATCTTTAAAGACACATTACCCAAAGCAAAGGTAGTGAAGGAAAGGATAAACAGCTGGGACTACATCAAATTAAAGAGCTTCTGTACAGCAAAAGAGACATTAACCAAAACAAAGAGACACCCGCTGATTGGGAGAAAATTTTTGCACACAATACTAATGACAAGGGGTTGATCACAAAGATCTACAAGGAGCTGACAAAACTCAACAAAAACAAAGTAAACAACCAAGTCAAGAAATGGGCAGAGGAGCCTCCCCTGGTGGCGCAGCGGTTGAGCGCTGGGCTGCAAAGCTGCCTGCAGCTTCTGCAGCGCCAGTTCGATCCCCAGCCACTGGCGAGGGTCCCACATGGAGCAGCAGACCTCTCCTGCCGGCCCATTGCTCCCCTCAGCAGTGTATTTCGTCAAGTCTGCCTTTTCTGTTCCCCGCTCTGGCTCTGGTGAATTCTCTCACCCTTCCACGCTTCTGACTGTACCCAGGGCTTGTATAAATAAATAAATCTTAAAAAAAAAAAAAAAAAAAAGGAATCGTAATGTATATATTAAAAAAAAAAAAAAAGAAAGAAAGAAATGGGCAGAGGAGCTAAAAAGACTTCTCCAAAGAGGAAATGCAAATGGCCAACAGACAGAGGAAAAAATGTTCACTATCACTCGTAATCAGGGAAATGCAAATCAAAACCACAATGAGATACCATCTCACACTAGTGAGAATGACACATATTAAAAAAAACTAGCAACAGGGGCCTCCCCGGTGGCACAGCAGGTTGAGCACCATGTTGTGAAGCTGTCCACAGCCTCTGCAGCATGGTTTCGATTCCTGGCTGGACAGGGAGATACCCACATGGCGCAGCAGACCTCTTCTGTCTCACCCGCTGCTCCCCTCGGCAGTGTCTTTGGTCCATCTGCCTGTTCTGCTCCCTGCTCTGTTTCTGGTGAATTCTCTCACCCTCCCTCACCTCTGCCCTATACCCCAGTTCTTGTATAAATAAATAAATCTTTAAAAAAAAAAAAAAAAACCAAAAAGCTAGCAACAACAAATGTTGGCGAGGATGTGGAGAAAAAGGAAATCTCCTATACTGCTGGTGGGAATGCAAACTGGTCCAACCACTATGGAAAGCTGTGTGGAAGTTACTCAAACTGCTAAAAATGGAGCTTCCATATGATTCAACAATTCCACTCCTAGGGAGCTACCCAAAGGACACAAAAACATTAATTCAAAATGATACCTGCACCCCTATGTTTAGTGCAGCACTATTTACAATAGGTAAAACCTGGAAACAACCCAAATGCCCAAAAATAGATGACTGGATCAAGAGATGTGGTGTATATATACACAATGGAATATTACTCAGCAATCAAAAAATATAAACTCAAGCCATTTGCAGCAACATGGATAGAGGTGCAAGGGATCATATTCAGTGAAATAAGCCAGAAAGAAGAAAAAAAAAATACTGGATGGTTTCACTTTTAGGAGGAATGTAGAGAATCCAAACAAGGGGTCAGGAAAAAAGAAGTAACTATAATAAAATATCAAAATCAACAGGCAACTATAAACCAGAGACATTATATGGGTGGGGGTGGAGAGGGAAATAGGATCAAAACAGAGGTAAGTAGAGCACAGTGCACTGGTGGTGGGAATTTCACAGGGACTATAATCAAGATGAGAAAGAGAAAGAGATGAGATGAGATGAGATGAGATGAGAAAGCATACATTGTACAAAAATGAAGAATGATGTAAAAAATATATAAAATTTAAAAAATCGTAATAATAAGTTCACAAACTTCCAGGCCATTGGCCTTACCCCCATTCAATTCCCCCTGATTAATGTCAGTTATTCACAGTGATTCTTGATCTTCCATTGTCTAAAATATCCACTCTTAGCAAATTTAATAATCTATCAATTCTCAATGCCTGTGTCTAAAATCTTCAAAAGCTAGAAATGTACTTTACTGCTGGGTCAAATACTTTATTATATTTACCTCTCATGGGAGATTTCATGGCAGCTTCTACCATCCCTACCAGAAGTTGGAGACTTTTTGGGTCCTGAGCCAAACCAGATGCAAAGGCTGCTAGGGCATCGGCATGACGTCCAAGGTACTGGAGGGCAACACCCTGTCGGAAGTATGCCTGGAAATAAAGAATGGACAATGCACATTTTACTATATACATATAGCATTATATACTATGCTACAACAAGGTATGCCTGGAAATAAAGAATGGACAATGCACATTTTACTATATACATATAGCATTATATAATATGCTGCAACAAGGCTGATGATTGTTCTTTGTTAGAATAATAGCTGAACAGAACTAAGATTGAATTGATCTTGGCTCCAAAACCTAATACATAGTTTGTAATCAAATTTGGTTTCTTCCAACATCAAAAAATTTAAGCATACATCTTTCAGGCAAATGATATTTAAGTCTTCACTCTTTTCACTTAGAGGGCATATTATTTTTTATCACATTCTTTGTCATTTATACATGTTACTTTTATTGGTGTTTTTGGTGGTACTCAAAATATTTTTATCCCACCTTTAATAGCATAAGCTCCTCAAAGATATGGATTTGGAGATTTCTTTATATGTCACCAAAATATCTAGCACAGTGCAAGATAAAAGCAAATCACTCAAATTGCATTTATTTTGTATTTCTCCCTTGATATAAGGGAAAAATCAACGTGTAATTATTATTGAGATAATTATATTGATGAGTAACATAATATGGCTACATTTAATGAGGTTTTTCAGTCACAATATTTAAAAGCTGTTATCTAAAACATCCTTTGCTTAGAAACAAAGTAAGACAGTTGTCTTTTGTATTCTTTAATTTGATTAGTTTAAAAGCTAGTATTGTCAGCTGTGATTAAAAGAAAGCATACCTCCTTCCAGCTAATTGCAGAAAGGGCCAGGAAATTAATAAAATAACTAAGTTTTAGAACAGTCTTGAGAACATACAGTTGTTTTCAAGCATACAGGGTAAAAAACAAGTAAATGAACAATTTTATGTAACCAGCAAAAGATCTTGTACCTGATTAACACAAAAAACGGTATTACTAATACATTCATTGCTACTATGACAACACTTGCTTCTAAAATATTTGTCCTCCTATTTAAATATTCTTAAAATACTATGTGGTTATCACCCAAATTTAACTTTTTTAGTTCAATATACTTTGAAAATGCCACAAGTCATATTCAAGGGATGAAAATGAAGTTTCAAACAACTCATAAAGCTACTTTTTAGAAAACATAATACATAATTGTATGATTTTATATGACACACTCTGAGAGCAAGAGAGAGAGCACCTTTCATGTTTATAAAACATATTTACTTACCTTATCTTATTCATTTTTGCTACTCCCCTTTGAGGTAATTTAAGATACGAAATACTATTCAGTGTTTCTATTAAGATACGAAATACTATTCAGTGTTTCTATTAAGAAACAATCCATAAACAGAATGAATGCTCAAATTATTATAGGCTATTCAGGTTTCTATTAAACTACCAGCAGCTGTTAAAACTGAGACTCCAGTAAAACAATAACCTGTTAATGCACTTTCATTATTAATTCATAGGATCACTTCCTTTCACTGAACTCGGCCACTGTTTTAATCTTTAATGTGAAAAATGTAAGCATTTTTCGCTACCCTTTTCATTTCACATTTTAGGTGATTTCTATAATCTAAGAGGCAATATATACAACATTCCATCTAAAAATAACTATAATTTACATAATTCTAAAATGCTATATTAAAGCTAAACTAACAACAATGTATGTGCCAAATACCTATAAACTGTAATTATTATTTATAGAGAGAGAAAAATATCTGTAGTTATTGATTTCAGGTATGCATTTTAACACACACAAAAATCAATTGTGGTATCATTTCATAACACATGCAACTCAAATCATTCTGTACATCTTTAACTTATACAATGCTGCATGTCAACTATATCTCAATAAAATGGGAAAAATGAAACAAAAATCTTAAATTAGTTTCAGAATTTTAATACCCTATCTGCCAAATAAAGTCACTGAAAAGTATAATTTACTTGTTAGTAGGTAAGCAAAAAACAGTGTTAAATGCAAATTGTGGGGCCTCCCCCATGGCGCAGCGGTTGAGCGCTGGGTTACGAAGCTGCCCGCAGCCTCTGCAGCGCCAGTTCGATCCCCAGCCACAGGGAGAGGGTCCCACATGGCGCGCAGACCTCTCCTGCTGCCTGCTGCTCCCCTCAGCAGTGTACTTAGTCAGTCTGCCTGCACTGCTCTCCCCTCTGGCTCTGGTGAATTCTCTCACCCTCCCACGCTTCTGACTGTACCCAGTGCTTGTATAAATAAATAAATAAATAAATAAATAAATAAATAAATAAAGTTTTAAGTTCTAAAAAAAATGCAAATTGTGGTGTCAAGTATGAAAAGCCATTCCAAACAGTGTGCATAGTTTGTTTTCTTAGGACATTCAGAAATTAGATGAGAACAAGTGTGACTGGACTATGCCACCAACAATGTTGACTTCCTTTCTTCAGAAGATTTTGAAGAGATATGAAAGAGAAGGCTCAAAGTTCCCCCTGTTCCTCTTTTATGCCCTTCCAGAATCCCCAACCCAACTTTATAAGATTTTCTCAATTAAAAGCTAGAATTGTGTCCCTGTCAAAAGAGTCAAACTTGGAAAAACCCCTGTTCCAAACTCAGTGGGGCTCTCCCATCTTTTTTCCACACAATTTTCATCGTGAAAACAAACAGCTGCTGAATGCAAATTAGTTCCGTATACATTTGTGAGAGACATGCCACTATGGAGTTCAAGTTAATGATGATAAAACCTCGATCATGAGTTATTGTGCTAGAATAAAAATTCAGCACAGTGCCTGACAAAGTAAGCATTCAGTAAGCTATATTGATAGCTTCATTTCATTAGTTAATGAAAAAAGAATCATAATAAGAACACATAATTATTGTGTTCTTAACATAAGTGGAATCCAATAAATATTTTATTATTCAATATAATATAAATTATATTATATATATTGTATTATATCAATATTATATTATTATATCAATATAATATAACTATTCAATTCCTATCACTGCTTCATTCACTCCTCCCCTTATTCCATAAAAGACTATTGGCAACTGGGAAGCTCACTGCTCCAAGACTTTGAACCAACTGACTTAAAGAAATTGGTATTATCAGGGAGATGGGACAACCACTCGCAGGATCTCTACCAGCCTCTTCCAAAACAAAGGTCAAGATGTGCTAAGATTCACATTTATATACCATAGCTTCAAGAAAACTGATATGAGTCTGCTATGACCAATCTGCTTCTCCCCAACTGATGGCTACTATTAATTTTTCCTTTATTCACTATCCAGGTTTCACAGGAAGCTGCTTCTCTGGGAAAAGGGGAAAATTTTGATCACTTAAGGTTAAAGAGAGACAGTATATGTGCAGCATATCAAGGGAAGGTGGGGCCTATGAAGCAATATTGAATACCTGCTGCCCAACCAACCTTAGATAATACAAGCATCTTCAGACAATACATCCCCCTGCCTGTACCTGCACGCACGCACGCACGCGCGCGCGCACACTCATACACACACCCCATTGGTATGTAGCATAGGGAAAGGAAGGGCAACATGGATTGACTTTGGTCAGCACCTACACCTCTCAATAATAGCTTTAATCTGAAGCATTAGCCAAGAAGACAAATGTAGAAGAAGCTAGTTAATACACCAAGCTAAAGGTGGAATGCCTAAAATCTCCCTTCAAGTATTCATGGTAGCAATGAATCAGACATTGAGGTCTTTACTTTCAATACCCCATCCTGTTTCACAGTTCGAAAACATTACTGAACTCAATGATGTAACATCCTACTCCATTGGCTCAAATGAGCGATGAGACAAACTGCTCTGTTCATAAATAAACGTGAATATTTATAACATCAAATATATGTACACATATATGTGATATAATATGTAAGTTACATGTGTAATATTTAAAATATGTAACAATATCTAAAATTGAGTTATTTATATGTACACATAATCTATTACTAAGTTCAAAGCATTCACAAATATTCTGCCTTCAACTTAATCTGTACTTTCAAGTGTGACTAAGAAACTAAAATTTGGTTTATTGCATTTTAGTTACTTTAAACTGAAACAGCCACAAGTGACCAACACTACTAGATTGGACAATGCAGGTCTAGAGTTCTTTAACAATAAACCTCCCAACACAAATCTAAATTTGGAAATGAAAAGGGATATATTAAACAAATGTACTACCATAAAATTTCTGAACTGAAGTTATGTGCCTTAGTCAAAGACAGTGACAGTAGAAAAAGAACTCATAAGGCTGACACAAGGCACGTAATCTCCCAACTTCATGTTCCATTTCCACTCATGGAGAAGATATGAAGACCTCAAAGGGTTGTAATAAAGATTTCTAGTTGATATCACATGTGAAATAAGAAACACTGAGTAGGTGTTTTTTAAAAAATTGACCAGAAAGTGAATTTCTCACTGCTAAGTTAACTCTCAATTTGGCGTTTGCTTTATAATCAATATATCTGCTTCACCAGCATACATATTAGAAATAACCTATGCTAAATTAAAGGGCTGACAAAAATTTGGCACAAAACAAAAATTAATGATTACTCTGAGTTATTAAAGAAATAATGAACTTATGTCTGGCATCTTCATTTCAAAAGATTATAAAGAGGTAATATATTTAAGAGAAATTTTTTAATCAAAATTGTTTTTAAAAATAGTTCAGTGACAATAACTGACAGGGAAAACCTATATTGTCAAAAAAACAAGCAAGGATGTAAAATAAATAAGAATAAAAAAAAAAATTTCAACTTTGGCAGTTGATTGGGTAGGCTTCAATTATCTAGTAAATACATTTTTTGGGGAAAAGACTACATGCAGATTAAGAAGGTCCTTAGGCCTAGGTAGAAAAGAAGAAAGAGGTGGCAGAAAATGACAAAAAGCCTGTATTTATAAATATGAATAAAAATATGTATAAATAAGTCCTTACTCTTAGATTCTTTATCCTGATACTGGTTATTAAAATTACTACAAGATAAGGGGTCAGGAAAATAATAATCATAATAAATTAAAAAACAAAATTAATAGGCAACTATTAATCAAAGAGACTGCAGTGGGGGGAAGGGGGAGGGATCAAAACAAGGAAGGGAAGAACAAAAGGGACTAAAGTGATGGTGCACGGGTGGACTGGTGGTGGGAATTTTATGGGGACTACACCTGAGAGGAGAAAGCAAACAGTACAAAAAGGAAGAAATGCCAAACTCTCTTCTCACTACTCCACACTATATCATCAACAAAAGAATTAATGATGTGCAATAAACCTCCAAATCAAGCTTTTTTGTCTGGGAATTCTTATACTTGCAAAATTCAAGTATATGAGGAGGCAGAAATGAAGGAAGATCAAAAATGACACAGAAAATTTATGAACATGAATATTTAATCTCTATTCCATTAGCAACCGTTGATTGTAGAACAATTTTTAATGAATTGGATGGAGGGAAAATTCGTTTCATTAACTTTTCATATAAATGTATTATTATTGAACCAAACGGGCCACTGTACTAGCAACTCAGTTCGATGTTAATTAGATTACAAGCATGAGGCTTTAAATCAAAGAAAAACAAAAGGAGGCATCAGCAAGCTTCTCAGCCAATGCTTGTTTGTTTGCTGTCTAAAAACAGACGTTTTACCTGAAATGTAATTTGTGATGCTTCTTTTCTGACATTTTCAAGTGAATTTTATCTAGTTTCTATTTGTTGATACTTCATATCAATGTGCATATCAAAAAATAAAAATAAATAAAACCATGATATCGGAAAAGAACACATTCTTCCTGTAGTGATGCACTTTACCTGCTCAGCTGGGAGTAATCATTCCTCTCTCTCTAGAAAGCTACACTTCTATTTTTCACTAGTCTTTTCTTTTTGTATGCTAAAAGCATGTGTCAGAGATTGGAGGCTATTTTAGAAACACCATTATTAAGTTTGCAACCCAGAGTTAGAGGCCCAAATGGCCTAAACATAATGTTTTAACCAAATCTGCAGCTGTGAATTGTTTTTCTTGTCATTGTTAGCTTTTGATAGGTCTAAAATTGACTTCTAAAGGAAATCTGTATACAGTCCTGGTTGTTTTATATTATATCAACTATTTCTTCTCCCAAAATTAATTTTAAAATAATTACATCAAAAGTGTCAAGTAACATATTTTGGGGACAATCATATTTTAAAGAGAAATTAAAAATTGGTAAGAAGTTAAAAGATGAAATGACAAGGCATTAAATAACTAAGAGGATATAATTTCAAAAACTAGAGGGATTCCCAATGTTAAGTTTATATAATATTATAAACTGAACTTTCTCTTCTAAACTTTAAAAATAAACAATGAAAAATGTTTGAGGTCTCCATAGCAGTGGTTCTGAACGTTTCATACCCGGTGCCTTTCCTCTGTGGGGGTAGCATAGGAAGTATGTAAAACCATGTGAAGGAAAAAAAACAGGGTATTTCTGGAACATTTTGCACAAAAAGCAAAAGGCAAGCCTCCCTGTTGGCGCAAGGGGTTAAGCACCGCACTATGAAGCTATCAGCAGCCACTGCAGCATGAGTTGGATCCCTAGCCAGGGAGCTAACCCATATGGCACAGCAGAACTCTCCTGTCTAGCCTGCTGCTCCCCTCAGCAGTATATTTCAGTTAATCTGCCTTCTGCTCCCCACTCTGTCCTCTCAGCCTCCTGCACCTCTGGCCTACACCCCAACTCTTATATGCATAAATTAATAAATCTTTTTTAAAAATTCACTTGGTTCAGCATGAGATTCTATATACCTGCCCTACCAACCCTCTGCCTACTTTGGGATCCAGAGTATATGTAATTTCACACACATCACCCTTGTCCTGGAGAATATGGTTAAGACTAGAAGAAAACTGGAAAAAAAATAATAGTGGGAAAAGAAAATGGTGGACTAGAAAAAAACACAGAAGCCAACAACATGAAAATTCTCACTGTTGCAAAAAAAAAAAAGAAAGAAAAAGAAAAAGCTGGCTTTTTGCTTGCCATAATGTAGCAATACCCAAACCATACCAGATTAATGAGAAACCACTTCCTCCATAAAGCAGTTTATCAGAAATTATTGCCATAAGTGCTATATATTGGGATTAGGGGTTCTACATATGGTTTCCCTTAGCAAGCCACCATTAGAACTCCACCATTAGTGATTCACTCCTTGATCTTTCTGAGCTATCAACTCTTGCCCTTCTCATCAAATTATGATTCAATCAGGAATTATAGGAAGCAAAAATATACCACCCAAAATATACCTTTTTAGCAAAAGGTTGATTTCATGGAAGAAGCTCTGAAAGTTGGGTGAAGTTTGCTTTTGAAAAAGATACCTGTAACCGATGAAAACAAAGGAGAAAGGAGGTATCACACTTCCAAACTTCAAGCTATACTACAAAGCCCATAATAATTAAAACAGTTTGGTATTGGAACAAAAACAGACACACAGGCCAATGGAACTGAATAGAGAGCCCAGAAATAAAGCCACACTTATATGAACAACTAATCTTTGACAAAGGAGCAAAGAATATGCAATGGAACACAGAAAGTTTGTTCAATAAATGGTGTTGGGAAAACTGGACCTCCACATGCAAAAAAAAATGAAACTAGACCACTACCTCTCACCGTGCACAAAAATCAGCTCAAAATGGATAAAAGAACTGGACATAAAACCTGAAACCATAAAATATACAGAAGAAAATATAGGTAAAACACTACAAGACACGCATCTCAAAAACATCTTTAAAGACTCATCACCCAAAGCAGTGATAGTGAAGGCAAAGATAAACACCTGGGATTACATCAAACTGAAAAGCTTCTGCACAGCAAGAGACACTAACCTTACCTCTTTAAGAAAGAGGTAATCTCCTAATCTCTTTTCAAAAGAGAAAGCTGAGAACCTAAATCAGCATACCTTTGTTTACTGCCCCTTTCCTGGTAAGCTCCCTAACTGACCTTCCCCATCCCTTCCCCAAAACTTCATTGTCATAACTAAGCTATTTAAGATAAACTCTGAAGTCATAAGCAAGTTATTCAGTCATACTGGGTTCCATGTAAAGAGGAGGTACACATATTATTATTAAACTTCTTTTCATTTTTTTTCCTCTTATCAATATGTCCAGTGCTTGTTTGATTATCTGCCAGCCTAGAAGAACCAATGGGTACAAAACAACTTATTTTGTGCCGCAATAGAGTCACAGCATTGTATAATGGAGAAGGGAAAAGTCCATACAAGAGAACACCTCTCCTACTGATGTCAAATTTATCTGAAGTTTCTAGAAGACAAACTTTCATTAATAAACTTTATTTTTAGAGCAATTCTAGACTCACAGCAAAACTGAGCAAAAAATACAGATAATTCCTATTAACCTCTGTTCTGACATAAACACAATGTTTTCTGCTACCAACATCCTGTACCACAGAATATAATACACCATATGTTTTACATGAAAACATTGTTTCTTACAGTCAATGAGTAATTATTTTTATATGAAAATCATAGAAGAAAATTAAAAGTTTGTACAATCTTTTAAAAAAGAAAATAAAGAAATGTCCATTTCTACTTTGCTTATAGCCCTACTCCATAGAATATCCCCTCTCTTCTGACTTTAAGTGTTTAGGAAAGCTGTGTTTGAGAACAATTACCTAAGCTACTGACAACCTCTACCTTTGTCAATTGCTTCAATTTCTAGCTAGCAGGAAGAGTCTTCAGAAAATAATATGTGCTGGGTAGACACACATAAACAGGGTGACATAAGCAACTAGTGAGAGAAAGGCTGAACGCAAGAATTTATGCCCAAAAATTACTTGCACACATATTTCACACATTTTTCTAAACAATAAACTTCCCACTCTACTTCTCTCCCCTTCCTATGTCACATAATTTTTCTGGCCCCTGTGTGTCAGGGTACCACATATCACAATGAAGAACAAGAAAAAGAAAAATATTTGCCTTTCAATATTGACCAGCACAAAAACATAATGATACACTTTAAATCTCTTAAAAAATAAAAAGTGTTCCATTTCTAGGCAAGACAGAGAGTAAACATCCAATCTTTCCTCCTGAATGCAACTGCACCCTAGAAAGACTCATGGAACAGTTCTCTGTGGACTTTGATCAGGAAATAGTAGAGGATGAACTGAAGAAGGAAACCAGAATTCAAAGTAGTAACAGGGGCCTCCCTGGTGGCACAAGGGGTTAAGTCCTCAGCACTACAGAGCTACCAACCGCTGCTCCCCTCAGCAGTGTATTTCAGCAGATCTGCCTGTTCTGCTCCCCATTCTGTCTCTGGTGAATCCTCTCCTCCCCACCCTGGCCTACACGCTAGTTCTTGTATGCATAAATAAATAAAAATAAATCTAAAAAAAAAAAAAAAGTAGTACCAGACCAGCATTGTGGGTTCCTGTTTTATTCTTCTCATCTGGTTATTGCCCAGTTTGTAGTCAAAGACTTCTCAAAATGAGAACTACCCACTGGATGCAGACTGAAAGCACTCCAAGAAAAGTTCTCTTCTAATCAGGAAAGCCAGAAAAAGAATCCCTAAGCGTCAAAAAGAATAGAGGAAATCGGCGCAGCAGACCTCTCCTGGCTCGCCCGCTGCTCCCCTCAGCAGTGTACTTCAGTCAGTCTGCCTGTTCTGTTCCATGCTCTGTCTCTGGTGAATCCTCTCATCCTCTTACCCTTCCGCTCATCTGGCCTGTACCCTGGTTCTTGTATGCATGAATAAATAAATCTTTAAAAAAAAATAGAGAAAATCCTATTTAATACCCCTTTCTATTATTTTCCAGTGCACACCCTGAGCAAGCCAGCAGTGACCGGAATGCAACAGCAGCATTGCTGGACAAATACCTAAACTTCTAAGGAAGGGAATCATTCTTTCAGATCACAGCAGCTCTGGTTCCAAGAGCATATGCGTGGCCAACGCTTTCTCCTCCCTTGCTACCCTTTACCTGCTTAATGCCTCAAAAATATGTAATAACAGGATTGTGCACTGCAGAGCAGGGAAACCGAGGCTTTACTTTTGGCTAGGTAGTGGAAGAGAGGGGTCAGCCAAAGAGGCAGAAGTGTCAGGGAGATGCGGTATAAGAGGGAGCTCATTAAGGTGATCCATAAAGAGGTATATGAATCTGATCTTAAACATCATAGCAAACGCTCTCAGAACTAAACTAAAAGCGCCAAAACAATTAGAAAAAGAAAATAATGAAGGTCTCAAAGAATCCAATTTTCAATTTCCTCTAAAATTAGAGTAATCAATATGGTGTAATATTGGTAGGGACAGACATATCAAGAAAACAGAATCGAGTCCAGAAATAGATGTGCACAACATACTATTGATTTTTTTTTTAAATAATAAATTTTATTTTTAAATTCCCCCATACAACTGCACATGCCCCACTCTGACCCCAATCCCTCCCCTCCCGGCCCCCACCCCCCAAAAAGTGTCTCTGGTTCATAGTTTTTTGTTGATTTTGATTTTCACTTTCTTATAGTTACTCATTTTCCTGATCCCTTATTTAAGTTTTCTAGATTCCTGCTATGAGTGAGACCATCCGGTATTTTTCTTTTTCTTTTGGGCTTATTTCGCTGAGCATGATCCCTTCCAGCGCCATCCATGTTGCTGCAAATTGCATGTGTTTATCTTTTTTGAATGCTGAGTAATATTCCATGGTATATATGTACCACATCTTCTTGATCCAGTCATCTATTTTTGGGCATTTGGGCTGTTTCCAAAGCTTAGCTATTGTAAATAGTGCTGCTATAAACATAGGGGTGCAGGTGTTCTTTGGAATGGATGTTTCTGTGTCCTTTGGGTAAATACCTGGGAGTGGAATTGCTGGATCATATGGAAGCTCTATGTTTAGTAGGTCCAGAAATCTCCACACAGCTCTCCATAGTGGTTGGACCAGTTTGCATTCCCACCAACAGTGCAGGAGAGTTCCTTTTTCTCCACAACCTCACCAACATTTGTTGTTGCTAGTTTTTTTAATATGTGCCATTCTCACTGGTGTGAGATGGTATCTCATGGTAATTTTGATTTGCATTTCCCTGATTACAAGTGATGTTGAACATTTTTTCATATGTCTGTTGGCCATTTGCATTTCCTCTTCAGAGAAGTTTCTTTTTAGCTCTTCTGCCCATTTTTTGACTGCATTATTTTCTTTGTTGTTGTTGAGTCTCATCAGCTCTTTGCAGATTTTTGTGATTAGTCCTTTATCATTAGTGGTGGGTGCAAAAATGTTCTCCCAGTTGGTGGGGTTTCTCTTTGTTTTTGTTATTGTCTCTTTTGCTGTGCAGAAGCTCTTTAATTTGATGTAGTCCCAGCTGTTTATCTTTGCCTTCACTATCACTGCTTTGGGTGATGTGTCTGTAAAGATGTCTTTGATATGCAAATCACGTAGTGTTTCACCTATATTTCCTTCTATGTATTTTATGGTTTCAGGTCTTATGTCTAGTTCTTTAATCCATTTTGAGTTGATTTTTGTGTATGGTGTGAGGTAGTGGTCAAGCTTCATTCTTTTGCATGTAGCAACCCAGTTTTCCCAGCACCATTTATTGAACAAACTTTCTTTGCTCCAATGCATAGTCTTTGCTCCTTTGTCAAAGATTAGTTGACCATAAATATGTGGGTTTATTTCTGGATTTTCTATTCGATTCCATTGGTCTGTGTGTCTGTTCTTGTTCCAATACCATGCAGTTTTGATGATTATGGCTTGTAGTATAGTTTGAAGTCTGGAAGTGTGATGCCTCCATTTCCTTCTTTTTTTTTCAGTAGAGCTTTGGCTATCCGGGGTTTTTGGTGATTCCATATGAATTTCATCAATAATTATTTTATTTCTTTGAAGAATGACATTGAAATTTTGATTGGAATAGCATTGAATCGGTATATTGCTTTTGGTAGGATGGCCATTTTAATAATGTTTATTCTTCCAATCCATGAGCAGGGGATGTCTTTCCATTTCTTTGTGTCTTCTTCTATTTCTTTTAACAGTGTTTTATAATTTTCTTTGTATAGGTCCTTTACCTCTTTTGTTAGATTTATTCCCAAATATTTGATTTTTTTTTGTTTCGATAATAAAAGGGATGGTTTTTTTTATTTCTTATTCTTCAGATTTATTGTTTGTGTATAGGAAGGCTACTGACTTTTGCGTGTTGATTTTGTATCCTGCCACTTTACTGAATTGATTGATAAGTTGAATTAGTTTTTCTGTGGAGTTTTTGGGGTTCTCTATGTATATTATCATATCATCTGCAAAGAGTGATAGTTTGACTTCTTCTTTTCCTATTTGGATTCCTTGGATGTCTTTCTCTTGTCTTATTGCTCTGGCTAGGACTTCCAGTATTATATTGAAAAGCAGTGGTGAGAGTGGACATCCTTGTCTTGTTCCAGATCTTAATGGAATTGCTTTCAGCTTTTCACCATTGAGGATGATACTGGCTGTTGGCTTGTCATAGATGGCCTTTATGATGTTGAGGTATGTTCCTTGTATCCCAAGAATTTCAAGGGCTTTTATCATGAATGGGTGTTGCACTTTGTCGAAAGCTTTCTCAGCATCTATTGATATTATCATATGGTTTTTATATTTCTTTTTGTTGATGTGTTGGATAACGTTGATTGATTTTCGGATGTTAAACCATCCTTGTGTCCCTGGAATGAATCCTACTTGGTCGTGGTGAATTATCTTATGGATACATTGTTAGATTCTGATAGCTAAAATTTTATTGAGGATTTTTGCATCAGTGTTCATTAGGGAGATTGGCCTGTAGTTTTCCTTTTTTGTGTTGTCCTTATTTGGTTTTGGTATTAGTGTAATGTTGGCTTCATAGAATGTGTTTGGTATTGTCCCTTCCTTCTCAATTTTTTGGAAGAGTTTGTGAAGGACAGGCACTAATTCGTCTCTGAATCTTTGGTAGAATTCATTTGTAAATCCATCAGGTCCTGGGCTTTTGTTTTTGGGAAGGTTTTTGATTACCATTTCAATTTCGCTGCTTGTAATTGGTCTGTTTAGGTGTTCTATTTCTTCTTTATCTAGCTTTGGGTGATTGTAGAGTTGTAGGAATTTGTCCATCTTCTCTAGATTGTTGAACTTGTTTCCATATAACTGTTCATAGTAGTTACTGATTATTCTTTTGATTTCTGCTGTGTCCGTTGTGATTTCTCCTCTTTCATTTATGATCCTGTTTATTTGTGCTTTCTCCCTTTTTTCCTTTGTGAGCCTGGCTAGGGGTTTGTCTATTTTATTGATTTTTTCAAAGAACCAGCTCTTGGTTTCATTGATCTTTTGGATTGTTTTTTTAGTTTCAATTTCATTTATTTCTGCTTTGGTTTTTATTATTTCTTTTCTTCTACTGGTTTTGGGTTTTTTTTGTTGTTGTTGTTCTTTTTCTAGATCTCTGAGCTTCGAGTTAGGTTGTTTCTTTGAGTTCTTTCTTGTTTTTTGATGTGAGCTTCTATTGCTATATATTTTCCTCTTATTACTGCTTTTGCTGCATCCCATACATTTAGGATATTAGTGTCCTCCTTGTCATTCAATTCAAAGAATTTTTTAATTTCTTCTTTGATCTCCTCATTAGTCCAGTGGTCTTCCAGTAGTGTGGTTTTTAATCTCCATGAGGTAGGATAGTTCCTTGCCTTCTTTTTATGGTTTATTTCTAGTTTGATGCCTTCATGGTCAGAAAAAATGGTTGGTATGATTTCAATCTTGGTGTATCTGTTGATGTTTGTCTTGTGCCCCAGTATGTGATCGATCCTGGAGAATGATCCATGTGCGCTTGAGAAAAATGTGTACTCCGTTTTTTTTGGGTTTAGTGTTCTATAGATGTCTGTTAAGCCCAAATGCTCTAGGTTCTTATTTAGAGCTTTAGTTTCTTTACTTATTTTTTGTCTTGTTGATCTATCCATTGTTGATAGTGGTGTGTTGAAGTCTCCCACTACATATGTGTTTTCTCTGATGTCTGTTTTCAGAGAGGACAACCGTTGTCTGATATATTTTGGTGCTCCTTCGTTTGGTGAGTATATGTTAATGAGTGTTATTTCTTCTTGAAGTATTGTCCCCTTGATCATAATGTAGTGACCATTGGGGTCTCTTTTTATTTTTTTGAGTTTGAAGTCTGTTTTATCTGATATAAGTATAGCTGTTCCTGCTTTCTTTTTTGGTCCATTTGCTTGTAGGATTGTTTTCCATCCTTTAACTTTGAGCCCATTTTTATCTTTTGTAGCTAAATGTGTTTCCTGGAGACAGCAAAAGGTTGGGTTTTGTTTCTTAATCCAGGCTGCAACTCTGTGTCTTTTTATTGAAGAGTTTAGTCCATTTACATTTAGAGTTAATATTGATATGTTAGCATCTGTATTTGCCATTATGTTTGTCTTTCCTTTGATTTTATTTATTTATTCTTTTAATAACTTTTTTTTTTTTGGTCTTCTTTCGTTGTTATTCGTCCCTCTGAGGTTCTGGCTTTAGGATTCCTTGTAGTATTTTTTGGAGTGGGGGTTTAGTCGTAATGAAATTCCGGAGTTTCTCTTTGTCTGGGAAGGTCCATATTCTTTCTTCATAGAGGAAGGAAAGCTTTGCGGGATAGAGTATTCTTGGTTGGCATCTGTTTTCTTGGAGTCTGTTGACTATGTCCCTCCACTCTCTCCTTGCCCGGAGTGTTTCTTCAGAGAAGTCTGATGTCAGCCTGATTGGTTTTCCTTTGAATGTTATCTGTTTCTTCCCTCTTGTCAGCTTCATTATTTTTTCCTTGTCCTGGATTCTTGGGAGCTTTACTATTATGTGTCTTGCTGTGTTTTTCCTTTCGTCGTGGAAGTTTGGTGTTCTTCTTGCTTCTTGTATATCAATTTTCAGCTCCTTCTTCGCATTTGGGAAGTTCTCTTCAATTATCTCCTGGAATATTTTCTCTGTTCCTACATCTCTCTCCTCTCCTTCTGGAATTCCTATAACTCTTATATTTCCTTTCCTCATGGAGTCAGATAGTTCCCGAAGTCTTTCTTCATTCTTTTTCCTTCGTACTTCTCTTTCCTTTTCTGTTTTGGTTCTTTTTATTTCTGTGTCTTCAAGAGTACTTATTCGTTCTTCCATTTCATCTATTCTGCTTTCATTGCTTTTCCCAGAGTTCTTTAGTTCCTCCATTAATTCTTTGATCTCTTGCATTTCCTTTACTTCCCTCTTTAGGGACTCAATTTCATTCTTCTGACCATTGTTTTCCCTCTTTAGGGACTCAATTTCCTTCTTCTGATCATTGTTTTCCTTTATGACTTCTGTCACTTTTTTAATCAGGGCAATTTTAAATTCTCTTTCTGGAAGGCTCAGAAGTTCTCCCAAGTTACTGTCATTGCAATCTGGAGGGTGGTTTTCTTTTTGTGGTGTGCTTCTTTCCTGAGGCGTTGTTAGGTTGCGTGTGGTTCTTCTACTCCCTACTGTCTGTTTTCTAATTTGTCGTATGCATTGGGACACTGTGTTGCTCGGACTGGCCGTCATCTTGGGTGAACTTCTCCGCTCCCCTCTGGCTCCTCCAGGAACCATCTCTGGCTTCTGGGGGAGCTTTCTGCTGGTTTTAGGCAGTCTTTACTGAAGAAATGTCCCTGTTCTAACCTGGCGAAGCGGGACGCAGTCCCTGCGCCTCCGGTCTCAGGCACACTCTTCTGCGTGCCCGGTCTGCCCCGGACGTGGGTGCCTGCTCCCTCTGTGGGCTCAGACTGCTGGTTGGAAGGGGCCTGGCGTGGGCTAACTTCCCAGCTGGCCACTGGGTCCTCCAGAAGCCTTCTGCCCTTTTCAAGAAGTCTTAAGAAATTTCCCTGTTCTATGGGGTGTTAGTGACTTTTTTTCTGGTCGCTAGGTGGCGCCAGAGATCTCTCCTATTGTCCTTGGGGGGCTGTTTTTCAACCCCCCCACCCCCGTGGGACAGGGAACAGAGAGCGAGAGTGGTAGGGTAGACCTCAACGGCTTTGGGGTGCTGTGTCTGCCTTGTGCCCCACCGTCGTGGAGAACCCACGCCCAGAATTTCGTGCCCCGGGTCTCAGTTCAAAGCCCTCAGGTCCAGGACGCGGGCTGTAGCCCAGTTCAGTGGCGCGGGAATGGTGCCTTTTGCACCCAGCTCCCGTGCCTGGGCGCCTGGTTCCTGCTTACTCAGTGAGGGACTTTCACCCCCGTGAGGGCCTCTGCGCGTCTCCCTGCAAGCCTAGGTCGCAGGCGCGGGGACCTGGGCAGCTGCGATCCCAGTAGGCGTTTGCTTTTCAAGTGCGCCAAGCAAGCTGCTTTTCAGTGCAAGCTTACGGGCCGGCTGGGGCTGTGTTTGGGTCTCCCGGGGTCTTTGTTCTTCTCTAATGGCGCCCAGAGCTGTTTGCTCACCGCTGGGGCGAATCCTGCAGGGTTCTCCACAGCTCCTGTTCACGGGGTGTGGTGGCTGAAATAGTTCCTTTCCACTCACAGTCCCGCTTGCTGCGTAGTTTGTTCTTGTTGGTCGTTTTAGTTTGTTGTTTTCCTCCTCTCTGCTGGTCGGAGAGTGCCAACTCTGTGGGTGTGGGAGGGGAGCAGGGTTCTGCACTTCCCTCCCTTCTAGTCCTCTTTTATGGCAACTTTCTTCTTCGGGCAGTTTGCTGGAGTCACCGGTTGATCTTCCGCGTCCCAGTTCTCACTGAGACCTGCCGCTTTTCCTCCCTATTAACTTTTTTAAATGGGAGATCTTACTCGCAGCGTCTCCTCGCTGCCATGTTGCTCCGCCCCCTCAAATAATCATACTATTGATTTTTTAATAAAAAATTGGGAAGGGGAGTTAAAAGAAAGAAAATTCTAACAAGTAGTGGGATATTTGAACATATAAAAAAAATTACCCTCTACCCATGTTTTGCACTTTATACAAATTAGACTACAAATCTAAATGTAAACAAATATAATTATAAAACTTTTAAAAGAAAATATTTATGATAAAGGATTAGACAAGAAAGATCTAAAGCAAAAATCGTAAAGCAGGTAGTTTCAAGGGTCTATCTCTCTAAAGAAGCACTGGGAAAAAAAAATCCAGAAAAATTGTCAGGAGCAACTTAGTCAGAATTTTGAAACACTGTCACAGGTTTATACTAACAAGAATGCAGCCAAGGAAACAGCATCTTATCACAGGAAAGATTTGTGACATTTCAACTTAACCTTGCCCCTTCTTCCTTCTTGCCTTGGTGACAATCTTGAAACCAGCAGCCCATATTCCCAGTGTGGGAAGCAGAGATCAGAACTGACCTTATTCTCAAATGTTAAGTCTCTCTGGTCTAACCTCAAGGCTACCTAAGTGACTGATACTGTTATAGGACAGGGAGAGGGGCAGCCCAAACCCCGCAAACCTGTCTATTCTATGTAGGGTTTTGCCATCCGCCGCATCAACACAAAACATATGAGACTTTAATGGGAAGGAACTTTAATAAAACTAGGAAACAATACAGGTAAGGCAAAGAGTCTAGTTTCTAAATGAAGCACTCAAAGTTATCTGTCCCCTCGTGGGTAAAAGTCCATCCATATGGGAATGGCCCAGAGCAAGGCCCCAAAGCCTGCCACAAGTCTAAAGCATCTTCCAGTGGGGACCCACAGAAAAGGGTCAGAAACAACCAGACAAGCCCAGAAGGAAAAGAGCAAAATCAACATCAAGATAAAAGCTGCCATTGTCACCTCCCCATGGGTCTCACCCACATCTGTGTCACCCAGTCCACGACCAAAAGACACGCACAGTTTCTTCACGTGTCTCTAGGCTCCATGCGCCTCCTCCAGGTCTCCTTCTGGCTCCATCCTGCTTCCTTCCTCAGTCTCTTCTGCAGCTTCTTCTCTTCCTGCTCAGCTCCACCCTCCCTTGGGTGGGGCAGGGAACCTCCCCCTTTCCTGGGGACCACCCTGTTACAATACAAGTTCCATGCCTTTGTTTTGCCTAAACTGAAACTCTCAGGGCAGAACAGTAGCAAGCTTTTTTTAAATCATTTTAATGCAAATAAACAACCCCCAGTCAACCTGGGACCAAAGCCTGACATGCAATAGCACCCAGAAAATATGGAAGGAAAGTTTAGGGGAAGAGTTTTGAACATTAGTACCCAGTTATACTGGGAAATTTAGAAAGCCATGTACATGCTCAGAGCAGGTACTACTCAGAAGGCCTTATTAGACCCTAAACTTCCACTTCTGACTAATCTCTAGGCTCAATGCAAACAGGAAGTAAAGGCAAAAGCCGGACTGTCAATGGCCTAAGCAATGAAGAAGTCGCCAGAGAGAGACAATCTGCGAAGCCTTAGAGAAAGCATTTTCCTTTGATTCTTCCTTTTTTCCTTACTATCCTTCCCGCGCCTTCCTTCATTATTATATCCACTATACACAAAGAACTATGAGAGCTTCAGAGCTAGAAAACAAAGAGCCTAATAAAAAATTGCCAATTTCTTTAAACTGTGTCAACCCATAGCCCAAATAAAGCCAAAGGATAAATCTATAGTGATTAAACCAGAGTTGTGAGCACTGTGGAAAATTTTAACTAAATGTGAGTTTTAAAAAGTGAAATGTGGGCCTCCCCGGTGGTGCAGCGGTTGAGCGCTGGGTTGCGAAGCTCCCTGCGGCCTCTGCGGTGCCGGTTCAATCCCCGGCTGCTTCCCGCCCACCGGAGGAGGGTCCCACATGGCGTGCAGACCTCTCCTGCCGCCCGCTGCTCCCCTCAGCAGTGTACTTCGGTCCTTCTGCCTGTTCTGCTCCCCGCTCTGGCTCTGGTGAATTCTCTCACCCTCCTGCGCTTCTGACTGTACCCAGTGCATGTATAATCAAACAAACAAACAAATAAATAAAATACATGCCTCTTTAAAAAAAATTGTTTAAAAAAAAAATAAAATAAAAAGTGAAATGTTCCTTTGGGCATCTCAATGAAAAGCATATACAACACAGGCACACCACACATGCTGAAGCCCCTGAGTGAAATGAGAATATACAGAAATGAAAACGTGCTTTGTATAAAACAAAAACGACTGTAAAAGAGAACGGTTATTTAATCAGTTATATTTACGTAAATGTATTATTTAAAGTAAAGGCAAAAATATTAAGTTATGAGATTAAGTATAAATAATGGATAGGAACACATATAGTTGATCTCATTATTCAAAGATTCTATATTTATAAATTTACCTACTTACTAAAATTTCTTTGTAAGTTCCCCCCTCCCCAAATCAGTATTTATGGTCCTTCTTCCTTTCATTCAAGGACATGTGCAGAGCCACACAAGTATGAGTAGCTCAATGCACATGTTCCTGCCTGAGGTCAAAGAAACTAACACTTCTCAGGGCCTCTCCGGTGGTGCAGCGGGTTGAGCGCCATGCTGTGAAGCTGTCCGCAGCCTATGCAGTGCCGGCTCGATTTCCACATGGCAAGGCAGACCTCGCCTGTCTTGCCTCTGCTCCCCTCAGCAGTATATTTCGGTCCTTCTGCCTGTTCTGCTCCCTGCTGTCTCTGGTAGATTCTCTCACCCTCCCACGCCTCTGGCCTGTACCCCAGTGCCTGTATAAATAAATAAATCCTTAAAAAAAAAAAAACTAACACTTCTTGCTTCAGTTCTGATAGGTAAACAAGTATCCTTTTCATGAGTGATTTCACTATTTTAAATGCTGAAGAATTCCTAAGAGCAAGCAGGCTGTGATGTGCCTTACAGGGAAAATATGTGAGATAAGTTTCATTCAAGCATAAATTTAATGCTGTTGGCCATGAGTTAAATGGTAATGAATCAACCCACATATATTAACTCAGATATATTTAAATAGAAGCACACATTAAAACAAGATTATGTGTTGATCAGTTGACAAAAATGTAGTGATCAGAGGCCTGAAGGAACCTAACTCTATTTCCCTTAGGAGCACTGGTTCATTATTGGCTAACTCAATATTTGCTCATTTTTACAGAATATAACTACAGTGAGTAGTGGTAAGCAATTGTATGTTTTAACTAGAGAAAAGGAAACCATTTTCCACTTGGCTCTAACAATCACTGGAGAGGCAAATATATAGGTGTTCATTACTCTCTCTTGGAGCTCCAAGGTAGGAAGCAGACAGAATAGAGACCTATATCTATAAGCAGATGTACAATTACTAACAATAACCATAATAACTACTATTCACTAAATGCCTCCTAATTTACCAATATGCTCACAGATGCTTTACATTCATTCACTCATCCTTTAAATGAAAACTTGCATGGCAGCTTGGCACTATGTCAGTGAAATGCAAAGACAGACATTGCCCCTGCCCTCCTAATGTTTGGATCTGGTGCAAAAGATAAGCAGGAAACAAATAGCAAAAATAAATACACAAATTGTGAAAGTACTTTCAATAGCACATGTACTGTAAAAAAGAATAAGTGATGTGGGAGAGATATCTTATTTAAAGGCATGCTCAGAAAGAGTACCATTTAAGTTTAGAGTGAAGAAGAGTAAGTAGCCAACTGAGGAAAGAGCACTGCAGGGAGCAAAGGCTGAAGGCCACTACATGGGGGAGAATAGCCTGAGATCACTCATTAGGGCCCATAACAACTTCAGAAGGTTAGGCATTGTTACCTGAATTTTTAAAATGAGAAGCCTGAGTTGAGAAACTTGCTAAAATTATACAGCTAGTGGCTATGAATTCAGTCAGGGTAGACTGAGGCCAAATTTCCATGTTCTTTCACCTACACCAAGCTGCCTCCCACTTTCTTCATGCTGTCAAATGACTCATCCCCAAAGATTCTTCATCCTCACCATATCTACAGATACAGATATATAAATAGATAGCTTAAATAAAAATAACTAAATTGCAGAAACATGATACTAATAAATAGAAATATGTCAACAAATGCTGTTGATACATTTTATCTGTCTGCATACATCCCAGGATCTAAAGCACTTCTAAATAGCCACATCATACTGCTGACACATGCTTAATAATTACATTATCATTCTCTTTACATCTCTATAATCCCTTGATGCCAGGACTTCCATTCAATCATCAGCCAATCTAGCTTTCCCTCTGAGACAAAAAAGAAAGGGGCTCTTATTTTATAGCTGGAAAAACTAAGGCAAAGTAAGGTTAAAGTTCATAATGTCTTCCTCTTAGCCCAGTAGGTATTGTCCTAGACTCAGTTCTATTTTGCAAAAGCCATTTACAGACTAATCCTGAGAGGGTCTATGCTAGGGATTCAGGTTTCCCCTTTACTTTCATTGTTTTTGTTTTCTTAGGTAGTTATTTATGTGACTGTCCTCCTAACTAAATGGACCAATCTGGGCATAAACCATTTTCTCATTTTCTCTGCTTATAGAAAGGAATGGTTTATTTCAGCACTGCAGATAATATCTTGAGGTCTCAGGAGGATGACAAATTGAAACAGTCTCTTTCTTGTCTAACATTTCTTACCCAAGAGTCAAGTGATGATGTTAAAGAACAAATCTCTCTCCTCTTGACAATTTGCACTTATTTTCTTAATAGCCCTGCTAAGATTCAATGAATTTTAGTTTGCTTAGAGCCTACTTAGTGCCTGCCAACAGGCACAGGAAGCTTTCATTCATCAGTATAATAGTCCTTTTGGTGATGCATTCCTATGAAATTATGGCAGCAATTCCAAAAACGAAACAGCAGAGATAGGGCAAATGAATTTGGCTTCACAAAGCCATCAGAATAGCGTAGCAGTTTCTATATAACTAGAAACATAATAAATTATTTTGATTGAAAAATGTTCAGAAATTGTATTCAGTTATAATGTCAATGTACTTTAAAACTACCTATTCATTGAGATTGTATTTCACAAAATCATTTGAAAACAAGCACAATCATCAAAAATCAACAGCAAACTATTAACAAGTCTAGATTTTGGTAATTGTACAGAAAGCATAACATTCATAGACAATCATCCCTCAATTAGCTAAATAGGTCCAGATGTGTGTTCTTTTTTTTTTAAGATTTATTTATTTATTTATTCAAGCACTGGGTACAGTCAGAAGCACCAGAGGGTGAGAGAATTCACCAGGGCCAGAGCGGGGAGCAGAGCAGGCAGAGGTACCAAGGTACACTGCTGGAGGGAGCAGTGGGCGGCAGGAGAGGTCTGTGCACCATGTGGGACCACTCCTCCGGTGGCCGAGGAGGAGCTGGGGATTGAACCGGCGCCGCAGAGGCTGCAAGCAGCTTCGCAACCCAGCGTTCAACCGCTGCGCCACCAGGGGAGGCCCCTCAGATGTGTGTTCTTCTTTGAGCTATTAGAATCTGTTTTATCACATAATTCAGGTGTGCTGTTTGATAGGTATCTTTGGCACAGCCATGATGTGATTACACACCTCTTCTGAAAATTACAAACTGTTAATAATGTTCTCCCTTCCCATCATTTAAACACCATTTCTACAAAGCTTTTAAACTGAAATACTATATACTATATATATATAGATATATATATATATGCACAAATAGTACAAATTCTTGACTATGAGGGGCCTCCCTGGTGACCCAGAAGTTAAGTCTCAGCGCTATCAAGTTATCCCCAGCCACTGCAGCACGAGTTCAATCCCGGCCAGGGAGCTAACCCATGTGGCACAGCAGACCTCTCCTGTCTCACCTGCTGCTCCCCTCAGCAGTGTATTTCAGTAGATTCGCCTGTTCTGTTCCCCACTCTGTCTTTGGTGAATCCTCTCACACACACACACCTTGCAACTCTAGCCTACACCCCAGTTCTTGTATGAATAAAAAAATTGAATATGAGTCTTTCCCAACTTCTAAAGGAACTATGTTGTGTTCCAGTCAGTTCAGAAAAGTTTTTCCATTTAAAATTATGCTGTAGATGGTAGTTATATTATCCAGTCAGTTCACCAAAAGACCGAGTTCATACACAGTTCATACCGAGTTCATGTCACTGAATCACTAGCAATATTACAGAGAAGAGAAAAAATGGGATTGATATTTGTGAGGTCATACTTTTACAGAAGTAATCTTACTTAGTCGTAATAACCCTCAAGTTTGATTATTATGTCCTCCCTTAAAGAAAGGATGCTGAGGATGGTAAAAGTTAACTTACCCAAGGTAATAGCTTAAAAGTAACAACAGAAATTCAAACCTAGAACTGTCTAACTCTAAAGCCAGGACTCCACTCATATAGCATGCAGCATCCCTTTAAAACAGCATATAAAATGAACAGTTTCTCCATGTTTCCAATGGAAATATCAGGAATATGTTTCACATCCTGAAAGCTCCTAAAATGCAGAGACAATGCCTTTTCAGCCATATGATGTTTGACACTGAGTAGATAACCCCACAATTACTGAATGCATGAACAAACAAATAAATTAATAGAAAATGGAAGTATTTTTTATTAATATCTATAGACATATAGCCCACCATAAGTATATAATCTATTCACCAATAACTATTAACTAGAGAATTCCATCCATTAGGACACCCTCTCTCATTTTCTGGTTTTCTTAAATTTGCAATCATGACCACATCCAAATTCACTGCTTGAACTTAGTGTCTTTTTAACTAATCTCAAATCTCTCCTTTCTTTCCTTAGACAATGAAATCCAGAGAGAGTAAATTCATACTTACAGCTTTTATGTTCTTGAGGATTCTCCCAGTCAAGACAGATATGAATTTAACTTAGGAAGTTTTACCCAGAATGCTCTTAGCAGAGTTTGAAAAAGATGCAGTGCCCCTTGGGGGGAGATTATCCAAACTAATATCAGCCAAGTAGATTTATCTTGTCCAGAGGAAATGCAAATAAACTTGGTTGCATCAACTTTCTGAAACTATGCTTCTAAAACAAATTAAGAAAACCATCTTAAATTTGAAAGGAAAGCTGGCTGACAGTTGCAAATGAGTCTTCTAGAGAGAAGCAGATCTGATTCTGCAGCTTATCATTTCAAATGGTCTTAGAGATGAATATTCAGAGCCCACATCAATTTTTAATGTAATGGATAGAATCTCAAAAGCTTAAAAACTAGGTTCCACTTTATAATCTGTCATTCTCTCTACCTTCTTTCAGGATACATTAATTTTTTAATATGTTCTTTTAACTAGCTCCTCAGATATTTTTTTAACCACTACAAGTTCAAAAATGATGCACAAAACCCTAATTTAATTAATATCTTATGTATATAAAGGATCCTTTTTAATCACAAAATTGTGATCATAATTAAAGAAATAGAAGTAGTGAAAATACAGGTTCAAATTTTCTTACATTAAAAACTCTTGAAAAAAAGATTTTTTCAGATTTTATTTACTTTTATGTAGAAGAACTGTGGTACAGGCCAGAGGTGGGGGGTAAGAAGATTCACCAGAGACAAAGTGGGAAGCAGAACAGGCAGAGTTACTGAAATAAACTGCTGAGGGGAGCAGCAGGTGAGACAGGAGAGGTCTGCTGTGCCATGTGGGTTAAGCTACTTGGCCAGGGTTGGAACTCCTGCTGCAGTGGCTGCTGAGAGCTTCATAGTGCAGAGACTTAACCCCTTTGCACCACTAGGGAGGCCCCCCAAAAAAAGATTGTTTTTTTAAAGCTCCCAGACAAGTACATTTAATATCCTATACCTACTTTGTTGATTATTTTCAAAGATATCTTGAATATTAATGGTAAATGTTAAACTACCAAATATCCTATTCCTTCTAAAGACATGGCTTAGCAATTTCA
Organism: Talpa europaea; assembly: GCF_964194135.1. Classification (NCBI taxonomy): domain Eukaryota; kingdom Metazoa; phylum Chordata; class Mammalia; order Eulipotyphla; family Talpidae; genus Talpa; species Talpa europaea. The sequence goes on along the minus strand of NC_140082.1, from coordinate 16,512,424 downwards.
TTGTATCCACTTTACGAAACAAGAGAGCCAGCAGTACTTTCAAGAAACAACAAAATCTTCATTCTCTTCAGCACAATTGACTCAGAGCAATGAAACAGAAATACTTGTTTTTAAAACATACTTTTATATCCACATTTAAATGCCTAATTAATCCTAATAATTAAATGCAACTACTCACCACTTTCTTTGCAAGATCTCTTTTTTATTTCCATAAACTCTGGAATTTAATGGAAATCATTGTGTCATTATGGCCATAGTAATAAATGCCTATCGGTCAATAAGCTCTGAACCTTAACAGGCAGTTAACTAATTCAGTTGGAAATAAGTCCAATAGTTCTAATGGCCTCTAATTTCACTGAAAGAGTCCAGTCTTATGAACTATAGATGGTTTTCATGAGCTCTTCCTACAGCAGAGAATAGCAATTTAAATGTAAAAAAGATGCATTTGAAATTCAAGTGTTTCCACTGATACTGTTTGCCAGGAGACCATAGATCAGAAGAGGTCCTTTCTGAAGGAATATTTAAGTGCAATTAGCAGAGTCAAGGCAAACAAAATAAAACTTTTAAATTCAGAGAGCTCAATTAGGTCTATATGAAAATTATTCAAATTTGTTTGCTTATTTCAAACAAGCTGAATAAATTTTCTTAAAACTGAACAAAGGTAACAACTGTAAAAACAGCTTGTAATAAGAACAAAAAGGGAGGCACAGAAACTTGATCTCATCCCGCTATCTTAATTCATCCTCCCCTGAGAGTAAAGACCTCTAGATTTCAACATAAATAGATATAACTTAGTATACAGATATCATTACACTTGAAACCAAAATATTCTAGAGACATTAGTATACACTCAAAACCTGATCCTTTCAGTTGTGTGTCTCACATTGCAAAAGCAGAGAAAGCATTTTGAGTAATGCGATAAAAATGTCCTTAATGATGCCAGGGTGTGACTTCTAGTTAGAACTCCCTTAACATTGTCAATAGGTTCTTGGAAAATGTGACTTTAAGTGAAATGACTTAATAGGAAAATAATTTTACTAAAATAATTCATATAAACAAAAGTTCCCATTGCACATTTCTAGTCAAAAAATCAAACTTCTAAATAAAGACCCAAAATACTTTTAATATTAAACAATCATTTGTATTTATTCATTCATTTTCCGACTCACATATTCCAGTTTGGAGTCAAGAATGGTAGTGTCTCACTAATTCGGAAGGGAACCTGCATTCCTATGGTTATTACAGCACTCTTTACAATAGCCAAGGTAGGGAAACAACCCAAATGCCCCAAAATAGACAAATGGATCAAAAAGTTGTAATATATTTATACTATGGAATATTACTCAATGATCAAAAAAGCAAACTCATGCCATTTGCGGTAACATACATGGAGCTGGAAGGGATCATGCTAGCCAAAATAAATCAGAAGGAAAAAGATAAATACCCAATGGTCTCACTTATATGTGGAATATAGAGAAACCAAACAAAAGGCAAGAAAAAATCAAAATTAGCAAACCAACCATAGAATTGAAGCATACAGCAAAGTGGGAGGTAGGGGGAGAACAGCAGAGGGATGAACACAAGGGAATATGGTGATGGTTCATGGGTAATACAGTGATGGGAGAATTATGGAGACTATAACTATGTAAGGAAAAAAATTAATTAAAAAATACATTTTGTTAAAAAAAAAATTGAGTGGCAGAGCCAATCCCTGCAGCTCAGGGTGTGAAACAGGGCACACTGCCATCCACCCACATTCACTCAGTCCTGATGATTTCGTTCAAACATGCCAGTTAACCTAATATGCACATCTTTGGGATAAGGGAGATAATAGGAAGGTCTGGAGAAAACCCACATAGATATGGAGAGAACATCAAACATCATACACACAGTAGCACCACCTGGGAATTAAGTTGGTTTTTCTTTTTCATCTCATCAATTTTAAAACAACACTGACTACAAAGACATGATCCAAAGACTTGCTGTATATGAAAATGGACAAGGTCATGTTAATTGTTCTGCCAACTGTCAATTCTGCCCAAATCATTTTGTGCCTCAATTCACACTCTGCAGCAGCTACATTCATTTTTAGGAAAAGCTCTTAAATTACACATTTGGGCTCTTTATTCCAAATGACATTTATTTAAAAAGCTTTTAATGGGGCCTCCCTGGTGGCGCAAGGAGTTAAGCACCGCACTATGAAGCAATCCGAAGCCTCTGCAACACAAGTTCAATCCCCGGGCGGCCATGGAGCAACACATGGTAAGGCAGACCTCTCCTGTCTCGCCCGCTGCTCCCCTCAGCAGTGTGCTTCAGTCAGTCTGCCTGCTCTGTTCTCCACTCTGTCTCTGGTGAATCCTCTCACACACACACCACCCCCCCACCGTGTCCATGGCCTGTACCCCAGCTCTTGTATGCATAAATAAATCTTTAAAAAAAAAAAAAAAGCTTTGAAATGCCAAATTTTAAAATCCTTATACTAAGGCATCACTTACTCTGTTAATGGTGCAAGAATTTAAAATATTTGTCTGGCACAATTTTGGGTCAAACTTCACCAATAAACAAAAATAAATTACTGTATTTTCTAACTTCTAGTTCAATGATAATCACAGCTCCTGCAAAACATTTAGAATAGATTTATCTTCCTGATGGCACAGTAATTAAGAGAGTAATGATCTATGATAGTGAACGAGAACACTGGACAAGTAGAGGGATAGTGAAACCTAGGGCTGGTCCTGACTCACTATTGACCACTTACATGAATTTAAATTACTTTTCCATTCCAGCCCTCAGTTCCATCATTTCTAAAGTAAGGTTTTGGGTAAAGTGATCTCTTAAGATTCTTTACAACTTTAACATTCTAAAATGCTATCCCATGAAATCTTTATTTATAGAGTGGGTAACTACCAAGGGATCACAAATTTCTCTTTACTACTTCCATATTAACTATCATTTAGAGCCTTGTAATGGCTTGTTTTCATTTCAATGTCTCCTTGTCAAACATTTTTTTTCCTAAAAAGAAAACTAACATACAAGTCTTGGATAAGAAGCATGCCGCCACCACCCCTCCCCCACCATCTACCCAAAAGCAGGGCAAGCTTTTCCTTTCAACAAAAGGCTTGTAGTTGGCAAGAAGGGTGTGAGTCAGTCTATTTCTTTCCATGTGTTAATGAACCACCTATTGCCAAATGGAACTCTCCTTAATTCAAGACCAGCAAACACCATTTTCTGATGATGTAAAACGACAAAGTACTAATTAGAAGGAACCTAATCTGAAGTCACAATTCTCACTAATTGGAAGTTACTACAGTAATTATTAACAAGTCACATTATCATTAGACCAAAGAAAATGTCAAAATTGATGTATGCATTCAGGAGTCTCTAATAAAATGAGTGTACAATCAGGGTCCTCTATAAAATGACCAGAGTTGCGAAAATAACATTTTACAGGTTTAATGAATGCTTCAAAATTATTACATTTTATTGCTCAGATGCCTTTTTCCAGCACTAAATATACCATGAAATTCTGAATTAAACTAGATGACTAGGAGGAGAAAATAGTTTATTTTAAAATCTCTAAAGAATACAACATATAGCATCTTTGAGGTGCCTTAAACAATCCCAGTGAACACGAAAGCCCTGAGGACCCTAAGATGCTTCTAAGTTCAACAGAGTACTGCCTTTGTTCAACTGCTTAATTAAGATGAATTGAAGAGAAATGCAAACAAGAATTGTGGGCATTTGGAGACCAATACATCAACACAATACAGGGGGAGAAAAGATACTCAATTGCAACACATAATAACAAGGGCAAAATTCCTGTTTCTTTTGGAATTTATCATACGACTTCCTGATTCTTATGGGATATTTGTAATTTGGAACTAGCTCATTTTATAGCATAAAGATATTTTAATGTTAGCAAATTTGGTATGTATTTGTAATCTGGATATAGTTTAAATATTCTGAAATAAAAAGTTATCTTTGGTTTATAAGAGGTAAAAATTCTTTTTGTTTAAATTTCCTACTTTCTGTATATGGTCTGAGTTAGAAAATTGTGTTCTCAGGATAACTACATAGTAATAGTGAAATTGAAAGGCACTATTATTTAAAAACTATTTTATAGTGAAGTTTGCAATTTGCATTCAATACTTTATGCTAATACATTTATTGCATTATTAATAAAATAAAAACATATTTCTCAAGTAAGAGGTAGACCAAATAAGTTTTAAATATTTCTTTCAGAGGTTAATCTTGGAGCCTCCCTGATGGCCAGCGCTGCCACCACGATGGCGTGAGTTCAATCCCTGCTGGCCAGGGAGCTAACCCACGTGTGGCTCAGCAGACCTCCCGTCTTTTTTTTTTTTTTTAAACTTTTTTTTAACAATTATTTCATGGTTCTGTCTCTTTTCTTTTTTTTTTTTCCCTTTAAGATTTATTTATACAAGCACTGGGTACAGTCAGCAGCGCAGGAGGGTGAGAGAATTCACCAGAGCAGGGAGCAGAGCTGGCAGAAGGACCGAAGCACACTGCTGAGGGGAGCAGCCGGCGGCAGGAGAGTTCTGCGTGCCATGTGGGACCCCACTCCGGTGGCCGGGGAGCAGCTGTGATCAAACCGGCGCCGCAGAGGCTTTGGGCAGCTTCCCAACCCAGCGCTCAACCGCTGCGCCACCGGACCTCCCCTGTCTTGCCCGCTGCTCCCCTCAGCAGTGTATTTCAGTCAATCCGCTTGTTCTGCTCCCCACTCTGTCTCTGGTGAATTTCCCCTCCCCCATACGTCTGGCCTACACCCCAGTTCTTCTACACAAAGTAAATAAATTTTAAAAATCTCTTAAAAAGAGGTTAAACTACTTTTATTTCAAAGATTTATTTCTTCATTCTAGAAAATTCAGAAAAAAAAATTTTAAAAGCACCAAAATTAAATTCACCCCTTAATCCCACAACCCAGAGACTATAATTTTCATATTAGCTTATATACTGCCAGTATTTTTCTATTCAGATATGTTATTTTACAAAACTTGGAATTTCTCTAATTTTATTTTAATTTAAAATAGTCATGTGGTTATAGAATATTTATAGGTAAAGCAGACAAAAGTGAAATTACTAACAAAAATGTGTGTATAAAACTACATATACATGCATATATGTAAAATAATGTGTAAGAACTCATCTTTCATACAAGTCCAAACAAATTTATATTTCAGAGCTAAATTCATACCATAATTTGATAAAATAAATTTATGCAGCATGTCTTATATGTAAACTATTGATCATACTTTAACCATACAATGGAGACTAACCATATAAGAAAACTAAAATCACTTTTAAATTTATTTTTCAAGTAGAAGTGAAAATTAATATACACACACTCAGAGCTAGACTAAATTTTTATTATACCCACAAGAGGAAATTCCACACACCTTTTAATTCACATCAGCTTCTGTTACTAGAGAACTAAATTATTCTCACCAAAAAAAAGTTAAGCAAAAATAAAATTTTTCACTACGACAACTAGTTGGCGGCAGAAGGGAACATACACATACATATGCACAATGAAAAAGTATAATAGCTAGTGAATGATGTAAACAAAATTTATGGACTTACCTAATAGTAGTAAAAACTGTATCTAAAATGTTTAATCCACAAAGTTGTTTAAATATAGAATAAAGTAAAATGTAATAGAGATTACACAGAAAACTTGGATGAGAAAATCATGTCTTTTAAAACTTCTGATACAAAGGAAGTAACCCTGTCATCAGTCCAATTCAAGAATTCCAAAGGATTATTACAGAGTGTAGGTAAGTCCTTTTCTTGAGAATTGAAGAATGTGCCCCTGGAGATGAATGTAATTTAACATGGAACCTGTGTAAACATCTCCTGGAGCCCATTCTATTTGCAGCAACACTTTCACTGAGTTATGTATTCTGCACACTCATACAGCTGCTCTGAAACTAGTTTCCACCTATTTAAAAAAGTATAGAAACAGTAAAAATTTGGATTAACCCAGTGTACTGTATTTTTATTTTCCCAATGTACAGTATTTTTATTTTCCTTGTGGAGCTTACAGAAAGGACAAAGAAAAGGATTCCCTATTTCAATATTAAACATGTACTATAGTTTACATATGAACACAACCATGTATGTATATATCCACTGTTACTCTTCTTTAGCAGTATTAAAAATTCAAGGAACAAAAAGCATGCACTATTTTAAAGCAGCCCCAGTCATTCTGTGTCTAGCTCAGGCCCGTGGAAGGACACACTAACTACACACATACCAGTTCTGTGATCACTGGTCCAGCAAGCTGAAGTAGCATCTGGAAACACAACACAGAAGGACATTATTTTTAAAACAAGTGCCTTCAAGCAGTGTCTTGAGGAAGAGCTACTGACCAGACTGGAACACTAAAACATATATTCCCTAAAAATACTTCCAAGAAAATAATAGTAAATTCAGCCATACTTTCTTTAAAATAATCTCAACTAAAATTTTTTCACTTTCTATCCTGATTCAAAGAATCTGATATCAAATATATTTTTGCTTAAGAACATCCTTAAGAATTAACACATGACAAATACTTTGCTGTTATTACTGAAACATGATATTTACCTGCCAAACCCAAGAATCTGAAAGCTTTATGGAAATTGTAGGAATGTGTCTATAACATGCTGAAAGATCTGGAATGTTTAAAGGAAAATAAATGAAAATAATAAATAAATTTTTCTAATGAGAATTATTAGAATTAACAGCCACACAGGTACTCCATGTATGTCCTCACTTATTTTATAATCATCCACTACTATAATTCATATGAAATAAGAGATTACCACCATGGTAACAGTGAGGTCACCTGAAGGGATGAGAAAATTTGTCTCCCTGACATTAATTGAAAGGAACAAGGGAGAGTTTTTCTGTCTTCTTATCTCCAAAGGGGCTCAGAAGGCTCTGGCTCCATGCACAAAGGTTGAATAATTCTTTTATGAAAAAGGAGTGGAAGAGAAAGGAAGTCATTAATATGAGCAAGCCTGTAAATACAGGATACTTCGCATAAATGTTCTCAATCACCCCAAAACATTAGAATTACTAATTTGATGTTTTTTCCAGAGAGTAAGATGAGTCTCTGAGAGGCTGAGCAGGTTACCCCACATCATATTCACATTCTTTAAGCAACTGAGTTAGAGTTCAAACTCGGATCTAACTACAAAGCTCCTGCTCTTTCCATTGCAGTATGCTCTTTCCCTGACTGAAATCTTACTCAGCATGGTTTAGTCACAATACCTTTCTGCATCAAAGTAACTTTAACCAGATGTTTTTAATATCACAGGAACTGAAATTAAAAAGGAAAGCCCATAACAGCCACAAATATTTGGTACCACAAAGGAACATGTCATAGTACAGTCAATAAAGTGCAGGTTTAACAGAATTTCCAAAGCTAGATGCTGAAAACAACAGCAACAACAGCAACAACAAAACCTGACAGGAAGGAAAGAAAAATAACTGCTGCCAAAATGCTAATAATCACCCCTAAAAGTCCTTAAGGACTACATGGGTCTAATCAATCATAAAGTCTAGAACCATCTCCTTTTCCCAAAGCTCCTGTTCTCTCATTTCCCTCAGTTCCACTCCTTTCAGAGAGTGAAGGATACTGAGTTAGCTGAGATTACTGCAATGACCTTTTATGGATCTGCCTGAGCTTGCTCACTCAGCCCAAGGCAAAGCAACTATGAATTTGGCAAAAGAACTCATTTTTAGTTGTTTTTATTTTTAAGAGAAAACATCACAAAACATGAATGCTCTGGTTATAAAAACTAACAAAAAAAATTTCTTATAAAGCCCACTCTTTTCTTTCCAAACTTTTGTTACATAGAAATCAGAACTTACAACCTAGAAAGGCATATTGTATTAGGTTTGCAAAAACAACAAGTAATAATAAAACTCAGGGCTTGAAGGGATCTTGAACAGTTATATAGTCCATGATCGTCACTTCAAACATTATATTATTTAAAATAATTGAGAAATCATTCAACATTCAAAACCATCTCTCAGGGGGGGGAAAATCAACATTCACAAGGAAGAAATTGTTGCATGTAACTAACCTGAATCAGTTATTCTGCCTTGCAACCTATAGCTTCTTATTAAATCTTCAGGTTGGAAGTTGGTGGTAGGATGGTTTGTGTGGAAGAAAGAAAAACAAATACTAAATGTCAGGCACAATCCTGGATGCTTTTCATATATGAACTCATTTAATGTCTTTAACAGTCTGTGAAACAGGTACCATTTAGCCCATTTCTGAGCATAAATTAAGGTTCAGAAGAGTAGATAAGGTAATAGGTGGCAGAGTTCAGATAGGAACTCAGATCTGTTAACTCTCCACATAAGTTCTTATCATCATTCTTTATAATAGATATTACGAAATTTGTCAAAATGGATTACCAAAGTTTTGTACTGCTTTTATTCTAATATGTCAGATTGGATTAGGAGCAGTAACTTGAACAGACAGGGATGACGACATGTGCTGATCAGTGGCTCTTATTTGAAACACTGAGTCTGTTTTATGCTCACTGGAAAAGGCCAGGAGGAATGACACCAACTCTAAACTCTCACCAGAGTTTGAGCACAAAGGAGATAAGTTGGCTGACAACGGGCCACAGATTATAAGGGAAAGATCCAAAAGCTATCAACTGTTAGGGCAGGAGGCTAACCACTGCCCTTGCAAGTGGCTAGGAGTGAGACTTGTAGACATAACCTCCTTGACTATCAATGAAAACTGCCTAAGAGCCACCCTGGGTACATACTTCACAGATTGCCAATCTCTGTAACAAACAAGACTACATAGACAATACAGATAATTTAGGGGAGGATAAAGTAAATAGGGTAAAATAAAGATGTCAAATTCATTATTCCAGGACATGGGATAGCAACAAAAATCAAAAGGGAAAAAACTGGAAACAAAGTTTTAAGTCAAGAATCAAGCAAACAAAAATTCAGTGAGGTGATCAGGATAGAATTTAAGGGAAAGGATCCGGAAAATCACTACCTTTTTCACCTTAGTACATATTCTTTCAGTTTCTTCTACTTAGCATTCTTCTGTACTAAGGTATATTCTATTCATTTTCATATTTCATCTCCAAAGTTTCATTATAGAGGTTCACCATAGGCAGCTTGAGAAGCAATGTTCAATGCACTTACTTAGCACAAAGCACCTAATGCTCCAAGACCACCAAATTTAACTTAACCTATTCAGGACAGGAGAAGTCAACTGAAAAGAACAACAGGAAAAACAGAATTTACGCCATCTCACACATTTTGACATGTATAAGCATCCTTTAAAGTTAGAGAATTGTGGGCCTCCCTGGTGGCGCAGCGGTTGAGCGCTGGGTTGCAAAGCTGCCCGCAGCCTCTGCAGCACTGGTTCGATCCCCGGCCGCTGGGCGAGGGTCCCACATGGTGCATAGACCTCTCCTGCTGTGCCCACTGCTCTCCTCAGCAGTGTACTTCATCAGTCTGCCTGTTCTATTCCCCGCTCTGGTGAATTCTCTCACCCTCCAGTGCTTCTGACTGTACCCAGTGCTTGTTATTTATATATAAATCTTCAAAGAAAATAAAGAAAGTGAGAGAATTGCACTATTTATAATAGCTAAGATATGGAAACAACCTAAATGCCCAAAAACATTATGAATGGATCAATAAGGGACCAGGAAAAAAACTAATTATAATAAATTAAAAACCAAAATCAACAAGGGCCTCCCTGGTGGCTCAAGGAGTTAAGCACTGCACTATGAAGCAGTCCGCAGCCTCTGTAGCATAAGTTCGATCCCCAGCTGGCCAGGGAGGAAACCACATGGTGCAGTAGACCTCTCCTGACTTGCCCGCTACTCCCCTCAGCAGTGTACTTCAGTCAATCTACCTGTTCTGTTCCCCACTCTGTCTCTGGTGAATCCTCTCACCCCCCTCATCTCTGGCCTGTACCCCAGTTCTTGTATGCATAAATAAATAAATCTTCAAAAAAATCAAAATCAACAAACAACTATAAACTAGAGACACATTACAGGGGGTGAGGAGGGAGTAGGAGCAAAACAAGGTGGGTGGGAATTATATGGGGACTATGAACAAGATGAAAAAGCGTACATTGTGCAAAAATGAAAAATAATGTAAAAAATATATAAAATTAAAAAAATTTAAAATAAAACACACACACAATGGAATACTACTCGGCCATCAAAAAGATAAACTCATACCATTCACAGCAACGTGGATGGAGCTGAAAGGGACTGTGTTCAATGAAGTAAGTCAGAAGGAAAAAGAAAAATATTGGATTGGTTTCACTTATAGGAGGAATATAGGAAAACTGAACAAAGAGTCAGAACAAAAAAGACAAAACTAGCAGGCAGAGTATAGATTTGAGACACACAGCAGGGGAGGGGGAGAAGGAGGGAGAGGTGTCAAAACAGAGGGTGTACACAGGGTAATATGATGGTGGGAGATTTATGGGAATTACACCTGGGAGGAGGGAATCAAATATTGTACAGAAATAACAAAGAAAAGAAAAAAGTGACAGAATCCTGATATCTCCCTTCAGAACGATTACACTGGTATTAACCAACCAAAACCAAAGTGGACTTGATATTCAAGCATGAAGAAAGACCCAGCCACATGCTTTTCCATCAAGTTAATCCAGAACCTACACTTTGGTTTCAGAAAGTCACCTACTACTTGAGGACTGTGGTAAGAAAAGATAGCACAGCCCTTGGATATAATGTACAGAAGAAAACAACCGTTATTCTCTTAGACACTAGGAACAACTGCAGAACTCACTATCGTGGTCTAAAATTATCAAAAGAAACTATGAAAGCAGTAGATGAACCTCTAGCCCTTGCTCACATGTATTGTGGCCCTCAAGTCCTCTCTTGTGCCTCCCATCTTCAAAAGATGGAATGTAGCTGAGTGGTCAAGGGAAAAAGATGGTATTCAGGACATACTGGGGCTCCCAGTGGCACAGGGTGGGCCTAGCCTGGAGGATTCTGAGGATTATCTGAGCCCAAAAGAAAACATACAAATTTCCAAGGTCTCACTTGAAAGGAGGTGAAACTTCCCCCGAAGGCTAGTGGAACTGGACTTACTCCCCCATGTTTAAATCAGACAAGGACACACCTCCACTAACTGCAGATATATCCAGTTGTTTTGGGAGCTGACTTCTAAATATATGGAGCTTTCATTCATGATCGAATGCTACTTAAGAGTTATAGACTACTGCTAACCAATCGATGGCTTCTGATCCCATATTCCCTGCTCAAGTGAACACAGAGAAACGAAATGTCAGGCTCTTTAAACATGCCGAGTGGAAATCAAAGTGAAATGCTGAAGGAGAAGTGACAGCTCAGTGTTTCTGGTATAAATTCCCTCATGTTCACTCTTAAAAAGAATCATCCCAATCTTTTCCTGTTTGACATTTCCTTCCTAGCTCAAGCTCAAGTGGGCCCTATGCATAATCACTGATGAACTAAATGCCCACGAGTCCACCTCAAGTGACACACACAGTGCCCTGACACAAAAAACAAAATCAATAATCCGCTGCTCTATGTCACATAGAAATCCTGAATGCTGTCAGCAAACAAGAGGACAAGGCTTGGGGGTTACAGCAGAGACAATTAGAGCCCTTGGAAAAACAGGGAAGAAAGTAATGAAGCCTCCCCCAAGTTCATCAGTTACACTTACACACACACACACACACACACACACACACACACACACACACTTGTGAAATGGAAAGGTCACGTAGCCAGAGGTCATATTTTTCCAGTCTGCTAAATTAAAGTGACTGAAAACCTCTGTAATTACATGGAAACAGATGAAATTGTTAACTAAATTGTAAATGCACTTTAAATGTCATAAGTTTTGATGCAATTTAATATTTTAAATGGACATTGCTCAGTAATGTCACTGATTTTCTACCAAGCAGATGGGGACATAATCCACGCCCATTACCAAGACTGAACAAACGCCCACCCATCTGCCTCAGCAATACAAAAAGATACTGCAGAGAAAGCAAAGAACAAACCCTTCCTAACTAGAATTACAGAATAGAGCACTGGAGAGAAGCCAAGAGACCTGAGTTCCCATCTCAACTCTACTTCTTACTTACTCTGTGGCCTTAAGAAAGTCACAACCTCTTTGGGCCTCTTCTGTGAAATAGAGATAAATAATAAAGTTTAAATAAAGATAAAAATAATAAAGATAAAAAAATAAAGTTTCCTCTTCTGTGAAATAGAGATAAATAATTCTTCACATATCTATGTCACAAATTACTGTGAGAATAAATGAGTCATAAGTAAAAACGTCCTGTTAACAGCAACAAACATAAGCAATTATTATAACTTACTCTGTTATAGATTTAGGACAAAATATGCAAATAAATCATTTCTTACTATGACTTAGAAAGATTTGATTTAACTTTCCAATAATAAATTGGTAAAAAACAAAGATGGATGAAAGACATGATCCCAGTGCATGCCTAGGTGCTCATGTCCCCAGAGTACCTAACACTTCCAAAAACTGTCTCAACATTATATTCTGATGAAAATGATACAGTAATGTTATGTTAATGCACAAAACCAGCATGCCTGTCCAGTATGTACCTAGGGTGTTGAAAGAATACACAAATGAACTTCTTCTCACATCTAACACAGTAGAGAGTAACATAAGCCTTGGAGAGAACTCCATTATCTCTCACTTTTCTTTGTCCCTTCCTACACACTTTGTACATAGAATAGCAACTAAAGAAGATTATACAAGCAATATAGAAATGGCAAATTTAAACATTATTCCCATTTCAGATAAACTTTTTTTAAAAGATTTATTTTTATACAAGAGCTGGGGTATAGGCCAGAGGCACAGAAGGATGAGAGGATTCACCAGAGACAGAGTGGGGAGCAGAACAGTCAGATGGCAGAAATACACTGCTGAGGGGAGTAGCAGGCATTACAGGAGATGTCTGCCACACCACATGGGCTTCTCACCGGCCGGCGGGGATCGAATTGGCACTGCAGAGGCTGCGGACAGCTTCACAGCACGACCCTCAACCCGCTGCACCACCAGGGAGGCCCTAAAGTAAACTTTTTTCATAGCTGTAACAACTTATTTTCCTATTATAAATCCTGTGGATCTAGCAATTTACCAGCAATTTGGAGAACAGAATGTATTGTATGTGTGAATTAATGTTGTTAGAAAATCTGGTCCTTTATTCTTAGTTCCTAGTCTTTTTTAAAGTACTAATAGTAGTTATCTGTTCATCAAAAAAAAAAAAAAAAAAAGTTTTTATGGTTAATGTGTCTTGCTAAAACTCCAAAAATTTGCTTTGGGGTTAATCATAAGAATGGAAAGTTTTAGTTTTGATGGAATATTTTTTGAGATCTGGATTAGGTTAAACTAGAAGATATTTCATACTTTGAGTACAGGATTCTGTGGATGGAAATGTACTTGCAGGCTTTTTTATAATCAAAGTCTCAAGAGGTTTCTCTTTCTCTCATACACACACCGCCCACACACAAAAACTCAAGAATCCCTGAGTTAGTGAGAATTCATCACAACAATGCAAATGGAAACAAAGAAGGCCAGTTAGGGAGACTGATAACAGAGAAAGAGAGGATGATGATTCAAGAGGTATTTAGACCTCCTTACTTAACTTGAGATATTAAAGAGCCATTCTACTCACATACGGAAATCTGGATAATTTCTGATTGTAAATAAAGGTTAAGAACCACTGTTAAAATCCTCAAGAAACATTTCTCTACAGCTCTCAGGGAAGGATGGCAACATTGCACATAGAGAGCTTCTCCTGACAACCGGTGTTCTGCAAACAAAAGAGCTCACTCTCATAACAAACAGATCTCATTTTATGTGTGTGGTGAAAGAGTTGTTTAGTCCATCTAAAAGAAAAACACTACCAAAACAAAAAAAAAAGGGCAGAGAGAACATCACATCTTAATATGGTCTTCCATTATTTCAGCTTTGGGCTCACTTGATCTAAAGAATTCTACATATGCTTTGAGAGGTGAAAAGCCTTTGTGAATAATTGAAGACAAAATAATGAAACCCTAGAATGTCAGAGACATAATATAGTTTTGTAGAATTCATCAAGGAGCTTTTAAATTCCCAAATACTACATGCTGAATAATTTATTCCTGTGTCAATATGGGGCCAGCAAATGTTCATTCAGAGCCAACATTAACCCTCCTGAAGCTGAAGAGCAGGAAAATAGACTCTGCCTGAGATGGAAGGAGGCACTTAGTTTAAGTGAGATTATCTTGATATTTATGAGAAAATTAAAGTAGCTTTGGAAGTCAAGAAAAAACACACTACTTAGTCGGCAATCTTTTATCAAAGTCTGCTTATAAAGATAAGGAGGTGAATTTCATGAAAAAAGCACAAATGGTTGACACAAGGGGAGCTGATAACACTGCTCTCTCTTTTCAGAAGGGTCCCTGGGGACTTTTCACTGATTCTTTCTAAGAATATCTTTTAGTGGCTTATTGATATTTACCTCGCTCTTTGGATCACTGACTCCTAATGCAATTTTGAACTCTTCTGTGTTTTAGTTTCTGGGTATTCTCCCCTCTAATTCAGTTCACATTAATTAAGAAAAGGTTATTCAGATCATTTAAAAGGAGAATAGGCAGAAGAAAACTGAAAAATTAAGCAACAATAAAGTTAAGTTTTACCAAAGGTCTATTAAAACTTCAAATCTAAAAACCAAAGTCTTAGGTTTTAATTACTCATTAAACAGCTACTAAGTACTAATTGTATAGAAAGTATTATCCAAGGGAAAAATAAGAGATGTTTAATCAAAGATTCTAAAAACTTATTTGACAGGGACATATACATCAACACACCTTCCAGTCACTATGGTGAAATTAAACTGCTAGACTACTATGGAAAAACAGTTCTCAATTGGCTGCATGTCTAAGTTCATATCCAAAGAAAGGAAGTCTTCCAAGTGCTAGAAACAGAGGAAATAAAGATAAAGTGGCGAACAGAAGCTAGGTCAATAAAGCGCCCAGGAAGGAAGAGAACTTGAATCCACCACAGGCTTCAGCCTAAAGCCTGGGACAGGGGATAGAGTCCTAAAGCCACCTCAGCATGAGGTTCCCAAGCTGCAGGCCTCATGCATGCTACAAGAACTACCTGAATAAAATGAAAAGACACCAGACTATTCATGAACTAGGGAATGGGAAAACCCCATCTGCTGTCTGGTATGATGATGTAGATGGGAAAATTTGCACCACAACAAGAGTTATGCATAATTTAAAAGATAAAAAAAAAAAACTTTTAAAGAACTTTGTTTAAAATGTTGACAATAAATAAAGGCAGAGAAGCAATAGTTTTGTTTGTGTGTTTGTTTTTTAAGGCAGTATGAAAAATGACAAGGCCGTTTTGGAAAAGAATCAAATAGAAATTCTAGAAATAAGGTGGGGGGGAGGGCACCATCAACACTGATAATTAGTAAACAGGAAGATTAACCCTAAAATGCAGGGCAGACAAGGAAATAAACATAAGCAGGACCAGGGCCTCCTGGGTGGCTCAGTGGGTTGAGCACAACACTGTGAAGCTGTCCACAGCCTCTGCAGTGCAGGTTTAATTCCTGGCCATCCAGGGAGATTCCCACATGGCGGGGCAGACCTTTCCTGTGGTGCCCGCTGCTCCCCTCAGCAGTATATTTCAGTCATCTGCCTGTTCTGCTCCCTGCTCTGCCTCTGGTGAATTCTCTCACCCTCCTGTGCCTCTGGCCTGTACCCCAGTTCTTGTATAAATAAATAAATCTTTAAAAAAATAAAATAAAAAATAAAATAAAATAAAATAAAAAAGATAATTCAAAATATATCTAACTAGTGATCCAGAGGAGAGACTAAAGACAAAAATGAAAGAAAGACATAATTAAAGAGATGTAGCTAGAAGAGATATTATTTTACAAGTGAGAAAAACCTAGTCCAGAATCATCTTCAATCACAGAGATTGTTAAAGGCAAAGCTGTCAAAACACAGATCATCAGCTGCCCACTCTCCCATTATCTAACATCCACACAAAAGGGGGAGTCCATTAAAAAGAAACCACATTAGCTTGAAACCGTATTTAGCTATCTTACTACTTGAGTATTTACGGTGTCTGACATTGTGCTAAAATCCTTGTATGTTACTATATTTAATATGCCAAACAATCCTGTAATTATTTTCATTCC
Source organism: Talpa europaea (assembly GCF_964194135.1). Taxonomy (NCBI): domain Eukaryota; kingdom Metazoa; phylum Chordata; class Mammalia; order Eulipotyphla; family Talpidae; genus Talpa; species Talpa europaea. The sequence continues at coordinate 16,496,196 of NC_140082.1, read as the reverse complement.
AAACATAAGGAAACAGACTCAAAGAGAAGTAACTTGCTGAAAGATATCTAACTAATGAATGGCAGAACCAGGATTCAAGCAAAGGTATATCTGATTCCAAAAGTCATAGTCTTAATAATCATATAACAATGCCGCTATATTGATACACCTTTAAAACAGTAAGCCATATTCAAAAGTTACACTCAAAATCAGTTTCAGTATCATAATCTATATACTACGAGTATGAGATTTAAAAAGCATTATTGATCAATTTAATATACCTTGTATTGCCTTACATTAGCAACAACAGGAAGCCTAAGTACCTTACTTTCATCAAACACTCACATTTTTTCAATTTGTAATTTTTTAAATTTAAATGAATGAATGCACTGAAAGCAGACTGAACAAAAGCTCATCCTAAAATTCATATAGAATCTCAAAGGACCCTGAATAGCCAAAACAATCTTGAAAAAAACAAAGTTGGAGGGCTTATATTTCCTAATTTCAAAATTTACCACAAACTACAGTAATCTAAACAGTGTCATATTGGCATAATGACAGACATGAGCCAAAGGAATATAGAGCCTTATAAATAAACCCTCATTTATGGTCAACTGATTTTCTACAAAGGTAACAAGATTATTCAAAGGGGAAAAGATAGTCTTTTCAACAAATGAAATTGGGGAAAACTAGATATTCACGTGCAAAAGAATAAAGCAGGACCCCTATCTTATATCAAAAATTAACTCAAAATGGACCAAAGACCTAAACATAACAGCTGAAAGTATAAGACTCTTAGAAAAAAACACAGGGGAAGAGCTTCATGACACTGGATTTGGTAATGTTTTCTTGGATATGACACCAAAAAGTACAAACAATGAAAGAAAAAAACAGGAAAATTGGATTTTTATGAAAATGCTTATACAACAAAGGACAATATCCAGAGAGTGAAAACTGAACTGCGGATATCAAGAAAATATTTTCAAATAATAAATTTGATAAGGAATTAATATTTAGAACAAAGAACTATCAATATAATTCAACAACAAAAAAAAAACCCTATATAAAAATTGCCCAAGCATTTAGATAGTTCTCCTAGGAAGATATACAAATGACCAACAAACATCTCAGAAAATATCAATGTTTTACTGGGAAAACCAAAACCACAGATACCACTTCATATCCATCTTAAAGGATGGATGACAATACCCATATTATCAAAATAAAGAAAAATAGATAAAACCAAGCACTGATGAAGATGTGAGGAAATTGGAACACTGGTACATTCTCGGTAGGAATGTAAAATGGTACCAGCACTGTGGATAACAGTCTGTTGGTTCCTCAAAAAGTTAAACAGGATTATCATATGATCTAGCAATTCCACTTCAAGGTATATGACCACCTCCCCCACAAAAAAGTATCAAAGAAGGGACTAAAGCAGAAATCTATATGCCAATTTTCAGAGCAGCATTACTCACAACAGCTGGCAGAAATAACCCAAGTGTCCATTAACAGATGAATGGATAAACAAAGCAGTAGAATATTATTTGGCTGCAAAAAAGGAATAAAATTCTGATACAGGGGCTCCCTGGTGGCACAGGGGCTAAAATCTCAGCGCTTTAGCTACCACCAGCCACACTGTGGCATGAGTTTCATCCCCCGACAGAGCTGACCCACATGGGACAGCAGACTTCTACTCTCTCACCTACTGCTCCCCTCAGAAGTGTATTTCAGTAGATCTGCCTGTTCTGCTCCCCACTCTGTCTCTGGTAGAGCCTCTCACCCCTGGCACCTCTGGCCTACACCCCAGTTCTTGTATGCATACATAAATAAAAATAAATCTTTAAAAAAATTCTGATACATGCTATATCATAGCTAGACACAAAATGACAAATATGCATAGTCTCACTATAAAGTACCTAGAATAGGCAAATTGACAGAAACAGAACAGTTGCCATGGGCTAAAGGAAGAAAAAATTGGTAATTAGTGTTTAATGGATATACAATTTCTGTTTAGGATAATAAGAGAGTTCTGGAACTGAAGGGTGGTGATATCTGTAAAATTGTGAATATACTAAATGCTACTGAATTGAATAGTTTAAATGACCTATTTATGTTATGCATATTTTACCTCACGGAACCAGCTTGAGCAGTATGCCTCTCCCTATGGTACTGATATATACTGATAATTCTTAAACCATTAAGAAAGAAAATATACTACCATACTATACCAAAAATATGAATATGTTATTTAAACATAGGATCCCTAAATAATTTCAAAATAATATGCAGTTAAACAAAATTATTATTCTTTCTGGTATTTACTGAACACTTAAAATATTCTAGTCACCACTTTCATACTATACTATATATTATTATTACCCTGCCTTCATAGATAAGAGATACATAGAAGTTAAAATCTACTTACCTTTACTTAAATAAATGCTATACAGTAAAACATCTTTTAAAATAAATTGGGGATTTTTTTTTTTGAGGTAAACAATGGTTTACAACACTATATGTGACTCAGGTACATTTTATCACACCACACCTACCACCAAGGCACCCATAGTCCTCCACCATAGTCCATTGTGCCCTTTCCAATACTTTACTGTTGACCTTCCTCCTCCCCCTCTGGTAAACTTAATTCTGCACGCAAATTTCAAGAGTTTGTTATTGGACTGGTTTTGATCGACACTTTGTTTTGTTTCATTATACCCCACATACAAGTAGGACCGTGCAGTATTTGTCTTTCTCCTTCTGACTTATTTTTCTTAGCATTATCCCCTCCAGTTTCATCCATGTTATTACAAAAGGCAAGATTTCATCCTTTTTTATTGCTGAGTAGTATTTTCTTGTATGTATACCCTATCTTCTTAATCCATTCATCTGTCCTTGGGCACTTCAGGATTTTTACATAACTTGGCTATTATAAATAGTGTTGCAATGAGTATAGGAGTGCCTTTATCTCTTATAGTGTTTCTGCATTATTTGGATACTTACAGGTGGAACTGCCAGATCACATGGTAGGTCTATTTTTAATATTTTGATATAGTTCCAAACTGTTTCCCATTAGGACATTTCTGCTAACACAGTTTAAGGGTTTCATATAGAGATATTTTCTTTACAAAAGTATGTCCCTTCCTCCCTTTAGAAGAGGAGTCATTGAAAGTTTTCTTTAATCTAACATAATTAAAAATCTTAACTGATTTTGCAAATAATTTCTGTGGTCATCTGTACTGAATCAAGAAAGGTAAAAACACATTTAAAGAAAAAAGAATGACAAAGGAATATTTGTCAAACATCTAATCACATGCCAGATATTGTACTAGGCATTTTACATAGTTATCTCACTTTATCCTCTCAACAAATTGTAAGTTAGAGATTATTATTCCCATTTTACAGATAAAGAAACAAAGATACAATAATTCAAAAGACTTCTATTCTCTATTGACAAATATAGATATTCTATTCAAGTAGGAGTCAAGTAATTCTAATTCCCTGGTGAGTCAAAGAACAGTAGTTACTGCCAAGAGCTTTTCCAGATACCTGAAGGAGCCAATATGACAGCTGCCCCAGCATGCTGCATAGCTGAGTATTAAAACCCCAAGAGATCTCACACCCAAACATAGCATGGAAGGGCAGAAGATTTCCCCAATGTACTACGGAATCAAGAATAATAGATTGTTTTCTAAACTCCTGCTATGAGTGAGACCATCCAGTAGTTTTCTTTTTCTTTCTGGCTTATTTCGCTGAGCATGATCCCTTCCAGCGCCATCCATGTTGCTGCAAACTGCATGAGCTTATCTTTTTTGATTGCTGAGTAATATTCCATTGTGTATATGTACCACATCTTCTTGATCCAGTCATCTATTTTTGGGCATTTGGGTTGTTTCCATAGCTTAGCTATTGTAAATAGTGCTGCTATAAACATAGGGGTGCAGGTGCCCTTTGAAATTAATGTTTCTGTGTTGTTTGGGTAAATACCTAGGAGTGGAATTTCTGGATCATATGGAAGCTCCATCTTTAGCAGGTTGAGGAATCTCCACACAGCTCTCTATAGTGGTTGGACCAAAAAGACTAATTAATACAAAGTAAAAATCAAAATCAACAATCAATTATAAACCAGAGACACACTGGGGGGGGGGGAAGGGGGCAGGGAGAGGAAGAATTAGGGTCAAAATAAGGGGGTATACAATTGTATGGGGAATATAACCAAAATGAAAATGCATACATTGTGCAAAAATGAAAAATGATGTAAGAATTATATAAAATATTTTAAAAAAATAAAAAATAAAAAAAATTTTAAAGCCAAAAAAAAATAGATTGTATGGCCTTCTGCTCTAGCACCAGCCCCAGACAACTGAAAATACAGGCAAAACCAGATGGCCTAGAGCCACATTTAGGGGGCTCCCGCTGCCCTTTCCTATTTGGATATAAAAAATAGAATCTATGGTGCCTTCTGTTGCTTTGGAAAAATGAAAATTTTTGAACAATTTCAAAAAACAGCAAAAACTATATGGTAAGTTTTCTTTTTCCTTTTTTTTAATTTAAATTTTATTTTTATATTCCCCATACAATTACAACCCCCTTATTTTTACCCCAAGCCGTCCTTTCCCCATCCCCCCACCCCCCATAGAGTGTCTCTTGTTCATAGTTATTGGTTGATTTTGATATTTTCTTTCTTATAGTTATTCTTTTTCCTGGTCCCTTGTTTAAGTTTTCTAGATTCCTGCTATGAGTGAGACCATCCGGTATTTTTCTTTTTCTTTCTGGCTTATTTCGCTGAGCATGATCCCTTCCAGCGCCATCCATGTTGCTGCAAATTGCATGTGTTTATCTTTTTTGAATGCTGAGTAATATTCCATGGTGTATATGTACCACATCTTCTTGATCCAGTCATCTATTTTTGGGCATTTGGGTTGTTTCCAAAGCTTAGCTATTGTAAATAGTGCTGCTATAAACATAGGCGTGCAAGTGTTCTTTGGAATTGATGTTTCTGTGTCCTTTGGGTAAATACCTAGGAGTGGAACTGCTGGATCATATGGAAGCTCTGTGTTTAGTAGGTCAAGAAATCTCCACACAGCTCTCCACAGTGGTTGGACCAGTTTGCACTCCCACCAACAGTGCAGGAGAGTTCCTTTTTCTCCACAACCTCGCCAACATTTGTTGCTGCTAGTTTTTTTAATATGTGCCATTCTCACTCGTGTAAGATGGTATCTCATGGCAGTTTTGATTTGCATTTCCCTAATTACAAGAGATGTTGAACATTTTTTCATATGCCTGTTGGCCATTTGCATTTCCTCTTTAGAGAAGTTTCTTTTTAGCTCTTCTGCCCATTTTTGGACTGGATTATTTTCCTTGTTTTTGTTGAGTCTCATCAGCTCTTTGTAGATTTTTGTGATCAGTCCTTTATCATTAGTGTTGTGTGCAAAAATGTTCTCCCAGTCGGTGGGGTTTCTCTTTGTTTTTGTTATTGTCTCTTTTGCTGTGCAGAAGCTCTTTAATTTGACGTAGTCCCAGCTGTTGATCTTTGCCTTCACTATCACTGCTTTGGATGATGTGTCTGTAAAGATGTCTTTGATGTGCATATTATGGAGTGTTTCGCCTGTATTTCCTTCTATGTATTTTATGGTTTCAGGTCTCATGTCTAGTTCTTCAATCCATTTTGAGTTGGATTTTGTGCATGGTGTTAGGTAGTAGTCAAGCTTCATTCTTTTGCATGTAGCGACCCAGTTTTCCCAGCACCATATTGAACAGACTTTCTTTGCTCCAATGCATAGTCTTTGCTCCTTTGTCAAAGTTAGTTGACCATAAATCTGTGGGTTTTTTTCTGGATTTTCTATTCGATTCCATTGGTCTGTGTGTCTGTTCTTGTTCCAATACCATGCAGTTTTGATGATTATGGCTTTGTAGTAGAGTTTGAAGTCTGGGAGTGTGATGCCTCCATTCCCTTCTCTTTTTTTCAGGAGAGCTTTGGCTATTCGGGGTTTTTTGTAATTCCATATGAATTTCATCAATAATTGTTCTATTTCTTTGAAGAATGACATTGAAATTTTGATTGGAATAGCATTGAATCTGTAGATTGCTTTTGGTAGGATGGCCATTTTAATAATGTTTATTCTTCCAATCCATGAGCAGGGGATGTCTTTCCATTTCTTTGTGTCTTCTTCTATTTCTTTTAAGTGTTTTATAGTTTTCTTTGTATAGGTCCTTTATATATGGTAAGTTTTCAAAAAAATATTGTGAAAATGATTATATTTAACTTTCCCTCATGACTAATTTCTTCTTGTTAATAAATATGCCTGATTGTCTTTTTTTTTTTTTAAAGAACCTTTCCCTCTCCCATTCTAGTTGCCATTTTCTTGCCTATTTTCCCTGTCCTCCAGCCTCTCCCCAATCTTCTGAACTAGTTTATTTCAACTGCTGTCTATACTTCCTCCTCATCTTTCACTTACTACACCATACACTCCTATCTGGCTATTCCCTACTCTACTCCTAGTAAACTCCTCTTGTCAAAGTCACTATTATTTTTTCCATGGGAGCCTTGCACGAGTTGAGAAATTCCTAGGGCTCTGAAGACAGAATTTGAAAATTACCACATTCAGGATTGGTTCATATTTTGCAGAGCAGTGACATAATTTGTGAAGATCAGTGTAAAATAAAAACACAGAGTCTTTTGTCCAAAAGAAGGAAAAAGAAGTATCTCCTTTTTGTTCTGTGATCTTCCTCCAAACAAGTTGTTGTTTTTTTGTGTTTTTTTTTTAATTTGCTGCTTAGTATTCTACTCCCTCAGGCATGAGAATGCTCATGGTATCACCCAGTCCTGTTCCTCTTGTGCCCATACCGAAGTCCCTGACAGAGATGAGGGTGACAGCACTCTTTGGGAATGAGAAGAGGAGTGGACAATTGAGAACTCATGCCCATAAAGTGAGAAACAGCAAAAGGCTGGATCCCCAAACCCCCAGCATTTTATGCTTCATTGTCCCAGCTGACTTCATTATAAAATACAAATTCAAAGATACAAGTATCCAGAACTTCAAGACAATGACAATACAGCATTGCTTTCCAAGCACAGGATCCCATCCCCTTCTGAGGATGAGACCTCATGCACTGAACTGGCTGCATGCCCATGAAGCAGATCCTGACTATATTGTATAATAATCGTAATATCACTTTACATCTGCATAAAACATGACAGAGTACAAAATAGCTCTGATTTCATTTTAGTTTCACAATAAACAAAAATATACATGATTAGGTATTCCCTGACTCAAAAAAGTGAAATGTTTGCCCAAGGCACAAAAGAACAGGTGTTAAACCTATGTCTTCTGACCCCCAAACCAAGATCCTTTCTGATATAATGTGCTTCTTAAGCAAAGGGCAGATGGGCAAGAACTAGTACGTGACTATCTCTCTACACAAACCACTAGTGTAGTCATTAAATAGAAATAATTTCTGTCAATTACAGTCAGATTTTAACTCATTGATTACAGTCAGATATTTTTAACTCAATTGATTTTTTTATACTCAACAATTCAATGACTTTATATAAAGCCTCAGAGAATAAAAAGTAACAGGTGTAAAGTGAAGAAAATGCTGCTCAGCTACTTTTCTATAAAATGGACAAATACTTACATTTAAGTCCTCTAGCCTCAAGCAGACACCCTAATTGCAATTTACGTAAGTAGGTAACTGCAGATGTGGTAACTGCAAGCAATGCAGAATCCCACTATATATCTGATATTTCAAAGTAAAATGGAATGTTAAAACCAAGCAAAGTTTCACTGAGATGCCATAAATCAGGCTGGATGACCCCAAAAGGTACAAAAAGGGCTTAAAATTTTAATGTATATTATAAATTATGGAAAGGAATTTAGGTGGCATCCAGGAAGACTATAAGCCCTCCAGTACATAACCAATGAGGAAAAGGGGCAGGGACTTGCACATTAGTATATATAAACTGAATCAAAATGTGCAGTAGTGTGCCAGGCTATCTAATGCCTTGTACCCATCCTTGCAAGGTTGCTTATTAAAGGGTCTCACTCCTGTCGCTCTCAAGGTCTCTGCGTCCATTCTTGGGTTTGGACAGGTGAGGGTACTTCTCACAAAAAGATACTTTTGTTTCCAATATACCCCATCCAATATGCATCTTGACTCAACAGTTTGGATCTCCCCAATTATCAGCCCGTCACAAAGGACTCCAGAGTCAGTAGATGAGACCATGCTAACTCTAGCTTACAATAGACTTCGCTAGAGGAGACCTGATTCTTTGACTTAGCTGGGGGAAGTTGATCAAAATCTCAGACAGATATGTAACAAAAGGATGAAAGAGAAGTATTTAGCTAGGGAGATACTAAAATCTTCACCTGTTTCTTCCTCACCCTCATTCCACATAATTTTATGTAATTCAACCTTTCCAGATAGTGAAATTCTTGCTAAACTTCCTCATGGTAATATAAAGTATTTTGAGAATTGAACTCTAAAATTCACTTGTTTTCTAATTCAGTTACTCAAAATTCTCCCCTGAAAGCAAGAATAGAGCATTTTTTGGTTGAACTAATATGCATTTGTTACAACCATTCCCAGTGTCGACCCTTCACACTGGCTGATCACCCAGAAAATATCCAAGGAAAAAGAAGTGAAACTGAATGTTAGATCCAAATAGCACAATCTCTCAGCTCACTAGAGCAGAATCTCTCTCTAATACACTGGTCACAGGCTATGTTACTAGCTCTTTTTATCCAATCTCTAGGTAGAAAAGCTATAATTTAAACTGACAGCATTACTTGTCATGAAGTCTGTGGGTTTACAATTCCTAAATGTCAGTTTGAACTTCTGACTAGTTCCTTAGAGCACTACTGTTTGTTTCTAAATGAGGCAACTTGTCAGCTCTGCATACATAAAAGCAGTTAATCAGCAATTTGCAGTGCAACACAAGAGAAATCAGCTGATATGTTAATAGTGGGCCCACAGAGCACCTCCAATTAGGAAAGAAAGCCTTGTCCTAAGCCAATAATATCCTCATATATCATAAAATTCATTCGCCTACTCAGTAGATGAAACATTTCTTGCCAGGGAAGTTATTATTTTGAAATAATTGTCTGCCTCCAGCCTGATGTCCCATGTTCCCACTGGACTATAATGGAGTTGCTGCAGGCAATGAGAGAATGAGGACCACTGTGATTCTTGACCCTCCTTGCTTATGGCTTCTACTCAGTTCCCAATGGGTTCTGATTCTTGTCTCAGTCCTTGTTTGCTATTCTGGTCTCCCTTTTTCTATATGGCCTTCACAGCCTCTGTCTTTAGTTGTCTAAGTAAAATGGAACAGATCTTACCTAAAATTCCCAGGTTCCTCAATCCTTCTAGAAAATTACTGAATTATATAACAAAATCAGTTGTTTTTTTTATTCCTTAATACAGCAATAATGGTAATTCTAATAATCAGATTACTTCATTAATAAGAAAATGAATTTTACCCCACCATAAGGGTAAAAACAATTTGGCATAATTTTAACTATTCATGGGTTTGAACCTTTGGACTGAATTCCAGAATATGGGTTCAAATACCTAAAATTAAATTGTAAAAGGAAAAGAAGTTTAAAAGACTTTTTAAGAAACTCATCCCTAGTGGCTAAGTTAGGTGTCAAAGCAGAATGAAATCAGGAGAAACAAATGGTTAATTTTTAGTCCTGTACCACACTCATTTGGACAACCTTTGTATGTGATAGCTTCTCAAGTCAGCTTCTGTTGATAAAGCAAACTTTGTTTAGTGATCGAGTGGAAGAAAAAAGTTGCCCAATCAGAATCCAGTAGTGCATTTTTTCCTCATATAAGACACATTTTACTGGAGTTTGAGGGTAAGACCTTTGTATATGCCTCAGTTTTTCTTAGTGACTAAAATACTTTCCAAACTCAATGGCATTCACCTGTCTGTTAACCAACAGGTAGTGTATGGGCAGGTCCCAAGAAATAGAACCTTACTCATGATAAGCCCAAGTGCCAACTGGGCTACCAAGCAGATATTCGTTGGTAACCAGAGATGCTAAGTTTATAAATCATGATATGCTAGCCTACTGTGTTCAATTCAGCACAGAGGGAAATTCTGAGACCCTAGAGTAGCTATTAATCAATGCCAGACTTTGATGTCTGTTCATGAGGCCATGTGACCCAGGGATGCGCGACTAGCAGCCAGAGCAAGATCTCTGGACTGCATGTAATCAAACTACCCCTATTCCAAGAATACACAGGATACAGAGATACTGTATTCCTTGAGATCATGGTACTAGTTTACAGATAGACTTATAGATTAGTGGAAGAAACGAGTGTCTAATTCTATTTACAGTCAAATTTTTTTATATTTGTATATTTTATTTTTTTATTTATATATTTTATTTTATATAATTCTTACATCTTTTTTCATCTTTGCAGATTATGTATTTTAACACACTCTCTTCCCATTAACAGAAGAGAAAGTCAAGGTTCAAACATCCTTTTCCCAAGATGACAGAAAACAGTCTGGTCTGATTCTAAAACATCTGATCCCTAGTCCAAGACTTGTTCTCCCTCCTTTCCCTCCCTGGCCCTCTTCTCCTCCTGCCCTCTCCCTCCATTTTCCCCTCTTCTTCTCTTTTCTATTTTTTGTCACTATGATCATCTTCATCTTGAAGCAGACAATACTATCTCTCAAACAAAACCTTATCCAGAAATTGAATATATAAAAACATTAAAAAGGCCTTACTAGATGCAAACAGAAAAGGAGACAGATCACATGTGCTAAAATCCTAGTTGCTTAACTGAACCTACAGCCTACTTTGGGATCCGGGGCAGAACACTGAAAAAAGTGCCTGAGAGCATGCAAATTTATTCTTTGATAGCTTGCAATAAAACTACTTTCAAACATTAACTAGGACTGTATTTTTATATAAAATTAATATTTTCTGAAACAATATATTTTTTGAAATATATGGCTTCAGAAAATGTATGTTGCATAACAGCTACTTTAAAAATACTGTTTTCTGGGCCTCCCTGGTGGCACAGGGGTTAAAGTCTCAGTGCTATCAAGCTATCACCAGTCACTGCCGCAATAAGATCCATCCCCAGTCGGGGAGCTGAACCAGATGGCGCAGCAGACCTCTCCTGTTTTGCCTGCTGCTCCTATCAGCAGAGTATCTCAGTAGATCTACCTGTTCTGCTCCTCACTCTGTCTCTAGTGAAACCTTTCACCCCTGCATCTCTGGCCTACACACCAGTTCTTGTATGCATAAATATAAATATTTAAAAAATGAGAGGAAGGTATAGAAATTTCCTATATAACACCACACATGCCTAGCTTCCCTCATTATAAACAGCTCATCCAGAGTTACATTTGTTGCAATGAATGAACCTACAATGTCACATCATTTTTACCCAAAGTCCATAGTTTACACTAGGGATTACAATTGGTAGTATAAATTCCATGGACATCACCAACATATAATAGTACGTATATATCATTATAATATCATAGTTTCATTGCCCTATAAGTCCTCTGAGTTACTTCAAAATTTTTGTTTATTTTAAAACAAAGTCCAACATTTTCAAACCTGGGTACAAGAATACCCTTTCTCACAAAGACATCAATATACTTTCAGAAACATTAATTTTCTCTCAATAACATCAGCACACACAAATAACTCTGATTTGACAGATTTAGTTAGGTGATAGTTAAAATTAGGAAAGAGGGTGATAAAACGATTGGTGGTGATAAAGAACAAACAAACATGTCTTTCCTAACAGTTTCGCCACCAGGAAAAAGTGACATGAACTCTGAAAGCACAGAAGCAAGCTTTGGGAAACTATTTGAAGCAGAAAACATACATGAGATTACACATGCAAACACAAGACATCCATCTCATTCCCTTGGGTGACCTTTTCATTAGTGCTAATGGGCTCCGGGCTGAGGTTCGGAGGCTTTTTCGGTGGTGCAAGAAGAACACAAATCTTATTCTCTTCTGGTGAAGCCCATTCTCATAAACAAGAAGAAAATGAAATCTGTGGGTTGATATTAACACATACACACATGAATATTTATATTTGCTTCTAATCACCTCTTCCTTTAATTTGAATTCAATACTTTATTAAAAATATTACCAAACATTATTGAGAAAGAAAATGTAAAAATAGCACTAAAATTTGATCCCATAAACCTTTCTAGTGAAATCACTTTCATCAGGATTAAGATATTTTTAAAGCTATATTTTAAAAGGCAATAACAATGAATGCCATTTAACTGGCTTAAAATCAATAACACAAAGTATGGCACATATCAATCATATTTTTAAGCACTGGTTTGCACATGGTCAAGTACTATATACTATGCTAAACTAAACCCAAAGGAAACCCACAATGAGGCAGCTATCAGTTCAACTTCTTCATTCACATGTATGAATGTTGAAAAATACCATTATCCACATACATTTCTTTATTACTGTCATCTGTTTTCCTCTATCATTTAGTAAATGCATTTATCATATAAAGAAACATTTCAACTAATACCAAATTTCAACTAAGAAGCCCGTAAAGTTAATAAAGAAGCCCATGAATAAGTATGCAGTCCTGTCTAAGATTTTCTTTCTTTTCTTAATCATTGTAATTTTTAATTGTACTTTTTTATTGAAATAACATTGGCTTACAACAGATATGACTCAGAGGTTTAGGTTGACACCTCTTCAGATGTATGTTACCACACCAAACCAACCACCAAGGCACCCATAATCCTCTACCATAGTCCATTGGGCCCCTCTCCCATCTGTTCTACCCATTCCTCCCTGGTAACCTCATTTCCACAGTGAAATTTCTAGTTTATTTTGATTTGGTTTTGTCTGTTTTTTCCTTGTGTTTTTTTTTTTTATTTCACATGCAAGTGAAATCACTGTGTTTTTGTCTTTCTCCTTCTGATTTATTTCACTTAGCATAATTCCCTCCAGGTCCATTCATGTTATGGCAAATGGTAAGATTCCATATTTTCATAGCCAAATAGACTTCTGTGTGTGTGTGTCTGTGTGTGTGTGCCAAAAAAGAGACAGAGTGTGAGAGACAGAGAAAGAGAGAGAATATGAATGTCATATCTTCTTAGTTCATTCATCTGTTAATGGGAATTAAGGCTATTTCCATCCTGCCTAAGTTTCCATAGCCCATATGATATTCTGCCTACAAAGGTAAGCCAAAAGCTAAGCAAATCTATTTTCTCAACAAGGTTTTTTTTTAAAAAATACTTGTAATTTCCTCTTTTTTCTCTCAATCATCTATTCTTTTAACAATTTCTTATTTAGTGTGCTCTAGCCATAAGGCTCCCTTTGTCTCTGTTTTTTTTAGGAGTCCATAGGCTGTTGAAAAACAGATGCAGATAATCACAACAGAAAATAGTAAGTCTTCAGTTAAGCTCTCTGCAGTGCTTTGGTGACACAAAGGAGGGAACAGTCAACGTAGGCAATGGGAGGTTTCTCAAATGTAGCATTAGGATGGACTTAACAGTAGAGTTGATGCTTCATTGGAAAAAGGCTATCTCGAGCACAGGAAAGAGGTTGTAGAAAGGCACAGAAGCATGAAGCCATAGTCAGGTAACCAAAAACAATTTCCATACAGTAAAACAAGGGAAGATGGGAAGAAGCCAGTTATGATAAAAGATGAGCAAGGAGAGTTAAATTGAGGCCAAATTATTAATAGTCTTGTATGTTTTCTGAAGAGTTTGATCTTTATCTGTTCTCTTTGTTTTTCATGGTAGTGAACAGCACAACAAAAAAGTAGATGGGCACAATAAGAATAATGCACTATTTCTATTCAAAGCCAAAAGGGCAACACAGTGGAGAAAGGATAGCATTTTCAACAAAGGGTTCTAGAACAATTAAATATTCATATGTCAAAAAAAAGAACACAGATTCATACTTCACACCATATGCAAAAATCACCCATAGGCCTAAGTATAAAACCTAAGACTATAAAATGCTTAGAAGAAAAATATGAGAAAATTTTTGTGAATTTGGATGAAAATTCCTAATATATGACACCCAAGTGTACAATCTATAACAAAATTAAATGATGAACTTCTTCTAATTTAGAAACTGCTTCTTCTCAAGAAGTAATTCAAAGAATAAAAAGATAAGTCAAAGACTGAAAGTCTTTGCAAAGCATGTATCTGACAAAGGAATTATACTCAGGATAAAAGGAGCTCTCAAAATTCAATTAAGAAAACCAATAATCCATTGGGGGAAAAAAGTGGTTAAAGATATAGATACTTCACCAAACAAGGTGTGTGTGTGTGTGTGTGTGCGCGCGCACGCGTGTGTGTATATATGTATGAATATAAGGGGGGAGAGGGAAAGAAGAGTAAATAAGCAATTAAAAGATGTTCAACAACATTCACTGTTAAAAGAAAAGCAAATTAAAACCATAATGAGATGCTACAATAGTATACACTTAGTAAAATGACTACAATGTGAGAGTGACGATACATACCAAATGATGTTGAGGATGTGGGGAAACTGGAACTCTTACAGATCAACAGTGGACATGCAAAATGATACTACCATTTTTTAAAACAGCTTATCATTTCTTTAAAAGTTAAACATACATCTACTTTATGAACCAGTAATTTCACTCCTACTTATTTACCAGAGAAAAAAGGACATATATATCTGTACAAAAAATTGTATACAAATTCTTATAGTTACCTTATTTGTAAAAGTCAAGAGCTGGTAACAGCTCAAATACCCACTAACAAGTGAATGTATAAATATACCAGTGTATATCCGTACAATAAAATATCACTCCACAATAAAAAGGAACAAATGATTGATATATATGTAACATAGATAAATCTCAAAATAGTTGTGTTGGGTGACAGAGGCTAGACACGAGAGTATATACACAAGAGTGTGTATAATACATGGTTCCATTTATACAAAAATCTAGAAAATGCAAACTGATTAATATACAGGAAACTGGCTATTGCCATAGGAGAGCACTGCTGAGAGGAACACACGTGAGGAAAATTTTGGGAGGTGGTGCTTATGTCCACTATCTGGATTGTGATTATGCTTTCATGGATATATACATATGTCAAAACTAACCAAATTATACAGTTTAAATATACATGGTTTAATGTATGTCATTGTAGCTCAATAAAGCTGTTTTTTTTTAATGAAAGGATTACATTCAAGCATTAACAATTATCTCATTTCTACTCTGTTTTTATTCTTCATCACAAGAGCACTGAATATGTGAGACAGTAAAACAAAAGGACTATCTTAGGTTTGCATTTTCAGGTAGCTATTTATGCCACAATTACATGTGATAAAATGAATAATGCAGACAAGGAAAGATATGCAAGTTGGTAGACACCAAACTTTTCAGGTACCTTCTTATCTATATAAAGTTGTTTTTCCTTATTTTGTTTCCCCTTACGCTACCCAAACAATGTATTTGGCTCCTTATTTGGTTCCTTTGAGGTCATTTTTTTCCATGACCTCAAAAGATTAATAATACATGTGGTCTTATTTTTAATTTTTTCTTTACCATAATGACAAAACATTACAAAGAAAGTTTGCATCCTATCATGGTAACAAGATGCTGCAATATTACTGTGAAATCACACCTGAATGTGTACACAATAACATGTTCTGTCTAGTAAGATGAGTGTTTTAACTGATAGACAGAACAGTGGGTAGTGCTGAAGGAATGTGCAATAACATTTAAAAGAGAAGATTAAAATTCTAACTACATCCCAAGAGTTTATAAAATATACTAACAAGATATCCTTCAAAACTTTACTTTTCTCACCTCCGTGCCTTGAAAAAAAATGTAAGTTCTAAAAAAGTTAACTATTAAACAATATTAAAAAGGAAAGAGATCCACCAGTCTAAGTATAAGGTCATGCCCTGGTTAGGGTGCATACACTTGCTTATTTTGTCAAACTACAACGTTAACCCAATGCACTTTGAAAGTAAAGGCTTTTCTTCCCAGATCGCCAACAGGCAAATGAAAAAAATAATATCATTTATAATCTGGGAAATGCAAATCAAAGCCACAATGAGATACCACCTTACACCAATATGACTGGCATATATTAAAAAATATATATAACAACAAATGTGAGCGAGGATGTGGAGAAAAAGGAACTCTCTTACATTGCTGTTGAGAATGCAAACTGTTTCAACCACTATGGAAAGCCATGTGAGGGACTCTCATATTACTAAAAATGGATCTAACATATGACTCAGCAATTCCATTCCCAGGAATCTACCCAAAGGACACAAAAACATTAATTCAAAAGGATACTTGCACTCCTTTGTTCATTGCAGCACTATTTACAATTAAAAAAAGGAAACAACCCAAATGCCCCAAAACAGATGACTAGATCAAGATATGGTATACAGAATGATATTCAGCATTCAATGGAATGCTACTCAGCAATCAAAAAAGATAAACTTATACCATTCACAGCAACATGGATGGAGCTGGAAGGGATTATGCTCAGTGAAGTAAGTCAGAAGGAAAAAGAAAAATATCAGATGGCTTCACTTATAGAGGAAAATAGTGAAACCAAACAAGGGATCAGGGGGGAAAAAAAGACAAAACCAGCGGACAAACTATAAATTGGAGACATTCATCAGGGAAGGGGGAGGGAAGAGCACAACAGTCTATGGTGTTAGTTCATGGATGTCTTGGTGATGGTAATTATATGGGTACAACACCAGAGGAGAAATCAAACATTGTACAAAATGAACAACAATGTAAAAATATATTTTTTTAAAAAAAATCTAAAAGCTTTTCAAGACGTTACTACTAAGAGTGTCCATTGTTTTTTGTCTTTGCTAAACCCCTTTTGAAAAAAAAAAAAAAAAAGCAAACCTACACAGATCTTTGAAGTTTAGATTTGAAAAGCAAACAGCGGAATACTCTAGTAGTATACCCTAAAGTGTGGTAATCAGGCACTAGAAAAGAATCAAGTTCATTAGCTTGACTTCTGGACCAATTTGCCCTTAGAATCTGACCTACCAGAAGTAGCTTCCTCTGAATACATAGCACAAGGGAGACTAGCAAAGCCAGAGAAGTCTAACATCTTTAATACAAAAAGTCTACAGTTAAGAACAAAATAAAGTACTTACTTGTAAATGTACAAAAAAAAAAGTTGTTTGCTTTTTTGCTTTTAACACAGAACTTTTTCATGCAAGGAGTACAGAGGTTCACATCACTACATATGACTTTGATGGGTCATAAAAGTGAGCTTGTAAACCTCTAGAAAGGCAGTTAAGTAATATCATGAAGGTAAGTTGACTGCCGAAATACTTAAAAAAGGTTATCCTCTATAGTATCAGTTATAACAAGTACTATAATTAGATTAGTAACAAGTCACTCAAAAGAATTCTTCATACAATCTATGCACATCAGAGAACTGGTCATGTTTTAAAAATAAGATTCTTCCAAGATTCATGATTAATTTAAACAACCTTTTATCAGCTTTAAAAGAATGTCAGCACAATTGGCATTATCTCCTCTTCTTGAGTGTAATAACAAATGAGGATAATAACAAAGTAAACAAAATCTACAGAACAAGCTGATTTGGGCTTTTAGTATTTAAATAGAACTCAGCCTTCTTCAAATATTCACAAGTCATTGTGGAAATTATACAAACTTTTTAAAGGATAGATGCAAATACATAAGAGTAAGAGGAATAGGGGCCTCCCTGGTGGCACAAGGGTTAAGACGCAACCTATGAAGCAATCCGCAGCCACTGCAGAATGAGTTTGACTCCCAGCCAGCCAGGGAGCAACTCACATGCCGCAGCAGACCTCTCCTGACTCGCCCACTGCTCCCCTCAGCAGTGTACTTCGGTCGATCTACCTGTTCTGTTCCCCACTCTGTCTCTGGTGAATCCTCTCACCCCCTCCCCCACACCTCTGGCCTATACCCCAGCTCTTGTATGCATAAATAAATAAACCTTAAAAAAAAAAAGAGGAATATATAGAAGCATGAGATGAAATGATATGTTTCATTTTACACTAAGACTAAATTCTATCTGTAAATCAAAATAAATCCTTTTTGTGCTGATCACCATCTTCACCACCACTGTCCCCGCCCTGTCCTCCACACACACACAGGCCACAGCTCCCTCTGTTCACCAGGAGGACAACCTCTGCAGAAAATTATGGCTCCATGATCTCCTGGCTGCAGGTTGAGTTAAGTCAATGGAAGGATCTAGCAAGTGATCAGAATACAAAATGAGAAAGGTAGCTGAAGTATTTATTCCTGATCCCTCCCTCACCTATGACCTCTCAGTTTCCTCTCCATCACCATGATTGCTTCGGTGGCATCACTCCTCCACAGCTATAAATTCTATCACATAGTTGTTTTTCAACAATGCCATTTCTCATCAGGCTTAAATAACAATATTTCCTCCTTTACTCTTCTGGCCTAGAGGAGGTGATGATTTCTTCCCAGGGAATCTAATTCTGGCTATCTCACTCTCCTATTTCAGTTTCCTTAACCACTGTCCAAATATCTGTAAATAATGCCTTCATTAAATTCTCTTCAGTTAAACCCTGATTTACGACATACTGCATTTCTTTAAAGTGAGATATATCTATGTTGAAGGATGAATAAATATTTTCCATAAAGACTATTGCATGTTTTGTCTAATCTCATAGTCCCTATCTACTTGAAGCTTCACTGTGACACCAAGGACTGCACATACCAATCTGCATACATCACTATACACTAATATACAGTATCCTCAGTGTCTAGGTCCAAGAACCCAGGTGGAAGCCTGAAACTGCTTTTTGTTATACATCTATATCTATGATAAAGTTTAATTTATAATTTGGGCATAGTTAAGAGATTAACAACAAAAATAACTATAACAATATACTGTAATAGAAGTTATATGAGTATGTACTCCTCTCTCTCTCAAAATATTTTCTTGTACATAATATTTTTGGACCACAGTTGACCATAGGTAACTAAAACCACAAAAAGTGAAACCAGGATAAGGGGGGACTAACGTATTTACAATTATATATTTATCCAAAGGTTTCCCTGAAAAAAAAAAAATCTTTTCTCAGAAGATAAAAATCACCTCCGGTTTCTTGATAATTAAATAATTTGATAGAAAACATACAGCATGTGAAACCTTGAGATGTTGAATCCAAGGAACACCCCAATTAGCACCAGTATATAAGTACCTATTTGAACAGGTCTATAGATCATTCATAGAAGAAAAGGCTCAGATACATAAAGAACTCAGTTTCCTTCAGGGTCCGACTCATTTTACCTTTATTCTCATTTCTTCTCCACCAAACCTAAAAGAAAATGCAATATATGTTCCCAAGATTTATGGTATCTTCTGAAACAGTTGTTACCGTACTTCTGTTCAGCAATAACTAGTAGAGAATATTGAGAACACTGAAAAGTAAAAGGCATTCAGCTGAGCTTTTTTAGGCATCAGATTACCTGCTGATATTATATTCAGGTAGTGATAGCTCAAGATAGTTCCAAATATAAACTGTGTCCAGTATTAGCCCAAGAAAACTGATTGGGAAGAAAATTCTGTTGTAATTAATATGTCTTAAAGTAAACTGAAATGATTTTTGCTTACATTATTCATTTCCTCCATTAGTAGAGATAATTGAGAGATGAATATAACAATGACTAAAATCTCCAAATTAAACTCAGGACATCTCGAATCCAGTCCCATTTTACATAAAAATAAATTAGTATTTTGATGGGGAAATGAGCCAATCAAGAATCTGGACAAACTAACAGCTAATATTCAAAATTATATTTAACCTGAAACCATAAAATACATAGAAAGAAATATAGGCGAAACACTACATGATATGCACATCAAAGACATCTTTACAGACACATCAGCCAAAGCAGTGATAGTGAAGGCAAAGATAAACAGCTGGGACTACATCAAATTAAAGAGCTTCTGCACAGCAAAAGAGACAATAACAAAAACAAAGAGAAACCCCACCAACTGGGAGAACATTTTTGCACACAACACTAATGATAAAGGACCGATCACAAAAAATCTACAAAGAGCTGATGAGACTCAGCAACAACGAAGAAAATAATCCAGTCAAAAAATGGGCAGCAGGGCTAAAAAGAAACTTCTCTAAAGAGGAAATGCAAATGGCCAACAGGCATATGAAAAAATGTTCAACATCACTTGTAATCAGGGAAATGCAAATCAAAACTACCATGAGATACCATCTTACACCAGTGAGAATGGCACATATTAAAAAAACTAGCAACAACAAATGTTGGCGAGGTTGTGGAGAAAAAGGAACTTTCCTGCACTGTTGGTGGGAGTGCAAACTGGTCCAACCACTGTGGAGAGCTGTGTGGAGATTTCTTGACCTACTAAACATAGAGCTTCCATATGATCCAGCAATTTCACTCCTAGGTATTTACCCAAAAGACACAGAAACATCAATTCCAAAGAGCACCTGCACCCCTATGTTTATAGCAGCACTGTTTACAATAGCTAAGCTTTGGAAACAACCCAAATGCCCAAAAATAGATGACTGGATCAAGAAGATGTGGTACATCTACACCATGGAATATTACTCAGCATTCAAAAAAGATAAACACATGCAATTTGCAGCAACATGGATGGCGCTGGAAGGGATCATGCTCAGTGAAATAAGCCAGAAAGAAAAAGAAAAATACCGGATGGTCTCACTCATAGCAGGAATCTAGAAAACTTAAATAAGGGACCAGGAAAATGAATAACTATAAGAAAGTGAAATCAAAATCAACCAATAACTATGAACAAGAGACACTCTATGGTGGGGGGGGAGCAGGGAGGGGAGGGATTGGGGTCAAAATAAGGGGGTTGCAATTGTATGGGGAATATAAAAATAAAATTTATTTAAAAATTATATTTAACTAATGATTTTTTTAAAATCACAGATGTCACAGCTAAAAGGAGTCTTAGAGGCCATCTAGTAAAAACCTCGTTTCAAAAATGAGGAACTCAACCCCCAAAGTTTAAGTAATTAATTCAAAATTACTAGCTAGATAATCTGAACCCTATCTGGACTAAATCTTGCAACAAGTAAACATATGGCTACAAAAAGTATGGTTTCGTCAAGAGTGGTGAATAAATTAGGACAAGCAATTCAGCTTATTGGCTAAGATTGCTGGATTCTGAACTACCATTATAGCCTTCTGTGATGAAAAAATCAGCCTGGGGGATGCATGTGCTTCTCTGGTACTTTCAGGGAACCATGATTACCTCTAGAAGGAAGTCTCAGTGTTTAGAATCCCAATGGTGACTAAATATTCAGACCCCCATCACTCCTTGGCATGGTTCCTTTATCTCTTGAGATGAGGAAGAAAAGCTTTGGCCTAGACTCACAATGTGAAAATAGATTATCAAAATCATGTAAGCACTGGTCCACATTCTTCACTGAGCATCTCTGTCCAGCACTGTACCTCTGTGGAGTGTGTATGTGTATGTGAGACAAAGAGAGACAGAGACAGGCTGAAACAGGAGATAAATAGAGAGGTATATTATAGAGAGGAAAAGGAAAAAAGGAAGGCATAGAGGAAAGGCAGAAGAAGATAAAGACAGAAAAACAGACACAGAAAAGGTAAGACAGTGAGAGACAGAAGAGAGAAGAGATGGAGAGATATATCACCCCCTGTCAAGATGGCCAGAACCACAGAGAGAAGGAGGAGAGTAAGAAACACTATAAACCCTTATTATTCAATGCTGTCCCTGGTCAAGAAGCAATAACATCATCTAAGGTTAGTTAGAAGGCAGAAACACAGGTCTTATCCAAAATCCAGTGAATCAAAATCTTGTTTTCAAGGATATTTCCAGGCGATTCAGGCACTACTATAATTAACCCAACTTACTCAAGGTCATTTTAACTGTCTTTAAGGCAGTGAGATGGTTGCTCCCATATGCAGTCAAAAGAGAAACCTAGGGGCCTCCCCGGTGGCACAGCGGTTGAGCGCTGGGTTGCGAAGCTGCCCGCAGCCTCTGCAGCACCAGTTCGATCCCCGGCTGCTCCCCGGCCACAGGAGGAGAGTCCCACATGGCGCGCAGACCTCTCCTGCCGCCCACTGCTCCCCTCAGCAGTGTACTTCGGTCCTTCTGCCTGCTCTGCTCCCCGCTCTGGCTCTGGTGAATTCTCTCACCCTCCTGCGCTTCTGACTGTACCCAGTGCATGTACAAACAAACAAACAAACAAACAAATAAATAAATAAATACATGCCTCTTAAAAAAAAAAAAAAAAAGAGAAACCTAGGTAAACTTCAGACTCAGGCCAGGTAGTCTGTATGCAGAGTAGATTCTACCTAACAACCCCTGCTACCAGATTTTTCTCATTAGGGTTCATGAGAAGTTAAGAATACAACCATTTATTTCCACGAACATTGCCTTTCAAGAGCTCAGAAAACAAGAAAACTTCAAGATGACAAATGACAGATTTAATCAGGTAACTCATGTTTGTTCTATTTCTTTGAAGAATACCATTAAAACTTTGAGGGGATTGCACTGAATCTGTATATTGAGTAAAGAAAATAATATGCTAAACAACCACACTAAGTTTCAGGATGATTTGACCAAAACTAACCCATACAATTGCACCCCCTTATTTTGACCCTAATCCTTCCCCTCTCCCCCCAACCCCTGTAGTGTCTTTGGTTTATAGTTGCTTGTTGATTTTGATTTTTTCTTTATTATAGTTAGTCTTTTTCCTGGTCCCTTATTTAGGTTTTCTAAATTCCTGCTATGAATGAGACCACCCAGTATTTTTCTTTTTCTTTCTGGCTTATTTTGCTGAGCATGATCCATTCCAGCTCCATCCATGTTGCTGCAAATTGCATGAGTTTATCTTTTTTGATTGCTGAGTAATATTCCATTGTGTATATATACCACATCTTACAAGAAGAAAATTTTATTTGGGGTGCAATTGTATGGGGAATATAACCAAAATGAAAATGCATACATTGTGCAAAAATGAAAAATGATGGAAGAATTATATAAAATAAAATATTTAAAAATAAATTTTCTTCTTGTAAGGATAGTGTGGGCTAAAACCCTGAAATAAAAGTTGAAAGTTGAAAGTGCTTTTTGTTTTGCTTCTGAAAGCAAACAGGGAGGAACACAAATGTTTTTCAAAATGAGGACTATTTTTAAAGAGAAACAATTGGAAATGTCCATCATCTGAAACATCCTGACTCCCTTATATGCTTTAAATTCCATATAAGCTATTTTCAGCTTATTGCTTTGATCAGATTTAGCTGTAAGTAATTATATTTAGTCATAGACATTTGATCTATAAATGGAATCTACTAAGGAAATTACTAATTTTCATGAAATTGGCAAACAGCAACTCCATTTGATGTGACTCTAGAAAAGTTTTACCCTAAAAATATAATACAGTAAATTTACCTATGTAAAAGATACTTGCTTTCAAAATCAAAATCTCTAAAGAGTATAGTCACACATTTACAATTTGAAGAAAGCATTACTATTTAACTGTGTCCTATGTTAATGGCATTAGTGGAACTTTTTTCCTCTCTTTCCTCCTCTCTAATGCTTCTCCCTAGTAGTGCTCTCCCTTATTAATTAATTACCAGGGCTAAAACATCATACTTAATACTCTAATCAATATAGAAGGTAGTAACTATCTCTGAAACCAGTGTTTTTCAGTCAGAATAGTTTGGCCTTCATTTCAAGGAAGTAAGCAATAAAAGAAAAATAATTATTTTCTTTTCATAGGTATGATGCAGATTATAAATACATACATATATAGGTATGTATATATAATGTTGAATGTTGGTCAGGCATCAAAATAGTGACCAACATTCAACATTATATATACATACCTATATATGTATGTATTTATAATCTGATCAAGAAGATGTGGTACAGGGCCTCCCGGGTGGCGCAGCGTTTGAGCATTGGGTTGCGAAGCTGCCTGCAGCCTCTGCAGCGCAGATTCGATCCCCGGCTGCTCCCCAACCACCGGAGGAGGGTCCCACATGGCGCGCAGACCTCTCCTGCTGCCCGCTGCTCCCCTCAGCAGTGTACTTCGGTCACTCTGCCTGCTCTGCTCCCCACTCTGGCTCTGGTGAATTCTCTCACCCTCCCACGCTTCTGACTGTACCCAGTGCTTGTATAAATAAATAAAAAATAAATAAATCTTTAAAAAAAAAAAAGAAGAAGAAGATGTGGTACATATATACCATGGAATATTACTCAGCATTCAAAAAAGATAAACACATGCAATTTGCAGCAACATGGATGGCGCTGGAAGGGATCATGCTCAGTGAAATAAGCCAGAAAGAAAAAGAAAAATACCAGATGGTCTCACTCATAGCAGGAATCTAGAAAACTTAAATAAGGGACCAGGAAAATGAATAACTATAAGAAAGTGAAAATCAAAATCAACAAAAAACTATGAATCAGAGACACTTTTTGGGGGGTGGGGGGTAGGAGGGGAGGGATTGGGGTCAGAATGGGGGGGGTTGCAATTGTATGGGGAATATAAAAATAAAATTTATTTAAAAAAAAAAAGAATATAAAATCCATTGTTGGTATGTAAATCTAGGCAGAAGTAAAATTTTTCACTAGAAAGTAAGAAGGGCAGTGTAAAGAACACTTAAAGAGAACATTCTCTATGTCTCTGTCATTTACTAGTTGTCATTTACTAGTTGTCTGGTCTTAAGTTCATTGCTTACCTTCTCTCAGTTGGTTTCCTCACTGGAAAATAAAGACAAAGATTTAACCCCAAATAAGGAAATGGATGATAATATAGTGTGTAAACTGTAAAGTCATATGCAAATATTATTAAGTTGTGTATTAAAAAGAAAAGACCACTGAAAGGAAACCATGGTCTAGAAGGTTGGAGTTAGACATGGTTCTTTCAGTTTTAGCTCTCCAGTGTGAACTTTACTACTAGTAAGGCTATAGCCACCATTTATTAAGTCCCAGTTATGTGGTAGATACTGAGCTAAAGGGCTTTTATATAGTAACTTATCTAATTCTCCCAGCAATCCTGTGAAGTATGTTGTTTGTCCTTTTTTACAAATGAGACAACTGAGGGCTAGGAAGGCAGAAAACTTTGCTGCAGATTAATAAAAGAAGAAAGGATTTCAATCCAAGTCTGACTCCACAAACAGTGCTTTTAACTGCCAAACTATTCTGACCGGAAAAAAAAAAAGCTGGTTTCAGAAACAGTTACTACCTTTTATACTGAGTAGAGTATTAAGTGTGATGTTTTAGCCCTGGTAATTTATTTATTAATTAATTTATAAGGAGGGGACTACAAGGAAGAGGCATAAAGAGACGAGGAAGGGCTTCCCCAGTGGCGCAGCGGTTGAGCGCTGGGTTGCAAAGCTGCCCGCAGCCTCTGCAGCGCAGGTTCGATCCCCGGCTGCTCCCCGGCCACTGGAGGAGGGTCCCAAATGGCGCGCAGACCTCTCCTGCCGCCCACTGCTCCCCTCAGCAGTGTACTTCGGTCCTTCTGCTTGCTCTGGTCCCCACTCTGGCTCTGTGAATTCTCTCACCCTCCTGTGCTTCTGACTGTACCCAGTGCTTGTATAAATAAATAAATCTTGAAAAAAAAAAGAATTATAAAAAAATTTAAAAAAAATTTTTTTAAAAGAGACGAGGAAGGGAAGAGAAGGAGAAAAAAGGTTCCACTAATACCGCTTGGTTTTTGATACTTAGAGGTTGAAAAAAGTAAGATTAAAAAGACTGGCTCATAATCTCAGTTTCCCAGACTGGTCCAATCCATCCTTTCCTCTTTTTTTTTGTACCAATAATAATAATAACTAACATTTACTGAATACTCAGTATGTGCAGAAACTGTACTAAGTATTTTATGTATCTTATCTTACTCAATCCTCACAAACATAAATATCATCTTCATTTTACAAATGAGTAAACTAAAACACAAGGGGATTAAATAACTTGCTCAAATTCTACCTCCAGGGAAGATGAAGAGGGACAAAATTTATCTGCATAATTACTTAACTAAAAAACTGGGAAGAACATATAAAAAATAAGAGTTTTCAGACACCGGACAAGACGCAGCAAAGGACAATGATCCCCAAGAGAGGACAAGAAAGAAGCTCTGTGATTGCCCAAGTTCACTAAAAGAGTTTTTAGTGATGCAGTTCTGGGAAGGGGAACCCAAGAAGCGCCGAGAAGTCTCTCTCTTGTTGAGATAGGGTTGGCATTAATTCATCAAGGTTATGATGGGTGGTATTTACAGACAGAATATGAGGAAGAAAGAGCTACACAGAGAAAAAACTGTAGAGATCTTCAGAAAGTCCCCAATACAAATCCTCAGCAAGAACCAGCCAGTATATCCATTTGAGAAAACTACCAAGGTCTGGGAACAGAACCACCAGAGAGAAGTGGACACTCTCTAGGGCTCACACAAATCCAAGAATAGTCTCTTCACCAACTAGACTTGGGGAGCAGAGGACTCACAATAGAAGAGACATTAAGTAGTCTAAAGGTCATTGCCTAAATCATGAGACAAAACTAGTCTATGGTCCCACACAAGAAATGTTAAAAGGCTCAAAATGATTAAGTCATTTCCAAGTAACTTAAAAATCAACAAAGCTCCATGACAAGCTCAAAAATATTTTGTAAGGGACTCCCTGGTGGTGCAAGGGGTTAAGCACCACACTATGAAGCAATCCACAGCCTCTGCAGCACGAGTTCGATCCCCGACCGGCCAGGGAGCAACCCACATGGCGAGGCAAACCTCTCCTGTCTCGCCTGCTGCTCCCCTCATCAGTGTATTTCAGTCAGTCTGCCTGTTCTGTTCCCCACTCTGTCTCTGGTGAATCCTCTCACCCCCCGCGTCTCTGGCCTGTACCCCAGCTCTTGTATGCATAAATAAATCTTTAAAAATATATATTTTGAAAGTACAAGAATACCAAGCATTCATCAGATAATGAATCAAAAATTATCAGGCTACAAATAAGCAGGAAAACACAACTCACAATAAGAATAACTATAAACAGAACCAGAAATGGCACGGATAGGTAAGAAAATTAAAAGAGTTACTATAACAATAATCTATTTATTCAAGAAAGTAGAGGAAAACATGCTCATGTTAAGGACAGACCTGAAAGATATTTTTTTCAAGACACAAAGATCCAGAGATAAAAACACACAGTGTCCAGATTTTTTAAACTGCAGAGTATAGAATTAACAGCAAATTAGAAACTGATTTAAAAAAAAACTGGTAAATTTGCAGGCATAACAATTAAAAATGAAACAGTATATTTCAACAAAACATCTGCGAACTTTAAACAAATTTGAGCACTGTCATGCAGTGTAACTGGCATCTCCAAAGGGGAACAGAAAGGATAGAAAAATATTTCAAGAAACAAAAATTGGACATTTTGGACATTTAATGAAAATTGTTACTTTAAAATGAAAACTTCAATAAAAACAACAAGGCATATAAGATCAACTTTTAAAAACACAATAAAGAAAAAAATCTTATATGCATCCAGAAAAAAATAAAGCTTTTAAGAAGGAACAAAGCTAAGAATGACAGTAGACTTTTCATTGGAAACAGTATGAGACACAAAGGGAGCAACATTTTTAAATCTCTGAAAAAAATCACTAAACATATGAAAATACTTTTCAAATATCACAGATAAAAGACATTTTCAGATCTATAAAAGTTGACATGGAAAACAGCATAGTATCAATAGTTCCTCAAAAATAAAAAATAGAATTAGCATATGATCCAGCAATTCCACTTCTGAGTACATACCCAAAAAACAGCATTTTTTACAATAACCAAAAGTTATAAGCAACCCAAAATTTTAACAATAGATGAATGGACAAAATATTGTAGATACAATTTTAGAATATTATTCTGCCTTAAAAAAAAAAAAAAGGAAGGAAATTCTGACATATACGAAAATAAATGTGAACCCTGAGGACATTATGCTAAGTGAGATAAACCTGTCGCAAAAAAAAAATACAGTATAATTTCACATATATGATTTTATTTACACAACAGGCCTAGGGTAGTCAAATTTATAGAGACAAAGTAGAATGGTGGGTGCCATCAGGCAGGAGTTGGAATAGGGAGTGGTTTAATGGGGATAGTTTCAGTTCTGAAAGTTGAGAAACTTTCAATAGTTAAGATGGTAAATTTTATGTTATATGTATTTTACTACAATTAAAAATAAATAAAATACAACATATTTTTAAGTTAAAAGAATTCAAGAGTAAATCTGCACAACAAAAATTACTAAAAGAAAGGCTGACAAGGGAAGACAAGTCTTTTTTTTTTTTAAATAATAAATTTTATTTTTATATTCCCCCATACAATTGCAAACGCCCCATTCTGACCCCAATCCTTCCCCTCCCGCCCCCCACCCCCCAAAAAGTGTCTCTGGTTCATAGTTTTCTGTTGATTTTGATTTTCACTTTCTTATATTCATTTTCCTGGTCCCTTATTTAAGTTCTCTAGATTCCTGCTATGAGTGAGACCATCCGGTATTTTTCTTTTTCTTTTTGGCTTATTTCGCTGAGCATGATCCCTTCCAGCGCCATCCATGTTGCTGCAAATTGCATGTGTTTATCTCTTTTGAATGCTGAGTAATATTCCATGGTGTATATGTACCACATCTTCTTGATCCAGTCATCTATTTTTGGGCATTTGGGTTGTTTCCAAAGCTTAGCTATTGTAAACAGTGCTGCTATAAACATAGGGGTGCAGGTGCTCTTTGGAATTGATGTTTCTGTGTCCTTTGGGTAAATACCTAGGAGTGGAATTGCTGGATCATATGGAAGCTCTATGTTAAGTAAATCTCCACACAGCTCTCCATAGTGGTTGGACCAGTTTGCACTCCCACCAACAGTGCAGAAGAGTTCCTTTTTCTCCACAACCTCGCCAACATTTGTTGTTGCTAGTTTTTTTAATATGTGCCATTCTCACTGGTGTGAGATGGTATCTCATGGTAGTTTTGATTTGCATTTCCCTGATTACAAGTGATGTTGAACATTTTTTCATATGTCTGTTGACCATTTGCATTTCCTCTTCAGAGAAGTTTCTTTTTAGCTCTTCTGCCCATTTTTTGACTGGATTATTTTCTTTGTTGTTGCTGAGTCTCATCAGCTCTTTGCAGATTTTTGTGATCAGTCCTTTATCATTAGTGTTGGGTGCAAAAATGTTCTCCCAGTTGGTGGGGTTTCTCTTTGTTTTTGCTATTGTCTCTTTTGCTGTGCAGAAGCTCTTTAATTTGATGTAGTCCCAGCTGTTTATCTTTGTGGGAAGACAAGTCTTATTAGAGGTGAATGTGGGATTCTATAGCAAAACAGGACATTAGTTTAAAAAAAGAAAGTTAAATTTGTTTTCAAATTGTATGGGCTACAATTAAGAATAAGGTCACAGAACACTGCTGAACACCATAAAAATCATGGTCCACAAATAACAATAAAATAACAAATAAAATTTTAAAATGCCTGTTTCTCAAAGTTGTGACACATGTGGCAACAAAACAAATCACAAAACAAATACAACAAATGTGAGAATCTGCAGGAATTAAGAATAATATGTTTTTTTAAATGATTGGCTTGTGTGATTCGGTTTGCTGAATGAAATCCCATGACATAATCAATTCTTTCTACTAAAGAGTAATAATTTTTTGGATAAATTAACATCAGAAAAGCATTTTTATCCTACTTTGTTCCTGTTCATGAGAACCAGGCATTTAATTATTAACCTTTAACCCACTTACAATCTGTATAACTTGTTCTAAGTTTCAGCATAAAACTGAAACTTATATTTACAGATCAGCCTCTCTAAGACAGATATTGTTTTAGATACTTTACACATGGATTATATAGTAATCCATTTAATCCTCACAAGACTAAGAAATATAGTCCCCATTTTTAATCCCCATTTTCACAGAAAAGTGCTACAGTTCTGATTTTTCTACTGTCATTGGTAAAGTTTACATGAATCACAACTTCTCTGGGCTCTCAGAAATCAATACTTGTAAAATATCACTTTTGTTCCATGCCTGCCTTACCTATCCTACTCTGAACTCCTACAGGAGAGCATTCACCTTTCTAGGTAGATGTAGCACTAGATTTACGTTTGTTGAAAGACAATGTTGAGTGAGAAGGCTAAACTAAGAAAAACAAACTAATACAGTTCCTACACTCCACAGTGATATTCTCAGGGGGGAAAAAAGGGGATCATGAGACACGTCCCCCCATTCCCCCGGCACCCATAGAAAGAAAAGACTAGAGATGGAGACTTTGGGGGTCTGGTCCCAGCTCTTCCACTGGTGAGCTAGAGGCAGCTCACAAACCTGTCTACCTAAGATTCCAAATTAGTGCAACAGAAATTATTTCTGTCCTCCTTGATTCTACAGATTGTCCTGAGGTATGAAATGAGCTTACCTGAAAGGCTCACTGTGAACTAACAGAGGTAAAATATGTAAAACTCCTGATACTAGATCAGTGTCCAGTGGTATCAGTTCCCACCCTTCCAACACAAAGATTCAAGGATGGGGCTGTCTTAATAGTACATGGTGCCTTCCTGTCTGCTGCATTTTAGTAACCTGACATTTTCACTCTGATGATATTTTTTGTGGTATCTTAGAAATGGTGGTATAGACAGTGATTCATCATGTAAACTAAAATCACTGCTTGCAAGTAAATGTGAACTGCAAATTACAGGGATAACGGAGGCTTTAAAATGTACTTCAAAATAATAAAAACTTAAGTGAAGGCATTTAATCCAATATTTTATTGGAAATTGGACCACCTCCAATTCTCTTAAGGGTACCACAGTTTGGTAACCAGATGTTAATACTGTTCTTCTGGCAAAGAAAACTGCAAAATTTAAAGACTATTTTTTCCTTTAAAAATTATGTTATATTTACATTTACAAAACATGTATTTCTCTGATAGCTCGCTAGAGAAGATCAAAAACAAAGTATCTCTTGAATCACCATGTTACTCTAAGACATATTTGATGTATATTGGAAGAGAAAGTACCTTTTTCATTATTTTTGCTAAAAGGTAAAAATGGACACCAGAATAGTCAGCCATATTCAGATTTAAGCGAAAAGGTAAGCATTGTGGAAGCAGCCCAGGCCCAACAGAAGAACATAATTATTCCACTTTAGCTAGCAACATGAGCCTCATTAAGGGGTAGGCACAGTCGTCATAAAGGAACGTGACTGTTGGTATGATCCAAGCTATCAAAAGAAATACAGCAAGCCACCATTCAAACTAACCAATGCCAAATTAAAGTAAATTCTCTGCATTTTCCCTCAAGATACAAATTTGAATACACCAATCCATAGCATCATAGTAACAACTATGACAACTATATCAAGACATTTTATTATTCTCTATTAGAATTGGCAAGAACTCTAAGCTGTTCTTGCATATCACCAGCTGAATATCCCCTGAACCTTAAAGCTGTTTCTGATATAAATGAGGCACAGCAAATATGATATTCACCACATGCCATCTTCAAAGTGTAGATAATAGAGTAGATTTAATTCTTTGGCAGGATTCTATGGACCTGACCTTTGGTAATTTTAAGTTCCTTAGTTATCCAATAACAGTAAAGAGGGAAGGAAGGAGAGTTAGAATGCATGACAAGAGAACAAACCTACATCACTGTGCAAATGCTTTACAATCCTAATTCACAAATGAATGTGAGAGCTAAACTAAATCAAATATCCAAGTGGCTAATAGCAAGTGGTTATATTAAAACCAGATAAAGTACACTTCAAAACAAAGAACAGAACTAAAGATAGAGACATTTCATAATTCCAAATAGGAAAATTCATTAGAAGGACCTGTCATTGAAAATGTGTATGCATCTAAATGGCCAATAGGCATATGAAAAATTGTTCAGCATCACTTGTAATCAGGGAAATGCAAATCAAAACTATAATAAGATACCATCTTACACCAGTGAGAACGGCATATATTAAAAAAACTAGCTACAACAAATGTCGGCGAGGATGTAGAGAAAAAGGAACTCTCCTGCACTGCTGGTGGGAGTGCAAAATGGTCCAACCACTATGGAAAGCTGTGTGGAGATTCCTCAACCTGCTAAAGATGGAGCTTCCATATGATTCAGCAATTCCACTCCTAGGTATTTACCCAAAGGACACAGAATCATTAATTCAAAAGGGCACCTGCACCCCTATGTTTATAGCAGCACTATTTACAATAGCTAAGCTTTGGAAACAATCCAAATGCCCAAAAATAGATGAGTGGATCAAGAAGATGGGATACATATACACCATGGAATATTACTCAGCATTCAAAAAGATAAACACATGCAATTTGCAGCAACATGGATGAAGCTGGAAGGGATCATGCTCAGCAAAATAAGCCAGAAAGAAAAAGAAAAATACCGGATGGTCTCACTCATAGCAGGAATTTAGAAAACCTAAACAAGGGACCAGGAAAAAGACTAATTATAATAAAGAAAAAATCAAAATCAACAAGCAACTATAAACCAGAGACACACTTGCCGGAGAAGAGGGATTACTGTCAAAATAAGGGGGATGGGAATTGTATGGGGAATATAACCAAAATGAAAAGGCATACATTGTGCAAAAATGAAAAGTGATGTAAGAATTATATAAAATAAAATTTAAAAAAATTTTAAATGTGTATGCACATTTAATAACAGAATCTCAAAAAGTAGGAAGCTACCTACTCTTTCTATTCTCACATTTATCTCCCATTTGAACCACCACCAATTCTCTTAAGGGTAACCTGAAATGTCTCCACCAAATTTTCTGTGAGCAAGATCACCAGTCACTTCTATGCTGTCAAATTCAATGCTTAACTCTCAATCTCATCTCACTTGGCCTATCATGTCCTCATGCTTCAGACATTTTCCACTTTTGGCCTCCAAGGCTCCATTCTCACTAAAATCTCTCATCTTTCCAGTCAGAAAAGATGCATTAGACAAAAGATTGGATGCGATGCAGAAAGAAAAGCTGCATTCACTCATTTATTTATTCACTGGTCATTCCTTACAGTTTCCAACCCTATGTTCTTTCCTAAATACTAAAGTCCCTAATATTTGCTTTCCAACCTTTTCTATTTAATGTACCTACTGCTTTACTTGTGTTCTTTCTTTGATTAAAAAATGACATTGTTGCGCTTGTGACAGTTTCTTTTCCCCACAATAGTCATGCACTTATCCCAAATCGTCCACATCCTCTCATCTATTTCCTTTTATAAGTTTTATGATTTCAGGACAACTAGCCACAGTTATAACTTACAAATCTCAAATTTATAACTCCATTGAATTCCAAATGTGTACTTAAATCTCCACTTGAATGCCTAGCAGGCAACAATAATTGAACTCTTAAAAAAAATTCTAACTATATTGAAATACAATTTACATATAACATTTTATAAGTTTAAGATCTATAATGTGGTGATTTGAGCACACGTATATTTGGAAATAATTACCAAAACAGGGTTAGTTAACACTTCTATCACCTCATATGATTACCAAAAAAATGGAACTTTTGATTACAATTTCCTTCTCCCAAGACCTGTTTTATTCACATTCTTTCCCTTTCTCCATAAATGGCAATCAATTCTACCAGATGCTAAGGCCAAATAACTTGGCTCCATTCTTTCCTGTATACCCCACATCCAATACTTCAGTAAAGCCAGTTAGTACTTCTTTCAAAAAAATATCAAGAGAACCAAATAACTTCTCACTACTTTGTCATTACCACTGTAGACATAGACATTTTCATCTTGCCTATATTACAAGGGTCTCCTAATTACTTTATGGGTCTAGACCTTGTGCCTTGGCCTGCCATGGTCAAGCCCATGTAGAACCTATTTCCTACATCGATACTGTTAAACTTTAGTCTAGTCATATCACTATTTTACTCAAAACCTTCTCATGTTCTTCTATTAAAGCACAATCCAAAATCTTTACCATGGCCTCCAAACCCTATATGACCTACCCTTCCCCCAACAACCTTTTCAATCTCGTCTACCATGGCCCTTCATTTCTTCCAATCCAGGAAAATTGCTCTTCCTATTCTATGCACCATCACATTTCCTCCTGAGGACCTAACCTTTGATTGGCCCTTTGCCTGAACTATCATTTTTCCCTCAAAAGCAACATGGCTTTTCCCTTACTTCAAATTTCACTTCATATATCACTCCCTAAAGAAACAAATGCATTTATAATTTACCCAGGGTAAACCATATCTTCTCCCTTTTATCATTCTTTACCAACTTTACACTTACAACTTCTTAGCATGTATCATCACCTCCCATGTACGTATTTATTGTCTCTCTCCCCCACACTAGAATATAAGTTCCATGAAAGTAGGAACTTTGTTTTGTTCAGTGTTGACTCTCCATTGCCTAAATAAGTATCATGTATATTGCAGATGCACATGAAGCAATCAATGCAAATGAAAGCCACAATGAGACATCATTTCATGCCTGCAAGAATTGCATACATCAAAAAAATTATAAGCTCACAACAAGTGTCAGAGAGGATGTGGAGAAAGAGGAAACCTTATGTATTGTTGGTGGCGATAAAAATTTCTGTAACCATTTTGGAAAGCAGCCTGAACCTATCTTAAAGGACTAAATTGGGCCATATGATCCAGCAATCCCAGTTTTGTGTATCGACCCAAAGAACATTAAATTACCAATTTGAAAAAGTATATACCCCATGATGTTTACTGCAGCATTATTTACAATAACTAGGATAAACAAGATAAGGCATATATATATACACACAATATAATGCTATTCAGCTATAAGGAAGTATGAAACATTACATTTATAGCAAAATGGATGGAACTCAAGAGGATTATATAAAATGACATAAGCCAGAAAGACAAATATTGGATGATTTCACATATATGAGTAATATAAAAAAACAAAGTGGATGAACTGATGAAGCAAAATGATTATAAACTATAGAACATTAATAATAAAACTGAGGAGCCTCCCTGGTGGCACAAGGGGTTAAGTCTCAGCACTATGAAGCTATCAGCAGCCACTGCAGCACAAGTTTGATCCCCAGCCAGGGAGCTGACTGACATGGCATACCAGACCTCTCCTGTCTCTCCTGCTGCTCCCCTCAGCAGTGTATTTCAGTCAATCCACCTGTTCTGTTCCCCGCTGTCTCTGGTGAATCTTCTCACCCCCTGCACTTCTGGCCTGTACTCCAGTTCTTAGATGCATAAATAAATAAATCTTTAAATAATAATAATAATAAAAACTGAGGTTTATTAGGTTGAGAGAAATGGGAAGGAGAAGGGGTCAAGAGGATATAAGGGATGGTGGTAGGGAAAAACTTTTAAACAAATAAGTATATCTGGTGACCGCTAAAGATGTTCTTTCAGTTAAATGGGTATCTTCAATACTTTCTCACCTTATTTGTCCATATTTCCTTAACCTCTAAGTTCTTTCAAGTTTCTATCTATAATACTTCTTTACATCTCTGCATGTCTGTTAACAAAGCAAGTTCAGTTCCCCATTGCTTGTCCTCTGCAACAGGCTTACACTGAGCTTTCCACAATTTATCTAAAGAGTGCATTTTCCTAAGTGGAAAAAAGACTTTAAAAATTAGACAGGTATAGGTTTTCCTTGAGCAGTCAATTACCGGTGTATGACTTTGAATAAAACATTTGAAATTTTTAGGGATTCAGATGGCTCACTAATAAATGGAGATAATAACAAAGGATCAAACAAGACAAACTTTAAAACCAACCCTTGAAGGGCGATCATAGTCCTCAAGCATCCAAAAGGAGAGGACGAAAGGAAAGTGAGAGTAAAATGGGGATGAGCACAACAGACTGTGGTGGAGGATTATGGATGATTTGGAGGTGGGAGAACTATGGTGACCACATCTTAGGGGAGGAATTCCTTATTGTGAAAAAAAAAAAAAGGAAGGATGTAAAATACCAGTAGTTCAATTAAAAAAAATAAGAATAAATAAAACTGAATGTTTGTTGAGTTGAAGGAATTAATAAATACTTATCCTGTTTAACAAGGATAAATTGAGACAAAACTTGACCTCAAACTCCTAATAGAGAATCCACCGGTTTATCCGTACACTAGTTTAGAGAACTGTTGCTGTTAGTGATTTACCTGCCTCTGAGAATGTAATAACTGATTATTATGTACATATCCTGTCTACTTAAGGGAATAGCAAATGTACATTTTTAAAACTGATCTACACTGCACTAACTTTTAGGATGCATGTATTAAATAAAAATGCCTACCCATTTAAAACTTCAAAAAAATGAAACAAACCCTAATTTTAAAAAAAATCAATAGATTTTTTTTTTTTAAGATTTATTTATTTATACAAGCACTGGGTACAGTCAGAAGTGCAGGAGGGTGAGAGAATTCACCAGAGCCAGAGGGGAGAGCAGAGCAGGCAGACTGATGAAGTATACTGCTGAAGGGAGCAGCGGGCGGCAGGAGAGGTCTGTGCACCATGTGGGACCCTCGCCCGGTGGCTGAGGATGGTGGGGATCGAACCGGTGCAGCTTCACAACCCAGCGCTCAACCGCTGTGCCACCAGGGAAGCCCCAATAGATTTTATTTTTAAGAAATAGTTTTAGGTTCACAGAAAGACTCAACAGAAGGTGGACAATTCCACTATTCCCTCCATAACACCCACTTTTGAGGACTTTTACAAGGAGTAAATAAAATGAGAATATAAAGAATGCAACATTAGTAGCAGTGTGCCAAGTAGGCACTCAACTATTAAGACTTTTTTTAAGTCTTTCCAAACTCTGATCAGGAATTCCCTGACTCGAAATTTTAATTGGTTTAACACTATAGATAAATGAAATTCTTCAGTCTAGTATTCAAATACTTCCACAGTTTGTCTCCAACCTAGTTTTCCAACTTTATCCTTCACTAAATACTTCCCATCCATGAGCCACCACGCAAATTTGACTTCACTCACTTCTCCACTATTTCTGATCACTTTCAGTATTATCCTATGTCAATTCTTTTTTCCACCTCTGCCAAAAACACTTTCCCCCTCAGAATATCTGCTAAAATCTTATGCTCCTTCTAAACTCCATTCAAATCCCATGTTTTACAGAGACATCATGGTTTAACAATTTGGCATTAATCTCTTTCTTCTATACTTTCATGTTACTTTGTTTATGCCTCCTGTCCTGCTGTCTCTTGATAGGAAGAGACCACATCTTGTTCAGCACTCACTACAGTGCTCTGCAGTAATTGGCATCCAGAAAAACTGAGTTGGCACTGAATCAGATATAGGTATTCTTTCTATACTATGACTCCATACAGTGTTCTGAGAGGTTTTTTGGTTTGTTTGTTTGTTTTTTTTAATTGCCTTGAGGTAAAAGGGAACAAGGGGGAAAATCTGAAGGAGAGAAAAGACTAAATATCTAAAACTTACATAACCTTAAGAACTGTAATTCCTAAGAAGCATTAAGATAAATGCTGTTTCTATTTTGCTTCACCCAGAAAGTCAGAGTTAGAAAAAGAAAAGCCAGTGATTCACCTTGAACTAAGCTGTCCCTGACCATCCCCTCTAAAGAGCTTTCTTCATCTCTAAATTCCTAGAGCAAGTCCATTTATATTAATCATTTGATAATTACATACTGCATTTTGTCATTTATTGCAATATTTCTTTGAAGCATTTTAAACCTTTCATCATTTTATTTCTCCTATTCTCAACTAGACAATAGAGTTCATGCAGACAGAGTTCATATCTGACTCCCACTTTTACAGAGTATTTTGTTAAAACACTTATTTCTATATCACCATTTACCACAAGTCAATAGAACATGGAAGTTGTATTGGTTCATACATGTTTTACTTAGGCAAGAAGAGCAGGAATAAAAGAGAATTATAACCTTTAGAGGGAAAAGTACAATTGTTTCAGCAAGGCTGCTGAACAGATGAGGTCCTATACTCTATATAAGGAAAATGAAAAGTGAATGCCTAAACACAAGGCCAAGAGAGGCATAATTTCTGCTTCTTCTCTTGGGCAAGTCTCACTTCCTTTTATGCCCCACCTAATGGCAACCCCATGGGCTCAGAACTACACTTTCAAATGCATTATCTCACATTTCTGCAAGTCAGCATTTTTTACTCTTTTAAGTGCATTTTTAATATCTATGGCAACTTCCACCCAGTGTTCAGCTGCCTGCCTGGATTGTCGAAGCTACTGGTTTTTGGTTCCATGATTCAAGCTTACATAGATTTTGAGTAGTCCACAACTAGCCCTATTTTTTTCCCATCACCTCTACTTTTTGTGTGTAATTTTGTCAAGTATTCACATAGCAATGTTACAGTAAAATGGCTGATTATCCAAAGTCACTAGTATATGTCTAGAATATAACACTTAAAGGTTATTACATTTAATTTTGCAAAGCAGAAATATTTTCTTTTCCTACTCTTCCTAGCTTCTGAAATCTAAAATCCAAACTCATTAACTTCTAAAATCCCTCAGTAACAGATAAGGAGTTCTTCCCTACTAAGGTTTCTATTCATCACACCAAAATTACTACTTGAACAGATTCTGTTCATACAAGATTTGATTTACTGTTATAAAAACATTTAATTTGCACCACTATCAGTATGACTCTCAAACCCTGATAGGTAATGTGACATCTCTGGTGATGCTAAACTTTTGGACAAAATAAGGAGAAAAGCTGAGACAAAGAGGGCTAGTTTCTTATTCACTTGCACAGCTACTTGGGCTACTGCCCAATCTCCATAATGAAGGCAGTTTCTTGTTTTATCTTTATGAAACCTATAGCTGTAGAACACAGTACTCAGTAGCACAACCTTCAGGACAGTATATTACCCTCAGTTGTTTGATATTTTGTCACCCTTACCTTCTCAAAATAGTCAGGCACACACTAGAACTGTTAACAATTATGATATCTAGTGAACCAACTTAAATGATCGACTTATTATCAACAGATAAATAGCCAACATACCATTTTAAATGAAAGCCTCAACATTTTACCTTTAATTTCAGGTCCCTGGGCAAGGATTTGAGTTTAAATTCAAAAACTTAAAGAAAAAAAGTACATTATACTGTATCCCAAATCAGGTTTGACAATGCTCATTCAACCCATTTTAGAAATATGCACATGTATGAGCATATTTTCATGGATACAACAACATGATTTATTTTTAACATACACAATTATCTACCATATTAAAAAAAAAAAAGAGTGAAACTGCCTTCCTTTCTCACTCCCTCTTTCTCTTTTTCTTCTTAAGGGAATTGGGTATGGTGCCAAAAAACACTTTTGTCTATAAAATACGGACAATCCCAATATCCACTGCCATCATATATTTATGTAAACATGTGTAAACAATCCCCATGTCCTTGTAAGTCTATTTCATCCCTGACATTTGCTGCTCAACCAAACTGTTTACATTACAAAATATATTCAAACAAATGTAGAATCTTTAAACACTATTCACCCCAAATCAAATCATCATTTGGATATGAACTATATTTTGTCTTTCATGAAAGTGTGTAAAATCAGGAAAGACAATGATGAACTTCATATTTCTTATAATCTGAAAAATATTCACAATCATGGCTAATATAAACAATAATAAACCTTGAAAGAATAGGTTTAGGCCATAAATCCTAGAATTCTAAAATAGCAACTTGAAGGTACTTTAAAGATCAGATATTCCAACAACCTTACTTTGACATGAGGAAATCTTTTACAGTAAGAAAGTGAGTGGTCTAGTGTAGCAAGGCTAACATCCAAGTCTGCTGATTCTTGAGTACTATAAGGCCTCTTCTCACAGCTTAAAAAAAAAATGATTTTAAAATAGATTTTGAAATAAATTGAAGCACTGATAAAATATCATTGATAGGAACTTTTTGCAGGTTGCTGAAATGGACTTGTTAATTTAGAAATTGTACTTAGTTAGCTCTCTATTTTCTTCTTATAAATTGTTCCATGTTTGTAACAAGATAGTATTTCCCTGCAACTCCAAACAATATGGCAGCTTTTTCCACCTATCGGGATATGCTTACAAAATAAATGCTACATTAAATATTTACTGAAGTAAAATCATTGGGAAAACAATAAATTTGTTGTAACACTAAGAACTTAACTACCAGGCACTACAATAAATGCTTCACATTTTTTATGTTACTTAAACCTAGGGATTGGGCATTATTAATATCACCATTTTATAGATGAGGAAACTGAAGCACAGAGATTAAATAACTAGTCTGTATCAACTATCACCTAGTATACCACAAGTTTTCTACCCCATTCTCATACCAGAGTCCACCTCACTACAAGGCCTTTTTATAAGGAAATCTCACATTCCAAAAGAAAAGATTAATTATTTTTAATCAGCTTAAAGTTGAAAGTGCAATAAGACACATTTTTTCAAAGAAAGATAAAATTTGCAAATTCAAAGAAACCCAGAAGTTATTAATCCAAGTCCTTCACTTTAAACCCCAAAGAATTCTCAGAGAGGTTGAGGGATTTGTCCAAGGTCACACAGCTGCTTGGTGAAAGAACCTAGTTGTCATCACAGTCTAATGTTCTTCCCATTATTCCTCATTGCTCCCTTCTGCCAAGCTAGAGAAATTAATGTCTACTCCTCGCAATGCTAGGTATCTATAAACAGTCGAGGGAAAACCTCTCTTTGGGAAAGCAGAATTTCTAAAGAACATCAAACAACAAAGTATGTGTGTGATTTGGTGATTACATGTTTTACAAACAGGCAGAAGAGATTTCACAAGCTCAAAGAAAGTAAAAGCCAAAGATTACATTCTCCCCTAGAAACTACAAGATATTTTGCAAGTATTGATTGGTGCTAAGTGAACATAGCCCAAAAGGACATCTGGCAGTAAAAGCTGTCTGTCCACTGGCTGGCTGTTCACACTTGACCACGAAGCTCAACTTGTAAAAAGGCTGTTAAATTGCAGTTATCAGTTTGAAGATACAAGTGTTAAACAAAGCCTATAGCAGCAGCCCAGATCATTTCCTCCTCCCCCCACCCTTTTTAATGAAGCCACAAATTCAGTGGAGTCTGGAGATTTAAATTCTAATCATTTTCCCTTTGCCCTTTAACATTGGTGATCCCAGGGGAACCTTTACTTCCAAGCATTACTATTCTAGGCCCTTGAATCAATATCCACAGCTCTAAAAGGCAAGAATGCCAAGTAAATGCTATTCTCTCTCCCACTCCCGCTCCCAATTAAAGAAAATGAAATCTATAAGGCTGTGGAAGAATCTCAAATAGACGCACTATACTAATAAAAATCACTCAGAACATCTCAAACTAGACTAAACAAAATGCTGACTACTCACACACAACAGACATGCAATAATCCAGCTGACTACGTTTAGGAAGAATGCATCTCAAAAGTGGTGCCTGAATTTCTGATTGTCTTTTTATCCCTGTTCCCCCTCCAAAACTCACCAGAAGCACCAAATACTCACTTTGTTCCTCCAAATGCAGGATGAGATCTACCAGTCCACAAAGGGATTTCTGCATTACTTACATCACTTTGGCAAACCAATCCAATATGAAGAATAATTTTAAATTTCAACTTAATGAATATTTATTGAATATCTTCTATATGCCAAGTATTGAGCCACATGCTGGGAACAAAGTAAAGGGAAAAAGGCCAGTCCCTGGTTCTAATAATCCCACTGACTAATGAGGACAAGAGACAAGCAAACAAATTCCCTTAAAACTCTATAACCCTTTGTAAAGTTTTGCAAAACCTTTGCATCCTTCTATAGCTCACCAATGCTGACAACAGTAATGAGGAGGCTAAGACTGTTCTGACTATGCCCTTTTAGCAGATGGAAACACAAATTCAGATACAGAAATGCCGTGAATAAGAGCCACGAGGAGGAGTAACACACCACAAAGCTAGTGCCAAACAAAGAGTATATTTCACAGAACCACAAATACTATTGCATCATATTTAAGTGAGAGCAAAGTCAGGCAGTGAACAGCTAGCAAAGGAAAAAGTGATTCAATAAAG
The DNA here is from genome assembly GCF_964194135.1 of Talpa europaea. NCBI lineage: Eukaryota > Metazoa > Chordata > Mammalia > Eulipotyphla > Talpidae > Talpa > Talpa europaea. The sequence continues at coordinate 16,454,149 of NC_140082.1, read as the reverse complement.
AGAATACTAACCACAAGGTCCTTTCATTGGCACCTCAATTTCAGGATACTCTAACTATAACTCTACTAAACTATTATTGATCTGTTTAGGTTTTAGTCACTTCAATTATGTCACCAAAATTGTGCTACAAACAGATAAAGCTGAGAAACACTGACTTGTTACACAGGGTGAAAAACTGGAATATAGAACCAAGCTTTTTTATCTCTCATTAAATGCTTTTTCAGCTATAAAATACAGTCTCTCAGAACATACAAAGGAAATCAGGTTGCATGATTTTCCACATAGGAAAAAAAAAAGTCCTTTAAAACTCCAGAAGGCTTTCAGTTCAGGATCCCTGTACATATCCCAATCTCAGGTAGCCTCAAAATTAATCCCTAGACACCTTTAGAATTTGTGAACAAAGGCTGAGCAGCTTAAAGGTACCTTGGCTAGACTTGATGCCCCAAGTCCCATTCAGACTCAAGTTTCAAGGTGACACCAGTTGCCCAGGACTGAATGGCTCCAGACATATGGTAACTGTAAAGTACACTGGCAAGGAAACTGGCCCCCACTTCATCCCAAATCAAAGAGCATCTGGTAAGTGTCCCAAATGGTCATCCAAAGACCTCTGGAGCCCAGGTGTTTACAAATAGCCCTAAGTGTGTGCTCAGGAGAGACTGAGAGATGGCTGGGGAAAGGGAGAGGACAGAGGGGAAAGCGGGCAAGAAAAGACAAGGCATGATAGAGTGAATATGGGGGGAAAGATAACATGGGATCAAAAAATATAAATGTAGGTATAAAACAGTTGGCCTGAGGGCATGGAAGCTGTGTATTCCCCCTTCAGTGAGCTTCAGTTTCTACGAACCTCTCGTGGTGTTAACACTTCACCAGACTGAGGGTGATTCTAGTGTATAAAGCTTTACTTTTTCCTAAACATCTTGGCCTGTAACTATAAGTGTATATGAGGCTTAACCAAAGAAATGTCACTTTGTTCTAACACTGGAGAAGAAATCTGCTGCAGTGAATTTACTGACCTTTAACAATAAAATTTTTTAAAGATTTATTTATTATTTATGCATACAAGAGCCAGAGGTGCGGGGTGGGGGGTGAGAGGATTCATCAGAGACAGAGTGGGGAACAGAACAGGCAGATTGACTGAAACACTGCTGAGGGGAGCAGCGGGCGAGACAGGAGAGGTCTGCCTCACCATGTGGGTTGCTCCCTGCCTGGGGATTGAACTTGGGCTGCAGAGGCCACAGATTGCTTCATAGTACTGTGCTTAATTAACCCCTTGTGCAACCAGGAAGGCCCCCTAACAATAAAATTTTTAAAGGATTTTTCAAGGTAATTTTAACTATTCATATTTTTTAATTAGTTTGTTTTCTTATATTGTTGTTAATTTTTGTACAATTTTTGATTTCTCCCCTCTGGTGTAGTCCCCATAATTGTCCCACCACCATAACACCCATGCTCCATCACCACTGTCCCTTGTGCTCTTCCCTTCCCTGATTTGACATCTCTTCCTCCCCCATCCACTCCCCTCCCGCCTCAGATCTATGGTCAGCTTGCAAGCTTTGTCTTTTCCCTGACCCTTTATGTGGCTTCTGATACTTATCCTTTTCCTTCTGACTTACTTCACTTAGCACAATCCCTTCCAGCTCCATCCATGTTGCCGCAAATGGTACGAATCTATCTTTTTTGATTGCTGAGTGTCATTCCATCATGTATATATACCACGTCTTCTTGATCCAGTCATCTGTTTTAGGGCATTTTGGTTGTTCCCATATTTTTAGCTATTGTAAATAGCACTGCCATAAACATTAACTATTCTTTTTTTTATTTTAGGTACTGATTCTGGAACCTATCTTCCAAGTAAGGTACATCTTCATAATATTTTTCTCAGGATAAAAATGACTTCCTTACCACCTGAGTATCTCCAGGCACTTGTCATTATTTGGTCTTCTAAATTCCAATTTATCATTTCTATCACCTACTTCAATGTAGAAAAACTGGACTTCGATAACTGGTTCAAATATAATATGATTTTTAAACTTTAAATATGGACTACTGGGCCTCCCCTGGTGACGCAGCGGTTGAGCACTGGGCTGCGAAGATGCCCGCAACCTCTGCAGCGCCGGTTCGATCCCCAGCCACTGGGTGAGGGTCCCACACGGTGCGCAGACCTCTCCAGCCATGTCCACTGCTCCCCTCAGCAGTGTATTTAATCAGTTTGCCTGTTCTGTTCCCCGCTCTAGTGAATTCTCTCACCCTCCCGTGCTTCTGACTGTACCCAGTGCTTGTATAAATAAATAAATAAATCTTTAAAATAAATAAATATGGACTACTTTTTTTAATTTCTAACTTTAGTGATTTGGCAGTGAAAATTCATTGCATTGCTGATGATCCTAATATATGATGTACTTCAACTCTACCAGACTTTTTCATTTTCCAGCCAACTGTCTCCTGACAGCCTTTGTTTGAAATTTCTTAACTCCTAGGGATTTCTGCCAAACTCTTAATAATATGAACTCTGCATTATCTCTGTAAAATTTAAATCCCAAGCTGCCTTCCCTAGACACCCAATTCATTTCTGACCTCCTTCCAGTACAATCTGTATAAAATCTGAGAATAGGAACTAATTTTATCACTCTAAAACATAATTAGGAAGATAAATGTCATAATCACACAAGTTGATAAATTTATCTTACTCTGTTAAAAGATAAAAGCTCTCTTATTTTTTTTTCTTTTGTCTAATTTTTTTAAATAATAAATTTTATTTTTATATTCCCCCATACAATTGCAAACCCCCCAAAAAGCTCTCTTATTTTTGATGTTTATATTGTCAAAATCATCGTATTTAGGCTTTCAAGGCACATGGTTCCTGTTCTGACACCCTAGCCCCACACCAATAACCATCCTCACCAACAACCAGGAGATTCTATTAAACATTCCTCTCCACAGCTAATTTTCAAAACAAACTTCTATAATTATAATAGAAGTATGGGCACTGTAGAAAATACAGATAAACAAAATGTCTTCACATTCCCTCATCCAAAGAGCAGTACTACAAAGCATCTTGATGTATATATGCTCTTGGGTATTCCCCTATACCCCATATACACATATTCATACACATTTTCACCAAAATAACATTATATCCTACATATTTTCTACAACCTGATTTTTAAAGGTTTCACCTTTCCATGTCAATAAGCTTTCACCTCATCTAATAACCAGACTAAATTGAGATATCCCAGATGGACCTCAGCTGGTTGCCCAAACTGCTATCAAATCTAGAATCACAATCAACCAATTTTTATTTAAAGCTGTCTCTCCCAAGTCAGGTATGACTGTCTTTTTTCCCTTTGCCAATATGTATTGCTGTAGTCCTGTTCAATACCTCAAAAAGTGCCAAGACTCCTCCCCTATATACATACATATAGTTATATATCATGGTAACTGAAGGAGCAGCAGCAGCAATTATAACATCATCTTGCACTTGGAAACATTCCTTATCATAGACATACAAAGCACAAATCTTGGAGTTGGTAAGCAGCTCATCCTTAATCTGGACAAAGTAGAACTTTTGTTAGAAGGTTCTAAAATATAACCTTCTAAAATATAACCTTTTTAGAAGTTATATTTTACAGACTGAGAAGATATAAATGAATTTGTGACTTAATACATAATACTAGCTAAAATATTAATGATAGCAATAGAAACAGCAATAATGCCAACTCCCCAGGGCATTTATTAATTATATTATAATTATTAATATAATCCTAGTAGTACTACTGCAGCCTTCTGTATTCTAAATGATTATGTGTAATAAGAAATCCAAAAAGATATAATCTAATTTCAACTATTAAAACTCTGAAATACTTTAAAAGATAACATATTCATCAAGCATCAAAAAAGCTGAAGTTTTTTTCTTATTTGAAATGAATGTTTTATCTTCTCGTATTCTTGTTTATATTTGAGTTAACAAAGAAAGTAGGAACAGTAATATCAGTGGGAGCAAGGGAGGTATGATAAGAAAGATAATACAGAATAGCTTACAATCTAAAAAGGAAGCAGAAATCTTGACTGGTAGAGACCAGATAGGAGGGAAAATAAAGGGAAATTCAAAGGCATATTATAGTCAGTCAAGAAACCAATAAGAAAGAAGCAAATATATAATGGTTAAAATGCCCCTTCTACTAGAGACTGGCAGCAAAAGGGTTATTGGTCACTATGTGATTATATGATTAATATGACCAAAGTAAAAAAGCAAAGGCAACATTTTAAAATATGTTCAAAAGAAATTCAGAGAATTCAAATCAGAAATATTATCTGTACTCCATTCCCAATTATTTTTTGAAATACACAATGTAGAAAGTACTAACTATGCTGAATAAATGTGCATATGTTACACATCCCTAATGTCAAGACAATTACCATCAAATTAGTATTTCTTTGCTAGCATACCAACAGGTTTTTTTTTTCATTTCCGACTTATTTTTTTATTGAGGTAACATTGGCTTACAACACTGTATATGATTTAGACAGATACAACCACACCCTTCAGATGCACCCACCACCAATGCACCCTAGTCCTTCACTACAGACCACTGTGCTCCCTCCCCACTTTGTTTTTTGTTTTTTTTTTTTAAAGATTTATTTATTTGTTTGTTTGTTTGCTTATTTATTTATACAAGCACTGGGTACAGTCAGAAGCGAGGGAGGGTGAGAGAATTCACCAGAGCCAGAGCAGGGAGCAGAGCAGGCAGAAGGACCGAAGTACACTGCTGAGGGGAGCAGCGGGCGGCAGGAGAGGTCTGCGCGCCATGTGGGACCCTCCTCCGGTGGCCGGGGAGCGGCCGGGGAGCAGCTGGGGATTGAACCGGTGCTGCAGAGGCTGCGGGCAACTTCGCAACCCAGCGCTCAACCGCTGAGCCACCGGGGAGACCCTCCCTCCCCACTTTGATTTCCACCTCCACCTCTGGTAACCTCGATTCTGGAGTCAGATTTCAGGGTTTGTTATTGATTTGGTTTGAGCCTGGCCCTTTGTTTGTTTTTCAATAATCCACATATAAGTGTAACCACCAATAGGATTTTCAAATCATAAAATATCCTAAGGAGGAGGCTCAGCAGAAAGAACAGGAGGAGGAACAGCAGCAGCAGCATCACCACTAACCTCATTTTATCCAGCTCATATATAATATATTCTCAGTAGACTAAAAGTCTCCTAATAAAGATCAGAGTCATCCATTAAACAAACTAAACCATTAGGCTCACAGCAGAACATTGATACAATCAACTAATTTACTTATCCTTGATTCCAAATCTAAATACCAAACTTATAGGAAAAGATTTGTACATTTAACTCATAGCTGCTACATTTCAGACAAGGATTTATTTCACCCATTTATTTATTTATTTATTAGTTCCCCAACAAGGCATTTTAGCAAGCTTATTTCAAAAATATCTTATAGCAATTCAAAATACTAATGCTACATTTCTGTAAAATGCCTATAATCCGTATTTTTTTAGTAATTGCTTTTACATATCTCTTATCAAACTATAATGCATTATTTGCTAAAAATTATAGCAGGCTCATTTAACTTCCCTCATAAAGTTTATTTTTAACATTTAATAATGTAGCTTAATTTTATTTTTAATTGTTTCATTGAGACGTAATGAACATAGTCTATAATTCACTCATTTAAAGTATACAATTCAATGACTTTTAATATAGTCACATAGTTTTCCTTCCATTACCACATCAACTTTAGATTATTGTCCCAAAAATAAATCCAGCACCCTTTAGCAAGCAGTCACCCTCAATCCCTTGTATTTTCATGTGAATTTTAGAATCACTTTGTTCATTTCTGATTTAAAAAAATACATCTGGGTTTTATTAGGAATTGCATTGAAAATAGTTTAATTTTAAAGGAAAAGCATCTGGGAAAAATAAAAGTTAAATTTGCAAAGGAAAATTTGCAACACTTCAAAGTTCTTTATCAGTATAGATCACACATGCACTTCTAAAATTTTTTGGTCGCAAGATTTTTTTGACCATTTTCTTACAAAAAAGCCAAGATCTCCTACCCATCTGCTTACTAGTCAAGTTCCCTCACCCTTAATACAAAAAAAATCTGATTTCAGTGCTAATTACACTTAAATATAGACTCCTAAAACAAACCCCTACCTATAAGTGCTAATGCATCCGAGATTGAAGTTTTCTGATTAACCCCAGAAATGGTACAGGAGGAAGAGCAAACACAATACCACCAACTTAAATGAACGTGTTAGAGGAAGCAATAGGATGGCAGGCTCATGGGAACATGTTTCCAGCAGCAGTGATAGATTAAGGAGAAAAATAAGTTCCTGGGGTCTACACTGAATAATGACTAACATGGCAGGAGATACAGGGCTTACAAACACTGTCTTTTTTTTATTATTAAACTTTTATTTTCTTACAGTGGTGTTCATTTTTGTACAATATTTTATTTCTCTGTTCAGGTAATCTCCCACCATCACATCACCTGTGAGCCATCACCACTGGCCCTTTTGCTCTTCCTTCCCTAATTTTTTTTATTTTATTTTTTTTACATCATTTTTCATTTTTGCACAATGTATGCATTTTCATCTTGGTTATACTCCCCATACAATTCCCACCCCCCTTGTTTTGATCCTACTCCCCTCCCCACTGCCGTAGTGTGTCTCTGGTTTATAGTTGCTTGTTGATTTTGATTTTTACTTTATTATAATTAGTCTTTTTCCTGGTCCCTTATTTAGGTTTTCTAAATTCCTGCTTTGACCCATCTTCTCCCTCCCCTGTGGCAAATACTGTCATTCTTAAAATATTCATTAAAAAAATCTTATGGTAGGCACATGCAAAGAAAAAGCTATTACTATCCCAGAGTATAGTTAAGTAACTTACTCTGTAATTCATTCTGATCACTACATGTTGGTTTGTGATCTTTGATAACAAATTAAAAGCTCTGTTTTCTTAACTTCTATCCCTTAGAGGTTTTGGCACTACCTCTTTTTAGGTTTATCAATAATTTGTTTTTCATCTTATAGTAAATGACTATAGAAATTGTAAAGCATACCTGTGCCAGAAACCCAGGTTCAAATCACAGATTACTATATACTAATTCCATGATTGTCAGCAAAACTAGCCCAATCTTAGCCTGAGTTTCCTACCATGTAAAGCAGTCATTAGGAAACCCTCTTGCAGTATTGTTAGGAAAAGAAGTAGATAATGATACATGGATAGTGCCTAGCATGTAAGGGACTCAATAAACAACAACTATTAGTATCATTAGTGTTGACAACTTTACTCCAGTTTCTCTGTTTTATCTCTATCTGTGAAACCGGAAAAGAATTTCAAAATTATGCTCATACAGTCTAGATTTCACATGTACTTTTTATTATAAATCTAATTATTTGGGGGTCACAGACTAAAAAGAGTTCTACTTGTATACAACTGTTATATAATGTCCCAGTCCCCAGGCCTAACTTAACCTATGAAAATAGTAAATCTCAAAGGTTACAGATATTTAGTGTTTATATATCTTAACAATATATCAATCTGTTAACTAAGCAGGCTAAGAGAAGTTTACCAACTGACTCCTGTCAAACTCAGCAGAAGACATACACAATCATTACTCCTTGCTGCTAGCTAACCATGTATTATTACTGGTGCTAGATCTCCAACATGATTATTTTTACAAGCCTGACACATGAAAACCAACTGATTCAAAATATTTTGTTTTAGACACCAACTGGTTATAAGCAAAAGAAATGTGACAGTAAATGGGCAGATGGGTTCCATAGTGACAGTTTACCTCCTTAAGTAGACAATTGCCCTGATCCCTTGTTAAATATGACACTAGGATCTAAAGTAAAAGCATGTCTAACATTAGTTCATACTAGACCCCTTGTAGATAGACTATTGAGTCTGCTGTCTCCAACATCCATATTGCCCCTCATCCAGCTCCCTTACCCAAGTGCTTCAGCAGAAATCTTAAAGTGGGTCTCTGACTCCCAATATACCAAGCAGTCCATCAAAGCTGTCTCTTGGCTGTAAAATAGCATCCTCTCACAAATGCCCCTTTTCTTATGCTTCACATACAACAAGGGTATGAGAAGCTACAGGAGAGCATTAAAGAGGTTTTACTTGGCTTCTTGCCATCACAGGTAAACAATTTTACTGTTTCAAAGCAGTCACGAGTCTCACTTTGTAATAAAAACAATCTCTACAACCATTCGCACCACGGGATAGAGGTCAGTAAGAGCTGGGAAGAAAGACTGACACATTTTTTTAAGTGGAAAAAGGTCTCCCTAAGAAGCTGAAGTAACAAGCTTCCGTATATGTGGATTAGCGTTTGATCTCTGACTCAGAAGCAAAAGACACACAATTATTAACAAAAAGACATACTGAATATTAATAAAATGAAAAATTAGAATAATGTTATTTTAAGACATAACACACAAAAAGGAAATAATGACATCAGCAAGTGTGTTCTACACACACTTGTTGCCTTCTCCACAGTGTTTGCCTGCTTGTCAGTGCTTCCTGTTTATCCCTCTGCTGAGGCTCCCTCACAGGCTGGAGCCAAGCACCTAACCCCCAATTTCCTCCCCTTCTCCAGTCATTCTATCACCTCTCCTATCTACCCCTCATTTTCTTGCTCACTATCTTCTCAGGTGTCCCTCTATAACTCCCCACAAGGATCATTAATAATGGCCTTATCATTAAGCTGCCAAAATCCCAACATTCACTTTATGAGAATTATCTAGGGAGGACAGGGCTTTAAGAAAGATGAGGTCTGAATAAGTTATAATGATCACCACCAAAGGTCAGATAAATGTCAATAACAGTCATAGAATTTATTTTCAGAGTCTTACAGGGTGGGGAATGACCAGGTTGATGAAAGCAGGGTTTGATCAAATATTTTACTTCCTAATCTCTCCTGAAATGCATGGCAATTTTTTCTATTGCTCATTAGTTTGCCATTTAATACCATGTGTTTGTCAAAGGACTTTAGTGACATCTCTGAGCACTGTTTAATTAATGAAGAATTCTATATTCACACAGGATTTTCTTGAAGAAGTTTGATGAACTTGGAATTCAGGCTGCAATATTTGGTTGATTCTGCTGAGAGGATCATATGTTGCTCTCTTCCACAAAATTCAACATGCAAAAGTTTTTTAAATGATTTTCACTTAGTGTTGAGATTTTAAAACTAAAAATATCACTGTATGCCTAACTCCCTTTTCAAGATCTGGAATATAACTGTATAAAACAGATTAAAGTGTGTGGTAAAATGTTATTTCTTTCTACTGGTCATTCTCTCAACATATATTACTGAGCAAACTACAACATGCAAGTCATTACACTAGACAAGGGTATGTTCAGTCATAGAGCCTGTCTTTAACAAGAAGCTTTTATACATATATATATATGTATACATAGCAATAGCAGAAAAATAGAAAGTAGAAAATACCAAAAGAAGGATATAGATACCCTACCAAATGGGAGAAAATCACACTCATCATACATCTTTCAAGGGGTTAATATGCAAGCTCTACGAAGCATTTACACACTTCAACGAAAAGAAAACAAACAACAGAAAGTGGGCACAAGAGTTCAACTGACACCTCTCCAAAGAAGACATACTGGTGACAATAGGCACCTGAAACCATGTTCAGCATAACTTATCAGGAAAATGCAAATCAAACCCACAATGAGATACCACCTCATACTCAGGAGAATGGCCCTTATCAAAAAGACCAATAACAACAAATACTGACAAGGGTGGAGAAAAAGGAACCTGTTTTCCCTTTCTACATTTCCACCAACTGTGTATTCTTGGTATAGGAACTGGTCCAGTCTCTAAAGAAAACAGTATAAATGTTTGTCAAAAGATTAAAAATAAATCTACCATATGATCAAGCAATTCCACTTACAGTTATAGGAGTGAAGAATATAAAAACACTCATTTAAAGGGATATATGCACTCCTATGTTCAATGCAGCACTATTTATAATAGCCAAGTTATGGAAACAACCTAAGTGTCCAATGTCAGATTAGAAGATTAAGAAGATGTGGTATATACACACAATGGAATACTACCCAGTCATTTAAAAAAAAATGAAATGTGCTATTGGTGACAACAAGGATGGAACTACAGGGGAATACAGTAAGTGAAGTAAGTCAGAAAGAGAAAGACAAATACCACAGGACTTTACTCATGTGGAATATAAAGAACAAAACAAAGGAACAGACAAAAACTAAACTATCAAACCCTAGAAAAATGACTGTAGAATTGAGGCTACCAGAGGAGGAAGGTAGGGATGGAGAGCATGGGGTGGGGGTGAGGTGAGGGGGGCAATGAACTATGGTAGTGGGTTAACTGGTGTTTTTGTGGTGGGGGCAGTATGATAACATATATCTGAAGAGATGTGAACCTATACCCCTAAATCATATACAGGTTGTAAGCCAATGTTACTCCAATAAAAAATAATGCAATTTTTAAAAAAGAAAAGGATATAAAGTGGTCTGAGTTCAGAGGAGGAAATCAATTTCAATTGAGAGACTTGTTGAAAAAAACAGTGACGGTGGATAATTCAGATAAAAGACTATTTCACCATGAACTACATTTCAACTTTGAAATTCTCTGGCAGGTAAAACTATGGAACTCACAGGTGCTACATCTGTTATTAGTATTCCTATCCACATCTTCCCAGTTATCGCTTCCTTTCACTGAAATAAAAACATAAGGATTCAATTCTTAAATTACAATGAAACTGATAAAGGGACTGGAATACAAGCATAATTCACTTAGTTAAGCCTCATGTCCTTTGTATTTGATAGCAATAATCCAGTTGCAACAAGAAAACACACTTATCTTATTAACAAGACTGGAATTATTTTAATTAGGTATCTCCACATGCACCAACTGTTAGAAATCAGACTGTTTTGAAACAGTTGTTAATGACTTAACACGGCAAACATTTTCCTGAATTTCAGGGGGAAATCTATGACTGAGACAGATGGGGAAGAGCCTGGCCCTGCTGTGTAGCAGAAGAACAGCCTTGTGGGCCTAGATATGCACTTTCCACTGGGATCCAGCAAAACAATCCTAGAGACACCCAGAAAGACAATCAAAAACTCTGTTAACATCTGCTAGGTTAAAAGTTCAAATCCTGGCACTCGCATGCCTCTAATTATGGGAAGAAATGCTATCTCAGAAACAAGTCTTTAAATTTCAAAGTCACATAACACTCAGTAAGAACATCAGAAGTGCAAGGTCTAAATGGAGTCTTCAGGTTAGCCTTGATGAGTTTCCACTCTACCTCTATGGACTCTTTCCTCAGACAAGAAGGACTGAAAGGAGTTCTAGGCTCCACTTCCTAGAACAGGTTTTTTCCCTGCTTACTGTTATTTGTACAAATGCTTTGAACCTTTAAGAAGACTACTAATAAATTTATAGGGTTATTCATAGGGTTAGTTTTGGCCCTTTTGATACTTCATAGGACAATCTCTACCTGTCTACTGAACAGGAAATATATCCCCTCCCCCCCAAAAAAAAGGCACACCAGGGGAAAACCATTTCTTCTGACTTATGTTCTGCCCTAACTAGGAAGAAAAGTAATATAATTTACTTCCAGCCCATCTATATTTTTTCTATACTTGGGACAAAGATACATCTGGAAAAAGGAGAAGGGAGAAAACCAAATACAAGCAGAGCAATGCTAATCTTCAAGGTTTATGGTATTTGGAACTGCGATTAAAAGGTCTGGGATCCAAGGTTTGAGAATATGAAGAACTGTATACACACACACACACAGAGAGAGAGAGAAAGAGAGAGAGAAAGAGAGAGAGAGAGAGAGAGAGAGTGTTTTATACAAGATTTTGGTATTGGGGAAAAAAACAGAATGACTTCATTTTAAGACTGAGGAATAAGGTAGATGTGTCCTAGTAATCCACTTAACTGCTTTGTTGATTAAAATTTTCAGAGCCCTTAGCTTATCTTACAGTAAAGAAAAAACTTACAATTATTACAAGTTACAATCATCTTTATTTTTGGCTATAATATACATTGCTTTTTGCACACGTAATAAACACAAGGACTGAATTACCTGGGTGACAAATTTCTTATCTCCTCTATTTTTATAGTTCTCACACAGCCACTCACATCTATTAGCTCTTAATGACCAAAGGGCCATTCCATTGGATCTGGCACAATGCCAAGTATATAACCAGAGGAACTGAACTGAATGCCACAGGGTCAACATCCTTTCTAAGGAAGTGACAGAGGAGGAGTTTAGGGCTGAGAGTCAACTGACTCTTAGAATGACAAGCAGAGGTATAGCTGGTTCTTTCCAACAGCAGCATTCCAGAAAAATGTAAATTCTTAGTAATCTCTATGTTTACACTATGAAATGATTACTATAAGCTCAGTTACAGTTTTGTTTTTCCTGCTTTCTAAAAACATTTTTATAGAGCATACTTAATAAATACTAAAAAGCAGGTTTCCTAAAAGTTGCAAAGGATTTAAAAAGTAATATTAAACAAAGATGGTTCTAAAACATCACCATTGTATGTGGCAAACACAGAACTTTCCAGTCCCATTTCCAAATCAGTTCTTTTAATTCCTCAGGAAGAACAGGGAGATTGGATTAGGCATCTTCGAAGGACCCTTCCATCTAAAAGATGCCATGAGTCTCAAGGTAATGCTTTACTTCACAATACATATAATCAGCAAACACTTTGAGGAATAAGTCCCAACTTTTACTTTAAAAGCTCATTCATAAAGTCAGCATTTTTCTACATCTGCTCTGCAATGACCACAGGCAGCCAGCATGTGTTGGAATTTAATCTACAATTAAAATGAGCTTTTCAAGCAGACTCTGAACTATTACCTGAAATCCTTAAAGAAAAGGTAAACTAGGAGGACTGCTTCTACTGCTGTGCAGAAGGTATAGTTACTAGAAGTCACTTAAGAACCAGGCAACAATGTATTTCTTGCATAGAATTTCTTCAGATCATGTTTCATTATTCATTAGAGTTGTAGCCAAATCCTTTCTGTGCTACCACAGGGCAAAGGAATCACTTCCAAGCTTCCAGCTGCAATTTATGACCCTTATCCTTACTTCCTTGTCCTCCTTGCAATGTTATATATTATGTCTGCCTTCAAGATGTGGGAGTGTCACTCCACCCTTCTCCCACTGTGAAAATTTGGTGATGATCATGGGAAGAAAAACAACAATTGTTAAATTATATGGTTCCAAACTTAAATCTCAAAGAGTGGTCACTCTCATAAGCATGCCTATTGTTTACTGACTCCTATATTATCAGAGATGAGAAAAGTGCATCTTTCAGAATCAAAGACATCCAGTAGAGGTCATTTAATATAGTCTACTACCTGATGCCCAAATCCCACTAACAGCAACCTTACCCCAGAGTTGAGCACCTCCAATAACAGAAAACTCACTACTTCAGAGGGACAGCATATCTTGAGGCCACTCTCTTTGAAAAGTCTCACTTAAATGAAACCAACAAACCAAAACAGGTTCATGTTTCTGTTATTTAGATTAACTGGTCCTTGCACTACTTTTATTTTAAAGGATGTAATTCATTTAACCATAAAATTTACCCCTTGCACAACTTTCAAGACAACTTCCACATTATAATCTTTCAAATACTTGAGGTCATTATATGACGCTCTCTACTACTAAATATATTCACTTCCATCTGTCATTCCTCATTTGAAATACTGGGCTGGCGGAAAAAAATGCATCATGACTTTTTCTAACAATCCAACAGTTTAAAATCCACCTTTGTCATCTACAATCTTGGCATAATAATCTTAAAGTTACTTATACTTTATCCTGAACATGAATAAAAATAACTTATTGAGCCCACATTTCACTGTGAGAAGAAACATAGATCTCATTAGTGTTAAGAAAGCAGAGAAAATTGTGATTTCTAAGCACAGACCATAGTAATCAGAAGATGATATGTGGAATTCAAAAAGAAAAAGATCATTCCAAAAAAAGAGTATTCAAGTAAATTGGGAGGAGCCCGGGTAGGCTAACACAGTGTGAGGATAACAAAACAGGTATTTAGTGAGATGCAATCAGGTAGATCTTTACATGAAGAGTTTCGGATACACTTAGAAGGATAAAAAATGAAATGCCGGGCCTCCCCGGTGGCGCAGCGATTGAGCGCTGGGTTGCGAAGCTGCCCGCAGCCTCTGCAGCACCGGTTCGATCCCCGGCCGCTGGGTGAGGGTCCCACATGGCACGCAGACCTCTCCTACCGCCCGCTGCTCCCTTCAGCAGTGTACTTCATCAGTCTGCCTGCTCTGCTCTCTGCTCTGGCTCTGGTGAATTCTCTCACCCTCCCGCACTTCTGACTGTACCCAGTGCTTGTATAAATAAATAAATAAATCTTTTTAAAAAAGAAATGAAATGCCTAGAAATAGAAAAAAAACAGTAATTTAATGAACTAGCAAATAAAATACATAGAGCAGAATTCTTTTTCAACATTTTCCTTTCTTTATTGTCTTTTCATTTGGTCAAATGACTCTTAGAATGATAGGCAGAGGTGTAACTGGTTCTTAAATCAACCTTTTTATCATTTTTATAAAAAGAATTTTATCTTTAATGATGTGACTTTTAAGATACAATTTTTATTAATAATTCTCCCATTTTGGGGATTGGGGTCAAAATAAGGGGGTCGCAATTGTATGGGGAATATAAAAATAAAATTTATAATAAAAAAATAATTCTTAGAATAAAAAAAAAAGATGGAAATGTAAAAAAAAATAAAATTTCTATTTGCTCTTTAAAAAAAAATAATTCTCCCATCTTGAATGAAATTAAAATAACCCAAAAAAACCTGACCAGTTATTTCTAAAATAACTGTTTGGGGGCCTCCCTAGTGGCACAAGGGATTAAGCACAGCACTGTGAAGCTATCCACAGGCACTGCAGCACAAGTTCAATCCCCAGGCAGGGAGCTACCCACATGGTGCAGCAGACCTCTCCTGTCTCGCCCGCTGCTCCCCTCAGCAGTGTATTTCAGTCAATCCATCTGTTCTGTTCCCCACTCTGTCTCTGGTGAATCCTCTCATCCCCCACACCTGTAACCTGTACCCCAGTTTTTGTATGCATAATAAATCTTTTTTAAAAAAAGTAATTTGGGTATGTTATGAATAAGACAACTTTTATTCAATTCTCTTATTTTTATGTTTGCAAAAAACATGATAAACTAAATTCTTGTTTTACAAGTTTTTAAATATACTAGTGAAAATATCTTCAGTATTTTTAACATATCCAGCAAAACTCCACATCAAGTTCTCCTAACACATTTTAAATAAAATTAGTATGTTTTATGATTTTATATATTTTAATATATAAATAATGATTTTAATATATTTTGTCACCCTTAAAAATTTGTGTCAAGTCTAACTGCAGAATCAATGACAATCACACTTGTAGTTCTAGCCAGACCCAAGAAAAGCAACTGCAGGGTTTGCTGTTTAACTCTTAGGGGAAGGCATTTCCACGTACAGTTCAGTCATATTCATCATATTTAGTCCATTCCAAAAACCATCGTCTTGGAAAGGAATTTATTTCAGAAGATCATTCATATCCATCCTCAAAACCTCAAGAAGAGGTTCCGCATAAAAAACAGTGACCCTGCTGCAAAGGTTCATCAGAAAGCGGTGTTTACCAGATTGCACCATGTTCCTTGACAACTAAATGGAAGCTACAACCTTTCCAAAAAGGCACAGGATTAAATGCCTGCAGGAAAGTACTAGTTTCACAGCAACAGCTATAATGTCAGCTTAATGGCTTTCACTATTGATGATCTCAATGCTCCAAAGGCAGTGAAAGCAGAGCCTTAAAAAAATAGTTCTAACCACTGTAGGAACTACAACTTCTTCTAAGTAGCAGTATATAAGAAAAAAAAAAAAGTAATACCGAAACCATTAAGTTTTCCTTTCAAGAAATATAAGGATATAACCAAAACCGTTGTCATCAGTCTAAGATCTAACAAACTGAATCATAATATATTAAGCTTCAAGGATTCTGCTCTCCAAAAGTTCTAGACCTTACTAGAGTTTTCTAAAATAAAGACGCTACAGGGCCTCCCTGGTGGCGCAGCGGGTTGAGTGCTGTGCTTTGAAGCTGTCCACAGACTCTGCAGCGCAGGTTCAATTCCCAGCCGGCCAGGGAGAAACCCACATGGTGAGGCAGACCTCTCCTACCTCTCCTGCTGCTCCCCTCAGCAGTATCTTCGGTCTGTCTGCCTGTTCTGCTCCCCACTCTGTCTCTGGTGAATTCTCTCACTCTCCCGCACCTCTGACCTATACCCCAGTTCTTGTATAAATAAATCTTTGAGAAAAAAAAATTCCCTACAGATAAATGCCATTTCAAAACAATCAAATATTTTAAAGCATTGTAAATTCAAAGTAATAAGAAAATTATTATCACATAAAAGTTATGAGAAGTCCTACAAGTCAGTTGACAAGTCACTGACCCTTATCCCCTGCACTGGTTGGAAAGGAAGCTGGGACTTTGCAAGTCCCCCAAATTCATGCTTTGATAAAGGACACACGAGTCCTTCAGACATCTAAAGATCTGTCATGTAGAAGAGGAATGACAGTTATGCCAGATGGTCAAGATCAACATCCTAGTCCAGCTTTGTTACCCCTTGATTATAACTGTTACAAAGTGTCTCAAGCAGTTTGTACAACTTCCCTCTACCTCTTTCCCACATATTCCTTCCCAAGTTCACCTTCTATCTTACCGACACAGAGAGAAATACAATCATGATTCTCTGCCAACTTTGGAAAACGTTTCTTGTGTGTTCTCTGGCTCCTATGCAAAATGAAAGCTCCTTGTCCGAGTATATGAGGCCATCAGCTTATCCGTATTTCCAGTTTTGCCTCCTTATAAATTTCCATGAAAAAAATTAAGATCCCCCCTACCCATAGTGATTTTCTCCACCTACCAGCTAAGTTACATGTTTTCACAATTCTGTTCCAAATATATCCTTACCCCACCTGACAAAATTTTACTCCTCCTTTAGTTCCAGTCATCCTCTCAGAGTTATAATCTACTGGTCTCTGTTCATTTCCCACTTTTAGCAAAGGCTTTAGTTTTCTATAAATTTTTCTCTTCTCTTTTTGTATTTAGAAACAGCGATGCTTTATAACAAAATGAGTTGCAAGCAGACAGGAATGCAAAACAGTTGCAGGCAAACTTTCTATATTTAAAGTATTTTATCTAAACTGTTGGCTGTCAGCCTTTAAAAAATCATCTCAGTTGCTGCATTATTTAGATCTGATACCTAGGAGCACATTCAGGTGGGCTTCTAAGAATCCAGGGATCAACATGCTTAGTGATACTACCTTTAAGATCAGACTATTTCTAGGCATCTGATATATTATTTAGGAAAAACACAATGTGAATTGGATTTTATTTTCACAGCATGCTGAGATAAAAATTGAAATGCTATAATGAACCCTGGTTCTTAAAACAGAGACCAGAAGCAGCCTGGAAAGGCAGTCACAGGGTTAAAGAGAATCAATTTTGTTATTAAATTTATAATGCGGGAGGAAAGCCTTATACTTCAAAATACCTTAACAAAAAAATGATTTATACAAAGAAATATGTCTATGTTTTCAGAAAGATTTGATTAAGGTTAAATGTTAAAAAAAGATAACTTCTCTCCCCCCCTCATATCACTTATGATAATTCTGACCATAGAACAAATAAGGAATATTATTTGCTTTGGGTTGTTTAAAAGCAAAGTGTGATGACAGCTAAATGACATAAAAACCAAGATAGAAGTGGGGAGCTATGTTATCTTTAAGCTTTGAAGGGAATTCTATAAACAATGAAAAGAATAAACTATTGACTCACTCAAACTCAGAAGCAATTCTCCACTTAATTCAATATGAAACCCAGACATATGCCAAAGCCTACAGCTTAAATATTCTTATTATTTTCACCTATTCTGTCAATCAATAATATGTCACATCATCATCTAATTTTGTGTGTTATGCAGCACAGATGAATAGAGACTTAATTTCTCTTCCAAGTAAAATGAGTACACCAGAGAAAAAGGCTGTACTCTGGCTTGATCTCCTTTGGTTGGAATTCACACCAGGAAATGACCTTTCAGAAACAAATACCCTGCACAGATGCAGCACAGCTCTCTAGAGAGCAGCAGTAAATCTGTAGTTGATCAGACTGTAACTGAGGAGTGCCTGAAAGAAAGAATATTTGAAACATCTGGGATACTAACTGCAACCCTCTAAAATAATGTTAGGTGATAGAGTGTGTGGGGAGAGTCTAACATGTTAGGTTCTAAGGAGATAGTTCTTGCCAGACTAAGATAATCTGAGGATTGAGAAGTGAGTTCTGAGTTGAAAATTACAGCAGAGTTGGCCAATATGGAGACAGCATTCTCACAGTAGAAACCCTCCCCCCACCTCCAGTGGCATGCTTTAGAGATGAAGGGGGCAACATACACAATCAGGACCTCAAGACATAATGGGAACAAGTATCTCATGAGCCAAGGTTGTTTGTCTAAACATTTATATTGATATTAGTGGATGGGAAGGGAATAACTGAAGAAAGATAAGACAGGGATGTAGCCAGGGATGAAACGAGGGACAAAAATGAATATGCAATTATCTAAGCACCAAAAATAGATCAAAATTCTGAAATTACCTTATATATTCACAATCAATATAATTCAACTTCCAATCTTCTATAGAAACTTCAAGAAATATCTTCAAGTGAAATAAATGGAGTAATAACCAATAATTACTACAATATTTACAACTTTTAAAAAAACATCTAATCAGGTTGGACAGATTGGATCGATTTACTTTTATTATTTTAATTGTATAATTTGTTGACTTATAGCAAAACCAATAATCTAAAACTGTATCTTAGTAAAATAGCTGAGACAGGGTCTCAGAGTCTAATTCACAAGCTTAATTAAAATTGGCCTAATATGAGCACTGCCAGATGGATTGAAAAGTGGCTCTGAGATCACATAGGAAAATGATAAAAGAAAATATGTCAAATGGGAGGAGGGTCTGCTGCATGTGCCAGCATTGGTATTGAGTCTGATTTTAATTAACACATTCCTTAAACAAGAGAAAAATAAGATAATATCAGATAAATGAAATTCCCTTGAGATAAGAGAAATTGTAAATGAAGAAAAATTTTATAGAAAATAGGAACTGTCCATGCTTCGGAGGTATGCAGATAAGCAATTATGGTCTTCATTAGAAAAAATAATATAAGGTATAGATTTAAGGGGGAAAATCTATCATTTCATTAAATCTAAATGAAACATGTTCATTCTGACTCTAGAACTATGGTGGACTCACATTTGGAAATAAAAACTTTAAATATAGATTTACTTATAATACATTGTAGCAACCAAAGATAAATATGATTTGAAACTCCTTCTTAGGGAAATGATAACAATGTACTGCTTCATAGTTTCCCAAATGCTTTCACATATATTATCCATTGAAATTCTCATAACCACACCTTATAAGATAGGAAAGGTTCCTTATCCAGTTTTACAGATAAAGAGCCTGAGGCTCTGAATGGGTACATATGTGCCTGTGATCAGACAGCTAAGGTACAGCAAAACTGCCAACAAACCTTAATTTGCTGACTTCTATTCCAAAGAGAAGAAGGGGGAAGCTTATAAGCTTATGCTAATACAGCTATAAATCTTCCTTCAGTGCTTTATTGGTCATTTCAACCTCTAAAGTGAACAAAATCCAAATAATTACACAACTCATATGTTAAAGGGACTCATATGTTAAAAGGGCCAAAATAATGCTTTTTACATTTTAAACACCATATGTATATATTTTCCACATTTTTCAACTTTCAATTAAAAAGTTTAAGAAATTATATTTACATTTAGCAAGGGCATAAAATTTCCATGAAAGTCCTTGAGTACTTAACAGTTTTCTTTTATAGATGTTCTAAAATTTCAAGGTAAAATCTGAATTTTCCTAAATATCCCCCATGAAAGAAAACTCTAAAAAATTGCTTTATCTTTCTTTTTTTTTAAGATTTTGATTCTTTTTTTTTAAAGATTTATTTATTTTTTATTTATACAAGCATTGGGTACAGTCAGAAGCACGGGAGGGTGAGAGAATTCACCAGAGCCAGAGTGGGGAGCAGAGCAGGCAGAAGGACCGAAGCACACTGCTGAGGGGAGCAGCGGGCGGCAGGAGAGGTCTGCGCGCCATGTGGGACCCTCCTCTGGTGGCCGGGGAGCAGCTGGGGATCGAACCGGGGCTGCAGAAGCTGCGGGCAGCTTCGCAACCCAGTGCTCAACTGCTGCGCCACCAGGGAGGCCCGCTTTATCTTTCTTTATGCAAATATATACCTACAAAAGAAACCAATCTCAGTGGTTATAAGGAATACATTCAATAATAGTCTTATTTTCCACCTCTGGTTCCATTAATTTTAACATACTGGATTTTAATATTCTACCGATGGATTGTTTTTCCTTATGTCTTTGAAATATATCCTCTTAGCAAAAATATTTATTAGTTGAGAGGATATTAAAGGAAAACATCATACTGGTACCAGCATAACACCCTATAGACTTCTGAACAACTGCAGCAGACACTAATCCTCCATGTCAACCTAAAGTGACAGAAATTATCTGAATATCGCTGTGGTCATTACATACTAAATACACTACTTTCACATCCAAAGACTTTTCAGTTTACTGGAGATAAACCAGAGGAAGATATGCCAGGTTGTAAAATGGAACTTATTGTTATTGTTGTTATCTATACTCGTAGAATATTCTTTTTATTCTTTTCTTATGTCCATCAATCTTACTGCTTCAATAAAACATGACAAGTTAAGGTGAACTCCAGCAATGTGTCTTGGCTCAGCTTCGTCACTCCATGGTTTTAAGTTACCCCTGCCAATCCTCATGAGTCTTATGGGAAAGCATAGCACACAACACCAAAACAAAGGCTGGGTGAGAGAGTAACATGCTCTGCAAAGAGAGGAAGGAACATCTGAAGCAAATTGGAAGACTGCTGTTGAAGGAAAGATTCAGAACTCCTATGATAAAACTTCATTATATTCACTCAATCAACAAATATTCACTAAAGAAACTTCTCTCTCCATAGAGAACACATGCATAGAAAATGGCACACCACAGCATAGCTGCAATATTTAAATATCTTTCCATAAGGCAAATTTTCAAAGGAGTTTCTTTTAACATAGTAATTTTTTCCCAGTTTGGACAAAATTCAGAAACAGACATTTGCTTGTACAATTCCAAGTAGAAGTACCTTATTTCGAGATTAAGCTTAAGAATGAAATCACTATGTTCTATGCTGTAAAGAAATTCTAAAAAGGCAGTTAACTTAAAGCTGACTTAGATGACTCAGGAATTTACAAAATTTAGATTCTATCTACCTACCAAACACTGGGCAGACATGTTCACATAGTTTTGTTACCAAGGCATATGCACATGCATTTTCATTACATTAGTAAGTTATAATACCCCAAGTCAAGCTTCCTGACAGAAAAATGGCACAACATTTGATTACTAATCTACATACCAGGCAAAGCTTTGGAAACCCTTATACCTCTCAGCCGAAAATCTCAAGCCCTCTCACTACATGGTTGAGAGCAGTTGGTGTGCGTCTTTACACAAGAATTACTGTGGCCTTGAAAATAAACTCTCTTGCTCTGAAAGTTACTTACTCAATGGCTTCTCTACAATACAATCATCTTCTTAATAGTACTCTCACAGCACACTAAAATACAGATCACTTAGATTTTGTCTAACTATAACTAAGAAAACCCAGTTTTAACAAGATGCCCACATAATCTACAATTATAACTTGAGCAGCAATCTCAAGATGTGAGCAAAGAAGAATTAAGAGGAAAATCCTTGAGAAGACAGTAATTGGGCCACTGGAGTTTCTTCTCACTAATTATCCCAAAGTGGCCATTAGCTATGTAACCAAGGAAGAAAGTGTGTCAGACTTCAGTGAAGCTGTGTCTTCAGCATCTTATGGAATATATCCTAAAGCCACTGTGTAATTAACTGCCAAGAAAATGCTGAGCGAGTAGAATAAAGAAGCTATAACAAATCAAATACACTAGGCAGTTCAACCCCCAATGACAGCAGTTGAACTACTTAGAACTTCAAAATACTCATCAGCATGCATTCTCTTTGCAGAATCTCCAAAAAACAGATTTTTGGTAAGAAGCAAAAATAGAAGCTGCAAAAGAGGTTTAAAATTCAATTATACCAATATGACTCACTTTATCCAGTTGTACTCACAATGCTACAGGAACTTAGCTATCCACAATGCTGGAAACCTGAGCCACAGGGAACCTACAGAGCTGTTGCAAACATCTAAAACTGTTACATGCTGTGGTCAAATACAGAGATGACAGACAATGGCGGGGAGGGGGTTAATCTCTTAAAGGAATTTACCATGAGTGCTATCCATATAACCTAAGAGTTGCACATTTTTATCTACTCAAATGCCAACAGATGCCAACATTGTGGGCATCTATGTTCCTAAAGCTAACGGTAAACTCCAATCCCACCTGGACATTGAAATTTCAAGGGTCAAATAATTAAGCAAAAACAATCATACCCTTTTGTTTTGCTTTGGGAGTTTAGAAACAAGAGGAAGAAGACTGTATTTCTAGCATAAGCAAGTAAAGCTCATAAAGAAGGTTATCTTCCAAACTTGGCTGGGCAGAATGACAAAGAAACTTAAAAGGAAAATCTTAAACCCTACCCAAGATTTACTGAAATAGGCTCTAAGGAACAGCATGTAGAAAAATGTAGTTTTTCAAATGATTGGGTGTAGATGATTTTAATGAACAGTCAGGTTTAGGAGCCATGATTCTATTGAACATTTTAACTCTCTTAAGAACCTAGAAACTAAATAATCCCCACTAACTATGGAATCATAACAAAGAATTTTATATAACTATTGAAGTCATCATTCTTTTTATAACAACATTTCATTCTTGCAAATTCATTGAAAAAAATTAGTATTATTTTTAAGTACTCTCCCACCACCACCATATCCACTTGAAATTCTACCCATTTTTCATGACAATTAAAAATGTTATCAGTGCATGCTGGAGAAAAGAAGCTACAAAAGATTACAATAAAAATATCCCAACAAATAACCCAAACAAACAAAGTGCAGAAGAACCAAATAGACACTTCCCCTAAAGAAGACAGATGGCCAGCAGCCATAGGTAAAATACTCAATATCACTTATCAGGAAAATGCAAATCAAAACCACAATAAGGTACCAGCTCATAACCATGAGAATAGCCTGTATCAAGAACATCAGAAACAACAAGAGTTGTCCAGGATGTAGGAAAAAAAGGAACCCTTGTACACTGTTGGTGGGAATGCAGACCAGTCCAGCACCTATGAAAAAAAGTATGGGGGTTGCTCAAAAAAATTAAAAATAAATGTACCATAAGATCCAGCAATTCACTCCAAAGAATTAAAAAAACATCATTTGAAGGGATATATGTACTCCTATGGTCAATGCAACACTATTTACAATAGTCAAATTACGGAAACAACTTAAGTGTCCAATGATACATGAACATATTAAGAATATGTGATACATACAGATAAGGGGATACAACTGAGCTATTAAAAAAAAAGATAAAATGTTGCTATTTGTGACAACATAGATGGAACTACAAAAGGGATTCTGCTAAGAAGCCCAAGTACAAATACAAATATTAGATGATTTTGCAAGTATATGGAATATAAAGAAACAAAACAAAGGAACAGACAAAACTAAACCAAAATAAACACATGAAATCTTCAAAAGGGGAAAGTGAAAAATGGGGAGTATATAGCCCAGTTGTCTATGGTGGAGAATTAAGGGTGCTTAGATGGTGGGCATGGTGTTGTAACATACATCTAAAGAGCTGTGCACCCATAAGCAATGATTTACCAGTCTTATGAAAGATTAATTTATTTCATATTGGGCAAGTTTGATTTTGAAAAGTTACATCTTTGATTCTTTGGCAGCTGCTGCTTGTGTTTGTACAGCCCTTGTCATCACCCCAGATGACTGTTGATTGACAGGACTAATAGATTTTGTTTTAATTGTAAAAGAAGACAGCTGAAAGCTTTTGGCTGGATGACTAACAGCTCATCTAGAGTAATAAACATGCCTATTTTTCTCCCGCTATATTAAAAATTTATTTTTATTCTCTATTAATAAGCAGGGTTATGGTAAAGCATGAGTATATTTAAAAAGTTCAAGTGTATTTCTTTGAAAAAATAGTCTTATATTTCTAACTTTGATACCAATTAGAAGTTACCAAAATACAAACACCAGGTGACAGGTAAGTCACTTTTTTGTATTCTTCTTCTCTGTAGCTGCAATAATTCACACAATCACACTTAACCTTCTGGCTATCTCTTTTCTTCCTGAGCAGTCCAAAGCAATTCTGTTTTAAAAGTCACAAAACCAAGAAACACAACATTTTAAACACAATTTTATCTGAAACACGTCTGGAAAACAAAATAGATGTCTTCCTCTCTGCTATATTTTATATTGATGTATTCAAATGTATAATGCCACATTTATCTAAAACCTATGTATCATATTTATGAATGTCACACTTTATCTAAAATCTATGTATCGTATTTATGAACAGAGTTAATAACCATTAAAATGGCATGAGTATAAGACAGAACTTATTGTGCTATGGGCTGCATCCTGGAGAGACTAGTGCCATAAATGACCAATAACCAAGATTCAGAAAGAATTACAAAATTTCTGGTTTACCTGACAATCTATAAAGACACCATATGACATCAAATTTTGCTGTAATTTATTTAAAATACTTACTTTCACTTTTTTCTTCCTTTTGTCTTGTATCTGCTAACTAAAGAAAGTCTAGCACATTTTTTTTCTGTTCCATCTTAACATAAATAAAACACAACCAAAACCACACAGATATTTTGTCTTCAAAAGTAAACAATTAAGACTCCAACCCTGGAAAACTGATTTGTCCTGAACTAGGGAAATTAAAATAATAGAGTGAGACCTATTAAAAGAATTGTTTTGATTCCAATTAACAAGGTGATTTACTTTTTTGAAGGAAATTACAAATAAATCTGTCATCAAAAGAAATAGGACTGAAAAAAAAGCTGTATCATATTTCTCTGATGACTAATGAGGGTGGAATGTTTATGTATATTATATATATATAATTATCAACTTATGTCTGATTATCTGCTTAAAGAAGAAATACAATTTATAGAAGAACTAATGCAATTATACAATTGCTTATGGTATTTATCAAAAAAATAGCCTGCAATTGCTATTTCAAACAAAGAGTTATAATAAGCAAACATTCAAGAAAATACAAAGAGCAAGATAATATGGTCCAATATAAGCTTGAAATATATTTAATGGTGATATTATGTTCTTCAGTTGTATTTCTCTTGAAAAATTCCAGTAATTATTTTTAAGAGGAAAGAAGAGGAATAAATGAACACAAGGACCTGTTAAGTCAGTAAAGCACAAAATAGTAACAACATGAAAATAGTAGCAATATAAAGCTCAAAAATATGAAAGTAAAGTTGTCTTCCTCTCACTTTATACTTGAATGACTTACCCACTAAACAACTTTGATGAGCAATAATGGATTATATATATAAATGGACATATGTATGGAAATGTTTCAGAGGTTAATGTTCAAAAGTTTTTTTGGAACATATAATTCAACACCACAAAAGCTGATCCTCACATCTTTTCAATTGTGATTTAAATCTCATCTATCTCTAAATTCTATCTACCATGGTCTGTACCATTTGCCATTCAATAATACTGAATAAGTTAAATTTTATTTGTGCCTTGGTAAGAGGTTTAAAAGCATTTTTAAAGTCAGAGAGAAAATGCTTATTTCACAAACACTCAGAAGCTAATTATTAAGTTAAATATCAATTATGGATAACACAATCAATAGACGGGCCAAAATGGAAACAGAGGAGATGCCTTATTGTGAAGGCATCTTGAGAAGAAAGTTAACCAGAGGGGGACACTACTAGAATCACACGGCCAGGAGCCAAACTGGAATATCCCTTGGATATGGGAGATCAACACAGACCAACAGAGAAGAGGGTTTAACTTCATTAAACAGGTGGTACTGGTGACTAATGCTAGGAGGCTGCAATCAGGGACCAGGAATACATCAGCAAGTTACAAGCTCAGCCAGGGGCCCTGGGTAGGAGAGAGCAAAATGGTGTAGAGGCACACCTCCTTGACTGAGGGGACTGGGTGGAGTAGCTGGGGGGGTTCTACACCTGTAAGGAATTGTTTTGATTTCATCTTACAAGGAGCAAAAGGAGCTATATCATATTTCTCTGATGAAAGATTGCTCTTATCAAAGTTATGCTCTGTCTGGCACTCTCCATTCCCCACTCCTCAGGACTGCTACTGACCTCAAGGAGTATACTGAAAGCAGAGAGATTGCAGAGTCTCAGCTCTAGAACCCTAGTGAGAAAGAATAATGGTGGTGCCACAAACAAGGACCAGCCCTCCACAGCCTCCACCAGCATGTTCACACCAGCAACTGGACCCCTCTAAATCCCTCCCCTGCCATTTGATTGAGCAAATGCAAGATCAGAACTTGGTACCTACAAAACCCAGCAAAGACCAAAAACAAAATATCAAACAAAACTAGCACCACCTGCAGGAAAAGTGAAGATAGTTCAACTAAGTTATTGTTACACATATTTTATAAGGGGACTCTAAAGCCACAACATGGGCTGTCAAAAAAATACAATACATGGCATCTTGAGACAAGGGAACATAAAAACAAGGCGAAAACAACTCTCTAGAATCCAACTAGAAACATAATGAGGTTTATCTTCCTAGCAGAGAGTGCAAAATTGCTATACTAAAGAAAATCAGAGATGGCAGAGAAAGTCGAATAGCAATTTAAGATACACTGGAACTCAGCAAAGGTAATCAAAGAGATACCAAAAATTTCAGAAAAATGAATATCTGACCTGAAAATAAAATAAATGCACAAAAAATAGAAATGGAAGCTTTAAGAGGATAACAGAAATTCAAGCTATAAATGAGCACTAATTGAGATTAAAAAATTCAAGAGAAAGTTATGGAAGCAGAATAGGCCATGGTGGATTAAATCAGTGACCTGAAGGTAGCAATGCACAAATGACCCAGGTGGAAGAAGAGAAATGTGAAGAACAAAGATGAAACACATCCAAGAACTATCCAACTCCATTAATAGGCAATATAGAGATAAAACATACCCCAGAAGAAAATGAGAAGAGAGAGAAAAGAACAGAGATATTATTCAAAGACATAATAGAGGAGAACTTCTCAAACCAAGAGAAGGAATGAAATATACAAGTCCATGAAATTTAAAGAACACCTGGTTATCTAAATGCAATGAGACCTATACCAGGACACATAGTAGTAAAACTATCAAATGGTCAATACAAAGAAACAATATTGAAGGTAGCTAGCAGATAAAAGCAGATACTTAAAAAGGTACTCCCATCAGACTTACTTCAGACTTCTCATCAGAAACTTGACAATCAAAGAGAATATGGAATATTGTATCCAAAATACTCAAACATAAAAACTGCCATCCAAGAATGCTATATCCTTTAGATATATAGAAGAAATAAAAGCCTTCTAGACATACAGAAGCTGAAGGAGTGTACAAACACTAGGCCTCCCCTACCCTATTTTTAAAAAAGATTGAAAGGAGCTTTCCTGTCTATATCAAAGAGAAGAAAATCCACCAAAAAACTGAACAAGGAAATTCATAAAACCAGAAAACTTAAGACAAAAATGGCAGTAGCAAATCATCATATTAATCATCACCCTAAAGGTAAATGGACTGAAATGACCAGTCAAAAGACAGACAGTGGCTGGATGGATAAGAATACAAAACTCAACTCTCCATGAGATGTATCTGAGTTCCAAAGGTAAATACAGACTCAAAAAATAAAAGGTTGCAAAACAGTCCTACAAGCATGTAGAATTTTAAAAATACCCAAGACAGTCATATTTATATCAATTAAAATAGACTTCCAGCTAAGAGATGGAGGTTATCCATCTCTTAAGGGATAAATACACAACCTCATAAACACATAAAAAGCAAACAAATATGTAAGCAACTATGAAAAAAATCTGAAAACATGCATTGGCAGCAGCATAATAATAGCAAATTACTTAAACATTCCTCTTTCATAAATGGACAGATCAGACAGATAATCAATTAGGAAATAACAGGATTAAATGAAAAATTACACCATGTGGACTTAACAGACATCTATAGGACACTGCACTCCAAAAAAACCTGTGTATACATTCTTCTCCAATGCATGTGGACATTCTTGAGGACAGACCACAGGTTGGGTCACAATCATTACAATGAAAAGACACCATACCAAGTGGGAGAAAATATATGCACACCATTCATCACACAAGAGGCTAAAATCCAAGATCTACCAAAAACTCAGAGAACTCAAGAAACCAAATAACCCAATCAAAATATGGGCAGAAGAGCTCCATACATAGATGGTCAACAGGCACATTAAAAAAGTTCATCATCCAAAATAAGGGGATTGCAATTGTATGGGGAATATAAAAATAAAATTTATTTAAAAAAAAAAGTTCATCATCACATATTATCAGGGAAATGCATATCAAAACCACAATGAAATACCACCTCACACCTGTGAGGGTGGCCCATATCAGAAACAACAAGTGTTGGCAACAACGTGAAGAAAAAGAAACCTTCATACACTGTTGGTATGAATGTAGACTGGTCAAGCCCCTAAAGAAAATGGTAAAAGAGTTTCTCAAAATATTAAAAATAGGTATACCATATGACCCAGCAATTTACTCCAATGTATTGACCTGAAGAATGCAAAAACACTAATTCAAAGGGATATTAACACTCCTATGTTCAATAAAGCTCTATTTATAATAGCCAAGTTATGCAAAACAACTTATGTGCCCAACAACAGATGGGAAGATTACAAAGATGTGGTGTGTATATATATATATATATATATATATATATATATATATACACACACACACACACACACACACACACACACAAAGGAATACTCTCAGTTATTTTTTTCCAAGATTTATTTATTTATGCATCCAAGAGTTGGGGTATAGGCCAGAGATGTGGGGGTGAGAGGATTCACCAGAGACAGAATGGGGAACAGAACAAGCAGACTGACTGAAATACACTGCTGAAGGGAGCAGCGGGCAAGACAGGAGAGGTCTGCTTCGCCATGTGGGTTGCTCCCTGGCAGGCAGGGGGATCGAACTCATGCTGCAAAGGCTGCGGATTGCTTCATGGTGCGTTGCTTAACCCCTTGCACCACCAGGGAGGCCCTACTCAGTTACAATTTTAAATTATAATTTTAATTTTATAATTATAATTTATAATTTTAAATTATGAACCCTTACCATTTGTGTCAACATGGATGGAACTAGAGAGGATTATGTTAAATAAAATAAGTCAGAAAAAGAAAGACAAATACCACAGGATTTCATGCATATATGAAATATAGAGAAACAAAACAAACAGACAAAATTAAACCTAAACAACCCTGGAAGTCTGACTGTAGAATTGAGAACAGGAGGGTGAAAGTTGGAGAGCAAAGTGGAAAAGGGCACCCAATGGACATGGTAGAGGATTATGGGTACTTTGTGGTGGGAATATGTGGTAATATACATATGAAGAGGTATGAACCTAAACATTTAAATCATGTACAGTATTGTAAAACAAATGTTACCTCAAAAAATAATTTTAAAAAATCAAACATTTAAAAATATATTAACAACATTAATGACATTAGTATCATCAATGGATAATATACAAACTGCCATTTTCTTACTTCCAGTCACCTACTTTGTCACTCAAAACAGTGAGAGCACAGTTCAGTTTTTTAATCAATACAGATATACCATCATGAAAAAGATTCAGATTAATACTCAGAAACTGCACTAGATAGATGACATTCCTAAAGTCTCTGAATATTTAGGAGCTCTCCAAATTTGTAGGGAAAAAAAAAACCTGTTATAGCATATAGTTTCCCCCACAAATTTCATTAAACTATAGATATTGGGGCCTTCCTGGTGGCACAAGGGGTTAAGACACAGCACTTTGAAGCTATCCGTAGCCACTGCAGCAAGAGTTCAATCCCTAGCCAGGGAGGAAACCCACATGGCAGAGCAGACCTCTCCTGTCTCGCCTGCTACTCCCCTCAGCAGTGTATTTCAGTCACTCTGCCTGTTTCACTCCCCACTCTATCTGGTGAATCCTCTCACACACACCAAATCTTTGGCCTGCACCCCAGCTCTTGTATGCATAAATAGACGAATCTCTTTCCAAAAAAACTATAGATATCCCTTTCCAGATCCTCAATGAATCCATAATTAAACTATGCAACACCAGATCAATGTTTCCAAGTGCTGATAACTTCCTAAGTATATAGCACATATGCTATGATAAAAGAGAGTGGTGGACACGACACAGCAGTGAGAAATCAAATTACACTAGCAGTAACCCAAATGTGGGCATATTTATAAAATGGTTTAATTTGAGGTTGCTGGATTATGCTCATTCATTAGCTACAAAACTCACAGGTGAAACATGGGTCACATTATGTTTTAGCAAGATCACAAATTTCTGCATCATTCTTGGGGATCACTAGAACAATTTAAATCTTGAATTTTACATCTAGAAGTGTCCGCTTCTTTGTTATACGTAACTCATGTATATTAACCTTATGAAATAAATTGGAAAACGCCTAATAAAATATCTGCACATATAAAGAAGCAATGAAATTGTCTTTTTACTTATTTAATAGATTCCATACTTTCAAAACCCAGACATATCTGTTTTCCTGATTATCACTGTTGATATTATTTATATAAAAAAATACAGGAATAAGGTTCTTAATTACTTGTACATCACACTTGACACTCCCACAATAAACAAATGTGTTCTGTTTAATATCATCATGCCCTAGCCTATGAAGCCCTACTTGAAACAAAACCCTCAAGTGTAGGAAACACTCTCTATTTCCCTCAAGTTCCTTTCTTGGTGTGCCCATGATTTAAATACATACTACCATTAGAATGCTTAGAACAAAGTATTATGACTAAATATTAATATATGCTTTTCAAGTGTACCCTGGCAGGAATCATGTCTTTTTAGCTCCTTCTGAAGTATTAGCTCTTTATCCAGGCCATAGTGTTAAGTCTTATAACAACTTATTTTGCATATACTCAGGTAAAAGCATCTTACAAAAAAATTCAGTTTGTGTCACAGCTGTTTCCGGTAAAGTTCTTTCTTACAACTTGGATTTGATATGAGGTCATTTCTCACCTCTGGGCTTTACCACACCAAACTATAACCACATTTAGTCAAACATTTAGATCTTTGCTAATTTCCAGTTAGCCTCTATCCATATGTTCCCCTTTCACAAACCTCCTGGATTAGATCCGTTAGGAATGACTGCTGGCAGCTGTTTGCCATTCAATTTTGCTACCACTAAAGCATGTGAATATTTCATTGTTTAGGAATTGCAGAGACTCTCAGCAAACATTTACTCTGGATTCTTGGATTAGAGGAACATTTGTGGTAGGCAAAAGGTAAATAATAAACCGCAATGCTACTCAACCAGTGACCTAAAAGCCTTTGACATCTGACTTGATTGCTTACTAAATCATTGTGCATATAAACAAAGATCCAACCCTTTGTTTTTAATACAAATTATATTTCTAAAACATAGTTCTTTGGTCATTTGGTTTATTTAAAATAAGCTAAAGTAATGCACAATTGTTCAGGGGCTTGCAAACAAACCAAAAAAAAAAAAAAATCAGACTGTGAACTCATACGTTACTGAATTACCAAATACAGCTGGATGTGTCACTTAACATGAATCGTCAGAAATCTGGCTTGCTCCAATATAAGTCTATTATTTCAAGTTAATAAAGTAATATTATATGAATCGTCAGTTCTGTGTCAAAAAAAATTCAATACATATTCAAAGATACTTGCAGAATGCCTTGGACAAATCAGGCACTATGCTGAGCACCTAAGAGGATGAGTAGGAACCTGCTCTTTTAGGGGTTTAAAATCTAGCTGAACAAGCCAAAATCAGCAATAAGCAATGAGAAATATCTCACTAAAAAAGGGATGGAATCTTACTCATCAGCCCGCTCCTTGATTTGCTATCTGATACACAGTGTGTAATGAATACATGTTGCACAAATAAACTAACAACTGATTCATTGACCAACTGATAAATCAGTAATAATTGCTCTAAAAAGGGTAAGACAGCACAGTAAAAGAAGAGATTAATTTCAACTTGATGGATTTCAGCAAGTCTCTTAGAGAAGAGAGCTTGAGTAAGGCCTTGAATAATGAGTTCAATTTGGGCAAGTCGAGATAGGATAGAGTGGAGATGGAGATAGAATAGGAAAATTGTAACTACTAAAACAATAGAATCTAACAGTATCTTCCTGGTTTCACTTTGATAGCAGCTGTCACTATCTTACTGACATCAAGAGGTGTGTTGCTTCCTTTTTCAAAATTCAATAAACACTTGGTAAATATTTGTTCCAATAACCCAACCTAATGGGAGAGAAAGAAAACATTGCTTCAGTTCTCTTCAGTCCAGCTGATGACATTTCCAAGGATAAAATACCAAGGTTCAAAAAGCTAAGCAGAGAATAATATTAAAAGTTTGATTTGCACAGTCCATTTTCTGAATCTATCTTCACATAGCTAGCTGGTTTAACACAAATGTTGTATCAGGCAACTCTAGTTCCTAAAATATAGCTACATTCTAACCCAGTCTCTACAATTTTCCAAATTTACTTTCAACACTGGCTGCTTTGATGTAAAAGGATCACTTTAGTGATGCAACTTGCAAGAACCTAAAGAAATATTTTCACAAACCTTATGGCATGTTCCTCCCACTTAATTCCTATTTATTCTCATATTCATTCATTCATTCATTCATTCATTCTCTCTCTCTCTCTCTCTCTCTCTCTCTCTCTCTCTCTCTCTCTCTCTCTCTCTCTCTCTCTCTCTCTTCCCCCCTCCCTCAATCTCTCTCTCCCTCTTCTCTCCCTGCCCCCAGGTTCCTTTTCTTATAGAAGCATCTAGAAAGAGTAGGTGGCCAGACTCAATGGACTTTTCTGAATTCCCTCTAATCAACTTGAGAAAAGGCCTTTTTATCCCACTAGAGGTCCAAAAAAGGAAAATAGCACTACATCAAGGAAAAAAGTAAAGTCACCAAGAATTCATAACTTTATTCAACACCTAAAAACATTCTATTTCACACTATCACATGCAGCACTACAGTTAGATTCTTTTCTTACCTCCTCAAACTTATCTGCCCTTAAAAAGTCAGGAAGAGGGCCTCCCCTGGTGGTGCAGGCAGTTGAGCACAGGGCTGTGAAGCTGTCCGCAGCCTCTGCAGTGCTGGTTCGATCCCCACCGGCCTCAGAGCAACCCACATGGCACAGCAGATCTCTCCTGTCTCGCACACTGCTCCCCTCAGCAGTGTATTTTAGTCAGTCTGCCTGTTCTGTTCCCCACTCTGTCTCTGGTGAATCCTCTCACCCTCCCATGAATCTGGCCTGTACCCTGGTTCTTATATGGATAAATCTTTTTTAAAAAAAAATTTTTTTAAAAAGTCAGGAAGAGAAAATGTTTTCCCAATTGTGCAATTCATCAAGGGAATTACACCCTCTTATCTAACTCTATATTGTTTAAAAAAAATGGTCCTTTAATAATAAAATGAAACTCTCAGATAATATTTTTCAGGAAAAACAATAAGAAAATGTTCTGAGCACTGTGAAAAAAAATAACGTGAGAAAAATACTTTGGCACTTAGCAATAGTTTCATATCTCATGGGAAATACTAAATTCAGGAACCTGATAAGTGGATTTCACTATGTCACGTTTTAATAACATTTTATAACTTTTACAAGATACATTTTCTTTTTACCTTTCTAAAGCAACCATATTTTCTCTATTCTTATAATCTTTTCATTTTATTTCCTTCTCTCAACTTCTGTTATTTTCTCCTAATTGATATGAAACATAAGAAAAAATAGTATTTCCATACTGACTATGTGTATGAATTCTCATATCTAAGCTAGAAACAAAGATATATTAAGAAAACAATTCCTAAAACTCATATATCTTCAAGTTAGCAAAAAAAAGGTCATAATTGGAAACTATTTGGTTCAATAAAGAAGTCTCTCTTCTAGTCCTCTCCCTTTCTTAATTATGTGACTTCTCATAACCCTTACAATATGCCAAAAGAATCTCCAAAAGGGAGACACGGTGTGAACACCTCTTCTCAAATTAATTAACTACAAAATTTTTCCTCCTCTGTGAATCCAGGGGAGTATATTTTATGAACTAATTTCCTAAATTAGAAAAGTTATTGAGGAAAAAATTAATACAGGTATAATGCAGTATAAAGGTCTATATATTACAGTATTAATGAAAGGAGGACATTATATCATAACACAGAAAATAAAGTACTATGGGTAGCACTCATTTTATTAAGAATACAACTTGAAAACTAATCTAATTGGAGGTAAAGTAGGAAATGTACATTTCCAAAACTATTTAAAAAGAAATCAAGCAGGAAATGGAGGCATCACACTCCCAGACTTCAAACTATACTACAAAGCCATAATCATCAAAACTGCATGGTACTGGAACAAGAACAGACATACAGACCAATGGAATCGTATAGAAAATCCAGAAATAAACCCACAGATTTATGATGAACTAATCTTTGATAAAGGAGCAAAGACTATGCATTGGAGCAAAGAAAGTTTGTTCAATAAATGGTGCTGGGAAAACTGGGTCGCTACATGCAAAAGAATGAAGCTTGACCACTACCTCACACCATACACAAAAATCAACTCAAAATGGATTAAAGAACTAGACATAAGACCTGAAACCATAAAATACATAGAAGGAAATATAGGCGAAACACTACATGATTTGCACATCAAAGACATCTTTACAGACACATCACCCAAAGCAGTGATAGTGAAGGCAAAGATAAACAGCTGGGACTACATCAAATTAAAGAGCTTCTGCACAGCAAAAGAGACAATAACAAAAACAAAGAGAAACCCCACCAACTGGGAGAACATTTTTGTATACAACACTAATGATAAAGGACTGATCACAAAAATCTGCAAAGAGCTGATGAGACTCAACAACAACAAAGAAAATAATCCAGTCCAAAAATGGACAGAGGAGCTAAAAAGGAACTTCTCCAAAGAGGAAATGCAAATGGCCAACAGACATATGAAAAAATGTTCAACATCACTTGTAATCAGGGAAATGCAAATCAAAACTACCATGAGATACCATCTTACACCAGTGAGAATGGCACATATAAAAAAACTAGCAACAACAAATGCTGGCGAAGGTGTGGAGAAAAAGGAACTCTTCTGCACTGTTGGTGGGAGTGCAAACTGGTCCAACCACTATGGAGAGCTGTGTGGAGATTTCTGGACCTACTAAACATAGAGCTTCCATATGATCCAGCAATTCCACTCCTAGGTATTTACCCAAAGGACACAGAAACATCAATTCCAAAGAGCACCTGCACCCCTATGTTTATAGCAGCTATTTACAATAGCTAAGCTTTGGAAACAGCCCAGATGCCCAAAAATAGATGACTGGATCAAGAAGATGTGGTACATATATACCATGGAATACTACTCAGCATTTAAAAAAGATAAACACATGCAATTTGCAGCAACATGGATGGTGCTGGAAGGGATCATGCTCAGCGAAATAAGCCAGAAAGAAAAAGAAAAATACCGGATGGTCTCACTCATAGCAGGAATCTAGAAAACTTAAATAAGGGACCAGGAAAATGAATAACTGTAAGAAAGTGAAAATCAAAATCAACAAAAAACTATGAACCAGAGACACTTTTTGGGGGGTGGGGGGCAGGAGGGGAGGGACTGGGGTCAGAATGGGGGGGTTGAAATTGTATGGGGAATGTAAAAATAAAATTTATTATTATTAAAAAAAAGAAAAAAAAAGAAATCAAGCTATGAATCCTGATAACACGAATAAATGAAATCAAATGGTGAACATTTTTAAAATTAGTTTAATTACTTTTTTAAATCACTGTAATAAAAATGAAAGGCTAAGTGGTAAGAAAAGTCTGCACTCTAGAAATACACAGTGGTTATTAACCTAGGCAACTTCTATACAGAATTCCATGCTTAACTCACATCACCTCCTTTCTCCTATTTTTTAATGTTCCCATAGCCTAGCACTGTGTTTGCATTTCCATTGTTATCATATCGTTATTACAATAATTTATTTTCTCATCTGACTTCCTGGCTAGACTATAAGCTCCTTGAAAATGGGGGCATTATATTTGAATCTTCATACCCAATGTCAAATATTTCATAAATTATTAGCACTTACAGTTAGTAAATTCATTGGTTCTCTAAAATTCAGTAGTTACTAACTTACTTAGCAAGCATGCATAAAGACAAAATGAACAACCCCAAACTTTGAAATAATAGTCACCGTTAAGTGTTACTCATTATTTCTCCTCATCATTAGGTTATTAATAGCCAATACATGGCAAATAATTGGCTCTTGATAAATGCCTAGTCAATCAATGAATACACATTTGACCACCAGCTTAGACTTTAGCAGAAGGCACTGGACCAAGCACTGGAGTCCCTTGTTGCTTTTGCATCTCACTAGCTCCATTTGATCCTACTTAAAAGCTGCCATATTCAGGCATGACTTCTAGTTACTGTTGAGAAGTGATGGCCACCATCGTCCCATCCAGACATCAAGAACAGAAGTATCTTCACAGTGCCAAGCGTTATATCTAACATCAAGGGAGACAGAAATTTTAACACTAAGGCACGAGCCTCAACTCAGTACAGCCAAAAGAAATTCCTATATAATGTGAAGAAATAGGTGCTAACTAGAAAACTCATAATTTTTAAGAAATAAATGGTACAGCACAATTAAAAAAAAAAACTTAAGAAATTTTAAAAACACTCCACCACTCTGAAAACTGAAGTAATTTTTCTCCATAGACAACCATAGCGTAACAATCAGATAACAGTCTAGTCCTAGCACCCTTGTCACCTATCTAGACATAAGTCCATCATTTCTTTTTAAATATTCTTTCCTGGGCCTCCCCGGTGGCGCAGCGGTTGAGCGCTGGGTTACGAAGCTGCCCGCAGCCTCTGCAAGCGCTGGTTTGATCCCCAGCGGCTCCCTGGCCACCGGAGGAGGGTCCCACATAGCGCGCAGACCTCTCCTGCCGTCCGCTGCTCCCCTCAGCAGTGTACTTCGGTCCTTCTGCCTGCTCTGCTCCCCGCTCTGACTCTGGTGAATTCTCTCACCCTCCCGCGCTTCTGACTGTACCCAGTGCTTGTATAAATAAATAAATAAATCTTCAAAATAAATAAATAAATATTCTTTCCATTTAATTATATTCCAGTGTAAACCATTCTTCCCTCTCCAATTTTCTTTCTGTCTTAACTACACAGGGTTACCCTTCCCAAATGGTGTAATTAAGCACGTAAAACTAAAAAAAAAAAAAAAAAGTCAGAAATCTGTCTTCATAAAAGGCCCAGAAACACACCATTCTTTTTTATCCATGGCAATTATTACCCATCAGCCTAAAGGCTATGTAAATTTTAAAATCTTCAGGGAGTAGCATGACAGGAGAATGTTCCAAACATGAACTAAATACTCTTCACTATCTAGGCCATGACGTCTTTGGGAGTGTATTCTTCTAGTAAAGATGTAATATTCTTTGACAATTTGCTTAAGATGGACATGTAAGTTCTCTTCAACAAGGGCTCCAGAATCTGATTTTCTTTAAGTGAAGTCTGCATTTAACAGAAATTCAAACAGAAGTGTGAATTAAAGGGGTAATTTCAGATGTAGTGAAAAGCTGTAATGTCCATTCAAAGTAATGAAGGCACAAGGCATTAATCTCCTGAAAAGATCCAAATGCTATGAGTAGAGCAATTCTATTTCTTAGTAGGAACAAATTAAGATGATTTCCCTAACAGAAATTGCCATAATTACAAGTAATTATCTTGTACTCTCTAAGTTTACCACTATAGCACATTCTGCAAATATTCCCTTCAAATACTTTATTTGGAAGTACAGGAGATATTATTGCTTTGTGAATTGTGCTATAACCTCAGATTATTTAACAGTACTACATAGTACATGTAGAAAAGAGAAGACATTCTGAACTTGGAAGCACTTGGAATCCAAATGTATGAAATTTCTATCATCAGGTAACTAATACTCCCCAAAGGAATACAAGTGAAATGAGAATGGCAAACATTCAAAGATAAAGTTGAATTAAATGTGGACTTCTGCATCAAACAATGAGGAAAATCATTCTGAAATGCATAGGGCAATCATGAAAAACATGTAAACAGCTGCTGTAGTATTTATAAAAATCCTAGCAGAGCCAAATAAAATCCCATCATTTGCAACCTACTCAGTTTTTCATTTTCTTTAATAAGAAAATGTGAGAAAACTAGTTACTCACTGAGCATTAGGAGGAGAATAAGCATGTAAAAACCTAATTTCACCATTTTGGAGACCAATTACCATCTGGATTTCAGCTGGCATTTGAAATCTATTCTCCAGCCAAACAGGGATTCCTTACCATGTTGTAAAAACATGCTCAGATCTTGCTTTTCCCTACATTATCCTCACTGTATGGAGTGAACTCTTCTCTGTCTGGTAAAAATCAGTCCAGCAAGTCTAGCTAAAATGCTATTCCACGGAGCAGACCCTCTTGGTCTACAAATTCCTAAACCTAGCTCCAAACCCTTCCCCTTCTTCCACTATCTCAGCTGTGTTGTCACCGTTTTTTTTACTCTCTAGAATACTCTACCTCTCTAGTGAAACTTAATTTCAACCACCCTACATTTCAGGTATATGTGCCTTATCCTCAGTGGAGGAAATGCATTTTATTTATATTTGCCTCTACAGTTATGGTAAATATTAATAATTTGATCATTTAAAAGAAATTTGATTTTTAAAATTACCCCCCCATTTAGAAACATATTATTGAAATAGCCTCCAAAATGCCTACAGAGTCCATTAAAAAAGTGTATCTTTTTTTTTTTTTTTTTTGGAACATCCATGTTTATTTTTTCACAATATAGGATTTCTCCCCTCAGGTGTGGACACAGTAGTTTTCCCACCACCGAAGTGCCCCCTTCTTCCAACACACTCCACAGTGCTCGTCCCCTCTCTCCCATTTCTCTACTTCTGCCCTCTCCTACCCCTTCCCCTCCCAAGTGTCTTAGATCTACAGTCTGCTTTCAAGGGTCAGTCTTATACTTTGTCTTTGTGTGATCCCTTGTTTGGTTTCTCTGGATTTCACATGTAAGTGAACCATCCAGTATTTATCTTTCTCCTTCTGACTTACTTATCTTAGCATAATCCCAGTTCCAACCATGTTGCCGCAAATGGCTTGCGCTTACCTTTTTGATCACTGAGTAGTATTCCACTGTGTATATGTACCACATCCTTTTGATCCACCCATCTGTTCTGTGACATTTAGGTTTCCCTATCTTGCCTATTGTCAATAGTGCCACTAACCATAGGAGTGCAGGTTTCCTTTCAAATTAGTGTTTTTGTGCTCTTTGGATAGATACCTAGGAGTGGAAATGCTGGGTTATATGATAAATCCATTTTGTCTTTTGAGGAATCTCTACACTTCTTTCCCTAAGGGCTGGACCAGTCTACATTCCTTACAACAGAGTAATAGGGTTCTTTTTTTCTCCATGTCCTTTGTGGTTTGTTTATTTTAAATATGCACCATTCTCACACGTGTGAGGTAATATCTCAATGTGGTTTTGATCAGCGCTTCCCTGATAAGTGATGATGAGCATTTTTTTCACATGTAGAGGATGGGGGGGGAGGTGGGGAAGGACAGTACAGTGAAAGAGAGGGGGCATTTTGGTGGTGG
The DNA here is from genome assembly GCF_964194135.1 of Talpa europaea. Lineage (NCBI taxonomy): Eukaryota > Metazoa > Chordata > Mammalia > Eulipotyphla > Talpidae > Talpa > Talpa europaea. Next base: position 16,414,018 of record NC_140082.1, on the reverse strand, counting down.
GAAAACTACGGTGACTGCACCTGAGAGGAGAAATCCTATAGTGTGAAAAAGTAAATAAGAATGTTTAAAAATACTTTTTAATGCAAATAAGTGGAAATCAGTAAGAAAATTAAAATTACATAGTCCCTACTTATTTGGAAATTTGTAAAAAATGTTCTAAAAGTAAACACATCAGGCAACAATGACCAAAAACTACAACTGAAATTAGAAAATATTTTTAACTGAATGAGATCAAGAAATTTACATATAAAAACCTGTAGGAGACAATTAAGTTATACTTTTTTAAAAAGACTTCATGTGGATTTAAAATTTAACTACCCAATAATAGTATTCTCAAAAGGTTTGGAAAAATTTAATAAATGCAATTCACAGTTATTTGAAAGCAGCTTTTGTACATATATTCTGTATGCAATTCTAGTGCACATGCTCTGTGCTGAAATAGGTTTTCAGAAAAGAATTTTAATAGGAAATTTGATGTTTTTACATTTTCACCAAATATGAGACTTATTCAACAATTATTTCTGACCTTAAATGTCAAATTAGATGCTATCCTTTAAAAATGCAGTGATCTATGTTTATTAACATTTTGTCTACAAATACTTTAATTAAAAATATGGTTATATTTAGAATTGAAAATGAAGGCTAGTAAGGTTTAGTTTTGTGGGTCTTTTAAATTTTTATTTATATATATTTTATCATTCTTTTTTTTAAGATTTATTTATTTATACAAGCACTGGGTACAGTCAGAAGCGTGGGAGGGTGAGAGAATTCACCAGAGCCAGAGCGGGGAACAGAACAGGCAGACTGACAAGGTACACTGCTGAGGGGAGCAGCGGGCGTAGCAGGAGAGGTCTGCGTGCCATGTTGGACCCTCACCCAGCGGCAGGGGATCGAACTGGCGCTGCAGAGGCTGCGGGCAGCTTCGCAGCCCAGCGCTCAAGCGCTGCACCACTGGGGAGGCCCCTCATTGTTCACCTTTTTTTTTAATTTTTTTTTTATAGAGGCATGTTTATTTCTTTATTTATTTGTTTTGTTTGTTTGTTCTGTTTACACATGCACTGGGTACAGTCAGAAGCGCGGGAGGGTGAGAGAATTCACCAGAGCCAGAGTGGGGAGCAGAGCAGACAGAAGGACCGAAGTACACTGCTGAGGGGAGCAGCGGGCGGCAGGAGAGGTCTGCGCGCCATGTGGGACCCTCCTCCGGTGGCCGGGGAGCAGCCGGGGATCGAACCGGCGCCGCAGAGGCCGCGGGCAGCTTCATAACCCAGCGCTCAACCGCTGCGCCACCGGGGAGGCCCTCACTGTTCACTTTTTAATGATGTTTGCTTTCCTTTCTCAGGTGTAGTCCCATAGAATTTTCACCACCAATTCACTTGTGCACCATCACTAAAGTCCCCTGTGCTCTTTCCTCCCTCCCTCGTTCCACTCCTTCTCCCTCCCACCTCCCCTGCAGAATGTCTTTGGTTTACGGTTGTGTTTTTGTTTTGTTGAGTTGTCTTTTTAATTATTTTTTTTATCCTGATGCCTTATTTGGCTCCCCTATATTCCTTCTATAAGTGAAACCATCCAATATTTCTTTTTCCTTCTGATTTATTTCACTGAGCATAATTCCCTCTAGCTCCATCCATGTTGCTGTGAATGGCATTAGTTTATCTTTTTTAATTGCTGAGTAGTATTCCATTGTATATATATACCAATTCATCTTGATTCAGTCATCAATTTTGGGGCATTTGGGTTGTTTCCAAGTTTTACCTATTATAAATAGTACTGCAATAAACATAGGAGTACAGGTATTCTTTTCAATCAATGTTTTTGTGTCCTTTGAGTAGATCCCTAGGGGTAGAATTGCTGGGTCATATGGTAGCTCCATTTTTAGTAGTTTGAGGAAACTTTCACACAGCTTTCCATAGTGGTTGGACCAGTTTGCAGTGTAGGAGAGTTCCTTTTTCACCACATCCCTGCCAATATTTGTTGTTGCTAGTTTTTTGATATGTGCCATTCTTACTGATGTAAGGTAGTATCTCATTTAGGTTTTGATTTACATTTCCCTTTGCATTTCCTCTTTGGAAAAGTATCTTTTAAGTTCTTCTGCCCATTTCTTAACTGGATTGTTTACTTTGTTTTTGTTGAGTCCTGTGAGTTCTTTGTATATCTTTGTGATCAGTCCCTTAACAGTTGTATAGAGTGCAAATATTCTCTCTCATTCAGTAGGGTGTCTCTTTGTTTTAGTTAATGTCTCTTTTGCTAAACAGAAACTTTTCAGTTTGATGTAATCCCAGCTGTTTATCTTTTCCGTCACTTTCTTTGCTTTGGGTGATGAGTCTTTAAAGATATTACTGATGTGTATGTCATGTAGTGTTTTACCAATGTTTTCTAATATATAGTTTATGGTTTCAGGTCTTATGTTCAATTCCTTTATCCATTTTGAGTTGCTTTTTGTGCGTGGTGTGAGGTGGTGGTCTAGTTTCATTCTTTTGTTTATGGTGGTCCAGTTTTCCCAGCACCATTTTTTAAAAAACTATCCTCATTCCATTGACTATTCCTTGCTCCTTTGTCAAAGATTAGTTGTCTGTACATATGTGGCTTTATTCTGAGCTTTCTATTCCATTCCATTGGTCTCTGTGTCTGTTTTTGTTCCAGTACCACACTGTTTTAATTATTATGGCTTTGCAGTATTGTTTGAAGAATGGGAGTGTGATACCACCATTCTCCTTTGTTGTCATCAGGAAGGTTTTGACTATTGGAAGGGTATTTGTGTCTCCATATGAATTTCATCAATATTTGTTCTATTTCTTTGAAGAATGCCATTGAGATTTTTACTGGAATAGTGTTGAATCTATAAATTGCTTTTGGTAGGAGATGGTCATTTTGATAATGTTAATTCTTCCAACCCATGAGCAGTGGATGCTTTTGTGTCTTCTTCTATTTCTTTCATCAGCGTTTTATAATTTTCTTTGCATAGGTCTTTCACCTCTTTCATTAGGTTTATTCCCTAGTATTTGATTTTTTATGTTTTAATTATAAAGGGGATGATTTTGTTGATTTCTTCTTTTTCAGAATGATTGTATACAGGAAGGCTACTGATTTTTGTGTGTTGATTTTGTATCCTGCTACTTTACTAAACTGGTAGACTATTTTGATTAGTTTTTCTATGGAGTTTTTAGGGTTCTCTATGTATATTATCTTATCATCTGCAAATAGTGATAGTTTTACTTCTTTCCATATTTGGATTTCTTGTATGTCTTTCTCTTGTCTTATTGCTCTGCTAAGACTTCCAGTATATATTGAAGAGCAGTGGTGAGAGTGGACACCTTGTCTTCTCCCTGATCTTAAAGGAAAGGGCTTCAGCTTTTTACCACTGACAATAATATTGGCTGTGGGTTTGTCATATATGGATTTTTATCATGTTAAGTTATGTTAATGTATGTTCCTTCTAACCCAAGAATATTAAAGGCCTTCATCATAAATGGATGTTGAAATTTGTCAAATGCTTTCTCAGCATCTATTTATATGATCACATGGTTTTTATTTTTCTTTTTTGTTGATGTGTTGGATTACATTAATCAATCTTCATATGTTGACCAATCCTTCATATGTTGACCAATCCTTGTGCCCCTGGGATAAATCCCACTTGATCTTGGTGTATTATCCTTTGTTGGATTCTGTTGGAGGGGATTTTGTTGAGGATTTTTGGATCAGTGTTCACTAGGGAGGCTGTAGTTTTCTCTTTTTGTGTTGTTTTTATTTGGTTTTGGTATTAGTGTAATGTTGGCTTTATAGAACGTTATTTGGTAGTATTCCTGCTTTTTCAATTTTTTAAAAGAGTTTGTGTAGGGTAGGCACTAATTCATTTCTGAAAGCTTGGTAGAATTCATCTGTGAAGCCATCTGGTCCTGGGCTTTTGTTTTTGGGGAGTGTTTTGATTACTGTTTCAGTTTCTCTGCTTGTGTAATTGGTCTGTTAAGGTGTTCTATTTCCTCTTTATCTAGCTTTGGATGATTATATCATTCTAGGAATTTGCCCATCTCTTCTAGATTGTTGAACTTCTTTGCATATAAATGTTCATAGTAATCTCTGATTATTCTTTTCATTTCAACTGAGTCTGTTATAATTTCTCCTCTTTCATTTATGAAGATATTTATATGTGTTTTCTCCTGTTTTTCCTTTGTGAGCCTGGCTAGAGGTTTGTCTATTGTGTTTATTTTTTTTGAAGAACAAACTTTTGGTTTCATTGATCTTTTGGATTTTTTTTTAATTTCTATTTCAGTTATTTCTGCTTTTTTATTATTTCCTTTCTTCCACTGGTTTTAAGGGTTTTTTTTGTTGTTGTTGTTGTTATTCTTTTCCTAGTTCTTTGAGATGTGAGTTAAGGTTGTTTCTTTGAGTTCTACATTGCTTCTTATGTGACCTGTATTCCCATATATTTTCCTCTTATTATTGCTATTACTGTGTCACATACATTCTGGAAACTGGTGTCCTCATTGTCGTTCAAATCAAAGTATGTTTTAATTTCTTCTTTGATCTCCTTTCAGTCTAATGGTCTTCCAGTAGTGTGGATTTCAATCTCCATAAAGTGGGAGGGTTCCTTGCTTTCTTTTCATGATTTATTTCTAGTTTGATGCCTCTATGATCAGAGAAGATAGGTGGAATGATTTTGATGTTAATTTATCTGTTGATGTTTGTCTTGTGGCCCAACATGTGATCAATTCTGGAGAATGATCTGTGCACACTTGAGAAAAATGTGTACTCGATTGCAGGGGGCAGGGAGCAGTGTCTTATAGATGTCTGTTAAGCCCATGAGTGCTATGTTTTTATTTAGGGCTCTAGTGTCTTTGTTTATTTTTTGTCTTCTTGATCTATCCATTGGTGAGAGTGGGCTATTGAAGTCTTCTACTATATATGTATTTTCTTTCACATCTGTTTTCATAGTTGATAATAATTGTCTAATATATTTTGGTGCTCTTTCATTTGGTGAGTGTATTTTGATGAGTGTTATATCTTCTTGATATACTGTCCCCTTGATCATAATGTAGTGTCCATCTATGTCTCTTTTTACCTTTTTTTGAATTGAAATCTATTCATGTGGTAAAAGTATAGTTGTTCCTGCCTTTTTTTTTGGGGGGGGGGGTCCATTTGCTTGTAGAATTGTTTTCCAACCTTTTACTTTCAGTCTATGTTTATCTTTTGTAGTTAAATGTGTTTCCATTTTATGGATGAGTTTAGTCAATTTACATTTAGAGTTCATATTGATACATTGGCATTTGTATTTGCCATTTTTGTGATTTTGTCTTTTTTTGGTGATTTTGTATCTGTGATTTTGTGATTTTTTTGTATCTGTGATTTTGTGATTTTATTCCTTGTCTTGTTTCATTCTTCTTATTCATCCCTCTTCTGGTTTTGGCTTTAGGACTTCTTGTAGAATTTTTTAGAGTGGGAGTTCTGAATTTCTGGAGTTTCTGTTTGTCTGAGAAAGTAGTTATTTTTTCTTTATAGAGGAAGGAGAGCTTTTTTTAAAAAAATATATTTATTTATAAAAGCACTGGGTATAGTCAGAAGCACGGGAGGGTGAGAGAATTCACCAGAGCCAGAGCGGGGAGCAGAACAGGCAGATTGATGAAATACACTGCTGAGGGGAGCAGCGGGCAGGGCCGGAGAGGTCTGTTGCACCATGTGGGACCCTCACTGGGCGGCCAGGGATCGAACCAGCGCTGCAGAGGCTGCGGGCAGCTTTGCAGCCCAGCACTCAACCGCTGCGACACTAGGGGAGGCCCTGGAAGGAGAGCTTTTTTTTTTAAAGATTTATTTATTTATACAAGCACTGGGTACAGTCAGAAATGCGGGAGAGTGAGAGAATTCACCAGAGCCAGAGTGGGGAGCAGAACAGGCAAACCAGCGAAATACGCTGCTGAGGGGAGCAGCGGGCACAGCAGAAGCGGTCTGCGCGCCATGTGGGACCTTCGGTGGTGGCTGGGGATTGAACCAGTGCTGCAGAGGCTGTGAGCAGCTTCACAGCCCAGAGCGCAACCACTGTACCACCAGGGGAGGCTGTGGAAGGAGAGCTTTTAAGGGTAATGTACTCTTGGTTGGCAATTGCTGTCTTGGAGTTTGTTGAATATGTCACTCCATTCTCTTCTTGCCCAGAGTGCTTCTTTGGAGAGGTCTGATGTCAGCCAGGTTGGTTTTCCTTTATAGGATATCTGTTTCTTCCCTCTTGTCAGCTTCATTATTTTTTCCTTCTCTTGGACTCTTGAAAGCATTACTATTATGTGTCTTGCTGCAGTTTTCTTTTCATTGGTGTATTCTGGTGTTCTTCTCACTTCTTGTATGCCTATATTCATCTCCTTTTTCATGCTTGGGAAGTTCTCTTCGATCATCTCCTTGAATAGAGTTTCATTTACTTGGTCTCTCTCCTCACCTTCCGGGATACCTATAACTCTTATATTTCCTTTCCTCATGGTGTCAGATAGTAATCAAAGTGTTTCTTCATTCTTTTTCCTTCATACTTCCTTTTATTTTCAGTTCTTTTTATTTCTGTATCTTTGAGAGTACTGAGTGGTCAGGAAGCTGTGGTATATATGGACTACTACTCAGCTATCGAAAAAGATAAACTCTTGCCATTTGCGGCAACATAGATGGAGCTGGAGTGGATTACACTAAGCCAAATAAGTCAGAAGGAGAAAGACAGATGCCAAATATACAGAAACCAAATGGAGTCAAATAATGCCAAACCAAGAACCCTGGAAATCTGACTGTAGAACTGAATTATCAAGGGGGAAGGGAAAGAGGGAGGATGGAGAGCAAAGTGGGGAGGGAGCATGACAGACTATGATGGCAGACTGAGAGTGTTTTGGTGGTGGGTGCAGTATGGTGACAACATCTGATAGGGGGAATCCTATAGTTCTAAAATACAAATAATGGTGTAAACCAATGTTATCCCCCAAAAAGAAATTCGTGAGAACCGTACCTATCATCAGAAGTAATCAGAACAGGGGCCTCCCTGGTGGCGCAAGGGATTAAGCACTATAAAGCAATCTGAAGCCTCTGCAACATGAGTTTGATCCCCAGCCGGCCAGGGAGCTACCCACATGGCGTTAGCAGCAGACCTCTCCTGACTCGCCTGCTGCTCCCCTCAGCAGTGTATTTCAGTCAGTCTGCCTGTTCTGCTCCCACTCTGTCTCTGGTGAATCCTCTCACCATCCCCCTTGCATCTATGGCCTGTACCCCAGCTCTTGTATGTGTAAATAAATAAATCTTTTTTAAAAAAGATGTAATCAGAACAGTGATAAGTATATCCCATTGATTTTCTTATCAATGAGATCTATTTCATGTTTGTATAAACTTACATAAATGTTTTACTTTTCAAATAAGTTTTTCTATGTTTATTGATAGTAGTCATTAATTTCTCATGCCTCAATCTTGATCCTTTCATGCCATCTACTCTGACATAGAGCTGTTCCTTCCTTGAAACTAGAAGAATGTGAAGTTTGTGGTTAACATCCTCTATTTCCACTCTCAGTTACATTTTTCTGCTTCCCCTTTCCCCACCAAGAGATAGCCCCTTAAAGATCTTTCTTAGCTACTAAAGTCCCCACCAAAGTGACCCTGTCCTCTACCTCAATTCAGGCTTCTCAATGACTGTGGTCCTAATGTTTCATGAATCCCTCACTAACAGCTACATCAAGTGTTTATGAGGAGTCCATTTCTCAATGTTTTATTGGATAACAGACCAGAAAGCCAACAAACAATAAACAAATGCAACTGTTATAGTTGCATTTTACTATGAATTTTTAAAAATTTAGCACAAAGGAAATACAGAAAAATAAGTCACATAAGTTATGATTTTTTGGTGTCTTCAAAATATACCATCTGTCTTACAAATAGGCTCACCCCCAGACTCTGAACTTCTGGAGAAGTGGAAATAGTGCAACCCAGGGGATATACCCCTCTCCTTAAGAGTGTCTGGGCTTAGGGCTGGTCTCTGAACAGCTACATGATTCTGGAAGGTGGTTTACCCTACAGGTACTCTGCTTCTTATTTTGAAACATTAAATTCTCTTTAAGGTTCCTTTCATTTCTAGAAAGGTTTTAGTCAAAGTAGTATAAATACTATCTAGCAAAAGTATAGGCTAGAACAGAAAGGGGTGCTTAAAATAATGTGTTTTAATAAAAGGTATTAATATGTAACTAGTTACTATTTAAATAAATTCCTTGGTCATGTCTTCTCAAGGACAGCTGCATAAACTCCCTAGGACACACAATTCTACCCTTCATATTAACTGCCAATATTGGTTCTTTCCACCATATTTTGATAGATTTGAAAAAGTTATTGGAAAAAATGCCAAGCCAGACATACCAAAGCAAAGTCAAAAAGAAAAACTACGGAGGTATTTATCAAATCATTCAAAATGTTTTCAGACCCTGTGACTCTGCATCCTCAAATGTATCTCTCAGCAATCAATAACATAAAAAATACCCCACTTATCACTTACTTAACCACCTCTACTGCCTAAAACCAGAAAGTATGTATTTAAAAACCTCTGAGCAATCAAATGGAAAGCTACAGTAAAATTCACACATCTCAAAAGAGACTCATTCAGTGTCACAATAAATTTGGTTTTCTATGAAAAGATTGTCAAACATTTGGTATGTTGCATGGTTCCAGTTAATATCTTTACCAAAATTCCAACAAAAATAAATTGGGGCCTCGCTGGTGGTGCAGCGGGTTAAGCGCTACACTGTGAAGCTGTCCACAGCCTCTACAGTGCAGGTTCGGTTCCCGGGCCGACCAGGGAGATTCCCACATGGTGTGGCAGACCTCTCCTGTCTCGCCCACTGCTCCCTTCAGCTTTTGGTGTTTTCAGTCTGTCTGCCTTTCTGCTCCCCACTCTGTCTCTGGTGAATCCTCTCATCTTCCTGTGCCTCTGACCTGTATCCCAGTTCTTTAAGATTTATTTATTTATGCATACAAGAGCTGGGGAACAGAACAGGCAGACTGACTAAAGTACATTGCTGAGGGGAACAGTGGGCAAGCCAGGAGAGGTCTGCTGTGCCATGTGGGTTGCTCCCTGGCCGGGGATCAAACCCGCGCTGCAGAGGCTATGGATTGCTTCACAGTACGGTGCTTAACCCCTTGCACCACCAGGGAGGCCCCCAGTTCTTGTATAAAAATAAATAAATTAAAAAGAAATAGTGGTTTGTATTTTAAGTTTTCTTTCTCTAGCCCACTCTCTATTTGACAAAAAACCTAATCAGTGAGTAGTAAAGACACAGGATCACCGAAATGACTCACTATGAGAGTTTCTTCCACTCCTCAAAAACATATTCTTATTTATGCCTGAAAAATCTCAATTGCATAAACACAGACCCAAATAATACCTAATAGATCTGGGCTTAAGCACTACAGCTTTTCACAGATACTATAACTTGGTATAATGCAAAAAATATGTGTGCATTGCAAAGTCCATTTATAAATATTACAAATAAAATATATGTTTAACAAATAATTATTTGAGGGGCTTCCCAGGTGGTGCAAGGGTTAAGCATAGCACTATGAAATTATCCAGAAGCCTCTGCAGCCGAGTTCAATCCCCGGCCAGCCAGGGAACAACCCACATGGTGCAGCAGACCTCTCCTGACTCGCCTGCTGCTCCCCTCAGCATTGATTTTCAATCTACTTGTTCTGCTCCCCACTCTGTCGCTGGTGAATCCTCTCACCTTCCCGCACCTCTGGCCTGTACCCCAGTTCTTGTTTGCATAAATAAACCTTTTTTTAGAAAACCTAGTTATTAGAGCAAATGATCCAGATAAACATACTCAATATTCGAGGTCTTTATTTATGTAAAACAACTTAACATTCAGTCTGTTCTCAGATTCAATTTTTTTTCCTTAAACTAAGAAACACCTATATTAGACAAGTTAAAATAAGGAATCATTTATCAATTTAAAAAACACACACCCATTTCAATCTAGTAAGTGTTGTTATGCCAATAACGGATGTAACAAATTTCTCCCAAGATATGCAACAAAGTTTCCTATGGGATTCTTATTTCTTGCCCAATATTACTTTGCTAGATCATGTATTTGGGAGACTATGATCCAACACCAGTTACCACAATGATCTCCTGGGTCCCAACTCTGCTGTGACCATATTCCAAACATTAACTTCTAATCAGAACTGTCTCAACATCTGCACTTCTGCAAGTACTGGAGACCATCTACCCACCCCCGATATAAATTTGCTAGAAATAAGAGCACATTCATGATTGGACATTGGCTTACATAACCAAATATATACTAGAGATAGTCCAAATTGAGAGCAAGCAAAAAGCTACATGCAATTTTGACAACTGCCATCCAGTCATTTCATAAACCTTTTTTAGAGATGCTAAGTTTATTACACAGATAGTGGAATGCAAAGGATACAATTTTATGTCTTAGAATATATGCTAAAAGGACAGGCTACTCAAAATAACAGACAGAACATTCTGACAGAAGAAATAAAGTGTTCTGGAAAAGGAATATAGTTAACAAGCTCAGTAATAGAAGAATACTTTTAACTACAAAAATCTAAAAGTGAAGACCAAAAAGAAAGTTTAGGACAAAAGCTTCATATAAACCTGAAAAAGTCAGTTAAATGACATAATTTTTATATCTTTCAATAAAATTGCATGGTTTTTTAACACATCAATAAGAGCAAAGTCTTAAAGCTGAGACATACATTATTGATATAATGAATTTACTACGGAAGCCAAAGCTGACAGGGCCGGACAGGATTTCAGGCTTTCTCTTGCTTCTGTTGTGTTTTCCACAGCATGTCATCGCTGTGACTGACTAGCAAAATGAAGGTGGCTGCTGGTGCCCTTTCCTGAAGTCAGGCCAATTAAACTCTAGCCTCTCACATTGGCAATGTTTACTGACTAGTTCCCGAACCATAAAGGTGCCAAATCAGATTTCCTCCTTGCTGACTTCTTTCACTGTTTATCAAATCTATCAACCCTTCCCAGCTTCTCAAATGTTCCTGGAAGTGGTTTTCTATAAATGACCATTCTCTCCCAATTTTATAAAATCAAAAAATTGTTAGGGCTGCATGTGTATCACAAATAACTTTTTCCCCTTGTTTTCAATTGAAGTTCATGTCTCATGTAATTAACCATTTTAGAGTGTACAGTTCAACTGCATTTAAGCTATGTACAATGTTGCACAACTGCCACTTAATAACTGTGACCTCATTTTTATAGGTATATAGTTAAGATTACCTCTTTAATGAATCACCCTCACTCATAGTCAATATGATGCTCTAAGCGAATGAGAAATGGTAGTAATAAATGTGTAAATCAGGCATGTCCAATAACTGGCAAGTCAGAAAAATCTTGTCAACTGGTTGAAGATCATTAACCATATCACTCCATATATGCATTACACTTTTTTCAACATACACTTACTCAGTTCCTACTCTGTGCCTACATCCTCAAAATCCTATACTAGTATAGGACAAACATATCAACAATAACAGTACAAGACTGTGGCTGTGGTCCATACAAATGTGATCAAAGTAGTGTATGCCCAATTATCCCCAGAAAATATAGAAGAATTCGCTTAGGAGGAGAAGGGTGAGTCAGTGTTTAAGGCAAGACCAATGACAAAAGGAAGGAAAGATAAGAAGAGCATGAGAAAAAGGCCTTAGAGCAAAAGGAAGGAGTACATGCAAATGCACAGAAGTCTGGTGAGCCATGTCTAGCTAGATTCTCAGGTACAGTCATATGAACAGAAAAGCATCAGCACTTTTTGTTTCAAGCATTCTTATAGGCATTTTATACTAAGGTCTCAAAGTCACACTATGAACGAGATACCATTCCCATTAAATGAGACACACGAAATACAGAAAGTAAGTTGGCTGTATAACTACTAAGGGTTGAGCTGAAATTCAAGCTCAGGAAGTCTAGTGTGGAAGCCTATCCTCTAAATAGGTAACTATAACTAATACTACATTCTTCTTTCTTCTTCTCTTATATATATAAATTATATGTAAAATTTATGTACATAAAATTAATCACTTAAGGCAAGAGCTTTTATCATGGAAACTACAGTATACCACAGCACACTGAAGGTGAACAAATGACTGATGAGTCATTTGTCAATGAGTGGGTACCACCACTAAGAACCTCTGTGGTCTCTGAACAAACAAAGGTACAAATGGAAAAACATATCAAAAGATTATAAAAGTTTTATGTATTTCTTATTCATTTATATTAAAAAATACATAAAGATATTCTCATATTTTCTTACACATTTCCCAGCCTATGGTGTGCTAAGGTGTGCTTACCTCACTTTGGAGACCTCTGTTAGAAATCTAGAGACATGGCAAGTCTTTAAGAGGTAAATAATGTGATTATATGTGTATTGTTTTAACAACTACTCTAGAAGGGATAAAAAGGGAAAGCTAGAGAAAAAGAAGAAACTTACAAAAAGAAAAATCATTAGGATGCCACTTGCAAATCCAGCAAGTGATAATGAGGCACTAAACTGTAACAGTGGGGAGTCAGGTGTGAAAGATTAAATGACATGCCCAAAGACACAAGTCATAGGAACTGCCAAGAGCCAAAACCTGGGTCTCTAGGTTGCACTGACCTGGAAATGGTATATAGAATGGAAATGGTATATAGAATGGATTTGCAGAAAAACCTTTATCATGAAATTTCTAAGACTTTATAACTACTTTTGTCTATAATGCTTAAAGTCTAATTTTATATTATTAAACAAACTGATCCAAAATGAATAAAATAATGTTAGCACAGCATCCAGGAAGGTAACTAAGCAATTTAATATAGATGTATGAAAGTCTAAGACTTAGCTTTCTAATCCAGAAAAATATATATGTTATCATAGAAAAAGTGCAGGGATTTGAAATATACTCTTGTAAAAGTAATGAGTTACTCTAAGACACAAATTTATAGGATATACTCCTCACAAGCGAGCTTCCAACCTTTTTTAAATGATGTTCCACCAGAGAAGTCATTTAAGAAGCCAGATTCACATTATATTAATGTGACAAGTATAACAAGATAAATACATCATATGATTCTCAAATGACATAATTAATGTGGTTTATGTGACATATTCCTATTAATGATCTTTTATTATGTGTGAACAGTAAAATAACATTAGATAAGCAATGAAAAAAATCCAATCAGCAGTAGCTTTCATAAAGGTTTTGACTGCAGTCTTATTTACACAGTGTTAACTGATACTAATCCTTGGATTTTAAAGAGCAGAAATAACCTCCAAATTGTAAACAAACATGTTCCTATGAGATGAGCATTTTGATTACTACCATTTCTGCAAATGCAAAGATAAAATATAATGTGTTGCATGATAGCCTGTGAACATGAAAACAGGGTAAGGTATATTCATCATTTTAAAATAAAAGGATCCTGACTCCTGGATGAAGAACATCCTCAAGCGCCTGGTAGTGTGTCTGACTATGGCGTTCATGTGGATTTTGTGGAAAGTGTAGCCACACTTTCCTAGATAATTAGGAGGGTCAAAATATTCTGATTTTCCTTAATTAGTCACTAAAATCTAATATCTAAATCAACTGAAATACTTTGAACCTTTTTACAGTTAAATTTAATACCACCTCCTAGAATAAGAAAGTCTAAGAATAAAAGTTTACAAAATAATAACCTCTTATTTACTTTTACATTAAATAAATACTTACTGAGAAACTGATTATACTTGGCACCAAATAAATAAGTAAAAGGTGATACACAGTTCCTGAACTTAAGGAGCTTGAAGTATAATTGAGAGGCTGGATAGACATCGAAATGAAGATACATAGAGAGAGATTTTTATTTATTTTTTTAGCAAGTTTTTTTTTAAAGATTTATTTATTTATTCAAGCACTGGGGTACAGGCCAGAGGCGAGGGAGGGTGAGAGAATTCACCAGAGACAGAGCTGGGAGCAGAACAGGCAAAAGGACCTAAGTACACTGCTGAGGGGAGCAGTGGGCGAGACAGAAGAGGTCTGCCTCGCCATGTGGGAATCTTCCTGGCCGGCTGGGAATCGAACCTGCACTGCAGAGGCTGCAGACAGCTTCACAGCGCTGCGCTCACCCCATTGAGCCACCAGGAAGATACAAGAGAAATTTTTAAAGGTTATTATCAATAAAAGCAAAAATCTAAAGGGCATAGATTCTATATGCTCCAAGAATTTAGAGGTAAATTAAATCACTTGTTTCTTCAAGAAGGGACAGGCAAAAGAGCATTTTGGTGCTGTTAACCAAAAGTGAGGGAGAAAAGCTATGGCTAATCTTTGTGTATTGGAATCATCTTAGCTCTGAGGTTTTATCTTTCTTGCATAAAGAGCCCTGGTCATCAAAATTCCCAAGCACAATGGGAAAGAACACACATTTTGAAGGAAATAAAATCTGAACCTATCCTAATTCTGACACTGCTATGCTGTGGAACTCTGAGTAAGTCATTTCACCTCTCTAAACTTCAGTTTCCTTAACTGTAAAATGCAAATTGTAACACCCACCCCCACATTGGATAAGAATTAAATTATGCATATGGAGCAAGAAGAGATGCCTAGCATAGAGCAGGTGCTGTAAAAACGGTAGCTGTTCTTTGCATGATATTAAGTGCCATCCTTACCATCTTACAACTGCACACTATCTTGTTTTTTTTAGGGTAATCACAGGGCTCTAGGTGGGAAGCCCATTGTGCACTGGAAGACTGAGTCCTAAATTCTTCACTAGTCCTGAGGGCATGTTTTGGTTTCTTTGTGAAAAGGTGGCAGACCCTAATTGAACATCCCAGAGCCCACATTTTGAATTTTTATATTTCGCTTAACCCAGCAAGTAAGCAGAGAAAATAGGAATAAATACCTCCCTTCAACTATGTACCCCAGCTGCATGCTCAGTTAGAAACAAAGAAACCTAGAATCCATGGTGATTTTCTCCTAGTGAGGCCAGAATTTATAAAAGCCAGCACTGGTAGTGACTGACAGGGCACTGTGACAGCAAGTTACGAACCAATCTTAGTCATAAAGTCCAGCTATAGAAAAATGCTGCTTAGAGCAGCATTCTGTGGATGATCTCCCTGGCTTTGTTAAGATCACATCAATGTAGTATCATTTTTCCTCTGTAGTATAAATAATTTTTATGAAACAGTTTGGCAAAACACATGGCATGTAACTATACCACTACAAATGTGTTAGCAGACCTAGTCAGAAACCATGGCAATGATCAGATCTTGTGCGTATTCTTGCAACAGTAAGAACATAAACCTAATCTTTTTAAAGACTAACTGGTGTCCTACCAAAGCTGAATATTGACTCTGTTCAACAGAAGCTTCCATTTGCAAGGTAAAAGAAGCAAGACTTGTTCTCCAGCTACCACCAAATAATCACAGTATTTGATGGCTTAGCTTATTTTTTAATCTTTTATGAACTCTGCAGAATTATATCTGGATCCTCATAACATGATGATTTGGGATTAAAGAATACAGTGAATACACACAACCTTCTGGTATAGCAATTTAAGCATTACTGAGTGAGTAAATAGTGTAGAGTGAATCTTAACACTTGAAACAGAATCTTCCAGAATCCAGAAATCCACCTGACTGCCAAGAATAATACTTCCGTGGTTCAAGCAATACCCGTACCCAGAGGGGTTTCTACAGACATAACCACATGAGTTACTGTATATTGGGTAAAATAGAAAAAACAGACATTTGTGAATGTACAGTTTGCAGACATCTTAAAAGTACGTATAAATATGCAATTTATAAATATAGAAGAAAGGGGGCTTAGAAATATGCAGCATCTGTTTAAAATTGCTTAATTATATGGTTTCTTCTATGGGTTTTCCTCACCCTAGCTCTGATTTTTATTGGGGGTTGGCAGTGCTGGGGGGTGGATTGAGATATTGATCTCTTAACCAAAATAAATGAAACCAATCTCATTAAAAGAAGCGCTATGATAAGGACTTAATATATGAGAGATTCTGACTTCAGGATGAGGTAGAAATGACTTAAGTGTCAGAGATCAAAATCGTTAAAATTGGATATCAAAGAAAACCTTTCAATTCACCAGGCTATACTGAAGCAGGGTTCGTTGGATTATCCAGCAATAAAACAAATGCACAATATCTTCTCATGCATTTCACACATGATTTCTATTTCAGTTCTGATGTAAAACATGGTATCATAACACATCATGCCACAAAGAAAGAGTCAGTTTAGCGAATTCAAGTAAAACACCAGGCAGCTGCTAACAGAGATAGGTCATGGCTGGGGAGGGGCACAGCACATTCAGTTCGCTATGTTTTCCTTCAGAAGAATGTCAATAAAAACCAAGGCCAAATGAGGTATTTAAAGAGGAAGTGGGGAGAAGTCCTGCTTGCAGTGAACCACTGGGTTCACCTAACAGCGCCAGACAAGTTAGCAAAAGGGAGCTCTAGCCAAATGTAAGTCACCAACAACTTGAAGAAAACTGTCTTTTTCGCTGAATGTCCTGGGGCAGGGACCAGTCCCACATTTAGAAACATTTCTGGGACCAATAGCAATTTATTTTGATAGAACCACCGGGTTGTTTTTTTTTTTTTTTTCCTTGAGTTCTCAACAAAGGAGCCATATTAGGAAATAATCTCGCAAAAAGCAAAGTGCCCCCTCCCCCACTCCCCCACGATCGATGTACACACGCCCGTGCACGCTGACACGCACAAACACACACCCGTGCACAATGGCCAGCGCTCGCACTCGCGTGGACCCTCAAGGCTGCCCAGGAGCCCCACGGGCTGAAAGGCTGGGCCATGGCCCCAGGCGCTCAAGCAGGAGGCCCCTCTGCCTGGCTGCCCCGGAACAAGCTGCTGGGCCGTTGTGCTGGGGATGCTCGCCCCCCAGCGGGGCCCTGGGGAAGCGACTGCCAATGGCTCAGAGTCTATTAACCCCTTGGGGAAGTGGATACCTCTACACCCACCTGCGGGGACACAGGAATGTGTCAGAGGTGCAGCCCCAAATTCCTCCCCAGCGACAGGGCACCACCTAGTTCTTGGACCCTGTCAGCTCTTGGCTAACTCCTCCAACACTAATGGCTGGCTGCACCGGGCTCTTAAAGCAAATGGGTGTTTCTGAGCTGTCACACTGAGAGTCCAGGCATACCAAGAAGGAAAACTTAAGAGGATAGTGGACACAGACCAGACTAGACAACTGTCCCTCAGGGACCAGCACAAGTCCCCAGCGGGCAGAGCTGTTTGGACTGGCTGGCCCAGCAAACTACAGAAGGGGTCAAAGGACCCGAGGGCTGCTGCCCTCTGTCACCCTTCCCCGTCAGTCATCAGACCCCCAACCCCCCCGCCCCAGGACACTTACCTTCTTCCGGGGCTGCCATTTCATCATATTTGTAGAGCCAATACGTGGAACATCAAGATGCTGGATGGGGCTTGGGGGCAGATGCAGGGCAGCGTCGACTCCAAGTCATGCTGCCTTCCCCCCACCCCCTAATTCTTTCCCATATTCACTGCGAAGGAAAAAAGCCCAAGAGAGAGTCCAGTCTTTAGCCTTCAGTTCAATGAAAAGTATTCCCAAACCGCGAAAACACTCCCCACCGGGCTAGGAAGTCCCAGCAGCAACCAGCATACTCCTGCCAGAGCCAGGCATTTTCTCCCCTGGCCAGCGCCTGCAAAAGGAGCCTGCCTGAGACAGGGGGTCTCCACGCCGCCGCTGCAGAGACCCTCCCTCAGAGAAGAGACTGTGAACAGGAGCTGCTGCAGAAACCCAGCCGGGCTCCTGCCATCCAAATCCCTTTTGGCGAATTCGCCTCTTCTCAAAAAAAAAAAAAAAAAGATTAGACAAGCAATCAAACCCTCACGCACAGCCTGGAGCAATTCCCAAAATTCTGGGTGTATTTCTCGTTTGTAAAATTTAGCAAAGAAAATTCCAAGATCTGTAATCAGAGCTTCGTTATGCTGTTTTCTCTTCTTTCTTGGATAACTTGGGGAAAGGATCAGCCCTTCCCGAAATGCCTACCTTCCCTGAACACGTAAATAGGAAAACTTGGTTTGTGTGTTTAGATTTTTTTTTTTTTTAATTCCCAGGAACCTTAGTGGGGAAAGGCTGGAAGGAAATCCTGCAAGAACCCAACTCTACAGCTCAGTCTGCACTAATGACTTCCTTCCCTTCAGTGCAAGCACAGCCAGCCCAGCTTCAGCCACACAGAGCAAACGGTTTCTGGGTCTTAGTGCCACGACATCTGCTCCAAAGCAAAAAGTAAAGCATACAGTTTCAGGACATGGGGAATCAGAGTCAGAAGAGATCTACAAATTCGAGAGATGTTTTCAAAAGTGTACACAGATTTGTGAATTTTATCAAGAGGAAAAAAAAAGGGGGGGGCAGAGGGAAAGAACTCTAGACCAAAGTGCTACAAAATCTTAATGTCTAATTTGAAAAATATATATATTTGAGGTATCTGACAAGACTTTAAAAATAAAGAATAGATTCTGCTTCTGTAATTTAACACTGAATTCATCACTGTAAAGATATTGTTATAGAGATTGAGCTTCATTTAGCTTCTGTAAAATGACTTCATCTTTTTTAAGGCGATACATCTCCCCTCAAAACAAAAAAATACTATGTAATTCTATATAGTCATCCAATGTGTCTAAAAACTTATTCCTACCATGAGGCTATTTTGATTGCTGGGAATATAATAGGTAGTGTAAGCCACTAGAATACTAATTGATGTACATAATAGTAACTGATATACTATGAATCTGATGTTCCAATAGTGTTTAACTTATTATTCTCAAAGTTCCATATTCAGTTTCAGGGCTGGCTAATGTGCATGATTATAAGCAGATTGGTCACTAACTATAGTGGATTATAAATGTCATTAAAATACTCAAAACAGTTAACTATAACAAATTACTTTCGAGACTTTTTCTTAGGCTAAGAGTCAGAAATTCAATGGTGAAAGTATTATCTTTTTAATAATGATGATAGTAATAAGTACAGCTAAATGAAGAGGTATTACTCTATGTCAGGACCTAGGCCTCAATCATTATCTCACGGCCATGCAAGGAAAGTCTTAATGTTTCATTTTCCAAATGATGACATTGAGATTCAGAGGGATCATTTGTTCAACCAAAACCACAATGCATCAAAGGTGGTAGGTCTGGAATTCAGCTGACTCTAGAACCTATTCCCTTTCCATTATATGCATCAAAGCTACATGCCAACCTTTAACTCTCATCTCAATAAAACTATTAAGTGCATATAACTTAAGACAGTCCCTGTTCCAGGCACTAAATAGGAAACTGTCCTTTGACTAAGAGGGTGGCCCCATTCTTGAAATTACATGCACAATCACAAATAATACCATTACTCTGTATATGTTCTAACATATCCAAATCATTGGAATGGGTGTAGTTGTACCTACTTCCCTAAGGGGTTAACAGACTCTGACTGCTGGCAGTATGGAAATTTCAATAAATTCCCAGCCAAATTCATTAATCTACCCCCAAATCAGTTTCTCTTCCCAATTTCTTTCGTGCATAGCACTGCTATTCATCCAAGATCACAAACTAAAACCTTGACATTCCTTCTATCTATTCTATCACCAAATCCTTTCACCTCTTCTTGGACATCACTTTCAAATTTCTAGTGCTGACAGGAGACTAGAGCTTCACAAAATCAACATATCTTAAGTACCAAGTAGGTGTAAAGCTTCACATAGGATTAAAAAGTATAAGATTCAATCCCTATGTTAGAGGAAGTTGGAAAGAAGTTAGAACAGATCAGAAAACCAGTAAGAAGACAGTCAGGCATTGCATTAGTCAGTTAAGCAACAAATGAATTATATAGCCAAATGAGGATAGTAAAGGAAGGTTTCATAAAGGAATCTGAAGTACTAATCCAAAGGAGATATAATTCATTTCAGAGCCAAAAATTAAGAAGCTTATTACAGCCAGTAATGCCCTTCAGGATCTGAGCCCCTCTACCTTTCAGAGCTCATCTTTCCCCCCCACTTCTGCTTCATTTCTCAGCCAGACAAACCGCCACCTCACTGTCCCCTGAACATTTCAAACATATACTTGTTGCACCCTCTGCCTGAATCACTCCTCCTCAGGTACCCTCCTCACTCCCTCCATCATGTCCCTCATTTTGGACCATCCCATCCAAAATAACAGCATCATGACATATGCTATTACTATCTTCTTTACCCTACTATATTTTACTTCACAGTCCTTAAGATATGTATTTTTTGTGTTTTTTTAATGTCTAATTTACCCCACAAGAACACAAATTACAAGGAAGTAGGGACTTCATTCTAAGAGCAATCCTAGAGAACAATGCAACCCAATAAGCAATCAATAAATATTTGTTAAATGAAACAATGAAAGAAAGAGGAAAAAGAAAAATAGCATGAGATAGTATTCAAGATACAAAATATTGACCTGCCTAAAACTATAAGGCTTTGAAGGCAGAGATTTTGTCTTGTTCATCTTTATTCTCCTCAGTACCCAGAATAATGTCTGGCACTGCAGAGATGCTCAGTATTTATGGGATTAAAAAATGAATGGGTGTAGGAAGGGTGAATGGTAAATGAGCAAAATTCCATCCCATTCCATTCTATTCAGAGTAAAAGAAAGTTTGGCAAGGTGTGCTGGAACTAAATAGTGGGGAACAATGAATGTAAGGCAAAAAATTGGACTTCATATTACAGAACGCAGGACACTGAGATAGTAACAGTAGGCAAAAGGCATAGTGGAAACAGCATTTTTAAGCAATTGAATATTTACCAAAATATTAATTATGATTTTAAGCTATTTTTTTATGCAAGGCTTCAGACCTTTTAAAAAATATGTACATGATTAAAATGATCATTTGATAGTATCAAAACTGAAATTAAGAGGGGTTAGTGACCGATTCAATGATGTAAAGTAAGTCAATGGCAATGGAAGGGCTAGAACTCAGGGCTTGTAAACCAAGGACTGATACATGCAAAAACACTCATCACCACTTATAAGAGATAAGAAAATCAAAAATACCATAAGATCCTACCTCACACCCATGAAAATGGCCCATATCAAAAGGACCAGAAATAACAATTACTAGCAAGGATGTGGAGAATAAGGAACCCTCATACACTGTTAGTAGGAATGTAAATTGGTCTACTCCCTATGGAAAACAGTATGGCAGTTTCTCAAAATATTAAAAATAGATGTACCACATGGCCCAGCAATTCTACCCCTAGATATCTACCCAACGAATACAAAAACACTAATTTGAAGGGATGCATGTACTCCTATATTCACTGCACACTATTTACAACAGGTAAATTATGGAAATAGTCTAAGTACTCAAGGACAGAGGAATAGATCAACAAAATTTACACACACACACACTCAGACATACATACACACACACACACTGGAATACTACTCAGCTATAAAAAGGATAAACTCCTGATATTTCTAAGAACAGGGATGGAAGTGGAGCAGATAATGTTAACTGAAATAAGTCAGGAAAAAGAAACACCAGATGGTCTCACTTACATGTAGAATATAGAGAAATATAACAAAGAATCAGTCAAAACCAAACCAATAATAAACATCTGACTGAAAAACTGAGCAACCAGAGAGGGAGTGTGGTGGGGTGGGAGTGGGGTAGGGAAGGGGCCCAATGGAACATGATGGAGAATGTTGGGGCACTGGTGGTGGATGGGGTGTGAAATTATATATGTGTAGAGTTTTTGAAGAATGACCCCCAGAGTAGATACAAAGATATAAACCTACTTTACCTCAATAAACATAATTTGGGGGAAATATACTACTGCCTGAGTATGGCAGACTGGAACCTACAAAATTGCTTAGGGGTCAAGAGAAAAGTTTCTACTTTTACTCTTCCTTATATAACAAAAATTTTCAGAAGCACAAGGTAGATGACATGAGGGAATGACAGAGTCACACGTAAAACCAAAGAGAAATGTGAGGATTATAAACCTGAAGATAGAGGAATTGTGCAAAGGAGGTAGCTGATACATAATTCTAGTCAATTGATGTCACACAGGAATATCTCTCCAACAGTACTAGATCCTCTAACTTTTCATGAGAATTTAGAAACTTCCTGATTTGCTAAAATTTTTTAGCAAACTTCCTGTTTGCTAAAAATTTTTAAAGCATCCTAATAAGTCAAATATAACATGCCTGTAAATCAAAATTCCATCCACATAATTTGTCATAATTTGTGACTGCTAACTTTAAGCCACTCAAGGCTTTACTTTCCCATGTGTAAATTAACGGACCTACGTAACTCATCTATGGGGTAGTTTTCTGAAGGCATCTATGATGTGTAACATGTGTAACACACATAGTGTGTGGACTGAAGAACAATCTCCCATGCTCAGATGTTGTTGGACTTAATAAAAGACAAAGTTACCTAAATTGGAGGAGAGGGGACTCTGAAAACAGTGGGCTGCATCAGAAAAGGAGACAAAGAAAATATGTTTCTATAGAAAGAATCCATTTAATCTTCAAAGAAATACAAGCCTTTAAATTGGTTTTCAGCTTTTTAAGTGTATTTCCTTTGGATCACTTACTTGTAATTTGTTTGCCATTTCTTCTCCTGCTATTTGGTGAATATTTCAGTTTTCATTTAATAAGTACCACACAACAAGAGGACATTACCTAGAAGCCTTTATATACCAATATTATCTTAAATCACCTTACTTCTAGTCTTTACTCTGCTTAATCCAAATAGAATCAGTAATTATACCTGAAATATTTATAGATTTTCTATTACACCAATATACTTTCTCCATTAGCAATTATTTATATAGACCAAGGTAACATAATTCAAAATGTTGTGATTTGGTTTATTGTTTCAAAGATCCAATATCAAACAGTAACAATTTCTCAGCATGCAGCTACTGAAAGGCATTTTACCAACTCCTTCATTTTTTAACATAGCACTTTGCAAATCACTTTCCTTAAAGTAGATACTATAAAACAATCTATTAAAACAGTATTTCCCTTAATGACTACTTGTCAATTCAAATCTAAACAAAAGCAAGAAAGAGGAAATGAAGGAAACACACCTTTTTCACTATTGTGAATTTCTTCAAGAATTCCTAAGGGGTGATATGTCTGACATTGATCATAGGGTAAATGCCTGAAAAGGCTA
Organism: Talpa europaea; assembly: GCF_964194135.1. Classification (NCBI taxonomy): domain Eukaryota; kingdom Metazoa; phylum Chordata; class Mammalia; order Eulipotyphla; family Talpidae; genus Talpa; species Talpa europaea. Next base: position 16,390,838 of record NC_140082.1, on the reverse strand, counting down.
GTATCATACTTATTCACATTTATTGTGTTTTATAAGTAGAACAGTAAACTCAATGTGAAACAGCATTTGGAAAATATATTAATTTTCCCAAAGACCTCTAAATTATTTGCAAGTATCTAAAACAAAAATAACTTGCCTCAGTAAGAGTTCTGCCACACAGTCAAGTTGACACGGGCTCATGTGTCCACTCCCCGAGAAGGAAACTGCTCTACAATATCCAGAGAGAATCACCACTGACCTTACACACCTTCCACAATAGGCAGAGTCAGAGGGGCTCAAGCCTCCCTTTAAATTCAACACATTGACTGAACACCCACTTACAAAGGAGTGTACTAGGCCCTATGAGAGGAGACAAAAAATAAATCAAGTGATCTTTGTTCTTGAGGTGATGGCGGTGTGATACAGGTTTAAGACAGGTGCACAGCTAGTAAAATAACAACAGTAGAGAACAGGGATCTTTGTGTCAATCGAGACTCCTTGGAACTGGGAAAGGGTTGCCCCCACAGCCAGAGGTGAGCTGAAAAGCCCCCATAAGCCAGGCCCCATTTGGCAGGGAGCTGGAGCCCAGAGGAGGGATCCAGCGATTTGGAGCCCAGCCAGCGACCCAGCCACACCACCTCCAGGGCAGTCTGCGGGACCTCAGGACATAACATTGGAATTAAACAAATACAGAAGGAGGAGATATTCTGTGACAGCGACCATTAACATATTCATAGTACCACTGCCCTACTGGACTTCTGGCAAAACAGTATTTGATTCAATTGGACCAACCAGTTTCTGACATCCCAGAAAGAGCACACTGAAATGATGCCAGCCAGTACCAGCGACACAGTGTCCCAATGCATAGGACAAATTAGAAAACAAGCAGCAGGGAGAAGAAAAACTACAAGCAACCAAGCAAGTCCTCAGGGAAAAGACACACCACAAAAAGAAAATCACCCACCAGAGTGCAACAACAGTGACTTGGAAGAACTTCTGAGCTTTCCAGTAAGAGAATTTAAAATTGCCATGATTGGGCCTCCCCAGTGGCGCAGCAGTTGAGCGCTGGGCTGCAAAGCTGCCCGCAGCCTCTGCAGCGCCAGTTCGATCCCCGGCCACCAGCGAGGGTCTCACATGGCGCAACAGACCTTTCCTGTCTCACCCGCTGCTCCCCTCAGCAGTGTATTTCATCAGTCTGCCTGTTCTGTTCCCCACTCTGGTGCATTCTCTCACCCTCCCACACTTCTGACTGTACCCAGTGCTTGCATAAATAATAAATAAATCTTAAAAAAGAAAAAGTGCTCAAAAAAAAATTTCAATGACATTCTTCGAAGAAATAGAGCAAATATTGATGAAATTCATATGGAGCCACCAAAAACCACAAATAGCCAAAGCACTCCTGGGAAAAAAAAGAAGGGAATGAAGGCATCACACTCCCAGACTTCGAACTATACTACAAAGCCAATAATCATCAAAACTGCATGGTACTGGAACAAGAACAGACACATGGATTGATGGAACCTAATAGAAAACCCAGAAATCAACCCACAGATTTACAGTCAACTAATCTTTGACCAAGGAGCAAAGAATATGCCATGGAACAAAGAAAGTTCGTTCAATAAATGGGACTGGGAAAACTGGGTCACTACATGCAAAAGAATGAAGTTTGACTACTACCTCACACCATGCACAAAAGCCAACTCATAATGGATTAAAGAACTAGACATAAGACCTGAAAACATAAAATATATAAGGAAATAAAGGCAAAACACTACATGACATACACCTCAGTAACATCTTTAAAGACTCATCACCCAAAGCAGTGATAGTAAAGGCAAAGATAAACAGCTGGGACTACATCAAATTAAAGAGCTTCTGTACAGCAAGAGACACTAACAAAAACAAACAGACACCCCACCGATTGGGAGAAAATTTTCGCACACAACACTAATGACAAAGGACTGATCACAAAAATCTACAAAGAGCTGAAGAGTCTCAACAAAACAAAGTAAATAATCCAGTTAAAGAATGGGCAGAAGTGGGCCTCCCCTGGTGGCACAGGCAGTTGAGCACCACGCTGTGAAGCTGTCCGCAGCCTCTGCAGTGCTGGTTCAATGCCAGACGGCCAGCAAGGGTCCCACATGGTGCAGCAGACCTCTCCTGCCTCATCCGCTGCTCCCCTCAGCAGTGTATTTTGTCAGTCTGCCTGTTCTCTCTGGTGAATCCTCTCACTCTCCCGTGCATCTGGCCTGTACCCCGGTTCTCATATAAATAAAAAAATCTTTTATTTAAAAAAATGGGCTAAAAGAGCTAAAAAGGAACTTTTCCAAAGAGGAAATGTGAATGGTCAACAGGCATATGAGAAAATGTTCAGCATCACTTGCAATCAGGGAAATGCAAATCAAAACTACAATGAGATTCCATCTTATACCAGTGAGAATGGCACATATTAAAAAAACTAGCAGCAACAAATGTTGGCGAGGATGTGGAGAAAAAGGAACTCTCCTGCACTGCTGGTGGGAGTGCAAAATGGTCCAACCACTATGGAGAGCTGTGTGGAGAGTCTTCAACCTGCTAAAGATAGAGCTTCCATATAACCCAGCAATTCCACTCCTAGGTATTTACCCAAAGGACACAGAATCACTAATTCAAAAGGGCACCTGCACCCCTATGTTTATAGCAGCACTATGTACAATAGCTAAGCTATGGAAATAGCCCAAATGCCCAAAAACAGATGACTGGATCAAGAAGATCTGGTACGTATACACAATGGAATATTACTCAGCAATCAAAAAAGATAAACTCATGCAATTTGCAGCAACATGGATGGAGCTGGAAGGGATCATGCTCAGCGAAATAAGCCAGAAAGAAAAAGAAAAATACCGGATGGTCTCAGTCATAGCAGGAATTGAGAAAACCTAAATAAGGGACCAGGAGAAAGACTAATTATAATAAAGTAAAAATTAAAATCAACAAGCAACTATAAGCCAGAGACACACTAAGGGGCATGGGGTAGGGACTAGGAGGGAGTAGGGTCAAAATAAGGGGGGTGGGAATTGTCTGGGGACAATAACCAAGATGAAAAAGCATACATTGTGCAAAAATGAAAAATGATGTAAAAAATATATAAAATAAAATATTAAAAAATAAAGTTTAAAAAAATAACAACAGTAATAGGAGCTTGCTATTTGTCTGACTTTTAAGAGTCCAAGCTCACAGTGCAAGCTAAGTGCTACCACAATGGAATAACTAATGGTATATTTTCTCCTTAAGACAATGGAAGCCCTAATGAGTAATTAATATTGACTGTGGTAACTAAGAAAGATTTTAAATTAGAAAAGGCACCGCATCCTTTCAATAAGCTAAGAGGGTTTAGAGAGGAGTGTTCTATATTGAAGGTAAAAGCATGAGCTGGAACATGAAGGTTTGAAAATATAGGTCACATCAGCAAGTCGTGTATTGGCAAGGTGTAGTAGACTTAAAGCTAAAGGACTATGAATGCTATTATCATAATAATCACAACTATCATTTACTGAAAGTGTGTACCAAGCATTAAACAGTTCATGTATTTTTTAATTTCCTTTTTTTTCTTCCTAACATTTTTATGAGGAGGAATAATTACTTCACCCATCTCACTCAAGAGGAAATACTAAAGGGTTAAGAAAATTGCTAAAGTATCATGGCTAGGGTGATAGAAAATTCAAGTCAATCAGTCTCCAAAGTCTTGTTTTTAACTCCTGACTTCAAATACAATACTGAGCCAGTACAGGAATTCAGTCAACGTATTATCAAAACTGTAACAGGGTGGTCCCCAGAAAATGAGGGCAGGGTTCCAGGTTCCCTGCCCCACCTAAGGAAAGGTGAACTGAGCAGGGAGGAGAAGAAGCTGGAGAGGAGAATGGAGAAGGAAGGAAGGAAAGACAGAAATCAAGAAGACCTAGAGGAGGGGCCTCCCTGGTGACGCAAGGGGTAAAGACACAGCATTATGAAGCAATCCATAGCCACTGCAGCACAAGTTTGATCCCCAGCCAGGGAGGTGACCCACATGGCACAGCAGACCTCTTCAGTCTCGCCTATTGCTCCTCTCAGCAGCGTATTTCAGTCAGTCTGCCTGTTCTGCTCCCCATACTGTCTCTGGTGAATCCTCTCACCCCCTGCACCTCTGGCCTGCACCCCAGCTCTTGTATGCATAAATAAATCTTTTTTAAAAAAGAAGAAGAAGATGACCTGGAGGAGGTACATGGGAGGCACATGGAGCAGAGAGATGTGAACAAGCTATACTTGCTTCTTAGTCTTGGACTTGTTGAACAGATATGGGTAAGAGATCCATGGAGAGGTTAACAATGGCAGCATTTATCTTGATTTTGATTTTGCTCTTTCCTTCCAGACTTGTCTGGCCATTTCTACCCCTTTTCTATGGGTCCCCACTAGGAGGTGACTTAGATATATAGCAGGCTTTTGGGCCTCGGTGGCCCTGCTTTGGGCCAACCCTGTTTGGCTGGGCATTTCCCCACAAGGAGATGGGTAACTTCAGGTGCTTGATTTGGAAACTATTCTTTACCTTCTCTTTGTTGCACACTGGTTGTATTAAAGTTCCTTTCCATTAAAGGTCTTACACACTAGACTATGTTTTGTCTTGATGCGGCGGATGACAGACCTATTTAGAGCAGGCAGGTTTGGGTGTTTTGGGGTGCCCTTCACCCTGTCCCATAACAAAACTACTAACTCTGCAAGTACAGTGAAATATACAAAGTAGAATAACAACAAAGACAGGAAGACCAAATAAGTTTCTGTCGCTATAGATCAGTAAAGGATGAAGAGGCCAGGAATTAGGGCAGCAGAAACTGAAAAAGTCCTAAGAACTTGTTACATGAAAGAATCAGAGAGGGAAGAATTTAAAAGTGATACTAGGGCCTCCCCAGTGGCGCAGCAGTTGAGCGCTGGGTTGCGAAGCTGCCTGCAGCCCCTGCAGCACCAGCTCGATCCCCCGCTGCTCCCCAGCCACTGGAGGAGGGTCCCACATGGCGCGCAGACCTCTCCTGCCGCCCGCTGCTCCCCTCAGCAGTGTACTTCGGTCCCTCTGCCTGTTCTGCTCCCCGGTCTGGCTCTGGTGAATTCTCTCACCCTCCCGTGCTTCTGACTGTACCCAGTGCTTGTATAAATAAATAAATCTTTAAAAAAAAAAAAAAAAAAAGGAAAGGAAGGGCAAGGAGACACAGAACCTTGAGGAACAGCATACTTCTAAGTACAACCTAATTCACTGCTAGCTGGGATGTGTGGGAGACCTATCCAGTTTCTTGAGGCAGTAGTTTGCATTTGACCAAGACTGCCTAGTTCAAACCTTGATTTCACCATATACTAGATGTGTGACAGTGTATTACTTCATTTTTCTGTACCCCAATTTCCAACTCTATAAAATGAAGATGATGATGATAATAATAGCACCTACCTAAATACATTTGTTGGGAGGATTAAATTATAAACTCAACTACACATATATGTAAGCTGTACATAATGTTTAATATTGTTATTTTGCTGTTTGTTGATTTCTTTCTTCATCTTACCATGGGTTTTGTGTCTAAGTGAGACAACATGCCAGAAACATGATAGTGTCTTGGCTTCTCTCTGGTAAGAGGCTTCTGTCTGTAACAGAGCTTCCTTTGCCTAGATTTGAGGAATTTCATCTTACATTGACAAGCTTCATGATTCAGAACAAAACACAAGGAGACCCCTGTGTTAATGTTCTGGAGGACTTTGTCCTCAGAAGCTCTCTGAGGGTTCAAGATCTTCATTTTTATTGTCTGACCATTCCTACTACTTTGTCCTCTTCAAACTGATCTCTCTCTTCCTCAACTTAGAAAAATCCATGATTTTTCTAAGTTGAGGAGAGAGAGATCAGTTTGAAGAGGACAAAGTAGTAGGAATGGTCAGACAATAAAAATGAAGATCTTGAACCCTCAGAGAGCTTCTGAGGCAAAGTACTCCAGAAATTAACACAGGGGTCTCCTGTGTTTTGGCTGAATATGAAGTTGTACAATGTAAGATGAAATTCCTCAAATCTAGGCAAAGGAAGCTGTAAGCCAGAGCTCACCAGGGATGCAAGACTTTCATGTTTTGGGAATACCTGAGACATTCAGTAGAGACCTCGAAAAGGTTTTCATTTATAGAAGGCATAAATTAGCCAAAGTAAAGTATACTCCAAACTCACCCTATTGGACCTTAAAAAGTAAAACTTGGGCCTCCCCGGTGGCGCAGCGGTTGAGCACTGGGTTGCGAAGCTGCCCATGGCCTCTGTGGCACCGGTTCGATCCCCGGTTGCTCCCTGGCCACCAGAGGAGGGTCCCACATGGCGCGCAGACCTCTCCTGCCGCCCGCTGCTCCCCTCAGCAGTGTACTTTGGTCCTTCTACCTGCTCTGCTCCCCGCTCTGGCTCTGGTGAATTCTCTCACCCTCCCGCGCTTCTTACTGTACCCAGTGCATGTATAAACAAAACAAACAAACAAGTAAATAAAAATCATAAATAAATAAAAATACATGCCTCTTAAAAAATAAAAAATATATAAAAAAAAAAAGTAAAACTTGCATGACGCAAACTTAATGTACAAGTAAACTATTGGCCAGAAAGAAAACAAAAACTAGCATTCAATGAAAATGCCCAGCATTCAACCATTTCCCACTGAAGTTTACTAGAGGACATGGGTGCTAACCTGAAAATACTTTATCTCTTTGGCAAGCAATTCATATTTGATCATAAGAATGCCATTACTGTGTTACAAATTTTCTCATGGAAATCAATCAGTGTACTATATTTTTGGCAATAATCTTTTTACTTCTCTTTACCAGGTAGTGAGAGCTATAGAGCATATGTAATTTTTTCCTGTTATGTAATTTAACAATCTGGGGGCTATTTCAGATTATTTTTAGTTAATAGTCATAGAATTTATCTAGAGTAGATATTTGTCTGGAATAGATATTTACCAGTGGTCACATATTTGGGTCAGCATATACAACTTAGATTTTCTAACCTTCCTAAAGAAACAGAAAAAAAACCACCAAAAGCCCTGAGCTTGCAGTGCAGCAATTGTGTGTGTATGTGTTTAATATGTAAATTTACTCCAGAAAGATGTTTATGGGGGGCTTAATGTACTTGTGTGTTTTTTAACCAAAGAGGCCATATTTCAGACTTACATAGTTAAAACAAAATTCCCCATTTCCCTCCAAGAAACTTGTCTTTCTTTAATCTAGTACTATCTCAATTAATGGCATTTCTATTCATCCAGGAGTTCAAACCAAAAACTTCCTTTGATTCCTTTCCTTTCCTCACTCTCATATAATCCATTAGCAAGTCTCAGCTCTCTACCCACAATAACTATTTCAAACCCTGTCACTTTTCATCACCTCTATTCTTTTTTTCTTTAGACACACTGGACAATTACTAGGTATTTCCTTTTCAATATTCAAGTTTATTTTCAAACAGCAAGTCCTCGGTGAGGCCTTCTGAACAAAAGTAACTCTCTCCCCACTTACTATATATTCTATTACTGCAGAGGAGTTTGTGCTTCAAACTACTTTACAACTCGAGAATGCATTATTTACCTGCAACTCATTTGATCGCTATGTCTCACTGCACAGACTGTTAGGTCTTATGGAGTGGGATCTGTATTGTTCACTACTGTAAGATCAGTACTTAATGTAGTTTCCAGCACATACTAGGTTCTAATTAAATATCCACTGAATGAAAGAATTCTGTGTCAGTTATATAAGATTACACAGAATTTCCTTTTGCAATAAAATGTTCAGCAGGGTATGTATTTATTTATTAATGGATATTTGCAAATACCCTCATTTCTCAAAGCTATATTCTACCAAGTGAAAAGAGACCACTTCCCTTGAATCAGTACTACCCAGGCCTAAAACTGAAGATGATAAATTGAAATATAAGCTTCTGGAAAAAAAGCAATAATTATTTAAAAAATAATTATTGTCCAATAATTTTATTATTGCAATAACACCAATACTATCACTTTATATTTTCATTAGTATTAGGGAGACTTTTATATTACCCCCGAAAATGAGTTCACAAAATGATCTTTAGAAAGTTTAATAAATAAATTAAAAACACTTTGAAATCCTTAGATGAAATACAAATCACTTGTCAAAAGTACAATCTCATTTGTCAAAACATGAAAATGAAAAAAGAGAAGACACAGAAATAACAGGCTCAGAGCTGCCAAACTGACAGGCTGTCTTAAGTGAGATAGTCAAAACATTCATATGCTAATTTTTTTAAAGTGCTGTCTATCTGGCCATCCATATAAAACATTCCGGGCTTTTTTTTCCTATTTCAAAACTATACGAATGGGTCAGACAGTAGACATGTTGATTACCAAATTAAGCAACAGCAATTAAGATCATAAAGAATTTTCCATTTAAGGTCTGAATGCACATATAAGACAACTATTAACTGACCTTTGTAATTCATAAGATACAACCACCACAAAAAAAATTCATCAATTTTTATTATCTAATACAATTATTGGCATTCTTCAGCATACAGAACATATTGCAGAAGATAACATTCCATGCAGAAGATAACATTCCATTCTAGCACCCAGGGTTAAATATCTACTATAGATGCCAAATAGCAAAAAACTCCAAATTAGAGTTTAAGATTTACCTAAAATGTACAGTTTTTACTTTCCTTTACATAGAATCTTAAAGGGTTTTCTTCACATTTCTACTCATTAATAATTTGAACATCTCTTTGAAATGTTCTCTCCACTGGATTGAGGAATTTGGCATCAAATCTACACTTTCACATCATCACCCGACGTCTGGGATATGGAATACAGGCTAGCAATAAAATTGAAGTTTTGCTCAAATTTGCTTTGCTAAGAATGTTGGTGCTTCTAAACCTGAACCAGATATTCTGCTGTTAAAAATAATGTGGCCACATATTAGATGATTCCATTTATGTGAAATGCCAGAACAAAAAAAGACACAGAGACAGAAAGTAGATTATAGGTTGCCAGGGACTGAAGGTTAGAGGAATGAAGAATGGTTAATGGGCACAGGGTTTCTTTAGGGGTGATTAAACGTTCTTGGATTGCATAGTAGTTGCACAACTTTGTGAATATACAAAAACCCACTGAATTAAACACTTTTTTAAAAAAGATTTATTTATTTATGCATATAAGAGCTGGGGTACAGGCTAGAGATGCAGGGGGGTGAGAGGATTCGCCAGAGACAGAGTAGAGAACAGAACAGGCAAACTGACTGAGATACAACTGCTGAGGGGAGCAGTGGCGAGACAGGAGAGGTCTGCCTCGCCACGTGGGTTTCTCCCTGGCTGGTCGGTGATCGAACTCATGCTGTGGAAGCTGCGGATTGCTTTACAGTGCAGTGCTTAAACCCTTGCGCCACCAGGGAGGCCCAAATTAAACACTTTAAAAGAGTGAACTTTGGGCCTCCCCTGGTGGCACAGGCAGTTGAGCACTGCACTGTGAAGCTGTCCGCAGCCTCTGCAGCGCGGGTTCAATCCCGGCCGGTGAGGGTCCCACATGGCGTGGCAGACCTCTCCTGTCGCGCCCACTGCTCCCCTCAGCAGTGTATTTCGTCAGTCTGCCTGTTCTGCTCCCTGCTCTGTCTCTGGTGAGTCTTCTCATCCTCCCGTGAATCTGGCCTGTACCCCCATTCTTATATAAATAAATCAATCTTTAAAAAATAAAAAATAAATAAAAGAGTGAACTTTATGGTTTGTGAAATGTATTGTAACAAAGCTATTATTTTTTAAATGTGCTCAGTGAATTCTTTGAAAACTATAGATTCTTAGCAAACTATAAATTCTCAACAAAATCTTGTCAAATCAAATCCAATATTTAGGAAATAATTCATAATGAAGTGGGATACAAGAATGGTTTAACATTCACAAACGAATTAATGTAATATACCACATCAAAAAAGCAAAGCTAAAAATCACAGTGATAGATGACAAGAATAGAAAGACTGGAAAGGAGGTGCCCCAAGACCAGAACCTGACTCACAAGGAGGTGGGGGTAGAGGGAAATAATATGACCATTAACCTAGCTGTAGAGGTCATGACCCTTAGGCACCAGTGCCTTATCACAAGGCATAAAACCCAAGCAGGATCAGACTGCTATAGGGAGTGGAGCATAGACCAGAGGGCAAAGATATAGAGATTGGGCCCATCCTGGAATCCCCACTCCCCATCCTAGAATCTCTGGTCCCTTTTGGATTCTACATGGTTATTCAAAATCAGCAACAAACTGAAGTCTCACAAAGAGTGACCCCTCCCAAACAGAAAAGGACTATATCAGTACAGTCTCTGCACAGGCTTGGGGCAGCATTCCCACTGCCCACCTGTGACTATGCAGGTGCCACTTTTTACCAACTGTCTCCCTCTGCAGGGCAGCAGCTTTCTGGCTGCCCATGACTCATACCATGCCGGGACTGCTCTTCACTGACCTCCCTCAGTGGAGGCAGTTCTCTCAAGGCCGCCTGCCTGCAACCATGCAGACCTGCCTTAGCAAATCTGTCCCTTCTGGGGCAGCTCTTCCTGCCCGCTTGTGTCTATGCAAGTGTCTTTAACTGTTTAATCCCTTCCCTAATAAACCTTCCCTTTAAATATAATAAATGTCTGTCTCGTGGAGAAACTCGCCTGGGAAATTCACTGTGTGTCACTGAAATAGGAGCTCTGGTGAAACCTTTCCCAGAGTGAACCCAAGGACCGACCGCGCACTTCAAACCCACAGACTCCAAAAAACGACATCTTATCATCCTGTTTATCCAGTGACTTTTCTTATTTATTCATAAAATAAGTTACAATAATAGTAATAACAGCTTATTTTTAAAAATTATTTTACAAAAACCTGTTGTATATCTATATGCAAATAATGAATTACAGGAAAGAGAAATTGAGGAAGCAATCCCATTTACAATCACATCAAAAAGGGTAAAATACCTTGGAATAAACATAACAAAGGAGGTGAAATACCTATATAGTTAAAGTAAATAGAAAAAGAACCAAGAAATGGAAAGATATTTAGTGGTCATGAATGGGAAAAATAAATATTGTTAAACAGCCATATTACCTAAAGCAATTTATAGATGCAATGCAATATCTAGCAAAACCCCAATGGCATTTTTTAAGAATTGTAGAAAAAACAATTCTAAAATTCGTATGGAACCACAAAAGAGCCCCAAAAAGTCAAAGTAATACTGACCAAAAAAGGAAAAGAAATGGGAGTTATCATACTCTCTGGTTTCAAACTATACTATAAAGTGATAGTAATCTAAACAGTACATTAATGACAAAAACAAGACACACCCATCAATAGAATAAAAGAGCAAAGAAATAAGTCCAAAGATATATGGATAGTAAATTTATAACAAATGAGCCTAGACCATTCAATGGAAGGAAGAAAGGAAGGAAGGGAGGGAGGGAGGAAGGGAGAGAGAAAGGGGGAGAGGGAGGGGGAGAGGGAGGGGGAGAGGGAGGGAGGGAAGGAGAAGGAGATCATTTTTAAACACCATATACAAAAATTAATTCAAAATGGATTAATGACTTGAATATAAGACTTGAAACCAGAAAATACATAGGGGAAAAAAAACATAGGAAATATACTCCTGGATATCAACCAGATAGGGGTCTTAAGGACTCAACTCCAAAAGCAAAAGAAACAAAAACAAGATGGACTATCAAACTTAAAACTTCTGTATGGTGAAGGAAACCACGACAAAAATGAAAAGGCAACCTACTAAATGGGACAAGATATTTGCAAATACACATCTGAAAATGATTAATATTTCAAATATATAAAGAACTCACAACCCAATCAAAAAACAGATGGAAGATTTAAATAGACATTTCTCCAAAGACGGTACATAGATGGCCAACAGACAGATGAAAAAACACTCAATTTCACTTATTTTGGGGGAAATGCAAATCAAAGCAACAATGAGCTTTCACCTCTAGAGTTACAAATATAAATAAAACAAAGTAACAAACTTATCTAAACAGAAATAGAAACTCTAAGAAAGTAGACTTTAGCTTCAAGGTAGTATGGACTTCATTTCTAATTATGTCTAAAAACCACCCTGGAGGGGGCGGAGCAACATGGCGGCGAGGAGACGCTGCGAGTAAGATCTCCCATTAAAAAAAGTTAATAGGGAGGAAAAGCGGCAGGTCCCAGTGAGAACTGGGACACGGAAGATAAACGGACGACTCCAGCAAACTGCCCGAAGAAGAAAGTTGCCATAAAAGAGGACGAGAAGGGAGGGAAGCGCAGAACCCTGCTCCCCTCCCCCGCCCACAGAGGCGGCACTCTCCGACCGGCAGAGAGGAGGAAAACAACAAACCAAAACGCCCAACAAGAAAAACGGATGCAGCAAGCGGGACTGTGAGTGGAAAGGAACTATTTCAGCCACCACACCCCGTGAACGGGAGCTGAGGCGAACCCTGCAGGACCCGCTGCGGAGGTGAGCTCCAGCCGCCATTAAAGAGCCCCGCCCCCCAGGAGGAGACCAGCACCAGCACACAGCCCCGGCCGCCCGGTAAGCTTGCGCGAAAGCGGCGCTCGGATTGCAGCTGCCCAGGGCCCTGCGCCTGCGACCTAGGCTTGCGGGGAGACAGCGGAGGCCCTCCCTGAGTGAGCAGGAACAAGGCGCCCAGGCAGGGGAGCGGGATTCAAAAGGCGCCATTCCCGCGCCACTGATCTGGGCTACAGCCCGCGTCCTGGAACTGAGGGCTTTGGAACTGAGACCCGGGCGGAGGCCCTCCCTGAGTGAGCAGGAACAAGGCGCCCAGGCAGGGGAGCGGGATTCAAAAGGCGCCATTCCCGCGCCACTGATCTGGGCTACAGCCCGCGTCCTGGAACTGAGGGCTTTGGAACTGAGACCCGGGGCACGAAATTAGGGGCGTGGGTTCCCCAAGACGGTGGGGCACAAGGCAGACACAGCACCCCAAAGCCGTTGAGGTGTACCCTACCATCCCCGCTCTGCTCCCTGTCCCACGGGGTGGAAAATCAGCTCCCCAAGGGCTCTAGGAGAGATCTCTGGTGCCACCTAGCGACTTGACCCCAGCACAGGCTACTGAAGGAGCTAGTGGCCAGCTGGGGAGTTAGCCCACACCGGGCCCCTTCTGAACAAGTAGTCTAAGCCCACAGGGAGAGCGAGCACCCACAGCCGGGGCAGACCAGGCGCGCAGAATAGTGTGCCTGAGACCAGAAGCGCAGGGAGTGTGTCCCACATCACCAATTTAGAACAGGGACATTTCTTCAGTAAAGACTACCTGCAGAAGGCTTCCCCAGGAGCCAGAGGTGAGCGGGGGAAGTTCGCCCACGCCAGACCCCCTCTGGCCTGCAGTCCAAGCCCAGAGGGGAGCAGGAACCCACCGCCGGGGCAGACCAGGCGCACAGGGGAGTGTGTCCCCACATCGGCATTTTAGAACAGGGACCTTTCTCCAGTAAAGGCTGCTTGAAACTGACAGATGACTCCTGGAAGAACCAGAGGGGAACAGAGAAGCCCACCCAAGATGCCGGCAAGTCCCAACAACACAGTGTCCCAACGCATACGGCAAATTAGAAAACAGACAGTAGGGAGGAGAAGAACCACACGCAACCTAGCAACTCTCCAGAGAAAAAGCACACCACAAAAAGAAAGCCAGCCCCCAGATTGCAACGACAATAACTTGGAAGAATTTCTGAGCCTTCCAGAAAGAGAATTTAAAATTGCCGTGATTAAAAAACTGACAGAAGTCATAAAGGAAAACAATGATAAGGGAAAAATAATCAACGATCAGAAGAATGCAATTGAGTCCCTAGAGAGGGAAAACAATGGTCAGAAGAAAGAAATTGAGTCCCTAAAGAGGGAAGTAAAAGAAATGCAGGAGATCAAAGAATTAATGGAAGAACTAAAGAATTCTGGGAAAAGCAATGAAAGCAGAATAGATGAAATGGAAGAACGAATAAGTAATCTTGAAGACACAGAAATAAAAAGAACCAAAACAGAGAAGGAAAGAGAAGTACGAAGGAAAAAGAACGAAGAAAGACTTCGGGAACTATCTGACTCCATGAGGAAAGGAAATATAAGAGTTATAGGAATACCAGAAGGAGAGGAGAGAGATGTAGGAACAGAGAAAATATTCAAAGAGATAATTGAAGAGAACTTCCCAAATATGAAGAAGGAGCTGAAAATTGATATACAAGAAGCAAGAAGAACACCAAACTTCCACGACGAAAGGAAAAATACAGCAAGACACATAATAGTAAAGCTCCCAAGAATCCAGGACAAGGAAAAAATAATGAAGCTGGCAAGAGGGAAGAAACAGATAACATTCAAAGGAAAACCAATCAGGCTGACATCAGACTTCTCCGAAGAAACACTACGGGCAAGGAGAGAGTGGAGGGACATAGTCAACAGACTCCAAGAAAACAGATGCCAACCAAGAATACTCTATCCCGCAAAGCTCTCCTTCCTCTTTGAAGAAAGAATATGGACCTTCCCAGACAAACAGAAACTCCGGAATTTCATTGCAACTAAACCCCCACTCCAAAAAATACTACAAGGAGTCCTAAAGCCAGAACCTCAGAGCGACGAATAACAATGAAAGAAGGCCAAAAAAAAAAAAAAAAGTTATTAAAAGAATAAATAAATAAAATCAAAGGAAAGACAAACACAATGGCAAATACAGATGTTAACATATCAATATTAACTCTAAATGTAAATGGACTAAACTCTTCAATAAAAAGACACAGAGTTGCAGCCTGGATTAAGAAACAAAACCCAACCTTTTGCTGTCTCCAGGAAACACATTTAGCTACAAAAGATAAAAATAGGCTCAAAGTCAAAGGATGGAAAACAATCCTACAAGCAAATGGGCCAAAAAAGAAAGCAGGAACAGCTATACTTATATCAGATAAAACAGATTTCAAACTCAAAAAGATAAAAAGAGACCCCAATGGTCACTACATTATGATCAAGGGGACAATACTTCAAGAAGAAATAACACTCATTAACATATACTCACCAAACGAAGGAGCACCAAAATATATCAGACAACTGTTGTCCTCTCTGAAAACAGACATCAGAGAAAACACATACGTAGTGGGAGACTTCAACACACCACTATCAACAATGGATAGATCAACAAGACAAAAAATAAGTAAAGAAACCAAAGCTCTAAATAAAGACCTAGAGCAATTGGGCTTAACAGACATCTATAGAACACTAAACCCCAAAAAAACGGAGTACACATTTTTCTCAAGCGCACACGGATCATTCTCCAGGATCGATCACATACTGGGGCACAAGACAAACATCAACAGATACACCAAGATTGAAATCATATCAACCATCTTTTCTGACCATGAAGGCATCAAACTAGAAATAAACCATAAAAAGAAGGCAAGGAACTTTCCTACCTCATGGAGATTAAAAACCACACTACTGGAAGACCATTGGACTAATGAGGAGATCAAAGAAGAAATTAAAAAATTTTTTGAATTGAACGACAAGGAGGACACCAATATCCTAAATGTATGGGATGCAGCAAAAGCAGTAATAAGAGGAAAATATATAGCAATAGAAGCTCACATCAAGAAACAAGAAAGAACGCAAAGAAACAACCTAATCTCGAAGCTCAAAGATCTAGAAAAAGAACAACAAGAAAACCCCAAAACCAGTAGAAGAAAAGAAATAATAAAAACCAAAGCAGAAATAAATGAAATTGAAACTAAAAAAACAATCCAAAAGATCAATGAAACCAAGAGCTGGTTCTTTGAAAAAATAAATAAAATAGACAAACCCCTAGCCAGGCTCACAAAGGAAAAAAGGGAGAAAGCACAAATAAACAGGATCATCAATGAAAGAGGAGAAATCACAACGGACACAGCAGAAATCAAAAGAATAATCAGTAACTACTATGAACAGTTATATGGAAACAAGTTTAACAATCTAGAGGAGATGGACAAATTCCTACAACTCTACAATCACCCAAAGCTAGATAAAGAAGAAATAGAACACCTAAACAGACCAATTACAATTAGCGAAATTGAAATGGTAATCAAAAACCTCCCCAAAAACAAAAGCCCAGGACCTGATGGATTTACAAATGAATTCTACCAAACATTCAGAGACGAATTAGTGCCTATCCTTCACAAACTCTTCCAAAAAATTGAGAAGGAAGGGACAATACCAAACACGTTCTATGAAGCCAACATTACACTAATACCAAAACCGAACAAGGACAACACAAAAAAGGAAAACTACAGGCCAATCTCCCTAATGAACACTGATGCAAAAATCCTCAATAAAATTTTAGCTATCAGAATCCAACAATGTATCCATAAGATAATTCACCACGACCAAGTTGGATTCATTCCAGGGGCACAAGGATGGTTTAACATCCGAAAATCAATCAACGTTATCCAACACATCAACAAAAAGAAATATAAAAACCATATGATAATATCAATAGATGCTGAGAAAGCTTTCGACAAAGTGCAACACCCATTCATGATAAAAGCCCTTGAAGTTCTTGGGATACAAGGAACATACCTCAACATCATAAAGGCCATCTATGACAAGCCAACAGCCAGTATCATTCTCAATGGTGAAAAGCTGAAAGCTATTCCATTAAGATCTGGAACAAGACAAGGATGTCCACTCTCACCATTGCTTTTCAATATAATACTGGAAGTCCTAGCCAGGGCAATAAGACAAGAGAAAGACATCCAAGGAATCCAAATAGGAAAAGAAGAAGTCAAACTATCACTATTTGCAGACGATATGATATTATACATAGAGAACCCCAAAAACTCCACAGAAAAGCTAATTCAACTCATCAATCAGTTCAGTAAAGTGGCAGGATACAAAATCAACACGCAAAAGTCAGTAGCCTTCCTATACACAAACAATAAATCTGAAGAAGAAGAAATCAAAAAGACCATCCCTTTTGTTATTGAAACAAAAAAAATCAAATATTTGGGAATAAATCTAACAAAAGAGGTAAAGGACCTATACAAAGAAAACTATAAAACACTGTTAAAAGAAATAGAAGAAGACACAAAGAAATGGAGAGACATCCCCTGCTCATGGATTGGAAGAATAAACATTATTAAAATGGCCATCCTTCCAAAAGCAATATACAGATTCAATGCTATTCCAATCAAAATTTCAATGTCATTCTTCAAAGAAATAGAACAATTATTGATGAAATTCATATGGAATCACAAAAAACCCCGAATAGCCAAAGCTCTCCTGAAAAAAAAAGAAGGGAATGGAGGCATCAGACTCCCAGACTTTAAACTATACTACAAAGCCATAATCATCAAAACTGCATGGTATTGGAACAAGAACAGACATACAGACCAATGGAATCGAATAGAAAATCCAGAAATAAACCCACAGATTTATGGTCAACTAATCTTTGACAAAGGAGCAAAGACTATGCATTGGAGCAAAGAAAGTTTGTTCAATAAATGGTGCTGGGAAAACTGGGTCGCTACATGCAAAAGAATGAAGCTTGACCATCACCTCACACCATACACAAAAATCAACTCAAAATGGATTAAAGAACTAGACATAAGACCTGAAACCATAAAATATATAGAAGGAAATATAGGCAAAACACTACATGATTTGCACATCAAAGACATCTTTACAGACACATCACCCAAAGCAGTGATAGTGAAGGCAAAGATAAACAGCTGGGACTATATCAAATTAAAGAGCTTTTGCACAGCAAAAGAGACAATAACAAAAACAAAGAGAAACCCCACCAACTGGGAGAACATTTTTGCACCCAACACTAATGATAAAGGACTGATCACAAAAATCTGCAAAGAGCTGATGAGACTCAACAACAACAAAGAAAATAATCCAGTCAAAAAATGGGCAGAAGAGCTTAAAAGAAACTTCTCTGAAGAGGAAATGCAAATGGCCAACAGGCATATGAAAAAATGTTCAACATCACTTGTCATCAGGGAAATGCAAATCAAAACTACCATGAGATACCATCTTACACCAGTGAGAATGGCACATATTAAAAAAACTAGCAACAACAAATGTTGGCGAGGGTGTGGAGAAAAAGGAACTCTTCTGCACTGTTGGTGGGAGTGCAAACTGGTCCAACCACTGTGGAAAGCTGTGTGGAGATTTCTGGACCTACTAAACATAGAGCTTCCATATGACCCAGCAATTCCACTCCTAGGTATGTACCCAAAGGACACAGAAACATCAATTCCAAAGAACACCTGCACCCCTATGTTTATAGCAGCACTGTTTACAATAGCTAAGCTTTGGAAACAACCCAAATGCCCAAAAATAGATGACTGGATCAAGAAGATGTGGTACATATATACCATGGAATATTACTCAGCATTCAAAAAAGATAAACACATGCAATTTGCTGCAACATGGATGGCGCTGGAAGGGATCATGCTCAGCGAAATAAGCCAAAAAGAAAAAGAAAAATACCGGATGGTCTCACTCATAGCAGGAATCTAGAAAACTTAAATAATGGACCAGGAAAATGAATAACTATAAGAAAGTGAAAATCAAAATCAACAAAAAACTATGAACCAGAGACACTTTTAGGGGGGCGGGGGCGGGAGGGGAGGGATTGGGGTCAGAATGGGGGGCTGCAATTGTATGGGGAATATAACAATAAAATTTATTAAAAAAAAAAAAAATAAATAAAAATAAAAAAAAAAATAAAAACCACCCTGCAATGCATTTGACAATTTGAAAAATTCCAGATGTAAGTCTATTTTTCAATAACTTTCTGCAAAATCTCCCCCAAAATAAAAGTTCTAACACAAACCAGAATTTGGTAAAGGCAAAAAATATCAAAAGATATGTTCCTGAATAAGAGTATTAATTCCCTTTTAAAGTCAGATTCTGAAAGGTAGGACTAAATATTTACCAGATTAATAATAACACACTCTAGTTTCATCAGGTCATTAATGTATCATGTATTCCAGTAAAATATTATTGAACGCAATAATCAAAGACCTAAAGGTCTCCTAGGTGTGATGAAGGCAAGAGTGTGGGTTTTTACTCAAAAGAGTATCTGGGACATCTCATGAGCTACCTCCTCTAATTTTAAATGGTTACATCATATTCATAATATAACTTAATTGATCCATTGATAGGATTTGCTTACCTCTTAAAGGGGCATGGCATCATTACACACTCCCAGGCTTCTTGCCTATTGCCTTGTGCTTTATTTTCTATAAGTTCTCTTTCAATTGCTTAAAACTTTTACTAAAAGTATAGTTTCCTACCATTTCCTCTCTATATTTCCAGTACCTAAAATGGTACCTAGTGCATAGTAATACTAAATACTTTGATGGGTGAATGAATGTTGGATGTTATCATCCAGAGATATCATCCAGAGATATCAAACCAGTAACAAAACCTAGAAGTCTGACGAATTGAGGCTAACAGAGGGGAAGGGAAAGGGTGGAAAGCAAAGTTGAAAGGGGGTACAACAGACTAAGACAGAGGACTTTCAGTGCCTCGGCAGAGGGTGTGGTGTGATAACACACACCTGAGGGATGTGATCCTATATTTCTATATCATATACAATATTGTAAACCATTATCACCTCAATTTAAAAATAACTTTTTAAAATGATAAATGGCAGGAAAAGCATTATAGTTCTCAATCTAGTTGTCTCTTTTCAACTGTTCTCAAATTCTATCTTAAAAACTGATAAAAAAAAAAAAACTCTGCTAGCTACAATATCAAATCCATTATTTTCCCTTGGTTTCTGAGGTCTTTTACAATCTGGGCCTATCCTCTCTCTCACTAGTCCTGTTCTCTCTGACTCCATAATTAGTCCACTCTCGTCCATAAAAAGTGCCCTTGTTTCTGTCCTTTCCATCAATTATGCTTACTCCCACTTAGGTCACTGCTTAATCTGTTGCCCCATTCTGAAATTCCCTCCTTTCTCAAGTTCTAACATTCCAAGCACAGCCATCATTCACCACACAGCTGTATTAGTATCTTCTCTTTTCTAACTCATGCTATAATTACACATCTTTATGTATAATTATACATATATATTCATACAAATGGTATACACAGCTTAGTATTAGTTGCTCTGTTGCATATTTATTGTTTCATCTCCTATTATCACTTGAAGGTAGGAATTATATTTTAATACTACAATAGCTACCATTTATTCAGCAACTTTAATAGACTACATTATTTGTTCAAAATACTCATATATCTTCTCTACCTGGTCCATCTAAAAAAGAATCCCTCCCTTCGAGATTATGCTCAGTGAAATAAGTCAGGAAAAAAAAAATACTGGATAGTTCCACTTATAGGAAGAATATAGGGAAACTGAACAACGGGTCAGAAAAAAGAAAAACGCCCAGGTGAACTATAGATCTGAGGCACATGGCACTGGAAGAGAGGGGAGGGAAGAGCACAGGGACTGGTGACAGTGAACAGGTGATGTGGTGGTAGGAGAGTTATGGGGCTTATACCTGAGAGGAGAAATCAAATACTGTACAAAAATGAGCAACGATGTAAAAAAAAAAGCTCAATAAAAAATAAAAATAAAATCATTAATTAGCATAAAAAATCTCTCCCTTCAAGATGGATATATTTCCTGCCCTATTAATGTCAGGCTTGGCCATATGACTAGCCTTGGCCAATAGAATGTGAGTAGAAGCGGCACATGCCATATCTGAACAGTATTTCATGAGCTGTAACATAGTTTCAGCATGTTTCTTTTCCCTCTGCCATATGCCTAGGATGTCTCAGTGAGAAACTGCAATGTTTCTAATGAATCCTCCAAAATATTCACATACATGCTTTTAAAAGAACTACCATTTGGTACTTGGAGTGTTGAATATTTGCAATATTGACCAGAAAACCTGCAATAATAAACAATAAATGAAATGTAACTATATCAGTAGAATGCATTTTCTCTTCAATCATTCCTTCTAACACAATGGAAGAGCTAGAAACACAAATGAAAGGGAAAAGAAGTTTTCCTTAAGAAGCCTAGGCCACTGGCTGTAGAGAAAGGGGAGGAACTTCAAATTGGACCAGAATAAATTTGTTAATACCCAAACATGAACAGAAAGTTATGGAATCGAACCAGGGGGAGGGATTTGGCAGAGTATGACTGAAGGAAGTGATTGTAGGAAAAATAAAGGAATGCGGTGTTTGTACCCACATTAGATGGGTGGAGGCGCCAATCTTAACTTACATAACAGCACCTTGTTTTCCTGGTTAAAAATATATGTATTATAAAGCCAGAAGGAAAAAGAAAAATATCGGATGGTTTCACTTATAGCAGGAATATAGGGAAACCAAATAAGACATCAGTGTAAAAAAAATAACAGTACAAAACACAACAAAGCAAAGACAATTACAAATGAGAGACATACTGCAGGGGAGGAGGAGGGAGAGGGATCAGAGGGAGGGAGGGAGAACAGGAGACTGAGGTGATGGTGCACAGGTGCCTTCAGGAAGGAAATTCTATGGGGACTCAACCTGAGGGGGTGGGGGGAAGAAAATATTGTTTAAAAAAATTTTTTTAAATAAAAATAAATATATGTATTATAATCTCTTGATGACTCTTACTTTTCAATTCTCTTTAGAAAAAGTTTCCCTGGCTATAAAAAAAGAACTAAATTAGAGCGTGATAAGATTCTATAGGTCTTTATTTGCTCACTTCAAAAAGGAAACAATCCTCAGACTTGAGTCTCTTTAAAACAAAATATAAGACAAAATACACTCTGTCTTTCTGAGATTGAAGACTTGTATTTTATCTTTATTTTTTCTACTAGCTCTAAAGCTCATCCCTTGTAATCAATTACATTTTCAGTAGTAAAAGAGATGATACCTAGTGTTGATCCTCCCAGGATTTCTGCATCCACCTAACTGAACTGCTTTAATGTCCTGTTCTAGGACAGAAGGACGCAATATCACTTGGAAGCTATTTATGTTGAGTCAAATTTCAACTCACAAAAGAACTTGAAATGACCTGACATTATGGTCTGTTATAGACTATACCAGATGCTTTCCATTTTATAAACTTCCCCCAAAATTCAATTCTTGCTGCATTTCTGCACCTCTGTGTCCAATGATCATATATAACCAGTAGAACTATAAAACACCATAAATGTACATTTTCTGATTACTGATGTAGGTTTACAACTCTGGTTTCTCTCATTTTGTAGAAACTATCTTCTTTAGCCTCTGCCTAAAACTTTGTTATTCGGGTGGTCTCTGCATGTAGGAAAATTGCAGGAGTACAATAGGTTAGACACAGGTTTAAAAAAAAAAAAGGAAGAGAAGCTAAATACTTTTTAATTTTAAAAACATAATTTTTAAAAATATATGTAAATTCTAGAAAGTCTAAATTCTCCAACTTCATATTAAGTATAAACTGTCTTATTTTGGGATAACATAGATTAGACAGGATTAGATTTCACTGTAGATACTAGACACATAAAAACAATGGCTTAACTAAGAATGAAGTTTAATTTTCTCTGAAATAAATAAAGTCCAGAGATCAGGGATCCAACGTTGATATATCATCTCCATTATCATCAGGGACTCATTATACTTATCTTCCCCATCTTCAAGAGTTTTCAACTGCAGTCTTAACAGTTACTTAAGCATAGTTACCATATCCACATTCTTGCCAGTAGGAAGAAGAAAGAAAAACACATCCTTCCCTATAAATGTATACCCCAGAAACTGTACTTGACATTTCTGATTATATCCCACTGGCCACAATTTAGTTTTATGAATATATCCCTGCATAAGGTTAACAAACATAGACTTTATTTTCTGAGGCTATAAATTAATAACACTAAGGCTGTAAGTTAATAATTACAGTGTTCATTGCTAAAAAAAAAAAAAAAGGTAAATGAATATTGGGGAAGAGCTAGCAATTTCTGACACAGTGATGATCACATTTCATTTTTTCTGAGTACCAGGACTTAAGTTTTGACCTCAGATGATTTAATTTACATTTCTTCACTCAAAAGTCTCCTTATTATTGGTATGAAAAATATCAACTAGAACAATGTAAGGAGTTATAACTTCCAGTTATGAGATCTTGGGATCTAATGTACAATGCAATTATTATAGTTAATAATACTCCATTATAAATTTCAAAGTTGCTAAGAGAATAGATTCTAAATGTTCTAACCACAAAACATAAGTGGTAATTATGTGACATGATGGAGGTGTGAGTTATGGTATTAGTCATTTTGCCATATATAAGTGTATCAAATCATCAGTTGTACATTTTAAACTTACACAATGTTATATGTCACTTATATAGTAACAATAATACTTGTAGGCAATAAAGCTAGAGAAATAAAATTTAAGAGAAGTAAAAAATGCCAGAAAATATAGGGTAATACTGAAAATACCAAGAGATCCTTAACTTACAGGGAACAGTATATTTCAAAGGACTTTAGGTAGCATTTGACCACTGAAAGGAAATAAAACAATGCTGATTTTTATGCTCTTTTCCTCCTTTCTCCTTGAGATTCTTCCACTGAGTTTCAGAAATAGACATCAAAAAATTCCTGTGTAAAGTACCAATGCTATATAAAAGATGTTATACCACAAAAGTAATAAATCTAAAAAAAACCATACAGACTACCAAAAATGTGAAATGTGATCTGGCACTAAGACTAGCAAAAGAATGGCACAGTGCATGATTAATCCTGCATGGCCACATTTACATCTCTAATTTGCTCATATAAATGCATTAAGCCAGATGGTTTTGGAGACTAGCACTCTGCATATACTTGTAGGTCAGCATCCATATCTTCTGTACTTGATAGGTGCTCAGACTTCAGCAGTGCCCACACCTCATCATTAGTTTCCTAGTATAAACCCCTTTGTTCTTATTTTTCCCCCACTTCCAATAAACGGCATTCTGACATCCAAATATACCTATGAAAACATCATTGTAACCTTGCTAACTAATATATTAAGAGAACATGAAGAGGCAACTGTTTAACTTAGAACACATTAGGAAGACAATTTTGAAAATGGGCACTTTATTCTATTTGTAAAAAATTAGCACCCCTTATCTTGATAATGTGAATCATGTATTACTAGTATAAATTCTATTCCATCTATTAACGAATAATCACACTAATAACTGGAATTCTATAAATTTAATAAAAATTATAAAACCAAAGCTTTTATTTGTTAAATTTTAATACTGATTTTCAATTATTATAATAATTCTGTATTTATTGATCTGTTGGCATCTAATTCCAGCCAGAACCATCATGTGAGCCTATTCAATAGGGCAGCTGTGGTAGCAATTTGTTTCTGGACTAACAATATACTATTGAATGTGGTCATTTTCTTGTAATGCAAGTGCCATCAATTAATAGAGCCTCAATTATTCCTCAATATGAAACTGTCATATTAGGAATAATACATGACAAGCAGATATAAAATAAAGACAGGCCTCAACTATTCATAAGCTTGGAATTTTTGTTATAACCTGAAAAGAAATTAATTTGAAGTTTCCAGAAAAGATCTATTTATTTTTGGACATGTAAGTTACAAACTAAGAGTGCTATGGAAATGTGACAGTGTATCCAAAATGAAAACATCCTCAAATTGTAAGCATGACTTGGGAGTGACAGAAACAATCCTCTCTGAAAAGATCTGAAGCTGACTGAATCCCCATTCCAAGTCCACAGCTGGTCTATATAAGTGGTAGGAGCAGATAAGGGAGGATACCTTTAAGTTCACAAAGTAACCAGGAGAAGCCCAGGTTCCAATTCCAAGACCCACAGAATCAATGTAGAATGATGGCCAAAGCTGTTTAAATCAGCAATCTCAGGGGATATATAAACAGTAGAGACAAAAAACTATCTAATCTTAGTCTTGATGTCCCATTCCTCCTTTAAAATGGATTATCATTTCTTTCATTTTCTACCTCTCATATATGTGAGAAGTTGCCTCTTATGATGTCACATTAAGGGTCACAATTGTAGGATTAACCCTCATTTGGTTTTGTAAGCATAGAGACAAAAAACATTAAATGTCTACCATTTCTTGACAGTCTCCTGTTTGGGACAACCAAAACAATCCAATTATGCTTTTTACATGTAATTATTTTATCTCCAGCTATGACTAAGTTAACAGCCTCAATTTCAGTCCTCTGCTTAATTCTTTT
This sequence comes from Talpa europaea, assembly GCF_964194135.1. Classification (NCBI taxonomy): domain Eukaryota; kingdom Metazoa; phylum Chordata; class Mammalia; order Eulipotyphla; family Talpidae; genus Talpa; species Talpa europaea. The sequence continues at coordinate 16,365,652 of NC_140082.1, read as the reverse complement.
TCTGATAAGTGTACCTCCTCAATAGGACTAAGTCTGAAGCCCTATTTGTTCTGCATGAATCTTGCCCCCTGACCACAGGAAACTGGACCATCTGACCAAGTTAGGGCTTCAAAATACCTTTTATAAAAATCTGAAACTGATACTCGATTCTATTATCTAAACAATGCTCTTGTGAAACCCGGACCTAAGGCTGCCAGGGTAGATTAAATATGCTCGGTACCTGTATACCCAAACAGAGAAAGCTAATATTCAAAAAATAATCATGAATAGCTGAAGATAGAGGTAAAGCAAAAAGCTATGTATTAAACTAATAGCTCCCAAAGATATCCTTAATCCTTGTAATGTATGAATGTTACCTTAGATGGTAAAAAATATTTTGCAGTTGTGATCAAGGATCTTGAAATGGGGAGAGTATCTTTGATTATTCAAGTGAGCCCTAAATATAAAAAAAAGTGTCCTTATAAGAGAGAGGCAGAGGGAGATTTTACTACAGAAAAAGACAATGTGATTATTGGAGCAAAATGTAGAAGAAATGAGCCAAGGAATGCAAGAAATGTAGCTCTAGAAGATGGAAAAGGCAAGAAAAATTATTGAAGCCTCTCACACCTTGATTTCAGTCCAGTGAAACTGATATTGGACATCTAAGCCTCCACAACTTGAAGAGAATACATCTGTGTTGTTTAAGCACTAAGTATGTGGTCATTTGTTATAGTGGCAACAGGAAACTAACACAGATACCCTGTAGCACTAAACAGAGTGACTAAAAAGGTGGCAGCCTGAGATCCTGCTTTCTTTTTCATCCCTTCACATTCGCTGCCTAGCTTACACACCTTGCCATTAGGTTCCACAAGATACTAACATTTCGTTAGAGTGAATTCAACATTGTGCTTGGGCCAACCAAGTCTTGGTTAAAATGTACAGCTATCTCCATAAAGTGAAAGTATAAGACACTATTCAGTGCAATTTGAAAGAACCACTACTTATTTCCTCCAGAAAGAAAAAAAAGCTATCCAAAGGTCAAAAACAGTGCCCAAAATTTCTACTGTAGCAATAAATCTTATAGCTTTAGGTGTTATCTCTAGAATGCCTTGCCTTAAAATGCAAAACTATTTTTACCTGAAAGTACAATTCCCCAATATAATTGCATCAGTTAAAAATATCTGCATGAATTTGACAAAGAAAACAATGTGACATAAATTTTATGTATGGTCCTAAAGAACTAGGACAAAGAAAGGGTAGATTTGCAAGAAGAAACTGAAACTGGCACCTAAAAGCATCTAAAAAGACAAAAGTTGAGTACGGTGACTAATACAGTAAGAAATATGTAGGTCTTTGCCCCTAGTTCTTGGCACACAGTGCCTACAACCCTTAGTAATTCTGGACTGGTATGGTATCTTTATATGCTAATGAGATGACTAATTATGGGGGGAGGTATAAAAACGGGGGCATAATAGCTTCAGGATAAAGACTAGTCTCCAGAAAATCCAGGTTAAATTAGAGGATTAGAATTTTCAGCCTTGCCTCCTATTCTCTGAAGAAAGGGCTGGAGATGGGGTTAGATACCAAAGGTCAATATTTTATCAGTCGTACCCTACATAATGAAACAGCCATTAAACTCTAAATGCTGGGGTTCTAAGAACTTCTAGGTTGGTGAATATACTGTGTTACTGGGAGGGTGCTGTCAGAGAAAGATGGAAGTTTTGCATACCTCTCTCTATACCTTGCCCTGTGCAGCTCTTCCATAAAAGTATTTTCCTTTATGTGTGGGCCCTTATTGTAAAGTATGGAACCTGAGGAGTCAACAAGAATACCTGATTGAGAGCTGGTTGGTAGGAAGTACAGATGGCACATGGAGACTTTAACTGACATCTTGTAGGACTGAGTTCTTAATCTATGGGGCCTACAGTATCTCCTAGTAGTTACTACAGAATTGAAATAAATTGTAGGGCCCCTTATTGGTATCCAGAGAATCACAGAACTGGTTGTTGGGGTGGAAAAAACTTACACACTAGCAACAAAAATGGGGGAAGTTTCAGCAGGTAGAGAACAGTACAAGAGAAACAGGTATCCAGAGAAGGTTCGATTCAAAACCTAAAGATGATAGTAGATTTCCCCCCACATTTTTAACCTAAACCCAATAAATTTAGAGGATCAAAACACACAAAAATGTGTTCCACAAATCAAACCTAACTTTAAGCTCAACACAGAAATAGTACTTTCCCTACATGAATCACTAGATACTCAGAATGAGAGAAGCAGATTTCCATTTTCAACAATGAGTAACAGGTTCACCAACCCTTTCATCTTTCAAAGTTTTGGAAGTGGTACTTTCTAAAATAATTATTAGTCTATTGGTCTTTTATTTACCTCTTTCACGGTATTTATGTACAACTTTTTCAAAGTGTTGAACTTCCTTATAGTCCCTTTATAGGTTAGGTCATTATAGTGCTGGAATTCCTAGTACTCCAATCTCAAATCAAGTGAGAAGACAAAACATCACTGGAAACCACTTGATTAGTGATGTGGAAAAACAAGATGCTGACAACACAAACCTAATCCAGGTTGGAATGCTACAGTTAAAATCATGGGAAATAAAGATATATTCACCTAGAAAAAGCACTAAAACAAAAGAGGAATACATGCTTAATATAAATTGGGAAGACACTGTACCATCTGGAAAAGAAAAAGCAGAGCATCCTAAACAATAGAGAACCAATGTGCCTATTAATCTCACTTGGAAACAACAGGAAGCATAGCATGGAAGGTCAGAAATAGGAGAACAATCACCCAAACAAGATTATCTGGTAACTCTAAATCCTTGTCACTAATTAGAAATTATTCAGAAGTACTCTGAAATGATCAAATAGGCTAATACAGGATTTGAATTAATCTTCCTGGCTTTAAGATTTTTTCCTAATTCCTCAAACCCTGAAATCAATGAAGTGTGATTTCTGTATAAAATGAGAAAGAACACTGGGAACATTAACATAATATTCCAAACTCTTGCCAGGCCAGTGTGGATACTGGGATAAAAACTTAATGCTTCAAGTTCTGACCTTTTTTTAGGATCTACCTCTTAATGAAAGGTCCATTTGAAGTCAAGAGAACCTCTGAACCACTGGAGGTCAGTGACTGTGCTCAATGCATCTTTGAATCTTCCGTACTCAAAAAACAATACATGATGGGTTATTACATGAAAGGCACAAGTTAACACCAAACACCTTTCTTCAAGGATTCTGATTTTCCCATATAACTAATCAAAGCCCCAAATACAAGAAACATAAGAGCATCTATTTATGACTATCATTCCATCAAACATATTACACATAATTTACATCAAACATTATATCAACCTTTCACATTCCATTCTTTATGTTGGATGATTTTCTTTCAGATGCCTCTATCACTTTTTTTTAAATACAATGACATTTCTTACTTCAATGGCTGCTATTCTCTTTATAAAGATAATGGTATAGACTGACTTGTATAGTTATTCTTTTACCAGTGGTGGTTATGAGCTCAAGCAGTGAAGAAATCATTCTTAATGGGCATGGGAGGTAAAGGGAGAAGACAGGATAAGTACATTCTATTGCTTGTACTGAGTAGAAGTTTTACAGCTGTTTGCTTAATGATAAATCATGTATCTTGTTTTATGCACCTTTATGTATACACATTACAAAAAGAAAATGTATATGTGTATGTATCCTCAGATGTATAAACAAAGAAGTGCAGCCAAGAAATTAGAACAGGTTACTTAAAAGAAAACTTCAGATAATCAAAAAGAACTCTTGGAAATTAAATATATAATATAAATTAAAGACTCACTAGGAAGATAGTAAGACAAAAAGGAGGAAGCCATTCCAAAAGTGTAATAAAAAGACTATGAAAACAAATGAGAGAAAAGATAAAGGAAAAAACTCAAAAACCAGTCCAGGAAGGCAAATATCTGCATAGCCTTCCAGAAAAACAAAATGGCTAAAACAGAGGGAGGAGGGTCTCCCTGGTGCCACAAGGGTTTAAGCACTGCACTATGAAGCAATCCGCAGCCTCTGCAGCATGAGTTCCATTCCCAGCCAGCCAGGGAGAAACCCACATGGCGAGGCAGACCTCTCCTGTCTCGCCCGCTGCTCCCCTCAGCAGTGTATTTCAATCAGTCTGCCTATTCTGTTCCCCACTGTGTCTCTGGTGGGTCCTCTCACCCCCCACATCTCTGGCCTGTACCCCAGCTCTTGTTATGCATAAATAAATCGTTTAAAAATTAAAAAAAAATAAAATGGAGGAAATCATCAAATAATTCAAGAAAATTGCAAAGAGGTACCAAAAACCTTTCAGACTGAAAATTTCAACAAGGACCCAACACAATGGATTACAATACACTTCATGGCATGCCATTGTGTCAAGAAACTTCAGAACACTGAAAATCTGATAAGCTCACAGAAAAGGGGAGATATTAAAAGATCATGAAGAAAGAATCTGCAATCAGACTTCTCCACATCAACACTCTATTTAAGCTAGTTTGAGTGGGTTTCTAATTCTTGCAAAGGAACCTTAGTTAAAACATTACCAATCCCATTGTATTTGGGGGAAGATAAAAAAAATAAAACAAGAAAAATGACCCTTAATTATTCCTATAAACATGAAAGATTTCTTTACACTATAATGAAATGAAAATGATCAGATTGAAAGAATAAAATTAAATTAAATCACTCAACGCATTCTAAGAATATTGTTATGGACTGAATTCATATGTAACCTCAGAATATATTTGGAGATAGAACCTTTAAAGAATTAATTAAGGTAATTAATATCATATGAGTGGTCCTAATCCAATAAGGCTAGCATTCTTATAAGAAGAGATGAAGTCATGAACAGAGGAAAAATCATGTGAAGCTAGAAGGAAAAGACAGACGTTTACAAGCCAAGGAGCAGCATCAGAAGAAATCAACCCTGCTGATACCTTGATCTCAGACATCTCGCCTCCAGAATTTTGAGAATATTAATTTCTGTTATTTAAGACATCTGTCTGGCACTTTGTTATGGCAGACCTAGCAAGCCAACACAATTCTCTTAATACTCTGGGAAAATAATTACTACCAGTTAAATGTGGTGGATTAAACACAGGTATTAAGGCCTCCTGCCTTCCAAAAATCCCACAAAAATGACATTAAAAGTAGTTTATAAATAGTATAAACTCACAAGGAAAAAAGATTAGACGAAAAGGCAAAAACAGCAAAGTTTTTAAAGCTAGAAAGCAGATGAACAAGTGGTATCTGACTTAACAGAACCAAATGAATTACCAATGAGAAAAGCTACAAAGGAACCCAATTTGTATTACAGAATTCATCTTAGGCTCAGGAAGGGGCAACACATGTACCTCTGCAAGCTGAGATGAAAATAGGCCAGAAATAGGAGAACAAGTTGAAAATCTGTTTAAGTGGCAGTTATACTCTGGCCAGATGGCTGCCTCTCCCTCTTTTGGCACAAACGTTGAGCAGTCTTTGGATTGGGAGATAACAGGCACAGTTGGAAGGTTCCATGTGAATGAATTAAAAGCATACCAATGTGGTTCTAAAAACACTGACGAATAGTCAAACATAAATCTTTAAACAGAGAAGTTCAAGAGTTGGTGCTGAACAATCTAACTATAACAAGAAAGGGGGAGGAAAGGGAAGATTCAAAGAAATTCTATCAAGAATTCCCTAAAGCTATAGCTCATTCAAATCACTATGTGCAAAAAAAAAAAAAAAAAGTGGTATTTATACACAATGGAATACTACTCAGAAATCAAAAGTGATAAGCTCATAACATTCCTCACAACGTGAATGGAGCTGGAAGACATCATAAGCAAAATAACAGAAGGAGAAAGATGAACACTGGATGGTGTCACTTATAAGTGGAATATAGCGACACTAATCAAAAGAACAGATAAAGCCAAACGTAGAAACTAACCCTGGAAAACTGATTACAGAGAACTGAGGGGAAGGTGGTGGAGGGATGAGCACAATGGAATAAGGTAGTGATATGGGTGCTCAGATGATGGGTGCATTACGATAATAACACTTAAAGGAGATAGGTGTCTTATACTCCCAAAATACAATGATATAAGTGAACATAACCTCTATTAAAAAAATTATAAAACATCACTATGTGACAAAAAGCATAACATACAGCCAGAAAGTAGATGAATGGTTGTCAGAGGCTGGGGAAAAGAGGAACAGGGAATGACTAATGGGTAGGGGTTTCTATTGGGAAAGAAAATGTTTGAGAATTAGTGGTGATGGTTGCATAACATAGGGAGTAAACTGAAAAACACGGTGTTGTACATTTTTTTTTATTTATTTATACAAGCACTGGGTACAGTCAGAAACGCGGGAGGGTGAGAGAAGTCACCAGAGCCAGAGCGGAGAGCAGAGCAGGCAGACTGACGAAGTACACTGCTGAGGGGAGTAGCGGGCAGCAGGAGAGGTCTGCGCGCCATGTGGGATCCTCGCCCAGCAGCCAGCGATCGAACCGGTGCTGCAGAGGCTGGGGGCAGCTCAACCACTGCACCACAGGGGAGGCCCCTGTTGTATATTTTTAAATGGTAAATTTTATGGTATGTGAACTGTATCAATTTTTTAAAAAGGAATTTTTGAAATTACAAACATGATAGAAACTTAAAACTCAATAGAAGATTTTAAAGATAAAAAGATGCCTAGAAAACAACAAAATGACAAAGTGATAGAACTAAGAGGAAAAATATCAATATTAAAGGGCATGTAAGTGGGGTTTTAAATCCCAATAACAGAAACTGTAGGATGAGAGAACAAAGAAAAGTAGAAAGAGGTAAAATTCTGCAAAAATTTACTTAAACACAGGGGATCATAACAGATCCATATTAAGACATGCTTGTCATGAAATTTTAGAATGCTAGAGATAAAGAAAAGACCTTATTAGTGTCTAGAAAGTGGAGGATGGGGGAGAACCCAGCTTTCATCCAGAGTCAGAAACCAGAATAGTACTGGAACCTCAGTACAACAAAGAAAAATAGAAAACGAAGAGTCATTGTCTTAGGAATTCAGGAAAATAAATTCTAACCTAGAATTAAATTAATTATAAGACTATAAAATATCTCTTATACTCCCTTTCTCTGGAAGATATTGAAGAGTTTGCTCTACCAAAATGAGATTGTAAACAAAATATATAAGAGAGGAACCTAGAAAAATGAAGACTCCAAAAAGTTGAGAAGTAGTTTTGTCGAATGATGATAAAGGGAAATCTGAGACTACATTTAATACAGCAGAGACACCATAAAAGGGAGAGAATGGAAGAGAGAGGGAAAATGAGAGACACAGGAGACAGAAAGGAGCAACACAGTCTTACATTGCAAAGTAAAATATTCTTTTGGTTGGCTCTTCTTCTGTATATGAAGATTCGGGTTTAATCATTCTATCAATAAAGATTTATTCTTATATATATTCTAAGCAGTAACAAAAATTCTGTAATAAGATGCCAGTCAGATAATGAATAAGTTAATAAATGGTTACTTGCTACTCTAAATGTACTTTAGTAAACTCTTTCCAAGATTCTAAATGCCCACTGAATGGGATTTTGGACCAAATCTGCCCATTTCTGTCAAATACAGTGTTCCCTTCCAAGGAAAAGATATGAACTAGTTATTTCCTGCAATAACTGTAATAAATTCTTATTTGAATGAAATCAATTCCTCTTTTGGCTCATTATAATCCATTCTTTTATACAAAAGGCAGAGTAATTTTTAAATTTCTTTGATCTCTTAAAATATATTTGATATGCCAACATACATATATTGCAGATTATGTAAGTTATAAACCTATCCAAGACCAGATCATTACCAATAATTTGCATCAACTCTTCCACTCCATCTACCTGCCTCTGCCTGAGGAAACTTTTTTTTTAATTATTTTATTTTATATATTTTTTACATCATTTTTCATTTTTGCACAATGTATCCTTTTTCATCTTGATTATAGTCCCCACACAATTCCCACCCCCCTTATTTTGACCCTACTCCCTCTCCCCCTCACCCCCCTCCATAGTGTATCTCTGGTTTATAGTTGCTTGTTGATTTTGACTTTTACTTCATTATGATTAGTCTTTTTTCCTGGTCCCTTATTTACGTTTTCTAAATTCCTGCTATGAGTGAGACCATCTGGTATTTTTCTTTTTCTTTCTGGCTTATTTTGCTGAGCATGATCCCTTCCAGCTCCATCCATGTTGCTGCAAATTGCATGAGTTTATCTTTTTTTTGATTGCTGAGTAATATTCCATTGTGTATATGTACCACATCTTCTTGATCCAGTCATCTATTTTTGGGCATTTGGGCTGTTTCCATAGCTTAGCTATTGTAAATAGTGCTGCTATAAACATAGGGGTGCAAGGGCCCTTTTGAATTAATGTTTCTGTGTCCTTTGGGTAAATAACTAGGAGTGGAATTGCTGGATCATATGGAAGCTCCATTTTTAGCTGGTTGAGGAATCTCCACACAGCTTTCCATAGTGGTTGGACCAGTCTGCATTTCCACCAGCAGTGCAGAGAGTTCCACATCCTTGCCAACATTTGTTTTAGCTAGTTTTTTAAATATGCGCCATTCTCACTGGTGTAAGATGGTATCTCATTGTAGTTTTGATTTGTATTTCCCTGATTACAAGTGATGTTGAATGTTTTTTCACATGCCTGTTGGCCATTTGCACTGAGGAAATATTCTTAATGCTTTATCATCTCCTTACCTTTAATACATTATCACATTATGACTGAAGAAAATATTACATTATTTTGTTGCTTTTTAACTTTATCAGTGATGCATATAACTTCAATTCATTCATTTTCCCTAATATATAATATTTTAATATGTGATTAGGGACAATTTATCCTTTATCCTATCAATGGAAATGTGGTATTTTCCAGTTTTTTGCTACTATAAACAGTGCCGCTCTCAAAATTCTAACACAAAACTCCTACTGTGCTTATAAAAGAATTTCTCTACCAGAAATTTGTATAGTATAGTATAAAGTTTTGTATAGTATAAAGTTTAAAGTTCAATTTTCAAAATACTGACAAATTGTTTTGGTTTTTTTTTTAAAGATTTATTTATTTATTTATACAAGCACTGGGTACAGTCAGAAGCACGGGAGGGTGAGAGAATTCACCAGAGCCAGAACGAAAGCAGAACAGGCAGAGTGACGAAGTATACTGCCGAGGGGAGCAGGAGAGGTCTGTGCGCCATGTGGGACCCTCCTCTGGTGGCCGGGGAGCAGCCGGGGATTGAACCGGTGCTGCAGAGGCTGCGGGCAGCTTCGCAACCCAGCGCTCAACCACTGCGCCATCAGGGAGGCCCACTGACAAATTGTTTTTAAAATCAGTTATACCAGCTAATATTCTCACCACGAAAGGATATCAGTCTCTACTGAATATCGTTCCCCACAAAACTGTGTTTAAATGGCACTTTTACAAACCTATTAGGTGAACATCATATCTCACTGTGGTCTTTATTTGCTTTCCTTGATTAATAATGAGGTGTTATTACAATTTTGAAAAGCAGTTTGACAGCTTCTTATAAAATTGAAATATACTAAACCCTATGATTCAGCAAAACCACTCTTAAACTTGCTCAAGAAAAATGAAAACATGTACAAAAAGACTTGTTTGTATATAAATGTTCATAGCAATGTTTTCATAAAAGCAAAAAACTCAAAACTAATCAAGTGGATAAACTGTGGTATAGTCAAATAAAAATAATGAATTGTTAATTCCTGAAACATGCGTGAATTGTATGCACATTATATTGATAGAAAGAAGCCAGATACAAAAGAATATTTAGTAAAATATATATTTAGTAGTATTTCACTGAAGATATGGAATAGACACAACTAGTCTATGAGGATATCAGTCAAATCAGTAGTTGTTAGAAAGTTAGAGAAGAGACTGACTGCAAAGGGACAAGAGGGCACTTTCTGAAATAATTCAAATGTCTATTATCTTGATTGGCTAGGAGTTACATGAGAGTATACATTTACTATACATAAATAAATCTCAAATATATTTTTTTAAAAAATCACTTCTAATTGCCCAGTACATGTCTGGTTTATTGTAAATACTCAAAGAATGAAGAAATAAATCAAACCACAGGCAATTGAACCAAGTTTCAAAGGCACCATGTCAAGGCAACATATATGGGCTAATAAGTACAGAGGAGAAAAAACTCTAAGATACCTTGACAGAACTATCACCAAAAGGGGATACAAGCTTACCAGTGAAATTCTCTCTTGAAAATAGACAAATAGTAGATGGAACAAGATGTGCCACCTTCACTTAGATTGTTATTTACAAGCAAGCTGGTTTTTCCATAACCACTGCATTTTCAGTGTTTCCATCAGAGGTGAGCACAACCCATTAGGGTATAATGCACACATATTCTCTGTATATATCTCCTCACAAGAAACTGTCATACCAAGAGTGATAAGTGTTTATTTTCTTTGGGACTATTAAAGACTTATAAGTTACAAAAGGATAACAAATCTGACCTTAACATGATTTGATAGCAGTCACTGCTGTTGCAGCAAAAACAATTTTCATTCCAGTAGGTTATTCTGATTTCGCCCTGGAATGAAACTTCAAATGACTTAAATATCAGAGCTGTAAATAAGATAATTAATAAACATCTTAAAGGCCATTAGGTAACAGGTGATAACCAGAACTTCAAAATTTAAACGAGCAAAGGTGTGTAAATTCTCCGTGACACTTACCTCGAAATAATCATCTTTGTCCTTTTTCCCCCAATCTCCTCCAATCCTATACCTTTTACCCCCAGTGTCTTTATCTTTGCCATTCTGCTTTCCATTCTCAATTCAGCTTTCCCTTTCTCCTCACTTCTGCCACACCCATTCCAATCCCTTTTCCTATCTTCCCATTTCTCTTTCCCCTCGAAACAATGGACTCATTTATAATTTTTAAATATTTATTATTACAAGAAATGAAAAATAAAACTATAAAAAGATCTTGTTTTAACCTATCAGACTGAGCATTTCCTTCCTGAGGGAAAGAAAAGGCAAGCACCAAGCACATATTATAGAAGATGAGGTAAAGCCAAATGGGTGTTATCAATATGCAGATTTTACAAGTCTCCAGATGTGAACTGTCAGTCACAATGATTACCACAGCAATCTCACAAAGGCTATATATGAGAAACAAGAGTGCTGCTACAAGCATTCGTTCTAAGAGCATTTGTTTAATGAGTTGGAGAATTTTTTGCAAACACATCCAACAATTTTTTCTCTTGTTTTTCAAGCACTTGTTTCTCATGTAACTAAGCTATACATAGATCCTAAGGTTTTATGTCAACTAACCTGCCATAAAACTAAAATTTTACACTTGTGACCTCACCATCAACTTTCTGGCAATAATATCAGATCATAGATTGTAGAGAAAAACTTAGGAATATAAACAGTAGGAGTCTTGAAATGTTCATAAAATTAATTAGTATTTGGCATGCTGTTTAAAAAGCCTTTCATTATGGTTCTGTCAAAAGCAGTCTGGCACATTTCTGTAGCATACTAACAATCTGATGATTGGTAAACCAATGTTTTATTTAGTTCCTTTCTACAGTTCTTCAGTGTTTCATTTGCATACATACATAAGAACAACCTCAAAAAGCTCAGGTTTCAGAAATTAGAGAAGGAAAGAATATCTTATGCGCAAGTTCACTCTTAATGTTTTTAAGACTGGTTCCTGTCAAATTAGATAATGGTGAGAATAGTGAGAAAAGAAAGCAAATGAAGAAAGAAAATGCAGTCAAATGTTCACAACTTAAAAAAAAAGGGAGGGGGAGAGAAAGAGAAGTTACCTTGAAATTTTCCCCACATATTTTCAAAATCATTAATTTAAAAAATGTGAGGCCCTATTTTTTTAAATAACTTCGCACACCAGAGAGTTAAGTTAACCATACTCATTTTATAAATGGATAAACTGAGGATTATTGAGGTTAAATAATTTCTCCAAGGTCACATGGCCAGTACAAATTCAGGTCTGATTCCAAAACCCTGTCTTCTTAACAGCACTACACTACTCTGTTATCCTATTCTTTGTTATCTAATTGCATAAAATCTATAAACTTTACCTAGCATAAAAATCTAGCTATTTCAAGAAAGGTACTTTTATAAGAATTCTTTTGTACTTTCATTTTTGTCCCTTACATGACAAGTGACATGCCACAAAATTTCTGTTGTTCATTATTTCCTTAGAAAAGCAGTTACAATCTACAGTTGAAAATAACACTGCACTTACTGCTTAAATCCCCCCATTTGGAGAGATGCCTATATGAGAAAACCACTACTAATAATTAAACACATGGGAATAAAGATAGAAATGTATTCAAGAGTAAATTAAGGGGGGAAAGTACTTTGTGATTATAGGACATACATAAAAGATTATACTTGAGTATAGAAAACAATTCTGGATACTTGGTTAGAATTTAAAATAATCCAAATTTATTTAGTTTCTGATTAGCAAAACACAGGAAAATTATTGTGGACACCAACAAAGTTACAGAATGAACTGCTAAAAATTGAGCTTCCATATGATCCAGCAATTCTACTCCAAGGGATCTACCCAAAGGACACAAAAACATTAATTCAAAAGGACACATGTACCCCTATGTTTATTGCAGCACTATTTACAATAGGTAAGCTATGGAAACAACCCACATGCCCAAGAACAGATGACTGGATCAAGAATATGTGGTATATATACAAAACGGAATATTATTCAGCAATCAAAAAAGATGAACTCATGCCATTCACAGCAAAATGGATAGAGCTGGATGGGATCATGCTCAGTGAAATAAGCCAGAAAGAAAAAAAAAAAAAAATACCAGATGGTTTCACTTTTAGGAGGCATGTAGAGGATCCAAATAAGGGATTGGGGGAAAAAGTAATTATAATAAAGTAAATATCAAAATCAACAGGCAACTATAAACCAGAGACATTCTCAAGGGGGAGAGAGGAGTAGGATCAAAACAGGGGTGGGAAGAGCACAAGGGATTATGGTGATGGTGCATGGATGAATTGGTGGTGGGAATTTCACAGGGACTATAACTGAGATGAGAACGCATACATTATAAAAAAATGAAGAACAATGTAAAAAAATATAAAATTAAAAAAAAAGAATATTATGCAGACACTTTGGTTGGTAAATGATATTAGGCACAAAAATCTCGGAGAGCATACAGGAAGCATAAACAATCAAATATGAGGGTAAAGCATAAGGAATAAATCTCTAAAAGCAAGGAGGTTGGGTCAGCAGTCCTAATAGAGCAAAGCAGCATAGACACAAAAAAAAATAATGAATAGTTGGAAAGGCAAAAAAAGAGATGGGATTTGTGACTTTACAAGCAGTTTGTCTTTGCAGTGGTTTGAAGCAGGAGTAGTCAAAACATGAGGCTAAATACTTAAAATTTTTATTGTATCTAGATAGGACCTCAATAAATTTGATTTTAAAATGAAAAAAAAATACTACTTTAAATACTGAGATAGAGTCTGGATTAATTTCTTGTATTTTTCTCCTCCTTCATTCCCCTAGGAAGAAAGATAAAGTCATTCAAAGGTGATACTTCTAGACAAAGCGTGGTTTGGGGTTGCAATGCTTCTCATTGAACCTCCAAGATCAAAAGATTTCAGTTATAATGTGGCATCCACAATAAAGGATAAAGAAAGAAAGAGTAGGTAAAAATGAGTTCTGTTGCACAGGCAGTCAGTCTCATGGAAGCAAAGAGCAAAAGAATTAGCATTTCTGAACTTGACAAGTGAACATCATAGTCACACAAATTCTATATGCACCAGTAATCTTATTTGGTCTGTCCTTCACATTACATCAAATTTTAAAACTATCTCTGTATGCCCAATGTCGGTCAAGTATTTTCCTTCTCCCATATGAATCCAAAAAATCTAGATAATTTTAGTTTAATCATTTCTTATTCCTACTCTCCTATTTTGCTCAGATCACAGAGACAGTAATTGGCAATCTTAGACACAATACCCTACATCCAGCAGGCCCTCAAAACAAATGGGCCACATTCATTATTCAGCAAGTAAGCAAGCATTTTTAAAAATAATTTTAGGTGAAATTCACTAAACATAATATCAACCACTTTTAAAGTGAACAATTTAGCACCATTTAGTTGTGTCGCTACCATCTCTATAGTTGCTGAAACACTTCCATCCCCATTCCTCCCTTACCCTCAGTCCTGGAAGCTATCCATCTGCATGTGTCTGTATGGATTCATTTATTCTGAACATTTCATATAAATGGAATCATACAATATGCAACCTTTTCTATATGACTTTTCCTACTTAGCATGTTTTTGAGTTCCATCCATGTCACATTATGTATCAGATCTTCATTTCTTTCATGGCATGTATATATCACAATTTGATTATCTACTCATCCACTGATGGACTTGGGGCTGTTTCTACCTATTGGCTATTGTGAATAGTAGTATTATGTATGTGTATGTGTACATGCATTGAGTATGAATATATACATGAAATTCTTTTGGGTATATATGTCGGGGAAAATTGCAAGGTGATATGGTAATTTTTTAACTTCTTGAGAACTGCCAAACTGTTTCCCACATCCAAGAAAGCGTTTCTGAGCACCAACCATGTACTAGATAAAGTCCTTAGTCTCGAAGTTTACATTCTAGTAAGAAAGAAAAATAACAAATAAGCTAACCACTATATTATGTATGAAAATGTATAGACATATACATTACACAGCTATACATAGAAAATGGATTCTAACCCAGGTAGGACTGAACAACTCAAAGTCCATTATGATAGTAAAAGATCTTAATAATATTAAAAATATCATATTCACTTAAGTTCTTAATATTTTATTAAATAAATAACCCAGGATATAAACAAAACCCAAAACTCTGGCCAAAACCAACTTTTGTAAGTTTCTTCATTTAAAGCTGCCTGTTATTTCTTCAACCTAAAGTCAAAACTACCTTAAAACTATTTAACTGACTTGATTATTTCACAAACAAAATATCTTTTAGAACAAAATTCTCCATTGTGGAAACATACTATGTCTTAACATATTTTCTAACTACACTTTCTTTAGGTCCTATCATCTTTTTTTTTTTTTTTTTTTTTTTTTTTAGTAGAAGAACCAGGATGTAGGCCAGAGATGCAGGGGGTGAGAGGATTCACCAGAGACACAGTGGGGTAGAGCAGGAAGAGTTACTGAAACACACTGCTAAAGGCAGCAGCTGGCAAGACAGCAGGAGAGGTCTGCTGCGCCATATGTGGGGTTAGCTCCCTAGTTGGGGATCCAACTCAGGCAGTAGTGATGACAGCGCTGAGACTTAACCCCTAGTCCACCAGGGAGGGTCTCATCTGTTTATGACTCCAAATTTATATCTTGAGCCTTAACTCCTCTACTGAGTTGCACAGTCCTATGTCCAATTGCCTCCAAAAGGATTCCAGTTGAGTGTTTTAAAATATTTCAACCTTAAAAAGAACAAGGAATAATTCTGTATTTTCCTTGCCATGTGTGTTCCTCTTTCAGTCTTCTTACTGCAATAAGAAGTCCCTCTATCCAACTGATCACTCAAGGCTAAAATCAAGGATTCAACCTTGATTATTATCTTTCTCTCCTCCCTATCACCCAGTCCTAGCAGCTCTACAACCAAATATATCTGTATTCTGGGTTGTCTCTACTTCTATACTGCTACTTCCCTAGTTCAAACTACTGCAGTAGGACTCATCTCGAAGCTGATCTCCCTTCTTGATCCCCTAATCCATACAGCAGGCACAATAATCTTTTTACATCACTAACCAGGTTTAACTCTTCGTGACTTTCCATTGCACTTAAGTGAAATCCAAACCTCTTGCCATACCCTACTATCAAGCATCATCACTTGATTTCTACCAAATTCCCTAACAGTATTTTCTATCATAACTTTCAGGTCTCAAGCTCCAGCACACTGGTCTTTCTATAAAAGTACATGAAGTTCATTCTGTCTTGGGGTCTCTGTAGATGTTTCTTCTACCAGAAAACTCTATCCCCAAGTCCTTATGTGGTTAACTATTTTGTCATTTGGGTCTCACTTTATTTTTGTTTAATTATAAATTTTATTTTTATATTCCCCATACAATTGCAACCCCCTTATTTTGACCCCAATCCCTCCCCTCCCCGCCCCCCACCCCCCATAAAGGTCTCTGGTTCATAGTCGTTTCTTGATTTTGATTTTTACTTTCTTATAGTTATTC
Source organism: Talpa europaea (assembly GCF_964194135.1). NCBI lineage: Eukaryota > Metazoa > Chordata > Mammalia > Eulipotyphla > Talpidae > Talpa > Talpa europaea. The sequence goes on along the minus strand of NC_140082.1, from coordinate 16,349,363 downwards.
TTTTTCCTGGTCCCTTATTTAAGTTTTCCAGATTCCTGCTATGAGTGAGACCATCCGGTATTTTTCTTTTTCTTTCTGGCTTATTTCGCTGAGCATGATCCCTTCCAGCACCATCCATGTTGCTGCAAATTGAATGTGTTTATCTTTTTTGAAGGCTGAGTAATATTCCATGGTGTATATGTACCACATCTTCTTGATCCAGTCATCTATTTTTGGGCATTTGGGTTGTTTCCAAAGCTTAGCTATTGTGAACAGTGCTGCTATAAACATAGGTGTGCAGGTGCTCTTGGAATTGATGTTTCTGTGTCCTTTGGGTAAATACATAAGCGTGGAATTGCTGGATCATATGGAAGCTCTATGTTTAGTAGGTCCAGAAATCTCCACACAGCTCTCCACAGTGGTTGGACCAGTTTGCACTCCCACCAGCAGTGCAGGAGAGTTCCTTTTTCTCCACACCCTCGCCAACATTTGTTGTTGCTAGTTTTTTTAATATGTGCCCTTCTCACTGGTGTAAGACGGTATCTCATGGTAGTTTTGATTTGCATTTCCCTGATTACAAGTGATGTTGAACATTTTTTCATATGCCTGTTGGCCATTTGCATTTCCTCTTTGGAGAAGTTTCTTTTTAGCTCTGCTGCCATTTTTTGACTGGATTATTTTCTTTGTTGTTGTTGAGTCTCATCAGCTCTTTGCAGATTTTTGTGATCAGTCCTTTATCATTAGTGTTGGGTGCAAAAATGTTCTCCCAGTTGGTGGGGTTTCTCTTTGTTTTTGTTATTGTCTCTTTTGCTGTGCAGAAGCTCTTTAATTTGATGTAGTCCCAGCTGTTTATCTTTGCCTTCACTATCACTGCTTTGGGTGATGTGTCTGTAAAGATGTCTTTGATGTGCATATCACGTAGTGTTTTGCCTATATTTCCTTCTATATACTTTATGGTTTCAGGTCTTATGTCTAGTTCTTTAATCCATTTTGAGTTGGTTTTTGTGCATGGTGTGAGGTAGTAGTCAAGCTTCATTCTTTTGCATGTAGCGACCCAGTTTTCCCAGCACCATTTATTGAACAAACTTTCTTTGCTCCAGTGCATATTCTTTGCTCCTTTGTCAAAGATTAGTTGATCATAAATCTGTGGGTTTATTTCTGGATTTTCTATACGATTCCATTGGTCTGTGTGTCTGTTCTTGTGCCAATACCATGCAGTTTTGATGATTATGGCTTTGTAGTATAGTTTGAAGTCTGGGAGTGTGATGCCTCCATTCCCTTCTCTTTTTTTTGAGGAGAGGTTTGGCTATTTGGGTTTTTTGGTGATTCCATAATAATTTCATCAATAATTGTTCTATTTCTTTGAAGAATGACATTGAAATTTTTATTGGAATAGCACTGAATCTGTATATTGCTTTTGGTAGGATGACCATTTTATAATGTTTATTCTTCCAATCCATGTGCAGGGGATGGGTCTCACTTTAAATGTTACCTCCTCGGTGGAACCAAATTACTTTCCAGTACATCGAACACCTTATTTTCTTTAGTGCACTATCACTATCTGAAATTATTTCTCTAATGTAGTTTTCATGTATAGCATCTTCCCACAAAATACAAGTGGGTTTGTCTTGTTTATCATTATATTGCAAATACCTTTAGAAAATTCCTATCACATGGCAGACATTTGATAAACACTTGATAAATATTTGTTAATAGAATTTGCCTACATAGTATTATTTTACAAGTCAAAATCATCACTACACCATCCCATACCCACTTGAGGACAGAGTTTATGTCTAATTCATCTTTCCATTGCTACAGAGTTGTATAGTACTTTGTATATTATAATTTAAATGACTTAAATTAATGAAGAAAGTTTCATTCTAAAGTGTTCAAAACAGATTTAAATATACATATAGGGCCTCCCTGGTGGCACAAGGGGCTAAGACATAGCACAATGAAGCTATCTGTAGCCACTGCAACGCAAGTTCAATCCCCAGCCAGGGAGGTGGCCCACATGGTGCATCAGACCTCTCCTGAGTCACTGCTCTCCTCAGCAGTGTACTTCAGTCAATCTGCCTGTTCTGTTCCCCATTCTGTCTCTAGTGAATCCACTCACCCCCCACACACCACTGGCCTATACCCCAGTTCCTGTATGCATAAATAAATAAATCTTTTTAAAAAAAGTACACATATACTTAATTATATATACTTATATTAACATTTCTTGAGCTTTTAGAATGTGTCAGACTATTCTAAACCCTTGATGTATTACCTCATTTGATATCCCTAACAACTCTGAGGTAAGAAATGTTATTAACCACATTTTACAGATGATCTAAACAAAAACTGCTTAAGTAACTTGCCCAACATAGTACTAGTAGCTGAAAATCTGAATCTTAACATTCTTCCTCAAGACAAATATCAGTATTAGCTAAATGAATATTCTAATAAAGAGCCTGCCATTTTACTCATTTCAACTCTTTACTTCTCAGAGAAGTTATGGTTTTTCTAAACTTAAGACATAGGTTTATTCAACTCATAGTCATGACATAGTCTTACCTAATCATTATTTGATATCCTTAACCTTCTAGAATAGTTTTCTCTGCTATGAGCATCAGGCAATGCCAGAAGGAATTTTGAGTAATAAAAGAACTGTATAGTATAAACCTAATTCATAATCATTAAAGAGAGAAATTGGGTATATAGCTTATTATTAAGTATATGATCCAATATGAAATTTAACACAATAGAGAAGAAATATTAAAAAGTCTGAAATGTTTAGCTACACGTGCAAAAAGTAATATGAGATATGCCATTTCACAATAGGATTGGTGAATAGTTAATAAGACGTTATGTGCAAAACCGAACAAAGACAACACAAAAAAAGAAAACTACAGGCCAATCTCTCTAATGAAAACTGATGCAAAAATCCTCAATAAAATTTTAGCTAACAGAATCCAACAATGTATCCATAAGATAATTCACCACGACCAAGTAGGATTTATTCCAGAGACACAGGGATGGTTCAACATCCGAAAATCAATCAATATGATCCAACACATCAACAAAAAGAAATATAAAAAACATATAATATAAATAGATGCTGAGAAAGCTTTCGACAGATACAACACCCATTTATGATAAAGGCCCTTGAAATTCTCGGGATACAAGGAACATACCTTGACATCACAAAGGCCATATATGGCAAACCCATAGCCAATATCATTCTCAATGGTGAAAAGTTAAAAGCATTTCCATTAAGATCTGGAACAAGACAAGGATGTCCACTCTCACCACTGCTTTTCAATATAATACTGGAAGTCCTAGCCAGAGCAATAAGACAAGAGAAAGATATACAAGGAATCCAAATAGGCAAGGAAGAAGTCAAACTATCACTATTTGCAGATGATATGATAACATACATAGACAACCCCAAAAACTCCACAGAAAAACTAATCAAATAGTTTAGTAAAGTAGCAGGATGCAAAATCAACACACAAAAATCAGTAGCCTTCCTATACACAAACAATAAATCTGAAAAAGAAATCAAGTAAACCATTCCTTTTATTATTGAAACAAAAAAATCAAATACTTAGTAATAAACCTAAAAAAAGAGATAAAGGACCTATACAAAGAAAATTATAAAACACTGTTCAAAGAAATAATAGAAGACACAAAGAAATGGAAATACATCCCCTGCTCATGGGTTCAAAGAATTAACATTATCAAAATGTCCATCCTACCAAAAGCAATTTACAGATTCAATGCTATTCCAATAAAAATTTCAATGACATTCTTCAAAGAAATAGAACAAATATAGATGGAATTCATATGGAGCCACTAAAAACCACAAATAGCCAAAGCTCTCCTGGAAAAAAAAAGGGAATGGAGGTATCACACTCCCAGACTTCAAACTATACTACAAAGCCATAATCATCAAAACTGCATGGTATTGGAACAAGAACAGACACACAGACCAATGGAATCGAATAGAAAATCCAGAAATAAACCCACAGATTTATGATCAACTAATCTTTGACAAAGGAGCAAAGACTATGCATTGGAGCAAAGAAAGTGTTCAATAAATGGTGCTGGGAAAACTGGGTCGCTACATGCAAAAGAATGAAGCTTGACTACTACCTCACACCATGCACAAAAACCAACTCAAAATGGATTAAAGAACTAGACATAAGACCTGAAACCATAAAGTATATAGAAGGAAATATAGGCGAAACACTACATGATTTGCACATCAAAGACATCTTTACAGACACATCACCCAAAGCAGTGATAGTGAAGGCAAAGATAAACAGCTGGGACTACATCAAATTAAAGAGCTTCTGCACAGCAAAAGAGACAATAACAAAAACAAAGAGAAACCCCACCAACTGGGAGAACATTTTTGCACACAACACTAATGATAAAGGACTGATCACAAAAATCTGCAAAGAGCTGATGAGACTCAACAACAACAAAGAAAATAATCCAGTCAAAAAATGGGCAGCAGAGCTAAAAAGAAACTTCTCCAAAGAGGAAATGCAAATGGCCAACAGGCATATGAAAAAATGTTCAACATCACTTGTAATCAGGGAAATGCAAATCAAAACTACCATGAGATACCATCTTACACCAGTGAGAAGGGCACATATTAAAAAAACTAGCAACAACAAATGTTGGCGAGGTTGTGGAGAAAAAGGAACTCTCCTGCACTGCTGGTGAGAGTGCAAACTGATCCAACCACTATGGAAACCTGTGTAGAGATTCCTCAACGAGCTAACGATTGAGCTTCCATATGATCCAGCAATTCCACACTTATGTATTTACCCAAAGAACACAGAAACATTAATTCAAAAGGACACCTGCAACCCTGTGTTTACAGCAGCACTATTTACAATAGCTAAGCTATGGAAACAACCCAAATGTCCAAAACTAGATGACTGGATCAAGAAGATGTGGTATTATACAGAATGGAATATTACTCAGCAATCAAAAAAGATAAACTCATACAATTTGCAGCAACATGGATGGAGCTGGAAGGGATCATGCTCAGCGAAATAAGCCAGAAAGAAAAAGAAAAATACCGTGGTCTCACTCATAGCAGGAATTCAGAAAACCCAAATAAGGGACCAGAAAAAAGACTAATTATAATAAAGTAAAAATCAAAATCAACAAGCAACTAAAAACTAGAGACACACCATGGGGGGGGTGTTGGGGGAGGATGGAGTAGGATCAAAACAAGGGAGGGGTGAGAATTGTATGGGGACTATAACCAAGATGAAAAAGCATACATTGTGCAAAAATGAAAAATGATGTAAAAAATAGATAAAATTAAAAATAATAATAAAAAATTAGAGGTTATGTTTTCCTACATAAAATATAATTCAACATTGTAAAAACTGAGAAGCAATAGCCCTTTTTCGTTACTCTTCAAAAGCTCTTCTACAGGGGCCTCCCCTTGTAGCACAGGTGGTTGAACACCATGATGCAAAGCGGTCCGCAGCCTCTGCAGCGCCAGTTCAATCCTGGCCGGCCAGTGAGGGTCCCACATGGCACGGCAGACCTCTCCTGTGGCGCCGGCTGCTCCCATCATTGGTGTATTTCGTCAGTCTGCCTGCTCTGTTCCCCGCTCTGTCTCTGGTGGGTCCTCTCACCCTCCCATGCATCTGGCCTGTACCCGGATTCTTGTATAAAATAAATAAAATCTTGGGCCTCCCCAGTGGCGCGGAGGTTGAGCGCTGGGTTGCGAGGCTGCCCGTAGCCTCTTCAGCGCCGGTTCGATCCCAGGCTGCTCCCAGGCCACCGGAGGGGGGTCCCACATGGCGCGCAGACCTCTTCTGCCGCCCGCTGCTCCCCTCAGCGGTGTACTTCGGTCCTTCTGCCTGCCCTGCTCCCCGCTCTGACTCTGGTGAGTTCTCTCGCCCTCCCGCTCTTCTGACTGTACCCAGTGCTTGTATAAATAAATAAATAAATCTTTAAAAACTAAATAAATAAATAAAATCTTTAAAAAAAAAAAAAGGGGGGGCCTCCCCGGTGGCGCAGCGGTTGAGCGCTGGGTTGCGAAGCTGCCCGCAGCCTCTGCAGCGCCGGTTCGATCCCCGGCTGCTCCCCGGCCACCGGAGGAGGGTCCCACATGGCGCGCAGACCTCTCCTGCTGCCCGCTGCTCCCCTCAGCAGTGTACTTCGGTCCTTCTGCCTGCTCTGCTCCCTGCTCTGGCTCTGGTGAATTCTCTCACCCTCCCGTGCTTCTGACTGTACCCAGTGTTTGTATAAATAAAATAAATAAATCTTAAAAAAAAAAAAAAAAAAGCTCTTCTACTGTCATCATCCATCCCCACCAAATTTTTAAAATATTATGGTCCCAGCATTTCAGGATTTCAAACATATTTGTAAAGATAGGCAATCTCCCACAGTTTGTCATTTTTAATAATTGAAGTACCTCTGAAAGGAGAAGCTTACTTTCTAGAAGCCTCATGGGTAAACAAACTCAAAATTAGTCCCTGTATTCATACCTAAATCTAACTCCGTAATTATTCTCTCCCCTGCTCCCCAGGTCCTCTACCACAGATTTCTTCCATGGATACTAAATTCATGGTAGGCTGGAGCTAGAAAGAAAAACCTCCAAAAAGCAAACTCCCATGAAACCTCTATGACACATTATATAGATCCTCATTAAAACAATTCAGTGAAAATATATATTAAATGTAGGTAACAGGGCCTCCCTGGTGGCACAAGGGGTAAAGTCGCAGCACTATGAAACTATCAGCAGCCACTGCAGTACTGAGTACGACCCCTGGCCAGAGAACTACCCACATGGCTCAGCAGACCTCTCTTGACTCGCCTGCTGCTCCCCTCAGCGGTGTATTTCAGTCAATCCACCTGTTATGCACCCCACTCTGTCTCTGGTGAATCCTCTCATCCCCACACCTCTGGCCTGTACCCTAGTTCTTGGATGCATAAATAAATAAATCTTAAAAAAAAAAAAAAAACAGGTAACAAAAGGTGAAGAGGAAAAAAAACAGACCAACCTTACAACTATTCTCTGAAATCTGAAAACTCCTCTGGGTTATCTTAAAATACCAAACATGATTTACATGTCTGATCTGTCTGTTAGCTTGGTCTGTTCAGCTTGATACTAAGTATACTGAACAGCATAGCATCTGTAAATCTCCCTCATAAAAATATCTGTAGGCTGCTTCCCCTAGTATGCCCCTCAAAGTCCGGTATATTTTTACTATCCTGTCAGTTTTCTGCCATGATATTATGACAGGGTTATTTCATTTTAAAGGTTACCATTCCTTCAACTGCCAGATATTAGCTATCACAGGGGCAAATAATGGAGTAGTATTTCTATATCTACGTAGACATTTTATAAAGGTTTTGGGACCTGGTAATTTTAAAACCTAGTATGATAAGAAAATTAGAAAAGATTAGCAAATTTAGGGAAAAAAATCCTTCCATTGTTAAGCTGGTATCAAATCATGACTCAAGCCATCTCATTATAATTCATTTTTAGCTTAATAGAAAGCAGTATCCTATATATTATAAAATAATCTGAAAATCAAAATAATCTTTAACAATGGCCTTTACATTGCCTTTATTTGATTGTAATATAAAAATACAAACTGCTGTCTTAACACCAGGTATGTGCTTAATTCCTAATTAACTTCCCTTCCATCCTTTTTTTCACGTATCTTTCCTCATTCACTTGGCTTTCAATATATTCACACCAACTCTCCATGTTCTCGCCAGCATGATTTTAAAAATTTTATACAACACTGGTATGAGAGATGATTGATTACAATCTTATTTTGTTCAAACTGATTTCTTGCTGGGTCCATAGGTGGAAAAAAATGTTAAGAGTGATTTAAAAGCTAGATTTTCTGAAACACCACTTTTTCAGATGGATATCAAAAGAGAAAGAAAATGAGCATGTAGTCATTCTACCTTTAAAATGAGAAGTGCACACTGTGAAAATAGAGGAAAAAATATATTCAATGAGACTAACAAACTGCTCAAGCCATTTCCTGAAAAGAAATTGCATTTCTGGTTGTAAATGTTAAAAGTATAGAAAACAATGCCCTGTTCTTCAAAAACCATTAAAATACAGTCCTAAAAGCATGGGTACTATTAAATTTTTAATGTAAAGGTAGTAAGAGCAAAATTATGTTGCTAATGAATTTAAGTGAGAGTTGCTCTACTTAAAATGAATTTAAGTATGTGGTAAGACATAACACTAACCCATCTTTACAAAAAGAAGACAGTAATAAAGACAATTATAAGAGAAAATTGATTGAATCACTTTAAAAGAGGAATTGATGCCTCTGAAATTCCTGAGTGTGGAATTTCCTTCCTATGGGATACTGCACAAATGTCTTTGTCTTGTCTAAAGTGCACAAAATTACAAATACACAATCATACTGAGGAAAATTACTTTTACTTATCAGGTTGAAGAACAGATACATCCTGGGAAGAAAAGTAAAGCAGGGAAGTGAAGGTACAATAAAAGAACTATAATCAGAGATATGGGAAGAAGACAAACTGCATTAATTAATTTTCTTTAAGAAATGAGACTAGCTGCACACCGAGATGAATTGTCTCATTTGCTAAGTGTCCCAAGTGGCAAAGTCAAACAAATAACTAGGTAATTCTTCATTAGTATTTCATCATGTTTAACCATTTGAAGACTGCCCCAAAAGAGGTGACTCAAATCTTGTGAGGATTACAACTAATCAACTTTTCCATGTGTATTTTTCAATGTCTTCCTTTGTTGAAATACCCCAGTACCAAATGGAAATGGTATAAACACAGAGCAAAGCAAAGTGAGAGAAACAGCAGGAAGGGTATGAACTTCAGGAGGCCAGGCTAAACAGAGCAAAGCCTTTCAAAGCTTTCAGAACTGACCCTTCCATGTCCAAGTGAAATTATTTTACCCCATTTATTTAATCTCCTAAGTCTCAATTTTCACAAATGTACAAAATGGATACACAAGCACCGTAGGGTTGTTGTGAGATTAAAGATGATTGTGACATCAAGCACAATATATGTACAGTAACTGGCCCTTCAGTAAGTGTTAATTCCTCTAGTAAATTCTACAAGTTGGGAAAATACATGTTTAAATGTTTGATATTTGCTTTTAAATGATCAAAACTTTGACAATAGTATGGGATCTTGTGAAGTCAAAATACTCTCACCCAACATTTGGTTGAGTAAATCAGTGAATAAAATCTTCAGTTTTTATGTACTTTCATCACAGAAGTTAAGATTAATGGAAAATTGTGTATTTCCTTTTCCTTTCATCATAGCTTTTTTTCCCTCAGCCCTACTAAAAGATATAAAGCAAAACCTAAAAGACATAAGGCAAAAAGATGTAAAGCAGAACCTAGTTCTTATAGTAATGGGCCATTTTTTCCTAAATGATGATAGCTTTATGATTTTCATAATTATAACAGTTAAAATTTTGATATTTAAATTAACATAACACACACACACCCCTCTAAGACTTCTTTCTCTGTATAAAATGTAGATTATAATAAAAACTTGGAGATGAGGGGCCTCCCTGGTGGTGCAGGGGTTAAAGACACAGCGCTATCAAGCTATCAGCAGCCACTGCAGTACTGAGTTCGATCCCGCTGGGCAGGGAGGAACCCACATGGCGCATGCAGCAGATCTCTCCTGTCTCATCCGCTGCTCCCCTCAGCAGTGCATTTCAGGCATTCTGCCTGTTCTGCTTCCCACTCTCTGGTAAATCCTCTCACCCCCCTGCACCTCTGGTGTACACTCCAGTTCTTGTATGTATAAATTAATAAATCTTTAAATAAAAAAAAAACCTGGGAGATGAACATCCTTCTCATAGGTGTTTTACCAAATGTGCAGATTCTGAAGAACAATACTAGACTACAATAAAATTTTCACAATCTCAACACCTTAAAACAAATGTTTTTATTCTTGTTATGTCCATTTCTAATGTTTGGTCACATGAATATAAAATTGAAAAAATTATAATCCTAAAGATACAGTATCAAAAAAAGATACACTATCATATTCTTTATCATTGACAACCATGTTCTATGTTGATGTGTGAAATGCTTAAGTAAAATACAAGATACTTTGTAGTAAATTAAATACCACACTATCTCCCCTGAATGTGATTTATAAAGCTAATTTCTCATTCCTAGAAATGACTGACTTTAAAGAGACATTCCTACCTTTGTTGCTTTGGAGACTAAAAACATGTAAAAATATTGTTAAATTTGTATTACATGAATGTAACATTACCAGTGGATCATCACATGTTATGAATTAATATTGCCAAGTATACATGATGTCACTTATATTTTTAGGAATGACTTCTAGAACTCTTGCTCAAGGCAGATGATACAAGATTCTTCCTCTATTATAAAAATAGATCCAGGATATGCTATAAAACCATGTACTTTAACATATTTCTGGACTTGCAAGTAAGGAAGAAAGGAAGAGTTCTAAGAGGACAAAAGGAAATGGAGTTGGGGGAATGGGAGAACGAAACCTGGAGGAACTGAATGAGAACCTTCTACTTCAATTAAGCCAAAACTCTTAAATATTGCTAAAGTGCTCTCAGTTCTATAGACTCCATCACATCTAGCAGAAAAATATGCAAATCTTCCTGAAATAAACAATTCCCAATTTAGGCCCTTAAGTTTTTCACAATTAAGTTCAAATCATGATGTTTGGGGATTTTTTTAAATGACAATATTATTTAAGGAAAAAAGAGGTAACAAAAACAATAGACTTAAATGTCTAAGCACACTGCTTTTCTCAAAGACATTTTTATCTCTACACTAAAAGATATCCTTCCACAAGGTCAGAATTCAAAAGCTTTATTCCTGTGTCATATAATACAACTATAACGAGCAATAATACAAGGAACATATTCCTTCAGAATATCAACCTGAAAGCTCTTTAAAAGTTCATCGTTCAATGTGGTACATATACACCATGGAATATTACTCAGCATTCAAAAAAGATAAACACATGCAGTTTGCAGCAACATGGATGGAGCTGGAAGGGATCATGCTCAGCGAAGTAAGTCAGAAAGAAAAAAAAATATCAGATGGTCTCACTCATAGCAGGAATTTAGAAAACCTAAATAAGAGACCAGGAAAAAGACTAATCAACACAAAGTAAAAATCAAAATCAACAAGCAACTATAAACCAGAGACACACTGGGGGGGGGGGGGCGGGGGAGGGAGGGGTGGGGAAAGGAAGTACTAGAGTCAAAATAAGGGGGGAGGTGCAATTGTATGGGGAATATAACCAAAATGAAAATTTACACATTGTGCAAAGATGAAAAAAGATGTAAGAATTATATAAAATATTTAAATAAAAATATAAAAATATTTAAAAACTTAAGTTTCTTCAAAAAAAAGTTCTCAAAAAAAAAAAAAAAAAGTTCATCCTTCAGCTAGAAGGAATTATGCTCAGTGAAATAAGCCAGAAGGAAAAAAGAAAAATATCGGATGGTTTCGCTTATAACAGGAATATAGGGGAACCAAATATGACATCAGTGTAAAAAAAAAAAAAATAACAGTACAAAACACAACAAAGCGAAAACAATTATAAACCAGAGACATACTGCAGGGGAGGAGGAGGGAGAGGGATGAGAGGAAGGGAGGGAAGAGCACAGGGGACTGTGGTTGACGTGCATGTGTGCCTTGGGGAAGGAAATTCTATGGGGACTCAATCTGAGGGGGTGGGGGGAAGCAAATATTGTCTAAAAATGTAAAAAAATTATAAACGTTAAAATAAAGTAAAATAAAAATTCATCCTTCATAAACAAGCTTGATTTCAAAATAGCCACAATGTTTTTAGAAATCAGTCATCTATGTCTTTTATGTTCTTAACCACCTAAGCAGGAATCAGGGGAAACGGGAGCACAGTGCCATGTCCATTTCTAATGCTTACTCACATGAATATGTAATTGACAAAATTATATTCATAAAAGATACAATTTCATACTCTTTAGTAAAAAACTACAGCAAGACAACCCCCAAAACCCTGGTTTTAAGAACAAGGTTAGGGTTTTGTTGTTGTGTTTTTTAAACATTATTTGCTTCCCCCCACCACCTCAGGTGTAGTCCCCATAGAATTTCCTTCAATATACCCATGCACCATCACCACAGTCCCCCATGCTCCTCCCTCCCTCCTTCTGATCCCTCCCCCTCCTCCTCCCTTGCAGTATGTCTCTGATTTATAATTGTCTGGTTTTGCTTTGTTGTGTTTTATACTGTTATTTTTTTACACTGATGTCTTATTTGGTTCCCCTATATAAAACCATCTGGTATTTTTCTTTTCCCTTCTGGTTTATTTCACTGAGCATAATTCCTTCTAGCTCCAAACACGCTGCTGTGAATGGCATGAGTTTATCTTTTTGATTGCTGAATAATATTCCATGGTGTATATATACCACATCTTCTTGATCCAGTCATCTATTTTTGGGCATTTGGGTTGTTTCCAGGTTTCACCTATTGTAAATAGTGCTGCAATAAACATAGGGGTACAGGTGTTCTTTTGAATCTATGGCACATATCAAGAAAACAAGCAACAACAAATGTTGGCGAGGATGTGGTGAAAAAGGAACTCTCCTACATTGCTGGTGGGAGTGCAAACTGGTCCAACCACTATGGAAAGCTGTCTGGAGGTTCCTCAGTCTACTAAAAATGGGGTTTTGGTTTTTTGTTTTTTCATTTCTTTCCCAATTTCTGTATGTCCATTACTCTGCTCTTTATAGATCTCACTCAGGAATGCAAGTTGCAAGAGCTTCTCCTATGTGGAACAAGTAGGTCATAAGGCAGGTGGAAAACAACACAACTGATGGCAAATTGGGTGTTGATTTCTTGAAAATCCCTTGGACAGAGCAAGTCATATGACCAGGCCTAACTTCAGAAGGCATTAGAGTACAAGCTGACCATATGCCCAGAAAATGGAGAAACTAGTAATGTTGATGAATAACATTGAGTGCCACCACATACAATTATTTTAACTCTTCAAAGAAATGCTGAACTTGAATGCAGTTGAAAATTTATGTAATAATTCTAATGTCAGGCTTTAATGGAGAACCACAACATAGTCACAAAGAACAGTGGGTTTGACAACAGCTTCACACTTTGCTTGTTTCAGGATACCAGGCTCTATTATCATTGAGTAAATCCAGCAGTTATCCAGGGCTCTAATCTTCCGAGCAATTTACTCCACTAACAGTATTTCAACAATCATCACAAATTTGGGGAAAGCTTATGACTATGAAAGACAGACTTAAATATAGAAGGAAAGTAAAGAAAAGGGAGGGGAAACTTGGAAGAAAGAGACTGAAGAAAAATTTAAAACAATTATAATATTCTTCAAGAAATAAGGCAATGTTCTACTTATGAAACAAAAATGGGATACTAGAGAAAAGCAAATAATCAAAGAACAAAGGCCTTAGATATAGAAGATAAAAATGAAAAAATGAAAGAGTGGGATGATAAAGTTGAGAAAAATATAGAAACCAGATTAAGAAACCAGAAAGAAAAAATATTAGCTTAAAGAAAAGCAGTAACTGAATAAACGTAGTTCCAGAAAAACTATGAGAATGAAATTTAAAAAATAATTCCAGGATATTTCCCAAAATTAAAATACATGGGTTTTTAGATTGGGAGTAACCCATCAAATGCCCTGCACAGCTAATGAAAACCAACCCTCCCTAGAACAAACTGAAAACAAAGACGATTCTATAAATTTCCAGAACTAAGAAAGTTTTCATAAAAAGGATGAAGATTTTAAGTTGCAACAGAATTCTCAAAAGCAAAAAGAGAAGAGGACAATGACTGAATAACTTCAAATTTTAGAGAGAAAAATAATTTCCAAACTGGAATATTATAATTACCCAAACTGTTAAATCTGTGAAAGTAAATAAAAAACATTTTCAGCAATGAATGTAAGGTTTTAACATCTTTCTCATGTTTCAATTCTCACAAAACTGACAAGAAAATGTGTACCTCCAAAACAATCAAGATTGGAAGATGACATGGGAACCACAAAAATAATGAATGAAACATGAGAGGCATAAGAGATGCCCCTCAGTTGATGGCAAATGAAGAATCTAGTACAATAGCTGTGGATTAACTTCACCAAATTGGAGCAGATAAGATGGTTCCAGCTGCTTATCTTTGCCTTCACTATCACTGCTTTGGGTGACGTGTCTGTAAAGATGTCTTTGAGGTGCAGGTCATGTAATGTTTCGCCTATATTTCTTTCTATATATTTTATGGTTTCAGGTCTTATGTCTAGTTCTTTAATCCATTTTGAGTTGGTTTTTGTGCATGGTGTGAGGTAGTAGTCAAGCTTCATTCTTTTGCATGTAGCAACCCAGTTTTCCCAGCACCATTTATTGAACAAACTTTCTTTGCTCCAGTGCATATTCTTTGCTCCTTTGTCAAAGATTAGTTGACCATAGATCTGTGGGTTTATTTCTGGGTTTTCTATTCAATTAGATAGAGCTTCCATATGATCCAGCAATTCCACTCCTAGGTATTTACCCAAAGGACACAGAAACAGCAATTCCAAAGAGCACCTGCACCCCTATGTTTATAGCAGCACAATTTACAATAGCTAAGCTTTGGAAACAACCCAAATGCCCAAAAATAGATGACTGGATCAAGAAGATGTGGTACATATACACCATGGAATATTACTCAGCATTCAAAAAAGATACACACATGTAATTTGCAGCAACATGGATGGAGCTGGAAGGGATCATGATCAGAGAAATAAGCCAGAAAGAAAAAGAAAAATACCGGATGGTCTCACTCATAACAGGAATCTAGAAAACTTAAATAAGAGACCAGGAAAAAGAATAACTATAAGAAAAAAAAATCAAAATCAACAAACAACTATGAACCAGAGACACACTTTGGGGGTGGGGGGGGAAAGGAGGGATTGGGGTCAAAATGAGGGGGTTGCAATTGTATGGGGAATATAAAAATAAAAAAATAAATTTAAAAAATGTATAAACTGGCGATTAAAAAAATAAAAAATAAATTAAAAAAAGATGGTTCCAGAGAGATCTCTTACAGAATATAAAATTGTTAGAAAGTCTCATACTGTCTGTTTTATACAACTGGAGATATTTGGGTGGGGGGAGTAATTCATAATATAGAAACACCATCTCTAGTTTCCTCTTCCCATAGCTTCTTAGACCCAAGACAAGCAAGCATACATCCCACAACTCCACCAAATCTGTTCCTGCCAAGCTCATTAGTGAGTTCCATGTTACTAAATTCAATAGTCAATCCTCAATTTTCACATTAACTTGATTATTGGCAAGTTGGATCAAAGGAGAAATCAGAATCAAAGAGAAATTTTTTAAAAATCTTGAAAGAAAAATGGAAGTGCAAGTTGCCCAAACTTATGGGATGCTACAAAAGCACTTCTAAGAGGGGTGATAAATGCCTACATTAAGTAAAAAAGATCTCAGTGAAACTATGATCTGGTGGGGGTTTGGGGGGGGCATTTATTTTTATTATCATTTTTGTTAGGGTAACACTGTTTTGCAACACTGTAGATCTCTTTAGATCTTTAGATCTATGTTACTACACCTCACCTACCTCTGAGGAAGAGTAACAAACCCTAAGCTCAAATAAAAAAAAGACTCAATAAGTAAAATCATATATAAATTATGTGTGTGTGTGTGTGTGTGTGTGAAGTGAGGGAGAAAAAGACAGATGGAGAGGGCCTCCCTGGTGGCACAAGGGGTTAAGCACCTCACTATGAAGCAATCCGCAGCCTCTGCAGCACAAGTTCGATCCCCAGCTGGCCAGGGAGCAACCCACGTGGCGCAACAGACCTCTCCTGACTCACCTGCTGCTCCCCTCAGCAGTGTACTTCGGTCAATCTGCCTGTTCCGTTCCCCACTCTGTCCCTGGTGGATCCTCTCACCCGCCCCCATCTCTGGCATGTACCCCAGCTCTTATATGCATAAATAAATAAATCTTTAAAAAAAAAAAAAAAGACGGAGAGCCAGAGTGAGAGGAAGATGAAGAGGGAGTAGGAAAGAGAGAAAGAATATAACAGAGAGATTGCTAAGCCCTCGAAATAGAACAAAGCACAAACTCATGGGTCCTTCTGGAAAAAACTGAAAATAGAGTTGTGGAGTTAGCACACATAGAAAAGATAGCATAATATTGCAGCTCTAAAGTAACTATTAAGTAAATTCTATCACCATGGTTTTTTACAACAACTTTATTGAGATATAATTCACACACCAAAAGATTCATTCTGTATACAACTCAGTACTTTTAGTATATTCATAGAGTTGTGCATCTATCACCACAATCACTTGTAGTACATTTTTATCATTGGCAAGAAGAAACTCCATACTCAGTAACAGCCAGTCCCCATTGCCAGCTCTCCCCAGCTCCTGAATGTCAATCTACTACCTGTTTCAATGGACTTGCCTATTGTGAATATTTCTCCAAAATGGAATTATACAACATGAGAGCTGGCTTCTTTCACTCAGAATGTTTGCAAACTCCACACAGATTGTAGCATGTATGAATACCTCACTCCATTTATGGCTGAATACTATTCCATTTCATAGATATATTTTTTCCATCCAATCATTAGTTGGCAGCCACTTGAGT
The DNA here is from genome assembly GCF_964194135.1 of Talpa europaea. Taxonomy (NCBI): domain Eukaryota; kingdom Metazoa; phylum Chordata; class Mammalia; order Eulipotyphla; family Talpidae; genus Talpa; species Talpa europaea. The sequence continues at coordinate 16,332,726 of NC_140082.1, read as the reverse complement.
TGTTTATACATTTTGTATATTATGAATTAATACTGCTATGAATATTCTTGCACAAGTTTTTGTGTGGGTATGTTTTCAATTCCCTTGGTATATCCGTAGATGTAGAACTGCTGGGTCATATAGTAACTCTGTGTAATGTTTTGAAGAACTGCCAAACTGTTTCCCAAAGTAGCTGCAACATTTTATAATCACCACCAGCAGTGTATGAGAGTTCTGAATTTTCCCACATTCTCATGAATACTTGTTACTGTCTGCCTTTTTTGTAACACATATGTATATCATATCATCACATTGTATACCTTATACAATTTTATATGCCAATTTTATATCTCAATGAAGCTGAAAAAATAAAATATACATATTACTGAAAACAAGCATCTTAGGATGCTTGTAAAAAGTAAAAAGTTTCTACACAGGAAAAAAATTAACAAAGAGGCAATCTAATGAGAGAAAATATTTGCAAGTCATATATCCAATGGAATTTATCACCAAACTCACATACATATAAAACCATAGAACTCAGTAGCCAGAGAAAGTGAACAGACGTTTTTCCAGAGATGATAACAAATGATCAACAGACACATGAAAAGATGCTCAACATCACTAATCATCAGGGAAAGGCAAATCAAAACCACAATGAGATTTTGCTTCACATCTGTTAGAAAGGCTATTATCAAAACTGCAAGAGATAACAAGTATTGGTGAAGATGTGAAAGTAATCAAGTAGTTGTGCACTGCTGGTGGGAATAAACCAGTATAGCTATTATGAAAAACAGTTTGGAGGTTATTCAAAAAATTAAGCAGAACTACCATTTAATCCAGCAATCCCAGCAGCTCTCCAGCCCACCTCTGTCTGTGTAGGCATCCTTTCCTTTCTTTTATTATAATAAGTCTGCCCTTTTGGATATAAAAAAATAATCCAGCAATCCCATTTCTTTACATATCCAAAGGAAATGAAAACAAGATATTGCATTCTAGTGTTCACTGCAGCATTATTCATAACAGCCAAGATATGATAACAACTTAAGTGTCCATCAGTGAATAGATAGATAGATATAATACATTTATAGTATAATTATGTGTGTGTGTACATAAATAAACACAAAAGGGGTATTATTTGGAACAACACTGATGAACTTTGAGGGCATCATACTAATAGAAATCACACAGAAAAACTCAAATACTGTATAATACCATTTACACACAAAACATTTTTAAAAGTCAAATTCAAAGAAACAAACAAAAAAAACCTGTTTGCCAGGGACTGCGAGGTAGGGGAGAGAGGGAATGGCTGGTAAAAGGAAACAAATTGTCAGCTATAAAATGAATATGCTCTGAGGATTTAATGCAAAATATAGTGAATATAGCTGATAATATTGTATAATTATATTTTATATCATATAATTTTCATGTTGTAAATCATATAATTTGTATTTTCAATTGTACAATTCTCACAAAATGTTCTCACAAAAAATGTGAGTTGATGTGTTGATGGGGGAATTCTTTTATGATTAATATCAAATCTCCAAAATTTAAACTTAAATATCTTAGTTTATTTATTACTTATATGTCAATAAAATGAAAAATGATAGTATATTTTATTAATTCTAACATCCTCCCCAATAATTCAAAGTACTGAATAAATATATGTTCAATTTATATGCTAATACTATACCTTTTAGAAAGCCTGGAAAAGTGAGAGAGGTCTCCAAGAAGGAACTATTAGCACCTTAATCCTAAAAGACTGCCATGAGCTGTCTGACAGCTGCAGCATTTGTCTGATATGATCCATTCACACATTTTGCTGTTAGAATTCCACTTACAATGTGTTTAAGATCATTTATTCTAATAATTATGTCCATATGGTTTATCAGGCTTGCTCATGAAATTTAAAGTTAGGATTCAGAAGTAATGTTAGATACTGTGATAATCATTTAAAAATATTTTTCTTATGGAAGAATCCATCATTACAAAGAGAAAATTATTGCAAAATGGTAAAAGTAGTAGTGTAATATAAGTCCAATTTATCCATAATATTCAGGGAGTTTTCTGAATAGTATATAATCTTGCTAGGACACAGCTAATTACATTAAAGCCCACGATATGCAGAAACCTCAACATTTACAATAGACAATTCCTTATTACAGTAATCCCATAATTTTCATTAGCAATAACAATTTCTATTTGTTAGCAGTAATGCTCTTTTGCATGAATTTCTGATAACTTGAGTTTCATCAAGCTGTAGAAAGAATATAGAAATTTAGTAAACAATTTCACAAAATGAGAAAGAGGAGAGAAACTAGAAACAGGTCAATCCCTTGAAGCACTGTACTCTGCAGTTGGAATAAAAAACATGTTGACTACTCCATTTTACTTCCCTTAAATTTGCTTGTAAAAAGGAAAAACAGGCTATCTTATTTGATAAAATGTAGAGGCCAGAGGAATACTTCTAACTGGTGTTAAATTTGAACATTTTGAAAAATATTCTTGTTTCTATTTCCAGAACTTTTGCAAAAACTCATGAAAAAAACATTTATAGAATACTGGTATCAAGCATTGTGCTAGGTACTATATGTAGAAAAGCAACTGACAGTGACAATTTTTTTAATTTGTTTGTATTTTACATCATTGTTCATTTTTTACAATGTTTGCTTTCTTTTCTCAGGTGTAGCCCCCATAGAATTTTTTTTTTTTTTTTTGGTTAAAGATTTATTTATTTATTTATTCATACAAGCACTGGGTACAGTCAGAAGTGCGGGAGGGTGAGAGAATTCACCAGAGCCAGAGCAGGGAGCAGAGCAGGTAGACTGATGAAGTACACTGCTGAGGGGAGCAGCGGGCGCGGCAGGAGAGGTCTGCGCGCCATGTGGGACCCTCACTGGGGGCTGGGGATCGAACCGGCGCTGCAGAGGCTGCAGGCAGCTTCGCAGCCCAGCGCTCAACCGCTGTGCCACCAGGGGAGGCCCCCCATAGAATTTCTACCACCAATTCACCCATGCGCTATCACCATAGTCTCTTGTTTTGATCCCTCCCTCTCCCCCGCCCCAGCAGAATGTCTGATTTATAGTTGCCTATTTATTTTTCTTTTGTTGTGTTGTATTTTTTTTTAAGATTTATTTATTTATACAAGCACTGGGTACAGTCAGAAGCACAGGAAGGTGAGAGAATTCACCAGAGCCAGAGCGGGGAACAGAACAGGCAGACTGATGAAGAAATACACTGCTAAGGGGAGCAGTGGGTGCGGCAAGAGAGGTTTCTTGTGCCATGTGGGACCCTCGCCAGAGGCCAGGGATCGAACCGGCGCTGCAGAGGCTGCAGGCAGCTTTGCAGCCCAGCACTCAACCGCTGCACCACCAGGGGAGGCCCATGTTGTGTTTTTTATTGTTATTATTTTTCCCCTGATGTTTTCTTTGGTTCCACTATATTCCTCCTGTAGGTGAAACCATCTGATATTTTTCTTTTTTGCTTCTGACTTATTTCACTGAGCATAATCCTTCGTAGTTCCATTATGTTGCTGCAAATGGCATTAGTTTGTCTTTTTTGATTGCTGAATAGTATTCCATTGTGGATATATACCACATCCTCTTTTTTTAAGATTTATTTATGCATACAAGATCTGGGGTTTAGGCCAGAGGTGCAACAACTAGGGGCAGTGAGAGGATTCACCAGAGACAGAGTGGAGAGCAGAACAGGCAGACTGACTGAAGTACACAGGTGAGACAGGAGAAGTCTGTCTGCACCATGTGGGTTAGATCCCTGGCAGGGGATGGAACTCATGCTGCAGTGACTGCCCATAGCTTCATAGTGCTAAGATTTAACCCCTTGTGCCACCAGGGAGGCCCCTATACCTTCTTGATCCAGACATCTATTTTTGGGCATTTGGGTTGTTTCCAAATCATACCTATCGTAAATAGTGTTGCAATAAACATAAGGGTGCAGGTATCCTTTTGAATGAAAGTTTTTGTGTCCTTTGGGTAGATCACTAAGAGTGGAATTGCTGGGTCATATGGCAGCTCCATTTTTAGCAGTTGAGGAACCTCCACACAGCTTTCCCATACTGGTTGGACCAGTCTGCATTCCCCCTAACAGTGTTGGAGAGTTCCTTTTTCACAACATGCTCACCAACATTTGTTGTTGCTAGTTTTTTTTTTTTTTAATATATGCCAATCATACTGGTATAAGATGATATCGCATTGTGGTTTTAATTTACATTTCCTTGATTATGAGGGATGTTGAACATTTTTCATATGCCTGTTGCCCATCTGCATTTCTTCTTTGGAGAAGTGTCTTTTAATCTCTTCTGTCCATTTATGGGATTGTTTATTTTGTTTTTGTTGAGTCCTGTGAGTACTTTGTATATCTTTGAGATCAGTCTCTTATCAGTTGTACGGAGTGCAAAAAATTTTTTCCAGTCAGTAGGGTGTCTTTTTGTTTTGGTTGATGTCTCTTGCTGTACAGAAGCTATTCAGTTTGATGTAAACCCAGTTGTTTATGTTTTCCTTCACTTTCTTTGCTTTTGGGGGATGCGTCTTTAAAGATGTTACTGAGATGTATATCACGTATTATTTTACCTGTATTTTCTCCCATTTATTTTATGGTTTCAGGTCTTATGTTCTGATTTTTTATCCATTTGGAGTTGATTTTTGTGCATGGTGTGAGGTCTAGTTTCATTCTTTTGCTTATGGTAGTCCAGTTTTCCCAGCACCATTTATTGAAAAAACTGTCCTATTCCATTGCATGTTCTTTGTCCCTTTGTCAAAGATAGGTGTCCATATATGTGAGGCTTTATTTCTGGGCTTTCTATTCGGTTCCATTGGTCTGTGTCTATTCTTGGTCCAGTACCATACTGTTTTAATTATTATGGCTTTGTAGTGTAGTTTGAAGTCTGGAAGTGTGATACCTCTATTCTCCTTTGTTTTAGTCAGGAGAGCTTGGCTATTTGAGGTCTTTTGTGACTCCATATGAATATCATCAATATTTGTTCTATTTCTTTGTAGGATGTCACTGAGATTTTTATTGGAATGGCATTGAATCTGTAAATTGCTTTTTGTAGGATGGCCATTTTGATAATGTTAATTCTTCCAATCCACGAGCAGGAGGTATCTTTCCATTTCTTTGTGTCTTCTTCTATTTCTTTCAACAATGTTCAATAATTTTCTTGTATAGGTCCTTCACCTCTTTTGTTAGGCTTATTCCCAAGTATTTGATTGTTTTTGTTTCAATCATGAAAGGGATGGTTTTCTTGATTTCTTCTTCACATTGATTGTATATAGGAAGGCTACCGATTTTTGTGTGTTGACTTTGTATCCCACTACTTTACTAAACTGGTTGATTATTTTGATTTGTTTTTCTGTGGAGTTTTTAGGATTCTGTATTAATATTATCATATCATCTGCAAATAGTAATAGTTTCACTTCTTCTTTCTCTCTTTGGATTCCTTGTATGTCTTTCTCTTGTCTTAATGCTCTGGCAAGATTATACTGAAAAGCAGAGGCAATAGTGGACATCCTTGTCTTGCTATTGATCTTAAAGTCTCTCAGTTTTTAAACATTGAGAAAAATATTGGCTATAGGTTAGTCATATATGGCTTTTATCATGTTAAGGTATATTCCTTCTATCCCAGAATTTCAAGGGCCTTCATCAAAAATGCATGTTGAACTTTGTCAAATGCTTTCTCAGCATCTATTGATCTGATCTTATGGTTTTTATTTTTGTTGTTGTTAATGTGTTGGATTACATTAATTGATATCTTGGTACCCCTTGAATAAATCTCACTTGATTGTAGTGTATTATCCTTTTGATGCATTGTTGGATTCTGTTGGCTAAGATTTTGTTGAGGATTTTTGCATCAGTATTCATTAGAGAGATTGGCCTGTGTTTTCTTTTTTCTTTGTATTGTCCTAGTTTTGTTTTGAAGTGTCATGTTGGCTTCATAAAACATATTTGGTAATATTCCTTCATCCTCAATTTTTTGAAAGAGTTTGTATAAGATAGGCACTAGTTTGTTTCTGAACATTTGGTGGAATTCAATTGTGAAATTGTCTGGTCCTGGCTTTTGCCTTTGGGGAGGGTTTTGATTACTGTTTCAATTTCACTGCTTGTAATTGGTCTAAGTATTCTATTTCTTCTTTTTTTAATATTTTAAGGTTTATTTATTTATTTATAAATTATTTATAAGTCAGAAGTGCGGGAGGGTGAGAGAATTCATCAGAGCCAGCGCGGGGAGCAGAACAGACAGACTAACAAAATACACTGCTGAGGGGAGCAGCAGGCGCGACAGGAGAGGTCTGTCGTGCCATGTGGGACCCTTGCTGGCGACCGGGGATCGAACCGGTGCTGCAGAGACTGCGGGCAGCTTCACAGCCCAGCACTCAACCGCTGCGCCACCAGGGGAGGCCCTCTATTTCTTCTTTATCTAGCTTTGGATGGCTGCATAGTTCTAGGAATTTGTCCATCTCTTCTAGATTGTTGAGCTTATTTGCATATAACTGTTCATAGTAGTTTCTGATTATTCTTTTGATTTCTGCTGTGTCTGTTGTGATGTCTCCTCTTTAATTTATGACCCTATTTGTTTGTACTTTCTCCTCTTTTTTCTTTGTGAACCTGGCTAGAGGCTTGTCTATTTTATTAATTTTTTTTTTTTTTTGAAGAACCAACTTTTGGTTTCATTGACCTTTTGGATTGTTTTTAAATTTCTATTTATTTCTGCTTTGATTTTTATTATTTCCTGTCTTTCACTGGTTTTGGGGTTTTTTTTGTTGTTCTTTTTCTAAGTCTTTGAGGTGGGAGATTAGGTTGTTTCTTTGACTTCTTTCTTGCTTTTTGATGTGAGCCTGTATTGCTATGTACTTTCCTATCATTACTGCTTTTGCTGTATCCCATACATTCTGGAAAGTGGTGTCCACATTGTCATTCATCTCTAGGCATTTTTTTAATTTATTTTTTATTTTACTTATTTTTATTTATCATTTTTTAAATTTCATATATTTTTACATTTTTCATTTTTGCATAATGTATGCATTTTCATCTTGGTTACAGTCCCCATACAACTCCCCCCTCCCCCCCATAGTGTGTCTCTGATTTATAGCTGCTTGTTGATTTTTATTTTTACATTATTATATTTAGTCTTTGTTCATCAAAATAAGCCAGAAAGAAAAAGAAAAATACCAGATGGTCTCACTCATAGCAGGAATTTAGAAAACCTAAACAAGGGTCTAGGTATATTTTTTATTTCTTCTTTGATCTCCTCATTAATCCAGTGGTCTTCCAAGATTGTGGGTTTCAATCTCCATGAAGTAGGAGGGTTCCTTGCTTTCTTTTTGTAGTTTATTTCTTGTTTGATGCCTTTATAATCAGAGAAGATAGTTGGAAAGATTTTGATCTTAATGTATCTACTGAGGTTTGTCTTGTGACCCAAGATGTGATGGGTGATGAATTCTGGAGAAAGATCTGTGTAAATTTGACAAAAATGTGTCCTCAGATATTTTTGGGTGCAGTGTCCTATAGGTCTCTGTTAATTCCATGAGGTCTAGGTCCTTATTTAGAGCTTTAATGTCCTTGTTTTTGTCTCGTTGATCTTCCCATTGGTGAGAGTGGGGTGTTGAAGTCTCCTATTATATATTTATCTTCTCTAATGTTTGTTTTCAGGGCTGATAATAATTGTCTGATAAATTCTGGTGCTCCTTCATTTGGTGGGTATATGCTGAGTGTTTTGTCTTCCTGATGTATTGTCCCCTTAATCATAACGTAGTGACCTTATATGTCTCTTTTTACCTTTGTTAGCTTGAAGTCTATTTTATCTGATAGCTATTCCGGCCTTCTTTTTTGGTCCATTTGCTTGTAGGATTGTTTTTTCAGCCTTTTACTTTCAGTCTATTTTTATCTTTTGTAGTTAAATGTGTTTCCTGGAGACAGAGTTCTATTTTTAATCTGCCTGCTATTCTGTGTCTTTTTAATGATGAGTTTAGTCCATCTATATTTAGAGTTAATATTGATATACTGGCTTTTGTATTTGCTATTTTTTTTTTGTTTGCCTTTTTGTGATTCTATCCCTGACCTTATTCTGTTCTTCCTTTTCATTTTTCTGTTGGTTTTGGCTTTAGGACTTCTTGTAGTATTTTTTCAACTGGGGGTTTAGTAGTAATGAATTTCTGGAGATCCTGTTTGTCTGAGAAAGTCCTTATTTTTCCTTCTTAGATGAAGGAGAGCTTTGCAGGGTAAAGTATTCCTGGTTGGCATCTGTTAATCTGGAGTTTGTTAAATATGTCACTCCATTCTCTCTTCTTGCTGGTAGTGTTTCTTAGGAGAAGTCTGATGACAGCCTGATTGGTTTTCTTTTATAGGTTATCTGTTTCTTCCCCCTTGTTAGCTTCATTATTTGTTCCTTTTCTTAGACTCTTGGAAACCACTACTATGTGTCATGCTCTAGTTTTTCTTTCATTGTGGTAATTTGGTGTCCTTCCCATTCCTGTATGTCTTTTTTCATTTCCTTGTGTATATATACACATAATGGAATACTATTCCACAATCAAAAAAGATAAATTAATGCCATTTGCAGCAATGTGGATGGAGCTAGATGGGATCATGCTCAGTGAAATAAGCCAAAAGAAAAAGAAAAATATTGAATGGAATACAGGGGAACCAAATAAGGGATCAGGAAAAATAATAATCATAATTTTAAAAAATTAGCAGGTAACCATAAATCAGAGACATTCAGGGATGCGGGGAGTGATCAAATGGGAGAGAAGGGCACAAGGGACTATGATGATGATTCACAGGTGAATTGGTGGTGGGAATTTTATGGGGAATACACCTAAAAGGAGAAAGCATACAAGCATACATTGTACAGAAATGAACAATGATGTAAAAGTTATAAATAAAAAAATAAAGGGATAATTGTTTTTAAAAAGAAATATATGATACTTATTCCTATCTTATTTCTTTAATAATCTCTCTCTTCCAAGAGCAATTATTACATAAATCTGAAGAAATCCTATTTTTTATCCAGATTTTCAAAAAATGAATTAGAATCTTACTAAGTTCTTTCTAGGTAAATTTCAAAACTTATTTTAATTCAGTAGGGGTCTTCTTGGAATTTTTATATAATCTATGCAATATTGGAAAATATGTTTTTTTTAAATAATCACCTGTTCACTTTTCATATCCTTTTTGACATGCATGATTTTTTTAATGCCATTAAGTTTTGTGTGTTGTAGCGTGTTCTGATGTTTTAAGTTAAAGAGCTGATTGGTACTAAAAGTTTTCTCTAGTATTTATAAAACCTATGTTTTTCATCAAATCTTTTAAGGCTTACATAGTTAATACAGTACTCTCATACATACTTCCCAAATGGCACAGAACCGAATTACTATGGGGGGTGTGAAGGGGTCTATAATTAAAGTATTGAAAATCCATCTGATAATAGTCAGAGATAACTGCTATTTCTACAACAGAGCACCAATGTCTATTTATAATAAAGTCTAATCCCCACTATCCCTACACCTGAGTTACAGCTTGGAAAATGCTGATCAACTGACTTCAGTATCACTAGATTATCACTTGCTGATTAACAACACAGTAGGAATTATGCAGACTCTTTTCTGAAGAAATGATAAAGGTAGCACCCAAACAACCTTTTACAAGATTCTGACAGTAAGGATATAACTGCAGAAATTTTGGTTAAAGCAGATCTTTTCCAATTTTTACAAAAGTCAGAGGAAAGGGAATACTCCTTTAAACCAAGGATAAAACAAGCATATTTTAGTCTGGGTTGTATATTTTATTAATAATAACTGATCATATATAATACCACAATACCCATAAAAGTCTATAGCTAGTTTTTAGCTGTTTAGATGTGTTTGTTTGTTTGCTTGCTTGGCTTGCATTTTCTAATTTACAAATTTCCTCTTGAAAAGTACTAAAAATTTTGTTGAATTTCTCTGCAAAAAAAGCATGAGATTTGGACCCAAATCCCTTACTACCATACCTTGTGTCTTTTTTCACTCATTCTTTACACTCCAAGCACACTTGCCTAATTTCAGTTTCTAAACCTAATGAAATTCTTTCTCAGATCTACTACACATGCTTCTCCCTCTGCCTGGAACACTTCCCATGCCTCCTCCACTTTCTTCAGAATTCAGACGAAATATTTCCAGAGGGAATTTCAGACCAGGCAGGCCTTCCTATTGTATACTCTCATTTTGTGTTGTACTCCTTTCCACCATTCATCACAATTGTAATTAAATAATTAATTCTGTGATTGATTTGTTTAATATCTTGTTCTCCCTGAGGATGTATCTACCATGAATCTTCACAACTTTATCCATAGTGCCTTTTACAAGCAGAATCAAAATGAGTATTGGTTGAACAAATGATTTTGAACTCTAGGTTTACAATTTGCTAGATAAATTTGAAAAGGTCACTTAAAAATATCATTAGGTATCAGTTTCCACATCTATGAAACACTGATAATGAAAAGGCTACCTTACTGGGTTTATGGTGATTTCCAATCTTTAAAGTGTTGTATAAAAATGTTAATCTATTGGGCCTCCCCAGTGGCACAGCGGGTAGAGCGAAGCGATGTGAAGCTGTCCGCAGCCTCCATGGCACCAGTTCAATTCCCGCCCAGCCAGGGAGATTCCCACATGACGAGACAGACCTCTCCTGTCTCGCTCACTGGTCCCCTCAGCAGTGTTTTCCTCAGTCCGTCTATTCTGCTCCCTGCTCCATCTCTGGTGGATTCTCTCACCCTCCCGCACCTCTGGCCTGTACCCCATTGCTTGTATAAATAAATATATCTTTTTTAGAAATGTTAATCTATTATTATTCTCAGCAAGAACATTTCAAATTTAAGATGTCTTTATTTTTTTTTTATAAATTTTATTGTTATATTCCCCATACAATTGCAGCCCCCCCATTCTGACACCAATCCCTCCCCTCCCGCCCCCGCCCCCCTAAAAGTGTCTCTGGTTCATAGTTTTTTGTTGATTTTGATTTTCACTTTCTTATAGTTATTCATTTTCCTGGTCCCTTATTTAAGTTTTCTAGATTCCTGCTATGAGTGAGACCATCCGGTATTTTTCTTTTTCTTTTTGGCTTATTTCGCTGAGCATGATCCCTTCCAGCGCCATCCATGTTGCTGCAAATTGCATGTGTTTATCTTTTTTGAATGCTGAGTAATATTCCATGGTATATATGTACCACATCTTCTTGATCCAGTCATCTATTTTTGGGCATTTGGGTTGTTTCCAAAGCTTAGCTATTGTAAACAGTGCTGCTATAAACATAGGGGTGCAGGTGTTCTTTGGAATTGATGTTTCTGTGTCCTTTGGGTAAATACCTAGGAGTGGAATTGCTGGATCATATGGAAGCTCTATGTTTAGTAGGTCCAGAAATCTCCACACAGCTCTCCACAGTGGTTGGACCAGTTTGCACTCCCACCAACAGTGCAGAAGAGTTCCTTTTTCTCCACACCCTCGCCAGCATTTGTTGTTGTTAGTTTTTTTAATATGTGCCATTCTCACTGGTGTAAGATGGTATCTCATGGTAGTTTTGATTTGCATTTCCCTGATGGCAAGTGATGTTGAACATTTTTTCATATGCCTGTTGGCCATTTGCATTTCCTCTTCAGAGAAGTTTCTTTTTAGCTCTTCTGCCCATTTTTTGACTGGATTATTTTCTTTGTTGTTGTTGAGTCTCATCAGCTCTTTGCAGATTTTTGTGATCAGTCCTTTATCATTAGTGTTGGGTGCAAAAATGTTCTCCCAGTTGGTGGGGTTTCTCTTTGTTTTTGTTATTGTCTCTTTTGCTGTGCAGAAGCTCTTTAATTTGATGTAGTCCCAGCTGTTTATCTTTGCCTTCACTATCACTGCTTTGGGTGATGTGTCTGTAAAGATGTCTTTGATGTACAGATCACGTAGTGTTTAGCCTATATTTCCTTCTATATATTTTATGGTTTCAGGTCTTCTGTCTAGTTCTTTAATCCATTTTGAGTTGATTTTTGTGTATGGTGTGAGGTAGTGGTCAAGCTTCATTCTTTTGCATGTAGCGACCCAGTTTTCCCAGCACCATTTATTGAACAAACTTTCTTTGCTCCAATGCATAGTCTTTGCTCCTTTGTCAAAGATTAGTTGACCATAAATCTGTGGGTTTATTTCTGGATTTTCTATTCGATTCCATTGGTCTGTATGTCTGTTCTTGTTCCAATACCATGCAGTTTTGATGATTATGGCTTTGTAGTATAGTTTGAAGTCTGGGAGTGTGATGCCTCCATTCCCTTCTTTTTTTTTCAGGAGAGCTTTGGCTATTCGGGGTTTTTTGTGATTCCATATGAATTTCATCAATAATTGTTCTATTTCTTTGAAGAATGACATTGAAATTTTGATTGGAATAGCATTGAATCTGTATATTGCTTTTGGAAGGATGGCCATTTTAATAATGTTTATTCTTCCAATCCATGAGCAGGGGATGTCTCTCCATTTCTTTGTGTCTTCTTCTATTTCTTTTAACAGTGTTTTATAGTTTTCTTTGTATAGGTCCTTTACCTCTTTTGTTAGATTTATTCCCAAATATTTGATTTTTTTTTGTTTCAATAACAAAAGGGATGGTTTTTTTGATTTCTTCTTCTTCAGATTTATTGTTTGTGTATAGGAAGGCTACTGACTTTTGCGTGTTGATTTTGTATCCTGCCACTTTACTGAACTGATTGATGAGTTGAATTAGCTTTTCTGTGGAGTTTTTGGGGTTCTCTATGTATAATATCATATCGTCTGCAAATAGTGATAGTTTGACTTCTTCTTTTCCTATTTGGATTCCTTGGATGTCTTTCTCTTGTCTTATTGCCCTGGCTAGGACTTCCAGTATTATATTGAAAAGCAGTGGTGAGAGTGGACATCCTTGTCTTGTTCCAGATCTTAATGGAATTGCTTTCAGCTTTTCACCATTGAGAATGATACTGGCTGTTGGCTTGTCATAGATGGCCTTTATGATGTTGAGGTATGTTCCTTGTATCCCAAGAATTTCAAGGGCTTTTATCATGAATGGGTGTTGCACTTTGTCGAAAGCTTTCTCAGCATCTATTGATATTATCATATGGTTTTTATATTTCTTTTTGTTGATGTGTTGGATAACGTTGATTGATTTTCGGATGTTAAACCATCCTTGTGCCCCTGGAATGAATCCTACTTGGTCGTGGTGAATTATCTTATGGATACATTGTTGGATTCTGATGGCTAAAATTTTATTGAGGATTTTTGCATCAGTGTTCATTAGGGAGATTGGCCTGTAGTTTTCCTTTTTTGTGTTGTCCTTGTTCGGTTTTGGTATTAGTGTAATGTTGGCTTCATAGAACGTGTTTGGTATTGTCCCTTCCTTCTCAATTTTTTGGAAGAGTTTGTGAAGGATAGGCACTAATTCGTCTCTGAATGTTTGGTAGAATTCATTTGTAAATCCATCAGGTCCGGGGCTTTTGTTTTTGGGGAGGTTTTTGATTACCATTTCAATTTCGGTGCTTGTAATTGGTCTGTTTAGGTGTTCTATTTCTTCTTTATCTAGCTTTGGGTGATTGTAGAGTTGTAGGAATTTGTCCATCTCCTCTAGATTGTTAAACTTGTTTCCATATAACTGTTCATAGTAGTTACTGATTATTCTTTTGATTTCTGCTGTGTCCGTTGTGATTTCTCCTCTTTCATTGATGATCCTGTTTATTTGTGCTTTCTCCCTTTTTTCCTTTGTGAGCCTGGCTAGGGGTTTGTCTATTTTATTGATTTTTTTCAAAGAACCAGCTCTTGGTTTCATTGATCTTTTGGATTGATTTTTTAGTTTCAATTTCATTTATTTCTGCTTTGGTTTTTATTATTTCTTTTCTTCTACTGGTTTTGGGGTTTTTTTGTTGTTCTTTTTCTAGATCTTTGAGCTTCGAGATTAGGTTGTTTCTTTGCGTTCTTTCTTGTTTCTTGATGTGAGCTTCTATTGCTATATATTTTCCTCTTATTACTGCTTTTGCTGCATCCCATACATTTAGGATATTGGTGTCCTCCTTGTCGTTCAATTCAAAAAATTTTTTAATTTCTTCTTTGATCTCCTCATTATTCCAGTGGTCTTCCAGTAGTGTGGTTTTTAATCTCCATGAGGTAGGAAAGTTCCTTGCCTTCTTTTTATGGTTTATTTCTAGTTTGATGCCTTCATGGTCAGAAAAGATGGTTGATATGATTTCAATCTTGGTGTATCTGTTGATGTTTGTCTTGTGCCCCAGTATGTGATCGATCCTGGAGAATGATCCGTGTGCGCTTGAGAAAAATGTGTACTCTGTTTTTTTTGGGGTTTAGTGTTCTATAGATGTCTGTTAAGCCCAATTGCTCTAGGTCCTTATTTAGAGCTTTGGTTTCTTTACTTATTTTTTGTCTTGTTGATCTATCCATTGTTGATAGTGGTGTTTTGAAGTCTCCCACTACGTATGTGTTTTCTCTGATGTCTGTTTTCAGAGAGGACAACAGTTGTCTGATATATTTTGGTGCTCCTTCGTTTGGTGAGTATATGTTAATGAGTATTATTTCTTCTTGAAGTATTGTCCCCTTGATCATAATGTAGTGACCATTGGGGTCTCTTTTTATCTTTTTGAGTTTGAAATCTGTTTTATCTGATATAAGTATAGCTGTTCCTGCTTTCTTTTTTGGTCCATTTGCTTGTAGGATTGTTTTCCATCCTTTAACTTTGAGCCTATTTTTATCTTTTGTAGCTAAATGTGTTTCCTGGAGACAGCAAAAGGTTGGGTTTTGTTTCTTAATCCAGGCTGCAACTCTGTGTCTTTTTATTGAAGAGTTTAGTCCATTTACATTTAGAGTTAATATTGATATGTTAACATCTGTATTTGCCATTGTGTTTGTCTTTCCTTTGATTTTATTTATTTATTCTTTTAATAACTTTTTTTTTTTTGGCCTTCTTTCATTGTTATTCGTCCCTCTGAGGTTCTGGCTTTAGGACTCCTTGTAGTATTTTTTGGAGTGGGGGTTTAGTTGCAATGAAATTCCGGAGTTTCTGTTTGTCTGGGAAGGTCCATATTCTTTCTTCAAAGAGGAAGGAGAGCTTTGCGGGATAGAGTATTCTTGGTTGGCATCTGTTTTCTTGGAGTCTGTTGACTATGTCCCTCCACTCTCTCCTTGCCCGTAGTGTTTCTTCGGAGAAGTCTGATGTCAGCCTGATTGGCTTTCCTTTGAATGTTATCTGTTTCTTCCCTCTTGCCAGCTTCATTATTTTTTCCTTGTCCTGGATTCTTGGGAGCTTTACTATTATGTGTCTTGCTGTATTTTTTCTTTCGTCGTGGAAGTTTGGTGTTCTTCTTGCTTCTTGTATATCAATTTTCAGCTCCTTCTTCACATTTGGGAAGTTCTCTTCAATTATCTCTTTGAATATTTTCTCTGTTCCTACTTCTCTCTCCTCTCCTTCTGGTATTCCTATAACTCTTATATTTCCTTTCCTCATGGAGTCAGATAGTTCCTGAAGTCTTTCTTCATTCTTTTTCCTTCGTACTTCTCTTTCCTTTTCTGTTTTGGTTCTTTTTATTTCTGTGTCTTCAAGATTACTTATTCGTTCTTCCATTTCATCAATTCTGCTTTCATTGCTTTTCCCAGAATTCTTTAGTTCTTCCACTAATTCTTTGATCTCCTGCATTTCTTTTACTTCCCTCTTTAGGGACTCAATTTCATTCTTCTGATCGTTGATTATTTTTCCCTTATCATTGTTTTCCTTTATGACTTCTGTCAGTTTTTTAATCACGGCAATTTTAAATTCTCTTTCTGGAAGGCTCAGAAGTTCTTCCAAGTTACTGTCGTTGCAATCTGGGGGCTGGTTTTCTTTTTGTGGTGTGCTTTTTCTCTGGAGAGTTGCTAGGTTGCGTGTGGTTCTTCTCCTCCCTACTGTCTGTTTTCTAATTTGCCATATGCGTTGGGACACTGTGTTGTTGGGACTGGCCGGCATCTTGGGTGGGCTTCTCTTCTCCCCTCTGGTTCCTCCAGGAGTCATCTGTCAGTTTCAAGCAGTCTTTATTGGAGAAAGGTCCCTGTCCTAAAATGTCGATGTGGGGACACACTCCCCTGTGCGCCTGGTCTGCCCCGGCGGTGGGTTCCTGCTCCCCCTCTGGGCTTGGACTGCAGGTCAGAGGGGGTCTGGCGTGGGCGAACTTCCCCCCGCTCACCTCTGGCTCCTGAGGAAGCCTTCTGCAGGTAGTCTTTACTGAAGAAATGTCCCTGTTCTAAAATGGTGATGTGGGACACACTCCCTGCGCATCCGGTGTCAGGCACACTCTTCTGCGTGCCTGGTCTGCCCTGGCTGTGGGTGCTCGCTCTCCCTGTGGGCTCAGACTACTTGTTCGGAAGGGGCCCGGTGTGGGCTAACTCCCCAGCTGGCCACTAGCTCCTTCAGGAGCCTGTGCTGGCTACAAGTCGCTAGGTGGCGCCAAAGATCTCTCCTAGAGCCCTTGGGGAGCTGATTTTCCACCCCGTGGGACAGGGAGCAAAGCGGGGATGGTAGGGTACACCTCAACGGCTTTGGGGTGCTGTGTCTGCCTTGTGCCCCACCGTCGTGGGGAACCCACGCCCCTAATTTCGTGCCCCAGGTCTCAGTTCCAAAGCCCTCAGTTCCAGGACGCGGGCTGTAGCCCAGTTCAGTGGCGCGGGAATGGCGCCTTTTGCACAGCTCCCGTGCCTGGGCGCCTGGTTCCTGCTTACTCAGGGAGGGACCTTCACCTCAGTGAGGACCTCCGCGCGTCTCCCCGCAAGCCTAGGTCGTCTCCCAAGCCTAGGTCGCAGGCGCGGGGACCTGGGCAGCCGCGATCCTGGTCTGCACTTGCTTTTCAAGCGCACCGAGCGCGCCCTTTTCCGCGCAAGCTTACCGGCAGCCCGGGCTGTGTGCGTGTCTCCCGGGGTCTTTGTTCTTCTCTAATGGCGCCCGGAGCCGTTGGCTCACCGCTTGGCGAATCCTGCAGGGTTCGCCTCAGCTCCCGTTCAAGGGGTGTGGTGGCTGCAATAGTTCCTTTCCACTCACAGTCCGGCTTGCTGCGTCGTTTGTTCTTGGTGGCCGTTTTGGTTTGTTGTTTTCCTCCTCTCTGCCGGGGTCGGAGAGTGCCGCCTCTGTGGGCGGGGGAGGGGAGCAGGGTTCTGCGCTTCCTTCCCTTCTAGTCCTCTTTTATGGCCACTTTCTTCTTCAGGTAGTTTGCTGGAGTCACCCGTTTATCTTCCGTGTCCCAGTTCTCACTGGGACCTGCCGCTTTTCCTCCCTATTAACTTTTTTTAATGGGAGATCTTACTCGCAGAGTCTCCTCGCCGCCATGTTGCTCCGCCCCCCTTCTGCTCATTTAAGATGTCTTTAGATATATCTTAATAGTATTAAGATCTTTTTTAAAAAATCTTGCAGATTATCAAGATAATAAAACTGACAAAAATTAATAAGTAGTCATTAGTTCTAGTTAGAAGCTGCCTGTGAAAGATTCCAAACACTGATATAACGATCGCCGGTATGATGATAATTGTCCATCTTACATGGGCCTGGCAAGCCCACAGTAATTCATGCTTTAAAAAAAAGTGTTTCCAATGGAGTAAACCTCATGAAAAAAATACAACAGTTAAAGCACAGATCAATAGTGGAAAGATGAGCTTCTCCAATTCACTTACAACTACACTGGAGTCAGTAGACTCATGTAAATCAATAATCTGTTATATTTTCTACATTTACAGACTTTGATCTTTAATATAAGCCTAGCAATAAAACAACATACATTTCTTTTCCTGTGTGCCACAGTAATCTGCTGATGAATATGATAATGGGGAAAAAAATTATTTTCCCTCTCTTTTCTGTAATAAATACAAACTAGTTGTTCATTAACCTCTTTAAAGTATCTCTAGTAATTGTCCTTATGAGAAAACTTTAAAAATTATATGTAAAATATATAAACAGCTATAAGCTAGACACATAAAGGATATTAGTTATATGTAATTTTATGTCTTTATTCTTGGGTTGTATACTTCTCTTAGGCATTCCTATAGTATATATGTGTGTGTGTATATTTATATGCATATGTATGAATATAACTCACATGTACATATATATATGCATATATAGTAAACCATACACAAGTGTATATGTCTGTGTATATTTATATATATAAACACAATGCTTGTTCTATTGTATTATAACTATGCAGTGTTTACCTGTATTTACTCCTAGAAACTGAGCTCTTTAAAAACATGGTCAATGTCTTTTAAATCTATATATCCTCAGCATAAAGTGCAGTACTCACAGAGAGTGTTTGCTAAATGGATTTACAGTTTCTCTCCATCATAATATTTTTCTGACACTTGACTCACACTTTCTAACAGTCAGCCTCTGGGTTGTCTATTCCCAGGTTGGAAGGAAGACCAGAACTTAATAAAAAATATTTGTCTGATATGATATCTGTAATTTACTTCAAGAAAATCAGGTAGAAGCAGGGTAGAGTGGTATAAAGGTGAAACAAGATTGTCTATGAGCTTACAATATTTGAACATTTGAGGTAGGTTCATTATACTATTCTATTTTTATATGTATATGAAATTTTTTTAAAGATTTATTTATTTACTTATACAAGAACCAGGGTACAGTCCAGATGCGCAGGAGGGTGAGAAGATTCACCAGAGACAGAGCGGGGAACAGAATAGGCAGACTGATGAAATACACTGCTGTGGGGGAGCAGCGGGCATGACAGGAGAGGTCTGCCGCGCCATGTGGGACCCTCGCCGGCCGGCCAGCCAGGATAGAACCGGCACTGCAGAGGCTGCGGACAGCTTCACAGAGCTGCGCTCAACAGCCTGCACCACAAGGGGAGGCCCATGTATATGAAATTTTTTTAACAAAAT
This sequence comes from Talpa europaea, assembly GCF_964194135.1. Taxonomy (NCBI): domain Eukaryota; kingdom Metazoa; phylum Chordata; class Mammalia; order Eulipotyphla; family Talpidae; genus Talpa; species Talpa europaea. The sequence goes on along the minus strand of NC_140082.1, from coordinate 16,313,842 downwards.
TATTGTGTATATGAAGTTTTGCATACTATGCTTCACTTTTTAATATTTTTACCTGGAAATTTATTTCCCACACTCATACTCAGGAGAATACAGTAAGCAGTGGTTATTGATCAACCCACACTTTGAATTTCTTATGGAGGAAAACATTAGCTCTCATTTTTTAACCTATAGTAGTCATGCCCTGATACAGAATGAAAAGAGTCAATGTCACTACTACCCAATAACCTCTGCTTCCTTGGTGAGAATTTTAGAAGCTGAAATGCAAGGATATATTGATTTTTTCTAGTCCAAAAGACATTTCCTTTTAAAAAACAAGACTCTTTTAAAAATAAATAAATAAATCTTCTAAAAAAATAAAAAACAAGACTCACTTCTCATTTAAAATGAGATTTCCGTCCAGAAGCAGAGAAAATGGAGGTAAAGATAAACAGCTGGGTTTACATCAAACTAAAAAGCTTCTGTACAGCAGAAGAGACAATAACCAAAACAAACAGACACCCTATGGATTAAGAGAAAATTTCTGCACACCATACAACTGTTAAGGGGCTGATTTCAAAGATCTACAAAGAGCTGACACAACTCAACAAAAAAAAGCAAACAATCCAGTAATAAAAAATGGGCAGAAGAGCTAAAAAGATACTTCAGCAAGGAAATGCAAATGTCCAATAGGTAGATGAAAAAATACTCAAGATCACTTATACTTAGGGAAATGCAAATCAAAACCACAGTGAGATACCACCTCTCACCAGTGAGAATGGTCCATATTAAAAAAAAAAAACTGGCAACAGCAATTGCTGGCGAGGATGTGGAGGAAAAGGAATACTCTTACACTGCTGGTAGGAATGCAAAATGGTCCAACCACTATAGAAAGCTGTGTGGAGGACCCTAAAACTACAAAAATTGGAGCTACTCTATGACCCAGCAATTCCACTCCTAGAAATCTACCCAAAAGACACAAAAATGTTATTTTGAAAGGAAATTTGCATGCCTATGTTTAGTACAGCATTATTCACAATAGCTAAGATATGGAAACAACCCAAATGCCCAAAAACAGATGACTGGATCAAAAAGATGTGAGATATATATATTGTGTATATATGATATATATTCTTATATTGTATATATCTTTTTTGTATATATTGTATATATATTTTTATATTGTATTTATTGTATATTATATTTATTGTATATATTATATATATTTATATTGTATATCTACACACGATGGAAATACTACTCAGCAATCAAAGATAAACTCATGCTAGTTGCAGTAACATGGATGGAGGTGGAAGGGATACGCTCAATGAAGTAAGTCAAAAGGAAAAGGAAAAATATCAGATGCTTTCATTTATAGGAGGAATATAGGGAAACAACGGGTCAGAGAAAAAAAGACAAAACTAGCAGGCAAATTACAGCTGGGAGGGGGAAGGAGAGTACCATATCAGGGGAGGGAAGAGCACAAGGAACTATGGTGGTGGTTCATGGGTAGTGATGGGAGATTTATGGGGATTACAACTGAGGAGAGAAATCAAATATTGTACAAAAATGAACAATGATGTAAGAAAATTTATAAAAGAAAAAAGAAATGAGATTTCCAGTAAGATTTTAATAACATGAATAAATCTCATGATATACTATTAAGCAAAAATAGTCAAGAAAAATTAATTTCAGAAGGTTTCCAAATTTAATAAAAATTCAAATGTATACTTTAGTCTTTAGTTTATGTACATTACAGAAAAAAATCTATTGCTAGAAGGATATATATAAAAATTTTAACAGAATTTTGATATAAAAATATATTTAACTTGATTATTTATAGTACTACATGTTCTAATGTCCTACAATCGGCAAGCAGTTTATTTTTATATAAATTTAAAATCAAACTGCTCATTATAGGAAAGGGTATTTGTATAAAACAAAAGACAGTTTAAGATCTTAAGACAAAATATATTTAAGCTTAAGAAAAATGACTGGATTTTTACTAGGATACTGTGACTTGTAATAAAAAAATTTTTAATTAACTGGGTACTTATATTTTTTTCTATTTTCATGTATTCTTTCATTCTATCTTACAGACTGTAAAGATCAATTGCTTTATATATTTGATATAACCATTACTGTACCATTAGAACATAATATCTTAAATAACAGTAATGAGAATATTAACAATTATATCCTTTCTAATATATTAATGAGTGGAGCAATGATTGGCAGTGAGAATCTCTCAGGTAACCCTGCTTTATGGGAAAAAGAACAATTTGGCAAGTTAGCTAAGTCAATTAATCATTTCATTCTGCTACAAACCACGTATACTAAAATACTCTCCCAGCTTTAATGGGGAAAATGTAGTTTTCATTTGGTGTTCATATCATATCAATAGAAAGAATGTGCTGAATGAGACCAGGCCACCTTCCAAATGGACTACTTTTTGAGAGCCAACAAAAAGCAGGAAGCTGGAGAATTAAGGAGAGAAAACCTTACAGGGAGTATTCATACTTGGCAGCTACTGGTGATTTGATCAAGTTCAGGACAGAACATTCTTGTTTTACTTCTCTGTATTTTCACAAAAATGATTTTTCCATTCCAACACTTACATATGCCTGTGCACAGCAGTGAGAATAGCATTCACCGACTCTCCATACATATGGTATGCATTCAATGACATCATACACCACTATATTTGCCAAGTCGAACCTCTCCTATAGACCACCAAAACACAGTTTCACAGTCCCTGTGGGGCTAAGAGAGTAGTTCCAAAGCAACAGGTCGGTCCTACAGAATGGAGAAGTTATTAATGTTTTATCCTATATACTCCATACCCTCCCTTATCCCCTAATAAATAAAAACTGTTGTACTCTTGTAATGTATTCGGCTTTTATTAACTCTTTCACTGTTGTATTGCACACTGAATACATGCTTGATGGCTCTTACTGCTACAGTGCTTTGGCAGGTGCTGTTTACTATCTTTTTATGCACAAGATTAGAGAATTTTTATTATGAAGATAGATGAAAATTACATGAGTTGTAAGTCATAATGATATTTTTAATTAATGACTGAAATAAAAATCAAAGCAGTTTTTTAGCAGAGAAAAGCTTTCAATAATATTCTGATTTTTCTAATTTAAACATCCCACCTAAAAGATTTCTACGATCTTTCAAAATAGTTCTTTAAAACCCTGGTAATTATTTTCAAAGAGATATTAAAGACCCTTCAATTATTTTTAACCTATTAAAAGTTGGAGGAATAAGTAATATTACTCCCATAAAAATGATTTTTTCTATTGGTCTATCATATGTACTGATTTAAATACTAAAGTATAAAGGTATTGCTGAAAGATTTCAAGTGGGGTCTTGCATTGCAGCATACTAGTTATCAGGGTAGTTCAGCAAATAGTAGAGAGAGCTTTTAGCACAAACTGTTTAGAGTTTTAAAGCAAATGTCAAGAAACCTAATCTTTAGTCAATATATTGTTAGGCAGCACAACAGAATACATACTCTTTTGAAAGGCCTAGCATGTCTTCATTTATCACTTCTCACATGAGGATGGAATACAGACTAGTCACTATATGTGGTGTAATGAAATGGGGGTTGAAAATTTTTACATTACAAAGTAAGTCAGGTATTACACACAAATGTATTACATTGTTTTTTAAAAAAATGGATAGTAATATATATCCACTTACAAAAAATTTCAATGAATTCATGTGATTTGGAAAAGAGATTATCTTATCTAACAGTAACTAATATGTCAATTCTATAAATTTTCTGAGGCATGAGCATTTCTACTAGAAACTGTAATGCTTCTTAAGAATTATTTAAGGGCCTCCCCGGTGGCGCAGCGGTTGAGCGCTGGGTTGCGAAGCTGCCCGCGGCCTCTGCGGCGCCGGTTCGATCCCCGGCTGCTCCCTGGCCACCGGAGGAGGGTCCCACATGGCGCGCAGACCTCTCCTGCTGCCCGCTGCTCCCCTCAGCAGTGTACTTCGGTCCTTCTGCCTGCTCTGCTCCCTGCTCTGGCTCTGGTGAATTCTCTCACCCTCCCGCACTTCTGACTGTACCCAGTGCATGTATAAACAAAACAAACAAACAATTAAATAAATAAATAAATAAAACATGTCTCTAAAAAAAAAAAAAAAAGAAAGAATTACACAGAATGGCTCTAAAAAATCAGTGATTAAATTGTAAAATACATGCCATGCTACAGAATAATAATTTTCATACGTTATCTATAATATTCATTAAAAATCACTACTCTGTAGGGAATAAATAATACTCTCTATAACTATTTTTATAGTTGGGGAACTTGGAGTCAGACACAATAAATATTTGCCCAAAATTGCAGAACTGGGTTTTCAAACCAAGTATTTCTAACTCTACACCCCCCAAGCTTTCTTCTTTAATCAAAGTGGCCAAATTTAAAGAGAATTATTGTAAAAGCATGAAACTCAAACTCTTTAAGGACTAGTTAGTGAAGAAGACTTGGAATAACATTATAGTTTCCATAATACTGTCAGGTACAGGATAAAAGCAGAAATCTTCTAGCATTCTTTTGCCAGCCAAAAGTAATAATAAATCCATTAAGATCAAAGATGTACTATATGCTAATTAGTTAAAATATTACCCAATGGGCCTCCCTGGTGGCACAGTGGGTTGAGAACAGCACTGTGAGGCTGTCCCCAGCCTCCACAGTGCCAGTAAGATTCCCAGCTGGCCAGGGAGAATCCCACATGGCGAGGCAGATCTCTCCTGTCTCGCCCGCTGCTCCCCTCAACAGTGCTTTCAGTCCATCTGCCTGTTCTGCTCCCAGCTCTGTCTCTGGTGAATCCTCTCACCCTCCCGCAACTCTGGCCTGTACCCCAGCTGTTGTATAAATAAAAAATAAATCTTCAAAAAAATAAAATAAAATATTACTCAAACTATTCAGCAAACCACACCCCAACTTCCAGCATTTAATAGATTCCCTGATATATTCAATTTATAAAATTTTGTCATCCTATTTGTTATCCAGGGTTTGAGGACAACAGCCCCCTGAACCAAGAAATAAAACTGCCTACCCAAAGGTAAAAATCAATGGGTCCTCAATCAAGTGTAAATAAGTAGCTGAATAGGGCCTCCCCGGTGGCGCAGCGGTTGAGCGCTGGGTTGCGAAGCTGCCCGCAGCCTCTGCAGCTCCAGTTCGATCCCCGGCTGCTCCCCGGCCACCGGAGGGTCCCACATGGCGCGCAGACCTCTCCTGCCGCCCGCTGCTCCCCTCAGCAGTATACTTCGGTCCTTCTGCCTGCTCTGCTCCCTGCTCTGGCTCTGGTGAATTCTCTCACCCTCCCGCGCTTCTGACTGTACCCAGTGCATGTATAAACAAAACAAACAAACAAACAAATAAATAAATAAAACATGCCTCTATTAAAAAAAAAGTTAAAAACAAAAAAGTTAAAAAAAAAAATAAGGGGCTGAATAGTTTTTTCACAATTTTTTGCCCAATTATTTGCAAAGCAGAGCATCATTAAATATGTGGGATACCCAAAAAAGTAACAATCTAGACAAAAACTTCCATAAAAGATAGTCAAGTACCCACACCCACACTCCACCTTCCAAAAGGATGCAGACAGAGGACTCTCGGTATGACCATGGAAGACAGAATCATAGCCACTTCACTTCCAGTTAGGTCCAATATACAAGCCAATGGCAAGGCTGGCTTTGTGGTAAGGAAACTTAAGTTCTTTAGCTACAGAATGTCTCAACTATCACACCAAAAAAAAAAAAAAAAAAAAAACTGTACTCAGCAATTTTTAGCAGAAATCTAAGTATCTCTATCATTGGCTTTTTCTGACATCAGCATAGAAATTTCAGATTCATGAAAATTTCAGATTCAGAGGTTATAGACTTTCAGCTGCCTGGGTTTCAGTGAACTGAAATGTTTACTAGTTTACATAATAGATACCTGTTCTAAAATCACAGATGACAGACCTAAGTTTTTGAGCATTAGTATATATGATTAAATAAATATGATTAAATAAATTAGCATATGATTAAATTAGTATATATGATTAAATAAATCATTTAATCACTTATTTCCTCACAATCACACAAACAAACCAAACATTGTAAAGTGACATGTCTGGCAGAATTCATTTATCAGCTAGGAAAGAAGTACAAAGTCTCTAACATTCATAAATGATGCACTTCAATTAGAGGTGTAAAAGATCTCTAACATTCAAAAAATGTCCTTACTCATTACAGGCTTTGAGGCCCTCATTCAGGGCCTAAAAAATAAAAATGATAGAAATATTGAGACCAATGATAGAGTCAGTAAAAGAAAAAACTCCATTCCTCCAACCCTGTGTTAACTAACTGCCTGTGCATCTTGGCCAAAGCACTTTACTTCTTTGGACCTTCACTATCTAGAAAATAAATAAAAGCTGTTCCAGTTACCTTCTAAGGTCTTACATGGTATTCTTATTTTTAAGACAAGTTTGACATCCTTGGTTATCTAGTTTCCTGAGTAATAGCAGATCAAAAATGGTTAACTAGAGAGATGTATAACAATAAGTAAAGTGTTGATAATGGCATAAGTGTTTGCTGATAAAAAAGGAGGTAACTGAAATATTTCAACAATTCAACCCAGGAACCCTCATGGTAATCTGGGTCTGTTAGGAATATAAGAATACAATTTTTCCATCTATAGATTATTCAAGGGTCTTATTTCTCTTCTGCCACTTTAATTTTGCTTTGGTCAATTTAGTGAACTAGAAAATGAAGAAAAACAGACAAGATAGAAGTAAAATTTATCAATTTCAAGTGTTGACACTTAAAGGAAAACAAATTAAAGAGATAAAGGAAAAGTTTATCCTTTGAGTATGTCTACGTGATATATTACTGTACAGTTATACTACTTTAGTAGGCCATATGACAAATTGATTTACACAAGAACCAATTTCTAGAGCAGGTGGGGATGATCTGGGTTTGAGACCTAATATTAAGCTAAAGCAGGCAAGTCATAGTCTTTTCAAGCTCAACTCTTCATTGGAAAATTGAAAAAGATAATAATGTTTATTCTCACAAAGTTAACAGGATCAAATAAATAGAGGTCTTTAAAGTATTTCACAATTATAAACAAATCTTTCACAAACTAATGTCTCATATGCACATCTTATAAATCTCCATCTCCAAGATTTGGAGAAATTCATATCAAAATTTTACCATCTTACAGTGAATAACTGAAGGCCAACTGCATAGATATGAATAAACTATAAAAGTGATTGTGTATCTCTGACCAATACTGCTTGACTAATAAACAAAAGCAGCAAGATTATCCAGTTGATTTCAGGGAAGAGCAAAGTAAGTAGTTCATGGGAGGCCAACTCTCCCAACAAAATTAATCCCAAAAATCTAAATATATGTTTTTTAACTATCTGTTTAAAGGTCTACCAGAGAGCTGATGTAGCAACTGGGATTGGAGAAACCAAGATTCCACAAGGAAGACAACAACAAATTGTAGACATTCTACTACTCTTTTTTCCCTGGGGGCATTGCTAATTCTGAGCAAAGGTCGAGAGGCTGAGAATCCATCCAGGCCTTCCTCCAGACAGAAGGTTGCTTCTGGAAAATAAAGAAACCAGCAGAGCTTTTGCTTTTCTCCTGAGATTAGTAAAACAAAATTAGAAACTTGAGGGGCCAAGATCTCAGAGAGAAGAGAGGTAGAAAACTAAGCCTGACACGCAGCCAGCTTTTTCCGTTAAGACCTTTATAGTGCAGGACAAGAGGCTAAGCAGAAAGCCTTGGAAAAGCAGGAAAACATTTCAGCAGTTCTCAGAATGCTGAAAAGACAATAATTATAGCTCAGAACCCATCAAGGCAAAAAGCCTCTGTGATCAGTAAAAAGTTCAGTAGAAAGTTCTAGAAAAACTAACTTCAGCTTATTCTCCAATAAAAGTGATTAGCCCTACTCTGCCTAACAGAGGAAAGAATCTCACTAGAAGAAAACACAGTACACTCACCTATTTTTAAACACAATGTCCAGATTTCTACCAAAATTTATCAGATATGCAAAGAAAGACACGGTGAACAGGAGAACCACAGATTATTCAGAAAAAGTAGAACTGGCAAATAACTTTTATAGTACCATGATTAATGTTTAAGAAAACAGATACAAAATGTCGAGAAAAAGTTTGAGAATTTCAGATTATTCATATATATTAATATTTAAAATATAAAACAAACACTGGAACAAAATAACTACTGAAATTAGGATTCAATAGATGAGTTAATAGCAGATTACTGATGAACTAGCAAGTTAATAGAAAAAAATGAATTAAAGCACAGGAAAAAATACTAAAAAAGAAAAATATCGGATGGTTTCACTTATAGCAGGAATACAGGGGAACCAATTAAGACATTAGTGTAAAAAAATAATAACAGTACAAAACACAACAAAGCAAAAACACAATCATAAATCAGAGACATCCTGCAGGGGAGGAGGAGGGAGAGGGAGCAGAGGGAGGGAGGGAGGGAGGGAGGAGCACAGGGGACTGAGGTGATGGTGCACGGGGGCATTGGGGAAGGAAACTCTATGGGGACTACACCTAAGGGGGTGAATGGGAAGCAAATATTGTTTAAAAATGAACAATGATGTTTAAAAAAAATTTTAATTTAAAACAATTTAAAAAATTGAAGCAGGGGTGGACAGGGCAGGAGGCAGGAGTCCAGATGGAGGGATGGAATGGCCACCCACTGCCCAGGGTCTGAGACAAGAGAGCTGCCAAAAAGCCCCAAAAGGCCAAAAAGCCAAAAACCAAAACCAAGGGCTAGAGCAATACAACACCCACACAATAGGGGCCTATGGTTTATAGCCGAACAAAGAACAGTGCCCGATAAGAGGACAGGTCACTGTCTGTAGGTTCTCACCTGTGCACACAGTTGCAGGAAACCTTAGGCTCCAGGAACACCCACCATGGGGTTATTTTACAAACAGGGGGAAAAAAGAACTTACTGTAGCCACAGGTAACTGGTTATCTCATCCAAATAGTGTCAGTGATGGTCGCCACCAGTCACCAGGAGTGCTGGACAGCACTGGCCAGATGGTCTCTACTGGACCCTCAGAGCGGGGTGGACAGGGCAGGAGGCAGGAGTGTCAGAGACACCCAGTGTTAATAGCTCTTTGTGAGTTGTTGGCCTATACCAGCAAGCAGCTCTTTGAGACACCAGGCCGGGGGCCTTTGGTGTTCCCTGCAGGCAACATCAGTGACAGGACCAGAGGCCCAGTCTCTGACAAGTCTTTGGTTTTTCTTGCCTCTTCAGAGGTCAGCTGCTGGATGCTTCTTTTCCTCTTTCTTTGGATATCAGACCAGAGTTTTCCCTTTTCCTTTTGAGGTTGGAACCTTTTCTCTTTCTTCAGAGGCTGAAGCCATCTGTCCTGTTCAGGGACTGACATCATCTCTCTCAGCTCGCTCTGGCCTTGGCTTATATCCTTTTTCAGGGTGCCCCACCCACAAGTCTGACTGGATCATTTTTCAGTCCTGTGGCTGATTGGACCATTCAGCACCAATCAGCTCACAGCTCTCACCTGATTAGTCCATTCCAGATCCAGGGAGTTTGCTGTAACAAAAAAGGGCTCTGAGAAGTAATTGCCACAACAGACTTGCGTGGAGCAGCAGGGTGAGAGAACACTGCTGCTCCTGCTGGCTTCCACCACTGAGGCAGCTGGGTTCAGGTAACAGAATGAAGAACTAATATAAGCTATAATATGAGCCTCAAATATGGCATAAAAGACCAGCTACTGCAGGATTCCATTTATACAAAATGTGTAGAATAAGTAAATCCATAGAGATAAAAAGTAGTAGTTGCCAGAGGCTGGGAGGTTGAGGGGGGTTGGGAAAATGGGACGTGACAGATAATGGGTATAGTATTGTTTTGGAATGTTAAAACTGCTCTAGAATCAGATAGTGGTGATGCATACATAATTATATGAAGATATTAAAAACCACTGAACTATATATTTTAAAAGCATGTAATGGCATGCAGATATCTCAATAAGCTTCTTGAAAAAACAGTGGAACAAAACCCACTATATGACTTAACAAGTGATATACTTTCAATATAAAGGTACTGAAAAGTCTAAAGTATAAGGATACAAATAGATACAGCATGTAAACATCAAAAAAAAGGCTGCTAAAGCTGTATTAGTATGATACTTTCACAAAATAAGCATTACTACAGAGATATTTCATAGCAATAATTTAAAAGTTTAATTTAGCAAGAAGATATCATAATTCTGTATCAACATATATCCATATGTTAAGGAGGGTGATTCTTCAGCAAATACACATTTCCCAGCATATATCACTAAAGGAAATCTCCCGCATTTTCTTTAATGTTGGGCTTAATGTGCTACTTGATTAGACAGAGATTGTCCATGAGCATAAGATGAACAATGGCCAAAAATATGTCAGTACAATTTGGATTAAGTCTTGTGCTCACTGATCTACCATAAGAATGTGCCCAACAGCCTTACCCCATCAGCTGGGGCTACAGGATGACACAGAACCTAATTCAACTTGCTGCCTGAAGAGAACTACATACAAGCAAAGTCAGTGTTTATTGTTATGGGCCACAGAGGTCTCTAAGATTGTTGTGCAGCAAAAGCTGATTAATGCAACCTAGTAACATATCAAAATGGTAAGGGGAAAGTGGGGAAATTCACAATTATTGTAGAAAATTTTACATACCTCTTCTAATGGAACAGGCAGGCTAGTACATAGAGAAATTGAATATCTAGTTAAGGCTTATTATAACAAACAAGTATGTATTCCCTTGGTTAATAATAAAATCTGAATCATTTGAACAGAAAAGAATGCAGCAGAGGATACTATTTCATGTTCTGACAAACAAAGCTAAAATGAAGTTCAAGCCCTATATATTTATATTTAATTTTTTTTATTATTTTTTTTATAGAGGCATGCTTTATTTATTTGTTTGCTGGTTTGTTTTGTTTTGTTTATACAAGCACTGGGTACAGTCAGAAGCGCGGGAGGGTGAGAGAATTCACCAGAGCCAGAGCGGGGAGCAGAGCAGGCAGAAGGACCGAAGTACACTGCTGAGGGGAGCAGCGGGCGGCAGGAGAGGTCTGCGCGCCATGCGGGACCCTCCTCTGGTGGCCGGGGAGCAGCCGGGGATCGAACCGGCGCCGCAGAGGCTGCGGGCAGCTTCGCAACCCAGCGCTCAACCGCTGCGCCACCGGGGAGGCCCCATATTTAATTTTTAACTTGAGAAGTTTAGCATTAGAAAATGTGTCTTTAAATGCCTCCCTCATAGAATGGCACATATCAAAAAAACTAGCAACAACAAATGTTGGTGAGCATTTGGAGAAAAAGGAACTCTCCTACACTGCTGGTGGGAATGTAAACTGGTCCAGCCACTATGGAAAACTGTGTGCAGGTTCCTCAAACTGTGAAAATTGAGCTTCCATATGATCCAGCAATTCCACTCCTAGGGATCTATCCAAAGGACAAAAAAACATTAATTCAAAAGGACACCTGCACCCCTATGTTTATTGCAGCACCATTTATAATAGGTAAGGTATGGAAACAACCCAAATGCCCAAAAGAGATGACTGGATGAAGAGGATATGATATACATACACACACACACACACACACACACACACACACAATGGAATATTACTCAGCAGTCGAAAAAGATAAACTCATGTTATTTGCAACAAAACGGATAGAGCTGGAAGGGATGATGCTCAGTGAAATAAGCCAGAAAGTACAAAATACCAGATGGTTTCACTTACAGGAGGAATGTAGAGGATCCAAATAAGGGATGGGGGCGGTTAATTACAATAAAGTGAAAATCAAAATAAATAGGCAGGGCCTCCCTGGTGGCGCAAGGGGTTAAGCACAGCACCATGAAGCTATCCGCAATCTCTGCAGCATGAGTTCAATCCCCGGACAGCCAGGGAGCAACTCACATGGCTCAGGAGACCTCTCCTATCTCACCCACTGCTCCCCTCAGCAGTGTATTTCAGTCAGCCTGCCTGTTCTGTTCCCCACTCTGTCTCTGGTGGATCCTCTCACCCCATGCACCTTTGGCCTATACCCCAGTTCTTGTATGCATAAAAAAAAAAAAAATCAACAGGCAACTATAAACCAGAGACATTCTGCAGGGGGCGGAGAAGGGAATAGGATCAAAACAAGGGCAGGAAGAGCACAAGGGACTATGGTGATGGTACATGGGTAAATTGGTGATAGGAATTTCACAGACGCTATAACCAAGATGAGAAAGTATACATTGTAAAAAAAAAAAAAATGGAGAATGATGTAAAAAATATATAAAATTTTAAAAATAAAAAATAAACATTAAAATTAAAAATAAAAATAAATGCCTTCCTCATAGGTTTGAGATAACTCAAATGAAATAGATTTCAGCATGTGAAATGTATTCCTAAACATCACCTCATTGCTCTGTTTACTTTCATAGCTGTACTTTGCAAAATTACTGCCCCAACTTTCTCAAAACTCCCTCTTCATTCTTGCTCTTATGAACATGGTATCTGGCAGCACCATTCCACTGAAATCACTTACCAAAGACAATACCCCGTATTGCCAGCGCAATGGTCAATTTTCTGAATTATCTTACTCAACCTCTCACTTGCTTTGACACATTTGACTGTCACCCTATATTAAAATGGGTTTTTCTTGGCATTAATAATACTACACTAGGGCCTCCCCGGTGGCGCAGCAGTTGAGCGCTGGGTTGCAAAGCTTCCTGCAGCCTCTGCGGTGCCGGTTCAATCCCCGGCTGCTCCCCGGCCACCAGAGGAGGGTCCCGCATGGCGCGCAGACTTCTCCTGCCGCCCACTGCTCCCCTCAGCAGTGTACTTCAGTCCTTCTGCTTGCTCTGCTCCCCGCTCTGGCTCTGGTGAATTCTCTCACCCTCCCACGCTTCTGACTGTACCCAGTGTTTGTATAAATAAATAAATAAATCTTTTTAAAAATAAATAAATAAATAATACTACACTCTTCCGGTTTTGTTCTTATTGCACTGGCAGCTTCCTCTCAGTCTTTTGTCATCTCTTCAGCTCAATCTCTACATGCTGGAGTTTCACAAGGTTCAGTACTAAGTTCTCTTCTCTTATTTAAACTACACATGATCATAGTTATCACATTCTATCCCATAGTGTTAAATAATATTTACATGCTGATAATTCCTAATTTTTATCCCTAGCCTTAACTCTACTCTGAGCTCCAGATTCAAATATCTGACTGCCTATTTGAGATCTCATCTTGAGGTATTAGCAGTATCTGAAACTTAATACATCCTTAACAGAACTCTTGATTTCATCCCTCTTCTTCCTTAGTCTATTCTTCTCAAAGAGTTACTAAGGACAGAAACCCTGAAATCATCTTTCCCTTCTCTTTTATCTTTTATCACATTTCATTAGCAAGTCCTGTCCTCGTTAACTTCAAAAGAACCTCTGCTTCTTTCCAACTTTAATGCTACTATCAAAGTCCACATTATTACCACATTTCACTTAGATACTAAGTAGCCTTATCACAGTGGAATACAGTGGAGGACTATAGGTTCTTTGGTAATGAGAATACTATCGTGACCACAGTATTCTGTGGGGAGAAATCCTTATACTGTGGAAAAATTAATAAGCATGTAAAATAATGGTACTTTTGATGATAAAAAAAAAATAAAGAAGTCTTATATCTCCCTATTTCCACTTTGGGCTGCTTACAATCTACTCTCTTCAAAACTTCCAGGGTGGCCTTTTAAAAATGCAAATCACGGGCCTCCCTGGTGGTGCAAGAGGTTAAGCACCACACTATGAAGCAGTCTGCAGCCTCTGCAGCACGAGTTCGATCCCCAGATGGCTAGAGAGCAATCCACATGGCAAAGCAGACCTCTCCTGTCTCGCCCACTGCTCCGCTCAGCAGTGTATTTTAGTCAGTCTGCCTGTTTTGTTCCCCACTGTTTCTGGTGAATCCTCTCACCCCTGCATCTCTGGCCTATACCCCAGCTCTTATTTGCATAAATAAATCTTTAAAAAAAATGAAATCACTCCCTAATTAACTAATCAAATGGCTTCCTAATGCTCTTAAAATAAAACTTTTATACAATTTGGCCCTGTTTACCCAGCCAATTTTATCTACCACTATGTCCCTCCAAGTCAATACTGCAACCTAAAGCCTCTCTGTCACAAAGCATTTGTGCTCCAGTCTCCTCACAAAGCTAAGTGTCTTTGCTTTCATGTCTGATGTTAAGAGTCATCTTATCTGAAATGAATTCTAATAATATCTTTAAGTTGCATCTCTTCTGTTTATTCTCCAATACTTTGTATTTACCTCTTAACATTTATCACAATCCAGATGATTTATCTGTCTGCTCATCTGATGTATAAATATGAAAATTCCGTAATCATGGATTCTAAAGTTTCTTTCACTGTTGTTATTACTAGTGTCTACCAGGTCAAAAACAAAGCAGATACAATGTGAAACTGATGGGTGCCATTAAAGAGATCCAAACATACCTGTTCTCAGGTGTTTCAGATATTAAAAATACATAATTCAGGGCCTCCCCCATGGCGCAGCAGATTGAGCACAGCACTGTGAAGCTGTCTGCAGCTTCTACAGTGCGGGTTTTATTCCCGGCCAGCCAGGGAGATACCCACATGGCGCAGCAGACCTCTCATGTCTAGCCTGCTGCTCCCCTCAGCAGTGTTTCCAGTCCATCTGCCTGTTCTGTTCCCCACTCTGTCTCTGGTGAATTCTCTCACCCTCCTGTGCCTCTGGCCTGTACCTCAGTTCTTGTATAAATAAATCTTAAACAAAAAAACATAATTCAGTTTAACCTCATAACAGATTTACTCAGACCTTTTCTCACTATAATTCTAATGAGACTCAGAAACTCTCAAATCCAAAGAGTAGACAAATAAGTAAACACTGGGGCCTTCCCACTCTTTTACAGGAGAACTCAAAGCTGAATCCTTGAGTGTTTGCTTCCTTGTGACTCTGATACAGGACAGCAGGGGGCACTAAAACTGGCCAAGGACACTGCCCAAATAGTTTGTCAACACTGTCTGAATTCTTCACCATGCACAACTGCAAGATCACTTAGGTTCAGAGAACAATAATGGAATTTATTTAACAAAACAGGGAAAAACAAAGAGTTACTGAGGCCAAAAATGGCCATTTACCTCTTGCGAAGCAGTGTCCAGTGTTTTTAAGTCCTAAACACAAATGCTCCGAAGACGGTGTTTTCCTGCCTCTGCTGACCTGGAGCACGCAGCAGTCAGACTATAGGCCAGGTTCCAACTCACAAAGACAACAGGAGATGCTCCCCGGAGCTGCCGAGATGCCCCAGCATAGCACTAGATAATCAACACTCAAAAACAGCAGCTGCAGCAGCCAAACAACCTGACAAATGGCCACACTCACACAGGCACCTTGCTCTGGGTCTTTGCCTTCCATGCCAGGCTGTAACAGCAGCAAAAACAGGTAGAGTTTCAGTCACTCAGCTACTTGCAAAGCCTCTGAAATTTTCCTCTCTGGGGTTGGCTGCTAAAAGGCTCCTCACATCCTTCAGGGGCCCACAAGAGTCTTCTGGAAGATCAGCATGTTAGGGGAAGAAATTGTAGACTCCAGGATTGTTGAAGATCTGAAAACACTGAAATCCCAAGAGCTGAATGTTCAAACGCTAAATTCCCAACAGTGAATCCTGGGGGCTGCTCCTGCAGCTCCTTATATTTCGTATCAGAGCCTCCACCCCAAATGCAATACTTTGTTCGCATTTTCCCTGGGGCTATCTAGACTCATCAGCAACCCCCTCCAGGGGGCACCGCCTATAACAGTCTGGCTTCAGCCAGGGGTTATAACTCTTACTATTGAAAATTAGCTATCTGTTTACTGTTACTGATAAATTTTTCAGTAAAAAGTGTGTGAGCCCATTTAAAAAGAAAATCTAAGTGAGTTGCCACCTTCACTGAAAAAGAATTGGCTTTACTACTGAGAATATTCTTCCAGTTAAAACTGAAATCTCCAACAGTCAACTTGCCTAGCCCCAGAGATCCGCACTTCAGGCAACTCAATAAAGCAGAATTTAACTCTAGTTTTGTTCTCTTGGCTTTCGAATGGAAGTTGGGGGAGGTTGAAATGAAAAGGAAAAAATATCTGAGAACCTTCCATGTGCTCAGCACTTTACAATGCTGTCCTCATCCAGTCTTGAAATAGCCCAATCAGTTAGCTACATCATCTCTCTCATTTTGTAAGCAAGGACACAGATCCTCAGAAAGATTAAGTGATTTACTCATGGTGACATAGCTAGCTTAGAAAATAGTGAGATCTTGCTTCTGCTATTTTCTCTGAAAAATGAGAAATAAAAAAAGTGGCCAGCCTAAATATGATCCAAGGCAAGTCTTGGATGAAACTTTTCCAAAGGATCCTCTATAACCTTCCATGTCCCCCATCTAAGTTACATTTTATTTAAAAGGCAAAAGTAACACTCTATAAGGCAGTACTTCCAAAAATAGATATATAAACCTCTTGGCAAAGAGACAGTGCTGAAGGAGAAACAAACCAAATGAAAAATATGGCACACCTTCCTGCATCAGCAATTTTGCTGACTGGTAACCCGAATTATCTGTTATTAAAATGAAGAACAATATGGTACAGACTAGATACTAAATTAATATGAGTTACTAAATTGAAGAGAGAATTACAGTCACAGCAGCCAGCTCTGATGGAACTTCCCAAGAAGTAGTAATAAAATCTATCTTTTAGGATAATTTTTTTTAAAGATTTATTTATTCAAGCACTGGGTACAGTCAGAAGTGCAGGAGGATGAGAGAATTCATCAGAGCCAGAGCGGAGAGCAGAACAGGCAGAGTGACAAAATACACTGCTGAGGGGAGCAGCGGGTGCGGCAGGAGAGTTCTGTGGGCCATGTGGGACCCTCGCCGAGGGACCGGGGATCAAACCAGTACTGCAGAGGCTGTGGGCAGCTTCACAGCCCAGTGCTCAACTGCTGTGCCACCAGGGGAGGCCCCTTTTAGGATAATTTTATAGAAAATTTTGAGTAGGACTGAACCAATTTTTCCTAGGTTAAGTAACAAGTAAGGTGAGGAAAAAGGAGCAATGATTTTCAATTTTTAATTATTTTCTCATCAGAAAAGTACAGAATTTAAAAGGTTTACTGATAAATATAGCAAATTGGAACTCTAAGGAAGAAGATTAAAATGTAAGTTCTTAAGTCAAACAAGCAAGAATTGGACACATTTCTTTTAACTGAAAAACTACAAAACAAACTCACAGAAAACCATATTAATAATTATTTAACAAGGAGGGCCTCCCTGGTGGGGCAGCAGGTTGAGCACAGCGCTGTGAAGTGGTCTACAGTCTCTGTAGCTCGGATTTGATTGCCCGCCAGCCGGGGAGATACCCACATGGCACAGCAGACCTCTCCTGTCTCGCCCACTGCTCCCCTCAGCAGTGCATTTGGTCCGTCTGCCTGTTCTGCTCCCTGCTCTGTCTCTAGTGAATCCTCTCACCCTCCCACACCTCTGGCCTGTACCCCAGCTCTTGTATAAATAATAAATCTTAAAAAAATTATTATTATTTAACAAGGAATGAACTAATGCACCTCCATTTTTTCTTTTTTTTTTAGTGCCCTATAATTTACCAAAGCCTGATGTCTCTTGAGTATCAGGTGGAGAATTAACTCACCAAATATTATTTATATGGCAGTTTCCCTATGCCTTTTGAAAATGCTATCAATAAAAACTTTTAAGCCAGCAATGTGGCAGGGAAATATGAAGACTAATCATAATCTATCATATCAGAGCCTAAATTAAGATAAATCGGTCGTTCTAGCTTCATTAGTAAGTCACTTCCCTAAAGGACCTGCTTTAGGAAAATAAAACACTAATGATGCCATTATTTAATAGGTTTTTTTTTTTTGTCCTCTCCTATCAATCTATGCAGTCACTGCTGAGCACACATTTTCAGCATTCAAAATGCACCACCATGGCAGCTACAGAGTTGCAAGTTTAAGAATAACTGATCTTTTATACAATTTTTTTCTGTATTTGTGAATTCCCTTCTTCCTTTTGAAAAATATAAGTACTTCCCATAAGCTTCTTCCTCCCCAACAAAAAGTGTTCCTAACTCAAAAAGCTTTCCCCTGTTACCTGCCACACTGCCTGAAATACCCTCCGCTCAAGTTACTTCTTTAACGGAAGCATACTTTTCAAAAAGAGCCTTTTATTAAGAAAACATAATTGGTAATATTAAACATGTTAAATTAAAAAGATTCTTTCAAATAAGAGCATTGTATTTGATCATTAAGTATGTGCTAGCACTGAAGTAAACATTACACTGAGTTAAACATTACATTCATCTTCAGATTTACCCTTCACAAAAAAGTATGACATGTTGTTATTATTTCCATTTTAGAATAGTGGAGACTGAGACACAGAGAGATTAATTTGTTCAAAGTCACATCTATCAATAATAAGCAGTGAACTGAAGCCAGATCTGCCTGACTCTAGAAGTCAAATAACTAAAATCTTAAGTAGGAACCTAAAGAAACCCAGAAGAAAACAAGCATGTTTTGATAGAAATGACAGAAATAACAGGAATACTAAAGATTTCCATAAAGTGCTTATAAATGCCAAGCACCACAAGAGCTTTACACTGGCTAATATCTATCCCTCCTTTCCCCCTGCCTTATGAAAACCTACAAGAAGGCAAAGTAGTAATTTCATAGGAAGGGTATGAAAAATGCAGATTCAAAATTATTCATAATTTTACCAAAATTTACCCCTATTAAAAACTGTTTTTAACAAACTCAAATTTTAAAGTCATTTTTGAGGGGTAATGAATGAACATGAGGTAATTTACCCTCAAAAAAAAAAAAAAAAACAGTAGCCAGTAAATAAATGCAAAATATTACCCTCACTAGAAATCAAAGAAATGCAAATTGACAAAGAAACCATTCTTTACCTCAAAAAAAAAAAAAAAAAGGTTTGTTTTTTTTAAATTATAACTTCCAGCATTGGCAAAAGCAATGAAATAAGTACTCTCAGATGCTGGTGATGAAAATATACATTAGTATAATCTTTTTACAGGGCAATTTGGAATTATATTTCATGGGTCAAAAAAATCAATACTCTTTAACCATGTAATTCTAATTTTAGTAATTTGTACTGAAGAACAATCATAAGCAGAGATTTGTATATTATTTTAATGTTGAAATATTGAAAACAATCTTTATGTCCCCTCCTCAAGTAGATAAAGGTTAAATAATCATAATTATAATACCTGCATATATTATATTTTATTATTCCAAATTATTTTTTTTTAATTTCTATAACCACAAAAAGGTGTTTAGGATATCAGGTCAAAAAATATATTTATTAAGCCTATATCTGGGGGATCAAATTACTCACCATATGTTCAAGCACTTAAATGTATCTTTAAAATCATCTAGAAGGAAAATGTGCTGTTTTTTTTATCCTATAAAGCTTTGTTTTTATCAGTTATTCTCTAGTACAAATCATTCAGGCAGTGACACATTCACATTTTTTTAAATAGATGGGAAAAGGGAAAAAAATTACATAGACAACAGAACTTTTTTTTAAATAATTTTGTGTAAATAGTTTGATTATTTCCAACAGGGAGAACGTAAGTACCACAAATGGAGAATATGTGGGTGCCATGATATAACAAAAAATTGATCCTTTTATCCTGAGTATTAAGACCTCAAGGGAACATGGAATAAATCTGAAAACCAACAAAATGCACATTAAAGAATTAACTGACCTATTAAAATCCTGAAAGTATTTTTACTTAATAACCTCATACTACAATACACAGAAATAGCTGTATGGCTTTTATGATTGAAATAAATCCAAATTAGCAAATACTATCTACTATGCTCCACATAAGAATCCATCAGAAAAACAAGACAGCATACCACTGTGCACTTAAAAGAATGGAATTATAATGGACAAGTCAAAACAGAAATTATAGAACTTTTTTTATTTCTTACACTAAAAATAAATTTGAACTTATATCTGTAAGTATGGGACATGCGCTGTCAGAGTGGGGCACTTTTGCACTCAAATACTAGCTTTGCTATGTGGTATTAGAAATAAGGACCTCTCTCAGCTTCAAAAGCCTCAATCTAAAAAACCACTAGAGATAATAACTACCTAGTATTAAGTTTGAATAATACATGCCAAACTTTTGGTATGTGTTAGATATAATTATACTAACAACTATCTTTCACAGTCTAAAATTTTTCCTTCCATAATAAAAGTGCAGATTCCACTTCCAATAATGGCAGAATAATATATAACAACCACCCAAAATAAACACTATAAATGATGAAAAATACAATATACAATTGAGCATATAAAGGAAAACAAAAAGCAAAATGGAAAATAAAAACAAAACAAAAAAAAAAAGTAAAGGAATTAACCCTTAAAAGAAGGGCAGTTGGCAAGAGTCATATATGGCCTTTTATTTGAGAACACTCCCAATTCACACAATAAAGGGCAGCTAGAACTCTAAGAGGAACTCACAGTCTTACTAACCTAAGGAATTAAAATGGATGTAACTTATTAATTTACTGTATTTCAGCTCTAAATGTACCTTCTAATACCTGCTCTGCAATAATGGAGAGAATTTTCCTTTACAACTATGATGTTGCGCTTTCTCAGCAGAGGGCACTAGAAGACCACTGCAGGAGGAAGGAGCACTCATTGCTTCTGGCTGCACAGATAATCAGTAGTAGTAGAATAAGGACATCTGGCACTCTGCCTCAATCAAATGCTCAGAGTCTGCAATCCCTTAGCAAACACATAGCCCCCAGCTCACTCTGGTGATTACCTTTCTGCTATACTCTCAACACAAATAGTACATGATCCAAGCCTCCTGCACACACTGGTGCTTCAACTCCCTCCACTTGCTCCTTCCACTTTAAGTTTGTCTCCCAGTGTCACATCCCTACCAGGGCCTCCTGCATGCACTCCTATGTGATTTCATCAGAGTGAGATAAACAGAGTAAGGCTTGCCTGTGCCCAAGAGTTGCTTTGTGCTTACCTAGGAACTGCCGACCAGTTCCCATCCAGGAAAATCAGAAATTTCTCTGCTATCCAATGGGGTGCAACTATACTTTGTCCAACAAGATCTCCAACCTTAAGGAAGGGACACCCTTCTAAGTTAGTCTTTTCTTAGATAATTTCCATAAACTTAAGGTTTCTCTAAAAAGTTTTTAATCTTATAGATACATTTTTATCATAGCTTCATTTTTCTTTATACTAAACATTCAGTCTCCTGATTGGGCCTGTAGTGACTCAGACTTATTACAGGGTATGGCCCCAGTAAACAGAAGCCCTAAAGATGGGACTCTGAGGTTGGTCTGCTTGGAACCCTGGATTTGAGGGAAATATGAGTTCCCAGGCAGTGGGAAATGGGATGCTAATAACCCATGGCATACAGTGGCATCAGAGTTAATCAAAATATCACTTGTGGTTGTCTGTAATAAAGTGCCAACTGAAACAAGTGCCTTGGAGGCTCATGTGGCTAAAGTACTTCACACAGGCAAGAGGCCATAAAACAATGAAATATCTTAAAATGTTGGGGGGGGGGAACTATCCATCTAGAATCCTATATCCACTGAAAACATTCTTTTTTTTTTTTAAATGCATAATTTTTTTTTATTATTTTGTTTTGTTTGTTTTTTGTTTTTATACATGCACTGGGTACAGTCCAAAGCGCGGGAGGGTGAGAGAATTCACCAGAGCCATAGCGGGGAGCAGAGCAGGCAGAAGGACCGAAGTACACTGCTGAGGGGAGCAGCGGGCCGCAGGAGAGGTCTGCGCGCCATGTGGGACCCTCCTCCGGTGGCCGGGGAGCAGCCGGGGATCGAACCGGCGCTACAGAGGCTGCAGGCAGCTTCACAACCCAGCGCTCAACCGCTGCGCCACCCGGGAGGCCCATGAAAACATTCTTTAAGAATTAAGAAAAAAGTTATTTTCAGAAAAATAAAAATAAAGAACTTATTATCTATAATCCTTCCTCATGTGAATTCCAAGGGAAGTTTTTCAAGCTAAAGGAAATTGATACCAGATGAAAATTCAGATCTTTGGAACAGAATGAAGAGCACAGGAAATGGTAAGTTTGTGAGTAAATATAAAAACATATCTTTTCATCTTAAATTTTTTTAAGATTTATTTATTTTTATACAAGAACTGGGGTATAAGTCAGATGCGCAGGAGGGTAAGAAGATTCACCACAGACAGAGTGAGGAACAGAACAGGCAGACTGAGGAAATACACTGCTGAGGGGAGCAGCAGGCGAGACAGGAGAGGTCTGCTGCACCATGTGGGACCCTCGCTGGCCGGCCGGGATTGAACCAGTACTGCAGGGGCTGCAGACAGCTTCACAGTGCGGCGCTCAACTGCCTGCGCCACCAGGGAGGCCCACATCTTGAATTTTTTAAAGAATATATGAGTAAAACAAAAAATACATTATTTTCTTGGATTTATATAACATGGGGTTTTACACACACACACAACACACACACACACAACAATATCACAAAGGATAGGGATACAGTTGTAAAATTCTTACCTTTTACATCAAGTATTACCATATTACCTCTGAATAGAACATTAATGGATGAATACTGTAATCCCCAGCATAGAATATTTTAAATACCAAAAAAAGCTTAAAAAATAGTACAGGAATTGAATGTAATATTTAAAGTTCATGCATCATAATTCTAGACTACTTTAACATGATGCATAAACATTTTAATTTGGACACTCTATACTATCAAAATCCTGGTAGTATTTTTACAAAGGACCCCAAATAGCCAAATAAATACTGAGAAAGAAGAAAGCTGATTATCACATTTTCTGAGTTCAGACTATGTAAGAAAGCTATAGTAATCAAAACCATAAAGTATTAACATAAAAACAGACACATGGATCAATAGACCAGAATAAAGAAGAGCCCAGGGATAAACTCATGCATATATGGTCAATTAATTTATAACAAAGGAGCCAAGAATATACAATGGGGAAAGGACAGACTCTTCAATAAACAATACTGGAAAAACTGTACAGTCCTATGCAAAAGAATGCAATTGAGCCATCACCATATGCCACATAAAAACCAACTCAAAATGGGGCCTCCCCTGGTGATGCAGGCGGTTGAGCGTCACACTGTGAAGCTGTCCGCAGCCTCTGCAGTGCCGGTTCAATCCCTGCTGGTTAGCGAGGGTCCCACATGGCGCAGCAGACCTCTCCTGACTCACCCACTGCTCCCCTCAGCAGTGTATTTCCTCAGTCTGCCTGTTCTGTTCCGCGCTCTGTCTCTGGTGAATCTTCTCACCCTCACGCGCATCTGGCCTGTATCCTGATTCTTGTATAAATAAATAAATAAATCTTTAAAAAAAAAAAAACTCAAAATGGACTAAAGTCTTTTTTTTTTTTTTAATTTATTTATTTTATGTATACAAGCACTGGGTACAGTCAGAAGCGCGGAAGGGTGAGAGAATTCACCAGAGCCAGAGCGGGGAACAGAACAGGCAGATGGACAAAATACACTGCTGAGGGGAGCAGCGGGTGAGGCAGAAAAGGTCTGCGTGCCACTAAAGTCTTATTTTTTAAAAGATTTATTTATGCATACAAGAGCTGGGGTACAGGTCAGAGATGCGGGGGTTGAGAGGATTCACCAGAGACAGAGTGGGGAATAGAACAGGCAAACTGACCACAGTACACTGCTGAGGGGAGCAGTGGGCAAGTCAGGAGAGGTCTGCTGAGCCATGTGGGTTGCTCCCTGGCCAGCCGGGGATTGAACTTGTGCTGCAGAGTCTGCGGATTGCTTCATAGTGCTGTGCTTAACCCCTTGCACCACCAGGGAGGCACTAAAGTCTTGATTATAAGTCCTGAAATCATAAAACTCCTAGAAGAAACATAGGCCACCTTGACCTCAGATTTGGCAATTATTTTTTGGAAATGAAAAAACAATATGATTCAGCAATACCATTCTTAGGTATTTACCTAAAGAATAAGAAAATACTAAATAGAAAAGAATTACATACTCTGTTCACAGCAGCTTTACTCACAACAGCCAAAACATAGACTCGACATCAAAGTTCATTTACAGGTGACTGCATAAAGGAAATGTGTTATATATACTCAATGGAATACTACTCAGCTATTTCAAAAGGTGAAATAGTGCCTTTTGTGATAATATGAATGGATGTTGAAGTGGTTATATTAAGTGAAGTAATTCAGAAATCGAACTACCATATGGTTGCTCTCATTTATGGAATATAAACCACCAAAGAAAACAAACTGGAAAAGCTCAACAAAAATAACAGACTCTGAAAACTATGATGGTTACCAGCTGATACAGTAAAAAGAAAAAAAAAATTTCATAGAGGATTAGTACTTTCGGCCCTACCCCAACCTCTGAGGAGGGAAGATGGGCTGGAGAATAAGTTCAATCATCAATAACAAATGATTTCATGAACCATGTCTATATAATAAAGTCTCTATTTAAAAAAAAAAACAAAAAACTTTAACCAAAGGAGTTTGGAGAACACATCAAGGTGCTGACATAATGCATGCCCAGAGAGCACATGGAAACATTACACCCCTTCCCACATATTTTGCCCTTTGCATCTCTTTTTGTTCCTCAGTTGAATCCTTTATATTAAATGGGTGCTAGTAAATAAAATGCTTTCTTGTGTTCTGTGAGGCATTCCAGCAAATTAAACAAACCCAAGGAGGGGATCGTGGGAATCCCCAACTTACAGTCATTTAATAGGCAGTGCAGTTCACAACCTAGGACTTGTGATCTGAAGTGGGAGACTGGCCTTGAGAGACTGATCCCTCAACCTATGCAGTCTATGCCAACTCAAGATAACTAGAGTCAAAACTAAATTAAATTATAGAACCCAGTTGTTGTCCACAGAAAATCAGGAATTATTTCATGAGAAAAATCCATATGGCTAGTGTCTATGGTATTGTAAGAGTGAGAGTAAAGAACTCTTCTTTTACCCAGCAATTCTACACCTAAATAGATACTGAAAAGAAGACTATACTCAAGCAAATGCATGTACACACAGGTGCACAGCTGTACTTACAGCAACAATAAAGATGGAGTGAGGCCAAATTTCCATCAATGGATGAATAAACATACTACATAAACATGCCGAAATTATATTCAGCAACAAAAAGGGATGAAATGCTGATTAATATTAGAAAGTAGATGAAACTCAAATATATGCTTAAAAAGCCACATGCATCAAAAAAGCACATATTATATGATTCTATCTATATGAAATATCCAAAATAGGTAAATTCACAGAGACAGAATATAGGTTGGTGGTTCAACAGTGGCAGAGGGGAGGAAGAAAGGGGAATCAACTACTTACTAGATTTGGAGGTGATGAAAATGTTTTGGACAACTAGATACTATATACACACTATTTTGAATGTACTAAATGTCAATGAATTATTCACTTTGAAATTACTAACATTATGTAATATCAATGCCAACTCTATTTTAAGTGTAAATTTTTTTATTTTTTTAGTCCTAAGGTTTAAAAAATTGAATGTCAAAGAACTTATAAAATGCTCTATCAAAGAGTACTCCACAATTATAATTCTCTATTCAGACTTGCTGGTTTATTTGCACAGCTTGGTTTTACTTCAATATTTTAAGGAAGAAACAATTAATTTATTAGCTTTTACATTACAGTAACATTAACATAATGCCTTATAGACAGCAGTTTCTTTGGTTTTGGGTTTTTTTGTTTTTTTTTTTTTACATCATTGTTCATTTTTAAACAATATTTGCTTCCCCCCCACCCCCTCAGGTATAGTCCCCACAGAAATTTCCTTCCCCAATGCACCCATGCACCATCACCTCAGTCCCCTGTGCTCCTCCCTCCCTCCCTCTGATCCCTCTTTCTCTCCTGCAGTATGTCTGATTTATAGTTGTATGTTTTTGCTTTGTTGTGTTTTGTACTGTTATTATTTTTTTACACTGATGTATTATTTGGTTCCCCTATATTCCTTAGACAGCAGTGTTGTTTTTTTTTCTGAGATAGTTTTCCATATTTTTTCCATATCAACATGCTGAACACTTAAGCAGTACCACACAATGAATGAAGAGCAGTGGCTCATTCTAACAGTGATTCACAAGGAACTAGTCATACTACCTAACAAGGTATATGAGAATAGCGCAAAGAAAATAAGAAAACATGTATAAATT
Source organism: Talpa europaea (assembly GCF_964194135.1). Classification (NCBI taxonomy): domain Eukaryota; kingdom Metazoa; phylum Chordata; class Mammalia; order Eulipotyphla; family Talpidae; genus Talpa; species Talpa europaea. The sequence goes on along the minus strand of NC_140082.1, from coordinate 16,287,547 downwards.
TCAAAATATCCCAGATCTTTCTGATTCCTTTTACCACAGTCTTCTTATCTTGTCACACGACCTGTGTTATTAATCTTAACAATGACTGATCTATACAAACTACATATAGTATAATACAAAAATATATATAAACATGTTTATGTACTATGTTGAGGCAAAGTTACAGAAAATGATTGACAGCTTTCATTAGACTCCCAAAGAGAAGTATAACAACCTCATAAAAGGTGAAGAGTTCTGCTATATTCAGTGAGGCGCATACATATATATAGTATAGTACTTTAGGCCAACAACTTAATATTTCACAGTAGAGAACAACTACTACTCACTTCGCTGGGAAAACAAGAGAAATATACCTGGGTGATACATAGCTATGCTTGGTCTCCAGAAGATTAAAAACAATTTTAATCTACCAAAGTTACAAAATTAGATTGCTCTAAATGTACCAAAAAGGATACTTTATGATACCTGACAGGAATATTAAAAAATTAATAAGATATGGTGCTTGAAGTAGCTAGTCTTAAGTGCTATCCTAAAGGTGTGATTACACATTTTGATACACTCATAAAACACATATATTCACATTATCCATCTTTCAAAGAAGTGAGTCTGATCCAAGTTCTTTGTTCAAATGTAAAGCAAGCTATAATGGAATCTACAGATCCCACCCAGTTTCTGGAAATACCCTAAAAATATAAAAGTATCTTTTTACTAACTGCTCACTAATTTCCATTATTTTCTCTTGAGATTACATCTCACAAACCATGACTGAAAATGGTTGATTCAAAACTAAAAATGTATGTTTACTATCAAATATGGAAGATATTCATAAGTGCTGAAATCATTCAAAAGGAGATGACAAAATTCTTCCTGCTGTATAATGCAATGATTAATTAATATAATTGGAATGGTATTCTTGGATGTTCTCCCTTATTTGTGAATGTCCCTACCTATACCTCATCTATTATTATGGCTCAAATCAAGTGAGTGGAACAAATATTACTTTGGGAAAATATGGGGCTGTGAAATAAAGGACATTCTAAATATTTGAAAGACAAGACCAACTACGTCCATTTCTAGTATGCAAACAAAGTAAAAATTAAAAGCAGTGAAAGACTTTTCCCTATCTCCCTCCCAAAACAAAACAAAAACCCTGAGAGAAAACCACACTGCAGGATGGTCCTGGGACCATCTGGAAAAAGGAACGATAGTCTTGGCAGAGGAAGGCGTCAAACGAGTCTGAGACCATCTTCATGGCTCCTTATGGCCTATATATACAGAGACAATCCAGAAGCTCCAGAAGTTCTGGAAATATCACTCCCAACGGACAGAAAACCCACCTATGCAGTCAAATCAATACAACAGAAAATTAAGAGAAGTTCCCACAGCTGGAAGTTCCCATGCCAGCAAAGAAAATCAATGACTGGCACATACTTCCGAGAGACCATCACAAAGTTACCTAAGGATTCCACACCCCCTTATCATTTAAAGAGCATCTTGAGACACAACAGGAGAAAAAGGCAAGGGAGTAGTATCTAAAAAACTAAGCATGTCCTTAGAAAGCTGAATGAGCTAATGAAATAACATTAACTGGCTAGTTTAAGGTAATATCCTATTCCCTCCTTGCCTATCACTCCCTGATTAAGATGTGAGAAAAACATTACAGAAAAGTAAAGAAGCTATATTGTTTTTTCAATCTTGTTACACTAACAATGTTTACTAAATTTTCATTTTCTGTTTTCCATTACATGTTCCTGTTTCCACTTCATAAGGGAAAAAAGCAAAATTCAAAAATAGTGTAATAAATATCTTTAGAGGGGCCTCCCTTGTGGTGTAGGGGGTTGGGACACAGCCTATGAAGCTGGCTGCAGCCACTGCAGCATAAGTTCAATCTCCAGCCAGGGAGGAACTCACATGGCGCAGCAGATCTCTCCTGTTCGCCCACTGCTCCCTCTCAGCAATGTATTTCACTCAATCTGCCTGTTCTGCTCCCCACTCTGTCTCTGGTGAGTCCTCTCATCACCCCCCAACACACACACCTCTGGCCTGTAACCCCATTCTTGTATGCATAAAAAAATAAATCTTTAAAAAAGTACAAAAAAAAAATCTTTAGATAAGACACTACTTCCAAGATAGGATGGTTTTGGGTGGAGGGGGCAAGGAATATGATAAAGAAAAAGTTCTATACAAATTTATGATATATTGGTAGAATGGGAGTATAGAAAGTGTCCTTATGTACCAAAAAAGGAGAAAAGAATGAAATTCTCATCTTTCACTAGGGGTAGACAATAAATAATACTTTAAAATTAACACGCGGGGCCTCCCTGTGGTGCAAGGGGTTGAGACACAGCCTGTGAAGCTGTCTGCAGCCTCTGCAGCACAAGTTTGATCCCCTGGCCTGCCAGAGAACAACCCAAATGGCGCAGCAGACCTCTCCTGACTCGCCCGCTGCTCCCCTCAGCAGTGTATTTCAGTCAATCTGCCTCTGTCTCTGGCAAATCCTCTCACCCCTACACCTCTGGCCTGTACCCAGCTCTTGTATGCATAACTAAATAAATCTTTAAAAAAAATTAACACGTAACAGCAAAGGTTATGATGATTTTGCAGTAATGTGAATGTATTTATTGCCACTAAACTGTAAACTTAAAAATAACTAAGAAAGGGCCTCCCCAGTGGTGCAGCGGATGAGCGCTGGACTGCGAAGCTGCCCACAGCCTCTGAAGCACCAGTTCGATCCCCAGCCGCCGGCATTCCTGTTTTCCTGATAAATGCCCCAACTGAACTTTCCTTTATTTCCCCAACCTCCCATGCATTAGTCAAGCTATTTAAAATGGTGTTTATATGGCCTCCCCGATGGCGCAGCGGTTGAGCGCTGGGTTGCGAAGCTGCCCGTGGCCTCTGCAGCGCCGGTTCCATCCCCGGCTGCTCCCTGGCCACCGGAGGAGGGTCCCACATGGCGCGCAGACCTCTCCTGCCGCCCGCTGCTCCCCTCAGCAGTGTACTTCAGTCCTTCTGCCTGCTCTGCTCCCCGCTCTGGCTCTGGTGAATTCTCTCACCCTCCCGCGCTTCTGACTGTACCCAATGCATGTATAAACAAAACAAAACAAACAAATAAATAAATAAAACATGCCTCTAAAAAATAAATAAATAAAAATAATAAAATAAAATGGTGTTTATAGCTAAGTGGGCAATTCAGGCATGCTAAGTCTCTTCCATGTTTACTGGGGGTATGTGTACTGTTAAATTTGTATATGACTTTTTCTCTTAACAAAAAATAACTGGAATCAATCTTCTCAACCCCTGCCAATGCTTTATCAATTAAGCTATGTAATTTTCTAAATTCTCTGTTGTCATTTCAACAATGTCCACAGCATCTTTATCACAAATAGGCTGCATCTCAAAAAACTACTTTCTTTGTTCATCCATAGAAAGCAACACTTCATTCATAAAAATTTTACCATAAGATTATAGCAATTCAATTACTTATTCAAGGCTTCATTTCTATTTCTAATTCTTTTGCTATTTCTGCCACATGTGCAGTTATTTCCTCCACTGATGACCTGTACCCTCAAAGTCATCCAGGAAGGTTTAAAACTATTTCCTCTAGGGGAAAAAAAATGAAAATTTAGCATTTATGTAAATCAAATATTCTTATTCTATCTTCCTTAAAAATAATTTTAAAAATATATAAACTACAACAAATTTTACTTTAATAATCATAGAGCATCTATTGAGATAACCAACATACCCCAGGATGTCACAAATCGGGATCTGGAATTAAAATTGGGACATTTTAAGGAATATATAACATGGTATGAATTTGTGGGGGGAAATTAAATATCAGAAGTACTCAAGGAAACTAATGAGTCATTAAACAAATACATACATACAATGCAATTTCAACAGGTAAGAACAGGATCATACTAACAAAAAGAATTTAATTTTACCTACATACATCACTGCAAGAACATTTCTTCCTTTGGACATATGGTTATTTTCCTATATATTCATGTTACTTGGCGAAATATTATTAGTAGATCACACATTATAAACAAAAGTGAAAGGGGGCAATTGTTAGGGGGAAAAGGATGTCCTAAAGCTAATTCCATACAGGCTTTGTGGACTCCGCCCCCACTCCAGACCAAAGCCAAAAGACACTGGGAACTCCAAATCCCATCACCACCAAAGGGAAGGTTGCTGAAACCTGAGGGTGGGGTTAAGCAGCCAGGTTTGGTATAAAACCAGACACTGGGCTTTGAGGGATTCCCCATTTTGGCTCTCTGCCAGCTCGCAGATGGCCAGCTCTGAGAGTGCCTTTGGGTTTCCAGGTCGGCAGATCAGGTAGGACGTATTAAAGACTTTCTTTAATACACATGCAATTTGCAGCAACATGAATGGCGCTGGAAGGGATCGTGCTGAACGAAATAAGCCAGAAAGAAAAAGAAAAACACCGGATGGTCTCACTCATAGCAGGAATCTAGAAAACTTAAATAAGGGGCCAGGAAAAAGAGTAACTATAAGAAAGAAAATATCAAAATCGACAAACAACTATGAACCAGAGACACTCTGGCGGGTGGGGGGCAGGGAAAGGAGGGCTTGGGGTCAAAATAAGGGGGTTTTAATTGTATGGGGAATATAAAAAATAAAATTTAAATAAAAAAAATAAAGACTTTATTTCCCTATTTTCTCCGAGTTGTACATTTCCTCAATTCCTTTTTCCCTTGTAAATAAACCTTTTATTAATCTTTTGTGTGTGCCTGTAGTGGAGTATTAATAAGTCCCTTTTTAAGCGCGTGGGTGAGGACCCACAGCCAGGCAACCCATTTTATATCGGGGCTGCTCCATAACAGTTATATGCATCATCTGAGAGCCTAAAATAAAGTTAAGGGCTTTACAAATTTTGGGAAATGTTTTATTTAGAATGCTTTCACTAACAATATTTATATCTCAAAATAAGTGTTTTTTTTTTAATAAACCTCTATTACAATAATTTTGTGGTCTATACCACAAATGTTCACACCTATCATTACTACCCATTTTTCTCAGCTAAAAATAGATGATTACTACCTCTTAGATTTACCTTATCTTAATTTATTAAGACAAGTATCTGGCCAAGTTCTGTACAGTGTTGAGACTCAGAACGTTTTAGGTATTAAGAGGTAATGGGGAGAAAAGATCCGAAAGAACAGAGAGAAAAAATATTTCATAAGGTCACCAAAAAGATAGAGCAGACTTAAAGAGGTTCATGCTTAAACATAGAGCAGTATAAAAAATACACACAGATTATGTCTCACAGAGGGTAAGTAAAATTAAAATGATGCAAGATGTTGAAAATGCTTACATATTTCTTTCAGGGAAGACCTTACTGGAAAACAACACTATAAAAAACAGTTTGAGAGTCGCAAAGATGTATTATTTAAGGAGACCAAGGTGAGATGTCATCTTTTTTTAATATCAAAGTAGTAAATGCAAATGTGCACATGAAAACAGGAGACTGAAATCCATGAAATGGTATATGCTGGATTTCAGGATAATCCCACATGACTAGACACAGGCAAATCCAAAAAAAAATCCATTAAACAGTTTTATGTCTAAAAAATTGGAATGCTTCTTTTTTGCAAATTAAAGACAGATTGTAAAGAGAGGGTTAGAGTTGGAAAGTTCCCTGCTCATCACATTAAAAACAAGAGCTCTATTTATAAAAAAAAAAAAAAGAAGAAGAAGAAGAAGAAGAATACTTATGTGGTCAAGTCACATTCTTTGTTCTAAAGTTTTCATATTCAACTTGGGGTGAGCATTTTACTTGTGATTCATAAAGAAAAATGAGCAGTGTAACGGGGGTTCCTAGAGCACGAGCACATTCCAGGTGGTATGTAAGTGGCCACATGATACCACAGGAAAGAAGAAAATACACCCTTAATACTCAGAAGAAAGTATGTTCACATGACCAACAGATGGACCTGATTAAAAAGAAATACCAGGTTAGGCTCTATGGTGGTTCTTTCATAGTTACATGATGACACAAATGAGAAAATGCTGCATTTCTCACAGCCTATTGCCTAGTGATCTCAATGCCTGCCTTTTATCCACCCTCACAATGTAATCACCTCTTCTCCCTTTCTTCCCCTCCAGCATTTCAGTATTCTCATTTTACAAAATCATTTTTAAAGAGTATAAGGAAAAAATAAGGCAAATGTAAATAAAAAGTCATTTTCATGTATAATCTGTGACTTGTTTTTACAAAATTTATAAAATTTTGTATAGGGTCCTCCCCTGGTGGCTCAGCGGTTGAGTGCTGGGCTGCGAGGCTGCCCGCAGCCTCTGCAGCGCCGGTTCGTTCCCCGCCACCGGCGAGGGTCCCACAAAAAAATAAAATAAAATTTTGTATAAAATACAAACTGCAGCTGCCTCATTGATAATTAAGTTAACAGTTATAAAATCTACTTTAAATTAAATTATGCTGCAACAGAATTTCTGTCTTCTAAAAATTGAAAGTTAAAATACTGGATAGGAAGCAGATGACAAAAGTAACACATCCTTCTTCCTTAAAGTTAGGTCTGCAACACAGCAGGTTAATAGAGAATGTAGAACAATAGAGACAGCAGTTTTACTAACTGTGTGAACTGAGGGGCTACATTAAATACCCACAATTCCCTATGAAGATCTCTTTGTTTTTCTGCTTGTCAGTATCTGCATTGTACAGCTGCTTCCTCGGTACAGATCCTGTCTTGCAGAAGCTCAGAAAATTAAAACATTAATAGCCAGTAACATTTTAAAATTACAGCATTAATAACTTACACAGATGGGAGTAAAACAGTCACCACATTCTTGACTATAAGCTGAACAGAAAATAAATCTAAAGACTGGAGATGACTATTTACAGAATGTAAGAATAAAAACTCTTTGGCAGGACAAAAGCAAAAATCCTGTATGCCAAAAAAGCATATGGGTTTTAATATCAGGTTTGAGACATCACTTACCAAAAGGTTAAAATCCCAAGAAACTATTTTCAATCATGTATTCCTTTCCCTTAATAAAAGTAAACACCATGTTTTTCCTTTGAGATACTTAACCTGATGCAAAAAAGGCAGAATTTCCAGCAGCATCCCATTTCTTGCTTTTATTCAATGAGATCCCTTTTACTTCTCATCCAGAGCCCAACATGACAAAAGTAGCTCCTGCCTCTAACACTACCATCATGCCTGCTGATTGTTCATATTACTCATTTCAAGGCAGCTCCAGTTTCTCCCTGGGAAACTTGACTGTAGAGGTTAACAATATTAGCTCTCTGGCATCATCTCTCCTGTCCATGCCCAACCCAACCAGGTCTGGCATAATTCCAGTTTGTCTCCTTTTTGTAAAATATCCTGAACCTAGACCAGCACTGATCAGTAGAGCTTTATATGATGAGATTATTCTATATCTGAACTAGTAGAATAGTCATATGTGGCTACTGAACAGTTGAAATACATCTAATGTGACTGAGGAGCCCCATTTTTGTATTTCATTGTAATTTATACAATTGTAATTTAAACTGAAATTGCCACATCTGACTACAATAAATGACTACTGTATCCTGCTCATCTAAGATGATGCAGAGTTACTGTTGGATTTACATTTTAGACAGCTTTTTCTGGCTACCTTGTCAGAGAATGATTTCAGGAGTTGGGAATCAACCCTTTGTTGAGAAAACAAATGCTGAGGCATGAAAAGTGATGACTGGATTTGGCAATTAGGAGATACCTAGTAATCTTTTTGAGAAATTAAAGTGTTGTGGCTGGACTCTTTACTGGAAGAAGAGAATGCAAACATACACCACTCTTTCAGGAAGTCTGGCTCTAAAAGAAGAAAGGAAGTGGAGAATAAACTTCATGGAGATCAATCATGTCCTAGAAGTCCAAAGCACTTCACAGCAATTACTTCATTTAACTTCACTTAATTCTCAAAAACAAATTTTGGTGATGTCACCAACATGGCAGTGAAGGGATGCTAGGATTAAATTCTCCCATAAAAACAACCAATAAGGGAGAAATTGCAACAAGTTCCTAGCAGGACCCAGATGTTTTGGACAAAGTTGGTGACCCAACAGAAGCAGGGGGAATGTGAGCACAATGGGGTAAGGGATGAGAGGCATCTATCAGGATCCCTTCCTTTCTCCCCCACCCACAAAGCCGGACCAATTCACCCTGAAAAAGAAAAGAAGGAGATAAAGTTTGGAGGCAATGGGAAAACCGAGTCATTTGAGAACTTCAGAAGGCGACAGGTGGGCAGATGGGGAGCAGGGCAGGCACAGCACCAAGTAAGAGACCCTGTGTTGGGGAAATACCTACTCCCATCCCTCCATTTCCTGGAGACCTACCTGGAAACACAGTTCTGAAAGTTTATTAGGAGACACCTCTGCCGCCACATAGTGATGGGAACAAAATCACCAAGTACCTAATTGTTGAAAGACAGGGACCCCTGTCTTTGATGATCCCCTGGGGCTCTGAGAAGAGGGCGGGCTACAGAAATGAGGGTGAGAAGGGAAACCAGCACAGGGAGCAAGCCTGCTGAAGACCCACTTGACCACCCACATTTTGGATCTAAAGCCAGGGCACAGCATCAGGGGCGGGATCCACCATAACTGCGGGCATCACCCATGTTTTGGATCTGAGAGATGGGGCAAGGAATCCAGGGCATGGGATCCACCACAACCGCGAGCACCACACCAGGAGAGCACAGGCAGGCACAGCGCCAAGCACAAAAGTGAGTCCCTGTGTTGAGGTGCTCCCCTATCCCCCTCCATTTCCTGGAGACCTGGGGGTGAGAGGGGTGTGGGGATGCAGTTCTACTAGGAGAGCCTCTGGCATCACCTGGTAAAATCACCAACTACCTGATTTTTGGAAGACAGAGTCCCAGATCCCTATCAGGAACTGAGAGAGGGACAGCTTCGCAAACAAAGTCGGGGACCTCATGACCCCTTTCAGGAACTGTGTAAATACAGAGGGAGGGTATCTTCAGGGACAGCACCCATCAATACAGCCACACCATCAATACCCCTGTGGAGTTTTGACCTAACAGTGCTGGACTCAGTCTGGTACCAATTTCTGACATCCCAGAAGGAGCACCCAAAGAGGTGCATCAGCACCAGTGGCACATTGTCCAAAGGCATAGAACAAATTGGAAAACAACAGGGAGAAGGAAAAATACAAATAACCAGTCAAGTCCTCAGGGGAAGGAAACACCACAAAAAGAAAATCACCTAGCAGAACTCAACAACAATGACACAGAAGAACTGCCAGATAGAGAATTTAAAATCATGATTAAAAACCATAAAGATGATGAAAATGAAAAGATAATTAATGAATTGAAAAATGAAATTGACTCCCTAAAGAAGGAAGTGGAAGAAATGTATAAGATCAAAAGATTAATGGAGGAGCTAAAGAACTCTGGGAAGGGGCCTCCCTGGTGGCACAGCAGTTGAGCGCTGGGCTGCGTAGCTGCCTGCAGCCTCTGCAGCGCCGGTTCGATCCCCAGTCCCCGGCGAGGGTCCCACATGGCATGCAGACCTCTCCTGCCACCCGCTGCTCCCCTCAGCAGTGTACTTCGTCAGTCTGCCTGTTCTGCTCCCTGCTCTGGCTCTGGTGAATTCTCTCACCCTCCCGCACTTCTGACTGTACCCAGTGCTTGTATAAATAAATAAATAAATCTTTAAAAAAAAAAAAAAAGAACTCTGGGAAAAGCAATGAACATAAACACAGAATAGATAAAATGGAAGAACAAATCAGTACTCTGGAAGATACAGAAATAAAAAGAACCAAAAAAGAAAAGGAACGAGAAGTACAACGGAAAGGGAATGAAGAAACACTTTGAGAACTATCTGACACCACAAGGAAAGGAAATAATAAGAGCTACTAGAATCCCAGAAAGTGAGGAGGCCAAGGAAACGAGAAACTATTCAAGGAGATGATCGAAGAGAACTTCCCAGAGAAAGGGCTCTAGTGTCTGGTGTTTTTTTCTTGTTGATCTGTTCATTGGTGAGAGTGGGGTGTTGAAGTCTTCTACTCTCTACGTATTTTCTTTAATGTCTGTTTTCAGTGCTGATAGTAATTGATATATTTTGGTGCTCCTTCATCCCATGAAAAAGGAGATAAATATAGGCATACAAGAAGCGAGACCACCACCAAATTACACCAATGAAAAGAAAACTACAGAAAGACACATAATAGTTAAGCTTTCAAGAGTCCAACAGAAGGAAAAAATAATGAAGCTGACAAGAGGGAAGAAACAGATAACCTATAAAGGAAAACCAACCAGGCTGACATCAGACCTGTCCAAAGAAACATTTCAGGCAAGAAGAGAATGAAGTGACATATTCAACAAACTCCAAGACAGCAATTGCCAACCAAGAATACATTACCTTTAAAAGCTCTCCTTCCTCTATGAAGAAGAAATAAGGACTTTCTCAAACAGAAACTCTAGAAATTCATAACTCCCCCTCCAAAAAATTCTATAAGAAGTAGAATTCTAAAGCCAAAACAAGCAGAAAATATATATAAGAAGAATACAATAAGGCAAGGAAGACAACAAGACAAACAAAATTGCAAATACAGATGCCAATGTATCAATATTAACTCTAAATGTAAATGGACTAAATTCATCAATAAAAAGATACAGAGTAGCAGACTGGACTAAAAAGGAAAAATCCAACCTTGTGCTGTCTACAGGAAACACATTTAACTACAAAAGATAAACTTAGACTGAAAGTAAAAGATTGGAAAACAATCCTACAAGCAAATGGACGAAAGAAGAAAGCAGCAATAGCTATACTTTAATCAGATGAAATAGACTGCAAATTTAAAAAGGTGAAACGACATATATGGACACTACATTATGATTAAGGGGAAAATATCCTCCTGATGTCAGGAAGATATAACACTCATCAACATATATGCACCAAATGAAGGAGCACCAAAATAAATCAATTACTATCAGCTCTGAAAACTGACATTAAAGAAAATATATAGAGAATAGAAGACTTCAACACCCCACTCTCACCAATGGACAGATCAACAAGAAAAAAAAACACCAGACACTAGAGCCCTAAATAAAGACCTAGACCTCATGGTTTTAACAGATATCTACAGGACACTGCATCCAATAAAATCTGAGTACACATTTTTCTCAAGTGAACACAGATCAGTCTTCAGAATTGATCACATATTGGGTCACAAGACAAACATCAACAGATACATTAAGATCAGAATCATTCCATCTATCTCTCTGATGACAAAGCCATCAAACTATTTGAAATAAATCATGAAAAGAAAGCAAGGAAACCTTCCACTTCATGGAGATTGAAATCCATGGACCGAAAAGGAGATCAAAGAAGAAATTTAAAAATACTTTGAGTTGAAACCAATTTCCAAGATGTATGGGATGCAGCAAGCAGTAATAAGAGGAAAATATATAGCAATGCAGGCTCACATCAAGAAACAAGAAAGAACTCAAAGAAATAACCTACTCTCCATCTCAAAGGACCAGGAAAAGAACAACAAAAAAAATCCTAAAAGAAGGGAAATAAAATAAAATAAAATAAAAATCAAAGCAGAAATAAATGAAATAGAAATTAAAAATACAATCCAAAAGCATAATGAAACCAAAAGTTGGTTCTTTGAAAAAATAAGCAAAATAGATAAACCTCTAGCCAGACTCACAAAGAAAAAAAAAAAAAAGAGAGAGAGAAAATACATATAAATAGGATCATAGATGAAAGAGAAGAAATTACAACAGACTCAGTTAAAATCAAAAGAATAATCAGAGATTACTATGAACATTTATATGCAAAGAAGTTCAACAATTTAGAAGAGATGGACAAATTCCTAGAACGATGTAATCATCCAAAGCTAGATAAAGAATAGAACACATAAACAGACCAATTACAAGCACTGAAATTGAAACAGTGGTAAAAACACTCCCCAAAAACAAAAGCCCAGGAACAGACGGCTTCACAAATGAATTCTACCAAATGTTCAGAAATGAATTAGTGCCTATCCTACACAAACTCTTAAAATTTTGAAAAAGAAGGAATACTACCAAATACGTTCTATGAAGCCAACATTACATGAACACCAAAACCAAATAAAGACAACACAAAAAAAGAAAACTATAGGCAAATGTCCCTAGTAAACACTGATGCAAAAATCCTCAACAAAATCCTCACCAAAAGAATGTAACAACGCATTAAAAGGATAATACACCACAATCAAGTGGGATTTATTCCAGGGGCACAAGGATGGTTCGACATACAAAAATCAATTAATGTAATCCAACACATCAACAAAAAGAAAAACACCATATGATCATACCAATAGATGCTGAGAAAGCATTTGACAAAGTTCGACATCCATTTATGATGAAGGCCCTTGAAATTCTCAGGATAGAAGGAACATACCTTAACATGATAAAAGCTATATACAACAAACCCACAGCCAATATTATTCTCAATGGCGAAAAGCTGAAGGCCTTTCCTTTAAGATCAAGAAGAAGACAAGGATGTCCACTCTACTTTGAGATACTTTCAAGAGTATTCAATAACCTAAATCATGGGACTTAAACTCATCAAATGGCCACCAGCAACATGGAATTACACAGTGTTTTATACAGAATAAAGTTAAACTAACTCTGACCTAAACTGGCTCTGCAATCACACTCTTCCATTAAGTTTACACTCTAAACTCTGTTAAGGGAATCCAAGACAGTGGTGTCACAGTTGTTCCCAGTGGTTCATCCCCTTAATTGCAGAGGACACAAGATGTGATAGAGTAAAAAATTTATATTTGGTCTTTGTCCCCAGTTTCTGGCACAATGATCCACTCCTAAGTGATAGGAATGTCTTTTGATATTCATAACAAACCCCTTTCAACCTATCATACCCGAGTTTCTGCTACTGAGGTAACTCTTGGAAGGTCCCGAGATAATTTCAGGGGGTGGGGGAAGTCTCCAGAAATACCACACCTGGACTAGAAGGTTGGGAAATTTCAACTTCATCTTTTGTCTGCAGGCTGAAGATTAAGTCCAATCACCAGTTGCCAATGATTCAATCAACCATGCCTATATAACAAAACACTGAACACATAAATTGCTGGGAGGGTAGCAGATCCACAAAGAACATAGAAGCTCTGTTCTCTTCTACCACCACCCCACACTCACACACCTTGCCCTATGAGTCTCTTCTGTTGACTGGTCCATAGTTGCAGCCTTTATACTAAACCCAAAATGTGTTTTCCTGAGTTCTATGTCATTTTAGTGAATTATCAAACCTGAGGTAGGGATCATAGGAACCCCTGAATTTAAAGTCAGCCTGTCACAAATTCCTACAACTCTACAATCACCCAAAGCTAGATAAAGAAGAAATAGAACACCTAAACAGACCAATTACAATTAGCGAAATTGAAATGGTAATCAAAAACCTCCCCAAAAACAAAAGCCCAGGACCTGATGGATTTACAAATGAATTCTACCAAACATTCAGAGACGAATTAGTGCCTGTCCTTCACAAACTCTTCCAAAAAATTGAGAAGGAAGGGACAATACCAAACACGTTTTATGAAGCCAACATTACACTAATACCAAAACCGAACAAGGACAACACAAAAAAGGAAAACTACAGGCCAATCTCCTTAATGAACACTGATGCAAAAATCCTCAATAAAATTTTAGCTATCAGAATCCAACAATGTATCCATAAGATAATTCACCACGACCAAGTTGGATTCATTCCAGGGGCACAAGGATGGTTTAACATCCGAAAATCAATCAACGTTATCCAACACATCAACAAAAAGAAATATAAAAACCATATGATAATATCAATAGATGCTGAGAAAGCTTTCGACAAAGTGCAACACCCATTCATGATAAAAGCCCTTGAAATTCTTGGGATACAAGGAACATACCTCAACATCATAAAGGCCATCTATGACAAGCCAACAGCCAGTATCATTCTCAATGGTGAAAAGCTGAAAGCAATTCCATTAAGATCTGGAACAAGACAAGGATGTCCACTCTCACCACTGCTTTTCAATATAATACTGGAAGTCCTAGCCAGGGCAATAAGACAAGAGAAAGACATCCAAGGAATCCAAATAGGAAAAGAAGAAGTCAAACTATCACTATTTGCAGACGATATGATATTATACATAGAGAACCCCAAAAACTCCACAGAAAAGCTAATTCAACTCATCAATCAGTTCAGTAAAGTGGCAGGATACAAAATCAACACGCAAAAGTCAGTAGCCTTCCTATACACAAACAATAAATCTGAAGAAGAAGAAATCAAAAAAACCATCCCTTTTGTTATTGAAACAAAAAAAAATCAAATATTTGGGAATAAATCTAACAAAAGAGGTAAAGGACCTATACAAAGAAAACTATAAAACACTGTTAAAAGAAATAGAAGAAGACACAAAGAAATGGAGAGACAGCCCCTGCTCATGGATTGGAAGAATAAACATTATTAAAATGGCCATCCTTCCAAAAGCAATATACAGATTCAATGCTATTCCAATCAAAATTTCAATGACATTCTTCAAAGAAATAGAACAATTATTGATGAAATTCATATGGAATCACAAAAAACCCCGAATAGCCAAAGCTCTCCTGAAAAAAAAAGAAGGGAATGGAGGCATCACACTCCCAGACTTCAAACTATACTACAAAGCCATAATCATCAAAACTGCATGGTATTGGAACAAGAACAGACATACAGACCAATGGAATCGAATAGAAAATCCAGAAATAAACCCACAGATTTATGGTCAACTAATCTTTGACAAAGGAGCAAAGAATATGCATTGGAGCAAAGAAAGTTTGTTCAATAAATGGTGCTGGGAAAACTGGGTCGCTACATGCAAAAGAATGAAGCTTGACCACTACCTCACACCATACACAAAAATCAACTCAAAATGGATTAAAGAACTAGACATAAGACCTGAAACCATAAAATATATAGAAGGAAATATAGGCAAAACACTACGTGATTTGCACATCAAAGACATCTTTACAGACACATCACCCAAAGCAGTGATAGTGAAGGCAAAGATAAACAGCTGGGACTACATCAAATTAAAGAGCTTCTGCACAGCAAAAGAGACAATAACAAAAACAAAGAGAAACCCCACCAACTGGGAGAACATTTTTGCACCCAACACTAATGATAAAGGACTGATCACAAACATCTGCAAAGAGCTGATGAGACTCAACAACAACAAAGAAAATAATCCAGTCAAAAAATGGGCAGAAGAGCTAAAAAGAAACTTCTCTGAAGAGGAAATGCAAATGGCCAACAGGCATATGAAAAAATGTTCAACATCACTTGTCATCAGGGAAATGCAAATCAAAACTACCATGAGATACCATCTTACACCAGTGAGAATGGCACATATTAAAAAAACTAGCAACAACAAATGTTCGCGAGGGTGTGGAGAAAAAGGAACTCTTCTGCACTGTTGGTGGGAGTGCAAACTGGTCCAACCACTGTGGAAAGCTGTGTGGAGATTTCTGGACCTACTAAACATAGAGCTTCCATATGATCCAGCAATTCCACTCCTAGGTATTTACCCAAAGGACACAGAAACATCAATTCCAAAGAACACCTGCACCCCTATGTTTATAGCAGCACTGTTTACAATAGCTAAGCTTTGGAAACAACCCAAATGCCCAAAAATAGATGACTGGATCAAGAAGATGTGGTATATATATACCATGGAATATTACTCAGCATTCAAAAAAGATAAACACATGCAATTTGCAGCAACATGGATGGCGCTGGAAGGGATCATGCTCAGCGAAATAAGCCAAAAAGAAAAAGAAAAATACCGGATGGTCTCACTCATAGCAGGAATCTAGAAAACTTAAATAAGGGACCAGGAAAATGAATATAAGAAAGTGAAAATCAAAATCAACAAAAAACTATGAACCAGAGACACTTTTAGGGGGGGCGGGGGCGGGAGGGGAGGGATTGGGGTCAGAATGGGGGGGGCTGCAATTGTATGGGGAATATAACAATAAAATTTATAAAAAAAAAAATAAAAAAAAATAAAGTCAGCCTGTCAGTACTGGGACTTGTCATTGGTTTCTGACGTGGGGCAGCAGTCTTATGGGACTGAGCCCTTACATGTGCAATCTATGCTTATAGATAGTATAAAACATCATGTGTTTGGTATCGGGAAAAAACATAAGACAGAAGTACCTTTCAAATTCAGTCATTTCAAAGAACCATGCCTTGGAAGAATACCAGCGCCAAATAATGTTCATGGACCCAGCCTCTTAAGTCCTTAACGCATTAGACTGCACTTGTCCTGCGTATGAGAGTAACTACCTTAACACTGAATTTCTAGCTTAGCTTGGAAATCTTGGTTCATAACCTATTCTAAAGCTTGTTTTTTATCTTCAGTTTGATATTGAATTAACTGATCTCCTCCCTTACCCTGATCCCAACTCTAACATATCTTCTCACTCCCCCATTTCTAGCTACCACAGCCTTCTGGAGGAAATTCCAACACAGATTGGGTTTTTTTATTTAAAAAATAGTATTTAATATAAGAATCATATAAAGAGAATGAAAGATCTATCAAAGTGTCATGAAGGCAAGTGAAGAGAAAGTTTCCAGAAGAATAACTAATAGTGGAAAATGCTGTCACTAGAATTACAGTTCTATGAATGTACCATAAATGCCAGTCAACAAAAAAAAACTATAAAGACCTCAAAACAAACAAAAAACACCTACTCCCTTTCATAGTGCAAAAGAGGAGTTGCAACCCAGAAGCTGATGACACCTATCAGTAATAATGCCATGAAAAACAAATATTAAAATTTATTCTTTCCACACAGAATTCAACCATGCGTAATTCTGCCTTTTGCTTAGTTTTTCTTCTCCAAAGGCTAGAATCAGTAGTAAATAATTTTTAAAAGAACATTTCCAAAAACATTGTGAGGTATATTTACACAATGGATTTCATGTTTTCAGAACCCTGAGAGAAAAACTACTCATCATTCAATGGATGCCATCCTTAACTTATGTATAATAAATGTTATCTCCAAGTCTTCTTAGCTCTGTTTTCTCTTTTATCACCTCAGGAAATACATAGCATTGAGATATTCCAAATGCCACCCTTCAGTTCTTACTCAAGCATTCATAAATCCTGAAAGATAAAATTACCATTATAAAGAATGTATCAAGTGAGAGAAAAAAACGTTTTGAACAGACCACCATAAAGAGAACCCTTTTGAAAAACTCAAAAAAAAAAAAAAAGATAAAATTACCAATCCCCTATCTTCCAACCTCTAGCTTACCTAAATAATCTTGCTGTACATTGTTAGTGACACTTTCCTTGAAAGGGACAGTTGTACATCAATGCATTTTTATGGAGTCTAGGGGACTTGGGGATACTTCCTGCAATTATCCCTAGTTGAATTATAAAAATAACAAGGAATTTGACAAGGTTCCTATAATTTCCTATTTAATCTCATGGGTATTTTCCAATGTCTAAATATTGTAGGGGGCGTGGGTAATTCTTCCCCATGAAAATTTTAGAACAAATATACAAGTAGTCTCAAAATCCCAAGCAATAATGCAAATATTTGTTATGCAATGAATTAACAAAACTAATGAACATTTGCAAAACAATTACAAAAACTGATTAATTCCAAGTTAAGGATATTTTAGAATGTTATCAGGAGCTTCCACTTTGACATAAACTAAACCCACTTTATCTTTTCATATCACAAACTTTTCAGTATCTTGATCATGCCAATGACTAATTGACCCAATGATTATGTATATTATGACTTCCAAAAAGACCACTCTTGATTATTTCTCTTGATAGTTATTTTTTAGCCTCCTCAATTGCCTTTCCTTTTAGTTTGTCATTTTCCTGACCTCTGAATGATAGAGTACCTTCAGACTCAGTGCTTAGACCTGTTCTTCCTAATTCCCCTCAGTAATTCCAACCAGCATCGTGGTTTTAAATACAAATATTTATTTACAATTCAGACCTTTCTCTAAACTCCAGACTTTTATATTTAACCACCTACTCACCATTTCACTTGGTTTTTATTATTTCAAACAGTATTTCTAAAACTAAACTTCTAATCTTCTTCCCAATCGAAATCAGTTTTTACAATAGCCTACATAATCAGTAACTCCTATGTCCTATTACCTTTTTCTTTGCTCACTCCACTCCAACCATACAAAGTTCCTTCTTCATGATCCTTCAAAAGGTCCTGCCTACTGTGGTGATGGTGCATGGGTGCCTTGGGGAAGGAAATTCTATGGGGACTCAATCTGAGGGGGTGGAGGAAAGCAAATATTGTCTAAAAAATTTTTAAAAATGATAAATGTTAAAATAAAAAAAGTGTTCAACCTCAAAAAAATAAAAAGAAAAACAAAAAGAAAAGGTCCTGCCTAAAGACCTCTGCTTAAACTATTCGCTTAGGGTGCCCCTCCCCCAGACACCGTCACAGCTAAATGCCTCACTTCTTTTAACTCCGCTCAAACATTACCTTTTGCATCAGACCTACCCTCAATGCCAACCCTCCCATCAAGACTACCTTTACTTTGCCTTTTTTTTTCCTGTAACACTTATCACTTTCTGATGTGCCATACATTTATTTTTATTATTTCTTTCTTATTCCATTAGAAGGTTTTATCTCAGTTAGTGACAACTGTTAAGTTTAATTCACAGATGTGTCCCAAGTCCCTACAATATTATCTAGCATACAAAAGATACCAAATTATCATTTGTTGAGTGAAAGAACCAAACTTCATATGTGAGGGTCCTATCATTGACAAAGGACCATAACATTGCTAAGAGCCCTGAGACCCTTTAAGTCTCAATCTAGTCTAACAAGTAAATAAGACCTTCAAGGGTTGCAAATTATGACAAGCCTTGCAAATCATGGCTTCAAGCTATTGCAAATATAAATATGAATTCAATCCGAAGGGGACCATATACCCCACTGCAAATTTTTAATCTACACATATCAGTTTGCAGGTAAAACTAAGTTTAGAAGAATTATAACTTTAGAAAGCAGAATTAAACTTGTTAAATTTGTGCTTAAATTTAAAGTAAATTTGTGCCCTTCCCTCCCGTTTTGATCCCTCCCCTTTCCCCTCCACTGCTGTATGACTTTAGAGCTACAGTTTGCTTGCAAGTTTTCCCTTTTTTTTTAACCTTTTGTTTATTTTCCCCTATATCCCACCTGTAAGTGAAACCAACCAATATTTTTTTTTCCTTCTGACTTGTATCACTGAGTATAATCCCTTCTAGCTCCATCCATGTTGCTGCAAAAAGCATGAGTTTATATTTTTTGATCACCGAATCATATTCCATTGTGTATGTGTATATATATATATATATATACACACATCTTCTTGATCCATTCATCTGTTTTGGGGCACTTAGGTTGCTTTCACATCTTAGCTATTGTGAATAGTGCTACAATAAATATAGGAATGCAAGTTTCCTTTCAAATTAATGTTTTAATGTTTTTGTGTCCTTTGGGTTTATTCCTAGCTATGGAATAGGGCTGGGTCATATGGTAAATCCACTTTTAGTAATTTGAGGAACCTCCCCACAGTTTTCCATAGTGGTTGGGCCATTTTGCATTCCCAGCAGTGTAAGAGGGTTCCTTTTTCTCTGCTTACTCACTTTTTTTTTTTTTAATATTGGCTATTCTCACCAGTGTGAAGTAGTATTTCATTGTGGTTTTGATTTGCATTTCCCGGATTATTAGTGATATTGAGCATTTTTTTCATTATACATGTTGGACATTTGCATTTCTTCTTTTGAGAAGTGTCTTTTTAGTTCTTTTGTCCATTTTTAGACTGGGTTGTTTACTTGGTTTTTGTTGAGTTGTGTAAGCTCTTTGTAAATCTTTGATATCACTACCTTATCAGTTATATGGAGTGCAAATATTTTCTCCCAATTTGTGAGTTTTCTCTTCATTTTGGTTATTGTCTCTTTTACTAAACAGAATCTGTTTCGTTTGATGCAGTCCCAGCTATTTATCTTTTCCTTCATTTTTTTTTTCTGCTTCTAGGGATGAGTCTTCAAATATGTTTTTGAGATGTATGTCATGGAGTGTTGTGCCTACATTTTCTTCTGTATATTTTATGGTTTTAGGTCATACATTCAAGTCTTTTACCCTTTTCAGTTGATTGTTGTGTATGGTGTGAGAGAGTAGTCTAATTTCATTCATTTGCGTACAGTGGTCCAGTTTTCCCAACACCATTTATTGAAGAAACTCTCCTTGTTGCAGTACACATTCTTTGCTCCTTTGTCATAGATTAGCTGACATATATTTGTGGCTTTATTTCTGAGTTTCCAATTCAATTCCATTGTTTTGTGTGTCTATTTTTGGTACAGTGCCATGTTTTTTTTAATTATTATGGCTTTGTAGTGTTGTTTAAAGCCTGGGAGTATAATACCTCCATTCTACCCTTTTTAGTCAAGAGAGCTTTGGTTATTCAAGGTTTTTGTGATTCTATATGAATTTAAGCAATATTTGTTCTATTTCCTTGAAGAATGTCATTGGAATTTTTATTGGAAGAGCATTGAATCTGTAAATTGCCCTTGGTAGGACGGCCATTTTGATAATGTTAATTCTTCCAATCCATGATCAGGGAATGTCTTTCCATTTCTTTTGTGTCATCTTCAATTTCTTTTATAATGTAATTTTCTTTGTATAGGTCTTTCAACTTCAATTTTCTTTATATAGGTCTTTGTTAGGTTTATCTCCAGGTATTAAAATTTTTTAGCACAACTCTTAATGTGATGGTTTTCTTTTCTTTTTTTAAAAAGAGTTTATTTATTTTTGCATAGAAGAACTGGAGTGTAGGCTGAAGGTGCAGACAATTCACCAGAAACAGAGTAGAGAGCAGAACAGGCAGATCTACTGAAATACACTGTGCTAAGGGGAGCAGACAGAAAAACAGGGGAGGTCTGCTGCTGCATGTGGGTTAGCGCCCTGGCTGGGATCAAGGATCAAACTCAGGCCTCATGGTAGCCTGCATTGCAGTGGTAGCACTGAGACCTAACCCCTAGGACAGCAGGGAGGCCCTGTTATGGTTTTCTTGATTTCTTCTTCTTTAGACTGATTGTTTGCATTTAAGAGGGCTATTGATTTTTATGTATTGATTTTGGTTTTTTTTTTAATTATTTATTTATTTATTTTTATAGAGGCATTTTATTTATTTATTTATTTGTTTGTTTGTTTGTTTTGTTTACACATGCACTGGGTACAGTCAGAAGCGCAGGAGGGTGAGAGAATTCACCAGAGCCAGAGCGGGGAGCAGAGCAGGCAGAAGGACCGAAGTATACTGCTGAGGGGAGCAGCGGGCGGCAGGAGAGGTCTGCGCGCCATGTGGGACCCTCCTCTGGTAGCCGGGGAGCAGCCGGGGATCGAACCGGCGCCGCAGAGGCTGCCGGCAGCTTCGCAATCCAGCGCTCAACCGCTGCGCCACCGGAGAGGCCCTATGTATTGATTTTGTAACCTGCCACTTTACTGAACTGGTTTATTGTTTTAATTAGTTTTTCTGTGGAGTTTTTAGGGTTCTCTCTATATATTATCATATCATCTGCAAAAAATGATTGCTTTACTTCTATTTTCATTTCTTTGTTCATGTTTGGGAAGTTCTTTTCAATTATTTCCTTAAAAAGATTTTCAGTTCTCATGTCTCTCTCTTCTTCTGGGATTCCTATAACTCTTACATTTCCTTTCCTCATGGTGTCAGGTAAATCTCGAAGTGTTTTTTCATTCTTTTTTCTTTGTATTTCTCTTTTTCTTTTTTGCTTCTTTTTATATCTGTATCTTCGAGAGTACTGATTCATTCTTCCATTTCATCTACTCTATTTTCATAGCCTTTTCCAGAATTTTTTAGCTCTTCTACAGAGAAAATTATAAAAAGACATGACTATTATAGACAACTAAGTAGTTACAGTAGATGAGACAGTGATATTCCAGCTGCTGTTAAAAAAAAAAAAAAAAAAACAGCCATAACAAGAGGAGCAAAAGACAATTTCAGATGCCAAGTGTAAATGGCCCAAACTAGGGAATAAATGCAAGTATGCAAGCAACAGGAGGAAAAAATTGTAGTGAAAGTATTATGGGCCAAGGAATGAATGATAAAAGATGACATCAAAGAGGTGGGGAGGGGCTAATCAGGGTTTTCTTGGCCCATTATAAGAATTTTATTCTAAGTGTGATGAGAATTTATTTAAGGCTCCACAACATGTATTTGCTGATTTGAATTGCTGTATTTGCCTAGTAGTAGCACTAAAAGGAAAATTAATATTGGAAAGGAAAATAACTATGCTATAGGTTACAGAGTCTTTCTGTTTTAATAAATTACTTTAGTGAAAAGTTATTTTAAAATTAAATCTTCAGACTAAAGGATAAAACAGCAGTGTCTACTAACATTTTAATAGAAGTTAGAATAATGAGATTTTGACAGTCATTACTGGAAGAAATTAAAGAGCTCCTGCATAAACCACTGCAAATTACAGATGACTATAGTAGGATCTTATGTTAATCACTTATTAATTTTGCAAAGCTAAGATATCTCCATATAGCTCAGGCAGCATTTGGAAAGGAGGCTCCTGAGTGAAAATATGAAAGTATCATTAAATTTAATATATTTCTTGCTCTTTCCAGGGAAACCCAAATGAAAATTTATGCTTTTGAAGAATACTTTTTACCATATTAACTGAACAAAATACAGGAAAAGCCTAAAATTAAGGTCAAGTAAATACATTACCCAAGATACAGGTGCTGCTTAAGTCTCAAGGATAATAATAAGTCATAACACCAAGATTCAGTTAAAGTTAATTTCACAAATAGAAACTGAGAATGACTTAAAATATTTCTTCATTCCTAAACATTTGCTATATTAAACTTTATGTATTATCTACACAAAATTACCATCTTAACAATTTTTAAGTGTACAATTCAGTAGTGTTAACACTGTTGTGCAAGAGATCCCTAGAACTTTTCATCTTGCAAAAGTGAAAACCTATATTCATTGCAAAACAATTCCCTATTTCTGCCTCCCCAACCTAGCAACCAATTCTACTTTGTTTCTATATTAATTACTGTTTGTTTGTTTACTGATATTATTTAGTAACCATACTCAAAAGAAACTAGGTGTATACAATCTAGTGTTTTAGTTTGTTTTTATTTAAACACAATTTAATCTCTGTTTACTAAATCAAAATGTGGATTGTAGAAGGGGCTGAAAATTGCCTCTAAACTGTAGACAGGAATACAGAAGTGACTGAGAAACATAATACACACTACACTATTTCAAATCCACCATGAATACCTCTACAATCAATATAGAAAAGGAACATTACTGGCCACTACCAGTATGGAAAATAGTCAAGATCATATATTCTATTTATATGGAAAAATACATATACACAGTAAGCATGAATACTGGACTTAAAAAAGACAAGTTTGAGAGAAGCATAGTAGATAATAAAATTATCTTACATTTAACCATTTATATTTTACAATGCACTTCTGTATCTGTTTTCCTTCAAGTGTAAGACAGATAAAATTGTTACATGCTGACCTTACAGAGTTGAAAAAGGGAGAATAAAATAGTAAAACATAATTTGAAAGTTGTAAACACTATTACACATACATAACTTGTGGGAAACAGATCAAAAAATGTATCACTTATAAGTGAGGAATAGGTCACATGGAGTTATGCATGCACTTATTTGTCAAATAATTTTTGGAATATCCTAGATAAGGCAGCTCATTGCCCCCCACGGAGTCATCCCTTTCTTAACCTTATCCCTTTCAAAATGCATCTTTCTTTTCCTTAATAAACTTGCCATTTGCTGATGAAAATAAAAAAGATCCTGGGTAAGAACCAACAAAATCTCCACTATCCATTTAGTACACAGAAAATGAACTTTCAAATCTTCGAATGATAAAACAAGGATCAAAATATAAATCTACATACTACACACATCAAGAACAAAAACAGCAGAATTACAGGTGTGGTTATTCTAGATACAGAGCAGTAAAACTTTAGAAAAACATATGTAATTTTCCAAAAGTAAGATCTTTCTGAATTAGTGAACTGGCAGACTGCAAAACTATCAGCAAAATGTTTGTTTCACTAAATGAATGAATAAATGAAACAAAAATTACCAGGGCACAAGCACAGACAAGATTCTGTACAGAACAAATTAATAAAAATGAAGATAAAAACTACTTCCCTGTGACACTATATAGTTACAGGACTACATGGGATTGACACAAACAATCCTACGTATCACTCTTTAAAGTGTAGGTTGTGGGACTCTCTGGTAGCACAGAAATTAAAGTTTCAGTGCTATCAAGCTATTGCTAGCCACTGCAGCGTAAGTTTGATTCCCCAGCCAGGGATGTGACCACATGGCACAGCAGACCTCTCCTGTCTCGTCCACTGCTCCCCTCAACAGCATATTTCAGTAGATCCACCTGTTCTGCTCCCCACTCTGTCCCTGGTGAATCCGCTCACCACACCCCCTGCACCTCTGGCCTATACCCCAGTTCTTGAATGTATAAATAAATAAAAATAAATGTTAAAAACAAAGTGTAGGTTGTATAAGTTTAAGAGCATAATCAAAACAACCATATAAAGTATTTTATCCCCATCTCTAAACCGATAATTTACTTACATAAATCAAATGTGAAAAGTTTTATTATTATCTACTATTGATTGCACGCCATTTTCAAATTCTAAATCTTTGGTAACTAAAGCTTTATGGTCACCTTTTTAATTCATTCTCTGTTTGAAATGAATGCTTTATTTATGATACTACTTGCTAAGCTTCTATAATCAGCTTGTTACAATAGTTCATAAACCTGGAACAAAGTTGCTCTCATTTTTATGATATCCACACATCAATGAAAGAAATTCAGTCCATGATGAGTCCAGATAAGGAAGACCCTCATTCCATGTCAATTAGAAGAAGACTGCAGATTGAAATCTTAATGTAGTTAGAAGCACCATGAGGTAACCAGGTCCTACTTCAATTAAATACTGATCCAGAGGTGAAAAAGTCACTGTTATCTGGCATCTTTGGAATCAGAATAACAAACTGTACCTCAGAATATAACAAGATGGCAACTAGCCAACCAATTTGAATTCTTTCAGTCAAAAAGAAAATATAGGTCACTAGTTACATGCTTTCATTCTTCCTTTCAAGAAATATTCTGTGAAGGCATACAAAAGGTCAAGCATTTACTACTAACTTGATTGTCCAACATAGTTTACAACAGTCACGGAATCCCATATAAAAATAACAACATAAATAAACCTTATCAGCATTTTAAAACATAGTTTATATTCAGGAACACAGATGATATTAAATGCATTAATTAAATACTACAAAAGTTGATGTAAAGTTTGTGAAAGTAAATGTAGGAAACAGAACCATCCACACATTTAGCATTCTTTCTTTTCTCGCAGTGAGAATGGATAACATGCATTGAAAGTCTATCATTATACTTGAAATTTTTTAACCTTTTCAAAAAAATGTACATAAACCAACCCAATGTAGGAAAACAATATAACCTTCATAATAGAATAGTCTTAACTAAGTTAAACACAAGAGGGCGCACAAGTCTGAGAAATTCATAAAACCAAAATCAAGTTGCATTTTATTCAGTAATTTATAGCTTTTAATGTATGGTTACATGGTTTATAAAGGATTCTTCATGTACACACTAGAGGCTAATTGCATTGAAAAAATATTCCTTACAAAAATAAAATCACTGGCTTCTATGATAATACAAATTCCTTATCAAATTTATTTTATCATTAAGAAAAGTAACAGCTTTTAATCAGAAGCGTATACCATCTTTCAGTCCAACTTTCTAAAAACATCTATTTAGAAGCTAGCCAATCTTTTTCATTTGATTATTTATATATATTTTATATCACTTTTTTTTTTTTCAGTGTTTGCTTGGCTTTCTTTTCTCAGGTGTTTTCCCCACGGATTCCCACCACCAGGTCACCCGTGCACCATCACCATAGTCCCCTGTGCTCTTCCCGCGCTCGCTTTGATCCCTTTCCCTCCCTCTCCCCTACAGAATGCCTGTGATTTATAATTGTCTGGTTTTGTTTTGCTGTGTTTTATATTATTATTTTTCCCCCTGATGTCTTATTTGTTTCCCCTATATTCCTCCTATAAGTGAACCATCCAATATTTTTCTTTTTCCTTCTGACATTTCACTGAGCATAATCCCTTCTAGCTCCACCCATGCTGCTGTGAATGGCATTAGTTTATCTTTGATTCCTGAATAGTATTCCATTATGAATATGTACAACATCTCAATCCAGTCGTCTATATTTTAGGCATTTGGGTTGTTTCCAAGTCTTACCTATTAAAATTGTGCTGCAATAAACACAGGGGTGCAGGTATCCTTTTGAATTAATGTCTTTATGTCCTTTGGGTAGATATCTAGGAGTAGAATTGCTAGGTCATATGGTAGTTCCATTTTTAGTAGTCTGAGGAACCCCACACAGCTTTCCATAGTGGTTGGACCAGTTTGCACTCCCACCAGCATTGTAGGAGAGTTCCTTTTTCACCACATTCTCTCCAACATTTGTTGTTGCTAGTTTTTAATATGTGCCTTTCTTACTGGCATAAGGGGGTAATCATTGTGATTTTGATTTGCTAGCCAACCTTTTCAATGTCTGTTTTCAACTATTAAAGTTATCCACTGAATGACAAGAATCATATAGTAAACTTAATTGTAGGAAACAGACCTCCAACTTCTAGAAATTGATGCAAATCTGTATTATACTACCATAGCTATTTAATGCTTTTTTTTAAAATTTAGATTTATTCATGTATACTAGAACCGGGGTACAGGCCAGATGCACAGGAGGGTGAGAAGATTCACCAGAGACAGAGCAGGGAACAGAACAGGCAGACTGACAAAATACACTGAGGGGAGCAGCGGGCAAGACAGGAGAGGTCTGCCATGCCATGTGGGATTCTCACCAGCCGACCAGGATCAAACCCGCACTGCAGAGGCTGGGGACAGATTCACAGCAGTGCTCTCAACCTTCTGCGCCACCAGGGGAGGCCCTAGCTATTTAATTTTTGAGATGCCTAGAGTTCTGAGCCAATCCCAAGTGGCAGGCTATGATTTCATTAATTTAATCCCTATTGAAATAACAAGCTACCACCTGAGGAGTTGCTTTATGTCAGGCAATCACATATAGCAAGAGCCTATAGACAAATACATAATCCAAAATACAAAGCATATTGTCTACCCAAGATTCATAGTAAAATATAATCTACACACAGACAGAGGTCTAGGTGAGTAATTCTGTTCAGTCCTAATGCTGGCTCCAACACATGAAATTATTCTGAATGCCAACAATTTCATATTGTGCCTAACTCCTACCGAGAAGAGACATCTGACAAGCGGACCTGTGATGGTAGACACTGGCAAGAAAAAAAGTATTGTTTATCCCTTACATTATGCTAAGGAAATAAAAGAGATGAACTGGCTGCTAGGATCAAGAAAGTCAGACGTAAAGACTCATCACCCAAAGCAAAGAAAGTGAAGGAAAAGATAAACAGCTGGGATTATATCAAACTGAAAAGCTTCTGTACAGCAAAAGAGACATTAACCAAAACATAGAGACACTCCACTGATTGGGGAAAAAAAATTGCACTCCATACAACTGATAAGTGACTAATCACAAAGATATACAAAGAACTCACACAACTCAACAAAAACAAAGTAAACAATCCAGTCAAGAAATGGGCAAAAGAACTTAAAAGACCTCTCTCCAAAGAGGAACTGCAAATGGCCAACAGGCATATGAAAAAATGTTCAATATCCCTTATAATCAGGGAAATGCAAATCAAAACCACATTAGGATACCACCTTACACCAGTAAGAATGGCACATATTAAAAAAACTAGCAACAATAAATGTT
The DNA here is from genome assembly GCF_964194135.1 of Talpa europaea. NCBI lineage: Eukaryota > Metazoa > Chordata > Mammalia > Eulipotyphla > Talpidae > Talpa > Talpa europaea. The sequence continues at coordinate 16,259,550 of NC_140082.1, read as the reverse complement.
GGCGAGGATGTGCTGAAAAAGGAACTCTCCTACATTGCTGGTGGGAATGCAAACTGGTGCAACCACTATGGACAGCTGTCTGGAGGTTCCTCAGTCTACTAAAAATGGAGCTACCATATGACCTGGCAATTCCACTCCTAGGGATCTACCCAAAGGACACAAAAACATTGATTCAAAAGAACACCTGTACCCCTATGTTTATTGCAGCACTATTTACAATAGGTAAAACCTGGAAACAACCCCAATGCCCAAAAATAGATGACTGGATCCAGAAGATGTGGTATATATACACAATGGAATATTATTCAGCAATCAAAAAAGATAAACTCATGCCATTTGCAGCAACGTGGATGGAGCTAGAAGGAATTATGCTCAGTAAAATAAGCCAGAAGGAAAAAAGAAAAATATCAGATGGTTTCACTTATAGCAGGAATATAGGGGAACCAAATAAGACATCAGTGTAAAAAAAAATAATAGTACAAAACACAAGCACAAACATACAACTATGAATCAGAGACAGACTGCAGGGGAGAAAGAGAGAGAGGGATCAGAGGGAGGGGAGGAAGAGCACAGAGGACTGAGGTGATGGTGCATTGGTGAAGGAAATTCTATGGGGACTACACCTGAGTAGGTGGGTGGAAGCAAATATTGTATAAAAGTGAACAATGATGTAAAAAATAAATTTTTTTTTAAAAGTCAGACAAAAACTCTAGACTAGTACAAAGAACTGCAAGTCAGATTGTGATAACAAAGGTTATCATCAAAGTTATCAAAGGTCAGCACACAAAACAAGGAAACAATAATCAGGAACCTGAATGGTCAAAATCTAGTCACTCAAGTAATGTGAGCAAGTGGTACAGACCTAATACTACAATCTAACCAAATCAGAGACACTTGTACATACTTATTGCCAGGAATTTGATCCTGAAAGTAAGCATAAAATACCCTATAGAAGGATATTACTGGGGCAATCACAAAATTTTTAAATTTTTTTTAATATTTATTGCATAGAAGAACTGGGGTGTAGGCCAGAGGTGCAGGAGAGGGCAGGTGTGGTGATGAGAGGATTCACCGGAGATAAGAGTAGAGAGAAGAACAGGCAGATCTACTGAAATGCAATGCTAAGGGAAGCAGTGGGCGAGACAGGAGAGGTCTGCTGCACCACATGTGATTTAGCTCTCTGGCTGGGGATAGAACTCAGGCCATAGTGGTGATAGTGCTGAGACGTAACCCCTAGGCCACCAAGAAGGCTCCCTGCAATCACTGAATTTTGAATCAGGTCTGTGGGTTGGACAGCAGTATTGTATTAAAATTAATGTCTTGGGCCTCCCCGGTGGCGCAGCGGTTGAGCGCTGGGTTGCGAAGCTGCCCGTGGCCTCTGCGACGCCGGTTCGATCCCCGGCTGCTTCCCGCCCACCGGAGGAGGGTCCCACATGGCGCGCAGACCTCTCCTGCCGCCCGCTGCTCCCCTCAGCAGTGTACTTCGGTCCTTCTGCCTGCTCTGCTCCCCGCTCTGGCTCTGGTGAATTCTCTCACCCTCCCGCGCTTCTGACTGTACCCAGTGCATGTACAAACAAACAAACAAACAAATAAATAAATAAAATACGTGCCTCTTTAAAAAAAAATTGTTAAAAAAAATAAAAAATAAAAAAAAATAAAATTAATGTCTTGATTTTAATGGTTGTACCATGATTATACACCAGAGTGTTCTAAATACACACTGCAAGATTTAGGAGTGATGGGACATCATGTCTGCAGCTTCTCTCAAATGGTTCAGAAAATTATAGTAATAATAGGTAAAGGGAAATATAAACTAGATATGGTAAAATGTTAATAACTGGAAGATCAGATCTAGATGAAGGACATACAGGAGTTCTTTGAACTAATTTTACAATTTTTCTATTGCAAATTTTTTTCTGTTGTAAAATTTTTCCCATTTTCTCAAAATAAAAAAAAATTTAAATATATATGTATAATGCACAGATGTTTCAACAGTAGAGTGCAGCATATTTTAAAAGTATCTAAACTTATAAACACATGAAATTATTTCAAAATCAAAAGTTAAAAACATTAAATGAAATGCTTTGGTAGTGAGGTATAATTCAACTCAAAAATTATCTAAACTAGTGAACACATGAAACAATTCTAATTTCACTTCTTAAAAATTTCACTGTACTTCAATTAGCAAGAAAAAAATATTTCCCTTAAATTAGAATATACTCCTTCAAGAATATGCAAATGAAGGTAATAATGTAAATATCCTAGAAAGTTATCTATAGGTAACTTTTAAAATACAATGTAAAAATTATGCTTCCAATAGCCCTCTTCAAAACTGAAACTTAGTAAAGATATTTCATGTTCATGGATTGGAAGAAGTAACAAAGTCAAAATGACCACTTTACTAAAAGCAATTTACAAATTCAATGCAATCCCTATCAATATTCCAATGGGTTTCTTCAAAGAAATAAAGCTTAATATTATTGAAATTTATACAGAAACACAAAAGACCCCAAGTAGCCAAAGCAATTTTGGCCCAAAAAGGGGTAACAGAGGTATTACACTTCCAGGCTTCGAACTGTATTACTGGGCCATACTAATCAAAACAATATGGTATTGGAATAAAAACAGACACACAAGCCAATGGACTAGAATTGAGAACCCAGAAATAAACCTACATGGTTTGTGGATATATCCATACAAACTATATGGATAGTTAATCCATTAAAAAGGAGCCAAGAGTATGCAATGAGGAAAGGAAAATCTCTTCAACAAATGGTGCTGGGAAAACTGGATAGCCACATGCAGAATAATAAAACTAAACCACTCCATTACACCATACACAAACATCAACTCAATATGGATTAAATACTTGTATATAAGACCAAAATCCATTAAATAGAAGAAACATAGGCAAAACACTCCAGAACATGGCTTCAGGGATATCTTTGGAAACTCAACACCAACAGCCAGGAAAAGAGCAGAACAACAAATGGGGCTATATCAAACTTACAATCTTAGGTACAGCAAAAGAAACTTTATAAAACAAAAAATACCCTACTGAATGGGAGAAAATATTTACACATCATTTATCGGTTTAAGTGCTAATATCCAAGATGTAAAAAAAAAAAAAAAATCATACAATTCAAAAAGAGAACAAAGACCCCAATAAAAAAAAAAAGACACTTCTCCAAAGAAGACATATAAATGGCTCACAGGCACATGAAAAAATGTTCAACATCACAGATCAGAAAAATGCAAATCAAAACCAAAATGATACCTCACCTCACCCCAGTTAGAATGGCTCATATCAAAAAAAAAAAAAAAAAAAAAAAAGAGGTTGTGAGTGTGTGAAGAAAAAAGTAACCCTCATATACTGTTGGTGGGAATGCAGACTAGTCCAGCCTCTATGTAAAAGAGTATGGAGGTTTCTCAAAATATTGTAACTAGATATACAATAAGATCAAGTAATTCTACTCCTTGGCATTATCCAAATAATGCAAAAACACTAATTCAAAGAGATATACACTCTACTATGTTCACGTCAGCACTACTTACAATAGCCATGTTATAAAAAAAAAAAAAACCTAAGTGCCCAAAAAGATGACTGGATTAAGAAGATGTGGTACATGTAATATATATGCATGAAGGAATAAATTCAACTATTAAAATATTTTTAAAAGGTGAATTTCTGCCCCCCCCATGGCACAGGGGTTAAGTCTCAGGCTAACAGGCTATCCCCAGCCACTGAAGCATCAGTTCAATCCCTTCCCAGGGAGCTAACGTACATGGCACAGCAGACCTCTCCTGTCTCACTTACATACTCCCCTCAGTAGTATATTTCAGCAGATCTGCCTCTTCTGCCCCCCACTCTGTCTCTGGTGAATCCTCTCACACACACACATATACCCCTGCACCTCTGGCCTACACCCCAGTTCTTATATGCATAAATAAATAAAATAAAAATAAATAAAAAGATGAACTCCTGCCATTGGAGACAAAATGGGCAGAATTGGAAGGGATTATGCTAAGTGAAATAAACTGGAGGGAGAAAAAGAAAATACTGGATGATTTCACTGATATATTGAATAGAGAGAAACAAAACAAAGGAACTAACATAACTAAACCAAAGCAAGTCTAGAAGTCACAAGGATCAGTGGGGACAAAGTGGACCAGGGGCTCAACGGTACACAATAAAGGGATCTGGGTGCTGGAGAGTGAGAATGGTGTGGTAATATACATCTGAAGAGGTGTGTACCTATACTTCTGAATCATACACAAATAAATGATTTTTTAACTGAAGATGTATATAACACTTCTGAAATATTAGTCAATCTCCTGGATGAATTACTAAACTTAATCAATTACTAAATTTATTCAATCACTTCAAATCTCTAACACAACAAAACATTAATGTTTCAGGGGCCTCCCTGGTGGCCTAGGCGTTAAGTCTCAGCACTATCACCACTAGGTCTGAGTTCTATCCGCAGCCAGGAAGCTAAATCACATATGACACAGCAGACTCTCCTGTCTCACTTATTGCTCCCCTCGGCAGTGTATTTCAGTAGATCTGCCTGTTTTGCTCCCCACTCTGTCTCTGGTGAATCCTCTCAGCACCACACCTGCCCCCTCCCACACCTCTGGCCTGTACCCCAGTTCTTCTATGCAAAATAAATAAAATCTTTTTAAAAAATAATAATAAAATAACTCAATAAAAAGTTTTCAATTTTGATAGTAGTGATACTTCAATTTCAAAAAACATTGCCATTGCAACATTGCTTTAATAATTTCTAATCTGATATGGGGTTTTTAAAGCTATTAAAAAACATTTTTATAAATGACTATGGAAACCCCTAGGTTTGTTTGCACTTTTTATTAATATAAAGTAAGCTACCAAACTTTTAGTACAGGAGATAAAACAAATAGAAAACTTTAACAGTTGAGTGTGCTGGAGTGGAGGGAGGAAAAAAAAAAGTTGAGTGTGCTAGCACATTGTATCCCCTAAAAAGCTACAAATTAATCAATCAAATTGAAGTCTGCAATTTAATCAACAACATCAAGTATAAATGACAAAACTTTCATATCATTTCAAACAATGCATTCCCTTTCCATAGTGATAAATATTACACATAACCACCTGAGCTGGAAGAGAAACTTGTTGATCACTATATGTTTAAATTTTGGTTGCTGAAACATCCTTATGATAAATTTGAAATTTTTTTAAATTGAGCTCTTATTTCCTCAATTTCCTTTATAGCAAGACTTCCTTTCTTGCCACACTTCCTGAATTATTTCCTAAAGACAAACCAGCCATGTTAAAGTAGTTGGTTCTATCCCACAAAAGCCTGGTTTCCAAGAAGATGCTGTGGACTTTGCATTACCTCAGGTTCACAATTATGAGAAAAGTACCTCTCAGTTAAAAAAAAAGTGATTTGCTTCTTAAATCAACGACAATAAAATAAAAACTAAATGTATAAGTAAACAATAAGTAAGCCAATGGGTTAAGAAAGACTGAGTTCAATACCAAAAAGTGAAAGTTACCAATCAAATGGTGGCAACTAGAAAAAGTAGTTGTGATTTATAGTCTTTGTTTGTAGTCTGTTATTCAGGAAGAAAAAGAGACTACAAAGATTATTTTGTGCCTTCTCATATATACCCAAAACAAGACAAAAGTCTTTCAACCACTTTTTATTTCACCTCATAAATTTTTATCTTATTCTTAAATAAAAAATATTAAATGTGTGTATATTGACAGTATAGATTATAGAGCTACTAAAAATAACTATATAAATAGGCAGAGAAAAATAAATCCAATACAAATACAGCATTCAAAAAGTATCCCTTTTTTTTAAAAAAAGTATGTAGTTGTGTATGTGAGCAGATGTGCACATGTATGTATAATTGTAGATATACTGCAAAAAGTATTAAAAGTATTCAAAAAAGATTCAGTTTTAAAACTCTAGCGCTAGAATGGGTGCTGGGGAGAGTAGTAAATGACAAGCGTATCATCTTTGTTGTTTCCAAAAGAAATTCTGAGTTATTTTTTGTAACTAAAAATTTGTGTGTGTGCATAAGTGCAACTTACAGGTTAACCCAAAACATCTGAAATGTAGCTGTAAAAACAAACAATAAGCTTGTCATACAATCATGAGTTTAAGAAATATAAAATAGTGGTCTATATGAACAACAACAAACCACTTTTTTTTTTTAATAAATTTTACTTTTATATTCCCCATACAATTGCAACCCCCTGATTTTGACCCCAATCCCTCCCCTCCCCCCACCCCCCATAGAGTGTCTCTGGTTCATAGTTGTTTGTTGATTTTGATTTTCACTTTCTTATAGTTATTCATTTTCTGGTCCCTCATTTAAGTTTTCTAGATTCCTGCTATGAATGAGACCATACGGTATTATTCTTTTTCTTTCTGACTTATTTCGCTGAGCATGATCCCTTCCAGCACCATCTATGTTGCTGCAAATTGCATGTGTTTATCTTTTTTCAATTAGCAATAATCGCGCCTCGGATAAACCTCATTGGCTACGATACTGCCACTGCGCAAAGCTGTGTTTATCTTTTTTGAATGCTGAGTAATATTCCATGGTGTATATGAACCACATCTTCTTGATCCAGTCATCTATTTTTGGGCATTTGGGTTGTTTCCAAAGCTTAGCTATTGTAAACAGTGCTGCTATAAACATAGGGGTGCAGGTGCTCTTTGAAATTGATGTTTCTGTGTCCTTTGGGTAAATACCTAGGAGTGGAACTGCTGGATCATATGGAAGCTCTATGTTTAGTAGGTCCAGAAATCTCCACACAGCTCTCCATAGTGCAAACCACTTACTCTTAAAGATAAATTGGGGGCCTCCCCTGGTGGCGCAGGGGTTGAGCGCTGGGCTGCGAAGCTGCCTGCAGCCTCTGCAGCACAGGTTCGATCCCTGGCCGCCAGCGAGGGTCCCACATGGCGCACAGACCTCTCCTGCTGTACCTGCTGCTTCCCTCAGCAGTGTATTTCATCAGTCTGCCTGCTCTGTTCCCCGCTCTGGCTCTGGTGAATTCTCTCACCCTCCCGCGCTTCTGACTCTACCCAGTGCATGTATAAACAAAACAAACAAACAAATAAATAAATAAACATGCCTCTATAAAATTAAAAAAAAAAAAAACATTTGAAGTCAGGTAGATAGATTCTGGTTTTTTTCTTACTCTCTAACTCTGGATAAATTACTTAAATCTTCCTCAACCTCACCTTACCTGTAAAACAGTGATAGTGCTACCAGTAACTGATAATTGCCATGAGGATAGATGAGAGCCTTTCAGTTATGAAGTTCAGTGCGCCTTCACAAAGCATATTCCAAGGCCTTGGATTTCTCTCCATTTCCACCCCCAGCGCTCTAGTCCAAGTTAGCATCATCACAGGTGTGCTTGCTTCTGCTTTCACCCTCCTACTTTGTTTTATCACAGTGGTTTTTTAATATTTTATCATAGATAAAATTATGGAGAAATTTTCCCAAAACAGAATAAAAACAATCTGGTCTCCAAAAATCTGTTCTTCCATAAAAGCAAAGAGAATACTAGCAAAAAATTTGTTTAAAATCACCTTTTTCAGAATTTTGGAAATTAACCAACAATTTGCAGAACAAGTTCTTCAAGAGAAAGAGCTGAATCACAAAGAAGAACAAGAAGCTTGTGGGAGGTTAACTTAGACTGTTTTTATCCCCCTTTTTCATTTCCCCAGCTCTGTCACGTACTGGAAGCCACTAGCTTCTCAACAACAAAATCTGTGAAAAACAGACATTTAGGAACAAGTAGGGGGTCAGAATAGTCTAATCCCAGAACACCCTATCGCCAGGAAAAAAGAAAAAAAAAAAAAAAAACTATTTGACCTATCTGGCAGCACCTTTGAGAAAGCTCCATTCACAGGATTTTATTTGACCTGGCTCAGATAGCTCAATATGAACAGCCCTCACATCAGGGCATGTGCCAATCAACAACAGTAGCAACTACTGAACATCACAGTTGCCTAAGCAACAACATAAGTTGGGTACACAAGAAGGTAAAGAAAAACTTAAAAGGAAAAATGAATAATTAGAAGTTCATAAGAGACTTTGAACAACTCTAAAATATTCATGGGAATCTTACAACGTACAAGGCTGTGCACATGCCCAAGAAATTCCTAAGAAGACCTATCTCTCACCTCTGGCTGAACTTGCAGTTCCACACAGGCAGGAAGTGAAGGCTAAAACAGTAGGAAACTGTCAAGAGTGTTGAGGAAAGCCCTAACACACAGGGGATTCTTCAGCAAAGACTGGGAGCTTACTGGCTCAGGTCACTTAAGGAATCTCAATCCAATCAACATCTAACCATGAAGATAACCAAGCAGAGACTTCAGCAAGTGTGCATAACAAAAAAAAAAATAAAAAAAAACAACCCAGATATTAAAGAGTCAAGGAAAAAAATAAAAGGAAAACAAAAAGTCAAGGAAAGGCACTAACACACAATAGGCAGCAACAACAGAACACCAGAGATCCCGCTGGGGGGAGAGGATCTGATTTCCAAAGTTACCAAATGATTTAAAATGCCTGGTTTTCAACAACAACAACAAAAAAAAAAAAAAAAAAAAAAAAAAAAAAACGATCAGACACACAGGTCTTTTTGTTTTCTAGATTTACTATTAAATTCTAGCTTTTGTCATCCTATTGAATTCCCCTGCCAGTTGTGATTGTTTTTTTGTTTGTTTGTTTGTTTTGGCAGCAAAACTTTTCAAAGGAACTGTCTATACTTGTTACATTTAAAGTCATTATTAAGGTTAAATATAGCCCCATACACTGGGGGGCGGGATGTGGGGGAGCAGTCAACAAAAACTATGTGAAAAAAAAAAATCCAGATTTACTAAAGACTATTACAAACATGTTCAAAATACTAAAGAAAACATGTTCTAAGAATAAAAACAAGTACATACTCAAAGTATCTAAAGAAACATGAGCATGAAGTCTCAAAAAACAGGGTATCAACAAAACAGAAGCTACAAAAAACAAGACAGTTACATAAGCAGTAATTATAAAACTATACTGATAAGTTTATAATGTATAAAGATGTGATTTGTATGATAATAACAGCACAAAGGAAGGAGAAGTGAATGGAACTATAATGGAGCAAAATTTTTATATACTACTGAAATTAAATTGACAAATTCAAACTATTGTTTTAAATTAAGATGTTAATTCACTGGAAAAGATAAATTTTATAACAAGGGAATTTAGACAGTATGCTAGAAAATACTATATTAATATCAGGAAAAAATTATTTAGACCAAATTGTTACCAGAATACAAAGAACATTTTGTAATAATAAAAGGCTCTTTCAGGAAGACAGAACAATTATAAATATATGTGCAACCAACAACAGAGGCCCCAAAATGCATGCAGCAAACCCTGACAGAAGAAAGAAAATTCAGTAACAGCTGGAGACTTAAATACCCCATTTTTAATAACAGAACTATCCATCATATCATAGAAAAACCTGAACAACATTGTTATAAACTAGACCTATTGACATCTATAGAACACCTCATTCAAGAAATGAGATCACAACACACGTATTTCTCAAGTGTACGTGGAACATTACTAAAGACATGTTAGGCCATAAAAACAAGAGTTGATAAATTCAAATGAATCACTGTGTTACAAGGTATGTTCTATCAGAATGTATGCAATTTAAAATTAATAACATGGGCCTCCCTGGTGGCACAGTGCTTAAAGTTTCAGCAATATCAAGCAATCACCAGCCACTGAGGCATGAGTTCAATGCCCAGCCAGGGAGCTAACCCATATGGCGCAGCAGACCTCTCCTGTCTTCGCCCGCTGCTCCTCTCAGCAGTGCAAATCAGTCAATCCATCTGTTCTGCTCCCCACTCTCTCTGGTGGATCCTCTCATCCCCCACACCTCTGGCCTGCACCCCAGCTCTTGTATGCATAAACAAATAAATCTTCAAAAATAAATAAGACTGTAAGTGAACCTTCTCTTACATAATGAGTATATTCCTAGAAAAGTATAAAGTTTTTATAAAGTGAAACTTTATGGAAGAGTGGAAATTTCTTTATAAATTTTATTATAAATCATATAATATATATGATTATATATAAATCATATAATATATATGATTATAATAAAACTCTTCCATGATTTCAATAATAAACCCTAACTTATGTTTTACATAATTCTAGATGTTCTTATGTTAGATTTGCTTAAACCTAATTATAATTATATAGTAACTTCACATCCTCATGAGGGGGGAAAAATCTCAGACAATTGCTAGAAATTATCCTAAAAGATTGATTTTTCACCTATAATAATAAAAGAGCACTTTTAAAAACTTTTTTGCATAAAATCACAAGATGTGACAAGAGAAATTAAAAGTGACATATAAAAATGAAAAAGGTAAAACTTTAAGGATGTTCACAAATATAAGAAAGACAAAAGATAAACATCCAAAATAAGGAACAAATGGAGATACTAATTTGAAAATTCAGTTCTCTGTATTTATCAACTTCATTGCATCAACCACAGACTTAAAGAAAAAGGTATATGCCAAGGCTTCTAGAATAAATTTACTAATTTCAACTTTAAATAAAAATGTCACAATATAACTACCAAATATCAAACACCCACATTTACAAGTAACATTATTATCTCTAATCTTTAAACAATAAACTTACAAATTAATTTATCTTAACCACAGAAAAGATACTCACCTGAAGCAAACTTGCCATTAATAGAGAAAGAATTTGAACATAGGCCTATCCTTTGCAGATAGCATTCTAACTCCCAAATGTTGTCATATAACAAAATTTGAAAACAGGTTTTGTTTCATATACAATACATTGATTGCAGTCATAAAACAAATCCTTCCAATTCCCGAATTACCGAACAATAAATTACCATATACTAAATTCATGAGGCAGCACAATGTTGGAAATTCGACTGTTTGAGTTCGAAAATATCTACCAGAGTTAAACATAAAGTAATATATTTATCACATATTATTGATGAAACTGTAAGTCTTTTTTTTTTAACTCTAGGAAATAAATATCTATTAATCTTCGTTAATGTAACAGAAAGCCAAGAATGGGATCAAATGGTTTTGTGGTTCAACAAAAAATAACTCAAATACTTTAGTCACACATTAACGAGTTGTTCATAAAATAAACTGGGGATTAGGTGGTAGCTACACTGAAAATCAAGTATGTACAAAACTAAAATAGCAACCAAATCCTTGTGTTACTCAAGGGAATACAGATAATTATAATGATTGGGAAAAAACATTTATCTGATTAAATATCATCTTGAAAACAAGCAATCATTGACAGGGAATAAAATTAATGATTATTTTAAATTAAAGAAAAGTAATATTATCATACGCTGTGCAAAAAAGGAACATCCGAGACACTTACATAACTAGTATCCTTGTCAAGAAACTCAACCAGGGCCTCCCTGGTGTCCAGGGGTTAAAAACACAACACTATGAAGCTATCCCCAGCCACTGCAACAAGAGTTCGATCCCCGCCCAGGAAGATAAACCCACATGGCACTGCAGACTTCTCCTGCCTCCCCGCTGCTCCCCTCAGCAGTATATTTCAGTACATCTGCCTGTTCTGCTTCCCGCTGTCTCTGGTGAATCCTCTCACCCCCCTTACCTCTGGCCTACACCCCTATTCTTCCATGTATAAATAAATATTAAAAAAAAAACCTGAATCCAAAAAATTGAGACCTCAAACATATTTAAGAATTAAACTTCCACATGAAAAGTATACTTCCAAGATATTAAAAGGAAATCAATCATGAGTTCCAGCACAGTGAAACTAGCCTACACTTTGCCAAAGTTCATATTTAAATATTAATAACTACACTGAGTCAATGTTACATTAAAATAATAAATCAAGAAGAAATAAAACATAATAAAAACTAAAATAATAAATAAGCACAAAAGATTCTGTAAAAATAAATGAAATTTCTACCTTTGGCCATTTGGGATTGAGAAGTCGAGCTTTGATTGCATCATCCAGTGCCTTGTCAAAATGTTGGATTTTCATATAAGCTGCAGATCTATTGCTGTATAAGATGCAGTTCTGAGGGTCAACAGCCAGGGCTTCATTATACAGAACAATAGCTGTGTGGAAGTCTCCATCATGACAGGCCTGATTACTCTGACGAACTTTCTCAACAAACTCAGCTTTGCTCAGTACTGGTCCATTAGGACTTCTCTGGCCAATAGTCTTGGCACCAAAAAGAGCAATCTATAAACAAAGAAACTGTGTGAGACAAATTTCAGATAAGCCAGAGGAGTTCCTGTGAAATTCAAGAAAACATATATACCCTTTAAAGGTCAGCTTTTTATTATTGTAACTTTTGTGTTTTAAAAGACAGTAAGGGCCTCCCTAGTGGCACAAGGTGTTAAGCACCATACTATGAAGCAATCCAAAGCCTCTGCAGCATGAGTTTGATCCCCAGCCCATCAGGGGGCAACCCACATGGCGCAGCAGACCTCTCCTGTTTCACCCGCTGCTCCCCTCAGCATTGTATATCAGTCAGTCTGCCTGTTCTGCTCCCCACTCTGTCTCTGGTGAATCCTCTCACCCCCCACACCTCTGGCCTTTACCCCAGCTCTTGTATGCATAAATAAATGTTAAAATAAATAAATAAATAAAAAACAATAAAGTTTAATATAAGCAGATAATATACTGCCTTGAATACATATGGATATATGCATTATATGTGTGTGTTTAGTAATACACATTTAATACATACATATTATAAGCATACATACTTATATTTAGATATATTTTTAATGACAAAATGAATGACTATGAATGACTACTCAGGTTTTCCTTAGCAATTCAAAGCTACATGAAGAAAAAGGCCAAAATACAAACTGATATAGACAGTATGATCTCAATTATGTGAAGATGTTTACACTAAAAAAAAAAACAGGTGAATGGAAACTAGATTTTTGGTGATTATAATATACTATATATAGATATCAAATTACAATACTGAACACCCGAAACATGATGTTATAGTCAGTGTTATGTCAAATTTTTTATGGAAAAAAATGAAACAATGAAAGGAACATTATCAAAATATTGACTATACTATTTTTGGATACAAGATTATGGAGTTTTTTTATTTTAAACATTTATTTTATTTATACAAGAGCTGGGGTACAGGCCAGATGCACGGGAGGGTAAGAGGATTCACCAGAGACAGAGTGGGGAACTGAACAGGCAGAGGTCTGCCGCACCATGTGGGATTCTCACCGGCTGGCGGGGATCGAACTGGCGCTGCAGAGGCTGTGGACAGCTTCACAGCGCAGCGCTCAACCGCCTGCGCCACCAGGGAGGCCCTATTTTTATTTTTAAATAAAATTTTAATCTACTATTGATTCTTTTTTAGTTTGAAAGTTTGGAAATTGCAATTTGGCTACTACAATAAATTTCAAAGATAAACACCAGTTTGGGGACATCGCAAAAAAAATCTGTTGTAAATTGTATGTTGGCAATTTAAGACCTATTTTTTTATGTTGATTTTTTCAAATCACTAAGTTTTCTATGACTTCATAGCAGTAACCATAAAACCAAAGGGAATAAATGAGTCAAATGTTACTCATTTTTTTTTTCTAAAGATTTATTTTTTTTATGCAAGAATTGGGGTAGAGGCCAGAGATGCGGGGGTGAGAGGATTCACCAGAGACAGAGCAGGGAACAGAACAGGCAGACAGACCGAAGTACACTGCTGAGGGGACCAGCAGGTGAGAAAGGAGAGGTCTGTCCTACCATGTGGGTTTCTCCCTGGCTGGCTGGGAATCAAACGTGCCACAGTGGCTGCGGATGGCTTCATAGGTTGCATCTTAACCCCTACACCATCAGTGAGGCCCATGTTATTCATTTTTAAAACAGGAAAATTATGAACTGTATTGAAGACCCAAGAAAAGGAACTTAAGACAACAGTATCAAGAGAAATAAAGCAGAGCCTCCCTGGTGGCGCAAGGGGTTAAGTGTCAGCACTATGAATCTATCTGCAACCACTGAAACACAGAGTGTCATCCTAGGTCAGGGAGCTAACCCTGGTGCAGCTGGTGCAGCTGACCTCTCCTGTCTTGCCCTCTGCTCCCGTCAGCAGAGTATTTCAGTAGATTTGCCTATTCTGCACTCCACTCTGTCTCTAGTGAATCCTCTCACTCTCAAACTTCTGACCTGTACTCCAGTTCTTGTATGCATAAACAAATCTTTTTTAAAAAATTATTAAAAAAAAGAAGTGTGAAATAAGGTAGGTTTGTCCTAAGGAAAATTGAGTTTAATTTTATTCCCCATGTCTTTCTTTAAGACCAAATTCAGTTTTTCTATTGAAATGAAGATAGAAATGTTAAGTAACATAGGAAAGCAGCAAAACTTTCTGCATTAAAAAAAACAAATTCTGGGCCTCCCTGGTGGTGTAAGGGGTTAAGACACAACCGATGCAGCTCTCCACAGGCACTGCAGCAAGAGTTTGATCCCCAGCCCAGGAGCTAAAATAATAAAAAATAAATATAAATAAATAAATAAATAAATAGAACAAAAATAAATTAAAATAAATTAAAAATAAATAAAAAGAACAAATTCGGGCCTTTTTTTAAAAATAAAAATAAAAAGAACAAATTTTTAAAAATAAATAATAAATAAATAAATAAATAAATAAATAAATAAAAATAAATAAATAAATAAAAATAAATACAGCACAAGTTTGAACCCTATCTGGCCAGGGAGCAACCCACTACAGCACAAGTTTGAACCCTATCTGGCCAGGGAGCAACCCACATGGCACAGCAGACCTCTCCTGACTTGCCCACTGCTCCCCTCAGCAGTGTACTTTGGTTAATCTGCCTGTTCTGTTCCCCACTCTGTCTCTGCTGCTCCCCTGAGCAGTGTATTTCAGTAAATCTGCCTACTCTGCCTCTGGTGAATTCTCTCACCACCATCCCCTCACCCCCAGCCTACACTGAAATTCTTCTACACAAAAATTAATAAAGTCTTTTTTAAAAAGGATCAAAGAAACACAAATTGTAAGAAGACAACCCTTGAAAGCAGACCACAGATCTGAGACATTCAGAAAGGAGGGAGAGATAAAGGGGGACAGTAGAAAACAGGTGGGGAGAAGAACACAATAGATTATGGTAGAGGACTATGGGTGTTTTAGTGGTGGAAAAACCACAGTGACCAAAACCTAAGGGGAGAAAGGCTGTATTTTGAAAAAAAAAAAAAACAAGGATGTTTAAAAAAAATAAAAATTTGAAAACTTAAAAGAGCGTTTCTCTTTTTTTTTTCTTTTATGAGATTTAATGTTTAAATTACTCATTGATAGATTACAGACAGTTTGGACTGCTTTCCTGAAGTCTAAATTGCCTGAACAATGTGCAAGAAACTATCAGAAGAAAATGAAAACTTTATTACAAAATAACCCCAAAATGCAGAAGGTACATGACTGATAGACGGGAGTAATGGTTTATAGACCAGACAGTGGAAAAATTGATAGACCATACTGGTTTTGATTTTCTAGTTTTTTTTTTTTAGAATATAAACTGATTTTTTTTATCTTTTTTATACCATTTTGGGAGCACAACTCCACACCTCAACATGTGCACTTGCTTCATGCGCCCTCTCCCAAAGCTCCAGGGCAGATACACCATCACCTTAGCCTCCTCCATCTATTCCCCACTCCCGAAACCACTGTATTTTCACAGTCTAACTTATTTTTGTTCTGTTTTGCCAGTTTCTTTCCTTTGGTTATTTCTACTCCAGAAATGAGTGAAACCACCTGGTAATTGTCTCTCATTTTGACTTCTCTCACTTAGCATAATCACCTCAAGATCCACATCCCATTTTGTCCAAAGCATTATTTTATACTATTTTATCTTTTTCTTCTTGTGTTTTAACAATTTTAATTTTACACAGGCTCTATAACTGCAGATGGCTTTAATTTGGTTTTGCTGGGGATTATCTCTGGAAGTTGTTTTTAATTAAACTTTTTAATTTTCTTACATCATTGTTCATTTTTTTTAAATATCTGATTTCTCCCCTCAGGTATAGTCCCCATAAATCTCCTACCCTATCACCTGGGAGCCATCACCATTTTCTGCCCTTCCGCCATCAGGATAGATGATGGATCCTTGTCCTGAATGCATGCCTGATGGCGGGCACCTGGAATAGGGTGTGGGCATAGGTAGATGGGATTCAGCTGAGCTAAGACTGTGCTTTTAAGGGCGGCGTCACGGGGACGCCAGCAGCAGAAGCAGAAAGAGAAGAAGCTGGAAGCAGAAGCAGAGAACGCCAGAGTGAAGATTTGCTGGGGTCTGGGAGGACTGCCAGCCCCCCAGCACTCCTGCCTGCCATGTGCCTGGTGAACCCCAATAAAAAACCTGCAAAAGCCACTGAGGACTCTGACTCCTCCTTTACCCGGTCTGCATGGGATCAGAAAACCTGCACTGAGTCCTGTCCTGCCTTTACACTGTATGCCTCAGATCTATAGTTTGCCTTCAAGTTCGTCTTCTTTTTCTGACATTTTGTTCATTTTCCCTATATTCCTCCTATATTCCTCCATTCAATATTTTTTTTCCTTCTGACGTATTTATTTCACTGGTCTCTCAAATCTTAATGTACATATAGATACCTAAAAATCTTGTTAAAATGCTTATTATCATTCAATAGGCTTAGAATGGGATCTGATTCTGGGTTTCTAACAAACTCCTGAAGATGCAATGTTGCAGACCTACACACCAAACTTTACCAAGGTTCTAGCAGAATCAGGTAAGTAATGGAAATATTAACTTTGGACCTCCCTGGTGGCCTAGGGATTAAGTTTTAGTGCTATCACCACTAAGGGCTGAGTTAGATCCCTGACCAAGGAGCTGACCCACATATAGCATGACAGACCTCTCCTGTCTCACCCACTGCTCCTCTCAACAGTGTATGTCAGTAGGTCCACCTGTTCTGCTCCCTACTGTCTCTGGTGAATCCTCTCACCCCCTGCACCTCTGGCCTACAGCCCAGTTCTTCTACACAATAAAAAATATTAACTTTATTAGGCTATATTAAGTCACTACATATCTTAATCACTACAGGAATCATACATAGTTAAAAAACCATAATTAATAAGTTAATATAAAACTAATACAATAATAAAATTTTTGGTTAATCTAAAAGACAAATTAGGGAAAAAAGGAACATTAAAACAAGTGAGTCATAAATATATGAACGTCAACTCCTAGACAGAAACAGAGGAAGAGCCTTGGCAAAGATTTCCAAGTTAGAACACAGTAAAATTATCTGGGGCCAGGCACTCTCCTAGGCACTGGAGATAAATATATGTTTATAGAAAATAACAGCACAAGCTGTTTGACCAACAACAAAAAAAAAGTCTGCACATGTGACAAAAGGTTCAGGTAGTTTTGTTTTGTTTTGTTTTTTAAGATTTATTTATTTATTTATACAAGAACCAGGATACAGGCCAGATGCACGGAGGGTGAGAGGATTCACCAGAGACAGAGCGGGGAAGAGAACAGGCAGACTGATGAAATACACTGCTGAGGGGAGCAGCTGATGCGACAGAAGAGGTCTGCCGTGCCATGTGGGACTCTCCCTGGGCAGCCGGGACCGAACCCGTCCCTGCAGAGGCTGCGGGACAGCTTCACAGCACTGCGTTCCACCGCCTGCACCACCAGGGGAGGCCCAGGTGCAGGTTGTTCTTTATGCCTTGTAAAGCCTAGTGTTTCAAGTGGGAGAAAAAATTTCTCCTAGCCAGGCCACAACTGATCAGATCATGACCCCAGCAAGGATCCTCTAGCTCAAAGAGTCACCAAAGAAGGTAAAGAAATTGGCCAGACAAATAGATATGGAATTAGGTGTCTAGGAAAATAAAGGACAAGGCATGTTTAAGGAATAGCAAAGAAACCAGTGTAGATCAGGGTAGGATAAAAAGTAAAAGCATATTAAGGTCATACAACCCAAACTATTTAGAGCTGAACTATCTAGCATAGTAGCCTATAAGCTATATGTGGCTATTTAAATTTTCATTTTACTTAATTAAAACTAAAGATTAACTTCCACAGATGCATTAGCCACACTGCAAGTGTTCAAGAGCTACATTTGGTAATTGTGGCTATCTAGTTAGACAATACAAAGAACATATTCATCCTCACAGAAAATTCTACTGGACAGAGCTTTGTCAGCTATCATAAAGATGCTTAGAGAAGCTAAAACAAAGGACTGAAAGAAGTAGATATGCCACAAGAGGTCATCAACACTAAAGCAGGGTTGTTAATTATTATTACAATCAATTCCCAGTCCTTAGGGCAATAAGTTCTTTTTTTTTTTTTTTTTTTTTTTTTTTTTAAAGGATTTGAAGATTTATTTATTTATTTATACAAGCACTGGGTACAGTCAGAAGCGCGGGAGGGTGAGAGAATTCACCAGAGCCAGAGCGGGGAGCAGAGCAGGCAGAAGGACCGAAGTACATTGCTGAGGGGAGCAGCGGGCGGCAGGAGAGGTCTGCACGCCATGCGGGACCCTCCTCCGGTGGCCGGGGAGCAGCCGGGGATCGAACTGACACTTCAGAGGCTGCGGGCAGCTTCGCAACCCAGCGCTCAACCGCTGCGCCACCGGGGAGGCCCAGGGCAATAAGTTCTTAAGTGAGGATTTAAGTCCTCAAACTTTTCCTTTAAATGATTATCTTTACAGGCATCTTTGAAAAGGTATTCCATTTGTTTAATTTCATTAAACAATTTGGGGGGTATTAATGTAAATAATTTTCAGGGAAATACCTTACATATTTGAATTTTTTATTTAAGATTTGAAACCTTTCAGCTGATTCTAGATCATAGTTGCCAATATTTACATGCACTTTGGAAGAAAACAGATCATTACTGCAAGCCTTCCTTAGAACGTTTAATATGCTAATATATATGATGCATTTCCAAGAAACAGAATAAACATTCTAAGAATAATTATTATAATTACCGAGTACTTAATGTATCGCTGGCACTATTCTAAGTACTTTACATTTATTAACTCATTTTATCTTCAAAATACCCCATAAATTAGGTAGTATTATTTTCTCCACTTTTAGATTTTAAAAAAAGGCAAAGGTTGGGCCTCCCTGGTTGCACAAGGGGTTAAGTTGCAGCACTACGAAGCTAGCCATAGCCACTGCAGCACAAGTTCAATCCCAGCCAGGTCACTGCCCACGTGGCGCAGCAGACCTCTCCTGCCTAATTTGCTGCTCCCCTTGTAATAGGGTGTACCCCAGTTCTTGTATACATAAATAAATAAATCTTTTTAAAAAGGCAAAGGTTAAATAATTAAAAAGAAGAGTGTTAAAGTAATAAGCAGGGCCTCCCCGGTGGCGCAGCGGTTGAGCGCTGGGTTGCGAAGCTGCGCGCGGCCTCTGCGGCGCCGGTTCGATCCCCGGCTGCTCCCCGGCCACCGGAGGAGGGTCCCGCATGGCGTGCAGACCTCTCCTGCCGCCTGCTGCTCCCCTCAGCAGTGTACTTCGGTCCTTCTGCCTGCTCTGCTCCCCGCTCTGGCTCTGGTGAATTCTCTCACCCTCCCGCGCTTCTGACTGTACCCAGTGCATGTATAAACAAAAACAAAACAAACAAACCAGCAAACAAATAAATAAAGCATGCCTCTATAAAAAAAAAATAAAAAATAAAAAATAAAGTAATAAGCAGTGGAGCTATGATTCAAACTCAGGCAGTTTGACTCTGGAGTTCATGCTCTTAACCACTATATTCTTCCTCTCAGAATTATTTGAAAACAAAATATTTTACTCACCTCCCAGAAAGCCTATTAAGATCTTGCAGAACTTAGTACCACAATTGGAAAATGCTTAGACTATTTAGGCCTGTCTCTTCTTGCAGCCAAAATAAGCCATACTAGAACTATGACCAAAATTATTTGCACATTTAAAAATGCTCCAGTTTCAAGTTTGTAATTTTTGTAATCTGCTGAGGTTTTAAGAAAGGCTAGGACAATCAACCCCTAATTGCATATACTTGTTGTTTCCCACAGTTTCATGCTAGCGAATAAATTAACCTAGACCAAGTACTATTCAATAAAAACTCTGATTTGGGGATTGACTACAACATAAATTTGATATTTATAACTTTGTACTTCTACATTGTTCTATTAACTTGAGATGGGTATAAATAACTCAGTATTATTTTGTTAACAACAAACTTCCATCTTTTAAGGCTAATTCAGAAAACTGGTTTGGCTTGTTTACTCATAACAGATATTTAAAATATACAAGGTCAGGGACCTCCCTGGTGGTGCAAGGGGTTGAGCTACCTGGCCAGGAATTGAACTTGTGCTGCAGTGGCTGCGGATAGCTTGATAGTGTTGAGACTTAGTTCTTGTGTCACCAGAAGACTTAGTCCTTGCACCACCAGAAAGGCCCCCAGATTGATGGTACAATTAGGAAGATTTTGGACTAGGAAGATTTTAGGAATGCCTGTTGGTATTTGGGTGGACTGCTATGATAATTGTGGTTTGTTGGAAATACATATTTGGTCATCTAAATGATCAAATGTGGGACCTCCCTGGTGGCACAGGGGTTAAAATCTCAGCAATATCAAGCTAATGCCAGCCACTGCAGCATGAGTTTGATCCCAGCCAGGGAGCTACCCACATGGCACAGCAGACCTCTCCTGTCTCCCCTGCCTGCTGGTTCCCTCAGCAGTGTATTTCAGTCAATCCACCTGTTCTGCTCCCCACTCTGTCTCAGGTGAATCCTCTCACCAACACCCCCAACCTCTAACCTACACCCCAGTTCTTGCATGCAGACCTCTCCTGTCACACTGCTGCTCCCCTCAGCAGTGTATTTCGGTCGTTTGCCTGTTCTGCTCCCCGCTCTGTCTCTGGTGAATCCTCTCACCCTCCCACACCTCTGGCTGTGCCCCAGCTCTTGTATAAAAATAAATCTTAAAAAAAAAATACAAGATAAAACCAAACAGCTTTGAGTGAAATTTTTACTGTGTTTAATAATAATCACAAATACATTGTCAAACACCCTATAGAGCAGCCTAGTTTTAGCAGGTTTTTACAGTTGTGTGGTATGAGAGACTTTGTCTTTCACTGTTCCTTCAGTTCTCACGGGGATTTTTAGTTCACAGAAAAGTGATGGGGACAGGAAAAAGTTTGAGATTTTTCTTTGTGGTTTTTGCTTTGTGGGTTTTGGGGTTTTTCTTTTTTTGGGGGGTCTGTGGTTTTTTTTTATTTGTTTGGGTTTTTTGTTATTTTTGTTTTGTTTTGGTCTTTTGTTGTTTTTTTGGTTTTTGACTTGCTTTTAAATGGCGTTAACTAACAGGAGATAAACAATAAATATAAAATCCCTAACAAACGTAAGGCATTGCCCTAAATAGCTAACAATATTTTCTTTCATTTCACAATACTCTGGGATGGATATGACTTCCCTATTATACATATTACTGAGATGTCTCCTATGAGTTAAGATTTGTCAAAACTCATACACCTAGTATATAGCGAAGTCCAGACTAAGATCTATGAACCTAGATCTGCATCCATACTTACACTTTCAAAAACAATTCTTCCTCACTATTTGGGGGAAATGATTTGAAACAAAAAATTGGGACAGATTACCACTGAATGATGGAGTTAAAAGATATACCCAAAACAAATGTACTTCTTCTATCACTACAAATGAACTCAAGTTGAACAATGAAAATGTGAAGTGAAATTTTAAAAACAATTCCATGTACAACATCAACTATAATAAAATACTCAGAAACAAACTTTTCAAATAAGTGTAAGACTTGGATCTGAAAACTACAAAATATCATTGAAAAGACAGATTAAATATAATCCTTATAAAAATTCCAGCAATTTTTTTGCAGAAATTAGTAAGCTAAAATTCATATGGTAAGGGACTGAAAAAAGTGAAAAGTCTTGAAAAAGAACAGAGTTATAGGACTTATACTTAATTTCAAAATCTATTACAAAGCTACTGTAATCAAACAATATAGTATTGGCATAAGGGTAATGAATAGAAGTGAGTCCAGAAATAAATTCTAAAATAGGTTTAGCTGATTTTCAAAGAGGGTTCAAAAACCATTCAAAGAGATAAGAACAATCTTTTTCCAAAAAAATGTTGGGACACTGGATCACCATATGCAATAGAATGAATTTGGACCACGGCTTGAAAGTTAACTCAAAATGGATCAGGAAAAGTTAACTACATTAAAACTCTTAGAAGAATGCATAGAGACAAATCTCCAAGACCTCAGATTTGGTGATAGATTCACAGATGCAGCACTAATGAGGCTATCTGCAGCACAAGTTCAATACCTGGCCAGGGAGGTGGCCCACATAGCGCAGCAGACCTCTCCTGTCTCACCCACTGTACCCCTCAGCAGTGCATTTCAGTCAGTCTGCCTGCTCTGTTCCCCACTCTGTCTCTGGTGAATCCTCTCAACCCCCACACCTATGGCCTGTAGCCCAGTTCTTATATGCATAAATAAATAAATCTTTAAAAAAAGCATAAACAGCAACAAAAATATATAAATTGGGCTTCACTTTCTACACAAGACATTTTCAAAATGTTGAAAAGAATGTACAGAATGGGAGAAGATATCTGCAAATCATATATCTGAATAGGGCTCAGTATATTTAAAGAACTTTTACAACCCAATAACAAAGACAAGCAACCCAATTTAAAAAGGAACCTAAAAAAAGGGACCAAAGATTTGAATAGATATTTGTCCAAAGAAGTTATACAAGCAGTGATAAGCATAAAAAACGTATATCCAACATCATTAGTCATCAAGAAAATGAAGATCAAAACTGAAATGAGATGCCATTTTACACCTATAAGGATGGCTAAAGTTAACAAAAACAAACAAGTATTGGCAAGGATGTAGGGAAACTGCAATCCTTGTTAGTGGGGATGGAAAACAATGCTGAGGAAACAGTTTGTCACCTACTCAAAAGATTAAAACAGAGTTATACCATATGACCCCAAATTCTTTTCATTCAGCTGTGCCCAAGAGAAATGAAAATACATCCACTCTAAAACTTATACACAAATATTCATAGTATTATTCATAACCAATGAAGAACAAAATGTGGTATATCCATTCAATATAAAATTATTCAGCAAGAAAAAGGACTACGGTACTAATACATGCTAAAACATGGGCAACCTCAGAAACATTCTACAAAGTGAAAGAAGCCAGTCACAAAAGACTAGGTAAATTTCATCTCAACAAATCTGTTTTTTGAGATTTAAAAAAACAGAATAAGCACCTAATTTTTTTCATTTTTCTTCTCCAGATGTAATCTCAGCTCCTAAGGTTGTGTCTCCCTGTATATTCATATTTTGTACAGTGAACAACAACTGAAATGAAATCAACTATTGAAATTCAACTAAAAGCCAGTCCCTAAAATCTCAACTAACTTTCAAACAATTTGATTTCAACATTGATTCTGAAGATAAAATCAAATTCATATTACATAAAGACTACAAATACTCAGACGTTTATGCAAATTGCCAACTTTTCTGGATAAACAGTAATTCACATATGCTTTGATGAAAATGTAAATATTTACCTGTGTCAAAGGAACAAAATCCTATAAGCCTAGCATTCCCAAATGATGAAAAAAAAGCACATTTTTTTAAATTTCAGAATTAATTTTAAAGTATGTAGGATATACACAGTTGATGGTTTATATTAAACGATGTATATATACTCTGCTTTTGCTTATGACATTATGAACAGTCACAAAAGTAAGCACCTAAGGAAAATCATATATTAAAGTAAATCTCAGCTATTAATCTCAAAACACTCCTGAAAACATCTCAAGAACTCCTATTTTGGAAACTCCTTACATCAACAGTATTTCCAAAAATATTTACTATCTACGATGTGCCAAGCACTTTGCCTGGTACCAGGATACCACCGGGAGCTACAAACAGAGCTGCACCATGTTAGCAGGAAGGTTACTCCAAAACAGTGCTACCCAAATTTGCCTGATCATAACTTCAAGAGTTTGTTAAAAATCCGAAATCTGCCTCCCTGCCTTAGAGAGTCTGGTTTCATGCATGGACCTGGGGTAAGAGCCCCCACATTATCCCTAAGCTCTGGCCGTTTGGGGAGCACAATGCTCAGGGCCATTGCATCCAGCAGATGCCACACCTCCAAAGTTCACTTCACACAGCATCCCTCATCCTGACGCACACCCCGAACACGCCGGAACGCTGCGGGTCGATACGAAGCATCCCAAAATCACTTTGTGCTGAACCACTGACAGATTTGCTTCCTTCGTGGGACGAACAGCTCACTCCCTGAAAATTCCACCTGGAGCTAGCTGCACCTGAGCAGACACCTGTCTCCCGGCAGCTGCAGTCTCCCCCTCTCGTGGGCCCTATGTTGGGGGGCAGCCACCACTCTGCGGGGGTGGCGATGCCACACGCAGGAGGCGCCGACAGTCCACCCCCACCCACCCACCACCCACCGCCCACCCAGCCCCGGCGCGCACAAACACTCCCGTGGAAACTGAGGCGGGCAGGCTGCGGCACCGAACGCACCGCGGAACCGCGCGAGGCAGAGCGTGAACCCGAACCCGAACCCGAACCGCTGGGTGGATGCCGCCTCGCGGGCGCTGGCCAGCAGCCGAGGCCCGGCCCGGCTTGCACCGACGGAGTTTCACAAAGAAAGTCTCCCGGCCCGCGCCCCTCACGCACTCACCGGCGCCGGCGCCGGCGGCGACTCGGGCTCCCGCCGCCTCCGGTTCCGAGCCGGAGTCAGGCCCGGGGTGGGCTCGGGCGCGGGCGGCGGCGACTGCTCCATCCCCGCGGGGCCCGGGCCGCGTCCGCCTCGAGCTAACGGTCCCGCCAGCTAGGCGCGCGCGCCGGACCCGCGCGCCATGTTCCCGCCGTGCCGCGCGCCGCCGCGGGACCCCTCACCACCTCCCCGCCAGCGCGCACGCGCGCGCGCGCCCGCCGCGTCCGCGCCCCGCGCGCCCCGCGGATGCCGGCGCCCCGCCCCCAACCGCGCGCGCGCGCGCCCTCGCGGCGCCCCGTCCCCCGCGCGCACCGCGGCGCGCCCTCCCGCGCCGACCGCTGTTCCCGACGTCGCGCCCACCCCCGCCGCGCCCGGCCGGCCAGGCCCGAGAGCCGGCGGTTCTGCGCTTGGCTCAGCCGCCTGCCGCACTGCAGACGACCCAGCCCGAGCCCCTTCTGCGGCACCCCCTAGCCAAGGTCTGGGGCGAGAGTCTGGAACAGGCGAGAATGACGCTCTGAAGTGTTGGGGTGAGGGCGCCGCTGATGCGCTCAGGTCCCCGACGTGGAGGTGTGCAAGCACGTGCGCAGCGGACGGGGCACAGGGAATGCCCACAGGCCTGGAGAGCCCCAGTCAGGGGAGAAGCTTGAGGTTGCGTGTTGTTTCTCCGCTCAGTAGCGTGATTAAGGTCAGGTCTCTGGAAGACTGTTTGTCCTTTAAAAAGTTCGAAAACTTGGGCCTCCCCGGTGGCGCAGCAGTTGAGCGCTGGGTTGCGAAGCTGCCCGCGGCCTCTGCAGCGCCGGTTCGATCCCCGGCTGCTCCCCGGCCACCGGAGGAGGGTCCCACATGGCGCGCAGACCTCTCCTGCTGCCCGCTGCTCCCCTCAGCAGTGTACTTCGGTCCTTCTGCCTGCTCTGCTCCCCGCTCTGGCTCTGGTGAATTCTCCCACCCTCCCGCGCTTCTGACTGTACCCAGTGCATGTATAAACAAAAACAAATAAATAAATAAATAAAAGCATGCCTCTATTAAAAAAAAAAATTAAAAAAAAAAAGTTCGAAAACTTAATGGATATTGGGAGCACTCCGTGTAATAATTTCTATACAAAGTGTGGACAATTCACCTAGAACTTCACAAGCAGTAAGTGGATAACGAGACCCCTGAAGTAGTTGTGTTCAATGGTTGAAAACCAAGGGCTCTCGAAAAGGGAAATCTGGGTTTCAGATCTCAAACTGGAGTCTTGCACAGGTCGCTTGGCAGAGCCAGAGAGCTTTGATTTCTACATCTGCAAGGGGGAGAATGGGTGGGTTGACATTTTTCAGATGATGTGTGTATGTTCTGAGCACATTGGCTCCTGGCTGGCACCAAAGCTCTCCAGATTTCACTGGTATAATGCCAGCTCTCCAAATTTCACTGGTATAATGCCAGTGGTGCAAGACTTCCAAGACTCCCAAAGTTTAATGAAAGGGACTGTGCTCCCAAGCACTGTGGTATAATTAGCTGGGAGGGGTTTCCCCAACCTTGGTGCCTAAGGGACTGTTACTTCCCACATTTTCACTTTCCATACTCTGCCAATCCTCAAGTTGGCAGAAAGCCAACAGCAGAGAATGTTTTCCCTATGAGGAAAAAAGACGTCTTCAAAGGTCTTTTGGAGTTTGTAAGTTTGTAAGTTTGTAAGTGGTTGCATATATTAGGCTAAACTTTTTCAACCTGGAGTAAAACAAAAAAGGGAACATACCTGATCACTTTCCTAAAAAGTCCTGGGGTGGTAGCTGGATCCAGGTACAAGCAATCTCAGTTTTAATCTAGGCTCTGCTTCACTCTGTGATGACTTCGTTTTCATGCCACTCCCACCACATATCTGACCTGAAAACCTGAAGCTGTTTTCCTAATATTTCCAGCCAAAGACTCAGGATGGACTTGAAAGTGAGCAAAACTGAGGGGAACACTCATAGTTTGTGAGTTCTTCACCTGTGTGCTCATAATTGAAAGACATGGCTCAATTTCAGGGTGCAGCAGCAACAGGATTTATAAAGGGAGGTTGGGATAAGTTCCTGAGGCCACAAATGTTCAGCTTTCCTACCCCAGATAGGGGTAGGTAATCCACCAAAAGCTGCTCATGCAAGGTAGTGTTGTCCCTCTGTGAGCCTGGAATTGGTGGCACACAGGCAAGCAGTGGAACCAGGATCCAACTAGCCTATGGCTACTGGGGGTAGTCCCAGGTGCTGCTGAGGCAGCACGGCAACAGCTTCTCTCCTGAAGCCCAAATCTCCCTCCTGAAGCAGAGGTCAAATTTCTTTCTGAAGCTTCTTCCAAGCTGAGTGTAGTGCCAGCAAGGCACAGTGCAGGTCCTCTATTGATTCAGGCAGATGGGTAGAGGAGTCCTGGAGCCGTCAGTGACTTTTTCAGGCTTTTGGTGCTCTTTGTACACCATTTGTAGTGAGGTAACCAGCTGCTGGGTGGGCAGGGGTGCTGGGGGGCCAGGAGGCTGACAAACCTCTTAGCCCCCGGCGAATCTTTACTCTTTCTGAGCTCTCTGGCATTCTTTCGTGGTCTCTTCTGCACCCCACTGCATGGTCCTCTGCCGCCCAGTCCTCTGCTACCTCAGCCCTTATATGCTCAGTCTCCCAGCTCAGCTGTGCCCACTTATGCACGCCCACCCATGCTCTAGGTACCACCATTAGGCATGCGTATAAGACCACAGGTATGGATCACTGATGCTAATGGCAGGATGGTGGAAAAAATTGCCAACTTCAATTTACCCTACACTGAGTAGGGTAAATTTACCCTACCTCTTTTCCAACCCAAGTCTCCCAAGCAGTCTCAAGCCTCTCCCCTCCAGCCAGCTCTGTCCCTCTCTGAAGCTAGGGCTTATCTGCCTCCTCAAATCTGATTGGTCCACTTTCCAAACCAGCTGTTGCCAAGACTTAATTGGTGCTGGGCCAAGCTTGAACCTAGTTGATGCCAATTAGGTTCAGACTTGTTTCGGAACTCAGACCTATTAGATTCATTTTCAAAACCAGCTCAGGATTCAAAACCCAAACCCTGATCATGTGTCCTTCCTGCCCTGTACTATCTCACACCAGAGCTGCTCAGATAAACTCTGCTGTATCTGAATAGTGCTGGCCATCTTCAAATCTGACCCACAAACCTCCAATACTGTGAGGTTTTTCCTCTTGCATGGAAACTCCTGCCTATTCTTCAGAAGGGAGGGGAGTTATTTCAGCCACTGGGAAATGCCCCTCAACCTCTACTTCCACCACCAGCCCAAGGCTGACCTGGCATTTTCCAAAACTGCTTTGTTAAAGGCATCTCGATGATTCACCAATTTTGTGTGCTCCCTGAAAGACCTGAGCTGATATTTCCTGGCTCAAGAACTTTTTAAAAAATATGTATTTATGCACAGAACAACTAGGGTGTAGGCCAAAGGTGCAGGTGTAAGAAGATTCACCAGAGACAGAGTGGGGAGTAGAACAGGCAGATCTACTGAAATACACTGCTAAGAGGAGCAGCAGACAGAGTGGTCTACTATATGTGGGTTAGCACCCTGACCAGGGATGCAACTCAGACCATAGCAGTGATAGCGGATAGTGCCAAGACAACC
The DNA here is from genome assembly GCF_964194135.1 of Talpa europaea. Classification (NCBI taxonomy): domain Eukaryota; kingdom Metazoa; phylum Chordata; class Mammalia; order Eulipotyphla; family Talpidae; genus Talpa; species Talpa europaea. The sequence continues at coordinate 16,231,131 of NC_140082.1, read as the reverse complement.
CCTAGGCCACCAGGGAGGCCCCCTCAAGAACTTCCTATGACTCCCTCTGCCTACTTATATGGCCCTCCCACCTTTAACAATAGACACCAACATTGATGGATTCCTTACCATATGCCAGTTTTTTAATTTTTTTTTTAAAGATTTATTTACTTATACAAGCACAGGGTACAGAGGGTGAGAGAATTCACCAGAGCCAGAGCAGGGAACAGAACAGGCAGAAGGAACAGGCTGAGGGGAGCAGCGGGTGCCAGGAGAGGTCTGCGCGCCATGTGGGACCCTCGCCCGGTGGCTGGGGATCGAACCGGCGCTGCAGAGGCTGCGGGCAACTTCACAACCCAGCGCTCAACCGCTGCGCCACCGGAGAGGCCCAGTTTTTAAATTTTTTTTTTTAAAGATTTACTGGGGTGTAGGGCAGTGGTGGAGGGGTGGTGGTGATGAGCAGATTCACCAGAGACAGAGTAGGGAGCAGAACAGGCAGATCTACTGAAATATACTGCTGAGGGGAGCAGCAGCCAAGACAAGAAAGGTCTGCTGTGCCATGTAGGTCAGCTCCCTGGCTAGGGATCGAACTTTGGCTGCAGTGACAATTGATAGCTTCATAGCGCTGAGACTTAACCCCTTGCACCACCAGGGATGCACCTATGCTTGTCTCTTTAAATGTGCTTTCCACCATTGGCTCCTCGCAAATACCATATGAGGCTAGTACTCTTATTGTACTCGTTTTACAGATAAGGAAATGAAAGCAATTTGTGCTTTCCCAAAGTCAAAGTCAGGAAGCGCAAAGAACTCAGATTAGCACAATGTTGTTCCTACCACCAATGTTGGTATCACAGTTCCATTTGCTACTATTTCAAAGTGTTGTAGGGATAAATGGAGTTACTCAGGCTCTTTTTCATCTCCCACCACCAGTCTCTTACAGCCACCACCTGTGGTCCTGCTTTCCACCCAGGTTTTCATTGCCCACATGCTGGTGAAAAAAAATTCTTGAGAGCACAAGCATGGGGCACATGTAAACACCCAGGGCTGAGAATCCTGAGCATGGGGCGCACATGCCTACGATTACAAACAGCAGAGCAAGAAGCCGGAGAGCACAAGGCGTGCAGACCTATAAGTACGGAGGCCCTGGGTGGAAGACCACTATGAGATTGCAAGGGAAAGGAGGAGGGAGAGGAGGAAACGGGAGAGTAAGAAACCAGAGGGAGCAAGGTGATCACGGGCTGAAGACTCAGTTACTGCCTCTCCCTGCTTGCTGGTCTGTCTGTACCTGGTCCCCTGTTCCAACATTAAAGGCCTGTCAAATCTACTGAGGACTCTGAGATTCTTTTCTGTTTGCCCGAGTCCACAATGAACCTGCCCTGTGCGTGGTTTAGTGCCCCACATGGCCACCACTAGCGACACTGCAAGATGTACAATGTAAGGAGCCTCTAGGGAGCTCTTCAGCTCCCTATTGGGGGACAGGGAGATACCTTTACCATCTTCCCTGTCCCCATGACTTCATGAGATTGGGAAAAAGAATTTCCCAAAGAAAATTAAAGTAACGAAGTGCATGGTAGGTGGCCCCAGGTCAGCAACAGATGTCATCCCATTGATAATTTTTTTCCTATGGTATGGCTGTTGTTACAAATTACCACAAAGTGGGTGATTTAAGAAAGACAAAATTATTCTTAGTTTTGTGGTCAAAATTCTGAGATCAGTTGTACTTGGCTAAAATCCAGTTGTAAAGGATCTGTTCTTTCAGGAGGCTCTGAGTAAATAACTCATGTCCTTGCTTTTTCACATTTTACTGGCTGCCTGTATTTCATTTATGGCCCCATCCTCCATTTTCAAAGTGTATCACTTCATCTCTTCTGATGGACCCTTCCTGTGCCCTCTTAACAGAAACATTGTAATAACATAGGGTCTACCTGGATAAAACTCAATCATTTTCCTCTCAAAAGGCTTAGCCTAATCACATCTTAAAAGTCTCTTTGACATGTAATGGAATATATTCATACATTCTGAGGATTAAATGAAAAAATCTTTGGGGAACATTGTTCAACCTACCATGGTAGATATAATCAGAGGGAGTTACTACAAAGTGCTCTGGAAACAGAGAAGTGTTGACCTCACGCCCCAAGAAACCACAGGTTTCAGATTAAGTATTCAAATGATCTTAAAACCCATCTAATTTGGCAATCTCAGCCTCATTCTTTAAATGTGCAAACCACCTATATACAAATTATGTGCCCCCTGCACTAGGCCAGCCAAGTTTCGGAATGCTTGTACATTCTTTTAATGGAAATCACCAATCACCACCTCTATTGTCTGGGGCAAAAGCTGTGTACCCCAATCCTGCTGGCTGGCTCACCAGTAGCATGTGAATCAAGGTGCTAGATTCAGGGTATGGCAAGCAAGTTCCAAAATTCAACAGAAGAATCAGAGGATTGAGAAGAGGCCTGGGGCCTTCTTGGTGGTGCAAGGGGTTAAGTTTCAGCACTACGAAGCTATCAGCAGCCACTGCAGCAGGAGTTCAATCGCTGGCCAGGGAACTAACCCACATGGTGCAGCAGACCTCTCCTGTCTCACAGGACTCTGCTGGGTATTATGTTTAATACAGTTGATGTCCCATGTCCCCTTCCTATTAATCAAGTAAAGTTTGAATCTTAACTTATATGACCCTATGGTTTCTGCAATTATGGTCCTGTATCTTTAGGAAGGTGAGGATGAGAATTTAAAACTGGTGTGTAGAATACGCACCAAGGTACCTACCATTTCTTGAGGACCAACCAATGTCTATAAACCCCGCTACTAACCTCGCTGTGCCCCTTTCCCCATAACTTTCCAAGAGCCTTTAGAATTTGTATGCAACTCACCCAGGTTGAGGTCAGGCATACAGCCTGAGCAACTTGCTGATAACAGCAAGGTGGGGCTCCAAATGAAAGGCACACAACTTCAAGTACACACACACAAAAGGCATGTAACTGGAGAGCTGATCATCAAGCAGAAGCCCAAGTTCCAGGTTCCATTAGAGTTTTAATTGTGCATTAATGATTATGGAAAGAGCAATTGTTCCCAAAATCGAAATACAAACTACAAAAAAATGGGTTAAAAGAAAATGACAGCAGGGCTCATTTCTCGTGTGTTCAACCAGTGCTCATGAGAGAGCAGCACACACAGCCAGACGCTTTGTGGTGTTAGCATCCTCTGCTTCCTCTTCAAGATGACGCTTTTGACTTGTGGAAGGCTGGCGATAAAGGAAAAAAGAGAGCTGTTCAAAGAAAACCACTGGCTTCTTTAAGATGATCAGTTTCCTAAGATGCTTCTGGTAAATTTGGGACATTCCATGTGAAACTTCTAGTACCATAAATTACAGATTGTCCTCACTGACATCTGAATCCCCATTACAGCTACCACTGCCACCCCAGATTCCAACAAGCTTATCATAATGACAGTTCTCTCCCTTGTGGCCTCCAACTGCTCAATGATATATACTGAAAGTAAGCAGTATAACCAGTCTCCTCTCAATAGTCCTCACCTAAATTATGGAGTTTTAAAAGGACTATAATACCTCTCACTGTAAGAAATACTCTTACTTGCAGAGATACTCCTTTGTGGGAGAAATAATCTCTTTACGTCTTTTATAAAACTACCAGAAGCAACTGGGAAGAGGAGTGTTATCATTCACCAAAAGAAGGCAGGAAAGGAATGAACAGATACTAATTTAGATTTACAAAGGCTTTAGAAGAATAAAATTTTAGTCAATAAATCATGAATCACTTGCCCAAAGTTAAAAACTTTTCAACAAATGTAAAACTGAGCCTCCAGCAGTCTTCTCATCTTGGCTTGCAGGAAACATCTTGAATGAAAATCCCTTGCTGTGCTTCTCTACTGCATTAAACATACTTTCCATTATCAACTCTAAGGGTGCTGGAGTAGATCAAGCCAAAACAAAGTATCTAATTACATGCATCCATTAAAAATGTTAAGCAATTGCTACTAAGGAGACTATTCAAACTCATGGCCCTTGCTCATCAGCATTTCAAACTGCACTACATTTAATGAACATTGGAATACCTGGGCTGAAACTGGGGATAGAGCTGTTGACTTATTTTCTTCAAATAGCAAATTATGAAACTTTCTCTTCATGTCCTCATCCTGTGAAGAAATGAAAAACATAAGATAAGCAAGCTATGTCTGAGGGAAGCAAAGTGCCTAGAAACATAGAGTTAGGGTGCTGCTGGCAATAGAGAAGTGAGCTGTTTGTCTACCAAGAGACATAATCTTGCCAAAGCTCCAAGCTCCACATATTCATCCCCTCTACATTCCTGGAATCATCTAAATACCAGCAGACAGTGCTCAACAGACACTGGCCGAATCAAATCCACAGGTCAAAAACCTCTCAGGTTGTCAGAGAACCACAAATCCTAACAGTCAAAACTTTCAGGACCTGCATTTCATCTCAGATCCTGAGATGGGAATCAGGACATCAGAGGCTACAACTTCCCAAATCTTTCCAGGTATCCCTTCCCACTGATTAATAAAATCAGTTTGTGGGGCCACTGTAATAATCCAACCCAGCACCCTAAGAAGAGTCACCCAGCAAGTGCTGTACAATTGGCCTGAAGTATGTCAAGCCCACAATATCCCAGATCTTATGTAATGACAAAGGAAGATGAGATGTCAGTCACTCACTCAAGTATTGTGTTCAGAGCAATGCAGGTGTTTCTTGCTGCTGAAGAGAGAAATGATGAGAGGCAGACTACCCAGATGTGTATGAAGGTTACTCCAATATTCCTGGACATTCATACTACAGGATACAAGGATTTGCATCTGGCCCTGAGAGGTGACCAGGTGCAGCTGCCCCCACCTTTGACAAGGTGAAATATCCATGAATAGGATTGTGAGCTTTGAGGCTGAATAGAAGCCCATGTCAGTCATTCACTCAAGTAGTGTGTGCAGAATACAGACCCAGATATGACTGATTCCAGAGTTTCATGTAATTTCCCATACAACCCCCATACCACTCCTCCCACTAAGCCAAGTGCATCATGGTAGGTAAGGGGAGAGGATATAGGAGTGAAGGCTCTCAACATTCAGCAATTTAACAGATAAAGACAAATTGTAGTGCTCAAGAATTCATTTGCCTGTTTTACATCCAGCGTGAGAATCACCTGCTTCTATCATTATTTATTGAGTTACTCAGTGTAGCTCCCTAATGCCCATTTTGAGCGTGCCAAGTTGATGTGGATTCCACTCTGCACTCTCCCTTAGGATCTCACTTCTCAAGCAGTGCCACTCCCATAGGCTCTGCCCTTATTTTCTCCTATTCCTGCTCATAGCCTCCACCATGAATGTCTGCCTTGTCTATCTGTCCACCTTACTTACCTTCTCATTCACTCAAGGAACAAATATTTCCTAAACAGCCTTAGAAGTCAGACCCTGTCTCACCTGTTGTTCCCCTCAGCAGTGTATTTTCAGTCAATCTACCTATCCTGCTCTCTACTATGTCTCTGTTGAATCCTCTTACCTCCACCCCCTCCATACACACACACATCTGGCCTATACCCCAGTTCTTGTATGCATAAATAAATCTTAAAAAAACAAAAAGACACCTGCACCTCTATGTTTGTTACAGCACTATTTACAATAGATAAGCTATGGAAACAACCCAAATGCCCAAAAATAGATGGATCAAGAAGATGTGATATATATACACAATGGAATAGTACTTAGCAATCAAAAGATAAACTCATGCCATTTGCAAAACATGGATGGAACTGGGAGGAATCATGCTCAGCAAAATAAGCCAGAAAGAAAAAGAAAAATATCGGATGGTTTCACTTATAGGAGGAATGTAGAGCATCCAAATAAGGGATCAGGGGGAAAAAAGTTATTATAATAAAGAGGAAATCAAAATCAACAAGCAACTATAAACCAGAGACATTTTGTAGGGGGGAGAGAAAGGAGTAGGATCAAAACAGGGCTGGGAAGAGCACAGGGGACTGTGGTGATGGTGCACGGGTAAACTGGTAGTGGGAATTTCATGGGGACTATAACCAAGATGAGAAAGCATACATTGTAAAAAAAAAAAAAAAAGAAGAAGAAGAAGAAGATGTAAAAAATATATAAAATTAAAAAAATAATAATTTTGAAGGAAAAAAAAAACACAACAGTGTATCTCCTCCCCAATTTATATATGGAAGCCCTAACCTCCAGTAATGTGACTGTATCTGGAGAAAGGAGCTTTAAAGAAGTAACTAAGTCAAAATGAGGCTGCTGGGGCCTCCCTGGTGGCGCAAGGGGTTAAGTCGCAGCACTATGAAGATACCTGCAGCCACTGCAGCACAAGTTCGATCCCCAGGCAGGGAGGTGACCCACATGGCGCAGCAGACCTCTCCTGTCTCGCCCGCTGCTCCCCTCTGCAGTGTATTTCAGTCAATCTGCCTGTTCTGTTCCCCACTCTTCTATGGTGAATCCTCTCTCACACACACACACCCCTCTGGGCTGTCCCCCAATTTTTGTATGCATAAATAAATAAATCTTCAAAAAAACAAAAAACAAAATGAGGTTGTTGGGAAGGAGAGGGTATTAATACAATATCACTGGCATCCTCAAAACAAGAGAAAAGACTGCAGGGATGTGACCACACAGAGAAAAGGCTGTGTGAGGACAAAGGGTGGCCACCCACAAGGCAAGGAAAGGTCTCAGGAGAAACCAAGATGCTAACACCTTGAAACTGGATTTCTAGCCTCCAAATCTCTGAGAAAATAGATGTCTATTGTTAAGCCACCCACTCTGTAGCATTTTGTCTGGCAGCCTGAGAAAACAAATATGCCCATGGCGTCCCAGACCACGTAAGTCTTTATACCATCCTCATAGGGGCTAATAAGCCCGTGGGTACCTGAAAGCTGAGGGCAGTGACCCCAGTTATCCCAGTGATGTGCCATACTAGGCATCCAGCCCTGCTACCCCATGCATCATACCACTCCATCAGACTGTCAGCTTCCCAAAGCCAGGCCTCCTCCTTAAACCGACAGTGCCTAACAGTGCTTGACACATGAACTCATTAACTGTCCTCTGACAGAATGAATGCATGAAGACATGAAACCTCAATAAAGTGCCCCTGATGTGGCAGTTCTTCAGTGTGGCAGAAGGGAGTTGACCACAAGGCTATCTGGACCTGCATTTAAAACAAGGCATCAAGGGGCCTCCCTGGTGGCTCAAGGGGTTAAGCACCACACTATAAAGCAGTCCGTAGCCTCTGTAGCACGAGTTCGAATCCCGGCCGGCCAGGGAGCAGCCCATATGGCGCAGCAGACCTCTCCTGTCTCGCCTGCTGTTCCCTTTAGTGGTGTACTTTGGTTGATCTGCCTGTTCTGTTCCCCACTCTGTCTCTGGTGAATCCTCTCACCCCCCGCATCTCTGGCCTGTACCCCAGCTCTTGTATGCATTAATAAATAAATCTTTAAAAAGAAAATAAATAAAAAATAAAACAAGCCATCAATAATGATAGAAAAAAGTACTCATCAGGCCATACACAGGAATGTGTATCTATAAATATCCCTCCTTTGAAATGTCCACAATCTATTCAAAAACTATACATTATAATATGCCTCAAAGACAAGAAGGAAATAATTAATTTCAGGCAGTGACCATGAGGGAGAAAGTGGATACAAGGAATGCTCCTCAAACCAGATACTCTGTTTATGACAACACAGAGGCTGAAACTCACATTGCAAACACTCAATCTAGTGCCAAAATAAAAAAAAAAAAAAAACATTTGGTTTTTTTCAGAAACATTGAATTTTTCCCAAAATAAAACCAGATTGATCACTAGATGGTTTACTGGGGCAATTGTGTCCTTGTCCTCCTGAAATATTTACTCCACCTTTTGCTGCAAAAACAAAATGTGGACAAGAGAGGATTTAAGCGAGACCCCTGTGGCAGGGATGACTTTCACCTTTTTCTTGCTTGTTAATAATAGCTTTCTTTTGAGACAAAAAGTACAAGAAAAATAGGCTATGTCTATTCATAAACTTTGGGCAAATGCAAACCCTGTTCCCAGGTCCTCCATTTTTCTCAAAGCTAACACAGCTCCTCTCCATCCAGATTTGGTCCCCAAGAGTTTCCCTATTAGGGCACATGAAAAGACCCAAGAGGCATGTTTTTCTTTTTTCATCAAAATTAAATCCCCACATGCAAAGGGCACCCTTTGTTTCCAAATTCCTTTTCTCAAGGATCCTGCTGTTTCAAATCTGTGAGGTCTATTAAGTGCTAAATCATCTGGCAGATTTCTTGGGGGGACTGCTGTTTCCAGGGCAACAATTCAAACACACATATCTATTTTTTTCTTCTTTTAAGGATTTGTTATTCCAGCCCAAGCTGGCCTGAGCAAAACCGTTAGGGGTAGAAGGTTGGAAGAAAGCCTGGGACAGTCTTCCCAGAGTCCCAGAACACAGTGCAGAGACTGGATGGCAGAGGAGTTGCTGGACCAGTCATCCTCAGGGTAGCAGTCTCCAGTTCAAGTTCCCACAAAGAACAGAAAGACCAAATGAAGGGCAGCAGAGGTATAGGTGTGCTCATTGGCACGTACACTTAACAGAAGATCTGACATCCCTCAGGGATGATTAGGCCAGCAAAGTCACAAAAGACTTCCAACTCTGGCAGCTGGAATGAGCTCAGCACATAATCTAATGGGAGCCACACCCCCAGCAGGGACTCGGAGGTAATGCAGACTTGAAAGGTGCAGGTAACAGTCTGCACCAATGACACACTTGTGCATCATGAACTACAAGTGGGACCCATTATGTCCAATCACTTATGCTTAAGAAATAGCTGGATTCTCCCCCAGGAAGGCTGTCCTCCTCTCCTTCCTCCTCCCCCTGCTTCCCTGATTTAAGACTGAAAATTGTATGTGAAGGGTTGAGGGAGGAGAGTTGAGGGAAGAAGGGACACAGCTTAGGGTGGAGACGCAGAGCTAGAACAAATTCTCAAAGGAACACAGCCAAATTGTAGACTCAGGGACCAAGTTTGGAACTAAGATAGCCATTAAGTGAACCTGTCCATCAAAGAGCCATCAGTAAAGTTGAAAAGGTTGCAGTCTCCCCAACAGATACACCCACATACACATGCCCCATATACCTTGAGCTTGATCTAAAGCAATCTCACTAAACAGAACAGACAAAGCAAATACTATGTGTTTTCACGCTCTTTTTATCTCTCAGATAGTGAAGGTGCCCCATACCCACCTGAAGCCATGGGTGTCTTAAGGCTTCTTCTGTTGTAAAACGTGTCTTTGGATCCACTACCAACAACTTCTTGACAAGGTCCAGAGCTAGAGTATTAAGACAATTTGGCAAATCACAGTGAAAAGAAATAAGTACAATCAATTAGCTACATTAAAGTATGCCAGAATCATAGGTCAACATACAGAAAGAGGAGAGAGGGGCAAAGATCATCAGGAACTCAGCAGGTATGGTGGGCAGGACCCTCTGATCTTCCTTACTCACTCTCTGTACTCATCAAGAGTGGCCTGAGAACACCAAGAATTATTATGCTCCCCATGTCTCCATCACAGTTACCTCTTAACTCTGTTCTCTCTCTCGGTGTTGGACTCAAGTTCAAACTAATTAAAGCTGAACTTCTACCCAGTTCTACAACACTCACAGCACTCAGTGTTTTGGAACTCTCCCTAAGACCCGTGCATTGAAGGTAAGAGTTCCTCAGTTAAGGAGAGGCTCCTTGGAAATAACAGACCTCCCAGAAACAAAGCTGGACAATCAGCAACAAGTAGAGGCTGGCTTGAATACTGCAACCTTACTCCTTTCACTTACCGCAATAATCTGGACACTAAACACAATAATCTATGCTACATTATTTGACATTCAGTTTTAGTGTGGGATTTTTTTTCCTTTGGGATATACAAAGTTGCATTTTTAAGTTCTAAACCACAAAGTGACTACTAACATGGAGCTCTTACTATATTTTCTTACTTAAAGAAACCTTGTTACTAAAAGTCAACGTACTACTTTGTTTAAATAGGTACCAGGCACTTGTGTATGTCACATTTAACCTTCTCAAAAACCCTTTAAAGTTAAGGGTTACGGTGCTCCCTTCACAAAAAAGGAGGGGGGAAATGAAGACAGAGAGGTTAAGTGACTTTTCTGAGGGTCACAGAGCTAAGAAATGGCAGAGCCCAGACTTTAGCCTCTTTCTGCCTGGCTTTGGGGCTAATGTTCTTTTTGTTTGTTTGTTTGTTTGTTTGTTTTGTTTATACATGCACTGGGTACAGTCAGAAGCACAGGAGGGTGAGAGAATTCACCAGAGCCAGAGCGGGGAGCAGAGCAGGCAGACTGACGAAGTATGAAGTACACTGCTGAAGGGAGCAGCGGGCGGCAGGAGAGGTCTGTGCGCCATGTGGGACCCTCACCCGGTGGCCGGGGAGCAGCCGGGGATCAAACCGGCACCGCAGAGGCCACGGGCAGCTTCGCAACCCAGCGCTCAAGCGCTGCGCCACCGGGGAGGCCCGGGGCTAATGTTCTTAACTAACTTCTTTTGTCTCTCAAATGGTGCAAAATTAACAGAAAAGAATAAAAGTGACAGGAGAAAACAATCACAGGATTGAAAAAGAAACTCCCACCACAGCATATACACAGATTTTAGCAAAAGCAAATTCTTAATCCTTTTGTAACCATACCCTGCTCTGAGACCTCTGCCCAGATCTTGGGAACGAAGTTGTATTTTCCACTGGTGATCTGATCCTTCAGTGACATTTGATTCTTAGCATCAGAGAAAGGTGGATACCCACTCAGGCTTAATATTGGTAGAAAGAGAAAGGAAAATAAATCAAGTGGCATTCTCAGTGGCATTTGGATACACAGATTTATTTTTCAGCATAATGAAAGATTGGATTTTTCTTTAACTAATGGTAAAAAAAAAAAAAATGACCTAAATTATACACAAGTCCAATTATACCTGGACACGTATCTGATTGCACTGAATTACCTCTAACCAGACTCAAGCAAAGAAAACTTTTCTTACCAAATGAAAAGAATCACTCCCAAACTCCAGCAGTCTACAGCACGGTTATAACCAGCAGTCTCAAAGGAAACAAGAACCTCAGGGGCCAGGTAGGTGGGGGTTCCACATAGGGTTTTCATGAGAGAGGTCTCTCCCAAAATCTTGGACTGCCCAAAATCAGTAATCTAAAATTAAGGACAAAAGGGAGTCATTTTTAATGATCACAAAAAAGATTAACATAGTCCACAGGTTCCAAAAGACATGCCTGCTAGATCAGCTTCTATCCTACAGTTCTTACCTGCTGTTAATCTGGAATCTACAAATTCATGTCTAATAGTTGCGAACAATACAACTTATTTTGCTTAAATTCCAGGTCCAAGGAATCTCAAGACCTAGGTTTTCCAAGTTGTCTATGATTTTTAATCTTTTAAGAGGTTACAAATAGGCTTAAGAGGCTAATTGCTGACACTCTAGGATTCTAGTTAGATAAATTCATGTGGTTCTTCTTAGCCCCAGCTTCTCAACCTTGCCTGTACCTTAGAACCATAAGGAGCCTGGGAAAAACATTTATACCTGGGTAGCAACTTCAAAGATTCTGAGGAAAAGCTTGAGTGTCATTATTTTTTTTTCATCAATAGGGGATGAGATTGAAAAGTGAAGCCAGGCTTGGGAAGCACAACTTTAGATGGAGGTAAAGGGGAAGACAGGGAATGTGATTCACTCATTTATCTAAAACCTTCCTCTTTCTCTCTGAATGTAAGTGACTTATACACAGTGGAACTCAATAAATGTGCATTAGAATCTGGATTGGAGCCATCACACCAGATCTCTACAATAATTTTAAAATAATTTATTAAATAGTTCTCAACCTTTTAATGCTCCCATTTTTTACTTGATTTATTTAAAAATTTTCTGAAAAGAAACCTACTGTAGTTGTCACAAACAAAATATAAATGTATTACCTTTACCAGACAGTCCTCTTCTTGAGATGAGAGTAGAACATTCTCTGGTTTTAAGTCCCGATGAATAATGCCATTTTCATGAAGGTACTAGAAAAAAGGGATGGCGTGGACCTTAGATTTATGGATTAGGCACATGAACAGAGACAGACAGGCAGACACACACACATCTTACAGCTGGGTGAAACTATAAGCCATGTTATCCATACCATCTTTCTCAGAAAGATGGTTTCCTAGAAAATTACTGGGTAAAAGGGTTACTGTTTACAAATTTAAGGAAATCTCTGAAAAGCAGAAAAGGAAAAAGCAACTTATGGCAGTAGACCTTTTATTTCATGTTTTAAGATACTAAAAATAGCACATTGGCAGAAAATTAGTAATAAAAATATAAATGGGTGTTATAAAATATTTGGGGACCATTTAAAATAAACCACAAAAATTCCACAAAAATGATTTATGTGGTTTTTCTAACTCTGAGAATATTTTAAAGGGAATCTGTAAAATAAATATTTGTAAATTATCTGTTTAAATACCTAACATATTCCTAGAGACAAAGATTTAATCTTCAAAAACTTTATGGTATGAAATAGAATGTTGATGTATCTTTGTATTTTAATTATCATACACGGAGTCATTTCTCTAGAAAAAAATGTCCCCTATGGACCTCCCTGGTGGTGCACAGGGTTAAGTCGCAGTACTATGAAGCTATCTGCAGCCACTGCAACATGAGTTCCATCCCCGGCCAGGGAGGTACCCACATGGCACAGCAGACCTCTCCTGTCTTGCCCGCTGCTCCCCTCAGCGGTGTATTTCAGTCAATCCACCTATTATGCTCCCTACTCTGTCTCTGGTGAATCCTCTCAACTTCCCCGCCCCCCTCCCTATCTCTGGCCTACACCCCAGCTCTTGTATATATAAATAAATCTTTTCTTTTTTTAATTTCCCTTATGTCCACTGATCTGCACTCAATTCAACTTAACATTCTTGGCATAATGGAGGGAAATAAACTATTAAGAGAGTAAAGCACTGGTTAGGTGTTTATAGGTTTCAATTTCCTCTGGATATTCCTCTGGCCTGGAGCAAAAATTCCTCCAATACACTTTCACTGGGAAAGGAACCTAAAATGGGCAAGCCCAGGTGGATCAGCCCCAGGAAAATCCCCCTCAATCCTCACTTAATAAAAGAGAGGTTTCCAATCCTGCATTTTCTGTTTGGAGTAGGTTTTAAAGGAAGAAATCTTGGCATAGAGTTACCACAACCAAATTTGGTCTGAGAAACAATGATGGTCCTTGAAGCAGGCAGGGTGCCAGAGCTGTTCCTCCATCAATGTTTTCACAGGTAGTGAAAAGACAATGCCCATGCCTATCCACTGCAGGCTGCTATTTGTGGAGGAGCGATCTGTCACAACCACCCCAACTTGCCAGTCTGACCCTCATATCTGCCCACTCCCACTCTGAGAAGTAAAGGGGATTTCTACAAGGATTGGACAAAAGTAGGGAACAATGACCCTCCAGAATACCTCTAGGCTAAAGACACCTAGGACCTTGTGTTGATTTCTTTAACTCCCTCTTAAGCTGCACAGCAAGAACTTTCTCAAGTGAATCAGGGGAGATGTTTGCCAAGAGCAGAACACACAGACACACTGTTCTCTGGATTTGCATTCATGGTCCTTCAGTTTCTGCCTAACTCAGGAAGTAATCCCCCTGAAAGAAAGAAGGCTGTCGGGCCTCCCTGGTGGCGCAGTGGTTGAGCGCTGGGTTGCGAAGCTGCCTGCAGCCTCTGCCTGTTTGATCCCCAGCTGCTCCCCGGCCACCGGAAGAGGATCCCACATGGCGCGCAGACCTCTCCTGCCGCCCGCTGCTCCCCTCAGCAGTGTACTTCAGTCCTTCTGCCTGCTCTGCTCCCCGCAATGGCTCTGGTGAATTCTCTCACCCTCCCGCGCTTCTGACTGTACCCAGTGCTTGTATAAATAAATAAATAAATCTTTAAAAAAAAAAAAAAAAGAATCTTTAAAAAAAAAAGAAATGGGGCCTCCCTGGTGGCGCAGCAATTGAGTGCTGGGTTGTGAAGCTGCCCGCGGCCTCTGCAGCACTGGTTCGATCCCCGGCTGCTCCCCGGCCACCGGAGGAGGGTCCCACATGGCGCGCAGACCTCTCCTGCTGCCCGCTGCTCCCCTCAGCAGTGTACTTCGGTCCTTCTGCCTGCTCTGCTTCCCGCTCTGACTCTGGTGAATTCTCTCACCCTCCCGCGCTTCTGACTGTATCCCGGTTCTTGTATAGATAAATAAATCTTTAAAAAATAAATAAATAATTAAAAAAAAAAAAAAAAAAGAAATGTGTTAAAAAAAAAAGAAAGAAAGAAAGAAAGAAGGCTGTCAAAAGAACTGAGGGACTGAGGGCTTCTCTTACCTGTACAGCCAGGAGCATCTGGTAAAAATAAAGTTTGCATGTAGCTTCCTTCAGGCGCTTATTCACCACCCTGTCAAACAGCTCTCCTCCTTCCATCCTGAAACACACAAGCAAAGTAGGGAGCTCATTCCTGGCGGGGGAGGGGAGGAAGGGCTCACTTGGATAAATAATAACACAAACGAAACAAACTTATTAACACACACAATGAGAGCCATTTTTATTCACTCTTGAATGCTATTTTTAAGGCAATGAGGTAATACATGCCTCATCCACAATGAGGATGCCCCTGTTGGAAACTAAGGAACAAGAAAAGGTGGAAGGGGATCATTCTCCAGGATCGATCACACACTGGGACACAAGACAAACATCAACAGATACACCAAGATTGAAATCATACCAACCATCTTTTCTGACCATGAAGGCATCAAACTAGAAATAAACCATAAAAATAAGGCAAGGAACTCTCCAACCTCATGGAGATTGAAACCCACACTACTGGAAGACCACTGGGCTCATGAGGAGATCAAAGAAGAAATTAAAAAATTCTTCGAATTGAATGACAAGGAGGACACCAATTTCCTAAATGTATGGGATGCAACAAAAGCAGTAATAACAGGAAAATATATAGCAATAGAGGCTCACATCAAGAAACAAGAAAGAACTCAAAGAAACAACCTACTCTCGAAGCTCAAAGAACTAGAAAAAGAACCAAAAAAAAACCCAAAACCAGTAGAAGAAAAGAAATAATAAAAAATAAAGCACAAATAAATGCAATCGAAACTAAAAAAACAATCCAAAAGATCAATGAAACCAAGAGCTGGTTCTTCAAAAAAATAAATAAAATAGACAAACTCCTAGCCAGTCTCACAAAGGAAAAAAGGGAGAAAGTACAAATAAACAGGACCACAAATGAAAGAGGAGAAATCACAACGGACACTGCAGAAATCAAAAGAATAATCAGAAACTACTATAAACAGTTATATGGAAACAAGTTCAACAATCTAGAGGAGATAGACAAATTCCTACAACTCTACTATCACCCAAAGCTAGATAAGGAAGAAATAGAACACCTAAACAGACCAATCACAAGCAGTGAAATTGAAATGGTAATCAAAAACCTTCCCAAAAACAAAAGCCCAGGACCTGATGGATTTACAAATGAATTCTACCAAACATTCAGAAACTAATTAGTGCCTATCCGTCACAAACTCTTCCAAAAAATTGAGAAGGGATAATACCAAACACATTCTATGAAGCCAACATTACACTAATACCAAAACTGAACAAGGACAACACAAAAAAAGAAAACTACAGGCCAATCTCCCAAATGAACACTGATCCAAAAATCCTCAATAAAATTTTAGCTATCAGAAACCAACGATGTATCCATAAGATAATTCACCACGACCAAGTAGGATTCATTCCAGGGACACAAGGATGGTTCAACATCCAAAAATCAATCAACGTTATCCAACACATCAACAAAAAGAAATATAAAAACCATATGATAATATCAATAGATGCCGAGAAAGCTTTCGACAAAGTGCAACACCCATTCATGATAAAAGCCCTTGAAATTCTTGAGATACAAGGAACATACCTCAACATCATAAAGGCCATCTATGACAAGCCAACAGCCAATATCATTCTCAATGGTGAAAAGCTGAAAGCATTTCCATTAAGGTCTGGAACAAGACAAGGATGTCCACTCTCACCACTGCTTTTCAATATAATACTGGAAGTCCTAGCCAGAGCAATAAGACAAGAGAAAGATATACAAGGAATCCAAATAGGAAAAGAAGAAGTCAAACTATCACTATTTGCAGATGATATGATAATATACATAGAGAACCCCAAAAACTCCACAGAAAAACTAATTCAACTAATCATTCAGTTCAGTAAAGTGGCAGGATATAAAATCAACACGCAAAAGTCAGTAGCCTTCCTATACACAAACAATAAATCTGAAGAAGAGAAATAAAAAAAAAAAAAACCATCCCTTTTATTATCGAAACAAAAAAAATCAAATACTTGGGAATAAATCTAACAAAAGAGGTAAAGGACCTATACAAAGAAGACTATAAAACACTGTTAAAAGAATTAGAAGAAGACACAAAGAAATGGAAAGACATCTCCTGCTCATGGATTGGAAGAATAAACATTATTAAAATGGCCATCCTACCAAAAGCAATTTACAGATTCAATGCTATTCCAATAAAAATTTCAATGACATTCTTCAAAGAAATAGAACAATTATTGATGAAATTCATATGGAATCACCAAAAACCCTGAATAGCCAAAGCTCTTCTGAAAAAAAAAAGAAGGGAATGGAGGCATCACACTCCCAAACTCAAACTATACTACAAAGCCATAATCATCAAAACTACATGGTATTGGAACAAGAACAGACATACAGACCAACGGAATCGAATAGAAAATCCAGAAATAAACCCACAGATTTATGGTCAACTAATCTTTGACAAAGGAGCAAAGACTATGCATTGGAGCAAAGAAAGTTTGTTCAATAAATGGTGCTGGGAAAACTGGGTTGCTACATGCAAAAGAATGAAGCTTGACCACTACCTCACACCATACACAAAAATCAACTCAAAATGGATTAAAGAACTAGACATAAGACCTGAAACCATAAAATACATAGAAGGAAATACAGGCGAAACACTCCATGATATGCACATCAAAGACATCTTTACAGACACATCACCCAAAGCAGTGATAGTGAAGGCAAAGATAAACAGCTGGGACTACATCAAATTAAAGAGCTTCTGCACAGCAAAAGAGACAAAAACAAAGAGAAACCCCACCAACTGGGAGAACATTTTTGCACACAACACTAATGACAAAGGACTGATCACAAAAATCTGCAAAGAGCTGATGAGACTCAACAAAAACAAAGAAAATAATGCAGTCAAAAAATGGGCAGAAGAGCTAAAAAGAAACTTCTCTGAAGAGGAAATGCAAATGGCCAACAGGCATATGAAAAAATGTTCAACATCACTTGTAATCAGGTAAATGCAAATCAAAACTACCATGAGATACCATCTTACACCAGTGAGAATGGCACATATAAAAAAACTAGCAACAACAAATGTTGGCGAGGGTGTGGAGAAAAAGGAACCCTTCTGCACTGTTGGTGGGAGTGCAAACTGGTCCAACCACTATGGAGAGCTGTGTGGAGATTTCTGGACCTACTTAACATAGAGCTTCCATATGATCCAGCAATTCCACTCCTAGGTATTTACCCAAAGGACACAGAAACAGCAATTCCAAAGAGCACCTGCACCCCTATGTTTATAGCAGCACTATTTACCACAGCTAAGCATTGGAAACAACCCAAATGCCCAAAAATAGATGACTGGATCAAGAAGATGTGGTACATATACACTATGGAATATTACTCAGCATTCAAAAAAGATAAACACATGCAATTTGCAGCAACATGGATGGAGCTGGAAGGGATCATGCTCAGCGAAATAAGCCAGAAAGAAAAAGGAAAATACCGGATGGTCTTACTCATAGCAGGTATCTAGAAAACTTAAATAAGGGACCAGGAAAAAGAATAACTATAAGAAAGAAAATATCAAAATCAACAAACAACTATGAACCAGAGACACTTTATGGGGTGTGGGGGATTGGAAGGGGAGGGATTGGGGTCAAAATAAGGGGGTTGTAATTGTATGGGGAATATAAAAATAAGGTTTAAATAAAAAAGAAAAGGTGGAAGGAGTATGCAGTGGGAACTAGAGGCACTTGGGGAACTTTTAAAAGTCAGATTCAGATCATGCTCATGAAGTTGAAAGTAATTAAAATTTGATACACTGATAATTAATTTACTTTTGTTTAAGAGAACTATTTCATATGCTCCATTTTATTTATTATAGTAGGTAAAAAGACAAAAAGGAGCCTTCCTGGTGGTTGCAAGGGGTTAAGTCTCAGCACTACAATACTACTGGTGGCCACTGAAGCACAAGTGATCCCTGACCAGGGAGCTAACTCACACAGTGCAGCAGACCTCTCCTGTCTCACCTGCTGTTCCCCTCAGCAGTGTATTTCAGTCAATCAGCCTGTTCTGCTCCCCACTGTCTCTGCTGAATCCTCTCCCTGCCCCCCACACCTCTGGAGTCCACCCCAGTTCTTGTATGCATAAATAAATAAATCTTTAAAAAAAGTAAGACATAAAGATTGCAAAATCAAATTCAGTAGATCAGAAGCAGGGCCCAGGAATTTACATTTGTATGGTACCCCAGGTGATTCTAAGGCTGGTGCCGAGGCGCAATCAGGTGCCTACAAACAGGTAACTAACTGCATTTGAACCTTGTTCCACCACTTCCCAGCTGTGGGATATTAGGCAAGTTTTTTAAACTCTCTCTGAGCTTGGTTCCTCCTCTTAAACATGATGGTTTTAAAAATTTAGAGAGGTACCCCGGCGGAAGTAGGGCTACCGGGCATGCTTGACTTGGGGTCTCTACCCAGACCGGCTCCACCATGTCCAAGGTTTCCTTTAAGATCACGCTGACATTGGATCTGCGACTGCCCTACAAAATGCTTAGTGTTCTTGAAAGCACACCTTTCACAGCAGTCTTAAAGTTTGCAGCAGAAGAATTTAAAGTTCCTGCAGCAACAAATGCAATTATTACTAATGATGGAATAGGAATAAATCCTGCACTGACTGCTGGAAATGTTTTTCTAAAGCATGGTTCAGAACTACGAATTATTCCTAGAGATCGGGTTGGAAGTTGTTAAAATCTGCTGCTTGGAATTACTTTTCAGAATAAATATTGGTATTGTTGCTGTTGTTGTAAAAAAAAAAAAAATTAAGAGACAACCAATGTAGCTACAGCACCTAGCACGGTATAGATACTTACTTAACAAGGTTATTCAACCCCTTTCGTCATCAGTTTCCTTTTCTGTAAAGTGGGGTTAAAAATTAAGTAACCTGCGAAAAACTTTTGAGAAATCTGTATGACTAGTATGAAGGTTACATGAGTTAATCATGTGAGGTACTTAGAGCAGCAGTTAGCTCATAAAAGCCTAATTAGTACCAGTGACAATTATTGTATTATCAAACTATTAACCATACCCAATCAGGTATCAATCTGCTCTTCAGTAGCAACAGATACTCCCTTAAGTAGGACAAGGTCCATTCACTCTCCTAGTGCTATGATCAGAGCTGTGGGTTACTTAATGCGATCTTAACGGTCAATCTGCACGGCTATGATGTGCCATACAGCTGCGATGTGCCATACAGCTGCGATGTGCCATACAGCTGCTCCCAGACACTACATAGTGACGACAGAATGGAACGTCAACACAGGCCTCTTCAAGGAAATTGTTTTGGTCCTAACAACGAACACAGGACTTCATGGCCACTGAAATAAAGCAGCAAGCCAATGAAAGATACTAAGGTGTCACCACGCAACCTGGTGCTGTGATTGCCAACAGAAAGGTCCATGGGCAGATAATTCAGAGTAATCATACCTACTCGTGTTCAAGCAGCTCGTGCATCAGGTGCTTTGCTGGGGGGTTTCCAATCCTCGTATCATTTAATTCTTAAGACTCTGTACACAGGCATCGTTCTTATCCCCATTTAGGAAAATGAAACTTAGAAGTGAAGTAAACTAACCCATGAGCAGAGTGGGATTCAAACCAAGATTTCAGATCCAGAGTCTGGAACCTCTAAGCTACCTACCTTTGGCAACATTGGGGGGATTTTAGAATTGACTAAGCCTCCCACACATACTCTGTAAATCTCCCAACACATACAGACGGTTGGAGGATGAGAAATGAAATGCAAGCCAGCATTAGACTCTTTGGCAGCTTTAGAAGTGTTTAAATGGAAACAATAAAAGTTTGCTACTTACAGTTCCAAAACAATATAATAATCTTTGGCATCGAAAACATCTTTAATCTTGATGATACAAGGCTAAAAGAAAAAAAAGAAAAAGTAGTGAGAAGTTCCCAAGTAGAAAACCACAAGAGCAGGACTGAGAAACATGTGCCCAAAGGGTCAGGGAAGCCAAGACCAAGTACTTGGCCCCCTGCCTCAGGACACTTTGAAGTTTGAGCAGGGCGAAGGCAGAACGGAATGTCACTGGTGCCTCAGGGAGAATGTGCAAGAAAGACTCCCCCCAACCACATCGTCGGTGAGGCATTGATCTGTGATCACACAGAAGACAGTAACAGAGAGAGTAAGGCCACGTCCCTTCCCAGTCTTCCTCCTCACTGACCTGAGCATGGGCACACAAGGACCCCTGGGGGATCTTACAAGCAACAGGAATAAAGGAAGGGGGCCTGAACGGGAGCCCAATGATGCCACCAGATAGCAAGGCTATTCAGCTCCAGGAAACTGGAGACACAAGGAACTAGGGACCCCAGGTGACAAGATCCTCCTTTTTTTTCCCCAAGGGAAGAGGGAAATTAAAGTTTTATAAGAACTCTAAAGCACAGTTGTACATCAGAGAAAATTTTAAGTATTCATATATTAATCTTAGCAATATTATTAAAATACTCCCACCCCAGAAAATAAGGGTTCCTAACCCCAGATCTCTTGAATAAATGCGGCAAATCGAGGGAAGAAATGACAAGAGAACTGTTGCATTATTGTGTCTATGGCAGTGATTTTCTTCTTAGTTTCTACTTGTTTGGGGGAATTTGCAGAGTGGGGGTCAGGAGGGGTGATGTGAGAGAAAAGTTGTCTTTTTATTGTTTGAAAGCTAAGAACCAGAGCAAGATAATCCTTACTGGAAAGACTAAGTCTTATTTCAAGTTTAACTCCAGTGCTTACCTAGCTCATGATTTCATGGGGTCATAAAATAATGAACAGAAAGAACAAGAGGAAAAAGGGATTCAATCCCAGAATGAGCTGGGGACACTTTCCTTTGAGACAACTCATCCATGACCCAAAAAGGTAAGAATATTTATAAACAATGAGATAACTGACACTATTTAATCAGATTTAAGAACACAATATTGTCATAGCCTTTAATTTATTTGACTTACTTCAAATGACGTAAACAGAAACCAGTACCATCTAAAGGTATTTAGAGTTGTTAAAACTTCAGCTATAATTAAACCAAATTTACCAAATTAGCAATGTTTTCCCAAACATAATCAGTTGATCAAGATTCTGTGAAATATAATATTTAGAAGACTTACCATGTATTTTGGCAAAAACTAATTCAATGGAAATACCACATAGTTATTTTACTGTAAATCTTGACGTAGTGTTGTCTTCAAAATATCAGGGTAAAACTCTTCCCAGTTAAATACATGCAGGTGTACACACATATACATATATAAACATATGTGCACACACACACACACACACACACAATTAAGGATCCCAGGTTTATACTAGCTTCATTATATTGAAATATTGTGGATTTAAATACGGGTCATATTTTACAGCAATACTTACATGATTTAGCTTTTTCAAAATTTCTATTTCTGTTTCAACATTGAGAGCTGGATCCTTTGACAAATAAAATAACATTAGAATTTAATAATAATAGCCAACTTTTGAAAATATTTATCATTAAACTTAATTGAGTGAAGGCTGCCATAACCAGCTCTACTCAGAGACATCAGTGTCTAAAAGTTGATGAATTAAGACGTTCACCTAAAATTAATCTGCAAAGTGTTTGGTAAACAGAAGATATTCAATAAATAAACAGGTCTGGTGTCAAGTTCTTTATTTAAAATAGTCACCTCACATAAACCTCATATTCCCATTTTACAGATGGGACAACTGAGGCTCAGAGAGAGGAAACCACTTGCCCCATTTCCCAGTCAGAAAATAATGTTTCCACTGATACCACTGATTACCTGGTAAGCTCTGCTTATCTCATTAGCTATGGAATTATTTACATTCATAAAAAATGATAAAACAAAAACCATAGACCAGCAGGCATTCAATTCACTGAATGAAGAAGATGTCAAGGCAAATTTCTAATAGAGCAAACATAGGTTCCATTTTCAACCACAGGCTGTCATGTTTACCAAGATTCTGACAAGCGGAAACTGCAGGGTACTGAAAACTGTTCTCTGTTACAATTCCAAAAGGATGAATCGAGTAACTCAACCTCACAGGCTACACCCTCCACAAGCAACGAGGATATAGAATTACAGATTTATGTAAAATCGACTTAAGCTAAGCAGCCCATATGTTTAATTTAAAAGCCTTCTTCTTCCTGTAAGCCATTAAACTCATTACCAAGTCAGAGTGTACTCTGATGACAGGTCTAAAGAATCTAATATGATCTGAAAGATGAAATTAAGAAGTAAACTTTGCTCTAAGCTATTAAGAATCTGGTAGATATTTTCAACCCCCCAAAGGGAAACAAATTTATAGAGTCACGGGGGAAAAATTTTATAACAAAGAGAACACAGAAAGGAAATTCCTCTTGCCATGTGAGAAAATGGCATTGTCTTGGGGGAAAAAAATTGATCTTTAAAAATGTTTAAGTATAATAGCCAGAAACAGCTGGCTGCAAAGAAAAATGTGATTAGGATCCATGATTTGCATTACTTTGTTGGATCATATGTAGAAAAACCAAAGCATCTGGACATGTTCCCTAAGCAGTAAAAGTATATTATGGAAAATGCAATAAAATGAATGGCTACTATATAAAAACTATTAAAATAATTTAATTAAGATTTTTTTTAAATCCAAAAACGTAAGCTATTCAAAGCCACATTACCAGGAAGAGCAAAAAATTAGAAATCATCTAAATGATCAACAGGAGAAATAGTTGAACTTATTATGATAAAGCTGATGAAACAAAGACTTATCATCAAAAAGGATGGACTGAGGGAAAGCTGATGCATTAATGCTGATGTGGAAAAAGAGAACACAAAATTGCATATACAATATGATTTCAACCATCTAAAAACATGAATTCATATGAACAAAGACTAAAACGGAGAAGAAAACTAAAAACAGCTGTGGGGTTACAGTGGCGGGATTATAGCTGAAATTTTTTTTCCTGAGTTTCTTTCATTTATCGTAAAAACAATCTTGCAACAAGTAGGAAGGGAAGTGGGGAAGCTTCCCACTGTGTACACTATTAAGTACAAACAAATATTTTGCAACAAAATTATCTACAAGTAAGTTTCTAGATTAATTGAAGATGTTCAAATATTTTCAATGTTCTTCGATAACTCACAAATTCACATTATCTGAGCAAGAAATTTTTCCAAACGTTAATAATAGCCACTCTAAAATCATTTTGGGAAGTTAAGAAATGTGAAGAACAGATACAGGTACTTACTGCCTCTTTCTCAGAGCCAACAAACTTCTTTTTGTTAATGATCTTTATGGCTACTTTTTTACATGTTTTCCTCTCAAAAGCTAGCTTCACCTCTCCACAGGCACCACTATGGGGAAAAACAGACAATAATTGGCAGGATGTTTTTAATCATGAGATCCACCACTCCTGAGTCTGCCCCAATTACAAGTTAAAGAGGATCCATGCACATCCCTTCCATTGTGCTTATTTTCCGAGTAAAACAGAGTGAAACCTCACCAATATCAAATGTCAAGGACACAAGCGGATGTGCATCATCCAACAATATTGAGTCAGCTATAAATTTCACTATTTGAGCTGAGCAATACAGACTTAAGACATTATCACCCTAGATTCTGCAATTCTCAGAAAGACAGAATAGGAGAACAAACATCAAACAGAATTAAGTTGCAGTCAAAAGGAGTGCCTGAAGCCAGTTACAGTAAACACAATCCGCAAATAAGTTGCTTTCCTTGATACATTTTTTTCCTTTCTTATTCTCTGTCTTTAAGGAAGTATATAAACAGTTGATGAAGCCTAAAAAAAATTGCAATACCTAAGAAACCAAAAGTATTACACAATTTAACCTGCTGCAGCAAACTCTCAAAGATTTACGATTCACTGCAATACTATACTAAAAGGAGGAATGTTACCCAGGAAGCCACCCAGTGCATAGTTAACTGTACATGGGCTCTGTTCTCCAAAGTGTGGGTCAGCCGCAGGTAATAGCTAATGGTATATCATAACCTCGCTCATTAACTACCTGAAGTCTACTATTACGTGACTACTGTGGGCTTTGGAGGTAGGATGATGGGTTTGCCAAAACATCTTTGTTACTGTGTATTCTGTATATACATACATAAGATAAAATTTAGGGCCTCCCCTGGTGGCGCAGCGGTTGAGCGCTGGGCTGCGAAGCTGCCCGCAGCCTCTGCAGCACCGGTTCAATACCTGCCCACCAGTGAGGGTCCCACATGGCACACAGACCTCTCCTGCAGCCCACTGCTCCCTTCAGCAGTGTATTTCGTCAGTCAGCCTGCTCTGCTCCCCACTCTGGCTCTGGTGAATTCTCTCTGGTGAATTCCCTCCCATGCTTCTGACTGTACCCAGTGCTTGTATAAATAAAATAAATAAAATCTCTTTTTAAAAAAAAAGATAAAATTTACCATTTCATCATATTATTGTGTATAATTCAGCAGCATTAAGTATATCCACAATATTGTGCAACCACTAACTCAAATCTAGAACCTTTTCATCAGCCCAAATGGAAATCCCATACCCATTAAGCATCTACTTGCTACTCTACCCTCCTCCTAACACCTGGCAACCACTAATCTCCTTTCTTTCTCTATAGATTTGCCTATTTTGAATATTTTCTATCAGTGGAGTCATATATTAGGTGGCCACTTTGTGTTTGGCTTCTTTCACTTGGTAGGTTTTTCAAGCATGTATCTTACTTCCTTCTTGCGTATAGCTTAATAATATTTCATTGTACAGACATAGCTCATTTTGTTTACCAATCATGTGTTGATGGGACAATGCTGTTTCCATCTTTTTCCTACTGTGAATAGAAAGGCAATGAACATTCATGCATAAGTTTTTGTTTGAACATCTAATTTCAATTTTAGAGAGTAGGGGACCTGCAGGACCATGTGGTAATTCTGTTTACCTCTTATTTCTAGATCTTTGTTCCATTTTGAGTTGACTTTTTCATATGGTGTGAGATAATGGTTCATGTTAACTATTAGCTTTTAAATCTGCTCAAAATACTTTCCAATTCCCCATCTGCTAATAACATTTTCCCTGAGAAATCGTCACTGAGTCCACCTATGTCTATTTTAGTACAACACCCACTTCTAGCACCATGTGGTGAATACTGATACAAAATTTAGTCAATAAGGGTTTTCCCTGGAATAAAATGCTAATGTTCTCTTAGTTGTGGTTTCTTGGCAAAGGAATACAACTCTTTGGCTCAAGGTAGCCATTTTCTTGCTACAGAGAGAGTAATTTCTAGAGGAGGGCAACAAAGAATAGCTGAATCAAGAAATGAAGCCAGAGGGAGCTCTTAGGCCGAGTCACAAATAACAGAATTCAAAGAGTGAAATAAAGCCCTAAAGACCCTAGATTGAGTCATGCCTGAAGTTAGTTATACACCTGTATTTCCCAGTTATTTCCCTTATGAATTTGAGTTTAGTTTCTATCACCTGCTAATAGATTTGTGTTGAGCCCTCCTTTACAAAAAAAAAAGTGGAGTACCATACATTTCTTAAGAAAGAGCACATTTTTGGCTGTGAGTTTCTAAGCAGTCAATGCAAATATGGAAACACAATAAGTTAATGAATTTAATATCCATAAATTAATCCCCATAGATGGTCATAAAGTACACTGTGCTTGATTTTATGAGCAAGAATAAGGCCAATTATTCCCTGCTACATACTTTCTACTTTCAAGTTTCCAAAAACACCAGTGAAAGTACAAAGGCCTTTGCGGGTGGAAGAGTTGGGTAGGGGGGAGGGTGGCGTAAAAGTGTGGTAAGACTGTTATGAACACTTTCCCTAAGGAAGTGGTTCTCTCAAGGTCTGATCAGGCAACCCCTAAAGGACTCCAAGATCCACAAAATCAAAACTATTTTCAGAATATCAGCAAGACATTGTTTGCTTTTTCCATTGTCATTCTCTCAGAAGAATGAGAAGAGTTTTCCAGAGGTACAAGGCATGTGATATTACAACAGACTAAACTAAACGAAAGGGCAAGTGTCAGGATACAGTCATCTTCTAGTAACCAGATATCAGAGACGTGCAAAAAATATAAAACAATACCTCGTCTTCTCACTATTCTTTGTAATTATTTTTCATTTAAAATATTACTTCACATGGGCGTCCCTGGTGGCGCAAGGGGGTAAGACGCAACCTATGAAACTGTCCGCAGCCACTGTAACAGGAGTTTGATCTCTCGCCAGGGAGCTACCCACATAGTGCAGACCTCTCCTCTCTCGCCCGCTGCTCCCCTCAGCAGTGTACTTCAGTCAGTCTGCCTGTTCTGTTCCCCACTCTGTCTCTAGTGAATCCTCTCATCCCCCATACCTCTGGACTGTACCACAGCACTTGTATGCATAAATAAATAAATCTTTAAAAAATATATTTTTTATTTTTTTATTTTTTTTTTTGCAAGGCACCATATTTTTATTCTGCATGGTTGCTGTACAAAAATATACCCCACTTCCCTCCAGAAAGAGTATCACAATTAAAACACACTTTGATAAACTATATAAAAAATATATTATTTAAGGGCCTCCCCAGTGGCGCAGCGGTTGAGCGCTGGGTTGCGAAGCTGCCCGCAGGCTCTGCGGCGCCGGTTCGATCCCCGGCTGCTCCCCAGCCCTGGAGGAGGGTCCCGCATGGCGCGCAGACCTCTCCTGCCGCCCGCTGCTCCCCTCAGCAGTGTACTTCGGACCTTCTGCCTGCTCTGCTCCCCACTCTGGCTCTGGTGAATTCTCTCACCCTCCCACGCTTCTGACTGTACCCAGTGCATGTATAAACAAACAAACAAATAAATAAATAAAACATGCCTCTATTAAAAAAAAATATATATATATATATATTATTTAAGGGGCCTCCCCAGTGGCGCAGCAGTTGAGCGCTGGGTTGCGAAGCTGCCCACAGCCTCTGCGACGCCGGTTCGATCCCCGGCTGCTCCCCAGCCCTGGAGGAGGGTCCCACATGGCGCGCAGACCTCTCCTGCCGCCCGCTGCTCCCCTCAGCAGTGTACTTCGGTCCTTCTGTCTGCTCTGCTCCCCACTCTGGCTCTGGTGAATTCTCTCACCCTCCCACGCTTCTGACTGTACCCAGTGCATGTATAAACAAACAAACAAATAAATAAATAAAACATGCCTCTATTAAAAAAAAAATATATATATATATATATTATTTAAGGGGCCTCCCCAGTGGCGCAGCGGTTGAGCGCTGGGTTGTGAAGCTGCCCACAGCCTCTGCGACGCCGGTTCGATCCCCGGCTGCTCCCCAGCCCTGGAGGAGGGTCCCACATGGTGCGCACACCTCTTCTGCTGCCCGCTGCTCCCCTCAGCAGTGTACTTTGGTCCTTCTGTCTGCTCTGCTCCCCACTCTGGCTCTGGTGAATTCTCTCACCCTCCCGCGCTTCTGACTGTACCCAGTGCTTGTATAAATAAACAAATAAACAAATAAAAAAATAAAAGAATAACATAACTGGCTAGGAACTTAAAACTTTAAAAAAATATTATTTAACAAAGTGAATTTCTATTTTAATGAGTTAATTTATCTTCATTTTAATTTCTAAAACCATATACATTAACAATTTTAAACCACATGAAGAAAACCTCTATAGTGTCCTCAATAATTTTTAAGAATGTAAGGAATCATAAGATGAAAAATTTTGAGAATTTTGTGCCATTCAATTGTTAGTTTCATTTTACTTCCCAAAATATCCCAAATTTTGAAGAATACAAAAATGCAATAAATGTGGTTTTGGGGAAGGTAATAGAAATGTTCTAAAACTGTGGTTTGTTACCAGAACCCAGCCACCTTAGTGGTGGGAGCCAACAGCAGCAGTGGTGTTTTCCGGCCCTGCTGCTCCTCTGCAAGTCAGTTGTGACAGCTGCTCCTCAGAGCCTAGACCACCCTTTTACTTCCTGGATCATGGAGTGAACCCAAGAGGTCCCAGCTACTAGCTCATTGGTGCTAAACAGTCCAATCAGCAGCAACAGGATTGAAAAGTGGTCAACTTGGATTGTGAGTGTGATACCCTGAAAGAGGATATAAGGCAGGATTGGAGAGAGCTAAAAAAAGAGACTATTCCATCTTCCAAAGGAAAAAATGGCAAGGCTCTGTTCCTGGCCTCCAAAGAAAGAAGGAAAAAAGCATCCAGCAGCCAATCTCCGAGGAAGGAAAAGAAGCCGAAGTCCTCTGTCTCTGACATCACCTAAAAGGAGCATGAAAGGCTCCAAGCCTGGTGTTTCAAACAGCTATTTGTTGTTGGCATAGTCCAACAACTCACAAAGAGCTGTTAACACTTGGTGTCGCTGACACCACCTCTGGGGGACCAGTGGTGACCATCACTACTGGCCAGTGTGCTCTAGCTCTGGTGACAGGTGTCTGGCATTCTGATTGTACTTCTGGTGGACACTATTTGGGTGAGATAGCCAGCCACTTATGGCTACAATAAGTTCGCTGTTTCCCCTGTTTGCAAAATAAATCCCATGGTTGTTACTCCTGGAGCCTGAGGTCTCTTGCAATTGTGCACGTGGGTGAGAACCCACAGACAGTGACCAGTCTGTCTTATCAGGCACTGTACTTCACAGGCTATAGCTCATAGGCCTTTATTATATGGGTGTTGTATTGCTATAGCCCTTGGTTTCAGTTTTTGGCCTTTTTGGGGGGCTTTTGATGGCTCTCTTGTCTTACAGCCTAGGCAGGTAGGTAGCCATTCGGCCTATCCTGGTATTCCATCCTCCCGTTGCCCCACCTGCCCCTGTTTCAGTTTCACAACGCTGAATTTACTAAAAACCACTGAATTGTACTTTAAGGGGGTGAATTGTATATTATGTGAATTATATCTTAGTAAAACCTCTTTTAAAAAGTTACCACAGATAAAATTTATAAGGATAAATTGTTCATGTCAATTGATTATTACCAAATAAATAATGGAACTATCAGGGCCTCCCTGGTGGCACAGGGGTTAGAAACAGCACCATCAAGCTATTGGCAGTCACTGCAGCACGAGTTCGATCCCTGGCCGGCCAGGGAACAATCCACATGGCACAGCAGACCTCTCCTGTCTCTCCCGCTGCTCCCTTTAGCAGTGTATTTCAGTAGAACTGCCTGTTTCTGCTCCCCACTCTCCCTGGAGAATCCTCTCACCCGCACCCCACACCTCTGCTTACACCCCAGTTCTTCTATGCATAAATAAATAAATAAATAAATAAATAAATAAATAATGTAACTATCATGAATAGATACCCTACCAATAATTATGAATAGTTAAGTTATAAAAGCATGAACAAAAATTAACCAATGACAAATGTTTAGGAAAAAATTAAATGTAATTTAATTTACCTTCCAAGAGTTTTTGATATGATGTATTCATCTCTTAATTCCTTAGGGTAAACTGACTGATCATCTACAGTCAGATCAAAAAATACAAAAACTAAGAGAAAAAGGGAAGAAATAGTTCTCATTAATTCATTTGAAGAAGACCTAAAGTTTAGCAAATATATGGAACACAAGACAACTGCTTTAATTACATTTAACTTCTAACCTTAAATGAATTTTTTAGCTAAACGAACATATCACGAAACCCTTGGAAAATGATGATAATCAAATTTCATTCTTCAATAGAAATACACTGCATCATTCTCATCTGTATGGAAAACCATACATAAATGCTAAATTTAATTCCTTGACCTCAGAATATTCAGTTGCACTAGTATAAAACACCTGAGCAAATTAACACATAGCTAGAATCAAAAAGCAATTCATTGGAACCTAGAAAAAAATGTTATAGACAAGTAAATAAATATCCCAATAAAAATTAGATCATAGGGCCTCCCCTGGTGGCGCAGCAGTTGAGTGCTGGGCTGCAAAGCTGCCCACAGCCTCTGCAGCGCCAGTTCGATCCCCGGCTGCCGGGCAAGGGTCCCACATGGCGCACAGATCTCTCCTGCCACCCGCTGCTCCCCTCAGCAGTGTACTTCTTTGTCAGTCTGCCTGTTCTGCTCCCTGTTCTGGCTCTGGTGAATTCTCTCACCCTCCCGTGCTTCTGACTGTCCCCAGTGCTTGTATAAATAAATAAATAAATCTTTTAAAAAAATTAGATCATAGGTCATCAATAGTATCTTCCCTACCATTTATACCTTTGCATATTTGGTACTTTAAAATATACACCATCTTGAACTAGCCAAACTCAATTAAACCTTAGAAAATCTCTTGTGCTAGAACTTTTTCGTAACTTAAAAATGCAACTAGAACTGAGTTGAATTTTAAATGCTAACCTACTTACTTCACTTAAACCATATTCTGCAAGGACACAAGGTCAATTATCATTTTATATGGAAGGGGGGGAAATCCAGCAACCATAAGATAATGATACTACCTTTATTACTCCATATTGAAAGTGCAATTTCAGAATTGTTACTCAAAGGAAGGCGTTTTCCTTTCCCAACAAGGACTCTATTTACAAAGGTTCCATTCCCACTGTGATCCTCTATGTATGCGATGTGAGAGTTTTTAGGACCCATTTCCTAAAATAGAGATATAGAGAATGTTTTATTTAAAAAGTTCATGCATACTCTGGGTACTCTTCAAATAATAAATCTTTTGCCTTTTAAAATGTTCATGCAGGGGGCCTCCTTGGTGGCGCAGGGGGCCTCCTTGGTGGCGCAGGGGTTAAAGACACAGCGCTGTCAAAATCAATAGCCAGTGCAGCACGATGGCCGGCCAGGGAGATAACCCACATGACACAGCAGACCTCTCCTGTCTCGCCTGCTGCTCCCTTCAGCAGTGTATTTCAGTAGATCCACCTGTTCTGTTCCCATTCTGTCTGTTGAATCCTCTCATTCTCTACACCTCTGGCCTACACCTCAGTTCCTGTATGCATAAATAAATCAATCTATAAAATAAAAAAAAATGTTCATGCAAAGTAATAGTGGGAAGATGTCCAAGATGTCCAAGTCATCTATGATGACTAGATGACCGGCTCTCTGAGATATAGGGATATTGGTGACCTACCCTGAAAATCCGAAAGTGCCTCTTGCTATAAGTTCGGTATTTATCTGTTCTTTTCAGCATTGGCTCATCAAAGCAATATTCACAGCTTCTGTCCCTCCCAAACCAGTAGTTGTCATTAAAACACTCTGTAACACAAAAGTACACACTCAGAGGGCTGTTGAAACTCAAGCATTTGGACACCTTTTTAAATTACCCATAAAATCAATGTGTAGGAGGAAAGTATAAGAAGGCAATCAAAATTACAGAATTGTTGATCAAGATTTTATAAGACTAAAAAAGAAGGGGTTAGAACCATAAAATTCTTCCAACAATGAGTTTAATAAATTATGATTTATACATAACCACAAAATAACAAGTAGTCATTAAAAACCCTCCCTGGTGGTGCAAGGGGTTAAGTTGCAGCACTATGAATCTATCTGCAGCCACTGCAGCACACAGTTCAATTTCCGGCCAGGGAATTAGTCCACATGGCACAGAGACCTCCCTGGCACCCCCGCTGCTCCCCTCAGCAGTGTATTTCAGTCAATCCAACTGCTCCCTACTCTGTCTCTGGTGAATCCTCTCAACACTCCCCGCCCCACCGCACCTCTGAACTACACCTCAGTTCTTGTAATCATAAATAAATACACATATAATATTCCATTATGTATATATACAGAATGAAATATTATTGACATACAGTGGAATATTACACAGTCAAGAGAAGGAAATCCTGCCACTTGTACATGGATGAAGCCTGAGGGCATCACGCTAAATGAAATAAGCCAGACAGAAAGGCAAATGCTATATGTTCTCATAAGAGGAATCTAAAAAAGCTGAATATAAACAGCTTATAAAATATAAACAGAATATAAAACAAACAGGATGTTTGTTACCAGGGCTGAAGGAAAGGGGACATTGTGAAATGTTGGTAAAAGGGTACACGTTTCTGGCTAAAAGATGAGTAAATTTAGGGATGTGATCTACAGTATGGTGATTACAGTTAACAATGCAATATTATATACTTGAAAGTTGCTAAAAGATCTTCAATGTTCTCATCACATAGTTAATGCTATAGTAATAATCATCTTGCAATATGTAAGTATCAAATCAACATGTTGCACACCTTAAAGGGATATGTTACATATCAACTTTAGCTCAAAAAAAGCTGGGGTGGGGGGAGCCTCCCTCGTGGCGCAGCGGGTTGAGCACAGCGCTGTGAAGCCTAGGCAGCGCAGGTTCAATTCCCGGCCAGCCAGGAAGATTCCCACATGGTGCGGCAGACCTCTCCTGCCTTGCCCACTGCTCCCCTCAGCATTGTCTTCGGTCTGTCTGCCTGTTCTGCTCCCAGCTCTGTCTCTGGTGAATTCTCTCACCCTCCCACACCTCTGGCCTGTACCCCCCTGCTTGTATAAAAAAATAAATCTTTAAAAAACAAAAAAAAAGCTGGGGGGAGGTAATTAAAAATTAGCAGAGGAAAACATTTTATGGATTAATCGCCATGGTAGTACAACATTGTGAATGTACTGAATACCAATGAATTGTTTACTGAATGGTAAAATGGCAAAATTTTTATTAGACCTATTTTAACATTAAAAAATACTTAGAAATAAATTTTTTAAAGGTAGAAGACATACACTGAAAACTATAAAACACTGGGGCCTCCCTTGTGGCACAGGGGTTAAAGTCCCAGCACTATCAAGCTATCACCAGCCACTGTGGCAAAAGTTTCATCCACAGTCAGGGAGCTAACCCACATGGCTCAGTAGATCTCTCCTGTCTCATCCGCTGTTCCCCTCAGCAGTGTATTTCAGTAGGTCTGCCTGTTCTGCTCCCCACTCTGTCTCTGGTGAATCCTCTCACCACTACCCCCTGCATATCATTAAAGTTTTTGTAGTACTGCCATAAAGATAGACACATAGATCAAAGGAACAGAACAAAAAGTACAGAAATAAATCCTCACATTCGTGGTCAAATGATTTTTGACAAAAGTGGCAAAATCACTCAATGGTGAAACAATAGTTTCTTCAAGAAAGAGTGCTTGAAATAAAACAAAAATGAAATTTTTTTAAATAAGTGAAGTAAATTTTAAGAGTAAAAATAAAAAATCAACAATTTGTAACAATTTAAAAAATAAAGAAAATAACAGAAAAAATTAGTGCTGGATTTGTACATGCAAGAGGATGAATTTGAATCCCTACTTCATATCATATATAAAAATCAACTCAAAAATACGTAAATGTAATAGCTAAAACTACAAAATATTTAAAAGAAAACAGGCATAAATCAATAACCAACAATAACAATAATGTTTTATTTATTGAGCATCTATGATGGTCATCCTATTGTTATAGGGCAGCCCCGATATCCTTTTCCCCCTAACACTATCAGGCTCTTAGTATATGTAACCTTACTCTTATAAGGTGATAAATCCTACTTTACTCTTTCTCACCATCTGTTTCTCACTCAAAATACGTAAGACCTAAATCCATCTTAAAAATATAGCTGACATGAGTAAAAAATAGCTTCAAGGGGCCTCCCTGGTGGCGCAAGGGGTTAAGCACCACACTAGGAAGCAATCCGCAGCCTCTGCAGCACGAGTTCGATCCCCAGACGGCCAGGGAGCTACTCACATGGCGAGCAGACCTCTCCTGTCTCGCCCACTGCTCCCCTCAGCAGTGTACTCAGTCTGCCGATTCTGTTCCCCACTCTGTCTCTGGTGAATCCTCTCACCCCCTGCGTCTCTGGCCTGTACCCCAGTTCTTGTATGCATTAATAATCTTTAAAAAAATAGCTTCAAATATTTACTTCTAAATTTAAAGTTGCACATATGAATGTTGGTATTTTATTTCTCCATTTTTTTACTGTTTTTTCCCCGAGTCATCAAAGTTGGACATGAAAGCAGGAAGAGCAAGGTATAAATGGTAAATTAACTGTTGGTTTCTTTATGTTATTATTTCCTATCCCATTAATTTCAAGTCCAAATTTTTAAAAATGAAGATCATTTTAAACTGAGAGGGAGGAAAAATGCTATTTCAAGCATACCCACACCAAAGCCTAACTATTGAAACCAGGAAGTGTCAGAGGATGATTGTATTCAAATTGCAAGGTTGGCTGTTTTGAGATAAAAACAAATAAAGGCTGTCAACAGTCATCCTTATTCAGAAATCTAAAGTTGCAGACCACAGCAGGACAGGAATGGGGGATGGTAAGTGGTGATGTTTCTGATTACCTGACAAATGTCTGCAAGTTTGCATGAATTTTCATTTTTCAAAGAGAAGGGGCCACTACTTTCTTCGGGTGCTCAGATGGAAAACACTGCAGAAGAGCAGTGAGTATCCGTTGAAAGAATAAATGGGACTTGATAGCAGGGAAGAGTCAGTGTACAACCAAAAACTGCTTCCTTAGTTTTATCTTTCATTGCCTTCAAACTCCACAAATCATTCCAGGAGTGTCTTGAGATTTCTGCTGCAAAAACGTTCTGTAACTGTTTTTCTGAACAAAATTATACTACATAGCAAAGGATCTTACCAAGATTAGTGAATCCATCCTGTAGGGCCCATAATCGAGCCCAAGGGGCAGGGACGGGCTCCTCTGGTTCTTGGTCCTCGGGAATAGAGGCAAGTTCTTGAGTGGACACTGTGTCTAAGGAGCTCAGTGTCCCTGAGCTGGAGTGAGAGGACTGACTAGAGGTGGGCACTGTGCTGGTGGAGGAACTGGATGTGCCCTGCGGCTGTGAGGAGGAGCCAGGTATCTGCGAGGAGAGGCCATGGGACTGGGAGCAGGCACTGCTGCTGTGGGACTGCTGACACTCCGCTTCTGTCTCCCGAGACATCACCACCTCAAAAAGAAGTGTCCAATAATAAAGTGAGCTTTCAGAACAAGATAAGAGTGAAGACTGGGCATTTGTGATGGGGGGGGGGAATCCATGGTAAGCATGTTATGCAAAAATTTATACCCTAAGGCCTCCCTGGTGGCACAGGCGGTTGAGCCCAGCGCTATGAAACTGTCCGCAGGCTCCGCAGTGCTGGTTTGATCCCTGCCGGAAGTGGAGAGACCCACAAGGCGACAGACCTCTCCTGTCTCCCCCGCTGCTCCCCTCAGCAGTGTATTTCGGTCGGTCTGCCTGTTCTGTTCCCCGCTCTCTCTCTGGTGAATCCTCTCACCCTTCTGCACATCTGGCCTATACCCCTGGTGGTGCAAGGGGTTAAGTCTCAGCACTATCAAGCTATTGTCAGACACTGAAGCCACTGTAGCACCGAGTTTGAACCCCAGCCAGAGAGCTGACCCACATGGCATAGCAGACCTCTCCTGTCTTGCCCGCTGCTCCCCTCAGCAATGTATTTCAGTCAATCTGCCTGTTCAGCTTCCTACTCTGTCTCTAGTAAATCCTTTCACCCCCACACTTCCGGCCTACACCCCAGTTCTTTTATGCGGAAATAAATATTTAAAAAAATTAACACCCTAACATTCTAAAATTCTAGAGCTTATGTCTTCTAGACAGAATTTTTCACAAATCATTTTCAACAGATCTGTTGTTTTGTGTCACTGCCATAAGCCACAGGGAAAAGAACCAAAAATAATTTGATGGCTATAATTTAGTAAAACAGCAAAAAAAAAATGGAGTTGGGGGGGCAGACTCTTAAGTGCTTATATTCACCTAATCTTTAAAAATTAGAATGAAAAGTAAAATGTATTCATTAATACAACTCACACTATACTTAAATCTCATATAAGGTTTGGATAGGAGGGGTAGGTGGCTTGGGGTAGAAGATAGGCAAAGAGAAATTGTATAGTGACTCCAAGCACCATACCAGGGGTGGCCACTTACATAAAATGTCTCTGAAGTCCCTCCTCCTACAGCTAGCTACTGGAGGGTAAAGACCAAGTAGTTCTTTCTATTCCTTGACTTTAAGGACCAGGCCATTTAAGGAGGCAGAACACAAAGAAGATTGCTCTAAACAACTCTGCCTTACCCTTTGTGATGCTAATTAACTGTGGGGCTCATCTTTTCAGGATCTTCCATGGCCTTCAACCAGAAGAATCCCGCAGAAACTATTTGAGTTACACAAGACCAGAAGAGAGGTTGCAATCCTCACTTTAGCATTAACATGATGGACAGCTAAATTCTAATAACTGAACCAACAACAAAATAACTGAATCCCTAATCTGATTTTTTTCTGAAGTGCATTATCTCCTGATCCACATACTCAGGCTACTTCTCCAGGAGAACACAATAAAACACAACTCACACTGGCTGCATTTACAGTTTTCCACATACAAAGGTCCTGTGGAGTTTTCCTTAGTGCACACGGTGATGCTAAAGTTGAGTCTGCCACTCTGGGATCTGCAACTATCATACTACCTCAGCCAGGTTGTGTCCTTCTGCAGATTTTTAAGCAAGACTTTTTCACACCAAAAACTGGCAAAAGACACAGTGTCAAAAGTTAGTTGCTATCAACATTACCATAAATGAATCCCTTGCCTCAGACACCAGGATTGGAGTAGTTAGAGGCAAACAGGCCTAGAGTCAAACGCCCGAATCAAATATTTGCATGACTTTTAGGCAGATCACGACCTCTCTGAGTCCATTTCCTTATCTGAAAAAAGATTTTGAGAATTAAATGAGATGATGCAAG
The DNA here is from genome assembly GCF_964194135.1 of Talpa europaea. Classification (NCBI taxonomy): domain Eukaryota; kingdom Metazoa; phylum Chordata; class Mammalia; order Eulipotyphla; family Talpidae; genus Talpa; species Talpa europaea. The sequence continues at coordinate 16,194,086 of NC_140082.1, read as the reverse complement.
AATGTTCCCCCAATAGTGCTTGATAGTTCAAGAACAGAATTGCAGTCCCATAGAATCGACACCCAGAAAAATCCTTACAAGTGCAACACAGAATTTTTTTTTTTCAAATAGAGATAGCGCCTTCCCGCCCCCCCACCCCCAACCCCACACACTTACTTAGGGACACTCGCTGCGCATCCTACGAGGGTCAGTGTTTTCAATTCCTGCAGCACCTACCATCTAAGAGTGGAGTTCTCAATAGATGTTTCAGAGATTGAACTTTAAGTATGATATTAATTACTAATATTTATGAAATTCTTTATAAAACAACTTTGCTCTGATTTTGAAGGGCACAACGTGGTTCCTTCCTATCCTGTAGGTCTGGGCCAGTTTCAGCTTGTAAGTAGCAGGGAAGTGAACTTGGCGTCAAAGTTGATCTACAAAGACGGAAGAGAATCACCCACGCAGTCTTCTACCCCACCCCCCACCACCCAGACACACACCAGGTCAAAAACTGGGCAAGGCGGGAGCTCAGGAGATTCAGCTTGCATTAAACGCCTGAGCGTGGGATTCGAACCCCCAAACACCGAAGAGGCGCTCCCCACCGTGACCCACCGCGTGAGCCCACCTGAAGTCGCACACTCTCCCCGGCCACAGCGAGCCGAGTGGCGCTAAACCTGCTGATACAAACTCCACCCTCAACCAATCAAAACACGTCTGCTCTGACGCCGGACCAATGAAGAGAAACGGATGTGACCGCTTTCGTACACTCAATGCTTGCTGGGAGTTGTAGTTCAAAACCCTGAGCCGAACTCAGAATCCCAGTTTTCCCCTGAGTGACCCCGCCCCCTCGGCGCCCCAGCCAATCACCAGCTCTGGTCGGGCCGACCGCTTGCTCCCCTTTGCCCCCTCGGGCGACCTCAACCAGAATAGGCCGAGCGCCAGATGTGGGGCGGGAGGGCCGGGGCCCTGCTCCGTGCGTGGGGGTTCTGGCCAGCGGGAGCCCCTGGAAGGAGACCGCTAAGCTGCCATGCGGCGTCGCCGGCGGGAAGCAGCTCAGCCCGGTGCTGGAACTGCGGCAGCCCGGCGGGCCCCGTGAGGAAAGACGGGCCCTTCTGCCCGCAGTGCCGGGCACTGCAGCCCCCTGACCCGACTCAGGACTACTTCAGCCTCTTGGACTGGTACGAGGGGGGGCGGGTTCCGTGATGGGGGGGCGGGGGCCGAGAGAGAGGGGAGGGCCGCTCCGGCTCAGGAAGAAGGCGGGACCGGTGCGATCGGTGGGCGGGGCCCTAGAAAACAGAGTCTCCCGGAGGGTGGAGGGTGGGGTGTATCCAGAGACGGGGGGGGGGGGGGAGGGTGTCCCACATCCCAGCGCTAGGAAAAGGGAGCTGGGGGAGAGAACTTTGAGAGATGCAGACCAGAGTGCAGGGAGAACTAGAGCGGGGAAAGAAATTAAATTGGGGGATGGAGGTTTTAATGGAGAAGACTTGAGAGGCAGGCCCTGAGAGGCGGAGCCTGAGGGAGGGCCCCAGGAGGCATAGCGTCCGAGAAACTTGGGGTGAGATTTTTAAGAATAAGAGTATGGAGGTGTGATCCCACGTAAGGGAGTAAAAGTTTGGGGAAAACGCGATATTGTGGACGGAACCTAAAGGGAAAATGGAGAAAGGATGTCTGAGAAATGTTTTTTCAAAAGGTTGAGGGACTTGCAGAGGTGAAGTTAGATGAAGATAAACTGTTCTGATAGGGCAGCCTCCGGGAATAGAAAGTGAAAGGAATTGGATTTAAATAAAGTTGAAAACAATTAAGCAAAGACCTGGTCCTTGGAAATATGGGATGTAATTTGGGGATGCCATTGCTCCATAATCCTGGAATCTGCCAGTCACTGAACACTTATGACAGGCTACAATAACTGACCCCTGAAGTTCTTCAAGAAGCCAGTCTTGTTCCCACCTCAGGGCCTCTGCATGTTTTCTCTGCCTGGATGTTTCCTCCATCTTTGATTACTCATCATCACTCACATCAGCTCAATACAGCTTTTTGACTGTATTCAGTTTTCTGTCACAGCACTTACCAATCTTGGACATTATCTGTCTACAAGTTTACTAATTCTTGTTTATTGTGTCTGTTGAGAACAGGAACCAAGCCTATAGTATACAAAAATATAATATTTTGATGCTTGAATTTCTTCTCCCAATTTCCTCCCAGCAACCGTTCCTTCAGAGTTGACACTGCAAAGCTCCAGCACAGGTACCAGCAACTACAGCGTCTTGTCCACCCAGATTTCTTCAGCCAGAGGTCTCAGGTAGTCTGTTGGCCACCCTAATTGGGGTAAAACATATCTGCATACTGGGTGGGTGGCTGTGGCCTTGTGGTTATTAGGGACAGATCTGGACAACTGGCTCTGCCCTGTCACCAGGGTGGTCTGACCCTTATCAGCCAAGCACTGTATGTGTCCTGCACTTACAGCTTTTATCTGACTTACCAGCAGAATTAGAACCCATTTGTTAAAAATAAAGATAGCTCACCCGATGCCAGCACTGTTCTGTCCATGTCCTTAGGTAGCCTGTCCATAAGTAATTTATAAAACACTTTATGAGGGCCTCCCCGGTGGTGCAGAGGTTGAGCGCTGGGTTGCGAAGCTGCCCGCAGTCTCTGCAGCGCCAGTTCAATCCCCGGCTGCTCCCCGGCCACCGGAGGAGGGTCCCAAGTGGCGCGCAGACCTCTCCTGCCGCCCGCTGCTCCCCTCAGCAGTGTACTTCGGTCCTTCTGCCTGCTCTGCTCCCCGCTCTGGCTCTGGTGAATTCTCTCACCCTCCCGTGCTTCTGACTCTACCCAGTGCTTGTATGTATAAATAAATAAATAAATCTTAAAAAAAAAATTATAAAAAAAAAACACTTTATGAATATAAGATAGTTGATTTGAATAGTAATGAGAAAATCTTCATCTCCACAAACAGACTGAAAAGGAGTTCTCAAAGAAGCATTCGACCCTGGTGAATGATGCCTATAAGACTCTTCTGGCCCCCCTGAGCAGGGGACTATATCTTGTAAGGTGATTTCCCAACCGTTCTATGTGTTACTGCCTGATGTCCAGTGTGCTATAGATTAGCTGCTCCCCTATGTTCAGCAGAAGAGTGCTTAAGATCTGAGCAAACCCAGGGACCCAACCATATTAACCTCAAAGACATTACACATGTATAGTTTTCTCTGAGTATTCTCTTATAAATCTTACTTGTCTGATTGCATTTTTTTAACCATCTATAAATTTCAAAGATTGGATGGTGATGAATAGTTTTTGTGGGTTGTTTTTTTTCCGGAGAGGAAGGGAGGTAAGCATCTCAGTTTTAGGATTGAATAATAATCTTTACATGCATTTACTTGAACCTCCCAATTAAAGGAATGACTCCCCAGGATCTCGTAGTTCCTAGTAGCAGAAATTCCTCCCCAACACTCCACAGTTCAAATTTCCAGCTCTCTAAATTTCACACCGTCATTATTAGGACAGGTCAGGTTTTCTTTATGAGTGGTATTCTGTTCTAAAGGGTGAATAGGATTTACATGACTCTGGACATAGTTTCTTGAAACAAACTTATTTTCTCTGCTTTATACCCCAATAGCTAAAGCTCCGTGGAGTAGAGATTCCTGAAGGGACAGATTATGAAATGGACAGGCAATTCCTCATGGAAATAATGGAAATCAATGAAAAACTTGCAGAAATGCAAAGCGAAGCTGCTGTGAAAGAGATTGAATCTATTGTCAGAGGTAAAAGATAAAACACCACCAAATGTATTTTTTTGCTGTAATGACTATGTTTGGGGTTAAGTAAACAATGAATATAAGGAGTACATACTTATCATAATGATTCAGGGAAGTTTTGCTTCTTTTTAATAATGAAATCAATTTTGTCTGGAGTTAGACTTTCAGCATTCTTAAGAGTGTCATCATACTTTGCAGATTGCAATGCTCCTTCACACACATAACATCATTTAGATAATATTATTGAGTCTAGCAAGAAAATAGGCCTCAGAAATTCATGGTAATGCCCACTGTCACACAGCAGATACATAATAACAAAGACTAAAACCTTAATCTTTGGATCCCATATTGCTTTGCTTTCCATTTTATTCCATATTATTCTGTTATTTAGAGAAAAAGAATCATTAATGTGTGTGTGTACAAGTAAAAAGAGAGAAAAATTTACTTAAAGAATTGATTACATAATTGTGGGGGCTAGCAAATTTGCAACATGTAAGGCAGACCAACAGGCTGGAAACATAAGCAGAATTTCTACGTTGGTTTTGAGTCAGAATTCCTTCTTTTCCAGAAAACTTCAGGCTTTGTCCTTAAGGCCTTCAACTGAATGAACAAGTCCCACTCATGTGTTCAGAGATAATCTTCTTAAAGTAAACTGATTTAAATGTTAATCCCATCTGCAAATTACCTTACAACAGCTAGGCTAGTATTTGGTTAAACAACCAAGCACCATAGCCTAACCAGGTTGACACGTACAATTAGCCATGTTATGCAAAAAAAAAGGCTCCAAGGCTCTTACTCCAAAGGTATATAAATCTGTACTTTCACAAATAGTGCACCTACTATGTATCATGCACTGCATGACACTGAGTATATGACAGTGAACAGATGTCTTCATGGATTTTATATATTCCAAATCAATGTGTCCAAAAGGGAATTCACAAGCATTGAACTCCCTCCCAAAGGAACTTGTTCCTCTGCCAATTCCCCTTCTAAATGAAGGACATCATCCAGTTGCACAAGTATAAAACACTGAGAAACCATCCTTATAACCTTTCCTCCTTTATAGATAATCTATAATTCCTCCCATATAATCTATCATCAACTCTTGAAAAGGTAACCTTAAATGTGTTTCAAATCCCTCCATTCATCTTGCTTGCTACCACCCCATTCCAAGCTACCACTCTTATCTGGACAGCTGCAGTAGATCTAGACTTATCTATCCTTATCTTTACGCTCTTAAGACATACCTAATATATTCCTACACTGTCTTTGTGTGATCTTTTTGAAACCCAGATATAATCATTCACCCTTGACCTTGCTTAAAACTTTAAATGCTTCCACTGCTCTCAAATTAAAGCCTAAACTGTTTAGCATAGCTTACAGGGTCTTGCATGATCCAGCCTCTGCTTCCTCCCATTTGCTGCATCCACTCCAGCTACATAGGTTACTTCCATTTCTTCATCTGAGTAGACATCTTCCTACCCTAGGGTCTTTGTGCATGTGGTTACTTCTGCCTAAAATCCCCTTCTCTACCCTTCTAACTATCCTTTAGATGTGAGGGCAATCATTACTATCTCAGAGAACTTCTCTTTCTATACATTTGGCAGTGGGTACCCTTCCTTTATAGTATCAATCAAAGTTACAGCTTTACTCTTGTGTGAGACTATCTAACCAATATCTGCCTCCCCCATTAGACTGAGACTTGCAGAGACAGAAATTATGTCTCTTTTTTCTTCTCTCCCATCTTTAGCAAACAGAATAGTATTTGGTGTATAACAGAAATCCAGTAAATATTTTCTGAGTAAAGAATAATAAAGAAATTGAAGGCATTAAAATGGGATTTGTGGTAGGGGATCATCAACTGAAGATGTGTCAGAAGCATTAGGGCTGGGTAGTATTGAGATAAGAGAAATTCAAGACATGCAGTCAGAAGCCCTGGCTATATGACTTTGGGAGGCAGAGGATCATAAAACTGTGAGATTAGGTGGACTTGGGTTTAGGCCCAACATTGCCACTGACTTTTTGTGTGACCTTGAGCAAGTGACTTCTTCCCTCTGAGACTTAGTTTCCTCATTTGTTTTTAGTTTCCTCATTTGTAAAACAGATAATATTAGTCCTGGTTGATACAAGGATTAAGTTAAATGAGATAGAAAGCTTACAAAACACTTAGCACAGTGCCTAGCCCATAGTAAGTACTCAGTGGTGAGGGGTTTTCTAGTTATATCGTAAACATGTAACACTGAGCAGACTGATCACCATCATTTAGATTAATTCCTAAATTGTTCCCCTATAGGAATCTGCTAAGGCCTAAGATAAAAAATGAATGTTTCAAGGTCATAGAGCTAGTTGTAGAGGTCAGGACTTCAGAGCTCCAGACTTCTAATCCAGTGTTCTGTTATTTACACCACATTGCCCCATGAGAAGCAAATTTCCAGCTATTTTCTAGGAGTCTGAAAACAGGGTCTGTTCTCAGCATCTCCACGTAGGACAATTCCCCAATAGCTGTCAGGCCTAGAATGGTGATAGAATGTACTTGAAAGCAGATACCATATAAATGATTTATTCTGTTACAGGAGTTTGGGGACTGGCTACTTGATAAGCATAAGCCAAAACTTATAGCAAGAGTTGGTGGCAGCTTCCCTGGTGTCCTAGTCAGTGCTATCACCTCTACAGCCTGAATTCAACCACCAGCCAGGGACCTAACCCCATATATGGTGCAGCAAACCTCTCCTGTCTTACCCGCTGCTCCCCTTAGCAGTGTATTTCAGTAAATCTGCCAATTCGGCTCCCCACGCAATCTTTGGTGAATCCTCTCACCCTCCCGCAGCACAAGGGACCATGGTGATAGTTAACGGGTGAATGGGTGGTGGGAATTTTATGGGAACTATAATCAAGATGAAAATGCATACATTGGGGGCCTCCCTTGTAGCACAAGGGGTTAAGACACAGCACTGTGAAGCAATCTGCAACACAAGTTCGATCCCTGGTCAGGGAGGTGACCCATATGGCACAGCAAACCTCCTCTGTCTCGCCTGCTGCTCCTCTTAGGAGTGTATTTCAGTCGGTCTGCCTGTTCTGCTCCCCACTCTCTCTGGTGAATCCTCTCACCCCTCACACCTCTAGCCTGTACCACAC